>NC_084847.1:16568400-17768400 GCF_033115175.1 Lepus europaeus
GCTGTGCCACAATGTTGGTCCCTGATCACATTTTCTTAATACTTCCCTTCATCTGCTCACTAGAAGTGCTTTTTAGTCTACCAACATACCACACCCATGGCTATAGCCATTAAGCAGCATCTCTTTCTTCAGTGCAAATGACAGCTATGAAAGAAGTTGTATCTTACTAAATAAATAAATCTTGCTAAGTCAGAAGAAACCAGGAAAAGCACCATGATTTCTGGCTATTTAAAAATCAACCACTTAGTACTCTTTAGATTCATACCTGTGTGCATATTCTTTGGGTAGAGTAAATGACAATTCAGTTCCAACATTGCTCTCCATTGTGGCTGCTGGTGCATAATAATGAATCAATTTTGTGACTTCTTCAACATTACAATGAGGTTCCTTCACCATGACTATGTGGTATCCTACCCCTGAGAAAATTCATTTAGAGGAATTCATAAAACAATTTTTGGATTTCCCATATTCCTGTGAGAGCATGCTTAGCTTCCTATTGCTTGACTGAGCTAGAAGATACAGCATGAGACAAGTCATTTGATTACAACTCTAATGAGCCTACTAAATATTTCTTTTATAATTTCATTAATTCTTAGGAACTGATAATTATCTGGGTCATTTAACCAGATAGAGCAGAGAAAGGATCAAGTCACTGTTATCTGACTTCTCATTTTATTGACACTTAAATCTGAGAGAACAATATTAATGATTGTTAAATGTATATTTATTGGGTACATGTTATATGCCAGTCAACAGAACACATAAAAATAGTTTTATTTATATATCTTTGATATATCTTTGCAAAATATTCTTTGTACTAATTTAGTGCACTTCACTGGCCTATCAGAAGGTAGGGGTGGATGGATAGCAGAGAAAAATGCTCTTAGAGCAATCTAGAACTTGTGAAAAACATTGCAGTGGAATTTTGATAGCACAGGCCAAGACAACAGAGCTGAGGAAAATACCTCTGAATTTCATCAGTCCCTTGCTTCAATAGCAAGGGCAGAAAGGTGTAGAGAACTTCTAAAATACAGAAAATGGACAGAAGGGAAGAACAGAAAAGAGGATTTGTCAGATCCAAAAATCAGGCAACTGGAATCTAAATTACCGAAATCTCCATAATCAAATTCCTGTGTGTGTGTGTGTGTGTGTGAGAGAGAGAGAGAGAGAGAGAGAGAGAGAGAGAAAAGAAGAAGAAGAAGAAGAAGAGGAGGAGGAGGAGGAGGAGGAGGAGGAGGAGGAGGAGGAGGAGAGGAGAGGAGAGAGGAGAGACAGCAAGAAAAAGAATTTAAAAGCATGAAGAAAAGAAAGCCTACACACATATGGGACATCATTAAGTGAACAAATATCATCATATTATAATGAAACCTGAAGGGAAAAAAAAAAGGAAAACAGCATGGAGAACTCTCTGAATGAAATAATATTTGAAAACTTCTCATATCTTGAAAAAGATATAGACACCTAGATATAGAAAGCTCAAAGGACCCCAGCCAGACTCAACCAATACAGATCTTCTCCAAGGCATATTACAGTCAAATTGTCAAAAGTTAAGGACAAAGATATAATCCTAAAGAAAGTAAGAAACAAGTCTCATTACATATAAAGGAAAACCGATTATACTAACAGCAGACTACTTAGCAGAAGTCCTATAGGCCAGAAGACAATGGGATTATATATTTCAGGTCTTGAAAGAAAAAGACTTCCAACCAAGACTATTATGTCCAATAAAGCTATCCTTTAGGAGTGAAGAAGAAATAAACTATTTCCCAAACAAGCCAAAACTGCCAAAATTCATAACCACCAGATAAGCTGAAAAGAAATCCTGAAAGGAGTCATACATTAGAAGTAAATATCATAAAAACATCTTACAGTATCAAATTCACTAACAGAACAGACAATAAGTTACCAATCAACAAAAATGACATGAATTAGTTCTTATATATCGATATTAACCTTGAATGTTAACAAATCAAATTAAATTCTCAAACTAAAGATATAGATTGGCTGAATGGAATAAAAAAAGACTCAACTACATGCTACATACAAGAAACTCACCTTCACAGGTAAAGATATACATAGACTGAAAGTGACAAGCTGGCAAAAGACATATTATGCAAATAGAAAAAAAAACAGCAGAAGTAGTTATACTCACCCCCAATAAAACAGACCTTAAATCAAAAACCATAAAAAGAGACAAAGAAAGATACTATTGATGAAAGGATTGATTCAGAAAGAAGATATAACAATCACATATATAAGTAATATATAATATATATATATGCACCCAGCACAAGACCAGCCAGATATAGCAAACTTTATTAGACCTAAAGAGAGAGATAGCCTCCAATACAATAATAGTGGAGGACTTCAATACCCTATTGTAATCAATGAGCATATCAGATAGAAGAAAATCAACAAAGATACATTAGAGTTGACCTATATTATTGAACATAGGTAACTACCATACAGAGACATTTACAAAACAATTTACCAAGCAGCTACAGAATATACATTCTTCTCAGCACATGAACCATTTTCTAGGATATATCATATGTTAGGCAACAAATCAAGTCTCAGTGAATTTAAACAGATTGAAATAACATCATGTATCTTCCCAGACCATAAAGGAATAAAATAAGAAATCAACAAGAAAAACCATAGAAAATTTACAGATACATGGAAATTAAACAATATGCTCCTAAATAACCAATGGATCATTGAAGAAAATAAAAAGGAAGTAAAAAAAAACTTTTTGAAACAAATGAAAAAGCATACCAAATCCTGTGGGATAAACAAAAACAATATCTAGAGGCTGGTGCCGTGGCATAGTGGGTAAAAGCCTGCAGTGCCATCATCCCATATGAGTGCTGGTTCAAGTCTAGGCTGCTGCACTTCTGATCCAGTTCTCTGCTTTGGTCTGGGAAGGCAGTAAAAGATGGCCCAAGTGCTTGGGCCCCTGCACCTGTGTGGGAGACCCAGAAGCTCCTGGCTCCTGGCTTCAGCTCAGCGCAGCTCCAACTGTTGTGGCCAATTAGGGAGTGAACCAGCAGATGGAAGGCCTTTCTTTCTCTCTGCCTGTCCTTCTCTCTCTGTGTAACTCTGAGTTTCAAATAAATAAATAAATCTTTAAGAAAACACAAAAAAAATCTAGAGTGAAGTTTACAGAGGTATGTGCTTACATTAAAAGCACAGAAAGATCTCAAATACATGATCTCATGATACATCTCCAGGACTTAGAAAAACAAAAAAACACCAAACTCCAAATTAGCAAGAGGCAAGAAATAATAAGAATTAGGGCAGAAGTAAATCAAATTGAAACTAAAAAAAAAAAAAAAACCACACAAGAAGAACAAGATGAAAAGCTGTTTGTTGTTTTAGTATGTTACAAGGAAAAAAGAAAAAACTCAAATAAAATTAGAGATAAAAAAAGGAGCCATTACAATGAACACAAAAGAAATACAAAGATCCAAAGAAACTACTATGAACAACTATATGCTAGTAAGCTGTAAAACCTTAAAGAAATGGATTACTTCCTAGATAAATACAACCTACCAAGATTAAATCAAGAAGATATAAAAAAACCTAAACAGACTATAACAAGCAACATGATTGAAACAGTACATAAAAGTCTCACACCAAAAAAGGTCCAGGGCCTGATGGTTTTACTACTGAATTCTATAAAACATTTAAAGATAAACTAACTCCAATATGTTTCACAAATTCCAAAATACTGAAAAGGATAGAATTCTATCCAACTCTTTTTATGGAACACATTACTCTGGCACCAAAACCAAATACATAAAACAAAACTATAGATCAATGTCCCTGATGAACATAGATATAAAAATTCTCAAAAACATATTAACAAGCCAAATATAAAACTATATCAAGAAGATTGTGTATCATGATCATGTGGGATGAGTCCCAGATGCTAGGGTAATATAAAACACAACAGCAGAATGAAGAACAAAAGCCATATCATTATCTAAACAGATGCAGAGAAAGCATATGATGAGATTCAACATCCCCTTGGGGCAGCCCTCTAGTGCTGTGAGTTATGCTGTGGCCAGCATCTTATATCAGATGTCAGCATCTTATATCAGAGCACAGGTTAAAGGCTCGGATGCTCAGCTTCCAATCCAGCTCCCTGCTAATGCACCTGGGAATGCAACGGAAGATGGTACAAATTCTTGCACCTCTTCCATCCACCTGGGAGAACAGGATGGAGTTCCTGGTTTCTGGGGCATCAGTATGGCCCAGATCTGGCTGTTTTTGGCATTTGGTGATTAAATCAGCAGATGGAAGATTTTTTAAAAAATATTTTATTTATTTATTTGTGAATTAGAATTACAGACAGAGAGGGAGAGACAGAAAGATCTTCCATCCACTCATTTACTCCCCAAATTGCTACAAAGGCCAGGGCTGGGCTGATCCAAAGCCAGGAGCTAGGAGCTTCTTCTGGATTTCCCACATGGGTACAGAGCCCAAGCACTTGGGCCATCTCCCGCTGCTTTCCCAGGACATTAGCAGGGAGCTGAATTGGAATTGGAGCTCACATAATTAAGCCAGAGTGGAGAATCACTAAGGATCTCAGGAAATGCAGTAAAGACTCTAGAGGGATCATGCTTCAGTAGAAGAAATGAAATATGTATAATTGGTACTGTAGACCCACCCTGGCAAAAAAAAAAGCAGTTCTTCAGGTATTAACCTGTTCTGCAAGAAGTTCAACTGCATGCCAGGAAAGATTTGAAAAGTCTTTAAAGAGGGCTGGTGCTGTGGTGCAGCACATTAAAGCCCTGGCCTGAAGCACCGGCATCCCATATGGGTGTCAGTTCTGGTCCTGGCTGCTCCTCTTCCAGTCCAGCTCTCTGCTATGACCTGGGAAAGCAGTGGTACATGGCCCAAGTCCTTGGACCCCTGCACCCATGTGGGAGACCAGGAAAACGCTCCTGGCTCCTAGCTTCAGATTGGTGCAGCTCTGGCTGTTGCAGCCATCTGGGGAGTGAACCAGAGGATGGAAGACCTCTCTCTCCATCTCTACTTTTCTCTGTAACTCTGTATTTCAAATAAATAAAATAAATTTTTTAAAAACAGTATTTAAAGTAAGATACCTCTAGTGCAAGTGTTGTGGTGTAGTGGATTAGGCCACCACTTGGCTTGCAATGCCTGCATCCTATCTTGGAATGGTGGTTCATGTTTTGACTGTTAAGATTCCAATATAGTTTCCTGTTAATGTTTCCTGGGAGACACCAAATGAAGGCTCAAGTACATGGGCTCCTGTAACCCACATGGAAGACCCAGACAGAATACTAGGCTCTTGGTTTCAGTTTGGTCCAGCCCTGGTTGTTGTGGGCAATTGGGGAATGAACCAGTGGATGGAATCTCAATCTCTCTCTCCCTCTTCCACTTCCACCTTTCAAGTACATGAAAAATACATACTTTAAACATTAATAAAAGTGAAATACATTCCCCTAAAAATCTACATATTCACCAACATATTCACTAACGTTCACAATTTACCGCAATCAATTCAAAGTTGTTAGATAATTCTAAGTAGAAGGAAAATGTGTGACTCATAACTAGGAAAGAAGTTAATAGAAACAGAACCAGAAATTAAGACCTACAAAGTAAAAAATTCTGAAAGTTCACAAATATTAGACATGTCCTTAAAGAAAAGTCCTAGGGAGTCTTTCACTGAAGCAAAGGGAAGCGAGACTCTAAATTGAGCAGGGTTTTATTTTCTATTGAAATTAATATAAATTTTAATCCCTGGTTAAAAAAAGAAAGTTTCAACAGGATATACACGAAAAAGAAATGAAAAGAAAATCAAGACATTTTACTATATAAAACAACTAAGCAGAAAATAAGAAAGTGATAGAGGAAATAGGAACAAAAGAGCAATAAGGAATATACAAACACCAAAATACTAAAGTAATTCAATCCTTGTTAGTAATTACTTTAATTGTAAATGTATTAAATTCTGCCATCAGAAGATAGAGATTGGCAGAATTGTTAAAAAAAATCCAATTATGTTATCTACAAAAGGCTCATTTTAGATCCAGAGACACAGATTGAAAATGAAAGGACAAAACAGCTATTCTGTGAGTTGATGCAGTTGTACTAATACCAGATAAAGTAATTTCAATAATAAAAAGTTAGAGTAGGCAAATAAGGATATAGTACATTAATAAAATATTCAATACAATAGGGAGATACAAAAATTATAAATATTTACACAGCTCATAACATAACCCTCAAAATATATAGAGCAAAATTGGTAGAAATGAAGGGGGAAGTAAAAAACTCTATAGTAAGATAATTGAAGGGAGAAATAACAAGTTCTACAGTAACAGAGATTTAAATACTCATTAAAGTATCTAAAACAAACAGAAAGAAAATAACTAAGGATATAAAGGACTCCAGTAATATAATAAATTAATTAGATACAACAAACATACAAAAAACTCCACTCAATAATAACAGCATACACATTCTTTTCAAGTACACACAGAAAGTTTCCCAGGACAGAAAATATGTTATTCCAGAAATCAAACCTCAGTAAATTTAATAAAAAACAAAAACAAAAAAAAAACAGATACAAAATTATTTTCTCAGACCACAAGATGAAGTGAGAAATCAATAACAAAAAAATTGGAAAATTCACTAATATGTGAACATTAAACAATATACTCTTAAACAACTGAGGAGTCAAAGAAGAAATCATGGCGGGATTCCAAATGGCAGAATAGGCAAAGGGCAGACTGCTCTAGGCTAAGGGGAAATAGTTAAAAAAAACTCATCAGGAATTATTACAAAAGCGTGTATGGCAACAAATTGGAAACCTGGAAGAACCTATTTGCAGATGACATGATTCAGGAACCAAAAGACTCCACTAAGAGACTACTGGAACTCATAAAACAGTTTGGTAAAGTGGCAGGTTATAAAATCAACACACAAAAACCACTATGCTCCTATCTTTATATACGAAATACATGAAAATTTTATCACCTTATATAAATGATGAAAATATTAAAAAATTAAACAGAATCTTAGATAAGAGTATTCTAGAGTAAGTGATGAAGAAATTATATTTTATAAGCTAGTGCTTAGGGAGAAAACATGGAAAGAAATATGAAATACTGAGGATGAAATGATGAAATTTTATTTAGATAGTAAAAGAAGATGGAAGCATAGGTAATCCTGAATAACTACCTAAAAATGTAAGGAAGTTATTAGCATGTATTTTGTGTTTCCAATTTTCATAAAAATTCTCATGTTGGAAAAAATTATTCTTCTAATACAGAATCAGTTTGATAAGGATTTGACAAACAAGAAACCAGAAGCAGAGATATCTGGTCCTCTATATTCCATCTATAATCTCTCAATCTACAAATCAATCTATTTATTTATTTATCTATCTACCTCCCAACCATCTACTTCATAAAAGAGATAATTGCATTTTATTCAATTACATTTTAAGTAGGAGCCATGTGGGAGAAATGAACATGAAAAATGAAAAACACAATAAATATAAAGTGGGAAATAATTTTGCATCTTGAAGAAAATATGAGCATTATTTCAAAGGACATTAGTTGAAAGTTAGTAGAATGGAAGAAATGATTGAAGCACTGGATAGACAATAATAAAAATTATGTTCTGAGGGTATTATTAATAGCATTAATATTAATAATTATTAATAAATAATTAATGAAATTGCTGCATTATTAAGGCATCAATATCCTAGGAATGACCAAAGGGAGAAATACCATATAATTTTTTCAGGAAAATTGAAGAGCCACAGCACTGCAAGTATCCTTGGACCATGATGGCAATGCGGTCACCTAGAACATCAGCTTCATCCATGTAGTGGGTGGTCAGTAACATGGTACGATTCTGTTTATAGTTCTGAAGGAGGTCCCAGGTGGCCCTCCTTGAGGCTGGGTCCATACCAGATGTGGGCTCATCAAGTATCACCACCTAAAGACCGGAAGGACAATTTGATGGCCATTGTACATATTATGTCCTTGTGCCACTAGTGTATTCTCCATCATGGAGCTTATTTTGGCTTTGCATTTTCAGTCATTTTGCCCAACAAAGACAGTAAGGTAAGCTAATGATATAATAAGCCAAGATAGTAAATTCAGACAAAACCGGATTAGGAATGTTGGAATAATTCTAAACTCTTGGCCATTTTATAACAAGGTTGATAATGTGAATTCCCTGATTTTCAGTTAGGAGGTTCCTTTTAGAATGTTAGATCCATATCAACTATTAAATTTGTGTCAGCTGATTTTTTTAGACCATTTGCAGTATACAATGAGGATCAATTTTTAGTTTCATTTAGTTTTACCTTAGAGTCTCCTAAAAGTGCTATAATGATGGAGAGTTTGCGCTTCATTCCTCCACTCAGTGACTTTGAAAATGCATCACGTTTTTCTAGCAGGTTAAAAGCAGACAGCATGTGGTCAATTTCCTTAAGACACTTCTTTTGAGGTATTCCTTTTATCTAGATAAAGGAGTCAGAGTTTCCATGGGTGCTTCCAACTTTATTCTTAGAAATATTTTATACCAGCTCTGTCCTTATATCACCTATGTAGTGATTTATTCCCTTTTGCCACTCTTTATATATATAAAGGAAAATTCATCAAAAGTATTCTTGAACTTTATAAGGATATTTATAGTTGCTAAACTACCTGGAGTACATAAATGGGGGAGGGGTGTAAAGAAATGTATCTTTGGCTTACCGCACTGTAGAATTGAAGGTGTTCTAATACTGTCAAGTAATTAAACAACAAATCCTGCTGGGGACACAACCCCAGTGATTTTCTGATCTGAACCATCTGGGTTGAGATATCATACCCATAAACATAGGCCTCTCCACTAGTAGGCGGATAGAGACCTAGAATCAAAAATCAAGAACAGATTGAGAAATAGCTTTTCTGAGGGAACTTGACAACGAACTACTTATTAGTACTTCAGCTTTGACATATATATATATATATATATATATATATATATGGATTACTCATTAGAATTAGCAATACATCTCAAAGAAAATTTCAGAAACTATTGGTTGCTATTTTGGGGATAATGAGATTAGAAATAATTTATTGTCCCATATCCTTAACGATATGTTTTAATTTTCAATAAGTATGAATAAGTAAAAAAAAACCACTTGAGTAGTAAAAAAGGAAAAGGTGTTAGATTATTCCAGCATTGCCATCAGCCATTTGATGACATTTATGAATTATAGTCTGTGCACTACCTTAGATTTTGACAGATTCTTGAATTCTGAAAATGCAGCCCATAGAACTGTTATCCTTGAAAAAATTAAGTTCTAGTTAGAGGAAATAACATATCTTAACCTAGAATAATTTTAGAAAGATTTAAAAACAATAGCATTTTATCTATAGCTGTCATAATTGGTTACATTTAATGGGGGAAAATATCACTTTAAGTCTATTAATTTGGAAATCCTGTTTTAAAAACACTACCATAAGGATAAATGTGTTCAGGTATGTCCATTATGAGACACCACATGTCCCAAATCACTCCTGTTATCCTACAGTCCCATTTATTTCACATTTGTTCCAAAGTTTCCAAGAGGTTATTCTAATTTTAGTTGCTTTAAAATGAGAGTGGCTATTTGGCTCTTTGACTTCCAGCTTCTGTCATGGACACTTCATTTTTAGATTTAGTAATTTAAATCTTCCTTATTTCTCCTGATCAATCCAGCTAAGCTTTGCTACTTTTATTATTTCAAAGAGAAAACTTTTGGTTTCACTAACTTTATTGTTTTTAATATTCTCTATTAACTTATACTCTAATCCTTACTTACTTTTTCTTTTTTTTTTTGATATAGACTTTTTTTTATTTAGTAAATATAAATTTCCAAAGTACAGTTTATGGATTATAATGGATACCCTCCCCCATAATTTCCCTCCCACTCGCACGCCTCCCATCTCCCACTCCTTCTCCCATTCGTTCACATCAAGATTCATTTTCAATTATCTTTATATACAGAAGACCGATTTAGTATATATTAAGTAAAGATTTCATCAGTTTGCACCCACACAGAGACACAAAGTGTAAAATACTGTTTCAGTACTAGTTATAGCATTACTTCACATTGGACAACACATTAAGGACAGATCCCACATGAGAAGTAAGTACACAGTGACTCCTGTTGTTGACTTAACAATTTGACACTCTTGTTTATGGCATCAGCAATCTCCTTAGGCTCTAGTCATGAGTTGCCAAGGTTATGGAAGCCTTTTAAGTTCGCCGACTTTGATCTTATTCCGACAGGGTCATAGTCAAAGTGGAAGTTCTCTCCTCCCTTCAGAGAAAGGTGCCTCCTTCTTTGATGGCCCCGTTCTTTCCATTGGGATATCACTCGCAGAGATCTTTCATTTAGGTCTTCTTTTTTTTTTTTTTTATTCCAGTGTCTTGGCTTTCCATGCCTACAAAACTCTCATGGGCTCTTCAGCCAGATCCGAATGCCTTAAGGACTGATTCTGAGGCCAGACTGCTATTTAGGACATCTGCCATTCTATGAGTCTGCTGTGTATCCCACTTCCCATGTTGGATTGTTCTCTCCCTTTTTGGTTCTATCAGTTAGTATTAGTAGACACTAGTCTTGTTTGTGTGATCCCTTTGACTCTGAGACCTATCAGTGTGACCAATTGTGAACTGAAGTTGATCACTTGGACTAGTGAGATGGCATCGGTACCTGCCACCTTGATCGGATTGTATTGGAATCCCCTGACACGTTTCTAACTCCACTATTTGGGGCAAGTCTGATTGAGCATGTCCCAAATTGTACATCTCTGCCCTCTCTTTTTCCCACTCTTATATTTAACAGGGATCACTTTTCAGTTAAAATTTAAACACCTAAGAATAATTGTGTGTTAATTACAGAGTTCAATCACTAGTACTAGAACAACAACAACAAAAATATTATAAAGGATAAAGTATTACATTGTACATCAACAGTCAGGACAAGAGCTGATCAAGTCACTGTTTCTCAGTGTCCATTTCACTTCAACAGGTTTCCCCTTTGGTGCTCAGTTAGTTGTCACCGATCAGGGAGAACATATGATATTTGTCCCTTTGGGACTGGCTTAGTTCACTCAGCATGATGTTTTCCAGATTGCTCCATCTTGTTGCAAATGACTGGATTTCATTGTTTTTGACTACTGTATAGTATTCTATAGAGTACATGTCCCATAATTTCTTTATATAGTCTACCGTTGATGGGCATTTGGGTTGGTTCCAGGTCTTAGCTATTGTGAATTGAGCTGCAATAAACATTAATGTGAAGATGGATTTTTTGTTTGCCAATTTAATTTCCTCGGGTAAATTCCAAGGAGTGGGATGGCTGGGTTGTATGGTACGGTTATATTCAGGTTTCTGAGGAATCTCCAGACTGCCTTCCATAGTGGCTTAACCAGTTTGCATTCCCACCAACAGTGGGTTAGTGTCCCTTTTCCTCACATCCTTTCCAGCATCTATTGTTGGTAGATTTCTGAATGTGAGCCATTCTCACCGGGGTGAGGTGAAACCTCATTGTGGTTTTGATTTGCATTTCCCTGATTTCTAGTGATCTTGAACATTTTTTCATGTGTCTGTTGGCCATTTGGATTTCCTCTTTTGAAAAATGTCTATTGAGGTCCTTGGCCCATCTCTTAAATGGGTTGTTTGTTTTGATGTTTGGAGTTTATTGAGTTCTTTGTAGATTCTGGTTATCAACCCTTTATCTGTAGCATAGTTTGCAAATATTTTTTCCCATTCTGTTGGTTGCCTTTTCACTTTCCTGTTTATTTTGTTGTACAGAAACTTCTCAATTTGATGTAATCCCAAATGCAATTTTGGCTTTGACTGCCTGTGCTCCTGGGGTCTTTTCCAAGAAGTCTTTGCCGGTACCTATATCTTGCAGGGTTTCTCCAATGCTAATAATTTGATGGTGTCTGGTCATAGATTTAAGTCTTTAATCCATGTTGAGTGAATTTTTGTGTAAGGTGAAAGGTAGGGATCTTGTTTCATGCTTCTACATGTTAAAATCCAGTTTTCCCAGCACAATTTATTGAATAGTCTATCCTTACTCCAGGGATTGGTTTTGGATCTTTGATCAAATATAAGTTGGCTGTAGATGTTTGGATTGATTTCTGGTGTTTCTATTCTGTTCCATTGGTCTATCCATCTGTTTTTGTACCATTACCACGCTGTTTTGATAACTACTGCCCTGTAGTATGTCCTAAAATCTGGTATTGTGATGCCTCCAGCTTTGTTTTTGTTGTACAAGATTGCTCTGGCTATTCTAGGTCTCCTGTGTCTGCATATGAATTTCAGCATCATTTTTTCCATATCTGAGAGGAATGTCTTTGGTATTTTCATTAGTATTGCATTGAATCTGTAAATTGCTTTTGGGAGAATGGACATTTTGATGATGTTGATTCTTCCAATCCATGAGCATGGAAGATTTCTCCATTTTTTGGTATCCTCTTCTATTTCTTTCTTTAAGGTTTTGTAATTTTCATCGTAGAGATTTTTAATGTCCTTGGTTATGTTTGTTCCAAGGTTTGTGATTGTTTTTGTAGCTTTTATGAATGGGATTTATCTTAGAAGTTCTTCCTCAGCCATGGCATTGCCTGTGTATACAAAGGCTACTGATTTTTGTGCATTGGTTTTATATCCTGCTACTTTGCCAAACTCTTCTATGAGTTCCAATAGTCTCTTAGTAGAGTTCATTGGATCCCCTAAATAAAGAATCATATCATCAGCAAAGAGGGATAGTTTGAGTTCTTCCTTCCCAATTTGTATCCCTTTAATTTTGTTTTCTTGCCTAATAGCTCTGGCTAAAACTTCCAGAACTATATTGAATAGCAGTGGTGAGAGTGGGCATCCCTGTCCGGTATCAGATCTCAGCGGAAATGCTTCCAACTTTTCCCCATTCAATAGGATGTTGGCCGTGGGTTTTTCATAAATTGCTTTGATTGTATTGAGGAATGTTCCTTCCATACCCAGTTTGCTTAGGGTTTTCATCATGAAAGGGTGTTGTATTTTATTGAATGCTTTCTCTGCGTCTATTGAGAGAATCATATGGTTTTTCTTCTGCAGTCTGATAATGTGGTGTATCACGTTGATTGTTTTGCGAACATTGAACCATCCCTGCATACCAGGAATAAATCCCACTTGGTCTGGTGGATGATCTTTCTGATGTGTTGTTGCATTCTATTGGCCAGAATTTTATTGAGTATTTTTGCATCTATGTTCATCAGGGATATTGGTCTGTAATTCTCTTTCAATGCTGCATCTTTTTTAGGGCTTAGGGATTAAGGTGATGCTGGCTTCATAGAAAGCATTTGGGAGGATTCCCTCTTTTTCGATTGTTCTGAATAGTTTGAGAAGAATTGGAGTTAGTTCTTCTATAAATGTCTGGTAGAATTAGCAGTGAATCCGTCTGGTTCTGGGCTTTTCTTTGTTGGGAGGGCCTTTATTACTGTTTCAATTTCTGTCTCAGTTATGGGTCTGTTTAGGTTTTCTATGTCTTCCTGGCTCAATTTAGGTAGGTTGTATGTGTCCAGGAATCTGTCCATTTCTGATAGATTTCACTGTGTGCTGGCATACAAGTCCTTGTAGTAATTTCTGATGATTCTTTTTATTTCTGTGGTGTCTGTTGTTACGTTTCCTTTTTCATCTCTGATTTTATTGATTTGGATCTTTTCTTTTTTTAGTTAGTTGGGCCAATGGGGTGTCAATTTTGTTTATTTTTTCAAAAAACCAGCTCCTCGTTTGGCTGATTTTTGTAATTTTTTTAATTCAATCCTGTTGATTTCTTATCTGACTTTAATTATTTCTCTTCTCCTACTAGCTTTGGGCCTGGTTTGCTGCAGATTTTCTAGATCCTTGAGATGACTTGAAAGCTCATCTATTTGGTGCCTTTCCAATTTCTTGATGTAGGCACCCTATTGCTAGAAACTTTCCTCTTAACACTGCTTTTGCTGTATTCCATAAGTTTTGGTATGTTGTGCTGTTATCCTCATTTACTTCCAGAAAATTTTTGATTTCTCTTTTGATTTCTTCTATGACCCAGTGTTCACTCAGGAGTATGTTGTTCAATTTCAATGTGTTTGCAATATGCTCTAGGGATTCCTGAGTTGCTAATTTCCAACTTCATTCCTTTATGGTCTGAGAAACTGCATGGTATGATTCTAGTTCTTTTGAATTTGCTGAGACTTGCTTTATGGCCTAGTATGTGGTCAATCCTAGAGATGGTTCCAAGTACTGCTGAGAAGAATATAAATTCTTTATGTGTAGGATGAAAAGTTCTGTTGATTTCTGTTAGATCCATTTGGGCTATAGTGTCATTTAAATCTACTGTCTTCTTGTCTATCTTCTGTCCTGTTGATCTGTCTGAGAGTGGAGTATTGAAGTCCCCCAGTACTATTGTATTGGAGTCTAAGTCTCCCTTTATGTTTCTTAACAAATCTTTTAAATAAACAGGTGCCCTGTAATTAGGTGCATATACATTGATAATCGTTATGTCTTCCTGTTGAATTCATCATTCATATTGGTCATATCATTCATATTGAATTAATCATTATATAGTGCCCTTCTTTGTCTCTCTTAACAGTTTTTGTGTTAAAGTTTATGTTGTCCGATATTAAGATGGCTATGCCTGCTCTTTTTTCATTTCTGTTGGTATGGTATATCTTCTTCCAGCCTTTCACTTTCAGTCTGTATGCATCTTTGTTAGAAAGATGTGTTTCTTGTAAGCAGCAAATAGATGGGTTTTGTTCCTTAACCCAATCAGTCAATTTGTGTCTTTTAACTGGACAGTAGAGGCCATTAACGTTCAATGTGACTAATGATAAGTAGTAACTTTGCCCTGCCATTTCCCCAAAGATACTTTCTAATATGCTTTGAGTTTCCTGTGATCTTTTGCTGTGAGGTTTCCTTTCTTTACCTTCTTTCATATTGGTGACCGTGTTTCTGTGTTTCTGTGTGTAACACATCTTTAAGCATCTTTTGCAGGGCTGGACGAGTGGCAACAAATTCTTTCAATTTCTATTTGCTGTGAAAGGTCTTTATTTCACCTTCATTCACAAATGAGAGCTTTGGCAGGATATAATATTCTGGGCTGGCAGTTTTTCTCTCTTAGCACCTGGGCTATGTCTCGCCATTCCCTCCTAGCTTGTAGGGTTTCTGATGAGAAGTCTGCTGTGAGTCTAATTGGAGATCCTCTGAGAGTAATCTGAGTTTCTCTCTTGCACATTTTAAGATCTTTTCTTTATGTTTCACTGTGGTGAGTTTGATTACAACGTGTCCTGGTGAGGCTCTCTTTTGGTCATGTTTACTAGGGGTTCTATGAGCTTCCTGTACTAGGATGTCTCTGTCTTTCTCCAAATCCGGGAAGTTCTCTGCAAGTATCTCACTAAAAAGGCCTTCTAATCCTTTCTCTCTCTCCATGCCTTCAGGAACTCCTAGAACCTGAATATTGGGTTTTTTAATAGTATCTTGTAGATTCCCAACAATATTTTTTAGATTTCTAATTTCCTCTTCTTTTCTTTGGTTTGACTGTATACTTTCCTGTTCTCTGTCTTCTAAGTCTGATATTCTCTCTTCTGTTTCACTGACTCTGTTTTTAAGGCTCTCTAATGTGTTTGTCATTTGATCTATTGAGTTCTTCATTTCATTTTGATTTCTCTTCACTATCACACTTTCCTGTCCTACTAGTTTCTTCATTTCATTTTGATTCCTCCTTAAGATTTCATTTTCTTGAAGGAGATTTTCTATCCTGTCCAGTATGGATTTTTGTAGCTCAAGCTTTTTTTTTGAAAACTTCTAATTGTTCTTATCATAATTTTTTTGAAATCTGTATCTTGCATTTCTTCTATCTCATCATCTTTATAATCTTGAATTGGGGTGTCTTGTTCATTTGGGGTGTCATAATGTCTTCCTTGTTCTTGTTTCCTTGGTTCTTACTTTTTCTATTTGCTTTGGGTTTAATTGCTTTTAGAGTGTCGCAAAGTGGAAGGTTAAATTGTGTATTTGCGAAATTTCTTTTTTTAAATGCAGACATCTGTAAGCAGAAATTTGCACTACTGTTTTAGTTTCATCCTATAAAATTATTTGTATCAAATTATGTTGTAATTTCTGCTTTGATCATAAATAAATTGATTCCCGCAAAAGAGTGAATTTCCAAAACTTACTTGTCATTAATTTATAACTTTACTCATTGTGATGAGAAACTATACTTTGTGAGATTCAAATATTTTAAATTCATTGAGGTTTGTTTTATGGCTTACTGTATCACCTATAATGGAGAATGTACCATGTATGACTGAGAAGTGTCAAACATGTTCAGGAATATTCTCCAGTTTCTTTTCTGAGTAATTTATCTGCTTCTATTCTTTAACTTTCTTTTTTTCTTAAAGATTTATTTATTTGAAAGTCAGAATTATAGAGAGAGAATGAGAAAGAGACAAAGATCTTTCATCCACTGGTTCACTCCTGCAGATGGCTGCAACAGCCAGGCCTGGGCCTGGTTGAAGCCAGGAGCCATGAGCTTCGTCTGGGTTTCATGTGGGTGTAGAGGCCCAGGGACCAGGGTCATCTTCTGCTACTTTCCCAGGCCATTAGCACAGAGCTGGATCAGAAGTGGAGCAGCCAGGAATCAAACCAGCACCCATATAGGATGATGGCATTGGAGGCGGTGGCTTTATCCACTATACCGCAATGCCAGCCTTTCCCTCTTCTTTGGAGCTATTATTATTACACACATTACATCTACAAGCATATATGTAATCAACTATAATATACTTAGTTTTGTGTTTAATAAGGAAGCTAAGAAACAAAAGTGAGAAAGTATATATTTAAAGATTTATTTATTTTCTTTGAAAGGCAGAGTTACAAAGAGAGAGAGAGAAGGAGAGACAGAAGGAGAACCATCCACTGGTTCACCTCCCAAATAGCAGCAATAGGCAGAGCTGGGCCAGAACAAAGCCACGAGACAGGAGCCTCTTACAGGTCTCACACATGGGTGGAGGCACCCAAACCCTTGGGCCATTTTCCAGTGCTTTTCCAGGAGCATTAGCAGGGAGTTGGATGGGAAGTGGAGCAGCCAGGATCGAACTGGCATCCATATAGGAAGCTGTTGGTTCAGGCGGTGGTTTAACCCACTACACCACAGTGAAAGTATATATTAATAGAGTTTGTTATATTTACCTTAGTATTTATCACTGTTGGTTCTCTTTAGTTGTTTCTGAGTGTGTGCTGCCCTCTAGCATAATTTCATTATTCTACTATTTTTTTTATTCTCACCTAATTTCTTTGTGCTGTTATTATCAAGTATTCACATAATATCTTTATATCTATTACAGGTCCAACAATAAAATTGTATATGTACTGTAATACAATTTCTTTTTAAACTACTTGAGGAAATAATATTTATACTATCTATTTTTGATTACCTATATTTATTAGTTGTGTATGTATACTCAAATGGAAGGTATGTTCTATATAGATATTAAGGATTGTTACATCTTATCTTGCTAGTGGATTGTCCTTTTTGTAATCATATAATATCTCTCTCTCCAAATAAATTCTAAATTTGAAACTTTAAAATGATTATTTGCAAACTTTAAAATGAAGTGTATTACTAAGCCACATGCCTCTGAAATGACCAAATTGTATAGGATACCTGAAGGCCTCATTGTTTCTGTATAAAAACACTGTCTGAACAGAGTTGAACACCTACCTGATAGAATGGACATGGTAGTGGATTTTCCTGCCCCATTGTGTCCTAGAAGAACAGTGATCTGTCCCTCATATAAATTCAGAGACAATTCCTTTATAGCTACTTTAGTAGTGCCCTTATCTTGGAATACCTGTGGGGGGGAAATCCATAAATGCTAATTTTATAACTATAACAACTACTTTGGAAGAAAAAGCACCCATTTCAACTGTCTATAGAAGAAACAATGCTACATCATTGATCTCATGAGGAAAAAAATAAAAGTATGAAATGATGAACCTGTGAAAAGGAAAAAAAAATCAGATGACACAAAGTAGGTTTTAGAATTTCTCAGAATTATAAACATCTTCTGGAAATCTCATCCATTCCTGCTTTGTTTCAATTGCTATCTAAACTGGTAATATGACACTCTTCTTCAGTCAGTCTTCATCCTAATTTGGAGGAATGACCAATTGAAAACCTATACATAGATGTTCATCTAAATTTCTTCACATGTAGACTAGAATTGCTTTCACTTAGCATACAATAGCTGGAAAGAACATCACTTCCATGCAAGTGACATGTACAAGTTGAATAATTTACTTTCTTTGAACAAATTAGAGAAGTGGGGTTTCTAGGCAACCAACTAGCCTGAAATTGAAGGAAAGACAGACACCTTCAATGAGAGATGGTACGTGAATATCTGCTTACCTGGAGTAGATATGGATGTTATTTAAGTCTGAAAAAGATTTTGATTAAATAAAGCACTGGCGGTCTGTAACTAGCCTGCTTCCTGTGCCAACCAGGCCTGTTGCTAATGTCAGTGCTGCTTCCCCAGCTCCTGCTCCTTCCTCAGGAGATGGTTGATGGACTATGTACCAGAGCCACCTACCTGAGTCTCAGGAGATCCTCAGACCCCCATCACTGCTATCATCAAGTATAACGAAAGAAGGTACAAGGAGACTACACTACTGTGCCCAACTGGAACTAGCACCAACTAGCTTTCCAAATTGATACCCAAAGATACATCAAAAGCTTCCCAATGAAAGATAAAGAGAATTAATCTGCCAGATGTGTAAATATCACAAAGGGACAGAAGAGGCATGAAAAAGCAATGGAATATAAAACCCCAAATGTTTGAACACAACATATCAGCAACAATGTCCAGTGAAAATAAGATTAAGGAAATGCCTGAAAAACAATTCAAAAGGGAGCCAGCATGTGGTACAGCAGGTTAAGATCTACTTTCAATGCCAGCATTCCATACCTGAATGCCAGTTGCAGTCCTGGCTATTCTGCTTCCAATCCAGCTACCTGCTAATGTGCCTTGGAAGGCAGTGGAAGATGGGCCACTTGCCATCCACATTAGAGACCTGGATGGAGTTCCTGTCTCTTAGCTTTGGTCTGGCCCAAACCTAGTTGGTGTAGCTATTTTGGGAGTGAACCAGTGGATAGAAGATCTCTGTCTCTCTTTCTTTCTCTGTCACTCTGCCTTTCAAATAAATACATATTTGAAAAAATTCAAAAGAGTGATTATAATGATTATTCAAAGAGATACAGAAGAATATGGGCAGTTGACTGAAAGCAGGAATACGATTCAGCAAAGAAAGAAATCTTGAAAAAGAATCCAACAGAACTCTTGAAAATGAAGATCTTTATAAAGTTGGATGCCTCAGCAAAAGGTAAATAAAGCAGAAGAGTGAGTATCTGAACTTAAAGACAGGTCATACAAAATACTGAACCAGACAAAAAAAGAAAGAAAAAAGAAGGAAGACAGCTTTTAGATTTACAACACACACAAGTCAAATAAAAATTAGTAGAATGACAGAAATAACAAAAATCAGAGCAGAAATAAATGAAATAGAGACCAAGAAAATAACACAAAAGATCAGTACACTTAGTTTTTTGACAAGATAATTGATAAAACTTTAGACAGACTGACCAAGAAAAAGAGAATGCTCAAATAAATTCAGATATGAAAAAAGAAAGATATAACAGAAATAAAAAGGGTTTTATGACTAGTAGCATACCAACAAATTAGAAAGTCTAGAATAAATATATAAATTTTTAGATACATATAACATACCAATTTGAACCATGAAGACATATAAAATGTGAGCAGACCAATAACAAATAACGAGTCTGATTAAGTAGTCAAAAGTCTGCCAACAAAGAGAAGTCCAGGACTGAATGGCTTTACTACTGAGTTTTACCATACTTTTAAGGAAGAACTAACAAAAATTTTTCTCAAATATCCCAAAAACTGAATGAAAGGGATCCTTCAAATCATTCTGCAAGGCCAATATTACTCTGATATATGAATCACACAACAACACAACAAAAAGGAAAACTAGAGATCATTTTCTCTGATAAACATAGATGTAAAAGTTCTCAACAGAATACTAGCAAATCAAATTTAACAACACATCCATCACAATCAAGTGAGACTTACCATGGGGATGCAAGGATGGTTCAACCTACATAAATAAATAAACATAATACTTCCTATCAATAGAATGAAGGATAAAAATATGATCATCTCAGCAGATGTAGAAAAAGAATTCCATAAAGGTCAGTGTCAATTCATGATAAAAATCCTAAACTAATCAGTACAGATGGTCTGTACTTCAAAATAATAAAGGCTAAATTTTAAAATTTTAGTTGAGATGCAGAGAGAAGGATAGGGAGAGTGAGAGGGAGACACAGAAAGAAAGAGAAAGAGAAAGAGAAAGAGAGAAAGCGAGAGAGCACCGTGCGTGTGAGAGCGTTCCCGGGTTCACTCATCAGATGCCTGCCACACTGTCTCCTAAGGTCTGTATTAGCATGAGGCTAGAGTCAGGAGCTGGAGCTGGGTATCAAGCCCAGGTACTCCAATATAGGATGCAAGCATCTTAACTGCTAGCCTGAACGTGTGTCTGTTATTAAATATTTTTATTGGAAGCTTAGCCAGGGCATTTAGAGAACTAAATAAAACATATACCAGTAGGAAAGGAGGAAGTAAAATTATCCCTGATGCAACATAAATAGAAAAACCTAAAGGCATTGAAAAATAGACTATTAAAACCAATAAATGAATTCAGCAGAGTTTGAAAATGCAAAATTGACAGCATTTTTACATACCAATAGCAAACTCAATGAAAAAGAAACCATAAAGTACTCTTATACACAATAGCTGAAATAAAATATCCAGAAATAAACTTAACCTAGGATGTTTACTTGCTTGTCATACTTTCTGAACTATGGCTAATATATCAGTGCTGACTCAGAGTCTGTCAACTGGGAAGCTCAAGAAATATGGCACTAAAAATGGTGGTGGGGGCTGGATCCTTGATTGACAGGGAGATACCCTTTTAAAGTAGCTTACTCAATTGGCTGGGAATTTGGAGATGGTTGTGGTATAGAGGGGGTAGTTCATTCCACATAGGCATTTCTTCCTTCATTTACTTGATGGCTTAATTATCTTCACAGCTCAGAAGCTAACTTCTCTCAGAATAAGAAATCCAAGAGACCAAAGCCAAAGCTTAAATGTATTTTATGACTTAGCCTCAGAAAACAGTCATGTTGCTTTTAAAGTTTTTGATTTGTCTTACTTGACAGGCCTATTCAAGGGCATGAAAATCTGGAAGTGTGTATCACTGAAGGTCATCTTGGAGGGTACCTACTACATTGTGTGACAGAACATATATTATTTTCCCTATTGTCCAGAGTGAGTTTTGGTTATTTTGTGGGGCAAAGGCCACTGCACATCTTCAAAAAAGCAGAAAGAAACATGAGTTCCTAATATGGAGGAGTGGGCCATTTCTGTAGCCTAAGTGTTCAGGAGAAAGTAGGATTTGAGATTTTTGAGTCCTATGCATCCCATCCTATGTTTCATTACCATTCATTTACAATAAGGCCCTCAATCCACAAAGCTGAGAATTGAACCTTACCTAGAGGTCTATTGTTATGATTAAGTCGGGGGCTTAGTTCTCAGCCTTTTCTGCTGTTTGGCTGCTGAGAATGACAATTTCTTTATATATTTCCTGGGAGACTCATTAAATTTCACTTACCCCTGATGGTCAATCATATACAGTATTTCTTTGTCTCCAGTGTATAATTTCTCCTCAGCAATAGCTATCAAATTACACAGTCATAAAAATAAGTAATTCCCCCATATTTTTCAAGAGCTTGATGCATGCTACTAACTAGTGCATTTCTTTCCCTTGGTATACCATCCCAGTGTACCATCTATGAACTCTATACTGCTACCTTGTACCAAAATCTATCTCTCATGTTATCATTCACTTTCTTAATCAATTCTGGGTACCAATAATTGCCAGTTGGCTTTCCCCTAAAGTATACTCTAATGTGGAAGTTAGCACCCAGGAAGAAAGAAGTTACTACACAGGAGTGCTTTTGAGACCAACACCTGTGAAAAGAAGAGAATAATACAGATTTAGGAGAAAGACTAGTTGGAGTTCAATACAATAACAACAAGGTCAGCCCCACAAGGAGTTCTGTGGCTTGGATGACTATTCAGAGCAGACTTGAGCCAGAAGAAAGTTCAGGGCCTTTATAAGCCCAGCTTGAGTATTTATTGGATCTAGGCTCTTTAAAAGAAATAGGTCTAATTTGGGATGAGGTGGTTCTGTTCAGCTAAGGTTACTGTTAGAGAGGGTGAGCAGTATCCACATGGCCATGTTTATAGAGGGGCTTCATTGTATAATCTACCTGAATTTTTTCTCTTCTCCATCCTACTGCTTAACTGCTATATCATTACCTTATTTATTTTCATAATGGCATTTATTATATATTATAATTATCTTTTTTGTTCATTTGCTTGATTGTTAATCCACTTTTATTCACAGTAGAATATAAGTTCCTGTGGGCATAGACCTTATCTCACTTTTTTATTGCTGTATCAGGGCCAGTAATTAATGAATGGTCATAGCTCATGTGTCCATTGAACCAACTCCATCTAGCCTCAACCTATATACATGTTAGTAATATTCACAAAAGTGTTTCAGATGAGCGGATCTTCTGAGGATACCAAGGAAAAGTTTGAGTTTAACCAAAATTTAGACACTATGTAGTTCCATGTAGTATACATAAAGGCAGAGCAGACTACAAAAGTATAAGTATTCCAAAAATAAGTCAATTTTCAAAGACATCCTTAGCTTTCTCCAAGCTATAGAGTTAGGGACTCAGATCAAGCTTATACAGACATTTGAGAAGCAAAGGAATGCCACAAAATATATGAGTTACCTGAATACTGCTTGCGTGCAGTTTATCTAGATAAACTGAGAGAGCCAAGTGTCCTGATAAACACCCAAACAGGAGATATTTCAAGTGGATGAACATAAACCATTTGTGAGCAGAGATTAATGTTAATATAGTCAAATAATAAAGCTCCACTAGAATCTAACTTTTAAAATGAGATCAACTGTATAAGATACCATTATAGTTCATAAAAAATTTAAATCCATTCTGGAGGAAAGAGAAAATTTTGACTTTTATAATATATACATTTCATTTTGATCTTCCTTATAGGGAGTAAACAGGATGGCTATAACCTTTCATTAACATATGATATTTTTCTTGGTATTTTTCATAATAACACTTATAATACATTGGAAACTAAACTTCAGTCCCATGAAGAAAAAGAGATCTCTGAGACAATACCTTGTGCAAGTGTTTGATTGCGATACCTGTTACCAAATCAGTAGGTTCAGCTTCAAAATACTTGTTTTGAATTTTTTCTTGAAACTGGTGTGTTTCAGATTTTTTCACAGGTGGTTCTCCAAACCAGTAAGAGGGCTAAGAATGGAATAAAAATACAATCACTTCCATGGAAATGAAAAAATTAAGCATTAGAAAATACTTTAAATACTTATGGTCTGTTAGCTTTTATATTGAGATGTATTGCAAAAACTTCTTGGGACTCAATTTTGAAGCTACTTGGCTATAATTTGAACCCCTTGGGTATAGCAGCAGACTATTCTACAGAAATCATAATTATTCAAGAGACACAAAGGAAAATCACTCCTAAACTAGAGTATAGTGAAAGTATTATAATAGTCTTTGTAAGAACTTTTTTGATCAATATATGAACAAAAGATGATTTGTGAAAATACTGAGAACAGAAGGCAAGATGTATAAACCTTCTATTTTTCTATGGTTCTGAAATCTGGACTGATCAAGGAAATAAAGTTGACAGTGAATGCCCACATACAATTAAATCTCTCCTTGTTGGCTTCTAAAGACCTCCCATGCACTAAATTCTTTAAGACAGAGAGTTCAATTATTTATGAGACACTTGCCTAAAAGCCAGATTAATTACTGACACTTTATAAAGCATGAGCCTTCATGCCATGACATACAGATTATATTTATGAGGGCTGAGTATATTAGAAAAGGGCTAGTGAGGGGAGGGGCATTGTGGCACAGTGGGTTAGGCCTCCACTTTTGATGATGTTCTACTTCTGATCCAGCTTCCTGCTAATGCACCTGGGAAGGTAGGGGATGACGGTCCAAGTTCTGGGTTGCTGCCACATAGGTGAAGTTCTAGGTTCCTGGCTTCGGCATGGCTTAGCCCTAACTTTTGAGGCATTTGAAGAGTGAAATAGTAGATAGAAGATACATCTTTCTCTCTCTCCAGTTCAAATAATTTTTTTTTTTTTAAGAAAAAGGCTAGTGAATTAGTAGAGCAAGAGTATACAAAATAAGGGTTATTTTACCTGACCTATTTGTTCAGTTACAGATAGTGTAAAATTAACTCATGATGCTTTTAAGATATTAAAAAATAACTTCATCAGGACTGTGGCCTCTATCAATAACATAAGCATTAGAACTCACCTGCAAGAAAAAGTTCCATGGCTTGGGCACACCATACTTTCCTGGATATACAGCTTCTACATACCAAGTCACAATGAAATACAATAAAGCATCAAGTAGTAACATTCCCAGGATATAGGCAAATAAAAAGTTGTCCTGTTTGTTTGGTGAGAAGATGTTATTCCATTTAATTCCAGTTTCTAAGACATAGGAGGAGATATTTAATTAGGTGTCTACTGGGACTAAAACAGAACTATCCATCTGTACTGTAATAAAAACAGTGAAGAATATAACATGTTGTTATTTTCTAGAGATTCATACTAGAGTCAGATACTTTCTTACATTCTTAGAACTTAGGTTGTCCCATAGGACATCTGAGTAAGTAATCCTGTAAAGGGCTCCCCCGTTAGATGCCAAACAAGCAAATGATTAGAACTGATTGAAATAAAAATAAGGTAGACTAAAATTTCAGGAAAGGAGCTTTAAGAAAAATAAGCAAACCTACAGGTTAAGATGATGGTTCCTCCATCTCCACCTCTCCTCATGTTAAAAGTTCATGTTTACTGGCATACATAATTTTAAAAAACATAATCATGGGAAAGTAGGGATGGATTCTATCTATAGGACAGAAGACTATTCATAGATACTACACTGAGGGAAAAAGAGAAGGAACTGTGTCATTTCATGCCCTACCACTAGACAGCAGGTGGTAACTCTAAAAGGACCAGAATGAGGCCTTATTAGATTTGCAGTAAGTTTTTGAAGAGATACATGCATGTGGTGGTATAAAGTAGAATTTTGAAGGACAGCTTAGCAGCATCAATCAATATTAACAGTGCATATCCAGTAAAATAACAAAGATATTTACTAAAACATGACAACATTTACAAGGTATATACTCACTCTTCACTTCTGCATCAAATATAAATTTAAATCCCAGTGCCATTGCATAATTTGAGCTGAGACAAGAAACTAACTTCTGGTTGAATGTCATCTGTCCATAGTTGACAGACAGGTTAGCAGCCGGAAGATAGGTGATAAAAAAACAGAAACCTCCCAAAGTAATAGCAAAATAGGCTGCAAATATAAAGGAAATTATAGGGTCAATTTGAGTAACTTAAAAAACTTAACCGAATATAAATATAGTTGCTTTATTATAATAAAATAAGCTCTATAAGAAACAGAAAATATCTGTTTCATTCAACATTGCTTCCCTCAGCACATAATATATTGGACACAGTAAATGTTCCAAAATATTTTTATTAAGGCTGAAATGTAACACTTCAGGAGCTAATTTATTCTGCAATATATCATTTTATATGTAGTAGCTATAAGCATTACAATATCTAATGAAAATTTATAAATTTATTATTACTCAGCAAAAGAAATTACAAATGCAAACACTTCTACTGCTGATACAACCTAGATTGTATTTCCAGACATCATGAGATTTAGTCTAGGGCTTTGGAGTAAGATGGCAGAATAGAGATGACCATACCACTGTAGTCTAGGGGTAAACAGTACAAAAAAACTGGAGGGAGTACATTTTTAGGGGAGAGCTAAAGGGAAAACTGCAGTGGAAATTTTAAGGAAGGAAGAGGAATGCCATGGATTGGCATGGAAGGTGTGGACACACAGCACAAGCATGGACACAACATATGACACCAGCAGCCAAGAGTCGGAGAAAGCACCAGATCTGGAGCCTGAGTTAAGATCAGACTACAGGTGCCAACCAACTGGAGATATAGCCAGAGGGAGAACGTGGCATGAGTGCCCCAAGTTGGAGCACAGACCAGAGCCCCCTGGCCACACCAAGCACACACCTCTGCATACTCAGTGAAAAAGCATCCACTCCACTAAGAAAGGGAGGCATATTTCAAAGATAAAACATCAGAGGAAAAAATACCAACAAGTATTTCCACAAATGCCTAAAAATAAATGAAGAAATTTAAGAAACAACAATAAGGAAGACAACAAAACCTCCCCCCTACTCCCACCAAAGGAACACAATAGCATTTCAATATTAGAAGGTGAAGATGAACAGATTGATACAATGCCTGATATGGAATTTTAAGATTAATCATAGGATTACACAGAAGCAAATTCATGAATTAAAGAAATTCAGGGCCTGCGCCATGGCTCACTTGGTTAATCCTCCACCTGTGACGCCGGCACCCTGGGTTCTAGTCCCGGTTGGGGCGCCAAGTACTAGTCCAGGTTGCTCCTCTTTCAGTCCAGCTCTCTGCTGTGGCCCGAGAGGGCTGCAGAGGATGGCCCAAGTACTTGGGTCCCTGCACCTACATGGGAGATCAGGAGGAAGCATCTGGCTCTTGGCTTCGGATCAGTGCAGTGCTGGCCATAGCGGCCATTAGGGGAGTGAACCAATGGAAGGAAGAGCTTTCTCTCTGTCTCTCTCTCACTGTCTATAACTCTGTCAAATAAAAAAAAAAGAAATTCATACATGACATGAATGAAAAATTTTCCCACGAAACTGAGATTTTGAAGAGAAATAAAAATGAAATATTAGAAATGAAGAATTTTCAATGTCCAAAAATACAATAGAAAGCCTCAACAATAGACTTGGTGAGGCAGAAGAAATAATATCTGAGCTAGAAGACAAATCTTTGGAAATTATTCAGTCAGACCCCCCCCCCCCCAAAAAAAAAAGAGGAAAAAGAAGAAATTAGAAAAATTTAAAAAGTGTTGAATTTTTGGGATACTATCAAATGACCCAACATATGCATCTTAGGAGTTCTTGAAGATGTGAAAAGACAGAATGGATCAGAAGGCCTATTCAGTGAAATACTTACAGAAAACCTCCCTATTTTGGAAAAAGAGACATCCAAGTACACAAAGCACACAGGACTCCTTATAGTCATGACCAGAAAAGACCTTCAGCACAAAACACTGTAGTCCAACTTTAAACAGTAAAACAAAAGAAACACTGTAGTCAATCTTTTAACAGTAAATAATAAAGAAAGTTTCTAAAATGTGCATGAGAGAAAAACCAGGTTAATTTCAGAGGATCTCCAATTAGACTCACAGCTGAATTCTCATCAGAAACCTTACAGGCTAGGAGGGAACAGAAAGATATAGTCCAAGTCTTAAGAGAATAAAAACCTGTCAATCCAGAATACTGAACCCTGCAAAGCTCTCACTGATGAATGAAGGTGAAGTCATCATTATGAAAGAATGTGAAGGCAGAAAATCTTCTAGTAAAAGTACAAAGGAAATCCAAAGCAAACAATAGGAATATTTACAGATAAATGGCAGGGCCAAGTCATTACTTATCATTAATAACCTTGAACGTAAATGGCCTAAATTCTCCAACTAAAAGATACAGGTTGGCTAAATGGATTAAAAAACAAGACCCACTATTTTGCTGCCAACAATAAACACACCTCACCATTAAAGATACACACAGCTGAATCTGTGGACTTGGTAAACTGCCCTTCCCAATGTGGCTAGGACTCGGACTGGATTTATGACACTGGATTTCCTGGGTCCCCATATTTCTGACTGCAGATCATGGGACTTCCAAGCCTCCTTAATCATGTGAAACTATTCCTCTTAATAAACATCTTTTTATCTATAATAATAAGACTATTGGCTTTGTTTCTCAGGAGAATCTTGACTAATATAACTTTCAAATATTTTTGTACATATAATATATATACCTCCAATATCAATTTCAGCTCTATAGGACAAGCAGTATATTTCAAATATATCCAGACATACATTAAGCATTTATTAGTTAGGTGTAAGTATTTATTAGTTAGTTTCATTATTTGTTTCTTCATCTTCACATATACCAGGCTTATCATCATATACTAGTAGACACTATTAGCTCATCCAAAAGAATATCAGAAGTCATTTCCATCTCATTTCTTCTTGGTGGAAAGTTAGATACTGTATATGATATGGCAGCTGAAGTTGAAAGATCATTCAGATACAGTCTTATTATCATATGTATACTGTGTCATATCAACCTCTCAACCACATGTATTTTCTACCAGGTAGTCATCACTCTCTTTGTTCCCTTTCAAATCATTCACATGAATATGGCATCTTCATTTTAGATAGAATGTAAACAGATTAACAGTGAAGTGGCAACTAAGATTGAGAAGCTATTTCCAAATACCATTTTTGTTCAGGAACTGAAAGGAAAAATCTTAGACTCACCATTACTGAAGAATGTGCTAACCATAAAGCTGAAGCATATTGAAGGCATGGCATAAAATAGCAAAAAGATGAAGACAATAATTGGGTCACTGTATTCAAGGACTGATACAGATTGAATCTAGAAAAGTAATCAGGAAGCCAGTTCAGTCATGCTTTAAGTGGTATCACAGCAAAAATGAATGAGGAGAAAGGAAATATCTTAAACATCTTTAACATTTCTGGTGAAACTTATGAAACTACTCAATGAGCTGATTAACCATTCATTTACTATAGAAGGTCCACTGACCTAGGTTTAAAATTTAGTTCATTGAGAGACTAAGCAATCTCTTAATTTCCAGAACAGAATCAACAAAAGCCACTTTTTCATTCCCTAACAACCTGAGATCCATTGGACCCATGACATATTCTAAGTTTAGCTAGAGCATACTGCAAACACTTGCCTTGATATATAAAATTATGCATATAATAATGATGATAATAAAATACAAGAGGATGAATGTGAAGAAATAGGCAGTCCAGAGCATCCAATTACTGAGTCCTATCATGAGCTGGTATTCCTGTGGGAGAATTAACACAAATCAAATATCAAATAAAACTATTTAATCATGTAGTACCTTAGAGTCTATAAATATCATATACTTTAATAACTATAACCATAAGGGGTTAAGTAATGAATACTATTATCTCCATTTATAGAGCAGGAAATCAAGTTTCAGAATATCAAATAACTTCTTTAAAAACCTTTAGTTGGTAAGCACTGTGATTTTTTATAAGCACACATATCATTCCTCTAGTAATTTATCTGACATTGTTAAGACATCAAAAACAAAGCAGTAAAACACTAAAACTAGTATTCCCTTTCTTTTGATTATGTCCTTTTTCAGAAGGTATTAAAGAATTCACCCTCATGTCTATTGCTGCTCAATTCACAATAGCTAAGATATGGAATCAATGCAGATATCCATCAACTAATGACTAGATGAAGAAAATGTAGTATATATACTCTATGAAATACTACTCAGCCATAAAAAATAATGATATTCTGGGTTTTATTTATTTATTTATTTGCAACAAAGTAGATGCAACCAGAAACTATGATGCTTAGTGAAATTAGTCAGTCCCAGAAAGACAGATATATGTTTTCTCTGATATGTGGGAATTAACCTAGAATACAAAAAATGTATAGGAATGAAATGGATATTTTATGATTTGATTGTTGTTTTCAGTCCTTGTTTATACTCCTGTGGTACTGTGGCCTTCCTACTGAAATCACACAAAGTATCTTTGTTTGATCACATGTAATAGAACATAGAAAAAGGAAAACTCATAAATATATGAAAGCTAAACAATCAACAGATGATAAGAGATCACAAGGAAAATTATAAAATACCTTGAGACAATCAAAAGCAAAGATACAACACATGCAAACTTAGAGGAGATTTGGTGCAGTCAGTTCTCACAGAGAAATTTATAGCATAAATGTCTACATTAAAAAATAAAGATTTCAAATAAATAACCAAACTGTGTATCACAAGGCCTGGAAAAGAAAGGCAAACTAATCAGTAATCTAGCAGAGGGAAGAAACTAATAAATATTAGAGTAGAGATAAATTACAGAAAAGGCAAGCAATAGAGAAATTCAATAAAACTAAAAGACAATCAATTGAAGATATCAGCAAACTGACAAATATTTTGTCAGAAAAATTGAGAGAAAATTCAAATTACTCAAATCATAAATGAAAGTGGGTCATTACTTTGGATATTATAGAAACAGAAGGGTCGGCCTGTGCCGCGGCTCACTAGGCTAATCCTCCACCTTGCGGTGCCAGCACACTGGGTTCTAGTCCCGGTCGGGGCACTGGATTCTGTCCCGGTTGCCCCTCTTCCAGGCCAGCTCTCTGCTGTGGCCCGGGAGTGCAGTGGAGGATGGCCCAAGTCTTTGGGTCCTGCACCCCATGGGAGACCAGGATAAGCACCTGGCTCCTGCCATCGGATCAGCGCAGTGCGCCGGCCGCAGCGCACCAGCCGCGGCAGCCACTGGAGGGTGAACCAACCGCAAAGGAAGACCTTTCTCTCTGTCTCTCTCTCTCTCTCACTGTCCACTCTGCCTGTCAAAAAAGAAAAAAAAAAAAAAGAAACAGAAAGGGTCATAAGAGAGTACTATGAATAATTACATGTTGAAAAAGTAGATAGTGTAGATGGAGTGGACAAATTCACAAGAACATAAATTTTATTAAGTCTGAATTGGGGCTGGAACTGTGATGCAGTGGGTTAAAGCCCTGGCCTGAAGCGCCAGCATCCCATAAGGGCACCAGTTCTAGTCCCAGCTGTTCCTCTTCTGATACAGCTCTCTGCTATGGCCTGAGATAGCAGTAGAAGATGGTCCAAGTCCTTGGGCCCCCACACCCATGTGAGAGACCCAGAATAAGCTCCTGGCTCCAGGCTTTGGATCTGCTCAGCTCTGGCCGTTGCAGCCATCTGGGGAGTGAACCAGCAGATGGAGGACCTCTCTCTCTCTGTCTCTCTCTGTAACTCTTTCAAATAAATAAAATAAATCTTAAAAAAAGACTGAATTACAAAGAAATAAAATATCTGAACAGACTTATAACTAGTAAGGTCATCAAATCAGGAATCAAAAAAAAAAAAAAAAAGAATAGAAAAACATCCAAGAAAGAACATTCCTGAACCAAATGGTATTACAAGTGAATTTTGCCAAACACTTAAAGAAGAATAAATAAGAATTCTTCTCAAACTCTTAAAAAAACTGAAATGGGGGCCGGCGCCATGGTTCACTTGGTTAATCCTCCGCCTGCAGTGCTGGCATCCCATATGGGTGCTGGGTTCTAGTCCCGGTTGCTCCTCTTTCAGTCCAGCTCTCTGAGGTAGCCAGGAGGGCAGTGGAGGTGGCCCAGGTGCTTGGGCCCCTGTACCTGCATGGGAGGCCAGGAGGAAGCACCTGGCTCCTGGCTTCGGATCAGCGTAGCTCTGGCCATAGCAGCCATTTTGGGGAGGGGGGTGAACCATCAGAAGGAAGACCTTTCTCTCTGTCTCTCTCTCTCCCTGTCTATAATTCTACCTGTCAAATAAAAATAAAAAATAAAAAAAACTGAAATGTAGGCAAAACTTCTCAACACATTCTATGAGGCCAAAATTATCCTGATAGTAAAACCAGAAAAAGACATGACAAGAAAAAAAATTATGAGCAAATAAACTCTTATGAATATTAATGAAAATTTCCTCAAAAGGATATTAGAAATCCATATTCAGTAGCATACTGAAAGGGCTCTACACCATGACCAAGTAGGATTTATTTCTGGTATATGAAAAGGATTCAAGTACAAAAACAATGTAATTCAGTACATGAAGAGAAGAAGTGATAAAAAATTATCATCTTAATTAATACAAGAATATATTCAAAACATTTTTAAATGACAAAAACTCAATATACTAGGAACAAAAGGAAAATTACTGAGTATAATAAGGGTGACATGAAAATCTGAATATCATACTCTTTTACCTAAGATCAGGAAAAAGATACTCACTTCCCCTACTTCTTCTCTAAGTAAGCAAGAAAAATAAAAGGCCTAAAATTGGAAAGGAAGGAGTAAGATTGAAAAGAAGTATAATAATCTCTAATATTAATATAACTTCAGTTGTTTATAAGCACACAAAAATTCATCAAAGTTGCAGGATAAAAAAAAAATGAATACAAGGGGACCACCAGTGTGGCTCAGTGGGTAAAGTCAATGCTTGTGATGTAAGCATCCCATAACAGAATGCTGGCTCAAGTCTTAGCTGGTCTGCCTCCAATGCAGCTCGTTGTTACTATGCCTGGGAAGGCAGCAAATGATTGTCCAAAAGCTTAGGCCCCTGCCATTCATGAGGGAGATGAGCATGGGGTACCTGGCTCCTGGCTTTGGCCTAGCCCAGCCTTGTCTGTTGCGGCTATTTGAGGAATGAGCCAGAAGACAGATGATTTCTCTCTCACCCTTTCTGATGTCTGCTTTTCAAGTAAATAATAAATATGCATATACCTTAAGAAACACACAAAAATTTTCTACATTTCTATACACTAGCAATATAGATACTCCATTTAGAAAGGGGGGAAAAAACTCTCATTTACAAAGGCATAGAAATGAATATAATCGGGGCTGGTGCTGTGGCACAGCAGGTAAAGCTGTTGCCTACAGTGCCGGCATCCCATATGGGTGCTGGTTCAAGTCCCAGCTGCTCCACTTCTGATCCAGCTCTCTGCTATGGCCTAGGAAAGTAGTAGAAAATGGTCCAAGTCCTTGGGCCCCGGGCCTGCGTGGGAGACCCAGAAGAAGCTCTTGGCTCCTGGCTTCAGATCAGCTCGGCTCCAGCCACTGCAGCCAATTGGGGAGTGAACCAGCAAATGGAAGACCTCTCTCTCTCTCTCTCTCCCCCTCCCCTTCTCTCTCTGTGCAATTCTGACTTTCAAATAAATAAATCTTAAAAAAAAAAAAAGAAATGAATACAATTCTCTGGAATAAACTTAACTTGGGGAGGGGCAAATTATTTGCACACTGTTAACTATATAACAATGTCTTTTTTCTGTTTTGTTTTTGCATTTGAAAGGCAGAGTTAGAGATCGGGAAATCTGACATCTGCTGTTTCACTTCCCAAAATGGCTGCAAAGGCCAGGGCTGGACCAGGCCAAAGCCAGGAGCCAGGAGCCAGGAGCCAGGGACCAGGAGTTTCTTCTGGTCTCACCCATGGGTGCAGGAGCCCAAGGACTTGAGCCATCCTCCACTGCTTTCCCAATCACACTAGCAGTGAACTAGATTGGAAGTGGAGCAGCTGGACATGAACCTTTGCCCATATTGGATACCAGCACTGTGGGCAAAGCCTTAATCTGCTTTGCCACAGCACTGGTTCCCAAAACAGTGTTGAGATAAACTAAATACAGTATAGATAAATCCGAAGATATCCCATCTGTGTTTTAAAATTTTACTATTTTTGAAGTATAGGGAATTCAACAGATCAGATGATTGCACTGGAAACATGGTTCCCAGAGGAGGGGCATGCTATACCATTTAGGCACAGGGAGGCACCAGAACCAGTCAAATGCTTGAAGGGAAAACATGGGCAAGAGCCTATATTATGGTTTCTGTGCAAGAGGCAAGGCAGGGTTATTGTACAAGGATTTGGTTCCTCTGCATAAATTCAGGAGGCTGCAAGGTAAGGAGCTATCTCTAGTTGTTTGTTAACTGATCCTAGGGTGATTAGGACAGGAGGATAGTGGCTCAACCTGTGAAAGACAATGAAACATGGTAATGAGTAGGGGTTCAGCTTTGGTCAGTTTGCATCTCCAGAATGTGGTCTGGGTAAGTGCTTGCTGTCTCTAAAACTGGCTTGTAGATGCAGTCCTTTCAGAAGTAAGAAGGATAAAATGTCAAAACATCAAAAATATGGAAAATAGAAAAAATGGATGAGTAATATACCATGTTCAAGATGAAAATACTACCCGACCAAAATCCCAGGGATACTTTTTGCAGGAATAGAAAAGCCCAAACTAAAATTCATATGGCACCTCAGTTTCCTTGATTAGATAAAAGTCCTTTTAAATAGAACAAAAAGTTGGAACACTCACACCTTTCTATTTCAGTTCCTAGCAAAAAAATTCAGTAACCAAGATAAGGAATAAGGATAGATATGTAAATCCATGGAACAGAATTGAGAACCACTAAAAAAAAAAAAACACTGGAGAAACCATGCAAGATATAGGTACCGGCAAAGACTTCTTGGAAAAGACCCAGAAGCAGAGGCAGTTAAAGCCAAAATTAGCAACTGGGATAATATCAAATTGAGAAGTTTCTTTACTGCAAAAGAAACAGTCAGGAAAGTGAAGAGGCAACCGACAGAATGGGAAAAATATTTGCAAATTATGCAACTGATAAAGGATTAATAACCAGAATCTACAAAGAGATCAAGAAACTCCACAACAAACCAAACAACCCACTTAAGAGATGGGCCAAGGACCTAAATAGACATTTTTCAAAAGAAGAAATCCAAACGGCTAACAACACATGAAAAAATGTTCAGGATCACTAGCCATCAGGGAAATGCAAATCAAAACAACAATGAGGTTTTACCTCACCCCGGTTAGAATGGCTCACATACAGAAAGCTACCAACAACAGATGCTGGCAAGGATGTGCGGAAAGAGGCACACTAATCCACTGTTGGTGGGAATGCAAACTGGTAAAGCCACTATGGATGACAGTTTGGAGATTCCTCAGAAACCTGAATATCGCCATATCACATGATCCAGCCATCCTACCCCTCAAAAATTACCTAAAGGAAATTAAATTGGCAAATAAAAGAGCTATTTGCACCTCAATGTTTATTGCAACTCAATTCACAATAGCTAAGACCTGGAATCAAACTAAATGCCCATCAACAGAAGACTTGATAAAGAAATTATGGGATATGTACTCTATAGAATACTATACAGCGGTAAAAAAAAATGAAATCTGGTCATTTGCAACAAAATGGAAGAATCTGGAAAACATCATGCTGAGTGAAATAAGCCAGTCCCAAAGGGACAAATATTATAAGTTCTCCCTGATCGGTGACAACTGAGCACCTAAAAGGAAACCTGTAGTAGCGAAACTGACACTATGAGAAACAATGACTTGATCAGCCCTTGTCCTGACTGTCAAGGAACAGCTTAATATTTTATTCTTTTCAGTATTTTCTTGTTCTACTTAATACCATTGGTTGAACTCTTAAATTAACACACAATTATTCTTAGGTGTTTAAATTTAACTGAAAGTTGATCCCTGTTAAAAATAACAGTGGGAATAAGAGAGGTAGGAATTACCCCAAATGGTAGAATTAGAAATGTGCCATGGGATTTCAAACCCCATTAAGTTGTCATTTACTAATGCCATCTTACTAATTAAAGTGATCAGTTTAAGTTCATAATTGATCATAAAGATAGGATAAGTGTCAAAGGGATCACATAAACAAGACTAGTGTCTGCTAATAATAACTGATATAATTAAAAAGGAGAGAGCAGTCCAACATGGGAAGTAGGATACACAGCAGACTTAGAGAATGGAAGATGCCCTAAACAGCACTCTGGCCTCAGAACCAGCCCTTAAGGCATTCAGATCCATCTAAAAAGCCCATGAGAATTTCTCAGGCATGGAAAGCCACGGCACTGTGGCAAAAAAAAAAAAAATGACCTAAATGAAAGATTTCTGTGAGTGAGATCCCAGTGGAAAGAACAGGCCATCAAAGGAGGTACCTTTCTCTGAAGGGAGGAGAGAAGTTCCACTTTGATTATGGTCTTGTCTAAATAAGGTCGGAGTTTGTGAACTCAAGAGGCTTCCATAGCCTTGGCAGCTCATGATGAGCCTCTGTTGATTACTAACGTCATAAATAAAAGTGCCAATTGTTAAATCAACAATGGGAGTCACTGTGCACTTACTCCCCATGTAGAATCTCTTTCCTTAATGTGTTGTACTATGCGAATTAATGGTAAAACTAAGTATTCAAACAGTACTTTATACTTAATGTATGTTAGTGCAAACTATTGGAATCTTTACTTAGTATATACTAAGTTGATCTTCTGTATATAAGGATAATTAAAAATGAATCTGAATGAAGAATGGGATGGGAGAGGGAGTAGGAGATGGGAGGGTTGGGGGTGGAAGGATGGTGTATCAATAGGTTATCTCTATATTTTAAAAATCAAATTTAAATTCTACCCAAATCTTTTTTTTTTCTCTTTTTTGACAGGCAGAGTGGACAGTGAGAGAGAGAGAGAGAGAGAGAAAGGTCTTCCTTTTTGCTGTTGGTTCACCCTCCAATGGCCGCCGCGCCCAGCACACTGCGCTGATCTGAAGGCAGGAACCAGGTGCTTATCCTGGTCTCCCATGGGGTGCAGGGCCCAAGCACTTGGGCCATCCTCCACTGCCTTCCCAGGCCACAGGAGAGAGCTGGCCTGGAAGAGGGGCAACCGGGACAGAATCCGGTGCCTCAACCGGGACTAGAACCTGGTGTGCCAGCGCCACAAGGCAGAGGATTAGCCTATTGAGCCCCGGCGCCAGCCAAATTCTACCCAAATCTTAAATAAAATCAATTTCTTTTGAATGAATACCTTAAAGTGGAAAATAATATAAAGTTTCTAGAAAATAATAATGGGGGGAAAACTGCTATAATACAAAAGTTGAACTTTCAAAATTTATATTTATTAAAAGTTTTAAAAAATTGCTTGATGGGGAACAACAAATAGTGCTGAGACAACTGGACAACCTTCATGAAAAAGAGTGAAACAGGATTCCTGCCTAACATCACATACAATAATTAATCTTAAATGGATAAACAATCTAAATATCAGAGTTAAAAACATAAAAATTTTAGAGAACATCAGGGTAAATCTTCTTAACTTTGGATTTGGTAAATGGGTTCTTGATATTACATAAAAAAAACAAATCACAGAAGAAAATATATCTCAACACTGATTTCACTTTCTTTGCATAGATAAGAGGGCTTCAAAGAGTTTATGGAAGAATTAAATTAGAAGATAATGTACATTTTCCAGTAACCTTCCAAAGTCCCTTTGGATAGCCACAAGTGGGACTGCTGGATCATAAGGTAGTTTCACTTTATATTTTTTGTGGAACCTCTATATTGTTTTCCATATTGTCCTACCAATTGACACTTCCTCCAACAGTGTACAAAGGTATTCTTTTCCCTACACCTTCACTAACATTTGAGTAGTGTGTATGACTTTTGCACACAAGCTTATAGTTAAAAACCAATTTAAAAGTAATAGGAGAATGCACCATATTTATAGTTCAGAAGATTCAATATGACAGGATATCAATCATAATTTGCAATCTCAATAAAATGTCAGTAGCATTTTTGAAATTAAATGATTATAAAATGGAAGTAAAAAGATATGAGAATAGCTAAGAAGTACTTGAAGAAGAATAATAATAAGGAGGCCTGTTCCAAATTTCAAGAATTGGTTAAAAGCTAGAGTACTGTCATGGTGATACTATCATAAGGATAGAAAGGAGAAACAAGTCACCAGATGCCTATGTGGGCTCAATTTATTTACAAATATTATAAAGTGAAATGGAATTGCAGTGCAAGGAGATTATCATTGTGTTAATAAGTGGTAATGTATCAATAGGTTATCTCTATATTTTAAAAATCAAATTTAAATTCTACCCAAATCTTAAATAAAATCAATTTCTTTTGAATGAATACCTTAAAGTGGAAAATAATACAAAGTTTCTAGAAAATAATATTAGAGATAACATCATAATTTTGGAACTATCTAATATTTCTTTTTTTAAAAGATTTATTTATTTATTTGAAAGTCAGAGTTACATAGAGAGATGAGAGGCAGAGGTGTGTGTGTGGGGGGTCTTCCATTGGCCTCAACAGCCGGAGCTGGGCTGATCTGAAGCCAGGAACCAGGAGCTTCCTCCAGGTCTCCCACGCAGGTGCAGGGGCCCAAGGACTTGGGCCATCTTCTACTGCTTTCTCAGGCCAAAGCAGAGAGCTGGATTGGAAGTGGAGCAGCCGGGACTCAAACTGGCGCCCATATGGGATGCCGGTGCTTCAGGCCAGGGTGTTAACCCGCTGCGCTACAGCGCCAGCCCCTCTAATATTTCTTAAATCAGATGTAAGAAGCACCAAGGGAATGCTATCAGGAGGATGATGGAATACAAGATCCAAGTTTTCATCGTTTCCACAGAAGTTCAATTTGCAATTACCCACAGGCAAGAACACCTTTGTGAAATCCCCCAAACTTGAGGATAAGCCTGAGACACTTGTGTGGACCACAGAACCTAATAAAAGTTGCATTTGAAGGGTAACTGCATTACTTGCATGTTTATCCCTCCCTCTCCCTGACATCAGCACAGTACAAGAGACAAGAAGGAAAAGAGAACTGAAGTTGAAATGTTCAGCTTCCTTAGCATTGCAAGATGCTTCCTAGGAAGCCTAGTTTAGACTTACCTCATGGGGACTACAGGGAATAATGGCATGGTTAGATTACCTATAGCCAGAAAGAAATAAAAGCAAGCAGGTAGAACTCACAGTGATCAGCTTGTGGATTTTGGTGGTAGCTCTGGACTCTCCAGCAGTGGTATCCAATCAGAGATACCAGCTATTAGCATAGCCCACCCACCAAGTTGAGTTGTCTGCTTCTGGAAACAGTGGGAAGTTCTACCTGGCTTCTGGTCAGACAACATGATCAGCCTCAGACCTCACCCCAAGTCTATGCCTGGGGACCAGATATCTACTATGGTGCATTTTGATGAACAGCAGGGACTAGATCTGATCCATCAGGGACTTTATTTTTTAATTTTTAAAAGACTTACTTATTTGAAAGGTAGAGTTTTCAGGGGGGTGGGAGGGAGGGAGGGAGAGAGAATATTTATTTGAAAGGCAGAGTTATAGAGAGGGAGAGAAGGAAAGACAGAGAAAGAAAGAGATCTTCCATCTGCTGGTTCACTCCAAGGACTGGGCCAGGCTGAAGCCAGGAGCCAGGAGCTTCAGACAGATCTCCCTTGTAGGCAGCAGGGGCCCAAGTAATCAGGCCATCTTCAGCTGTCTTCCCAGATACATTAGCGGGGAGCTGGGTCAGAAGTGGAGCAGCTAGGATACAAACTGGCACTCATATGGGATGCTGGCATCATAGGCAGTGGCTTAACTCACTGCACCACAATGCCAGCTCCCCATTTAATCAACACTCTATTTAGTCTCAAAGTCCACTCAAGTCTTCTCTCAGGATTCCTGCCAGAGTGCACATTGGAAAAGAACAGGAATTGACACTTCGCTAATCTAGGAGTTTAAACAGCACCCAGATTAGTCTCACAGACAACCCTGAGCCCAGTAAGGCAGGGAAATTCCCACTAAGGTATATTTTGGCAAAACACAAGGGCTAGACCTGTCACATCTGAGCATCCAAACAGTGTATTGTTCAACCACACAGCCTCCCTTAAGGCCCCATCCAGTCAAGTAAGACAAATCTCAACTGTGCATTTCTACAGAGCACAGCAGCTGCCACTGTCAATCTTGGGAAGTAACTCCAGCTATCCCTGGGGCCCAGTCCCCAACCTCATCCAACTGAAGAACTAAAATACTGATAACACTATTTTATAAAATATAAAATACAAAATGTGGCCCGTCTGGATCATGGGTGATTTCAGTACTCAGCCAACAGTTCCATCTGATTGCAGAGCCCAGCTAGTCTCTTACCAGTAGAGCCAGGCCACCCAGACTCAGAGCAAAGGCAGTCACTCAGGCATCTTTTTGGTCAGAACCTGAAAGCAAACTCTTCCTTTCCAGAGACATTACCATCTGGGCCATTAAGATTCACAGGCTAAATAGTGAAAATCCATGCCTGCCAAAGAAAAACCTTCGAAGCTGGAGGAGGTGACTGTCTTCTCAAATATGTGCCAAGAATTTCAAAGAAACAGGGAATCATGACACCTCCAAAAGCAGCTAGCAAACAAAGCGACAACAATGGTTCCTAAAGAAATGGAGATCTATGAAATGACTAACAAAGAATCCAGAAAGAATATCCTTCTGAAGGAAACATAGCAGATTACAAGAATATATAAGTAGAAAATAAAATTTGAAAAAATACACAAATAAAAGTTTGATAAACAGAAAGAATAATAATTGAACCCAAAAATGCAAATAGAAAGCTTCAACGCCAGGTTCAATCAAGTAGAAGAGTTAGTGAACTCAAAAGCAGGACATTTGGAAGTACATAGAGGAATAAAAACAATTTAAGAGATTGAGAAAGGCCTACAGTTATTGTGGGACACCAAGAAGAAAACTAACATCCATAATGAAGTTTAACAAGGAAAAGAGAGATGCAAGGAGGCAGAATATTTTTAAATAATGACAGGAAACTTTCCAAATTGGGAGAAAGAGAAAGAGGTCAACACACAAGTATAAGGAATATTGAGGGGAAAAAAAAGGTGCATTGAATCTTTCAGTCAAATTCAACTGAAAGAGGAATTCAAAAGACACATTAACAATCAAACTATCAAAAATTTGGAGAAAAAAATTCTGAAAGCATTAAGAGATAACAAGTATATCACACATGGGGCTGGCACCATGGCTCACTTGGATAATCCTCCACCTGCGGTGCTGGCATCCCATATGGGCGCCTGTTCTAGTCCCGGCTGCTCCTCTTCCAGTCCAGCTCTCTGCTGTGGCCCAGGAAGGCAGTGGAGGATGGCCCAAGTGCTTGGGTGCCTGCACCTGCATGGGAGACCAGGAGGAAGCATCTGGCTCCTGGCTTTGGATCGGTGCAGCGCTGGCCATAGTGGCATTTGGGGGTGAACCAACTGAAGGAAGACCTTTCTCTCTGTTTCTCTAACTCTATCTTTCCAAAAAAAAAAAAAAAAAAAAAGAAGTATATCACACAAAAGGGATTCTAAACATGGCAGTAGATTTCTTAGTAGGAACCCTGTAGGTCTACAGTGAGATGATATAATCAAAAAGCTGAAGGGATCTTCCATCCTCTGGTTCACTCCGTAAGCAGCCAGCCACAATGACTGGTCCTGGGCCAAGCATAACCCTAGAGCCAAGAAATGCATCTGGGTTTCCCACATGGGTGTCAGGGGTCCAAACAGTTGGGTCTTCTGCTGCCTTCCCAGGTGCATTAGCAGGGAGTTGGATTGGAAGTGGATCAACTAAGACTCAAAATGGCACTCAGATATGTGATGCTGGTGTCATAGAGTGAACCAGCAAATGGAAGACTTTTCTCAATGTCTTTCCCTGTCTGTAACTCTGCCTCTCAAATAAATAAGCAAAAATCTTTTAAAAAATTTTAAAAACAGAGAACTAAATAAAGGACATCTGACTTGCAAAAGAGGATGTCAACAGTCCCAAGTTTCAGTTTAGTGATTCTATATGAGGAAACTTTAAAAAATTGGTGGAGGATAGAATTAAAGAATAAAATTTTTAAAACATAAATGTTGTTTCTCCATTTCTGTCTTATAACCATAGGTATGATTAATTTGCAAGTGACAGTTTTTCTTTTTTTAGCATGCTTGACTATTTTATTTTGGGTTAATGCTTAAGACATGGTTATCAGGAAGTATATGGCCTATAGCCTTAAGATGAAAATCTGTTCTTTTTAAAACTTTTATTTAGTAAATATAAATTTCCAAAGTACAGTTTATGGATTACAATGGCTTCCCCCCCCCATAACTTCCCTCCCACCTGCAACCCTCCCATCTCCCACTCCCTCTTCCATTCCATTCACATCAAGATTAATTTTCAATTCTCTTTATATACAGAAGATCAATTTAGTATATATTAAGTAAAGATTTCATCAGTTTGCACCCACACAGAACATAAAGTGTAAAATACTGTTTGAGTACTAGTCATAGCATTAATTCACATTGAACAACACATTAAGGACAGAGATCCTACATGAGGAGTAAGTGCACAGTGACTCCTGTTGTTGACTTAACAAATTGACACTCTTGTTTATGGCATCAGTAATCTCCCTAGACTCTAGTCATGAGTTGCCATGAGGAGTAAGTGCACAGTTGACTCCTGTTGTTGACTTAACAAATTGACACTCTTGTTTATAGCATCAGTAATCTCCCTAGACTCTAGTCATGAGTTGCCAAGGCTATGGAAGCCTTTTGAGTTCGCCAACTTCGATCTTATTTAGACAAGGAAGTGACAGTTTTTCATGTATCTCACTCAATATTATGACAGTCCTTTAAATCAGGTATTAATAATCTAAATTTACACTTAACAAAATAAGCTATAAAAGTATGTAACGTGTTACAGAGTAGATAATAGAGCCAGGATTAAAACCTATTTCCATGAGAATTCCCAAAGCAAAGTAGGTACTTTACAAATAAATAGATAAATAAATAATCATTGACTAAATCATTGGTTAAACCGATGGTGACTGGATTTTGACTTATAAAGCATTGAGGCTTAACACAACATGCTCTGGACTAAGGTATACTACTGGAAGGAACTAAAGAGGTTTTAAAGAATCAGAGGTCCATAGAATCTGGGAATTGAGTTGTAGCTCATCTTGACATAATTTTAAAGTACAGTAGATTATTTCTTTATTCCAGACATGTTTTAGAACATTTGGTGTTTAAATTATATTTTTAATATTCTTGGAGGCTTATATAATTGTAACCAAAAAAAATCTCACCAAGAATTCCAATAAACACAAAAACTAGATTTAAGTGCTCAATACTTGGCTGTTGCTGAAACAACCATCTACCAGTTTTGAGTGTGTGAAAATAGTCCAACCCTCCAAAGACAGACTGAAAATTTTCTACTGAAACTCTATCGGTGGTGGTTGGGGCCCAGTGCCTCTCCCAAGCCTCACTGCCCCAGCCGCAGCCCCCGCAGCCACACGCCTGCCAACAGCTGCCGGAGAAACCCTGGCCGACCCACAAGAACGTATGTCAACTGGAGCAAGTAAGAAGCGTGAAAAAGATATTGCCATCACTCAAGTTGCTCCACAACAGCCAATTAGTGAATATGGGTTAAATGCTGATCGCGGATTAGACAACGATAAGGAGTCTACCTCCAAAAGAAATCCTGAAGAAAGGAAATCAGAAAGGAATTCTAAGGAAAAGACATCAATGCCAGCAAGTGGAAGCATTGTAAGGGATATGGCTGTCATGCATAATGCTCCACAGGAACATACACATGGCAGATTAGTTCATGCCTATGTGATACACAAAGATACAGAATCTAATGTGAGATCAGAAGATGAATCTGTAGTGTCGACTTCAGATTCTCAGACTATTTCTACAAATTCTTGGAAGAAATCCATTAATCAATCACTGGCAGCAGATGCAAAAGGAAAAGATATGAATGAACCACTGGAAGGGTTTGCTAAGCAATATGCTGAATTGACGCCTCGTCTGGAAGCAATGCATCCTTTTTGGAAAACACCAGTGGGAATGAATGAAGTACAAACGTACAGACAAGGCGAAATCAAGTTAAAACCAATATCGAAACATCTTGAGAGGCATTTCCTTCATCACTGCAATACTAATCAATCTAAAAGCACAGAACTTGAATTAAAAAGTTCTTCTCCAACATGTAATGACATTAGAGAAAAAGAATGGCTTGATAGAACTAAAAATAAGCAGTTTGAAGAAAAAGGGCAGCATTGCCAAAGTAATGAAATGGAAGAGTTAAGAAACTTGCAGGCTGGCGCTGCGGCTCACTAGGCTAATCCTCTGCCTGCAGCGCCAGCACCCCGGGTTCTAGTCCTGGTTGGGGCGCCGGATTCTGTCCCGGTTGCTCCTCTTCCAGGCCAGCTCTCTGTTGTGGCCCGGGAGTGCAGTGGAGGATGGCCCAGGTGCTTGGGTCCTGCACCCGCATGGGAGACCAGGAGAAGCACCTGGCTCCTGGCTTCAGATTGGCGCGGTGCGCTGGCCGCAGAGCGCCGCTGGAGCGGCTGTTGAGGTGTGAACCAACGGAAAAAAAGGAAGACCTTTCTCTCTCTCTCTCTCTCACTGTCCACTCTGCCTGTCAAAAAAAAAAAAAAAAAAAAGAAACAAACAAACAAACTTGCCTCCTGATAACAGAGATGGTGGTGGATTAATTCAGCAGAGAGAGTGAGGACCTTGATAACCAGCAATCTGCCACTAAGAAGAATGAAGAATATTATTGGGAACAGTTAAGAAGAAAAGAAAAGCAATATCTTAAAGAAGTAGAAGTGAAACAACTTGGGCCGGCGCCGCAGCTCAATAGGCTAATCCTCCGCCTGCGGCACCGGCACACTGGATTCTAGTCCCAGTTGGGGCACCAGATTCTGTCCCGGTTGCCCCTCTTCCAGGCCAGCTCTCTGCTGTGGCCCGGGAGTGCAGTGGAGGATGGCCCAGGTGCTTGGGCCCTGCACCCACATGGGAGACCAGGAGAGGCACCTGGCTCCTGGCTTCGGATCAGCGCGATGCGCCAGCCGCAGCGGCCATTGGAGGTGAACCAACGGCAAAAGGAAGAGCTTTCTCTCTGTCTCTCTCTCTCTCACTGTCCACTCTGCCTGTCAAAAAAAAAAAAAAAGAAGTGAAACAACTTGAAGTGACACATAGAACACTAGAGATGGATACAAGGACTTTAAAAAACAATTTGACCCAGTTCCAAGAAGCAAATCATCAACATCAGGAAATTGTTGACAATGCTAAGAGGTCTCAAGATCATCTAGAAAACTACATATCAAAGTTGGAATGTGAAAATGCCAAACTAAAAATCAAAATTCAAGAGCAAGTGATATTAATTGAACAACTACAGAAAAAGTCTGAATATGAAAAGCAACACATGAAGCTGCTTGCTGAGATAAATGAAGCTCCACAAGTCAAACTGGACGAAGAGAGGAAGAAAAACTGTGATTTAGAAGACAAGATAACTCAACCTCAGAAACCCTTTGTTGAAATAAGAAACATATTTCATGCTTATGACAATGCAGTGGTGACTACCATTGGAGACTTTAAAGCCAGTCAATTAAAAATGGATATTCAGAGTCATATGTCACAGCAAAAGTTTCAAACATCGGAACATACCAAAAAAAAAGCTCCTCAGGAAGAATCCGATAAAGAACTGGAGAAACAAAGGCAACTCCAAGTAGAAGAAGTACAAGTTTGAGAAACCTAACATGTAACCTGAATAAGACGAATGAGGAATTAACAATGGTCAGAAATGAATTTCTTCAGGAGACACAGAGGAATGAATCTTTACCCAGCACTAGTAGTATGAGGCCTGCTGTACAGTCATCTAGTGTTGGGAATGTTAGTGATGGTTTAATATGCAAAGGAAACCATGTTCCACAAAGAAACTTAAGAATTCCTACCTCACAGCAACAGCTCTCATGTAACCGCACATTGGACTCCTCGTACATGGTTAAATATGTTGTATTTTTTTCCTTTGGGTTTTAGATCGATGATATAATCATTTTTGATTTGGTGAAACACTCATTATGACTGACTTATATATGCTAATTGTCAAAATTGTCTTCATCATATAGAAAGGAAATAAGTGCATGACTTTTTTACTTCATAGAATAAATGAAAACAAATGAACACATTTTAAATTTCTTAAAAGCTGCATTTATGTTAGCTTTTAGAAATTGAATATTTTTACCTATAACTAAAGGTATAGTTTGGAAGATGATGGCTTATTTTCCAACTGAATTTGCATTGACTGTGGTTCAAGGCATTTTTACTGTTTTGTTGCAACATCCAATTTTTCTTTTTTTTTGTTTATTCTATTTTTTAAACTTTTATTTAATAAATATAAATTTCCAAAGAGGGAAAAAAAGAAACTATCACAAGAAAAGTGGAGTTACCGCCGGCGCCGTGGCTCAACAGGCTAATCCTCCGCCTTGCGGCGCCGGCACATCGGGTTCTAGTCCCGGTCGGGGCACCGATCCTGTCCCGGTTGCCCCTCTTCCAGGCCACCTCTCTGCTGTGGCCCGGGAGTGCAGTGGAGGATGGCCCAAGTGCTTGGGCCCTGCACCCCATGGAAGACCAGGATAAGCACCTGGCTCCTGCCATCGGATCAGCGCGGTGCGCCGGCCACAGCACGCTACCGCGGCGGCCATTGGAGGGTGAACCAACGGCAAAAGGAAGACCTTTCTCTCTGTCTCTCTCTCACTGTCCACTCTGCCTGTCAAAAAAAAAAAAAAAAAAAAAGAAAAGTGGAGTTACCTTCAATCGATTTTCTTTTTCCCACACAATAGACTGAATTATGGTAAGATGATTCATAGAGAAGATACATACAATTATTAAAGGGATGAAAACAATAGCAAATAAAAAGAAGACATCATGATAATAAGATGGATATGGAAATCTCTGAACAAAAATCTTGACTCCATTAAACAGTGTTTCTGTAGCTGTGTTGTTACGATGCCGCATGATGGCCTTATCCAGGGCATGCTGCACAGCCAGGAACCCTTCACTGATGTACCCTAAGTGAGAAAACAAAGACTGCTAAGTATAACAGGCCAAAATATAGTGGGACTGAACAAAGAACAGGCAATTCAAGTACCACCATGTACCCTATAATGACACTTCAGAGAAGAATGGACCACATATATGATGGTCACTGAATGACCTGGCCACTATCTCATCTGCGTAAGTACATTCTATTGTGTCTGCTTAGTGAGGAGATTGCTTAACACTGTACTTCTCAGATCTTATTCCTGTGACTACATTATACATCACTGCATGTCAAAGGCAAACAACAAAGCTAACTGTTATAATAAGGTTCTTCTCATAGTCTCAGTCTCAGAGCAGCTATCATGGAATCCCACACAAGTACATAATGATTTTTTGTCATCTGCAAATAAAGATAATTTCACTCCTCTTTTTTAAACTTCTTCTTTTTAAACTTTTTTTAACTGCTTCTTTTTCCAGTACAGACTAGAATTTCTGCTGATATGCTAAATAGAATTGATGAGAATAAGTGCTTTCACTTTATTACTGACATTAGGAGGGAAATGTTTAATATTTCACCAGTAAGCTACAAATTTTTCACATATCGCATTGAGAGAATGCACTTTTACTGGTATTTTTGGTTGGAGAGTTTATATTTTTTTGTATTGGAAAATGTTAATCTTACAGAAAAGTTACAAAGGCAGTACAGAAAATTCTTATATACCATACCTTATCAATGGTGAGTTATACCACTCTACAGGAGTTACAGTACATAAATAGATCTACAATGCATCTTTGGTATTACATTTTCATGGGGATTATTGCTTAGGTTAAAATGTCTAAATGGGGGCTGGCACTGTGGTGCAGTGGTTTAAAGCCCCGGCCTGCGGCACCGGCATGCTATATGAGTTCCAGTTTGAGTCCCGGCTGCTCCTCTTCCGATCCAGCTCTCTGCTATGGCCTGGGAAAGCAGTAGAAGATGGCCCAAGTCCTTGGGTCCTTGCACCCACATGGGAGACCTGGAAGAGGTTCCTAGCTCCTGGCTTTGGATCAGCTCATCTCTGGCCATTGCCATCATTTGGGGAGTGAACCAGCGGATGGAAGACCTCTCTCTCTCTGGCTCTACCTTTCTCTGTAACTCTTTTGAATAAATAAATAAATAAATATATTTTTAAAAAAAGTTTAAATGGTCCTAAGAAGCAAAAACCAAAAACACTGCCAGATATTCTACATCAAGCTTCTCTAACATTACATCTTGCTATCACTGTAGTTGTCAAAACTAAGAAACTAACATTGTTGAAATATCATTTATAATTTATACAAGTTTTATTTGAATTTTCCAGTTTTCCCCCAATGTGCTTTATTTCTGTTTCAGGATTCCATTCAGGACATTGCACTGTATTTAGTTATCAAGTCTCCAAAGTCTCTGATCTGTGAAAACTTCTCATTCTTTCCTTGTTTTTCATAATCTTGAGTTTTTAAGAATACTGGAAAATATTTTGGATAATATTATACAATTGGTTTCTCTCATGTTTTCTCATTAACTAATTAGTGTTCTGGGTTCTAGGGAAGGATATCACAGAGTGAAGTGCCTTCTTCATCTAATTATAATTTATAAGGGGATATTTGATAGCAACATGACTTCACTGGTGATGTTAACCTTCATCACTATGGTTAACATAGTATCTGCCAGATTCCTCTATTGTTAAGTTGCTGTTTACTTCTTTACATATCTACTCTTTGGAAACAAATCATTAAATGCAGCCTATACTTAAGAGAAGGGGAATGTTTATGTTACCTTAAAATATTCCAGAAGGAATATTTTTGTACATTTACACACATATATCCTCTCATCTTTATTATAAAGACAGAATCATTGATATTTATTTTATAATGTGGACTAAAACAAATTACTATTCTTGTTATTTTCAGGCTCAATTTCTTCTAGGCTTGGCCATTGGGAGCCCTTTCAGATTGGCTCCAGCATCAGTTTGGCTAGGCCAAATCTTTTCAACCCTCCCTACTATTTTTTTAAAGTACTTCCTTACTTTCTGGCACTATGTTTAAGAATCATCTGGCATTTTCCCTACCTAAATCCTAAATTCAGTCATGTCTCTAAAAATCCCTAGTTGCTTTTTTGGTTTTTGAAAACCACAATCTGGGTATTGGGTTGCTACTTATCAGCCTTCCTGATGGACAGACTTAGGAAATACATTTTATATTTTAAAATATATTTAACTCATATAAATGTGATCTTCAAAACTATATGGAAAATGCTTATTATATAAAAACTATCCATGGATTTCAAAAATTTGTGGACCCAATCAACTTTAAAAAATTTTTAATTTAATTTTTTAATTATGAGGTAAGAGAGACAGAGATTTCCTATCTGCTGGTTTACTCCCCCAAATTCTCACAATGGCTGGGGCTGTGCTAGGCTGAAGATGGGAGCCGGGAACTCAAATCAGGTCTTCTACATGACTAGCAGGGATCCAACAACTTTAGTTGGGGAAGCTGGAATTAGGAACTCAAACCTAGGCACTCTAATATGGGATGTAGGCATTTTAACCACTAGGCCAAATACCCTCTCTTAAATTTATCTTTTAATTCCATTTTTAAATGTTTGCTTATTTATTTTTATCTACTTGAAAGGCAGATAGAGAGATAAAGAGAGAAGAGAGATTGAGATTGATTGATTGATTGATTAACTTCCATTCACTAGTTTACTTAGTAAATACCCACAATAGCCAGGACTGGGCTAGGTTGAAGCAAGGAGCCAGAAACTTCCACATCTTCCACGTGGGTGGCAGAAACTAATTTCCTGTGCCAACATCTGCATCCTCCTAGAGTGCACATTAGCAGGAAGCAGGAGCAGAGGATGGAAGGATGGAGCTGGGACTTGAATCTTGGTACTCTGATTGATATTAGATGTGGGGATCCCAAATGGTGTCTTATTTTTTATTTTTTATTTCATAAATGTGAATTTACAAAGTGCAACTTTTGTATTGTTGTGGCTTCCCCCCCCCCCAACCTCCCTCCCTCCCGTGGCCCTCCCCTCTCCCTCTCCCTCTCCCATCCCGCCCTTTATGGAGTTTCACCAAATGGTGTCTTAATTGCAATTCTAAATGCTCATCCCTACCCACCTATTTATATTAACTCTTCTTTCTTTTGATTTTAGGTAACTTTTCCTGATTAATTACAGATCATATAATTCTGGTTTTTAAATGACAGTAGACACTAAAGGATAATTTTTGTTCTGTTTTCTTAAAGATGCTAGTTCTTTATTATGCAGCTACAGTGGGAAAGTAATGATTCAAAATCCTTAAGAGTTGAGTTTTGATTAAACTGAACTCACTTTTTCTCTTAAGTAGTACAAGGATATCTCAACTTATTCCTCTGCACAATTCCTCAATCACTGTGCCATTGTCAATGGACAGGTTAAATTTTGTCAAGTTCTGAAGTGGGACAAGGCTGGGCTGTGGTTACCTTGGGATCCAATTCCATCAGATTCTCACAGTACCATGACTATGAGACTTCATGAACTCTGCTTTCTAGCCCACTTCCTCTGCTGGTTATTCAGCAAAACCCCTGAGTTTTAGGGAAGAGAAAACTATCAAACTGAAATACTCATTTTTGATTGTGGGCTCTTCAGATAATAATCCATTTTACCAATCCACTCTATTGTTAAACACACAGCCACATTGTCTTTATTTCCACAAACTGTCTCTAAAATGTCTTTTTGACTGGAGAATAGCACGAATATTTTCAGTATGGCAGGGAGAATTGTATGATAAATTAAATACATTTTATATTGTTTCTGTAATATACTGGGGAACATTCAGTGCACAGACTCTGGACATAGACTGCATTGAAGATTCAGCTACAGTGCTGAAGAGTCACTTAACACTCAGCACAGATCATATAATCTCTCTGAGCCTCAGATACTTTACCTGAAAAATTGATATACCAAAACCTATCTCATAGTAGTTTGGAGTCAGGGTAAGCACTCAAAAATTTTAGCTCTTATTATTGGAGAAGAATAAAACAGGAATTTATATAATAACTATCTCTCTAGGACAGTTTATGGAGACAAGTAGGTAATTCAACAATAAGAATAGGGTTTTTAAGCTGGCGCCACGGCTCAATAGGCTAATCCTCCGCCTTGTGGCACCGGCACACAGGGTTCTAGTCCTGGTCGGGGCGCCAGATTCTGTCCTGGTTGCCCTTCTTCCAGGCCAGCTCTCTGCTGTGGCCCGGGAGTGCAGTGGAGGATGGCCCAAGTGCTTGGTCCCTGCACCCGCATGGGAGACCAGGATAAGCACCTGGCTCCCACCTTCGGATCAGCGCGGTGCGCTGGCCGCAGCATGCCAACTGTGGCAGCCACTGGAGGGTGAACCAACGGCAAAGGAAGACCTTTCTCTCTGTCTCTCTCTCTCTCACTGTCCACTCTGTCTGTCAAAAAAAAAAAATAGGGTTTTTAGGTGCTTCAGTTTATTAACATATTTTGTTTTTATATCCAGTACATATTTTAGTGTATTGGTATACACATACACACACTTTGTTAGCTTCAAGTGTAGAGGGTTGAGTTAATTATATTCAATCCATGATTCACTGGTTAATGTCACTTAATCCATTTTCTTTATTCCCTTATATGCCTTGCCTTCTTCTCCTTTTCATCCGCAACAACTCTCATCTGCTTGACAAGTGTCTTAAGGCTTCTGTGTTTTCTTCTAATACAGGGACTTGTTGGCACATACATTAATGCAAGCAAATCAAACTGTGTTAAAGTTTCCTCAGTTCTGTTTATAAGATGCTGTTACATGTATAGTTAATCCAGTCTTTCATACCAGTTGCCCTAACATAGGAGGTGCACTGACTCCAACACAAAAGACTTTTCCATTTACATTCCTATGGATCCACAAATATGTTGTTGGGTTTTCTACTCAGGAGCATATTCTTAATTTAGCTTCCACTGCCAGACTGCTCTACAGAATGGCAGTATGAGCTTAGGTACCCTTCTTCTAGCAGTTCCTTTAGGTTTCCACATACATTCATGGAAAATGTTAATTCTGCCAGCTTTCTACAATTTTCACCAGACTGATACTTTTTTCTTTTTTAAAAATTTTATTTAAGTTATACAAATTCCATGTATTTCACATATACAGTTTAGGAACACAGTGATAGTTCCCACCTTAACCTCTCTCCAGCCCATGCTCCAACCCTTCTTCCTCCTCCCTCTCCCATCCCCACTCTTAATTTTTACAAAGATCTACCTTCAGTTTACTTAATAATCATAAATCTAACCCTACACTAAGTAAAAGAGTTCAACAAATAGTATGAAGGGAAAAACAAAAAACACTGTTCCTCAACAGAAGAGACAAGGGCTTTAAGGTAAGGTCTGAGATTGAGTCCATAATGCAGCAACATAAATTGGAAAAAGCAAAAATTCCATTTAAAATTTTATGACCAGAAAAACATTCAAAATATGTTTTCCAAGAAAATAGCAATAACACACCACACAATTCCATCACCCTAACTTAGCAACTATTTTCCTTTTGAAAATTTATCCCAGTTTTGTGCTAATGAATATGTAGTTTACAAAGCTGTAGGTTCATAATACATGTCTGAACATTGATTTTTTTCAGAACATTCAATATGATTAGTTTTGATGACTGCAATGCTCTGTCAAATTATATTTTAACTTTCATCTCAAATTTTTAAGAATTAAGGTATATTGGTCATGATGCTTGTTTCCTTTGTTGAATAATTTCTTCAAGATGCACTTGCAAAATTATTGGTAAAAGTTAAGTTCCATATTAAAGACATCTTTAACATTATAGTTAAATTAAAAGCTATTTACCAATCCAGTAGAGTAACATAACACTATAGTTATCTGTGTCAGTACATGAACATATACAACTCAAGTCAATAAAGTCAAAATTTCACAAAAAGTCTATATCAAAATATAAAGAAATGCAATTCCTTTTATCCTCGGAAGGATAAAAGTAGACTGTTCAAATGTACAGAGATGATGATGAAAGTTTAAATGAAAAAAAATCAATACAGTAGGTTAAAAATAAATAGTTTTCACCACAAAGTTGAAGTTATTTAATATGAATTTATAATAACCCTTACTATAGTACTGGGGTATTAGGAGAAATATAATATCTACTCACCCGGATTCCCCCCAAGTGCATCATGTTGGTTTCTGGGTCCCATAGAAGGCATGGACGGAAAGAGAAAATTTGTTAACCAGGATTCCTCTTCCAACCGAGTCGCAAACTTTCTGCTGTTTTTCTTAAAACTACTAAAACGCAGGTGGTATTTCACCTAGAAAGAAAAATAAGAAACAAACAATATCAATAAGTAAAAAGAGAAAGAAAGCAAGAAAAAGCAAGACTCAGAAGCAACAGGAAGGAAATCAGGAATATGTGGTTTTGAGCAGATTGATGAGCACCAAAATAGATTCTGAACATCAGAAAGTGACAGCAAACTCACCGTAAGGCACATCACTTAAGGCTCAGAAGTTTACTTCCCTTAAATCTTTCCTCTCATAACTGTGTGAAATTTTTAAAACTAAAATATCAGTAACACTTGGATGTATACTGTGCATTTTCAGTAAGCAAACACAGTGCAACTTGTATATTAATGTGAATGCATTCATTCCTAAACAGACAGTTGGCATGCATAAGTATTAATTTATCTTCCCATCGTCAGCCAAGGGTTCTAAGAAGAAAGTCTCTTCCTCTCCTAAAAGTGATTGTAAGAATCTTATACATAGGAGGAATGTGATTAAGAGGTAACTGTGAGTGTTACATAATTTTAATTGTTTAATGAAAAGATAATACAAAGTACATCATGCTGGGCCTAAGTAACTTTACAAGACAGCAAGTGGATCAAGAGTTTCAAAAGTCAGAAGGGTCAGATGAGAGAAATCAGATCAGAAAGGATGTTGTACATCCAAGTGATTACATATTCACAAATCACCAGCTAAATAAAGACAAAAGTTTCAGGAAATCATTTTATGCTCAAAGTCCTTCTTCCTCAAGGAGCTCAAATTCTACTTGAGGAAACACTGCTTAGCTTGTGGCATAAAGTCAATTGCAGAGATATGTTTAGAGCATTTATGGGAAGATGAAGGAAGAAACGAGTAGGCATGGGTAGGAAAGACAATGTAGAGTCACAGCAACAATCTTAGAAACTAACAGCAAGCCAAGTGAGAGGACGAGGGAGAGCAAGACTATACAAAGGTAGAGGGGTGGAGTTTGAAATATAACCAAAAACATTTTGCCCAGGCTCTCTATATAATATATTCTGTTGAGCCACTATCATCAGCCAACACTGAGTCAGTAACGAGGGAAGCTGACACAGATAGAAGTAGTGAGGGAGTGATGACACAAAATGAAGAAATCCCTTTCACTTACAATGTGATGACCATCCTTACTTTCAGTTATATTGACAACCATCTGTGTCCTCAATGCAGACTTTTGGTTCCATGCATACAGCAGCAGAGACATCAGGTTCAAACTATTGTCCTCATCTCTACCTCTTGCGGGATATTATTAGCCTCTTCCTCAGTGTCTGCAGATGTCCTAATTCTAATTCAACCTGGCTAAGCCTCAGTTATTTTCTAGATTCAGAACTAGAAGAGACGAATGAGACTGCTTCAAAAGAGGGAAGAAATTTTTCATGCTTTGTTCCCTGCTAGTGAAGATGCATTGGCTTCACTTGGCCAGGGCTGCAGACAACTGACACAGGTGAAAGTAATATCCTTATCAATTTTTCTGATGGTTCTAATGTAGAAATAAGGCCTTGTGGGTCATACACATAATATTTTTCTTATCAGAATAAATCACTGGTAAATAAACACACTGATGAAGAAGTTAAGATTTAGAAACAAGCATCCACTCTACTATATGTATAAGCAGTACAATCTTTGGAAAGTTACAGTCTCCCCACTTATGAAATGTCACTTCTACTTTATTAAATATCTGGAAACTGAAAGTAGAATTATGATGCTTCTATATGAAGTTTTCTCACCTTAAGTGGCAGGGGATCATTGCTATTCTGGAAGTCATGGTCAAAAACAATACCAGCCAAAACTTTTTTAGTTTTATTATTTTGTTTAACATAATCTTCAAATTCTCTTTCCGAAGAAAATCCAAAAACTGTGGAGACAGAGAAATCTAATATGAGTTGTCCACATAATGGTGAAATGTATGACAGCCCTTCCCATCTGTAAGATGGGAAACTACTTCACATGGATGAAGAGTTATAGCAGTAAAAATTTCAAAACGCTGTTGCTCAAACACTGGCATAACAAATTGATATTTGGAGTGGACAACTCTTTTAGGAGTTTTTAAAATTTTAATCACAAGTTTAAAATAATAATTATTATAATACATATTGAAGCAGATGCTCCAGGGTTTTGAAATTTCCACCTTGAAGGAAAATTAGAAAAAAAAAGTTCACATAATCTATTCAAAGTTTTATCATAAGAATTTAAATATCTGAATAAAAATACATATAAGTTTGGGATTTGAATCATTTTATAGTTTAAATATATGTAGCAGTTATACTTCAATATATGAAATGACTGATGAATGATTTGGGCTAAAATAAATTAAACCTAACTGAATTTAAAAATGATTGTAGTGTCACCATACTCTCCCAAGTCAAGTCAAAATATTTAGCCATTTTAAATATCTGTATATGCATTTGTACATGTTAAAGATTTTCTTAGGAGTAAACATAAGTTTGATGTAAGTAGGATACCAGGGACTTCAACAGCCCATAGAGGGAAATGAAGTTCCATTTAAGATTTAAATAGCTTGACTGGTACAGCTCTTCCTCCAGCAAATCTGCAGTAATATGATTCTTAAAAGCTTCCATAAGAAGCATTATTATTGCAATTGTTGGTGATAATAGCTTGTGAGAACATCCATATCCTCACCAGGGTACTATTTCATGCTTCCAAAGTTCCCATTCCCAAGGTACACTCCTCTACTCTTTGTCACACTTGGTATGTACCTGGGTTCTGAGGTATGACTGTTTCTGAATCTCACAAAGTCATTTCCCCAAGCCACCTTGCTTGTGCCCACCGAGTCTGAAAAAGTCTGTGCAAACCAGCTCAGCTCTGCCTAATGCCTGCCCACCCAGAACCAAAAGCAGCCCTGATTACATAAAGCTCTAGTCTGTACGAGAATGGTGCTCTCTACCTTCGCCAGTAGTGGGTTTATCCCTGAATAAACCCGTTCTGGCTGTTGAGTTCATGGTCTGTCTCCTCTTTGTCTTGTTCTTCTAGTTCTTCTACTCTAACGTGGCACTTACTTGACATCTGCACAAAAAATAAATCATCCCTATAGTTGTCATGAAACAAAGGAACAGCCTGGCCCAAAGAAGAAAAGAGGGCAGGTGTTCAGTGCAGTGATTAAGATAGACATCCACCTCCTTCAGTGAAGAACCTAGGTCCAGCCCTAAGTCCAGCTTTCTGCTGATGTGCACCCTGAGAGGCTAGTTTCCCATGTGGGAGGACCAGGTTGAGTTCATGACACCTTTGGCCCAGTCCAGTCCAAGCTATCATGGGCTCTTAGGGGGTAAAATAGTGGATGGAGGACCTCTATCTGTCTGTTTGTCTCTGATTTCCAAATTAAAATAAAAAAACAGGGGAAGACAAGAATGATGAAGTCACAGATTATGCAACTACTCCTGACTGTGGGGCTAGTAGGCCAATGCTCAGCTTGGATGTGACTGTGTTCTCAATGATTTGTCTCCAAGACATGTACTTGAGGCAGCCACTGAAAGAACAGACCCAGCCTTCCCACCTTTTCTGTCTAAACTTCAATGCTAGCCTTTAGTTAGCAACATGACAATTCCCCAAGAATGATAAAATACTGATAAACAGCTTTCTCCCTTAGATGAATCAGACATATCCATCTTTATATGTTACTCCATAGGGCCAGTTAATACTCAGATGTCAATGTTTTTACCTTTTAAGTCATTTATCTGCTTCAAAAACACCCAGAACACATAGCAGAGCAAGGATTTCTTTGGCTTGTTGCTAACACTTCCCACACATGGTTAGGAGTGGGAGTGGTGTCCAAGATGGTAGCATGTGTCTGAGCACATTAATGCAGCTCATATAGGCTGCAGGTGGTATTAAGGAAGATCCAATCCATTTTGAAAAACCAAAAATTTACTGTCTTTCTAGCCTATTATACTAAACTAACAGTTGTGATATTTTGTGAAACAAATATGCTATCAAATACAAAATACTGTATTAGAGAAATGTGATTTTTCTTAAGGGCTGTCACTAATGAGAAACTTTGATATAAAACTTCAGATTTATTATTGTGAGAAAAGGATTAATAGTAAGCATACTTGATTTTGCCAGATCCAGGGACACCTAGTAAGATAATTCTGAATTATTTTCTGGCAGCATTGTGCCTAGCTGTATATGGAATTAAAATACAGAATGCAAGCAGTACCAGGAACTCCCAATCAACATTTTTCACTGTGATGTGATGAGCTAAGAGCCTTATGGAATCAATTGGTCAAAGCTGTGAAAACTAAGGCACAGGTAAGGCTGGTTTAAAACATAAAATCCAGGTTGAAGGGGTAGAGAGGAGTGGAACACAGGGTTGATTTCCTCAGACCAGGTACTCAAGGACAAAATATGGTTAAGTTTGGTTACTTCCATTGCCTTGAATGAATTTAAGAAGAAATAACCTAAATTTCAAAAAGGTAGGTTTTACAGATGAGATAGAGACAGTCTGCTGCTTAAAACCTTTACTGTTTCTTTTTTGTTTCCTTTAGGAAACAAAAGCATGACTGAAGTGTTTCTGGTGAGACAGCTTTTCCAGACAGTCGCTGGGAGGTTGGGCTTACAGGCAGTACTCCACAGAGGAGGGGAAGGTGGCAGAGCAGGAATCTGTGGTTACCATGATAACAGAAGCTAGCATTTGGCTGGCGCCATGGCTTAACAGGCTAATCCTCTGCCTTGCGGCACCGGCACACAGGGTTCTCGTCCCGGTTGGGGCGCCGGATTCTATCCCGGTTGCCCCTCTTCCAGGCCAGCTCTCTGCTATGGCCCGGGAAGGCAGTGGAAGATGGCCCAAGTCCTTGGGCCCTGCACCCGCATGGGAGACCAGGAGAGGCACCTGGCTCCTGGCTTCGGATCAGCGCGATGCAGCAGCCATTGGAGGGTGAACCAACAGCAAAGGAAGACCTTTCTCTCTCTCATCTCACTATCCACTCTGCCTGTCAAAAAAAAAAAAAAGAAGCAGCAGCTAGCATTTACTGAGTGCCCACTATGTGTTGAGCATTACTCTAAATATTCATTTTAATTCATTTGATCTTCACAACTACCCTATAATTGGGCATTGTTTTTTTTCCCTCTGTTCACAAGTGATAAAGTATGCTCTTTTTTCTGGTTTCTTATTGAAAGAAAGCTATATAGAGAAATGAATGTGTGAAGATAGCAGTATGCTGGTTGTGTGATGTAAACCACAGAGGTCTTCAATTATGAGCCATTTTACACTCAAAGCACTTGACATCTCAATCAGTTGTCACGTCTCTTAGCCTTATTTCCTTTCCATCTCAGATTCCTGACTCTATCACTCCAACAAATATTCAAATTCTTCAACTCATTTGCCTCTTTCATTTTCCATTCCAGTAACGTGGCCAAAAATCCTCCGATATTAGAACAAAATAACGTACAACATATGGTAATTTTCTTAGCCTAATTTGTTTGCCCTGATGGAACACGAAACACATGTGCACACATACATGAACATGAAATTACTTTTAAGAATATTTGAAAGGCAGTTATAGAGAGAGAGGGAGGGAGGGAAGGAGACAGACATACACACACACACACACAGATCTTCTATCCATTGGTTCACTCCCAAAATGGCTGCAACAGCCTTGGTTGGACCAGGCGGAAGCGAAGAGCCTGGAACTCCTTCCAGGTCTCTCACATTGGTGGCTGGGGCCCAAGCATTTGGGCCATCTTCCACTGCTTTCCCAGGCACATTAGCAGAGAGCTGGATTGGAAGTGCAGCAGCCAGGACATGAACCAGTGATCATATGGGATGCTGGTGTCACGGGCTTAACCTGCAGCACCACAATACCGGTCTGAACATGCAACTATTTCCTTGAACCCTGGACTGGATACCTAGTTTTTCTTTCAATCTTGGTTATGCATAAAAACACAAATACAGCATCCTGGAATGATGCAGTAACATTTGTCAGAACTGGAACCCAGCTGGAATGAGGAGCCAACAACAGTAAAGTTGCACAGGTGCACATCAGAGCAGTTCCTCTCCACCTTCCTTGCAGTTACTTTAGTTCCGCTTCTCCTGGTTTAGGTGTCATTTTCTTTATTTCATCACTCTAGATCTCTTCAGATGTCTAAAATCCTTAGACTAGATGTTTCAAACATGAACAAGGTTATTTTGCTTTACACTATTTCAAAACTTCCCTCCCTCCTCCCTGCCTCAGCCCAATGAGAATTGTAGGTTTTGTCATGCTCATGCCATCTTGAGACAGAATTCAAGGAAACCAAAACAATTCAGCAGTTCTCAACAACCTAGGACTTAACTACCTGGAGCACAGCTTGTCCCAGCAAGGAAACACCTCAGAGAGAACTGAATCCTTCCCCCCTCCCTCAGGCCTGATTCTTTCACCTTCTTCTATCTAAAGATGTCTGAGAAGTGGGGCTGGTAGGAGAACATTTGAGGCACGCCCTTGGAGGGTGGTTCACGTGAGATGTTTAAATATCACAATCCAAGTTTGGCCTAATTCTCTGTTTCCTGATTCGTTAAGCAATCACTGCTGCCACACCCACTGTAATCAGCTCCCATCAAACACCATACTATGGAGCCACTTGATACTGTAACTTCAAACTGTAAGATGAAGTAAATGCTTTTATTTCCCAAAGAAACTCCTCTCAGGTATTTTAGCTAAAGTAACAAAAAGTAGAAAAATAGAGAAAATTGGTAACAAGTGGGGTTGTTACTATTAACTATACCTGAAGGTATGGAGGAGCCTTTGGAACTGGGCTGCTGGGAAAGTATAGAACAGTGGACAAGCAGGATGGACAAAGCCTAGAATATTGTAAGCTGAGTGTTTCAAGAAATTCTGGTGATGTCTCAGGAGGCTTGAATGCTGGTACAAATGTGAACTGTACAGGCCAGGCTGATGAATTTTCAGATAGAAATGAGATTCCTATTGGGAAGTGGAAGACCACTGATGTTACATGGTGGCAAAGAACTTGGCTGTTTGGTATCCCTGTCTAGGGAGTTTGTGGCAGGCTGAACTTAATGATGGTGGACTGGGTTGTTTGCAAAGAAGATTTCAAAGCAGCACAATGTTCACACGGCAGAAGGCACAATTAGGAGGGAGTTGGGTCAGAAGCTGAGCACCTTGGACTTGAACTGGCACCCATATGGGATGCCAGCACCACAGATAGCGGCTTAACCTGTTGCACCACAGCACTGACCCCCACAAAAGTTCATAATAAACTTAAGAGGTTAATACCTGGTCATAACAAGGTTGTACTAGAGACATTTACTCATGAAGGTCCAGCTAAAAAGTTTATGTTTTTGCGGGGCCGGCACCACGGTGCAGTAGGTTAATCCTCCACCTGTGGCGCCGGCATCCCATATGGGCGCTGGCTGTAGTCCTGGCTGCTCCTCTTCCACAGCTCTCTGCTGTGGCCTGGGAAAGCAGTAGAAGATGGCCCAAGTCCTTGGGCACCTGCACCCATGTGGGAGGCCCAGAAGAAGCTTCTGGTTTCCTGGCTTTGGATTGGCGCAGCTCCCGCCGTTGCGGCCATTTGAGGAGTAAACCCACGGACGGAAGACCTTTCTCTCGGTCTCTCCCTCTCACTGTCTGTAACTCTACCTCTCAAATAAATAAATTTTTTTTTAAAAAGGTTATGTCTTTGCTAAAACAATTTAATAATATGATTTCTACAGAAAATCTTAATTTCTAACCTTTCATGTTGGAGTTTAAATTGTCTTTCACATTTTCAACAATATTCTGTACTGCAGTACTTTTGGAAGGTACATAAGCCAATTCCCAAGGATAAGGAGTAGCAGTGGGAGCACCGATGAATGAAGGCACATTGTCAACTTGCTGAGCACTATAATTGAAAGGTCCATTCTTCTTTACAACAACAAATTTGCGTGCTAACAAAATTCCAACACCAAATACAATCGTTAAGAATATTTCTGTAAGTAAATTAATAATTCGCCGCTTCTAGAAGAGGAAAAAATAAGATTATGTTAACTGACCTCAAGAGTTCATTAATTTTGCAAATGGCTAATTCTTTTATATTAAGTTAAACAAATACTTCATGAAAGAATACATAAGTGGTCAAAAGCACAGCTTCACTACAGAACTCTGTATTTGGCACATATAGCCCCTGACCTAGAACTGGGAAAATGAAAACAGAATAAATTGAAACATGGTGATCAGGCTCTCATAATTTTCCCATGTGGCCAATGAGCTATTGCAACAAAACTATGAATAGTTCAACTTACCTTTAAAATAAAATTCTTCCAGAGAAGACTCCTAAATGCTCTAAACTCCAACCAGGCCATTCTTCAACAAGAATGGAAGTTCAACTCTATGGAGGGAGAAAAGATTTAAATGAAAAAAATTTAAGAATATCTGACAATATGAAAATTTTACAAAGTTACTTAAATTTAAATTATTTAATTTTCTAATCAAGCCTTAAAAATGATAATAATAAGCACTTAAAATATTTGAGAAGTTGTTTATACCTATATTCTTAACTTATTTAATATCCTCTTATGTACAAAATGTCAAAGAACAAAACAAAAATCAAGGAATTATTGATGCAAGCTCCCAGGTGAATTTGGCCAGCAGTTTTCCCAGTTCTCATCAAAATGTTAATTAGGAAAAAACAAAAAACAGTAATTCAGCACCTTCAGCAAACCAACAAAACAGTATGTAAGCTTACATAACTCCAAGCCTATAATACCAGTTTAACATGCAAATTTATCAGATTGGAATATTATTGCACTAATAATATTGTTGAGAGGAACAGATTGGCAATTAATTGAATGTTATATCCACCTAAAATTCATGTTAAATCCTAACACCCGAGGTAATGATATTTAGAAGTAGGAACGTTGGGAGGTGATTAGAATGAGATTAGTACCCTTTAGTCCCAGAGTCATTCCTCTCACCATGACAGGACACAAAGAAGTGACAGCCATCTATGACCCTGTCGGAATGGGATCGAAGTCGGTGAACCCTAAAGGCTTCCATAGCCTCAGCAACTCATGACTAGAGCCTGGGGAGATTACTGACACTATAAACAAGAGTGTTAAATTGTTAAATCAACATCAGGAGTCACTGTGTACTTGCGTCCCATGTGGGATCTGTCCTTAATGGGTTGTCCAATGTGAAGTAATGATATAACTAGTACTGAAACAGTATTTTTACACTTTGTGTTTATGTTTGGGTGCAGGCTGATGAGGTCTTTATTTAGTATATACTGAATCGATTTTCTGTATATAAAGATAATTGAAAATGAAAAAAAAAACTTGGTGTTAAATTGGAAATTACATAGAAAATTAATCAATTTTTTAAAAAAAATCATGTGGGATCTCTGTCATTAATGTGCTGTACACTGTTATTTAATGCTATAACTAGTACTCAAACAGTATTTTTTCACTTTGTGTTGCTATGTGAGGGCAAACTGTTGAAATCTTTATATATACTAAACTGATTTTCTGTATATAGAGAGAATTGAAAATGAATCTTGATGTGAATGGAAGGGAAGAGGGAGCGGGAGAGGGGAGGGTTGCGGGTGGGAGGGAAATTGTGGTGGGGGGGAGCCATTGTGGTCCATAGGCTGTACTTTGGAAATTTATATGCATTAAATAAAAGATAAAAAAAAAGAAGTGACAGCCATCTGTGAGCCAGGAAAATGATCCTTCGCCAGACACTGAAGCTACTGTATATCTTTGTACCCAGCATTCAGAACTATGAACAATAAATGTCTTCCGCTTATAAGTCATGCAGTCTATGGTATTTTGTTATAGCATACCAAAGCAAATGGATTCATTCTTATATTTAACATTTGCTGAACACCTATCATGTGCCACACCACGTGTAGGAGAATTATAGGAAATAAAGCCAATCATTCATAGTGTATTAATAATTATAATAACATTAATAATAATTATTAATAACCAAGGACCTGAAGTCAACTGCTAAATCAAAATTCTAGCTCTACCACTAATAGTGTGACTTTGAACCCTGGACTTAAATTCTTGGAGGTACAAGGAAAAGAGCTAGAATTCAGGATCAGGAACAGGGAGATATATTAGGATCTCCCCTTACAAGAAAGGATGAACCTGAAGGAGACTGGCCATCATGGGGATTTAGCACAGCTTTACACAATCTCAATCCCTAACACCAGATAAAGGTGACCCAAGACTTCAAGTGCCTACAGGTACTTGACATAAAAACAGTAAATCTTTTCTGAAGAAAAATAAAAATTCCAGAGTCAACTACTCCTACAAGTATTTTTCCCCCTGAATATAACATAATGTAAGTATGAAAGCTATTAGAAAATCTCTATTACTAGTAGTGAATGTCCTTGCAACCTTGGGATAGGCACAGATTTCTTACAGAGTATACAAAGGACATAAGCCATTAATAATGGGTTTTACTAAAATCGAACCTATGTCTATCAGAAACTAACATTAAGAAACTAGTAGAAGTCTGGGCCTCCAGGCCCACCCTGCATAATCACAGGTTCTGGGTCTGCACAGCACACGCAGCTGCCAGTTTGGCCCCTACAGATAGATATAAGATCTAGACCTGCCCAGTGCCAGGCTAGCCTCTGCAGCCTCAGGCTGAGACTGATACCGTGTAGACTGGGTCTTCAAAACCTTCCTACAGCTCCAACCTCCGGGGCAGTCCAGGAAACTAATTCTCTAGGCCTTCCCCAGGGAAGGCCAATTCCAACGGTCCCAGGCTCCAGACCAGCCCCAGCACTAGATAGTCCCTAGTGTCCCTGGGTTTTAGGTTCAAATCAGCATCAAAGTAACTTGCACAGAACCATGTTCCAGACCCATATATGGGCCACGTCAGACCCAATAGCCTTTGGCTTTGGCTTCAAGACTGGCCACCTGACTGGCCCAGCACTGGGCTGGCCACTACAACCAAGGGCACTGCGCTGAACTGAAGCCAGGAGCCAGGTGCTTCTCCTGGTCTCCCATGCGGGTGCAGGGCCCAAGGACTTGGGCCATCTTCCACTGCACTCCCGGGCCATAGCAGAGGGCTGGCCTGGAAGAGGGTCAACTGGGACAGAATCCGGCGCCCCAACTGAGACTAGAACCCGGAGTGCCGGTGCCGGAAGGCGGAGGATTAGCCTGTTGAGCCACGGCGCTGGCCCTAATATGTATGTTAATAAGCTCAATATAGTCATTATACAATATATACACATTTCAAAACAACATGGTGTATGTTAATTACATACAACTTCTATTTGTGAATTAAAATTTTTATTAACGTTAAAAACATTCTAAAATTAATAAATGTACATTTTATAGGCCATTATGTAACATTTCAATTTGTATAAACAATGTATACTGATCAGATTAAGGCAGTCAACAGTTCTCTTTGACATTACTTTATAATTGGATAATGGGTACCAAATCAGAGTTAAATCAAATAAATAAGTTCCCAATGTTACATAGCATGGTGGGGTGACTACAGTTCATAATAATCTCTCATATTATTAAAGTATGAATAGAAGAAAGGATGTACAAGGATCCAATCATTAACAAAACATCTTTAAAAAAGAAAATAAGTAGGAAAGTCACTGACTGAGAGAAATTATTCACAGAAGACCTATAAACACTGCCTGCACTGCTGCAACCCAATAATAAAAGAACAATCCACTATTTTTTTTTAATTTTATTTATTTTTTTATTTTTTTTTTTTATTTTTGACAGGCAGAGTGAACAGTGAGAGAGAGACAGAAAGGTCTTCCTTTTGCCGTTGGTTCACCCTCCAATGGCCGCCGCGGTAGCGCGCTGCGGCCGGCGCACTGCGCTGTTCCGATGGCAGGAGCCAGGTGCTTCTCCTGGTCTCCCCTGGGGTGCAGAGCCCAAACACTTGGGCCATCCTCCACTGCACTCCCTGGCCACAGCAGAGAGCTGGCCTGGAAGAGGGGCAACCGGGACAGGATCGGTGCCCCGACCGGGACTAGAACCCGGTGTGCCGGCGCCGGAAGGCGGAGGATTAGCCTGTTGAGCCACGGCGCCGGCCACAATCCACTATTTTTAATGGTTACAAAACCTGAACATATATTTCATTTAGAAAGATGTGTGTGTTATACATAAACACTGCTAAAAAGCACAGGAAAAACATAACCTATTGGTGAAAACCAAATGAGATATCTTCCAACAGATACTAGAATGGTTAAAATATTGACAATATTATATGGTTGAGAGGATGGAGTGCAAAAAGCCTCATTAATTATCCATGATCTGTGAGATGGTACAAATACCCCTTTCTGCCTAAAAGCAGGTAATAAAATCTGCCCTGAGAAAAGTGCCTGCCTTGTACCAGGAGGAGGAAATCCTTATCATGAGATGGAGTTGGCCTCAAAATGGTTCTGTTTAAATAAATCTACAAAGATAGCCTTTCTCACCCATTAGTTGTCCCCATGCATTTCTTACTCACCACCCCTACCTAAAATCCCTTTGCATTGTCACTTTTCCACAAATTTATTATTTTTTTGTTACAAAAGTATATAAGTTCTTGTTCCTAACTACTTCTTCAGATCTCTTGTCTTCCTTATAATGACTTCCACATGCACGTAAAAACAGTAAAAACAATTTGTATGCTTTGCTCCTATTAATGTCTCACATCAGTTTACTTCTCTGGACTAGTCACAGAATCTAAGAGGGTAAAAGGAAGTTTTTTCCTTTCTTAAATGCTAAACATGTGTGTGTGTATGAGAGTCTGGAATTTGGGTGTATGGTAGCAAAGGGTGCCTATGTGTTCAAATGCTTAACAACAACTTGAGTATGAGCCTCTGGCTTCTTTGGGTGGAAACATCATGCGAATATGTACAACTTTACAATTCAGGGAAGAGTGTATTCTGACTCTTCATTGAAAGGAATGAGTTCATGGAGACAGAAACCAAGACGGTGGCCAAGTAAAATGCTTCAGTGACCACCTCTCAATAGAGACACCAATTTGAACAGCAATTCATACACCAAATCACTTTCACAAGAGCTATGGAAACTAGCCAAGTGCTTGTGGATGGAATCTCTGTACTTTCCCCAGTGTTAGGTAGAGACCTGTACCCTGGTATAACAAACTTGTTTTGGCATGAATAACCATGAGGGTCACAAGGGCTTAGTGTATACCCTAAAGATTGCACAGGGCCAAATGACTGTGAGACTCAGTTGTGACCCACCTGGCACCTGCCTGCATAACTGAGGGTCTTCCATTACACCCCCACAGCTTTGGCCACACAGCAAGTAACCACAGGACTATTTGAGGGCTCTGAGAGGATGGTAAAATCCAACATTAAGCAGATCTTAACAGCCCCTGTCCATAGGTCAGTTCCTTCAGATAGAGCCTCTGGACTTGCTTTAGAGAAAGTAGACCTCTATGGTTCCAGTTGATCAATCTGTATCTTATTTAGTATCACCAGCTGTGGCTGGTAGGAACTGCATCATTCAAGTCCACCTCAACAGCTGACAGGACGGGCTTTGATATGTTAGGAAAAGAGTGCAGACTGGTGCTTCCTCACATGGGGCACCAAATGTTAGGAAAAGAGGCATAGAACAGAGAGGAAGCAGAATACAAATCTACAGCCAGACCAAATTTATTCAGAGAAAATAAATCCGCAAAGGTGGGTGACGAACTGCTGGTGTGCACATTGACGGAACACGTGGCAGGAGGCTCCAAACCCAGGGGCGCAGCCTTTTTATATCTTAGGAGAGGTAGGGGTGTGGGGGTGGGGGCATTAGGCAGAGGTGAATTCCTCAGAACTGGTCTTTCCTGTGGCCACCTGACCTCTGATCCTGGGGAAGAATGTGGGGGTAGGGTGTAAAGACAATAGGGTGTGAGACAGAATTGAGATTCAAGGGTAAGGATAAATTCCAATATTATCTCTCTTTTGGGCAATGAGGGAGAATGGCTGGAGCTTATGTCTTTGTTCCATCATATACCACCCTCAGGCTGCAGTGGACTTGTTGGGCTGTGGGCTCTGGATGTGATGTAGCATTGTGGCATTAGTGGACATAGGGTAAGTCTGAGTCTACCACAGGCTTCACCACAGGAATGTAGCAATGGACTGCTCCTTGTAAGCACTTCCCCAGTTCAATACAAACAACACATCAATTGCAGATTTGAGACACATTTGAGTTTGGGGAATATAACAGGAATGAATCAGAAGAAAAATATCAACAGCCGACCTGGGTAAAACCTTGACTTTTGGTGAAAGCTAATGTTCAAATAGCAGAAGTATCCATTGGCTGAGAGAAAATGCTGGCTTACAGTTTCTAGGACAGCCACAAAGTCAGATTACTGTAACTAATTCTTCATGTGCTGATGATGTCAAACACCAACAATCACCAGGAATTTCCAGGGAAAAATGACCTCATCTAAAGAACAAGATAAGGTGCCAAAAACCAACCATCTAGCAATTGAAATTTTCAAATACTTAGATGGAAACTTCCAAATATCTATTTTAAGGAAACTCAACAAACTTCCAGAGAACACAAAGAAATGATTTATTATTCTAATAGAACTGATAAAGAGGTAGAAGCAATTAGACAAAATTAAACAGGAATCCTTCAAGAGAAAAGTACATGAACTAAAAGTAAAAAATGCAACAAAGGGGTTGGCGCTGTGGTATAGTGGGTAAAGCCTGAATTGCTGGCATCCCATATGGCACCTGTTTGAGTCTCGGCTGCTCCCCTTTTAATCCAGCTCTCTGTGTATGGCCTAGGAAAGTTGTGGAGGATGGCTCAAGTGCTTGGGCCCCTGCACTCACGTGCAGAGACCCAGAAGAAGCTCCTGGCTTCTGGCTTCGGATTGGCTCAGCTCTGGCTGTTTGGCCATGTGGGGGGTGAACCAGTGAATGGAAGATCTCTCTCTCTTTCACTACCTCTCTCTGTAACTCTTATATTTCAAATAAATAAAATAAATCTTTTCAAAAAGTACAACAGGAAGAATCAGTAGCAGAACATGTCAAACCGAAGAAAAAATTAATAAGCTTGAATATAGGGATTGAAATACTTGGTTAGGGAAGAACAAAGAACTGTGAAGAAGTAAGAAAGCTTAAATAAATTTGGTACAGCATGGAAAGAGCAAATAGCCGAGTTATGGGGATTCAAGAGGGACTTGAGAATGCCAAAGTTACAGAAAGCATAGTCAAAGAGATTCTGACAGAAAACTTTCCCAAACTAGAGAAGATACAACTATCTAGGTACAGGAAGGTCAAAGCTAGTGTGCTCAGGAAAGCAGCAGGAGATGGCTCAAGTGTTTGGGCCCCTACTACTTGTGTGGGAAACCAGGATGAATCTCCTGGCTTCCAGCTGGCCCAGCTCTGGCCCTTGCAGCCATATGGGGAGTGAACCAGCAGATGGAAGATCTCTCTCTGATTCTCCCTCTGTAACTCTGCCTTTCAAATGAATAAAATAAATCTTTTTTTAATGAAGAATGTTCTAATACTGTAAACACTACATAAACCATTCATATCCTTACTGTCAAAAATTAGAAATCATAATTACTACATTATAATGTGAAGAGATAGCCAATGTAGAAACAAGTCAAATAGAACATCAAAATTTCAAAATGTGAGGAGAAATGGAGAAGTATAGAATTATTTATTAGTATTTCTTCTCTTTGTTCTTTTTGTTTGTCTCTTTTCCTATTTTTAAAACCAATGTTAAGTTGTTGCCATTTCAAATGAGCTTATGATAAACAAAAGTTTTTGTAAGTCTCATTGTCACCACAAAGCACAAAATCTATAATACATTTACTAAAAATAATAAGAATCAAAACATAAATCAAAAAAGTGATATAAATGAAGATAGAAACCACAATAAAATAGAAAAAGATAGAACCACAATAAAAATACAAAACAAACATCAAAATGGCAGTAGTAAGACCTTATCTATCAATAACTATCCTATATGTAAATGGATTAAATTCTTCAATTAAAGGATACAGAGTGACCACATGGATAAAACAAAAAACAAGACCCAACTATATGCTGCTTACAAGGAACTCACTTCATTGCTAAGGATACATATAGGTTGAAAGTGAAAAGATGGAATAAGACAGTCCATGAAAATGTAACCCCAAAGAAATCAGGCGTAGCCATACTTCTCCATACTTCTATAAATAAAATAGATTTTACATCAAAAGCAAAAAAAAAAAAAAGACAAGGAAGGTCATTATAAAATCAATCCAGCAAGAAACAGCAATTAAAAATATATATGCATCCGGCTGGCGCCATGGCTCATTAGGCTAATCCTCCTCCCGCGGCACCGGCACACCAGGTTCTAGTCCCAGTCAGGGCGCCGGATTCTGTCCTGGTTGCCCCTCTTCCAGGCCAAGCTCTCTGCTGTGGCCCGGGAGTGCAGTGGAGGATGGCCCAAGTCCTTGGGTCCTGTACCTGCATGGGAGACCAGGAGAAGCACCTGGCTCCTGGCTTTGGATCAGCGTGGTGTGCTGACCACAGCGGCCATTGGGGTGTGAACCAACGGAAAAAAGAAGACCTTTCTCTCTCTCTCTCTCACTGTCCACTCTGCCTGTCAAAAAAATTTTATATATATATATATATATATATATGCATCCAATGTTGTAGCACCCAAATATATAAAGGAAATGTTAATAGAATTAAATGGAGAGATAGACTCCAATATAACAACAGGAGGGGATTTTTAACTCTCCACTTTCAGAAATGGACCAACCACCCAGACAGAAAATTAACTAAGAAACAGCAGTGGTAAACTGCACCCTAGATCAACTGAATATATAGATATCTAAAGAACATTCTTCCCAAGAGCTCTCAAGAGTACATGGAACATTCTCCAGGATAGATCAGATGGCATGTCACAAAACTAGTCTCAAAAATTCAAAAGACTAGAAATCACACTGAGTATCTTTTCTAACCACAATGCAGTGAAGCCAGAAATCAAAAACAGTAAAAACTGCGGGAACTACATAAATACATAGAAATCAAGCAACTTAGTCCTGAATAATCAATGGCTAAAGAAACCAAAAAGAAATTTAAAATTGCTAAAAACTAATGCAAATCGAAACACAAAACAACAAAACTTACAAGATAAAAAAAAAAAACAACAAAAAAACAGTGCTCGATGGAAGTTTAAAGAAATCAATGCCTGCATAAAAAAAGCAGAAAGATCTCAAACAACATATCACTGAACCTCAAGGAAACAGAAAAATAACAAATCAAGTCCAAAATTTCTAAAAGGAATGAAATACAACAACTCAGGGCACAAATAAATGACATGAAGACTAAATTTAAAAAATTAAATGAGAAAACCTTCCCTATACTAACTCATTAAAAAAAGACAAAAAAAAAATGTTAGTACATAAAATCAAGATGAAAATGGAAGGGTTGTGTCATGGCACAGTAGGTTAATCCACCACTTGCGAAGCAGGCATCATCAGGTTGGAGTCACAGCTGCTCCACTTCTCATTCAGCTCCCTGCTACTGTGCCTGAGAAAGCAGTGGAAGATGGCCTAAATATCTGGGTCCCTGCCAGCCACATGGGAAACCCAAATGGAGTTCCAGTATCCTGGCTTTAGCCTGGCTCAGCTCCGGCTGTTGCAGCCATCTAGGGGAATGAACTAATGGCTAGAAGATCTCTGTCTCTCTGCCCCCCCCCCCCCACCTTCCTGTAACTCTGCCTTTCAAATAAATAAATAAATCTTAAAAGATGGAAATGTATTTATTATGACTGACACCACAGAAATACAAAGTAGGTTATAGATTACAATGAACAATTATATGGCTACAAATTCAATAACCTCAAGAAAAGGGACAAATTCTTAGACACATATACCTTATCAATGTTGAATCATGGAGAGAGAGAATATCTAAACAAATAATGAGTAGCAAATTGAATCAGCAATAAAAGTCTCCCATCAAAGAAAATTCCAGGACCAGATGGCTTCACTGCTGAATCCTCTCAAACATTTAAAGATTTATTACCAGTCCTTGGGGGCAGGCATTGTGGTGCAGCAGGTTAAGCTGCTACTTGAGACACCTACATCCCATATCAGAATATTTTTTTGAGTTCTGGCTACTTAGCTTCCGATTGGGCATTACTGCTAATGCATCCTGGGAGGTGGTGGTTAATACAGCTCAAGTGCCTTGTTACATACATGGGAGACTCAGATGGAGTTCTGGGCTCCTAGGTTTGGCCTGGCCCAGCTCTGGTTGTTGCAGGCATTTGGAGAGTAAACCAGTGAATGGAAGATTTCTCTCTCTCGCTTTCATTCTTCTTTTCAAGTACATAAAAATAAACATTTTATAAAAGGACTAACTCCAATCCTTAAATTATTTTAAAAAATAGGAGAGAATTATTCAAAATATATTCTATGAGGCAAACATTATATTGATACCAAAACCATATAAGGACACAACAATAAAAGAAAGCTACAGGCCAGTATCCTGGATGAACATAGATATAAAAATCTTCAAAAACACTAGCAAGAAGGGGCTGGTGCCGTGCTCACTTGGTTAATCCTCCACCTGTGGCATCAGCATCCCATATGGGCGCCGGGTTCTAGTCCTGGCTGCTCCTCTTCCAGTCCAGCTCTCTGCTGTGGCCTGGGAAGGCAGTGGAGGATGGCCCAAGTGCTTGGGCCCTGCACCCGCATGGGAGACCAGGAAGAAGCACCTGGCTCCTGGCTTCAGATCGGTGCAGCGCCGGCTGTAGAGGCCATTTGGGGAGTGAACCAGTGGAAGGAAGACCTTTCTCTCTGTCTCTCTCTCTGTCTATAACTCTACCTGTCAAATTAAAAAAAAAAAAAAAAAAACCCCAGAGCTAAAGTAATTAAAATAGCATGTCATTGTCATTATAACAGACCAACAGAGCAATGGAATAGAATAGAAACACTAGAAGTACACCAATAACCTACAGCCAACCAATCTTTCATAAAGGTACTTTGATAAAGAACATGCTTTGCAAAAAGGGTAGTGTTTTCAGTAAGTGGTACTAGGAAAACTGGATATTCACTTACAAAAGAATGAAGCTAGACCCTTATCTCTCACCATGCACAGAAATCAACTCAAAATGGATTATAGGCCTAAATGTAAATCCTGAAACTCTGGAACTTCTAGAAGAAAACATAGGAATAGCACATCAGGACGAAAAGGACCTTTTGGATCAGATCCCAAAAGCACAGAAAACAAAAGCAAAAGACAAATGGTTCTCATCAAATTAAAGAGCTTCTGCACAGCAAGGAAAATAATCAACAGAGTAAGGAGACAACTTACAGAATGAAAGAAGATATTTGGAAGCTAAACATCGGAAAGAGGTTAATATCTAGAATATTTAAGAAACTCAATAGCAAATCATCATCATCATCATCATCATCATCATCAGTAAAATGGTGCAGTCTTAGTTGTGGCGGTCTACACCACAAACACCATCCTAGGCTCTAGCCCCCCCCACCACTGCTGGAAGCCAGGTGACCACATGGCCCAGTCACAGGTGTCAGTTCTACCCCCCACCCTAATGGGATTCACTGTTCCTACATCCCTGCCTGCTTCCCCCACAAAGGTTTAACAGGACCTGTTCCTGAACACTTTCTCCCCTCCCCTCCCCTCCCCTCCCTTCCCCTCCCCTTCCCTTTCCTTCCCCCCTCTTCCCCTCTCTGTTTTTTTTTTTTTTTCCTTCCTCGCCCCTTCCCTCCAGTCTGTCTCCCACCAATAAACTCTTTACCTTAATCTGCTATTTGGTTTGTTTTGTGGCGGTCTTGCAATCAATATCCAATTAAAAATGGGCAACAATTATTTCTCAAAAGAAGACATACAAGGGGCCAAGAGGTATATAAAGTGCTGGACATTACTAGTCATCAGGGAAATTAAAATCAAAACTATATTGAGATAGTACCACATTCCTGTTATATGGACTATTATGGAAAAGACAATAGAAGGTAAGTGTTGGTGAGGATGTGGGAAAAAGGGAATCCTGGAACACTGTGGGTAGGACAGTAAATATGGAAAACAGTATGGAAGTGCCTTAAAAAACTAAAAATAGAATTACATATGATCCAGTAATCCCACTCTTACATATATATCCAAGGTAAATGAAATTAGTCTGTCAGACATCGGCACTCCTGTGTTTAGCATAGCACTATTCACAAGAGTCAAGAAATGGAAACAATCCAAGAGTCCATTCACTGATTAATGGATAAAGAAAAGGTGGACACATACACAAGGGAATAATACTCAGCAATAAAAAAGATGAAATCTTGTCACATGCGACATGCATGGAATTGGTCACTACCTTGAGTGAAATAAGTGAAGCACAGAAAGACAAGTACCACATGGTACAGTCTTAAAAAGGGGGGTGGAGGGGCCTCATAGTATTTAAAAGTATAATGGTAGTTATCAGAGGCTGTGGAGGGAAAAGGTAAGGGAGAGTTGGGGAAAGGCTGATTAGCAGAATTAGATTATACATTGATCGGAGTAAGACGTTCTGGGGTTCTACTGCATAGCAGGGGTTAATATTAATGCACCACATATTTTGCTATGAAAAAACAAGCTAGAAAATGGAATCTTGGATGTTTTCACTACAAAGAGATGTTGAATGTTTGAAGAGATAATATATTTATCCTATTTGGACATTAAACAACATATACATATACTGAAACATCACACAGTACTCCATAAATATGTATAACTTTTACAAGTCTGTTAAATATTTTTAAATAAAGAAGAGACCTGCATATGGCTCCTCCAGATGCTAGTAGTGTCTTTTTCTTTATAACAGTACTATAATCTGTCCCTGTAACATATCTTGGCGTGAGTACAACTATATGCTGAGTACTGTGAGTCCCAGCTAATCTTCAAATACGGAGGTCATCTTGGAGAACCCCTCAATCCAGGCATGAGAAGATTTTCTTTGATTATGATAATGCTGTTTTCACATGCATTTATCAAAACAGACTGATGAGATTTACTATGAATATTTTACTACATGTAAATTATGGTTCATTAAAACAACATGATTGGGGCCAGCGCTTGGTGTAGTGGGTAAGGCCGCCCCCTGCAGTGCTGGCATCCCATATGGACGCCAGTTTGTTTCCCGGCTGCTCCACTTCCAATCCAGCTCTCTGCTGTGGCCTTGCTCCTGTGTGGGAGACCCAGAAGAAGCTCCTGGCTCCTGGCTCCTGATCAGCACAGCTCCAGCCATTGCAGCCAATTGGAGAGTGAACCAGCGGATGGAAGACCTCTCTCTCTCTCTGCCTCTCCTTCTCTCTCTCTGTGTAACTCTGACTTTCAAGTACATAAATAAATCTTTAAAAAAATGATAAAAGCTATTTTTTGAAAGTTGTTAGACCAATGCTATAAGCAATAAATTCAGTAGAATTCAAGCCTAAAAGTAAAGGATATTTCATATTTCTAAAGTCCACAATTTATGATGAATATACTATAATTCTATCTATGCTTCCAGTAATACATAAAACTATTACCAACACAAGATATTAATAACTACACAAGTACACTGAGTATAAAACAACTGAATAAAAACAGTCTAAAATTATCAACATTAACAAAAAATAAGTAGGGGTCCATATAATACCCTAGTTTAAAAAAAAAATCAGGTAGGGGCTGGTGCTGTGCCGTAGCAGGTAAAGCTGCTGCCTGCAGTGCGGGCATCCCATATGGGCACCAGTTCAAGTCCTGACTGCTCCGCTTCCGATCCAGCTCTCTGCTATGGCCTGGGAAAGCAGGGGAAGATGGCCCAAGTCTTTCGGCCCCTGCACCCGTGTGGGGGACCTGGAAGAAGCTCCTGGCTCTTTGCTTCAGATCGGCACAACTCCGGCCATTGCAGCCAACTGGGGAGTGAACCAGTGGATGGAAGACCTCTCTCTCTCTCTCTCTCTCTCTCTCTCTCTCTTTCTCTCTCTCTCTCTCTCCCTCTCCCTCCCTCCCTCCCTCTCCTTCTCTGTGTAACTTTCAAATAAATAAATAATCTTTTTAAAAAATCAGATAATAAAGGATACATTTAAAATGGAGGAAAAATAGACATAAAAGCTATTAACAAAAATATTCTACATAAACTAGAAAAAATAAAGTAAAAGTGAAAAAGAATGAAAATAATAAAAACAGGAAATTCTAGCATTAAAAAAATAGACAGGGGCAGACACTTGGTATAGCAATTGAACCAGTGCTTGAGAGGCTGACTTCCTATGTCAGAGTGCCTGTGCTCAACACCTAGCCAGGTCCACTTCATCATTTCTGCTTCCTGCTAATGTTCACTCTGAAAGGCTCAAGAGGTTGGGTTTCTTTCACCCATGTGGAGACCTCCATTGCGTTTTGGGCTCCTGGCTTCAGCATGGACCAGCTTTGGCTGTTGCAAACATTTGGAGAGTAAACCAGTAGATGAGAGATCTCTCTCTACAACTATTTTTTTAATTTTAAAAGATGAACTGCAGAAAAAATAACAAAACCCTGATTCTTCAAGAAAAAACAAAATCAACAAAATGTACAACTAACTTAAGAAGGGCTGCTGGTGATATAAAAATATATAAAATAAAGGAGAAAAAAGAAGGAATAACTGTTGAAACAGGATTTTTTTTTAAATCTTGCATACTTAATTGGGTAACTATACAAACATATTTAAAATCTGGATTGAATGAGAAATATTTTTCTTTCTTTTTTTAAAAGATTTATTTATTTATTTGGAAGGCAGAGTTACAGGGAGAGATAGAGGCAGAACAACAGCTGTGGTGGGGCCAGGATGAAGCAGGAGCCTGGAACACCATTTTGGTCTCCCATGTGGTTGCAGGGGCCCAAGCACTTGGACTATCTTATGTTGCTTTCCCAGGAGCATTAGCAGGGAGCTGGATCAGAAGTAGTGTAGCTTGAACTAGAACTGGTGCACACATGGGATGCTGGCTTTGGAGGCAGCAGCTTAATCCATTGTGCCAAACACTGGCCCCTGAATGGGAAATCTCTTAGGAGAATACAATATACCAAAGTAACCTTTTAGAAGTATAACACAGAATGATTTTCACTGAAGAAACACAAATATCATTGTATAGCAATAGAGAAATAAAGAAATATCTCATAAAAGCATTATACGTTTTCATAGAGAAATTCTGTCAAACCTCAAAATAACATATAATTGCCACACTGCTTAAACTTTCTAGAACATAGAAGGAAATGGTCAATTTGTCCTTAGGAAGTTTATTTAACAAACACTAAGCTCAATGCCCCCCCTCCCACTCCCAAAACAACAGTAATTCTATCTAAATTAACACAAAAACACTGAATAGAATCCTATCAAATATAATCCAATTGCTTACTTTAAAATATTTATTTTTCTTTCATGGTTCATACTGTGAGTGTACTAAGAAATTGTTCCCTACTAGAAGGCTATAAAGACTTCCTCCTGTTTTCTTTTAAAAGCTTTATAATTTTAGTTTTTTCATTGGTTCTATAACCATTTTGAGTTAATTTTTGTGCCTGGAATAGGTGAGGTCAACATTTTTTTTTCATATGGAAATCCAGTTGTTCCAGCACTATTTTTTGAAAAGACTTTCTTTCCTTTACCCACTGAATTCCCCTGGCATTTTTGTGAAAGATAATTGACCATATTTTTTGTGAGTCTACTTCTATATTCTCTTTGCCATTGATCTACATGTCTATCTCTTCACCAACACCACATAGTTTTAACCACTGTAACTGTGTATAGGAAGTCTTGAAATCTAGTTTTGTACTACCACCAGCTTTGTCCTAAAATTGCTTTGATTAATCTAGGATCTAAAATTCTACACTATTACATCTTGGAATTTTGATTGGAGTGTAGTTATCTTCTCAAAGCCTCACCAGCAGTGTGTTGTAAAACCTGTGAAATTGTGCAAGTCTGAACTTTAGTAATGACTTCAAAGGCATTTCTCTTACTGTGGAAAACTTGAGGATCTTTTAAGGACTATTTTTCTTCCAACTGTTTTCTTCCTATTTTTCCAATGGTTAGTTTCACCCCTTGTATTTGTAGCATTCTGTACATTAAAGAGATCATCCCTATACCACACAAATTATTTTTCTCCCAGCTTGTCACTTATTTTTGGTTTTGCTTGTGCTAACATTTACCACACAAAAACTTTATTTGAATATACTTTATTATGAAACTTATATTGCTGGTGGATTTTCACTAATGCAGATTTTTTTCATTCCCATTTTACACTTTTCCAAATCGCTATTTACTTGTTTCAACACCATTTATTAAAAAGTGCATCTTTTGCCTAGTGACTTGTCAACAAAAGGGGATGTTACCAAAAGTATTTACTAAATTTCTCACGTGCACTTTGGTTTATGTCTGAACATTCTATTCTGTTCCGTTTGTCTTTTTTAGGATTTTTATTTATTTATTTGAAAGGCAACGTTACAGAGACAGAGAGAGAGACACACAGAAAGAGTTCTTCCATATGCTGGTTCACTCCCCAAGTGGGCACAATGACAAGGGCAGGACTAGGCAAAGCCAGGAGCTTCATCCCAGTGGGATTCCTGTTTCTCTCCTTTCTCAGGCACACTAGCAGGGAGTTGTATAAGAAGTGGAGCAGCTGAGACTTGAACCCATGCCAATATGGGATGCCAGTGTCACAAGCAGATTAACCCCCTGAGCCACAAGGCCCACTCCCTCACTTGTCTTTCAATTTAGGTACTAAAAATACACATTTTTAAATACAGAGATTAATTTATAGTATGCTTTACTATTTGGTAGAGTTAGTCTTCATCTCATGACTTATTTTTTACTGTTCTATTCTTTTATGTTTATCTTTTCAGATAAACTTTAGAAACAAAAGAAAAGTTACATATACTGAGAGAAAAATGATTATTTTTATAACATTAGGTCATCCTATTCAAGAACAAGGAATGCTTTTTCATTTGTTCAAATCTTTCTGAATTTTTTCTCATAAATTTTACACATCTTTGTTGAATTTTTTTTTTACCAAATATTGTCTTTCCATTGCTGTTATATTCTCTTGTTTTGTATCTTTTAACAAGTTATTGTTCATATTGAAGTTATTTTAATTTCACATCCTGCCACCATCTTGGATTTTTTTATTGTCTGTGTTGGTTTTATAACGACCATGGTGTATTTTGATAAAAGACCTAGCTTTCTCTTAGTGTTGCCATGATATTAGATTTCAATAGCATGCAGGATAGAGGGTTACAAACCCAAAGTAGGTCAAATGCTGAGCTTGCTTTACAAACCATGCACCACTTATCTATGTAACTTTCAGTAATTCTGTAACCTGTATACACTGCTCTTGAGACTCAGTTCCTGGAGCCTCGAGGATACCACAATGTATTTACCCTTCCCCTTAGACCTGTCCAGCAACACTCACACCTGTTACCCCTACCTCACCCTGCCTTAGGCACTATGTGGGGTTTAGATCGCACCTCCCAAGTTTCTCAACCAATGAGACACTGGGGCCAGGGACCTCTGCAAGGAGCCGAATGTCTGAGGGAGATGCCTCTGGTCACCCCGCTCTGGAGACCAGGTATCAACAAACACCTCCCTTTCTGCTTCCTCTGTTTCCGAGCCCATGCTTTGCTGGGTAGGTGGTTTCAGGTGGGCTTATTTCCCACAGTGTTAGCACTGATTCTCTAGGATTAAGCATTTCTATCTGTAAACAGTAACAGTTTTACTGTCTTCTCTTGTCTGATTCCTTCCCCCTAATACCTCCAATACGGTGTCGAACTGCAAAATGGGTGTCATGGCCATCACTACGAGCCCGAGAACAGTCTCCGATAAACTCAACTGCCTGTAGCATTAATTTCCACGTATTTTTCCACGTATCTTTATTATTTACCACGTTCCAGAAAAATCAAGCATCACAGTCCCTCCACCCCAGTTACACTCTTTGGCAGGGCCGGCCACGGATCGAGCATTTTTTCTGAGTTATTTCTAATCACACTGGACACCCACCCACTTTGAGGCGGGCCCGACCCTTACGCCCATTTCACAGATGAGCCCCACAGCCAGTGAAATGGCAGGACTGGAACCAAACCTGACTGTGCTTCCAACACTTTCGCGGACGTAATTCAAACCCTCAAGTCTCTCGCGGTTTGTTCAGTTTCTGAGGGGAGGGTCGCGTGTCTGTGTCCACTGGGCGCCCTTTCGGCCTCCAGGACGTCGGAGACGGGCGGCCAGAGCAGGGCCACTAGGGCTGGAGGCGCAAGGTCCTGAGGAGGGCCGCGACACTCACCTCATGGATTCCCAACGGCCACCTCCTCAGCCACCGCCGCCGAGGGGCGCCGGTCCACCACGCTCGGCGCCGCCTCCCAACGCCCTCCCCAACCGCCCAGTCGCGCAGGCGCCCCGCGAGCCGCTTTGTGGCTTGGGCCACGCGCGTGCGCAACCGAAGACAACGACCCGGGCTGGACGCGGCGCCTGCGCGTAGGAGCCCCAGTCGCCGCTTAAGGCAGCCTCCCCAAACCCTCCCCCAGTGCCTGCGACTTGTACCCTGCATGGTCAGCGGTTGTAAACCCCCACCCGCTACCCCGACTCCATCCCCGTGCGCTTCTCATGCTCCCCACGGTCTTTAACACGTGCTCCTCGGGCCGACTCCATCCCGTTAGCAATGCCCCTATGCTGCTTCATAATCAGGTTCTGATTATTATGATATTCTGACTATGCTGCTTAATAATCAGGTTCTGTGATTCTTAAGACTCACAGGTTCTGGGTTCCGACTGAAGGGGTGCAAATTCATTCCTGCACTACCTCTCGGCGCCCGTCGGAGCTGGACTCAACTGACACGACGACGTAAGCTTCCTCAGCAGAGTGTCCGGGAGGAACATTGCAGGACAGGGCACTTGGTTAAGGTGTAGCCTGATTTTGCACACTCCTACCTGGCTGCTGGCAGCAAAAGGTGTGACCATTCCGTGGCACTCACTCTCCTGTTAAGTGCTAGCTCCCAGGGAGTGACGCAGGTGCTGCATCGCTTGACTGTACGGCCAGTAACCTACAGCAATGTTTCCTGCTTACCAGACCCCAAACTGCTAGTTCCCATTCTTCCAGCCTGGGCAACCTATATCCTGAAGCTTGTTTCTCCCTTGTGCAACAGCTCTGGCCCTGGGCCAACGAACTTCCCCATTGTCAAGTGAGCCATAACTACACTTTCTCCAAGGTCTGAATTGCAGCCTTTAGGAGGGGGGCCTTCTTCCAAGTTTGTTTCTTCATGGGGTATTTTTTAAGAGTTCTCTTCACCTCCTGATAATCTCTTCACCTCCTTATTATCTCATTATGTTTACTAATTCTTAAACGTTCCCTGATCAAATTACTGGATGGTTTCCTGTCTCCTGATAGGGACATTGGTGGATATACCTGCTTACTTGCCGGGTGACTTTGGTCACATCTCTGAACCCTTCTGAGCCTCCCATGCAAAGTGAAGACAGTATTAGCACCTACCTACTTCAGATGGTCATGAGATTTTTAAATGATGCAATACATGAAAGTAGTTAACAGACTTGACTTTATTTTTTAATTTCTGGGAGATTAAGTGGGACGAGGGACAAGGGAAGGCTGTGAAAGAGACTACCAAAGTGAAGGAAATTTTTTTTTTTTGACAGGCAGAGTGGACAGTGAGAGAGAGAGAGACAGAGAGAAAGGTCTTCCTTTTGCCGTTGGTTCACCCTCCAATGGCCGCCACGGTTGGCGCACTGCAGCCGGCGCACCACGCTGATCTGATGGCAGGAGCCAGGTGCTTCTCCTGGTCTCCCATGGGGTGCAGGGCCCAAGCACTTGGGCCATCCTCCACTGCACTCCCTGGCCACAGCAGAGAGCTGGCCTGGAAGAGGGGCAACCGGGACAGGATCGGTGCCCCGACCGGGACTAGAACCTGGTGTGCCGGCGCCGCAAGGTGGAGGATTAGCCTAGTGAGCCGCGGCACCAGCTCAAAGTGAAGGAATTTTAAAGAGGGTCATTAATAAAGCTAAGTGGGAGGTCTTTATAAATTCCCTCTTGGAAAATCTGGGAGCAAAGACTATATTGTCATAAAGACATCATGCAAAAACTAAATGCATGTTAGAGCTTAATAAAATTAGTTCCTTTTCCCTCTTAATGGAAAGCATTAAACTTATGATTATAAAATAAAGTATATCATTATAAAAATGTAAAAGAATAAGAAAGGAGGATGGAGGGTGGGAGTGTGGGTAGGTGGGGAGTGTAGGGTGGGAAGTATCACTCTTCCTAAAATAGGTGAAATTTGTTCACCTTATATACATTTAAACATTGAAAAAATATTTTAATAGGGCGGCCAACCTAGGAAACACGTTTTTGTTTTAAAGATTTATTTATTTGAAAGGCAGAGAGAGAGAGAGAGAGAGAGAGAGAGAGAGAGAGAGAAAGTCTTCTATCTGCTGGTTCACTCCCCAAGTGGCCGCAATGGCTGGAGCCAGGAGCTTCATCCAGGTCTCCCACATGGGTGCAAAGGTCCAAGGACTTGGGCCATGTTCCACTGCTTTCCCAGACCTTAGCAGAGAGCTGGATCGGAAGTGGAGCAGCTGGGATGCGAACCAGCATCCATATGAAATGCCAGTACTGCAGGCTGTGGCTTTACCGGCTATGCCACAGCACCAGCCACAAGGAAACACGTTTTGTAAATTCTGAAATCAGTTGCCAGAGATCTATGGCAGGTGTGGAAATAAAAACCTAAGAAAGATCCACTGCAGCTGACAACAATAGAACATAGACTAACTTCGGATATCACTCTCACTCAATATCCAATTATGGCTAAAAAAGACTTTGAACAAGCCATCCCAAAATAGAGCAGTTTCATGGATTATTTTCATTTTGCAATTCAATGGCACCCATCCTGACTGATCATCTGACCATGAATCCTAAAGAGGTGGTTAGATTTCTCATATTGCTTATGGGCAGCAGTTAAGATGTCCCGTGGGATGCCTGCATTGTCTATAGCAGTGCCTGGGTTCAAGTCTCAGTTCTGTTCCCATTCCTGCTATGTACACCCTGGAAAGCAACAGACTCAAGTACTTGGCTCCCTGATACCTATCTGGATTGAGTTCTTGTTTCCCAGCTTTGGCCTGGCCCAGGCTGTTGTGGCCATTGCAGATGAGAGACCTCTCTACCTTTCAAATAAATCATTCAAAATGAAGAAGACACTGTTTTCTTCCCTTTCCACACTTCTTAATGAAAATCAGAGGTGGAATAAGAATAGAAAAGAAAATACAGTATTTTTAAGGAGTGTGTTTCCTTCTGTTCTTGGACTGTAAATATTCTCAGGGCAAAAATTCTCTTACAAAGGTAGAATCTTGGTTTGAGTTGATTTTAGACTTCCTAGTATAAAACTGGTGTGTGTGCACGCACACTCATGCTTCTGGGAAAGATTTACTCCAGGCTTTATGTGCTGCTTATCCATAACCAGATGCTAAAACATAACACTCTTGCTCTACAGGCTGTTGCATCTGCTAGCACACATTTCTGGGTGTTTCTAATCAAATATTCAGAATACTCAGGAACAAGTGCTCTTTCCCTCTCTGATAAATGCTGCTCCCATATTTTTAGGAGAGAAAACAAGAATTTAACCAAAGGTCTTTGGATTTGCACACGCTGTACGCACAGGCCACCACTGAAATTTGCCAAGAAGGGAACAAAGTTTCTCTTTGGGGAAAATCTTTATTACTTAAATGTATTTACACCAAGATACACAAACACAGCAATGTCCCTCTATGCACTGAGGTGTAATGAGACATAAGGGTCACTGGCTGCAACTGAATCTCATGGCACCATATTTTAACGAACCTCTGCTCTTTTATCTGGATTAGCAAAGGTCAGGAAGACTTGTTCCAGGGTTATCTGACTGATGGAATAATCTTCTAAATTGAATTGCTCTTTAGCTTCCTCCAACACACCAAACACCTTTAAGAACAACAAAAAGTACAGTTACAATGCAGTTTTCTTTCCAGCCTCCAATCCAGATGAGTCTTTACTCCACTTCCCCTAACTCATGTCAAGTTTATTTGGAGGACAAAGGTCACAGAAGGGCTAGACAAGAAAGAATAGGAAATCCTGAAGCCAAGACGATGCAGTTCTCTATTTCCATTTTCTTGATGGATGTGGACTAACAATGGAATTTAGGGGAAGACATCAAAGCAATTGAGTTCTAGGGATATTTGAAAAGAAACCTGCAGCCTCTGCATCTGTCTGAATCCCAAATACTTTCCATTATTAATGCTCTCTTACTATGCAATGTTAGAAGGGCATAGTTACAATCATCACCTTTCCCCAGCTGTTTCTCTTGCTGGGAATGTAGTAATTAAGGAATCCTTGGCCCTCTTGCTTCAATTCACTACCTAAAAAAGGAAAATAGTACAGGTGAATAATCTTGCAAGTTTCATTTATAATTGCCAAAACATTGCTTTATTAACTTAATTATATGCAGTAGAGGAGTGAATAGGGCTAACACAAAAGGATAGAGAACTGAAAAAAGAATAACAATCTCTTCAGTGCACACAACATGGTTAATGCATCCAGAAGATGTAAACCCCATGGAATAATTATTATGTGGAATTCATAGAGGATTTTTTTTTTTGACAGGCAGAGTGGACAGTGAGAGAGAGAGACAGAGAGAAAGGTCTTCCTTTTTGCCGTTGGTTCACTCTCCAATGGCCGCTGCGGTAGGCGTGCTGCAGCCGGCGCACTGCGCTGATCCGATGGCAGGAGCCAGGTGCTTCTCCTGGTCTCCCATGGGGTGCAGGGCCCAAGGACTTGGGCCATCCTCCACTGCACTCCCTGGCCACAGCAGAGAGCTGGCCTGGAAGAGGGCAACCGGGACAGGATCCGGTGCCCCGACCGGGACTAGAACCCGGTGTGCCGGAGCCGCAAGGTGGAGGATTAGCTTATTGAGCCGCGGCGCCGGCAGCATAGAGGATATTAAGGACACAAAAATTTTTCATTTCACATGATCCAAGTAAAAAACGCGGGCTTTCTAATGTTACTACTAGACTTTATTCCTAAACAGTGTGCTGAGAATATGAAGTGGGAGGGTTTTCTTCCTGGTTGTTTAAGTGCATGTACAGTGTGTTTGGAAGGGAAGAGCTGGTCAAAGCTTTCTCGTTCTCCTCATGATTATGCCATCTCTATGCCACGTGAAAGAGAAAATCATACATATACTTGTAAATCATCAAAGTCAGGCCACATATTCTTGCTGCTTTTACAAGTAAATTCTATTGGCAGAATGACAGGGAAGAACATAGTATCTATTTCAGTTTTAGAACAAACAGATGTGTTTGCATTTTTCATTTCATATTTATAGAGTATTACAAACTAAATTAACTGAGATTAAAATATTTATAAAAATACATTTGTTACGGTGTGTGATTTTTCCTTATTATTATTAACATATAATATCTTCATAGTCACATAGTTCTCTTTATTATAAAATCTTTCAAACACAGAGCTTAATGAGTTATTTAACACAAACACACATTGAAACCCACCCTATCCAGATCAAATAATAACTCAGATAGCCATCCTCATGTCCTTCACACCTGCTGTCCTACACTGAAAATAACCAATGCCTCCATTGCTGTTATGAGCATTTCTTTTAAAAAATTATTTATTTATTTATTTATTTAAAAGGCAGAGTTACAGAGAGACGGAGGGATAGACAGAGATCTTCCATCTACTGGTTCATTCCACAAATTGTCTCAATGGCTCGGGCTGGGCCAGACAGAAGTCAGAAGCCAGGATCTTCTTCCCAGTCTCCCATGTGAGTGCAGGGGACCAAGCACTTGAACCATCTTCTGTTGCTTTTCCCAGGCCATTAGCAGGGAGCTGGACTGGAAGTGGAGTAGCTGGGACTCAAACCAACACCCATATGGGATGCCAGCATCGCATGCAGTGGCTTTACCCACAACACCATAACATTGGTCCCGAGCATTTCCTTTTCATATTCCCTACTCCTAAAATTATAATTTGAATTCTCCTACTTTTGACTTTATGAATGGAATCATCAAGTGTCTATTCTTTCCTTCATTTTCATTACTCAGCATTATGCCTGCAAGTTTTGTTCATGTTGTTGCACACAGTTATTACTCATGCATTTTCTTTTTTTGCACAGTAATCTGGCATATGAATATTCCATAAATTATTTTCATTTGACTACTGATAGACAGATTCTAATTTATTTTATTGGGGTGCTTTTCAGAGATATAACCTATTCTGCAGAAATAGAATTATGTTGTTTGTGATTTTTGCAAAAAGCATAAATGGTCACTTAAGTTTCCTTGAAATTATATAGAATCATTTGTCCTAAAAATTCTTGATGGCTGTGATAAGTCTTTCTAAAAGCATATATTCCAACTGCCTTTTGTTAGTAATATTTATTTCCTTCTTTTTAAAAAAATTCACAAATTATTTTAAGTAAGACACACATAAACACACACACACACAGAGGGAGAGGGAGATAGAGTAGTAGCTGGCACTCAAATTAGAACTCTGATATGGGTTGTGGGTACCTCAAGTGGCAGCTTAACCCACTGCACCACAATGCCCTTCTCTATTTTCTTTTTTTAAAGATGGATATTTATTAAAGATTTTTGTTAAGTTCCCTTGTTATTCTTATATATATTTTTTAACTTTTTTGACAGGCAGAGTGGACAGTGAAAGAGAGAGACAGAGAAAAAGGTCTTCCTTTTCCATTGGTTCACCCTCCAGTGGCCGCTGCGGCTGGCGCACCGCGCTGATCCGAAGGCAGGAGCCAGGTGCTTCTCCTGGTCTCCCATGGGGTGCAGGGCCCAAGCACTTGGGCCATCCTCCACTGCACTCCCGGGCCACAGCAGAGAGCTGGCCTGGAAGAGGAGCAACCGGGACAGAATCCGGCGCCCCGACCGGGACTAGAACCCGGTGTGCCGGCGCTGCAAGGCGGAGGATTAGCCTATTGAGCCTTGGCGCCAGCCTTTATTCTTATATTTGAATAGCTATTTGCTCAAGAAGAATAAAAGGAAGGATTGGGCAATCACCACCTCATAGTTGAGAATGTGTCTCAAACACATTTCCATTAAAGTGCGTGGGTCCAAATCCTTGAGGATCAGATAATGTTTGGTATCTCTCTTTCAAGCTAAACAAGTTGCTAGGACAGCACACAGTAAATGAGGTTTTCTGGTCATAGCTTCTCTTTGTAGGGATTTAGGTACCACATCAAATAGAACTCTGATACATTAAGTATTTGAAAAATACTTGCCAAATGAATGTGTAAGTAAATATTAATTTCTTCATGGATTATAATGTCCATCTGCATAAATCATAGGCACATTATAATCTCTATGACCAATACTGAAGTAATTATTTTTCCTACACATTTTCTTCTTTTATCCATTTATTGCCTATTTTGTAATCTCCATTCTTATAATCACATTCTTTTCCATTGCCTGAAAGATGAAATTCCATCTTCTAAGCCTAATATACCAGGAACTACTGTAATTTTTTTTCAGGCTACCAATGTGGAAAGTAAGATGAAAACCAGAATTATTAGAATACTTGCTATATCCATATTAAGATGAGGAAAGAGAGGTAAAAAACAGCAATAAATAGTTCCTGCCTCTTGTACTAAGCCAAGTAGGCAGAGAGGTACTCATGGAGCTTAGCATGGAGAAATGGAACTAGTTTTGAAAGCAAAGAAAGAAACTTAGTGGTTCATTCTTACATTTCAAAATCATATACTGGATGAGACAGCAGAAAGCCAGTTACATTTTTAGCACAAGGTAAAATATATTAAAGATTTATTGATTTCATTATGGACTGAATGTTATCTCTTCCAAATTTTCTACATTGAATGAAGCCCTAACCCACAATGTGATTTTGTTTGGAAATGGGGCCTGTAAGGAGATTATAACATTTACATGAAGTCATAAGAATGGGCCTCTAATCCCTATGAGGAAAGTGATGTGATGTGTACACACAGAGTAAAAGTCCTATGAGGACACAGCAAGAAGGAGGCTGTCTTCAAGCCAAGGAGAGAGATCTTAGGAGCAACAAAACCTGCTGACACTTTGAGCTTGGACTTTGAGCACCAGAACTGTAAGACAATAAATATTATTTAAGCTACCCAGCTTGTGGAATTTTGTTATAGCAACCCTAGCATACAATTACAGACTGTATGTTCAAATAATTGAAATTATACTCAAACTTTGTGGCTTTAAATTTGTGACTTGAGATAATAAGTAATATGAATAATACAAACATACAACTGCCCAACTAGCTCATGTTAGTGGTGAATAGTTCTGTTTTCGGAAAAACTCCTTAGCATAACCAGACATAATAAGTTTATAGGAACACACATCCAAATATAAACTCTTTATACAAGGTCAAAAAATATAAATAACTCACAGGAAACAATTATCGAAGACATACAAGATAAAGATAATGAGAATGGTAAGATTTAACACACTTTTAAGTGACAGTGAGTAAGATTTAACACACTTCTAAGTGAGCCCAGCCTAATTTACCTGGGAAAACATCATAAATAAATGCTTTAAAATCATCTATTGTATTCTTATTTGTATCAGCCTTGAACTTGACATTCACAGTGTAAATATTGCCAAATTTGTTCTTGAGGTGTTGAGGGCTGCCCAGGCACACAAACTTTCCCCGCACCATGATGGCCAGCCTGGTACAAAGGGCATCACATTCCTCCATGCTACAAAAAAAAAAACAAAAAAAAAAAAAACAAAAAAAAAGATACCAGAAAGGTTAGCCTAAAACTGTCCCACCGGAAGATATTCTGTAATTCAAATATCCAGGATTTTGTGACTGTCTTTGAGATGGGAAATTCCATTTGCCCATCACATTTAGAAGAAGGAGAGATTTTTCAAATGCAAAATTGGAGAGGATTAAGTCTTCAAAGCAACTATAATTCCTACCCTTTCCTCATTCTTGATTATTTAGTTCAACAGAGATTCTTGGCTATTCCATTTATTTTGATTACTAAAAAGCTCACCTACTCAGGCAAATTTATTGTCCAATGTTGCCTGACCCAAATAATTGCCTCCCTCATAGTCATTACAACTCTCCCCAGCCCACAATCCAGCCCCAGCATTCCAACTCTCCCCAGCCCAGCATTCCAATGAGCCACACCTGTGGGAGGTTATGATGATAGCTTTGCCACTTTCACGGATCTGTGTCACTACATTCCAGAGTAGACGTCGGGCTACTGGGTCCATGCCAGTTGATGGCTCATCCAGGAAGATCACTGAGGGTTTTCCCATTATGGCAATAGCAGTACTCAACCTACGTTTGTTTCCTCCACTTGGTGGTCAAGGAAGGAGAGGAGAAAGTGGAAGAAGTATATGTATCTAAACATTACAGTAATTTAATACATTATATGAGCAGAATATATACATATATATATTTATGGTATGTGGGAGTGCACTTTAAAAATTTTTAATTGACACATACCAATTGAAAATATTTATAGAGTATGATATTTCAATGCACGTATACAATGTGTAATGATCAGAAGAGGTATTCTTTTGTAATGCAATAGCTACAATTCAAACAAAACAAGGTTTGTGAGTTTTATCTCTCAAAAGGAAGACGTGGTACTAGTGCATCTTTTCCACTGCTGGCTTTTCAACCCAGGCAGGGCATTATATTATTTCATAATCATTGCCTCTGTTTGTCAATGGGATGCAGAATCACAAGGTGGTTCCACAATCTTGGCTGCAATGAGAACACTATTATGGTATAATATTTTACCTGTAGGTGTAGATAAACTTGTTAGCATGGGATTCCAGGTTCAGCAACTCCAACAAATTTCTCACATAATAGGAAATCCTTCTCTCGGGTACCCCCCACAACCTAGCATACATTGTCATTATTTCTTCACCAGTCATGTATTCCAGCAAGGCATCAAACTGTGGACAATAGCCAATTTTTGACCTTATCTGAAATAACAGAATAGCAACAAGTTAACAGTAAGTTAATAGTATATATGGATGACATAGAGCATATAGTAAATATGGATGACATTGAGGACTCAAAATTCTTTAGTCCATTGTTCCAAGGGTGTTTTCCTCCATCCCCATACACTTTTTACAAAAAACTTCTTGTCAGCCGGCGCCGCGGCTCACTAGGCTAATCCTCCGCCTTGCGGCGCCAGCACACCGGGTTCTAGTCCCAGTCGGGGCACCGATCCTGTCCTGGTTGCCCCTCTTCCAGGCCAGCTCTCTGCTGTGGCCAGGGAGTGCAGTGGAGGATGGCCCAAGTCCTTGGGCCCTGCACCCCATGGGAGACCAGGAGAAGCACCTGGCTCCTGCCTTCGGATCAGCGCGGTGCGCGGGCCGCAGCGCGCCTACCGCGGCGGCCATTAGAGGGTGAACCAACGGCAAAGGAAGACCTTTCTCTCTGTCTCTCTCTCTCACTGTCCACTCGCCTGTCAAAAAAAATAAATAAATAAAAAAATAAAAATAATAAAAAAAAACTTCTTGTCTTCCAGTGATTATTAGATGTAGCTGGAGGCTATTATCATGTACTGGAATTACAAGATGTGTATAAATACATTTCTATAGGATGAAGTTATCTTCGTATCATAATGCCCTCATCAATATATGAAACAAATGAAATAATTTAAAAATGAAAATGGTATACCTATTTACAAAAGCATTACACCACAGTGCTGGCCCCAAATTTTAAGTTTTTTTTTTTTTTTCACAAAAAAAGGTATGTGCATTACTATATTCATTGACTGAGTTTATTTAATGATCAAATTCCCCCCTTCCACTCAGGTTGGACCAAGTGAGTAAGGTGAGTTGGATTTTGGTATTTCCCTTCCCTCAGCTTATTTAGGCTTTGATAAATCCCCAACAAGTTAGGTTACTATTAGAGAATTCCTTCTAAATTTTTATAACACAATAACAGAATGCTCTGCATATTTAAAATATGTGGTAATCGGAACTGGCACTGTGGCATAGCTGGTAAAGCCACTATCTGCAGTGCTGGCATCCCATATGGGCACCGGATCCAGTCCCAGCTGCACCACTTTCGATCCAGCTCTCTGCTGTGACCTGGGAAAGCAGTCAGTGGACTATGGCCCAAGACCCTGGGCCCCTGCACTCGTGTGAGAAACCCGGAAAGAAGCTCCTAGCTCCTGGCTTCAGATTGGCGCAGCTCCAACCATTGTGGTCATCTGGGGAGTGAACCAGCGAATAGAAGACCTCTCACTCTCTCTTTCTCTCTCTCTCTGCCTCTCTGTAACTCTGCCTTCAAATAAATAAATAAATCTTTTTTAAAAAAATAAAAATATGTGGTAACTAATAGAGTATCAAAAATGTAATGTATCCGAGTGAAATGGACATTTTGAGATTGATGATTGTTTGTAGCCCTTGTCTCTATTGTTGAGCAAGAGTACTATTTGTTGAACTCTACGCAGTATAGGGTTAATCTTATGAGTGTAAAGTAAACTGAAAAGAAATTTTTGTAAAAATTAAGAATGGGAATAGGAGAAGGATGAGGAAGAAGGGTGGGAGAGCAGGCTGGAGAGAGGATAGGGTGGGAAGTATCATTATGTTCCTAAATCTGTATATATGAAATAGATGAAATTTGTGTACCTTAAATAAAAGCTAAAAAATGAACCTTGATTTTAAAAAAAGGTTCTTTTTTCTGTCCTACTTAGGTTGGTAGAGGGATTTTTCTATAATAATCACTGGGAGAAGTAGGAAGAGCTCCAGGGAGTAAAACAAAAATGTGGGGCTCCTAGGGACTGGGTCTCTATAGAGATTTTAATGCTCTATCCTTTTAATCAGCCACCAGCAATTCACCAATAACAGTTCAGGTTTTCCTGCCCTGGTACTGGTTCCCTCCATAGATTGTGCTTAGGAATTGGAGCCCTCACAGGTAAATTGTGATTCTGTGTATTCACTTCTAAGTATCTCAGATTTGAGGGTAGTGATGTGCCCTGTGACCCCTCTTTTCTTCTGATCTAAAAAGAGTGGTTTTTCAGTTTGTTCAGGTTTTCACTTGTTTGGATGGAGTGGTAACCTCCACGCTCCCTAAACACCAGGCCAGAATTCAAGTCTAATTCATTTGGGGGAGGCTCCAGAATCTTATCTGGCACACGTGTTAGAGGCATTGCTTAGAGAACTTTCCTTTTACTCCAATAGCTTCAAAGAACACAAAAGATACTCTTACATTCTTCAGGGTAAAACTGTCTTTTTTTATAATTTTATTTATTTATTTATTTATTTGACAGGCAGAGTTATAAACAGTGAGAGAGACAGAGAGAAAGGTCTTCCTTCCGTTGGTTTACTCCCCAAATGGCCGCTACAGCTGGCGCTGCGCCGATCCAAAGCCAGGAGCCAGGTGCTTCTTCCTGGTCTTCCGTGCGGGTGCAGGGGCCCAAGAACCTGGGCCATCCTCCATTGCCTTCCTGGGCCACGGCAGAGAGCTGGACTGGAAGAGGAGCAACCAGGACTAGAACCGGCGCCCATATGGGATGCTAGCGCCACAGGTGGAGGATTAACCAAGTGATCCACGGTGCCGGCCCCAAAACTGTCTTTGTAATCTGTTTTTTTTTTTTTTTTGACAAATGTTGAATTCTTCTTTTGTTTTTTTAAGGTTTATTTTATTTATTTGAAAGACAGAGTTACAGAGAGAGGTAGAGACAGAGAGAGAAGTCTTCCATCTGCTGGTTCACTCCCCAGATGGCCGCAACAGCCGGAGCTGCACAGATCCAAAGGTAGGAGCCAGGAGCTTCTTCTAGGTCTCCCACATGAGTGCAGGGGTCCAAGGACCTGGGCCATCTTCTACTGCTGTCCCAGGCCATAGCAGAGAGCTGAATCGGAAGTGGAACAGCCGGGACTAGAACTGGCACCCATATGGGATGCTGGCGCTTCGGGCCAGCACTGTCCACTCTGTTTTTTCTTTAAAAATATTTCTCTCTCCAGAATCCCTTGAATGAATCAGTAGTGTGAATATCAATGCTTATCATGATTCCTATGATCTCCTACCACTTGCCTCTTTCTTGTACTACAAAGTCATCAAGCTTCTCATATCACAAACACTACATGTCTTACCTTTATGTTATTTTTGGTGATGCTAAAACCTCCAATGTACACATCCCCAGAGGTAGCACTGTCTTCTCCAGTCAAAATCTGGAAGGTAGTAGTTTTCCCAGCTCCATTCAGTCCCAGCAATCCAAAGCACTCCTCATTTTTGATTGCAAGGGAGATATTTCTCACAGCCAAAACGGCTGGAAATTTAAAATATATCTTAGAAAATAAAGAAAACACAACACAGACACATATAAAATATACTCACAGTTCAAATACAATCAACACCTCAAACCCCTACAGACAACAGTCCTCAGACAGTTTCACAAGAACTCTTGTATTCTACTGCGAGAATACAATCAGATCACAAAGAAGGGCAATGAGCCCTCAACACTAATGACATCATATGTTGGCCAGTGAGTGACATTACCTTTATGAGTTCCCTAATAATAACTGTGGCATCCAGAAATTTCAGAGGCTGCCCCAGAACTCTGTCTCTTTCATCTTCTACATCTTCATCTTCAGATTCTCCAGATAATTCCCTGGACACTGTATCCTGCATTTTCAAGACAAGAATCATATATGTGGATGCCATGTAGCATCTGGTTCTAGACTGGATGACCTCAGGAAGGCCAAACTGGGGGCTAACTTCAAATATGTCAAAACAGAAGATTTTAGTCATTTCCAAGAGACTTCCAACGTATCTCCTCAAGTCTCAAGTACAAATTTATTCCCTACTACTAAAGTTAAGAAACTATGTTCCTAAGCATGAGCAAGCAGCATGTTCTATCAAAAGAGATGCTACAAAATACTGCCGTTATAAGATATACCATTAATTTTTTTTAAAAAAAATTATATGAAATGTAGTGTTTTACACACACACACACACACACACAATCTTCCATCTACTGGTTCACTTTCCAAATGGCTGAAATGGCCAGGACTGGGCCAGGCCAAAGCCAGGAACTCCATGGAGGTTTCCCATGTAGGTGGCAAGGGTCTAAGCCTAAGCACTGGGGCCATCTTCCATTGCTTTTTTAGGTGCATTAGCAGGGGGTGGGCTAGTTCAGAAGAACAGGCATTCATACGGGATCCTAGAATTGTAGAGAGTGGTATAAGCTGCTCTGCCATAACACTGGCTCCTTCCATTAATTCTATTTGTTAATAATGAAGCATATTCTGGCCTAGAAGGTGCCAATAGAGTTGAGAGTAGGGAAAAGACCAGTTATTTTTTTTCCCAATGGAAAGAAGGGAAAACATGGACAACTTCATGTAGGGAACATCTAATATGAATTTAAAAACAGTAATTAGGAATTCATGAGGTCTTACAATGGGGAAGACAGATGAAAGATGGGGCATTCTACAAAGACGGCTAAGATGTCACTAGGTGATAAAATCCTATTGTACCACTGTCCTTTGTGTGGTCTATTCTTGACTGAAATGCTATGTGGTACATAAAAGGAGAATTCCTGGGTGAGTGTATATATATTTTCACATGCATATGAGGATAATGCTTTAGGAGATAATGCCAGATAGTTTTTCTGAAGAGGTGTCAGTTTACATTCCCAATTATTCTGCATCCTCAACAATAAGTATTTTGATATATACAGAGGTGTCTCTCAGTGGCTTTAATTTACATTTATTTGATGACTAATAATGTTGTGTACACTTATATATGTTTACTGGATATTTGTATATCCTTTTTTTTGAAAAATCAATGTCTGTGTCTCAGCCATTTTTAAATTGAATTGCCTAAGAGATATAAGATGGCTGAATAGTGAGAAGACTCACTGATTTCAGCCACAGGAAAGTACCAGAAAAACAAAAAAAGGATCATGTTCCCAGAGAACTGACTGAGAGAAATCTTTAGTGGAGAATGGACAGAACAGAGACTCCATGGGAAAGAGGACAGACATGTAGCAGCTGGCTGCATACCTCCAGTGACTGTTGTGGCTGGGACTTGCCCAGGAAGCACAATCTTCCCAGGGCAAGGTGAGAGGATCCTGCCATGGCCTGTTACAAGCAGTGTTGACTGAGGAAGAATTCCACAGTCCCTGCTGAGTTCAAGTCTGATTTGAGGAGCTGCTGGGGGCTCGGCATCCCATTTGCTCCATGAAAAGAGATCACATAGTTCCTCTGCTCTCCTCCCACCAAAGCACCAGCACAATCTTCTGAGGTGGAACTACAACTGATCTTTGTCCTGACTCAGGGATTGGCAGGCAGCTTGCTTTGGGTATAGGGCAGCTCGCAGGGCAGAGAGCAGATACCCTATACCCCATAACTGTGAAAGCTCTGTGCATAGACCACCAAACTGAAAGGGACATGGCTTGTGATTGGGATCCTGGGCACTTACGCAGATGGACTCTGGAAACTGAGATCTCAGTAGTGCTAAGGACAGATCTTGCAGAGGTCTCAGGGGTCACACTAATGTGCTCTGTAGGTTTATGTGCCTGAGTGGTTCGGGCGCATAGGCACCACGAGCTCAAATGAGGCAGTGAATCAGCTGGTTCATCTTGGCTGGGGCTGTGAGCATACCAGCCAGGGTCAACATCCCCTTCCACTAATGACTATAGTCAAAAGAGCTCTACCACACCCAACTTGGGTGTCACTCTGGACTCTTGTGCCACCCACAAAAATGTGGCCAGAGCTCCCTGGCATCATACAGTTTTGGAACTCCAGTAAAAGCCTAAGGCATCCTCCCAAGCCAGAGAGGCACATTTCCAAGAACAAAGGCTTCAGAAGAGATGCTAACAAATGGTTCCCTTGATACAAAAAAATCAATGTAGAAATACAAGAGATGACAAAGAAGGTAATATTCTCCAAAAGGAACATATTATGTATATGTATATATATATTAATATTGGACTATGAAGATAAGATTGATGAAATGCCTTAAAAGTGATTCAAAAGAGTGATTATCAGATTATTCAAAAACATAGAGAAACAGTTATAAGAAATAAGGAAATGCATACATGACACAGACAAGAATTCTACAAAGTAATAGAGATATTAAAGATATACTAAATGGAAATATCAGAAATGAAGAACTGAAGAAGTCAAAAGAAAATACAATGGAAAATCTTAACAGACTTTGTGAGGCATAAGAAAGAATATCTGATCTACAAGATAGGTCTTTGAAATACTTCAATCATACAAAGGAAAAAGAAATATAAACAATTAGAAAGACTGAAAACAGTGTTTGGGATCTATGAGATACCATAAACAACTAGATATACGAGTCTTAGGAGTTCCTGAATGTATGGGAAAACAAGAATGACTTAGGCAGCTGATTCAGGGAAATAATAGCAGAAAACTTCCCTAATTTGGAGAAAGATATGGATATCTAAATATAGGAAGTGCATAAAACTCCAGATAGGCATGATCAGAAAAGATCTTGCTATGACACAGTATAGTCAAACTTTCAAAAGTAAAACAAAAAGAAAATATCCTAAAGTGTGCAAAACAAAAATGCCAGATTACATTTAATGGTTCCCCAATCACACTGACAGCAGATTTCTAAACATAAATCCTGTAGGAAGGAGCTGGCATTGTAGCATAGTGGGTAAAAATACCACCTGCCATGCCAACATCCCATATGGACCTTGATTCATGTCCCAGCCGCCCCACTTCTGATCCAGCTCTCTGCTAATGGCCTGAGAAAAGCAGCAGCAGATGGCCCAAGTGCTTGGGCTTCTGCTACCCATTGGGAGACCTGGATGGAGTTCCTAAATCCTGGCTTTGGCCTGGCCCAGCCCCAGCTTTTGCTGCCATCTGGGGAGTGAACAAGCAGGTGGAAGATTTCTCTCTCTGCCTCTCTCTCTCTCTCTCTCTCTCTCTCTCTCTCTCTCTCTCTCTCTGTGTGTGTGTGTGTGTGTTTCTTCTCCTCTCTCTGTAACTCCAACTTTCAATTAAATAAATAAGTCTTTAAAAAAAGAAACCTTATCGGCCAGGAAAGAATGGAGACACATAGTCCAAGTCCTAAAAGAAAAATAATTTCAAAGCAGAATACTTTACCCAGCGAAGCTCTTATTTATAAATAAAGGTGAAATAATGATGTTCCAAGATAAGCAAAAATTTAAAGAATTTGTCACCACCCAGCCAACCTTACAAATGATAGTCAAGGATGTACTATGCACAGAAACAGAGAAAAATAATCAGTATTGTGAAAGACTGTGAAGGCAGAAAACCTCTCAGTAAAAGAACAAAGGGTATTCAAAACAAACATGAAGAATATTTTTGAAAAAATGGCAAGGATCAGTCATTATTTATCAGTAATAACCCTGAATGTAAATTGACTAAATTCTCCAATTAAAATGGATAAAAAAATGAAACTCATCTATATGCTGCCTACAAGAAACAAATTTCACCACTAAAGATACACACAGACTGAAAATAAAAGGATAGAAAAAGACATATTACTCCAGGCAAATGAAAATCAAAAATGAGCAAGAGTAGCAATACTCCTATCAGACAAATAAGACACTAAGACAAAAACTATTTTTTTGACAGGCAGAGTTAGACAGTGAGAGACAGAGAGAGAGAGAGAGAGAGACAGAGACAGAGACAGAGAGACAGAGAGAAAGGTTTTCCTTCTGTTGGTTCACCTCCCAAATGGCTGCTACGGCCGGCGTGCTGCACCAATCGGAAGCCAGGAACCAGGCGCTTCTTCCTGGTCTCCCATGCGGGTGCAGGGCCCAAGCACTTAGGCCATCCTCCACTGCACTCCCGGGCCACAGCAGAGAGCTGGCCTGGAAGAGGAGCAACCGGGACAGAATCCGGCGCCCCGACCGGGACTAGAACCCGGTGTGCCGGCGCTGCAAGGCGGAGGATTAGCCAAGTGAGCCGTGGCACCAGCCGACAAGAACTATTAAAAGAGACAAAGTCGGGGCGGAGCCAAGATGGCGGATAGTGAGGACGTGTGCCTTAGTTTGGGAAAATAAACTTTCATAAAAGCGGAATTACTGTAGCATCAGGAAAAAACTCAAGAAAAAAACTGCAGAGGAATCGCTTCCGGATCTTGTGGAGGAAACACAGAGGACTTACAGGGAACCCACCGCGTGGAAAACCAACCGAGACAAGCCGAGCGGCAGCGGCGGGAGAGGAGGCAGAGCCACAGAATCTCGCCAGCGCGGGAACGGAGGAGGGTAAGAAAGACAAAAGACCTGAGAAGTCCGAGACATTGGGGGGAGGGGGAACAGAGGCCTCTCCCTTCACTCACCAAGCAAAACAAAGAGCACCGCGATTTTACATATGTAAAGCTCAGCCAAACTCAGTATCTTTAGCGAAACTGGAGAACACATTGAGGGCTGCATAAACTCTTTGTGTGGTCCCAGGGGTAAATCAAACGAATACTCACAGAGGCTAGATTTCAACTACCCTCAACTCCACTCCCAACTGAGTCAAAAAAAAAAAAAAAGAGAGAGAGAGAGAGAGAGAGAGAGAGAGAGTCCCAGCAAGGAGCAAATAATCTGGGAGAGTCGCTCTTTACACAGCCTTAAACCTCAAGAAACAAGCATAGCTCTCTGGCCATACCCATCACAGCCCCTAAGGCTCCAACAAAACAGACAGCTCACTTAGAGGCATAGTATAACGAGAGAAAACAAAAACAAAAACAAAAACAAAAACAAAAACACCACAAATTATCTCTAACTTGCCAAGCGGGAACGGAGGAGGGTAAGAAAGACAAAAGACCTGAGAAGTCCGAGACATTGGGGGGAGGGGGAACAGAGGCCTCTCCCTTCACTCACCAAGCAAAACAAAGAGCACCGCGATTTTACATATGTAAAGCTCAGCCAAACTCAGTATCTTTAGCAAAACTGGAGAACACATTGAGGGCTGCATAAACGCTGTGTATGGTCCCAGGGGTAGATCAAACGAATACTCACAGAGGCTAGATTTCAACTACCCTCAACCCCACTCCCAACTAAGTCAAAAAAAAAAAAAAAAAAGAGAGAGAGAGAGAGAGCGTCCCAGCAAGGAGCAAATAATCTGGGAGAGTCGCTCTTTACACAGCCTTAAACCTCAAGAAACAAGCATAGCCCTCTGACCACACCCATCACAGCCCCTAAGGCTCCAACAAAACAGACAGCTCACTTAGAGGCATAGTATAACGAGAGAAAAAAAAAACAAAAACAAAAACACCACAAATTATCTCTAACATGCCAAGCAAGAAACATAGAAGCGGAGCTACCAAGAACAAGGAAGGCACTATGACGCCCCCAAGTGAACAAGACATGACAATGCAAGATTATGAAGATGAAGAGATAGAGCAAATGCAAGAAGCAGATTTCAAAAAATTCACAAGAACATTAAGAAGTTCTCAGAAACAAATTCTTGAACTACAGAAATCCTTAATGGACAAGATAGAAAATCTCTCCCGTGAAAATGAAATATTAAGGAGGAATCAAAATGAAATGAAACAACTAGTGGAACAGGAAATTGCGATAGTGAAAAAAAACCTCAATGAAATGAAGAACTCAATAGATCAAATGGCAAACACATTAGAGAGCCTTAAAAACAGAATGGATGAAGCAGAGGAGAGAATATCGGAATTAGAAGACAGAGAACAGGAAAGGAAACAGTCAAATCAAAGAAAAGAAGAAGAAATCAGAAATCTAAAAAATACTGTCAGGAATCTACAGGATACTATTAAAAAACCCAACATTCGGGTTCTAGGAGTTCCTGAAGGCATGGAAAGGGAGAAAGGATTAGAAGGCCTTTTTAGTGAGATACTAGCAGAAAATTTCCCAAGTTTGGAGAAGGACAGAGACATCCTAGTACAGGAAGCTCAGAGAACCCCTAATAAACATGATCAAAAGAGATCCTCACCACGACACGTCGTAATCAAACTCACCACAGTGAAACACAAAGAAAAGATCCTAAAATGTGCAAGAGAGAAACGTCAGATTACTCTCAGAGGATCTCCAATTAGACTTACAGCTGATTTCTCATCAGAAACCCTACAAGCCAGGAGAGAATGGCGAGATATAGCCCAGGTACTAAGAGAGAAAAACTGCCAGCCCAGAATATTATATCCTGCAAAGCTCTCATTTGTGAATGAAGGTGAAATTAAGACCTTTCACAGCAAACAGAAATTGAAAGAATTTGTCGCCACTCGTCCAGCCCTGCAAAAGATGCTTAAAGACGTGTTACATACAGAAACACAGAAACACGGTCACCAATATGAAAGAAGGTAAAGGAAGGAAACCTCAGAGCAAAAGATCACAGGAATCTCAAACCAGATATTAGAAAATATCTTTGGCAAATGGCAGGGCAAAGTTACTCCTTCTCAATAGTCACATTGAATGTTAATGGCTTGAATTGTCCAGTTAAAAGACACCGATTGGCTGATTGGATTAAGGAACAAAACCCATCCTTTTGCTGCTTACAAGAAACCCATCTATCCAACAATGATCCATACAAGCTGAGAGTGAAAGGCTGGAAAAAGATATACCACGCCAACAGAAATGAAAAGAGAGCGGGCGTAGCCATCTTAATATCGGACAACATAAACTTTACTACAAAAACTGTTAGGAGAGACAAAGAGGGGCACTATATAATGATTAAGGGATCCATTCAACGAGAAGATATAACGATTATCAACGTATATGCACCTAATTACAGGGCACCAGCTTATTTAAAAGACTTGTTAAGGGACTTAAAGGGAGACTTAGACCCCAATACAATAGTACTGGGGGACTTCAATACTCCACTCTCAGAGATAGACAGATCAACAGGACAGAAGATCAACAAGGAGACAGTAGATTTAAATGACACTATAGCCCAAATGGATCTAACAGACATCTACAGAACATTTCATCCTACATCTAAGGACTTTACATTCTTCTCAGCAGTACATGGAACCCTCTCTAGGATTGACCACATACTAGGCCATAAAGCAAGTCTCAGCAAATTCAAAAGAATTAGAATCATACCATGCAGCTTCTCAGACCACAAAGGAATGAAATTGGAAATTGGCAACTCAGGAATCCCTAGAGCACGTGTAAACACATGGAGATTGAACAATATGCTCCTGAATGAACAACGGGTCATAGAAGAAATTAAAAGAGAAATCAAAAATTTTCTGGAAGTAAATGAGGATAACAGCACAACATACCAAAACCTATGGGATACAACAAAAGCAGTGTTAAGAGGAAAGTTTATATCAATAGGTGCCTACATCAAGAAATTGGAAAGGCACCAAATAGATGAGCTTTCAAGTCATCTCAAGGATCTAGAAAATCTGCAGCAAACCAAACCCAAACCCAGTAGGAGAAGAGAAATAATTAAAATCAGAGAAGAAATCAACAGGATTGAATCCAAAAAAACATTACAAAAAATCAGCCAAACGAGGAGCTGGTTTTTTGAAAAAATTAACAAAATTGACACCCCATTGGCCCAACTAACTAAAAAAAGAAGAGAAAAGACCCAAATCAATAGGATCAGAGATGAAATGGGAAACGTAACAACAGATGCCACAGAAATAAAAAGAATCATCAGAAATTACTACAAGGACTTGTATGCCAGCAAACAGGGAAATCTATCAGAAAGGGACAGATTCTTGGACACATACAACCTCCCTAAATTGAGCCAGGAAGACATAGAAAACCTAAACAGACCAATAACTGACACAGAAATTGAAACAGTAATAAAGGCCCTCCCAACAAAGAAAAGCCCAGGACCAGATGGATTCACTGCTGAGTTCTACCAGACATTTAGAGAAGAACTAACTCCAATTCTTCTCAAACTATTCAGAGCAATCGAAAAAGAGGGAATCCTCCCAAATTCCTTCTATGAAGCCACCATCACCTTAATTCCTAAGCCAGAAAGAGACGCAACATTGAAAGAGAATTACAGACCAATATCCCTGATGAACATAGATGCAAAAATACTCAATAAAATTCTGGCCAATAGAATGCAACAACACATCAGAAAGATCATCCACCCAGACCAAGTGGGATTCATCCCCGGTATGCAGGGATGGTTCAACATTCGCAAAACAATCAACGTAATACACTACATTAACAGACTGCAGAAGAAAAACCATATGATTCTCTCAATAGATGCAGAGAAAGCATTTGATAAAATACAACACCCTTTCATGATGAAAACTCTAAGCAAACTGGGTATGGAAGGAACATTCCTTAATACAATCAAAGCAATATATGAAAAACCCACGGCCAACATCCTATTGAATGGGGAAAAGTTGGAAGCATTTCCACTGAAATCTGGTACCAGACAGGGATGCCCTCTCTCACCACTGCTATTCAATATAGTTCTGGAAGTTTTGGCCAGAGCTATTAGGCAAGAAAAAGAAATTAAAGGGATACAAATCGGGAAGGAAGAACTCAAACTATCCCTCTTTGCAGATGATATGATTCTTTATTTAGGGGACCCAAAGAACTCTACTAAGAGACTGCTGGAACTCATCGAAGAGTTTGGCAAAGTAGCAGGATATAAAATCAATCCACAAAAATCAACAGCCTTTGTATACACAGGCAATGCCATGGCTGAGGAAGAACTTCTAAAATCAATCCCATTCACAATAGCTACAAAAACAATCAAATACCTTGGAATAAACTTAACCAAAGACGTTAAAGATCTCTACGATGAAAACTACAAAACCTTAAAGAAAGAAATAGAAGAGGATACCAAAAAATGGAGAAATCTTCCATGCTCATGGATTGGAAGAATCAATATCATCAAAATGTCTATCCTCCCAAAAGCAATTTATACATTCAATGCAATACCCATCAAGATCCAGAAGACCTTCTTCTCAGATATAGAAAAAATGATGCTGAAATTCATATGGAGACACAGAAGACCTCGAATAGCCAAAGCAATCCTGTACAACAAAAACAAAGCCGGAGGAATCACAATACCTGATTTTAGGACATACTACAGGGCAGTTGTTATCAAAACAGCATGGTACTGGCACAGAAACAGATGGATAGACCAATGGAACAGAATAGAAACACCAGAAATCAATCCAAACATCTACAGCCAACTTATATTTGACCAAAGATCCAAATCTAATCCCTGGAATAAGGACAGTCTATTCAATAAATGGTGCTGGGAAAATTGGATTTCCACATGCAGAAGCTTGAAGCAAGACCCATACCTATCACCTTACACAAAAATTCACTCAACATGGATTAAAGACTTAAATCTACGACCCGAAACCATCAAATTATTAGAGAGCATTGGAGAAACCCTGCAAGATATAGGCACAGGCAAAGACTTCCTGGAAAATACTCCAACAGCACAGGCAGTCAAAACCAAAATTAACATTTGGGATTGCATCAAATTGAGAAGTTTCTGTACTTCAAAAGAAACAGTCAGGAAAGTGAAGAGGCAACCAACAGAATGGGAAAAAATATTCGCAAACTATACTACAGATAAAGGATTGATAACCAGAATCTACAAAGAAATCAAGAAAATCCACAACAACAAAACAAACAACCCACTTAAGAAATGGGCCAAGGACCTCAATAGACATTTTTCGAAAGAGGAAATCCAAATGGCCAACAGACACATGAAAAAATGTTCAAGATCACTAGCAATCAGAGAAATGCAAATCAAAACCACAATGAGGTTCCATCTCACCCCGGTGAGAATAGCTCACATTCAGAAATCTACCAACAACAGATGCTGGAGAGGATGTGGGGAAAAAGGGACACTAACCCACTGTTGGTGGGAATGCAAACTGGTTAAGCCACTATGGAAGTCTGTCTGGAGATTCCTCAGAAACCTGAACATAACCCTACCATACAACCCAGCCATCCCACTCCTTGGAATTTACCCAAAGGAATTTAATTTGGCAAATAAAAAAGCCATCTGCACATTAATGTTTATTGCAGCTCAATTCACAATAGCTAAGACCTGGAACCAACCCAAATGCCCATCAACAGTAGACTGGATAAAGAAATTATGGGACATGTACTCCATAGAATACTATACAGCAGTAAGAAACAACGAAACCCAGTCATTTGCAACAAGATGGAGCAATCTGGAAAACATCATGCTGAGTGAATTAAGCCAGTCCCAAAGAGAAAAATATCATTTGTTTTCCCTGATCGATGACAACTGAGCGCCAAAGAGGAAACCTGTTAAGTGAAATGGACACTATAAGCAATAATGAACTGATCAGCTCCTGTCCTGACTTTAGATGTACAATGTAATACTTTATCCTTTTTAGTATTTGTTGTTGTTGTTGTTGTTGTTCTAGTACTATTGGTTGAACTCAGTAATTAACACACAATTATTCTCAGGTGTTTAAATTTTAACTGAAAAGTGATCCCTGTTAAATCTAAGAGTGGAAAAAGAGAGGGAGGAGATGAACAATTTGGAACATGCTCAATCGGACTGGCCGCAAATGGTGGAGTTAGAAATGTGCAGGGGATTCCAACACAATTCCATCAAGATGGCATGTACCAATGCCATCGCACTAGTCCAAGTGATCAATTTCAGCTCACAATTGATAGCTCTGATAGGTCTAAGAGTCAAAGAGATCACACAAACAAGACAAGTATCTGCTAATACTAACTGATAGAATCAAAAAGGGAGAGAAAGATCCAACATGGGAAGTGGGATACACAGCAGACTCATAGGATGGCAGATGTCCTAAACAACACTCCGGCCTCAGAATCAGCCCTCAAGGCATTCAGATCTGGCTGAAGAGCCCATGAGAGTATAGCAGGCATGGAAAGCCAAGATATCATGGGAAAAAAAAAAAAGACCTAAATGAATGATCTCTGTGAGTGAGATCCCAGTGGAAAGAAAGGGGCCATCAAAGAAGGAGATACCCTTCTCCGAAGGGAGGAGAGAACCTCCACTTTGACTATGACCCTATCTGAATAAGACCAAAGTCAGCGAACTCTAAAGGCTTCCATAGCCCTGGCAACTCATGACTAGAGCCTAGGGAGATTACTGACGCCATGAACAGGAGTGTCAAATTGTTAAGTCAGCAACAGGAGTCACTGTGTACTTACACCCCATGCGGGATCTGTCCCTAATGTGTCGTCTAAAGCCAAGTGATGCTATGACTGGTACTGAAACAGTATTTTTATACTTTGCGTTTCTGTGTGGGCGCAGACTGATGAGGTCTTTGCTAATTATATACTGAAGTGATCTTCTGTATATAAAGAGAATTGGAAATGAAAAAAAAAAAAACAACCTGGTGTTAAAATGGAAATGGCATAGAAAATTAATTATTTTGAAAAAAAAATTATGTAGGATCTCTGTCTTTAATGTGCTGTACATTGCTATTTAATGCTATAATTAGTAATCCAATGGTAGTTTTTTCACTCGATGTTGCTATATGGGCAAAATGTTGAAACCTTTACCTAATATATACTAAATTGATCTTCTGTATACAAAGAGAATTGAAAATGAATGGAAGGGGAAAGGGAGCGGGAGGGGGGAGGGTTGCGGGCGGGAGGGAAGTTATGGGAGGGGAGAAGCCATTGTAACCCAGAAACTATACTTTGGAAATTTATATTCATTAAATAAAATTTATATTCATTAAATATTTAAAAATTTAAATTCATTAAATAAAAGTTTAATAAAAAAAAAAAGAGACAAAGTCAGTGTGCAATGATTCACGCATCAACTCAGCAAGAAAACGTGACTATAGTGCATGCATATGAACCCAATGTTAGTGCATCTAGTTATAAACAAATGTTAATAGATCCAAAGGGAGACATAAGTTCCAATACAATAATAATAGAGGACTTCAACACCCAACTTTCATCAGTGGACAGCTCAACCAGATAAAAAATTAACAACAAACAATAGAGCTAATTTACACTACAGACAAAATGAACCCAATTTATATCTAAAGACCATTTCATCCCACAGCTGCAGAACACATTCTTTTCATCTGTGCATGGAACATTCTTTAAGATAGACTATATACTTGGCCATAAAACAAGACTAGGGGCCAGTGCTGTGGCCCAGTGGGTAAAGCCTCTGCCTGCAGTGCCGGCATCCCATGTGGGTGCTGGTTTGAGTCTTGGCTGCTCCACTTCAGATCCAGCTCTCTGCTGTGGCCTGGGATGGTAGTGGAGGATGGCCCAAGTCCTTGGACCCCCTCATCCATGTGGGAGACCTGGAGGAGGCTCCTGGCTTCAGATATGTGCAGCTCCAGAAATTGCTGCCATTTGGGGAGTGAACCAGCGAATGGAAGACTTTCTCTCTCTTTCTCCCTCCTTCCCTCCCTCCCTCTCTGACTCTCTGTAAATCTGCCTTTCAAATAAATAAATAAATCTTAAAAAAAAACCCCAAGTCTTAACAAATTCAGAAAAACTACAATAATTTCACGTATATTTCTTATACCCAATGGAATGAAACTGGAAATTAACAACTTAAGAATCACTAGAAAATATGCAAACACATGGATATAGAACAACATGATCCTGAATGAACAGTGGGTCATAGAAGAAATCAAAAAATTCCCGGAAATTAATGAAGATGACAATACAACATATCAAAACTAATGGGATACAGCAAAAGGAAAATGCAAATCAAAACCACAATGAGGTTTCGTCTCACTTCAGTCACAATGACTCTCATACAGAAAACAAAAAATAAATGCTGGCAAGGATGAAGGGGACAGAATACCCTAACACACTATTGGTGGGAATGTAAACCAGTACAGCTGATGTGGAAGACCTTATGGAGATACATCAGAAAGCTGAAAATAGACCTACCATATGACCCAGCACAATCCCACTCCTGGGAATTTACCCAAAAGAAAAGAAATCAGCATATGAAAGTCAACTGTACCCTCACGTTTATCACAGCTCAATTCACAATAGCTAAGAAATGTAATCAACCCAGAGGTCCATCAACTGATGACTGGATACAGAAATTGTGGAATATATATATATATATATATATATATATACATACATACATATATACACACACACACACATATATATACATACGCTCTCTCCCCCCCCCCATATATATATAGTATGGAATACTATTCAGCCATAAAAAAGAATGAAATCCTGTCTTTTCCAACAAAATGGATAAAATTGGAAACCATTATACTTAGTGAAATAAGCTAGTCCCAAAAAGACAAATACCATCCCTGATCTGTGGTAACTAGTAGAGTACCAAAAAAAGTAACGTATAGGAGTGAAATTGACATTTTTGAGATTCGATGATTGCTTATAGCCCTTGTCTCTACTGTTGAGAAAGTGTTTTTTTTCTTCTATTTGTTGAACTCTTTACTTAGTGTAAATTTAATCTTATGAGTGTAAAATAAATAAAATAGATCATCATAAAAATTAAGACAATGAATAAAAAAGGAAGGAAGAGTAAGGGTGGGAGTATGGGCAGAAGGGATGGCAGAGTGTGAAGTATCACTATACTTCTAAATGTATATAAATGAAATACACTAATTCGTTCATCTTAATTTTTTTTAAATTAAATAAAAATAAAAAGATAGAAATAGAAGAAGACACACAAAAAAGTGGAAAAACCTTCCATGTTCATGGAAGAATCAATATCATCAAGATGTCCATATGAAGCAATTTACAGATTCAATGTGATCCCAATCAAAATACCAAGGACATTCGTCTCAGATCTAGAAAAAAAGATCCTACATTTCAGTGGAAATGCATAAAAAGTATACAAAAATACAAGGATAAGAAAGAAATCAAAGAATTGAAAAACAAAACACACAACAAAAAAATTAAAATTCAAAAGTTGGTTCTTTGAATTTGAGTTTGATAACCACCTAGCAAGAGTAATCAATGAAAAAAATAGGAGGATTGGGAAAGAAACCACAAGTTCCCAACAAACATTAAACACAAAATAAAAAGAAATCATGAGGAGCATGTTGTGACACAATGGGTCAAGCCACTGCTTGCAGTGCCGGCATACCATATCAGATGCCAGTTCCATTCCTGGCTGCTCCCACTTTTGATTTAGCTTCTTGTTAATGTGACCAGGAAAGCAGTGGAAGATGGCCCAAGTCCTTGGGCCCCCACCACCAAGTGGAGATTTGGATGGAGTTTTAGGCTCCTGGCTTTAGCCTGGTGTAGCCCCAGCAGTTGCAGTCATTTGGGGAGTGAACCCATGGGTGGAAGACCGCTCTCTCTCTCTTTCTCCCTGTCACCCTGCCTTTCAAAAAAAAAGGATATGAATAAATTGATGTCAATAAATTCCTCCTTCTGATTATGCCCATTGCCCTCAGGATAAAGTCCAAAATTCTCAGCCTGGCACTTATGAGGTCTTACCTGACTTGGGCCCGTCATCTTTGGCAGCCATCTTTCTTGCCCTGCACAACTTGGACTTGGCTTAAGGTATAACTAATTATTGCAGCACTTTGAATGTTTCCCATCTCCTTACTTGTTACTAAGTTGATTCAGCTTTGAATTCACTTCCTTGAGCATCACACAGTATACATGGCTTGGTTTGGTGTCTTCTAGACATACTCTCAGCATTTTGTGATTCTAATCACAACACCTGTTTTCCTGGCTGGTATTTTTGAGCTCTGATTTGATTCTCACCCTAAGGCCCTTCTTTTTGTATCTCTGTTCAAGTCTCCTTTCATCTCTCCTACAAGGCTTGAGATCAGTTAGCTCCTCTGGGACCTCTTGCAGGAGTCTGAGTCCTCATCTAATGTGATACCAGGCACATCATAAATGCCTAAGAAATACCTTTGGAAGGTACAACCAACGACCTAAGCCTTGGGTGTCAGTCTTTACTTCCTAGGAGCAATGATGCCTAACTAGCTATTTTTTGTTGATTTATCCTGTGCCCATCCATTGAGAAGGACTATACTTTCCTTTACAGATTAATATCTTAGCTAACAGGAGACTCTTACAAGACACTAGGTACTTTAGCATCTGTCTCACTGCTAGAGGCACGTCCTGGATCCTCCCTGCCTTTCATGACTCACCTCATTCTACAGTGGTGTCAAAACTTTGACTTTGTGAAGAAAGGCCATGGGAGTGGTAAGAATTTGGACTGAGGTTTTAGCTTATGGACGAGTCTTATCAGTTCATCTATTTTGGTAACAGAGAGGCCCTTTTGCATTAAAATGATCTCTCCTCTGAGAATGTTTCATGTAGTGTTTCTCACAGTGTGGGAATGTGTTATATATGTAAATTTTCAGATTATCTCTAGATCTACTAAATCAGAAACTCAGAGGATAAAGATGAGCAATTTGTAGTTGAACAAAGCTTCTAGGGGATTCTGACAAACACTAAAGTATGAGAACGACTGTTGCAGAGCATTGCTAGCACGTGTGTGCTACAGGTGACCAGTGTAAGTATCACCTGGGAAATTTTACAACTATGCAGGGGTCAAATTGGAATGAATGGGAAGTTTTGGGAGGGAGCGACTGTGATAGGAAAGTTGTTCAAGGGAAAGATTTCTATTATAATCCATTCAATATATAGTGCATATTATGGGTGGTAAAGGTCACAATGTTTTAAAAAAAAACACAAAGTTCAAATTGTGATGACCTGTGAATCACATAGTTACTAGTCAACACGGATTGACTGCTTTTCACATATCCAGTAATTAAGTGAAGTATGTGTGAAGCTATGCATTTGTCTTAGAGTGGTCTTTAAGGTCCATATTCAGTCACTCACCTTATTAAGCTTTTTGTAGATACCAAAGAAAATATATTGAGTAACAAAAGTTCTTAATATCCATGCATAGGTATCCATAAAGAGAATCAAGATGAAGTAAGCCAATCCTGTGGCAGCCATTGCAATTATATACCTTCCAATTGTATTTTCATTCACACTAAACACATCACGTGCTGTGACTAATGACAAGAACAACAAAAATGGTAGAGGCTTACTTTTAAAAAAATTAAGACAATGAACAAATTGCAAAAAGCCAATAAATAGGAAGTACTATAGAATCAAATTGAGTGGTTATCAAATCAGCTCAGAATCAATATATGTACTGGCTGTTTACTTTGTATGCTAGGCAATAAATACAAATTCTTTCAGAGGCAGAAAATTTCAATTCTACAGTTTTTGTGTTGGCAGTAGTTCCAGGCATCCATTACCAACATGCACCATACAGTCACAATCATTGTGTGAATGTTCACACTAACCAAAGCACAGAGTAGCAACAGAGGCCCTCCTTGCTCTTCAATATTCTTTCCTTTGACAATACTGCAAGTGGTGGCTCTGAAGGTGTACAGCAATGGCAGAAAAATCACCTGAGAACACTTGGACATATAAACTAACTTGTCCAGCAATACTTTGCACTCATTTTAAAAATTTAATGGTATTACATTTTATCTGTAGGTATTCTTCAGTGTTGTCATTTTATGTAGTTTTTGTAGTAGTTGCTTCAGGTGTTACACTGACTACAGTCTAATGCTGCCATTCTTTTTTATCAGTTTGAATGAAGCATAGAAACCTTTCCATACTTTACATTCTTTTACATTCTCCATTTATAATGGTCTTGAATGTTTCTCTTTATTTACTGGGAACAATGTAAGAAAATGTTATAAAAATGTTATACATTTTGCAATTAGTTTTAAAAATTGTTTATTTTTTTCAAGCTCAAGACAAAAACTATATTGAATGCTTTTACTCTTTCCATTGTTCTTCCTTCCTTCTTCTTCCCCAAAGATTTATATATTTATTTAAAAAGAGAAAGAGAGAGAGAGAGAGAGAGAGAGACATCTTTCATCCAATGATTGACTCCCAAATGGCCACAGCTGCCAGGACCCAAGTTAAGAGCCTGGATCTCCATCTGGTTTCCTATGTTACTGACAGGAGTCCAAGCACGCAGGACATCTTCTTCTGCTTCTCAGGCATATTAGCAGGGAACTGGAACAGACAGAAGTGGATCAGCTGGGACTCGAACCAGCACTCCTGTGGGATGCCAGCAACATGGATGCTTGATGTTCTTAAATTATTTATTTAATCATTTTCTTTCTGTTTATAGAGTTTCTGTGAACCATTATCTTATAGTTTCTTTTTGTTACCAATTCTTGTAGTTGCCCTTTATTTAAAAATGTCTTCATTTTCATTCCTGAAAGAGATTTTCTTTGTATAAAGAAATTTGGTTGACAGTTTTTTTTTTCCTTTTAGCACCTGAAAAATATTGTCCACTTCCTTCTAGTCTTCATGGTTTCTAAAGGGAAATCTGTAAATTAGGAAAACTGGTATTCCCGTATATGGGTAAGGTGTCACTTCTCTGTACTCATATTCTGGATATTTTTCTTGCTTTAGTAAGTTTACAGAAGTTTGATTATGATATTTTTGTCATGAATTTTATTTTAATATGTTTTGAGTTTCCTTAGTTTCTTGAGTCTATAGATTTTTATCTTTTATTTGGGACAATTACAGCTGTTATTTCTTAGATCATTTTTTCAGTTCTTCCCTCTGTCACTTGTCTTCTGGGACTACAATGACACAAAATTTAAATCTTTGGTTATGGTGCCACAGCTCCCCGAGGCCTGGCTCATTCTTTTTCCAGACTGGTTAATTTCTATTGTTCTAGTTCATTCAGTTTTTGCTCTCACATCTCCACAAATTTTTACTTGGTTCTTCCTTAACTTTTCCTTGCTGACGCTTTTTTTCTTTTGTCTCACACATGTTCATAATTGCTCAACGAAGCCTTTTATAACTGTTTTCAAATCATTGTCAGATATATTTTTATAAACAGCCTTACTGAGAGAATTAACATGCCACAGAATTCACCCATTTGAAGTATGCAGTTCAGTGGTTAATATGTACAACCTCACCACAGTTAATTTTAGAACATTTTCATCTCCTCAAAAAAATTTCCTATACCCTTGAGCTATCGTATTACTCTTGTATCCCACACACTCTGTCCTAAGTAACTGGTAACCTATATCTCTAGAGTTCCTAATTCTGTTATGATGTCTGCATTTTAGAAGATGGCCCAAGTGGGAAGCCCAGATAGAGTTTCAAGTTTCTGGGTTCTACTGTGCTCCTGCCTTGTCTGTTGTAGCTATCTGGGGAGTAAACTAGCTGATACGATCTCTCTCTCTCTCTCTCCCTCCCTCACCCTCACCCTCTCTGCCTCTCCCTGTAATTCTTTCTTTCAAATAAATAAATAGTCCTTAGAAAAAAAAGAAAGAAAAAAGATGTTTGCAACCCAAACTGGAGTACCTTGGTATTATACTGATCCTTGGCTATTGACTGCTGCTTCTTGCTAATGTGGACCCTGAGAGGCAGTAGAAAACCTGGATTGGGTTCCTGGCCCAATGGTTTGGCCTGGCCTGGCTTTGGCCACTGTGAGAATGTGAGGAATGAAGCAGCAGATGGGAGCTCTCTTCCTCTGTCTCTGTCTCTCTGTATTTCTGCCTCTCAAATAAACAAAGACATTCTATTCCTAAAATCCACCATTAATAGAATAAAGAGACAAACCATATATTGAAATAACATATTGGCAAGTCACATGTCTGACAAAGGATTGGTATTCAGAATGTATAAATGATTCTAAAAATACAATATTAAGAAAATAAACAACTCATTTGAAGAGTGGGCAAAAGAAGTTTTCAGAAACATCAATAAAGATGACAGATGTGTTCTAAGTACATGAAAAGATATTGAGAAGTTTCATCACAAATGGGTGTTGAATTTTTTCAAATATTTTCTTCAGTCTCTATTGAGATCACATAATTTTTAAATTTATTCTGTTAATACATTGAATTAAATTAATTTTTATAATAAACACAACTGTATTTCTTAGATAAATCCAAGTCAATAATCATGCATTCATTTAAATATACTGCTAGATGCAACTTACTAAAATTTTGTTATGAATTTTGTTCATTAGAGGTATTGGTCTGTAAATTTTCTTCCTTGTAACGTCTTTAGTGGGTTATCAGAGTAATGGCATCTTCATAGAATGACTTGGAAAAGGCTCCTTCTTCTAACTTCTGAATGAGATTGTGCAGAATTGGCATTTCCCCCTTAAGTATCTGGTAGAATTCTCCAGAGAAGCTATCTTTACCTGAAATTGTCTTTGTGGGAAGGTTTTAGATTATGTATTCAATTTGCATTACTCAGCTTTGATAATTTTTTGAATGTTTCTTTTTAAAAAGAATTGAAAATGACATATTAATGCCATACAGTAAGATACTTCTTTTTTTTTTAACTTTTATTTAATGAATATAAATTTCCAGTGTACAGCTTATGGATTAAAATGGCTTCCCTCTCCCATAACTTCCCTCCCACCCGCAACCCTCCCCTCTCCCGCTCCCTCTCCCCTTCCATTTGCATCAAGATTCATTTTCAATTCTCTTTATATACAGAAGATCAATCTAGCATAAAGATTTCAACAGTCTGCACCCACACAGAAACACAAAGTGAAACATACTGTTTGAGTACTAGCCATAGCACCAAACCACAATGTACAGCACATTAAGGTCAGAGATCCCACATGAGGAGCAAGTGCACAGTGGCTCCTGTTGTTGACCCAACAAATTGACACTCTAGTTTATGGCACCAGTAACCACCCTAGGCTGTCGTCATGAGTTGCCAAGGCTATGGAAGCCTTCCAAGTTTGCCAACTCTGATCATATTTAGACAAGGTCATAAAAGACAGAGTGAGGATAGTAACCAATGATCCTAAGAGTGGCATTTACCAGGTTTGAACAATTATACAGCATTAAGTGGGGAAGAGGACCATCAGTACACACAGGTTGGGAGTAGAGCCATTGGTGGTAGAGTAGAGGTTATGATTACAAAGGAATGAGGCCCAAGTACGCTAGACAGGGTCTAGAACAAAGGACAGAATCATTATTAGAGGAGCTAAGAAAGGTGCTGTCTAAGCTACAATTAAGTTTTCTGATTTAGAGGCAAATAGAACCTGATAGAAGGGGCTTGATAATAATCTGGTGGGCTTTAGGCCTTGTAAGTTAAGAGGCCCAGACCTACCTATCTCTTCACATGGGGTATATCCTAAGGGAGGTGTGAACCTCCTGGGGGAAGGCACTCTGTTGACTTTCATTACTTGGCTGGCCTGGGAGGAGAGCTGGCCAGGTAAAGGCGGGTGGCATCTCTAACATGAAATTTACAATTCTGCCTGCAATGATGCTGACCCTACTTGGCTGTCCCCTCAGCTGCAGTGGTCACTTTGGAAGTTGGGCTGAGTGAAGGGCTTTTCAGCTTAGAGCCAATAAGATCTGTGGCTCTGACCTGGGCATCCTTCGACTCCAGGGCAGGTCCATTTCCAGTGATCCAACTCTTGGAAGAGCTGCCAGGGCTCTTCACAAGCTGACTTCTGCTGAAGCCCAGGCTTACCACTTTGAGAGCCACTGCAGTGGACTGGCCTGTTGGGTCTCCTTGAGGGCAGATCACTGTACAGATCAGCCATTCAATACCTGTATATATTGTGTAATGTTCAAATCAGAGTAAACATCATCTATCTTCTGAAACATTCAACATGTCTTTCTGGTAAAAACCTTCGACCTCCCTTATTTAGCATATAACGCATTATCATTATCTATAGTCACCCTGCTGTGGAAAAGAACACCAGATTTCTCCTTACTGCTACTCAGCACCCACTGACCCAAGAACATACTCTAGTAAATAATGCTGGTAAAAAAAAAAAATGGATATCCGCATGAAGAAAAATGAAATTAGCACCCCCTGCCCTATCTCTCACCATGTTCAAGAAACAGTTCAAAATAGATTAAAGATAGGACCTGAATGTATAAAACTGCTAGAAGAAAATATAGTAGATGTACTTTAGAACATTGGCATGGGTAAGGATTCATTGGATAAGACTCTCAAAGTACAGGAAATAAAAGCAAAAAAGAGACAAGTGAGATTACATTAAAACAAAGAGTTTGCATAGGAATGGAAACAACTGAGTAAACAGATAACCTAAAGAATGAGAGAAAATATTTGAAAACTACAAACCTGATAAAGGAGGGAGGTTTAATATCCACAATATATAAGGAATGCAAACAACTCAATAGCAATCAACAAACAAAAAAATTCCCCACAAAAACCAAATAATCCAATTTTAAAACAGACATTTCTCAAAAGAAAACATGCAAATGGCCAACAGATATTTGGATAGACATTCAACACCACTGATCATTTGGGAAATACAAACAAAGGCATGATGAAATATTACCTCCCTGAGGTTAGAATGGCTATTTTCAAAAAGACAAAAGATAACAAGTGCTGGAGCATATGTGGAAAAAAGGGAACTCTTGTACTTTTGGTGGGGATGTAAATTAGGAAAGCCATTATGTAAAACAGTATGGAAGTGTCTCAATAGATTAAAAAACAGAACTATCCTATTATCCAGCAATCCCATTTCTGGGCATACATTTTAAAAAATGAAATCATGGGGCTGGCACTGTGGTGTGTGTAGTGGGTAAAGCTACTTCCTGTAGTGCTGGCATCCCACATGGGCAGCAGTTCATGTCCCGGCTGCTCCACTTCTGATCCAGCTCTCTGCTGTGGCCTGGGAAAGCAGTAGAAGATGGCTGAAGTCCTTGGGCCCCTGCACCCGCATGGGAGACCTGGAAGAAGCTCCTGGCTCCTGGCTCCTGGCTTCAGTTTGGCGCAGCTCTGGCTGTTGTGGCCTACTGGGGAGTGAACAGGTGGATAGAAGACCCCCCCCTCCTCTGCATCTCCTTCTCTCTGTGTGTAACTCTGACTTTCAAATGAATAAATAAGTGATCAGCCAATCCATACTATTGAAAAAATAAAATCAGTATGCCAAACAGTCATCTGCACTCCTAGGTTTATTGTAGCACCATTTACAACAGCCAAGAAATGCAAACAAACTAAGAGTCTTTCAACTGATGAATGGATAAATAAAATGTGGGAATACTGCCCTAATGGCAGAACAAGATGGCATATGAATAAGACACTTGGGTAATCATCTTTCCACAGAGGTACCAATTTTACTCACCAAGTCATTTTCTTTTTTAATTTATTTGTTTATTTGAAAGTGAGAGTTACACAGAGAGAGGAGAGGCGCAGAGAGAGAGAGAGAGAGAGAGAGAGAGAGAGAGAGAAGTCTTCCATCCGACGGTTCACTCCCCAGTTGGCTGCAATGGCTGGAGCTGCGCCGATCCGAAGCCAGGAGACAGGAGTTCCTTCCGGGTCACCCATGTGGTTAAAGGGGCCCAAGGACTTGGGCCATGTTCCACTCCTTTCCCAGGCCATAGCAGAGAGCTGGATCAGAAGTTGAGCAGCTGGGTCTCGAACCCAGCACCCTTATGGGATGCTGGCACTTCAGGCCAGGGCATTAACCTGCCACGCCACAGTGCCGGCCCCATCACCAAGTCATTTCACAAGAGCTGCTATAGCTAATTGAGACCACAGTGTCAGATTTTAGTAAAATAATAAGAAAAGTTGCATTGAAGAGTCTGCATTAGGGTGCATCAGGTTGAGCTATTGCTTATGAAATCAGCATCCCATAGGGAAGGGATGATACAAGTCCTGGCTACTGTGCCTCCAATCCACTTCCCTGCTAATGTGCCTGGGTAAACAGCAGAATTTGGCCTAAGTCCTTGGGTTCCTGCCACTCATGTTGGAGACTTGGATGGCTCCTGGCTTTGGACAGCCTCAGATGTTGCAATCACATGGGAAGTGAACCAATGGATGGAAGATATATTTCTCTCTTTCTCTCTGTCACTCTGCCTTTCAAATCAATAACTTTTTTTAAGAAAAAGATACATTGAAAAAAGCATAAAGGAACGGTTTCCTGGTCACCTATCCCCCAGCACCAAGTAGTGCAGAGATGGCTTGCCTACTGCTTGGAGAGGGAGAGAGGCTTAGAGAAAATCAGGGATTGCTTAAAATTTCTTAAACGTCTACCTCAAAAGAAGCCAGATTACAAATACTTGAAAGAATAGCCAATCCTTCAATGCACTGATGATTTCAAGAACTCTCAGAGAACCATGATTTCACTCAATAAATGAAATAAAGAGCCAGAAACCATTTGGAGAAACAATTTAAAATATTTGTTCTAAGGAAACTCAAAGAACTTTAAGAAAATATAGGGGAACCACTTAATAATCCAACAGTGAATTGACAGAGAGGGAGGTAATATTAAAAAATCAAACAAATTCTTCAATTGAAAATTACACTAGATGAAATAAAAAGCATAATAGAAGTTATTAATAGAAAAGTAGATAAAAACAGAAGAAAGTTTCAGTGAGCATGGAGACAAGCTATTTGAAAATACACAAAGGAGGGGGAAAAAGAATCAAAAGGAATGAAGAAAGCTTATGAGAACTTTTGAACAGCATGAAAGGAGCAAACATCCAAATAATTGGGATTCAAGAGATCTTTAAGAATGCTAAAGAGGTAGAGGAAGAATAGGCAAAGTGATAATGGGGTGGGTGTTCCATGCAGTGGTTAGGATATTGCTTGGGATGCCTACCTCCCAAGTGGAGTGTTTGTGTTTCTGTCCAGGCTTCACTTTTGATTCTAGTTTCCTGCTAATGTATTCTCGGAGGTAGCAGGGGATGGCTCAAATACTTGGGTCCTTGCTCCTCACTTAAGAGATCCAGACTAATTTATTGATTCTGTTGTGCCCTGGCTCAGCCCCAGATATTGTGAGCATTTAGGGAGTGACACAGCACATAGAAAATCTCTGTCTGCCTATCTCCATCTCCCTGCTTTTAAAATAAAATATAATAAATAACAAAGTATTTATAATTAAAAAACTGTCCAAACATAGAGAAAGATACAACTGCTCAGATATAGGAAAGTCAAAGTTTATCAGTGAAATTCAATCCAATGAAGTCAACCCCAAAATCTATTAGGATCAAGCTCTTCAAGGTTAAAGATAGAAGGTTCTCAGTTATCAAAACTTCAAAATTTGGGGACGAATGGAGTGCCAGTGTAGAGTTAATTATTCATAATTCTTGTTTCCTGTGGTGGAATGAGAAGGCCATGCCAAGATGGCTGCTGGCAAACAAGCGTCAGTTACTCAGGAATGGCTTTGGAAACCACCTGGCAACAGAGCCTGCCTGGCAACAGGCTGTGATTGCTTAGGGAGTAAACCGCCCCTTGACCAGATTGGCTGCCTTGGCTATATAAGCTGCTGTACCAACTGAAATAAATGAGTCTGTGGACTGCTTGCCTCTGGCCTGCTTTCACCCGACTCCCAGTGTCTGTGTGGTGACTCCGTGTCTCTTGCCCCCACCATGCTCCTCCTCTCAGAATGAATCTACAACAACAGTTTCCCTTTCAGTTTCTTCCCATCTCTATAATTAATGTCCAGTTGTTACCATTTCAACATAGCTTGTTTAAACCAAATCATTTTTGTAAGCCTCATGGTATCCAGAAAGTAGAAATCTGTAATAGATACCAAAAGTAATAAACCAGTAATCTAAATATACTCTAGAGAAAATAACTTGCCACAAAGAATTGTCATTAAGAGAGAAAGACAGAAAGAAACAATGATGATTAAAGTAGAAAACAAGTGTCAAAATGGCACAGTGCTCCAACCAAGGACCCATTTGAGAGCCCTTGGCCCATGGCACTGAGCTCAGGACCTGGGGATTCTGGTGTTTCCAAATGACTGCCTGCCTAATTGGATGGTAACATAGTTTCTTAAGGGCCTTGCTATACTATCAGTGGGTGTTAGCACTTTTCCGAGTGGGACACTATATACTAGGATACATCTGGGCCAGGGAGTCGAGCTCCAAGGTCTAATTCACTGTGAATTCATGGGGATCAGCTATTTCCAGGATAGGGCCCTGGGAGATGGATCGTAGAAGGTCATGTATTTAGTAAAGTTTACAAAAATAAAATGTTTAAGCCATGAAAAATGTCAATATTAAGATATTATTTATTAATAATCAACTTAAATGTGGGTGAATTAAATTCTCCAGTTAAATACATAGATGACCAAATGGATTAAGGAAAAAAGAAAGACTCACCTATATACTGCTAACAAAGAAACTCACTTTACTTCCATGATATGCATTAACTGAAAGGGAAAGCATGGGATAATACACTCCATGCAAAAGGAACCCAAAAGAATGCAGGTAGCCATACTTCTAGATTTTAAATCAAAAGTAATAAAAAGATACAAGAAAGGTCATTATATTATGATAAAGAGTTCAATACAAGAAGAACCACTATTGTAAACACATATGCAGACAATATTAGAGCACTTAACTATATAAAGCAAATATTGATAGACTTAAATGGAGGGATGGCCTTTAATACAATAATAATAGGGGACTTCAAAAAACAGAAGAGGAAGGAATTCCTTCAAACTATTTTTTATGAGTCCAGCATTACCTTAATATCAAAACCAGATAAGGACACAACAACAATTAAGAAACTTTGGCCAATATCCTTGATGAAGACAGATGGCAAAAGTCCTTAACAAAATACTATCAAATTGAATCCAATGTTATAGTAAAATGCTTACTCATCATGAGCAAGTAGGATTCATCCTAGGCATGCAAGGATGGTTCAACATATGCAAATCAATAATGTGATACATATGCTACATTAACAGAATGAAAGATAAAGATTATATGTTTCAGAAGGTGCAGAAAATGTACTTGATAAAATTCAGCCGACTTTCATGATTTAGCAAAACACCTATGAACAAATCAGGTATAGAAGGAACGTACATCAACATAATAAAGACCAAGAGCTAACATCACACTGAATGGGGAAAAGCTGAAGGCTTTCTCTGTAACTTCAGAAACAAGACAAGTATACCAACTTTCATATTTATTCAAATAGTACTGGAAATTCCAGTGCTAGTGCTATTTCTAGGAAACAGAAAGAAAGAAATGGCATCCAAATACAGAAAACACCAAGACTCCACCAAAAATTTGTTAGAACACATTCAACAAAGTTGCAGGATTCAAAGTCAACATGCAAAAATCAGTAGCATTGTTATACACCAGTGGAAAATTATCTAAAAACTAAACCATTTCCAATTGCTACCAAAAAAGAAAGACATACCTAGGAATAAAATTAGCCAAAGTGGTGAAATATCTCTGCAATCAAAACTATTAAACACAATGAAAGATATTGAGAAGGACACAAATAAATGGAAAGCTATCCTGCTTGAATGGATTATTATTATTATTATTATTATTATTGACAGGCAGAGTGGACAGTGAGAGAGAGAGACAGAGAGAAAGGTTCACTCTCCAACGGCCGCCGTGGCTGGCGTGCTGCGGTCAGCGCACTGCGGCCAGTGTACCGCGCTGATCCAAAGGCAGGAGCCAGGTGCTTATCCTGGTCTCCCATGGGGTGCAGGGCCCAAGCACTTGGGCCATCCTCCACTGCACTCCTGGGCCACAGCAGAGAGCTGGCCTGGAAGAGGTGCAACCGGGACAGAATCTGGCGCCCCAATCAGGACTAGAACCCGGTGTGCCGGCGCCACAAGGCGGAGGATTAGCCTATTGAGCCACAGCACTGGTCAAGAATCAGTATTATTAAAATGTCCATACTACTCAAGTCAATCCCTATCAAAATACCAATAATACTTTCACAGAAATAGAAAAGAACACTACTGAAATTTTTGTGGAACTACAAAAGACCCCAAGCAGCCAAAGCAATCCTGAGCAAAAAGAACAAAACAGGAGGCATTATACTATCTGAATTTAAATATATTTAAAAGCTATAGTAATTAACCAGCATGGTATTGGCACAAAATCAAACAGATCAATGAAACAGAAGCCCTAGAAGTATACCCACAAATCTATATTGTTAATAAAGATTCAAGGAACACACACTGAAAAAAGGATAGTCTCTTCAATAAACGGTGCTTGGAAAACTGAATATGTACCTGTAGAGGAATGAAACTAGGCCCCTGTCTCTCCATACACAAAAACCAACTCAAAATTGATAAAGGCTATGAAATTGCTAAAACAAAACAGGGGGAATTTCTTCAGGAAATTGAAATAGGCAAGGATTTTTTGGATCAGACCCCAAAATACAGGAAACAAAATAAAAAAATAGACAAATAGAATTTAATTAAACTAAAGAGCTTCTGCACAGCAATCAAGAGTGAACAGACAACCTATATAATGGGAGAAAATTTTTCTTCCTATGCTCTAATGAGGGATTAATAATCAGAATATATAAAGAACTCAACTTAGTTACAAAAAAAATAGGCATGTCTCATAGGAAGACATTCAATGGCCAACCAGTACATGAAAAAAAATGCTTAATGCCATTAATCATCAGGGAATTACAAATCAGAATCACCATGAGATCATCTTCTCACTTCAGTATTGACTGTTATCAAAAAGACAAATAGTAACCAGCATTGGTGAAGATGTGTAGGGAAATTTTGTACACTGTTGGTGGGAATGAAAATATAGCTATTGTGAAAAGTAGCATAAAGGTTTTCCAAAAATTAAAAATAGAACACCATGTGAATCTAGCAATTACACTACTGGCTATATAACCAAGTGTAATGAAATCAGACGGTCAAAGAGAAGTCTGCACACCCGTGCTTAGTGCAGCACTATTCACAACAGACAAGAAAGGGATACAACCTAAGTTTCCATCAACTGATGAATAAAGAAAACATGGTACGTACATGCAATGGGAAATTATGTAGTTATTTTAAAAAAGAATGAAATGTCATTTTCAATTACACAGATCAAAAAGGAAGTCATTATTTTAAGTGAAATAGGTCATTTGTTAAAGTAAATAAGCCAGGCACAGGAAGGTAATTACCACATGATCTCGCTTATTAGTGGAACATATTAAAAAATAATCTTAACAAAAGTTAAAAGTATAATGGTGGTTACTAGAGGTTGGGGAGAGTGGCAAGGAAGATGGGGAAAATATTGACCAATGGGTAATAAGTTACAATTAGATAGGAGTAAGAAGTTCTGGGGTGCTTTTGCAAAACAGGGAGACTACAGATAATAATAATGAACTGCATATTACATGAAATATACCATTTTAAAAAACCTAGATGATAGGGATTTGGATGTATTTATGTATTCATGTACTTGGATGTATTCATCTATTCATAAAGACATGTTAAATGTTTAAAAATATAGCTTCACTCTGATTGGAAATTATGTGGTATATACACATATAAAAACATCACATTACCCCATAAATATGCACAATTTTAATGTGTCAAAAATAACATTTTCATATGCAAGAAAATTTTAAAAGTGTGATTTTAAAAAGTTGATGTTATAGAAGCTGTGAGTAGAGAAGTTGTTATTTTTGTCTTTCAAAGACTATGAAGGAGGCCAGCATTGTGACATAGTGGGTAAAGCCACCGTCTGCAATGCTGGCATTCCATATGAGAGCTGGTTTGAGTCTCAGTTGCTCCACTTCCAGTCCAGCTCCCTGCTCAGGTGCCTGGGAAAGCAGCAGAGGATGGCCCAAGTGCTCGGGCCCCTGCACCCACATGGGAGACCCACAAGAAGTTTCTGGCTCCTAGCTCCAGCCAGGCCCAGCCCTAGCTGTCTTGGCCATTTGGGGAGTGAACTAGTGGATGAAAGATCTCTCTCTCTCTCTCTCTCTCTGTCTCTCCCTCGCCCCTGCTGTGTAACTCTTTCAAATAAATAAAATACATCTTAAAAAAAAAAGATAATGAGGAATTTAACATTCAGTCCTGGTGGTCAAATTTATTGGTGTAAGTTTTTCACAATATTCTCTCATCCAGATAGTGGTAATTTGTTCTCTCTACCTCTCCCTCCATCCTTTTTTCCCTTCCTCTCTCATTTTACTTACACAGTTTATCCATAATTTTATCAAATTTTTTTGCTTTTCTAAAGAGCTGGCTTTTACAAGATTTGTTTAAAAGGCAGAGTTACAAAATGAGAGAGAGAGAGAGAGAAAGAGAGAGAGAGAGAGAGAGAGAGAGAGAGAGAGAGAGGAGTGCGCTTCCATCCACTGGTTCACTCCCCAAATGCCTGCAATGGCTGGGTCTGGGCCAGGCCAAAGTCAGGAGCTGGAACTCCATCTAGATCTTCCATGTGGGTGGGCAAGGGCCCAAGCCTTTGGGCCATCTTCTGCTGCTTTCAGCAGACAGCTGGATTGGAAGCAAGCAACTGGGACATAGGAGTCAAACCAGAGTTCATATGGGATGCCAGTGTTGTAGGTGGTGGCTTAATCAGTTGCGCCACAATGCCAGCACCAAAAAGATACCATTTGCTTCACTGATTTTTCTCTATTGTTTTCTTTTTTCTACTTCTTTGATTCATTCTTTCGCTTATTTTGACTTTAATATTTTTTTCTAATTTCTTAGGGTAGAAAAATTAGTTTATAGAATATATATTTTTTCAGTGACTGTATGGGAGTACTTAAAAGTTTGTGGAAAAATGCAACTAAAATAAACTTTACTTTATGCAAAAAATTGAGATCCATGCATTGTTTTCTCATAATATGCATTTTATCTTAACTTTCCAAAGACTTCTCATATGCATGGATTTCAAAGAATTTCTGAAGCAAAATTAATTTATCTTTTAATTCTATTTTCCACAAACTTTTTAAAGTATCTTCAAGTACACGCACACATACACAAGTGTGTGTGTGTGTGAATTTTGAAATTTATTTTTAGTTTCATTTCTTATTTTCTAATTTCCAAATGGCCACAATGGCCAGGGCTGGGCCAAGCCAAAGCCAGAATCCAGGAGCTTCCTCCAGATCTCCCAAGTGGCTGCAGGGGCCCAAGCACTTAGGCCATCCTCTGCTTCTTTCCCAGGAACATTAGCAGAAAGCTGGATCTGAAGTGGAACAGCCAGGACTAAAACCAGTGCCTATATGGGATACTGGTGCTACAGGCCACACTTTTAATCTACTGTACCCCCAATTTCATTCTTTACCAATGTGCTCCTTTGTGTTATTCCTAAAATTTTTAAGAATATTTATTAACAATAATTATACATATTTCAATACATGTATAAAATGTACACTGGTCAAGTCAGGAAAATCAACATTTCTCCTCTTACACATTATTTATGATTAAAAGCTTTGTTGTATAGTTTTAACCTTACTAAATTTAACAACAGATACCTGAGAAATCTTCAAATAATCTGTTATATGTTACATATGATTATAAATATATATGCACACATTTACATAAATAGTCATTTCAGACCTTTAAAATTCACTGAGGAGGCCTGTTTTGTGATCTCTACTAGTGAACTAGTCTATGTACACATATAAAAAAGGTTCTGCTAAATTCTGTTGCTGAGAATGTCAATTTGGTCCAGTTGGCTGTCAGAACGAATCAAATCTTCTATATTTCTTCTGATTTTATGACTCTTATTGTTTAAATTCTTTTGAGAAAGTTAAAATCTCCAATTATAACTGTGGATTTGTCTGTTTTTTTCCTTTCATTACTTTCAGCTTTGGCTTTAAATCTCCCAACTCTATTTTATAAATTTCTGAACCATGTGGCTTCTGTCGAGTATACCTATATAGTTTATATTCTTATTTACGCAGATTGTTTAGGCTATACTTCGTGAACAGGGTATGAAACTACAAACCCAGTTGTTTCTCCGCATTTTACTACATTTTTACAATGAATCTCTCTTTTCTCAATCTTTCCCCCTGAACACACCAATTTAAGTTTATTAGTATAACTACATTTTGGGTTCAGCTTCCCCAGCTACTATAATATAGATGACCTGGCTCATACTTCCAACATGTGCCCTGCCACTTCCCACATTCTCTTTTCCCCAGTAACACTGCAGGCATATGTAATAATTGATATAGGACCAACATTAGAGATTTCTGAAATGAAAATGAATGTTTAATCCTTCCTCATTAAGTTATTATTCTTTATCCTGCCTTCCTTTCTGCTTTTTTTTCTTGTTTAAATGCTCCCACCACCAAGGTAGTTACTTCCAACTTTTAAATACTCACCTAACAAACATTTGTGTGTCTATTATATTGCTGATCCCATATAAGACAATGAGGAATTTAATATTAAATTGGCATCTTCCACTCAAAAACTAGTGTACTAGGGGAGCGGGATGACAGAAATGTAAATGAAATCCAGACTACAATTATAACCTTACCATGGAGATTCTTTCCCATGGAGATAATGTATTATGTATATTTAAACTATGAATTTTAGCTGTATCTTGTACAAGCTGTGTGACATAGACCAAGTTACTTACATTTGTGTAAGCTTTGTTTCCCTCAAAATAAAGATATCAACACATAACTCTATGTATTATTGCAAAGATTCACAATAGTGTAGACAGAGCTATTTACCTGTGCTTAGTAACTGATCACTAGTATCTCTGATAAGCCTTGGAGAGCCCAGGATACTCACATTCATCACAGTTTATGATTTTAGGAATGTTGTTCGAGGAAGAACATAATTGAGTGTTTTCTTGGAAATCATAATATTTGGTGATGCTCATCCCAAGGTTATAAATGGGTAACAGCAGGAGTGTATTAAGTATGAGGTTTTTTACAGTAGTGTTTACGCCTGCGATTAAAAAAATAACATTAACATGCTTTACATAAAGTGAACTGTCTCAAGAAAACAAAATCTCCCGAAGTTGATCATATTAAACTGAGAAAATTACAAAGTAATAACACCATCCTCATAAAATTCTAATGTCTTACCACTAAATATACTACCTCTGATATCTTAAAACTGAAGTTCTGCCAGCCACCCAAATAAACAATGAAACTAAAGGGATGCAGCCTGCAAACATCTTGATTTTAGTCCAGTGAGACCTATGTCAGACTTCTGACCTAGAGCACTGTCAAGTAATACATTTTTACAGTTTAAGCTACTAAATTTGTGCTAACTTGTTACAGTAGCAATAGAAATTAAAACAGAGACAAAGTGGCAGCAATATGGTTAATTCAGGGAAATAACAAGACAGCACAATTCCTCCTACATACTTTTAGTTTACTATTTGGAGATCAATTTTTGTTCATATAGCTTAATATTTGCTCTTGAAAAGGTATGCAAGGAATATTAAGACCTTCATCTAATTCAGGGAAATCTTCAGTAGGAAGATAAGACCTAACATCAGAAAATGGGATACAAGCCTATTTTTCTCAGTCTGCAACACCAAGAACAGCTGAATTAACACAGATGAAGCTAAGATTTAGAGTGACTTGACAGAGGAGTGGCAGCAGTCTGTGCTCTAAAATATTCCTATTTGTGATTGTTGCCAGTCCAGTCAATCTCTCTTTCAGTATCATGATCAAGGGGGAAAAATTTAAAGATAAATATTGTACAAACCCAGGCTTGGGAGAAAGGGGGCTGTGATCATGTTAGTGGCATAATTTGTTTTGCTTTGCACTCAACATAATGCCAAAATATAAATGGCACTGATAAAAGGCTGTTAACTTAATATTAGCATAACTTTTTCCACAGAAAAAATTATAATATTCTTATCTTCAAATCCAGTTTTTTTTTGTTTATTCATAGGAGGTCCCTGGGAAGCAGAAACTGTATGAAGCTCTTACCTTGAAGGTTGTTTAGTAGGAGATCCACAAGTACACCCAAAAATCCTATGCATTGGTTGAACATGAAGAGCTTGATATAGGCACTGGTGCTACTACTAAACAGGAAACATGTCAGGTATATGAAGGGAATAACAGACAAGGCGAACATCATAAAGATGAACATTGTGTCCAGAAAGCGGAAATCCCTGATCAATAAATCCAGCCCGGCAAGTAGGAACACCACCTGAGACACAGAGTACAGAAATAAAGTCAAAGTGAAGAAAAACATGCAACACCTGACAACTCAAGTTCAAACACAGAAGGAAAAAATTGTTCCTCTATTATAACATAGAACTATTAATTAAATCATTTTATTTATGAGCATGCCTGTGAGGCATTTATACTTTTTAAAAAAAAAAGATTTATTTAGTTATTTGAAAGGCAGAGTTACACACACACACACACACACACAGATCTTCCATCTCCTGGTCCACTTCTCAGATGGCTGCAACATACAGGGATGGGCTGAAGCCAGGATTTGGGAGCTTCTTCCAAGTCTCCCACTTGGGTGGCAGGGGTCCAAGCACTTGTGTCAGCTTCTAGGGCTTTTCCAGGCCATTAGCAGGGAGCTGCATTGGAAGTGCAGCAGCCATGACTTGAACCAGTGCCAATAGAGGGGCACTGCAGGAAGCAGCTTTACCTTCCACCCCACAATGCCAGCTCCACTTACACCTCTTCCTCACCAACGAGCAGAACCACTATAACTGCATTTCTATTCCTTTTTGTTTTTCCTATGTGAAATGATTTTACTTTGTTGTTCTTGAACAAGATCGGAGTGCATTCTTTGTTCCCACACCCCCAAATAAGCCTATTCTCGATATTTCTAGAGATCAAATCACCTAGTAGGAAAACTTTTAAAAAATATTCTAATTCTGTAGCTGCAGGCCATGCATCTAAGGGGCCTACCTTTTACTCCTCTCTAATTTTAAATTTTGCCTGTTGGCTTTACGTGTTATCTCACTCCTCTTCTCCCCATTTCAGCCATTTGGCTGAGAGGCACCCAGGGAAACCCAAGGCTACAGGGGACTTAAGTAATAAAACTGGGAACCTGTATAGCTGCTAAAAAGATAAATTTCCAGACATGCTTTCATTAGTTATTGATTATAGCTCCTCAAATATTCCAGGGTTGTCCATTATGTGCTATCAAATGATTACATAGGAGGATCATTATGAAGTGGGCAATAGTGCAAAAGGAGAATGTCTACTGTGTGATTGACAAAAATGTTCTCAATGGTAGTAGAAAAAGTAATAAAGGCATCAATATAACTTATGTAAAAACATTCTAAAGCAGTTGTTTATATGAAGCAAAGGCAAGGAACATGCTCAGAAGGGAGACAATAAAATTCACATTTGATCGGGTAAGGATGAGTTATAGTTTCACGGAAAAGCTCCCCTGACACAGAGTTAGTCTTCAAAGGTTGAGAAAGGTAGGTATTTTCTCAAATACAAAATTTTCAGTACTAATGCCAAATCACACAAAGAAACAGGCAAAAATCCAGGCCATTCAAGAGAAGAAAATAAAATGGCAACAATCATCCCTAAGGAAGCACAGATCTCAGACTTACTAAATAAAAATAAATTAAACTGTCTTAAATATGCTCAGAGAGCTAATGTAGAAATTGATGATTACAGAGAATCACAAAAATAATATATGAATAAAATGAAAATATAAACATGATCTTTTCTAAGTTCCCTCATCTAGATAAATTTCAAAAATGTGTGCACCGAAATAAACTTATCTTATAATTCTATTTTTCCATGACATTTTGAATTTCACAAGAAAATTTAAAATTTGGAAAACAGTTAATTGGAAAATTTACAACTGAAGAACATAAAACTGAAATTAAGAACTCATCAGATAGGTTTAATTAATAGTAGGTTTAGGGGCTGGCACGGTGGCGTACTAGGTTAATCCTCCGCCTGCGGCGCCGGCATCCCATATGGGTGCCAGGTTCTAGTCCCGGTTGCTCCTCTTCCAGTCCAGCTTTCTGCTGTGGCCCGGGGGGGCAGTGGAGGATGGCCCAAGTGCTTGGGCCCCTGCACCTGTATGGGAGACCAGGAGAAGCACCTGGCTCCTGGCTTCTGGCTTTGGATTGGCGCGGCATGCCGGCCACAGTGGCCATTTGGGGAGTAAACCAATGGAAGGAAGACCTTTCTCTCTGTCTCTCTCTCACACTGTCTATAACTCTACCTGTCAAATTAAAAAAAAAAGTAGGTTTAATAATTAGATGGATTTAATAATAGCATAAAGCAGAGTTGATAATCTAGAAAAAACATCAATAGAAAATATAAAAAGAAAAACTCAACAGAAACAAATTAAGTGTTAAATATGTGTGAATGAAAAGACACATACATGTAAATGAAGTCAGAGAACATGAGAATAATCAAGAATCTGCAAAACTGGGGAGAGACATCAATATTCATATTCTGAATATATCAAACAAAGTGAGTAAAAAGAAATGCAGGTACAATATAATAAGAATGCTGAAAGTCTAAGTCAAAGGGAGAATATTCAAAGAAAACAGTGACAAGGAAGATTGAAAACTTTCCAAGGATTTACCAAGGACAACAGGCTACTCAGTGACAATAAAGAATGCCATAGAACAATGGGCATCACTAAAGTGCAGTGAGAAATGTCCATCAAAATACTCCACAAAAGAGAAAGAAAATAAAGAAATAAACACATTTCTATTCAAACAAATCTGGAAGTTTTAATTTTTTTTGGTCATCAAACCCTCCCTAAGAGAAATATCGTAGAAAGTTCTTTAGAAGGAAGAAAAATGTTCCAAATAAAATTGCCAGCAAGAATGTAAAGCAATGAAAAACAGCATGTAATTATAAGTAAATATTATCCGCAAAACAAACATTTATTTATTAAAAATAAATATGTGACATTAAAATGCTGATCACAGTAATGCAAAAAGTGGGAAGGAAGTAACTGGAAAAACAAGGTTCTAGGGTCTTAGTACTATCAGGGAAGCTGAAAAGCAACAACTTATAATACTTACTAATTAATCAAGTGCCAAGGTCATCTGCAAGATAGTCATGAAAATAATTTTTTAAATGCAATGAATAGGGAGCAGAAAAAAGGGAGGAATGGTAATTCAAATAGAAAAAGAATAAGATGATGATATAAGTATTTAATCTACTCTGATTATAAGGCTAATATTGTCACCCTGGAAAACAAACCTAACACCAAAAACATATTACTTACAGGAGATACTTAAAATATGAGGAACCAGAAAACTGAGTGTAAAAGAATGGTAAAACAAATACCAAGAAACAATACTAAAATAAAATTAGAATACCTTGATGCAGTGGTCAACATGCTGCTTGGGATTCCTGCATTTCATATCAAAATGCCTGGGTTGGAGTCTTGGCCACAAATACAGGGTCCTGCCAATGTGACTCAAGTAGTACTTGGGTTCCAAGACTGGTGTTGTGGCATAGTGGGTGAAGCCACCACCTCTAACGCCAGCATCTCACATGGGCATAGGTTTGTGTCCTGGCTGCTCCACTTCCAATCCAGCTCCCAGCTAATAGCCTAGGAAAAGCAGTGGAAGATGGTCCAAGTACTTGGGCCCCTGCCAACTGCATGGAAGACCAGAATGAAGCTCCTGGTTGCTGACCGTATGGCCATCTGGGGAGTGAACCAGCAAATGGAAAATCTCTGTCTCTCCCTCTTTCTCTGTAACTCTGATATTCAAATAAGTAAATAAATAAATATTAATAACAACAACAATAAAAAAGCGCTTGGATCTCTCCCACCAAGACTAAAGCTTCCAGCTCCCTAATTCAGCCTGGTCCAGCCCAACTCTGGTTGTTCAGGGTCATTTTGGAAATGAACAAGCAGATGGAGGATCTCTCCAGTTTGTATTGGAGAGTAAGCACCCAAAATTTTGCAGACAAGAAAGAATATTTTAAGGAAAAGAATGTAAGAGAGAAAGATTTCATTATGAGGCATATTCCACATTGCATTATCTGGCATAATTTAGAAAATTATGTTTATCTTTCTTGAGAGAATCAGGTTTAGTTTAAAATCACAAGTTTTCTATGTTGTACAGGAGACTGAACCCTCAAGATAATTTATCCAACACTCACCAGTAGTAAGCAGGAGGCAAAAAAGAGGATGGCAATATCCCACATCAGAGAAGTAAACCAGAAAATAAAGACATAGACACCACTCAAAAACTGTATGTGCTTTGCTTTAGTGATTCTCTCAGTCACTGTCAGGAGGCAAAAGCCACTGATCAAAATACTCATGCCGAAAAACAAATTAAGGGCTATTTGAATTCCCGATGTTCTTCTACAAAAGAATGGAAAAGGAGCACACTGGTAAAACACCAAAGTGGAAAATATTAACAATAACTTTCTTAAGAACATGGTCAAATAGAGAAGGAGGAGTGTATTTAAAGCATAAAGCTCAACTCTAGTTAATAGTATACATACCTATCACCAGCGCTATTACTGACATAACGAGGCTGAGGTTTGTTGAAGACTGTAATGGAAGCACCAGAGCCAGAAAGCGACTTAAAAATAGTATTGTCTAACACTGCCAGGGATAATGATGGTGAATGGTAGGCCTCATTGTTGAACCAAAAGGTCAATTTAATGGCACCTCCAGCAACCTCAATGGAAAGTCCAATAATACATGAATAAGTGCATTGTCGATTTTTTGACAAGTATTCCTGTAGGTCACCTGGATTGAGGAAACAAAAGAATGGTCATGAACTCAGCATACATACAAATGACTTACTATGCAATGTAAAGTAACTCCCTCAAATTTTACTTGCCAGATCTACTTTCCTTTTCCAATGTTTTTTTTTTTTTTTTTTTTTTTTTTTTTTTTTTTTTTTTTTTTTTTTTTTTTGTGGACAGGCAGAGTGGACAGTGAGAGAGAGAGAGAGAGAGAAAGGTCTTCTTTTGCCGTTGGTTCACCCTCCAGTGGCCGCCGAAGCCGGCACGCTGTGGCCAGCACACTGCGCTGATCCGAAGCCAGGAGCCAGGTGCTTCTCCTGCTCTCCCATACAGGTGCAGGGCCCAAGGACTTGGGCCATCCTCCACTGCCTTCCTGGGCCACAGCAGAGAGCTGGCCTGGAAGAGGAGCAACCGGGACAGAATCCTGTGCCCTAACTGGGACTAGAACCTGGTATGCCGGCACTGCAGGCAGAGGATTATCCTATTGAGCCGCAGCGCTGGCCCCTTTTCCAATGTCTTACACTTTCCCTGTCACATCTTGAATATTCACCTCAAAAACAGTCACTAATCTACATAAACCTCACACCTTTTAGCTTAATTTCATTGAGAGTACACAGTCCACCAGCTACTAATTCCCTCAAATTCCTTTATCCTCATTAAAAAGTTCAGAATTAAAATTTTTTTAAAGATTCATTTATTTATTTGAAAGTCACAGTTACACAGAGAGAAGAGAGGCAGAGAGAAAGAGGTCAGTCTTCCATCCACTGGTTCACTCCCCAATTGGCCACAATGGCCGGAGCTGTGCTGATCCAAAGCCAGGAACCTGGTGCTTCTTTCAGGTCTCTCACATTGGTGCAGGGGCCCAAGGACTTGGGCCACCTTCTACTGCTTTCCCAGGCCATAGCAGAGCTGGATCAGAAATGGATCAGCCAGGGCACAAACTGGTGCCCATACAGATACCAGAATCGCAGGCAGAGGCTTTATCCACTACGCCACAGCACTGGCCCCAGAATTAAAATTGTTAAAAAAAAATACAATTACAACTTAGATTAGCATACAGAAAGCTAAATCCTTGCTAAGAAAAATTGTAAAGCCTAAATAAAACCCACTAAATAAATCTGTTTGAAGGAGTTAGAAAATTAGCAAGGCAACAAGAGTTTTCAAAAGTTACACAAGGGGCCAGCATTGTGGCACAATGGGTTAAGCTACCACTTGTGACACTGACATCCCATACTGGAGCACCAGTTTGAGTGATAGCTGCTCTACTTCCAATCTAGCTCCCTGCTAATGTCTAAGAATGCAGCAGAGGATGGCCCAAGTACTTGGGTCCCTGCTACCCCTGTGAGAGAACCAGCTGGAATCCCAGGCTTCTGGCTTTCAAGGACCTGGCCCAGCACTTGTGGGCATTTGAGGAATAAACAAGTAGATCTCTCTCTCCATGACGCTATGCCTTCAAATCAATCAATCAATAAACAAATCTTTTTTAAAAAGTTTCATGAAACCAAGGAGATAAAGAATAAAAGTTCTAAGTCTATCCAAGCAGCCACAACATAGGAATCCAACATTCAGAGTGAGCAATGCAGAGAAGACAGCATTACAGAAAACTCTCTGTTATGGATGGCAATGATGACCTGAGGCCTGGTATTTATCGTCCATGAGCTAAGAATTATTTTTACATTTTTAATTTGTAAATAAGAGGAGAAAGCACAAGAGGCAAAGAAGATGATGATAACAAAGACAACAATGATGGAATATATGTAGCTTTTTAAACAAAATATTTATTTTATTTGAAAGACAAAGTAATAAAGAGGGGAGAGACAGAGTGAGAAATATATCTTCCATCCACTTTTTCACTCTCCAGATGGCTACAATGGCTGTGGCTAGGCCAGGCCAAAAGAGACAGCAACTCTATCCAGGTCTTCCACATGGGTGGCAGGGGTCCAAGTACTTCAGCCATCTTCTGCTGTGTTCCCAGACACATTGGCAGGGAGCTGAATCAGAAGTGGAACAGCAAAAGAACCTAAAAAGTTATTTTTCAGAAGACATACAAATGACCAAAAGGTCCCTACTTTCAATTCTGATATATAAGCTGGGATGTATTCTTAACTTTCTGAGAAACTGCTATATTGTTTTCCATGGCCATTGTACCATTTTATATTCCACCCAGAAGCAGGATACATGGGTTTTGATTTATCCACATCCTTTTCAACAGTTCTTTCTTTAAAAAATGTTTCAATAGCAGCAATTCGAACGAATGTGAAGGAGTATATCATTATGGTTTTGACTTGAATTTTTCCCTGTGATTAGTGATTTTCAGTATCTATTTACAGTGCTTGTTGGCCACTTGTATATCTTCCTCAGAGTACTATGTATTCAAGTTCCTTGCCCATTTTAGAAATGGGTTTTTTCTTTTTGTTGTTGATGAGTTTTAGGCATCTTTATATATTCTGGGTAATAATTCCTGATCAGATACCTCATTTACAAGCATTCGTGGAGAAGATCACTTTGGGGATTGTCCTTTTATGCACAAAAGTCTTAAATTTTGATATAGTTCAATTTAACTATTTTTTCATTCTTTCAAAATTTATTTATTCATGTATATTTGAAAGGAAGAGAGGGACAGAGAGGAAGAGAGAGGAGGAGAAGGACAGGAAGAGAGGGAGAAAGTTGTCTTCCATCCTTTGGTTCACTGACCAGCTGGTGTTACGTCAGCATAAAGCAAGAAGTCTGGAACTTGATCTGGGTCTCCCAAAGGGTGGCAGGGACCCCAAGAACTTGGTCTATCACCTGATGCCACCTACAGTGCACATTAGCAGGAAGCTGCATTCAGAAATAGATATAGGACTTGAAACCAGACACTGTGATATGGGATATAAGCATCCCAAGCATTTTAACTGCTGCACCAAATTCTTGCACTTAGAATTTTATTTATTTGAGAGACAGAGAGAGATAAGAAAAAAATACCACACTGGGCTGCCATATGCTAGCTCATACCTCAAATGCCCACAATGTACAAGACTGGCCCAGGCCAAAGCTGGGACTTCAATCTGGGTCTCCCATGTGGGTGGCCAGAACTGAAGCACTACAGCCAATTACCTGTTGCTTCCCAGGATGCACATTAGAAGGAAGTTGGAATCAATAGCTAAGCTGTGGGTGGGGGCGGTGCTGTGGTACAGTGGGTTAAACCACTGCTGCAGTGCTGGCATCCCATGTGGGCACCAGTTCAAGTCTTGGCTGCTCCACTTCCAATCCAGTTCTCCGCTAACGTGCCTGAGAAAGCAGAAGATGGCCCAAGTCCTTGGGCACATGCACCCGTGTGGGAGATCCGGATGAAGCTCCTGACTCCTGGCTTCAGTCTGGCCCAGCCCCGGCTGTTGTAGCCATTAGGGGAGTTAACCAGTGGATGGAAGACCTTTCTCTCTGTCTCTCCCTCTGTCTGTCTCCCTACCTTTCAAATAAATAAAAATCTTTTTAAAAAATTTTAAAAAAGACTATCCTGGCTCCATTAGATGGTCTTCCCATCTTCATTAAAAATTATTTGTGTATGAGAGAGTTTATTTCTGGGTTCTCTACCTTTTCTACCGATGTATCTATCTGTCTTTATATCAGCTCTGCACTCTTGTGAGAGTTGTAGGCTTGTAGAAAATTTTGTTATCATGAAGTCTGTGACTTACAACATTTCTTTTTCTACATTATTTTGTCTGTTATGGTTCCTTGAGATTCCATGTGAATTTGGAGACTGATTTTTCTTTTCTTTCTTTCTTTTTTTTTTTTTTTTTTTGACAGGCAGAGTTAGACAGTGAGACAGATAGAAAGCTCTTCCTTTTCCGTTGGTTTACCCCTCAAATGGCTGCTGCAGCCAGCGCGCTGTGCTGATCCAAAGCCAGAAGCCAGGTGCTTCCTCCTGGTCTCCCAAGCGGGTGCAGGGCCCAAGCACTTGGGCCATCCTTCACTGCCTTCCCAGGCCACAGCAGAGAGCTGGACAGGAAGAGGAGCAACTGGGACAGAATCCGGCGCCCCAACCGGGACTAGAACCCGGTGTGCCAGCGCCGCAAGGTGGAGGATTAGCCAAGTGAGCTGCAACGCCGGCCTGATTTTTCTATTTCTACAAAAAAGTATTTTTAGAATTTTGGTAGGGATTGCATTGAAGCTGTAGGTTGCTTTGGCTAGTATTGACTTCTTAACAATATCAATTCACAAGCATAGGATATCTTCATTTATTTGTGTGTATTTTCAGCAACATTTTGAGATTTCACTGGACAAGTCTTTCAGCTGTTTAGTTTTATTCATAAGACCATTTTTCATGATATTATGAATGAAATTTTCTTCATTTTCAGATATCATTGTCAGGGTATTTGATTTTTTATCCTGCCAAACTGATCAATTTATTAGCTCCAATAGATTGTGTATGCTTACATGTACGAGTGTATATAATTTCACAGAAATACAGTTTATGTATTTCAGGGATCCCTGTGAATAGAGATAATTTTACTTCTTCTTCCTCATTTGAATGCTCTTTATTTCTATTTTTTTAATCTAAATGTTCTGACCAGGATCTCCAGTATGTCAAAAGAAAAAAAAAAAAAAAGAGGAAAAGGAGGCATCTTTCACCACTAAGTATGGTGTTTGCTTTCCATTCTATCAAAATATATTAAAAATTTCATTTATAATAGCATGAAAGTACTAAAATTTTTATGAATAAAAAAATTGAAAGAGTTGGCCACCAAAATGACAAAATGTTGCTGAATGAAATTAGACATAATGACATCTTGTGCCTATCAATCCCACTAGATGCTTTTTAACATTTTTAATGTGATTTTTTACTTCAGTTCTTGTTAATAATTTTCACATAGATATTCACCATGGCATTTTTACCTAAAGATACTCTTTTCTTATAGTATCTTTATCTGGTTTTGATATCAGGGCTATGCTGGCCTCACAGAATAAGTTTGAAAGTATTCCCTAGCTTCTAATTGGAATAGGTTAAGAAAAAAATGTGTTCATTTATGTTAAAAGGCTAGGAAAATGTACCAATGAAGCCATCTGGTTTTGGGCTGCACTTTATTAGAGGTTTTTGATGACTAATTCAATCTCCTTATAACTTACATAGATCTTTGGAGATAATATTTCTTCATGACTAAGTCTTGGTAGTTTTTATATTTCTAGGTATTTGTTCATTTCATCTAGGTTGTCCTATTTTTTGTTGTGTAATTATTCACAGATATAATTTTAGTACAGCTGGTAATAATGCCACTTTTAAAATTTGAGATATAGTTAGCAAGTCTTCTTTTTTCCTTTCCTTTTCAACATATCTAAAGGTTTCTCAAATTTGTTGATCTTTTCTAGGAAAAAACTTTAGGATTTCTTGACTTTTGTTATATTTATTTTGTTTCTCTCTTCTCTAATTGTTAATATTTCCTTCCTCTGCTGGCCTTGAGCTTAGTTTTTTCTTCTAGTTAGAGGCTTGTCAACTTGAGGACTTTCTTTTTAAGGTAATCATTTAAGCTATCCATTTTTCTCTTAGCACTGTTTTTGTACATCCTGTAAGTTTTGATATGTTGTGCTAATTTGCATTTGTCTCAAGATTTAAAAGGGTTTCCTTATGATTTATTCTTTAACTCAATGGTTAAATGTGTGTTGTTTATAGTTTCAATATACGTGTGTATTTTCTGTGTATCTTGCTGTTATTGACTTTCTACTATGGTCATCAAAGATACTTTGTATGATTTTTAATATTTTTAAGTGTATTGAGGCTTGTTTTGTGCCATAATATATGCACTACCCTAAGAATATTTCTTTTATACTTGAGAAAAATACTCTGGTATTATTTACTGGAAATTTCTATGTATGTCTGTTAGATTCATTTGATATTTGGTCGTGTTCAGGTCCATTGTTCTTTGTTGATACTACAGCTGGTTGGCATGTCCCTTACTGAAAGTAGGATACTGAAGCCACCTACTGTTAAAATAGACTTGTTTGTTTTTGCTGTATGCCTATCAATGTTAGATGTATTTAGGAGCTCTGATGTTTGGTGCATATATGTTTATAAATGTTGTATTTTACTGGTGATTCACCCCTATTATCACTCACTATATAATGCCATTTTTCTCTTATAATAGTTTTTGAGTTGGGGCTGCCATTGTGGCACAGTGGATTAAACCACTCCCATATGAGTGCTGGTTCCAGTTCCAACTGCTCCAGTTCTAAACCAGCTCCCTGTTAATGTGCCTGGGAAAGAAGCAGAAAATGGCCCAAGTGCTTAGGCCCCTGCCACCCACATGGGAGACCCAGATGGATGTTAAGGCTCCTGGATTCAGTCTGGCCCATTCCTGGCCATTGTGGCCATTTGGGGAGTAAACCAGAAGATCTCTCTATATATATAATTCTGACTTTAAAATAAATAAATAAATCTTTAAAAGTATAAAAAATATCTTTTGAGTTAAAGTAAGTTCTATTAGTAAAGCCACCTATAATTTCTTTTATTATTTGCATGAAGTCTTTTCACTTTCAACCTATATGTGTCCTTAGATTTAAAGTAAATCTCTTGTAGATATATAGACTCTTTTTTTTAAAAAAAAATCCAGTCTTCCAATCTATGCCTTTTAATTGAAAAGTTAATCCACTTATATTTATAATAAATACTGAGAGGGAAGAACTTATTATTTCTATTTTGTTATTTGTTTTCTGTGTGTCCTATCTTTTGTTCCTCATTTCCTCTCTGTCTTCCTTTCTGTTTAGTTGATTTTTTTGTACTGACATGTTTTAATTTTCTTCTCATTTCTATAGATTTGTTTTTAAAGATTTAAATTCATTTATTTGAAAGCCAAGGAGAGAGAATGAAGGAGAAGGACACATACATACACATGCACACACACACACAGAGGGAGGGAGGGAAGGAGGGATAGAGAGGGAGAGAAGGAGGGAGAGGGAGAAGGAGAGAGAGAGAGAGAGAGAGAGAGAGAGAGAGAGAGAGAGAATGAATATCTTTCAACTCTCCAAATGATAGCAACAGCTGGAAATGGTCTAAGCTGAAGCCAGGCACCCAGAAATCCATCCAGGTCTCCCACATGGGTAAAAGAGGCCCAGATACTTGAGCCAAGTGCTTAGGCCCCTGCCACCCACATGGGGACCCAGATGGATGTCAAGGCTCCTGGATTCAGTCTGGCCCATTTGCTGCTTTCCCAGGCACATTAGCAGGGAGCTGGATCAGAAGCAGAGTAGCCAGGATTTGAACTGGTGCTCCCATGTGAGATGCCAGTATTGTAAGAGGTGGCTTAACCCACTGCACCATAACGCCAGCCCCCTCTATGTTTTTTTTTTTCTTCTATTTACCATGGGCATCACATTCTGAAGTTGCCATCCAAGTGGCAACTTAACCACCACGACAAATGCTCACTCCAAGATTACATTGCTATATACTGTGTGTAACAATTAACATAAGTTGTGACGCGGCTCAATAGGCTAATCCTCTGCCTTGCGGCGCCGGCACACTGGGTTCTAGTCCCAGTCGGGGTGCCGGATTCTGTCCCGGTTACCCCTCTTCCAGGCCAGCTCTCTGTTGTGGCCCAGGAGTGCAGTGGAGGATGGCCCAAGTGCTTGGGCCCTGCACCTGCATGGGAGACCAGGAGAAGCACCTGGCTCCTGGCTTCAGATCAGCGCGATGCGCCGGCCGCGCCGGCCATTGGAGGGTGAACCAGCGGCAAAAAGGAAGACCTTTCTCTCTCTCTCTCTCTCTCTCTCTCACTATCCACTCTGCCTGTCAAACAAAACAAACAAACAAACAAAAAACAATTAACATAAGTTCACAGTTAATTTTTTTCTTTTGTGTTTTGAGTCATGTAAAGGAAAAGTGGGATTATAAACCAAAATTACAACAGTACTAGTTTTAAAAAATTATTTTCCATTTATTTACCTTTGTTTACATTATAATTTCCCAGGACTCAGTTATGCCTAGTGGCCTTTCATTTCATTGTGCAGGACTCCCTGTACCATTTCTGGTAGGACAGTTCTAGTGTTAATGAATTCTCAGGTTTTGCTTATCTGAGAATGCTCCTATTTCTCCTTCTTTTTGAAAAACTGTTCTTGATATAAGATTCTTTGTTCACTCTTTATTTTTAATTTCAGCATGTTAAAACCATGCAAGACTTCTGCTAAGAAATCTGGTAATCTTATTGTGGATCCCTTTGTGTGATGAACTGTTTTTCTCTTGTTGCTTTCAAGATTCTCTCTTTGACTAAAGTTCGATTATAATGTATCTTTGTGTAGGCTTCTTTGAGCTTATCCTACTTGGAGTTCATTCTTGTTTTAGTGTATCCAAGTCCTTCCTCAAATTTGGGGAATTTTCAGATATTCTTCTTCTAAAATTGCAATAATATGTATCTTGATATGCTTGGTGAGCTCCTGTAAGTCCTTTAGATTCTACTCATTTTTCTTCATTTTATCTTTTTTCTCCTCAGACTTATTCAGTTTGATGATTCTTTCCTTTTCGTATACAAGTTAGCTGCTAAACCACTCTAATACAATTTTCAGTTATTGTATTTTTTTAGTGCCAGAATCTGTTTTTAAAATGATTTCTACCTCTTTGTTGATATTTTCATTTTTATGTTTTTTGTTTTTCTTTATTTTTTGTCCATGTTTCCTCTAGTTTTTTGATCATATGTAAGACAGTTGTTTTTTTTTAAAACTTTTTTTTAATGAACATAAATTTCCAAAGTACAGCATATGGATTACAATGGCTTCCCCCCCATAACTTCCCTCCCACCCACAACCCTCCCCTTTCCCGCTCCCTCTCCCCTTCCATTCACATCAAGATTCATTTTCAATTCTCTTTATATACAGAAGATCAGTTTAGTATATATAAATTAAGTAAAGATTTCAACAGTTTGCACCCACATAGAAACACAAAGTGAAAAATACTGTTTGAGTGCTAATTATAGCATTAAATCACAATGTACAACACATTAAGGACAGAGATCCTACATGAGGAGTAAGTGCACAGTGACTCCTGTTGTTGACACTCTAGTTTATGGCGCCAGTAACCACCCTAGGCTCTTGTCATGAGTTCCCAAGGCTATGGAAGACTTTTGAGTTCACCAACTCTGATCATATTTAGACAAGGTCGTAGTCAAAGTGGAAGTTCTCCTCCCTTCAGAGAAAGGTACCTCCTTCTTTGATGGCCTGTTCCTTCCACTGGGGTCTCACTTGCAGAAATCCTTCATTTAGGTCATTTTTTTTTTTTTTGACAGAGTGTCCTGGCTTTCCATGCCTGAAATACTCTCATGGGCTTTTCAGTCAGATCCGAATGCCTTAAGGGCTGATTCTGAGGCCATAGTGCTGTTTAGGACATCTGCCATTCTATGAGTCTGCTGTGCATCCCACTTCCCATGTTGGATCATTCTCTCCCTTTTTTTATTCTATCAGTTAGTATTTTCAGACACTAGTCTTGTTTATGTGATCCCTTTGACTCTTAGTCCTATCATTATGATCAATTGTGAACATAAATTGATCACTTGGACTAGCGAGATGGCATTGGTACATGCCACCTTGATGGGATTGAATTGGAATCCCCTGGTATGTTTCTAACTCTACCGTTTGGGGAAAGTCAGCTTGAGCATGTCCCAAGTTGTACATCTCTTCCCTCTCTTATTCCCACTCTTATATTTAACAGGGATCACTTTTCAGTTAAGTTTCAACACTTAAACCTCATTGATTTGCATTTCCCTGATTGCTAGTGATCTTGAACATTTTTTCATGTGCCTGTTGGCCAATTGGATTTCCTCTTTTGAAAAATGTTCATTGAGGTCCTTGGCCCATCTCTCAAGTGTGTTGTTTGTTTTCTTGTTGTGGAGTTTCTTGATCTCTTTATAGATTCTTGTTATTAATCCTTTTTCTGTAGCATAGTTGGCAAATATTTTTTCCCATTCTGTTGGTTGCCTCTTCACTCTCCTGACTGTTTCTTCTGCAGTACAGAAACTTCTCAATTTGATGCAATCCCAATAGTTAATTTTGGCTTTGACTGCCTCCGCTTCCAGGAAGATAGTTGTTTTAAAAACTTTGTCTAATAAATCCAAAGCCTACATTTCTTTAGGATTGTTTCCTGAAGATTTATTTTCTTTGAACAGGGCATGTTTCCCTGGTTTTTTTTTTTTTTTTTTTTTATCACTGTGATCTTTTGTCGAAAATTGGGCATTAGAAAAATAAGCCACCTCCTCAGTTTTTGTAGACTGCATCTATGCAGGGAAACAATGTCACTGCTTAGAACAGAATAAGGCTTAAATTCTTCTCCTAACTTTTCTGAGCATGTGTCCTCCTTGGACCTGATCTGATCCTCTGTCCCCAGTGCACTTCTCGGGAATCTGTGGCTGCTTCTAAATATCTTATTTCTCTGTGAGTCTCATATAGGCTTCTTAGGGCCTTAGATATTACACTTCATTCTGTTGCTCATAATCTCATGCCTCCAGGTGCTCATATGTCTGCAGTCTGCCTTAAGCTTTTCACACACCTCAACACCTGGCATTGCTTTCGGTGACCTGCATGCACCCTTATATCTAAATTATACCCTTATTCCTATTTGGGCTCCAAGCCAAATTCCTTCAGGCATCCCCTGAATGCCTGAATGTTATAAAAATAAGTTCTATTGTTTTCTTTCTTCCTCAATGGAAGAACCAGAAATTAGGCAGCTTCTTGTCGACCACACTTGGATGAACCAGAAATAGGGGAGAAGCAAAGGTGAGCAAAGCTACCACAAAATTTTCTATTACTTTGAGTGTGTTTTTAATTTTTTTTTCTTCATTGGGTATCCACTCACTTACCTCAGACCCTTGGCTGGCCTCTAGAGCTTTCATAAAGCCATTCTAGCTAGTCTGTTGTCATTTATTTGACATTTTTGTAAGGGGGAAATGAGGGCCTGGGGTTTCCTAGTCCACCATCTTGCTAGAAGGATCACCTGAACGCTTGTTAATTAAGATAATACCTATGTACTCATAGGATAAAGAGGGAGATTTATTCACTAATTTTGCTATTTAAAATTTTTGTATGAGAAATATGATGTAGTAGAAAAGAAACTATATGTGAATCAGAGGAGCTCATCTCCTTTCTCTTGTTTTCCCTCTTCTATTCTAAACAACTATGTGGCATCTGATTAATATGCGTTCATCTAGTGCTCCTGTATTGGAGGAAGTAGAGGGAGATACTGACAACTTTTAGGCCACATAATCTGTGATGCATATATTGTAGTGGTCTAGGTAATTTTCAATATTTTCAAGTACATTTTCACCTTGAAATGTCACAATAGAAGCCCAAACAAGCAAACAAATAAACAAAAATCCTGCCAAAATGCATAGGTGATGTGATTTCCTAAAGTAACACTGTCCACCAGGTAGTAGCTGAAGGAAATACAAATAAAGCACTCGGAAGGAAATTACCAATCTTGAAAGAGGACAGACTTGCTTTTTACAGAGATGATATAACATAGTGGTGAGAAGTTCAAATTGCAGACTCCAGCCAAGCAGCCATAAAATCTTGTCCCTTCTCTAATACATATTGGATGTATAATATGGGGAAATTTACTTAATATAACCAAACTTTAACATCCTCAACCTTACCAAATATGTTTTTAATACCAGTAAATGATTTATAAAAACTGTTGTCAAAAGCATGTGCTCAGTATGTATAAAAAATTACTAGTACTACATGCAAAATAAATAATTTCTGAATAGCCTACCTATAAAACCTTCAAGTCCAGCTTGTCTTAGATGTGGCCAATCAAGGAGACTTGTGGGCAGTCTGCCTGGATGTCTGAAACCATGCTAACTTTTACAAAACAAAATATTGGGTACTTTTGACCATTCCCTCAAAGGTGCACAAATCGCTGGCAGATGACCCTCATTCAAATTAACTAATAATTAATCTTTGAAGCCAGCATCCCTGAAGGATAAGTCTTGCTTCTGATTGGCTTATCTTTCTGAGATTGGTTACTATTAAAAAAAAATATCAAGTTGCTTAATATTCCAGTACAGCTCTTCTTTGAAAGTGATACAAGCAATTCATCTACTGGATTCCTTTTCCTTTTCAAAAACCTTACCTTGTACTTCCTGAAGCTTTTGTTTCTTAGCTTTTAGCATATCCTCAAGGACTTTCAAAAAATCCTGAGCAAACGGAGAGTTTCCAGTAATTGAATATGGCACAATGGTTTCACCATATTGTTCCAAATCCATTTTCCGGGCAGGTTCTTCATGTGTCATAATGGTCACACCACTCATCAGAAAATAAACACTACCCAGAAGTCCCACTAACTGGAGCAACATCAACTTCCAGTTGCGCAAAGTAAATATTGCTCTCTTTAAGAGCATAGCATGGTACTGCTGCAGAAAATGTTTACACTGACAAGAGAGAAACATAGCATTACAATGGTCACAGAACTTAATGAAATTCATTAACATGAATGTTTTGAATCTTATGATAAAAGTTACGCATATTTTTAAAAATATAGGGGCCGGCACCATGGCTCACTTGGTTAATCCTCCGTCTGCGGCGCCAGCATCCCATATGGGAGCCAGGTTCTAGTCCTGGTTGCTCCTCTTCCAGTCCAGCTCTCTGCTGTGGCCCAGGAGGGCAGTGGAGGATGGCCCAAGTGCTTGGGCCCTGCACCCACATGGGAGACCAGGAGGAAGCACCTAGTTCCTAGCTTTGGATTGGCGTAGCTCCGGCCTTAGTGGCCATTTGGGGAGTGAACCAACGGAAGGAAGACCTTTTTTTCTCCCTCTCTCACTGTCTAACTCTATCTGTCAAATAAAAAAAAATTTTTTTTGACAGGCAGAGTGGATAGTGAGAGAGAGAGACAGAGAGAAAGGTCTTCCTTTTGCCGTTGGTTCACCCTCCAATGGCCGCCGCGGCTGGCGCTGCGACCTGCGCATCACGCTGATCCGATGGCAGGAGCCAGGTGCTTATACTGGTCTCCCATGGGGTGCAGGGCCCAAGGACTTGGGCCATCCTCCACTGCCTTCCCTGGCCACACAGAGAGCTGGCCTGGAAGAGCGGCAACCGGGACAGGATCGGTGCCCCGACCGGGACTAGAACCTGGTGTGCCGGCGCCGCAAGGCGGAGGATTAGCCTAGTGAGCCGCGGTGCCGGCCAAAATAAAAATTTTTTAAAAAGACCAAAAAAAGAAAGAAAATATAACCTTGGACAGAATATAGGCATAGTTCGTAGACTAAGTAACAAAAAAAAATTTGTTTTATGTTTAATGTGTTGTTTGAAAGTAACAAAGTTTGGCTTCTAATCTCATAACAAAAACCTCAAAAAGAATGATTTTATCATTAACATATTCATAGTATTTTTGTGCAGAATATCACATTCATGTTTCTTAGTATTAAATCAACCTTTCAATCCTACCTCCATTCTGTTAAGGAAACATTCACACAAAATGTGCATATGCAACAGATTTTCAATGCAAGGCTTTAATCTATGAGTTTTACAGGATTGTGGAAAGTCAGAAAACAGGAAATGAACTTACTTTTAAACTACAATGTGTTTCTCTTCAATATCTATATTTAAAAGGGAGTCCCATCAATAATTTGAAAAATGTATATAAATATATTTTTTTCTATAACTGAAAACTTTTTGGCAACCTGTAGTTATATTTTTCAGATAAACAATAGAGATCATTGCTTTAAAATATGTTACACTATTTTCAATACCTCATAATTCATAATGTGAAAAAAATCTCTAATTAGTTGACCAGTATGTACTACAGAATACAACCAGCATTAATTCTGCTGATTAGAAATAAGACAAGCCGGCGCCGTGGCTTAACAGGTTAATCCTCCACCTTGCGGCGCTGGCACACCGAGTTCTAGTCCCGATTGGGGCGCCGGATTCTATCCCAGATGCCCCTCTTCCAGACCAGCTCTCTGCTATGGCCCGGGAAGGCAGTGGAGGATGGCCCAAGTCCTTGGGCCCTGCACCCGCATGGGAGACCAGGAGAAGCACCTGGCTCCTGGCTTCGGATCAGCGAGATGCGCCAGCCGCGGCGGCCATTGGAGGGTGAACCAACGGCAAAAGGAAGACCTTTCTCTCTGTCTGTCTCTCTCACTATCCACTCTGCCTGTACAAAAAAAAAAAAAAAAAAAAAAAAAAAAAAAAAAAAAAAAAAAAAAAAAGACAAAGTTTAGAAGGAGAATCTTTTTCTCACATTGTTTTTGTGTCAAGAGAAAGTACCTTCTGGCTTTTTTTTTTATTTTATTTTAAGATTAGGTATCAGAGTTGAGTTGGTGTTTTACTTTCTTTTTTTTTTTTTTTTTTTTTTTTTTGACAGGCAGAGTGGGTTGGGAGAGAGAGAGAGACAGAGAGAAAGGTCTTCCTTTTTGCCATTGGTTCACCCTCCAATGGCCTCTGCGGCCGGCGCATCTCTGTGATCCAAAGCCAGGAGCCAGGTGTTTCTCCTGCTCTCCCATGCGGGTGCAGGGCCCAAGGCCTTGGGCCATCCTCCACTGCCTTCCCGGGCCATAGCAGAGAGCTGGCCTGGAAGAGGGGCAACCGGGACAGGATCGGTGCCCCGACCGGGACTAGAACCCAATGTGCCGGCGCCACAAGGCGGAGGATTAGCCTAGTAAGCCGTGGCACCAGCCTCCTTCTGGTTTTTTGAAGACTGATTATTAGATATACTTCTAAAATGAAACATATCACTAATTCAGGAATCAACAATTTTCCTAGACTAGTCTATCACACCTGCACTCATCTCCATCTTGTCGAGAGGAGAAAGTAGAGAAAAGTGTTAGGACAGTGGAAAAGTACAGACAGGAGAGAAGAAAATGACATTTCTTAAGTACCTGACGCAGGTTAAACAGCACATAATTCCCATTTTACTGAACTCTTTCAGACAATCTCTGAGAGAATGAAACTGAAGCACAGATATGTTAAGTGAGCTGGCCAAAGACAAATAGGTAGTAACATGAAAGATGAGGAATTTCAGTTCTATCTGGCTCAAAATTCTACACTCTAGTTCAACCTACTCTGCTTTACAACTGGCTCATAAGTCCCTCAGTAAGGTCTTTCTTATAAGCAACTTAGAGAACTACATCCTCCACTGCAAAACCCTAGTCAAAAACACTAGGAAAAATTGTAGGAAAGAGAAATTCGAACAAAAGAAATGCTACTCAATTCAACCACGTTTCTCATAGCAATGAAGTAATATAGTGATTTGAAAAGAGAAAATTAGACAGTAACAGCACATTCAAATGTATAAATTTACATGTCTTTTATGCATGTTAGTGAAATTAGTAATTTTTACCAGGATCCTTTCTGAATTCTCAATGAATTAACAATTTTAAAAACTGAGGTAAGTTTTTGAGGAGTAACAATTTTGAGGTAAGTTACTGAGGAGTAACAATGGTGAGAATACAATCTGATCTTTACCTAAAAGGTCCAGCTTTCTCTAGGAACTCCAACTTTTTTAAGTTCAAATATCAAAATAAAATGTAGCTCTTTTATTCCATCCAAATGCAGATTAGCATTAGGTTATTAGTGAAAATGCTTACCCCCTTATTAAGTTTAATAGTTTTGGTGGATTGGCGCAAGGTGTCACGACGTGTTCTCTCAAAATTTCTGGGCGCATTCATATTCTGGTTTCTGTATCTCTTCTGGATATTTTGGAGATCCTCATTTTCCTCTGCCTGATCACTGACCCTATACAAACACAAACATGCACACACAGCAAACAAATTTTAACCAAAACAGTGGTTCTCAAATAATCCATTAAAGATTGTCACAAATTGAGGGGAAAATGTTTTAAAAAATAAAGGTTATATAATATTAACATTAATGTTGGGTAAAATAAATGACTTAAGGATATAAAAGTATTTTTCATTTTTTAACTTTTTTGAGGGGAGCGTGGTTAAGTCTCCTATGTTCTAAAAATTATAGTACAATAGCAAGGTTTTATGTTTTATGATATTTCTAAGCATTTAACAGTTTAACAGATTTGTTTTCTCATTTTTCTGGTTCAGACAATCTATATCCATAGTAGTTTACAAAGCATATGAACACATAGTTGATTTGTCCCCTCAACTCCATGGGAGATATGTACATAATTAACTTTTTATAAGGGAGAAAATACTAGAAATCACACTATAATAGGAGATTTGAAACATTAAGTCTACCCATGAGAGTTGTGTAACAGTCAACAAAACAGCCATCAAATACTGGTTCCAAACTCTGTATTAAATTCAAGGTAGTGTTTGTATCATGCTTGGTCACTGAGATACTACAGGAATTGATGCCACTGAAGACAAATATGGGTTTCTTTCTTGGCATTTTTTCTAAATTTCTCCATAAGTCTTTTAAATTAAATTTTTACACGATTTTAAGATATATTCAATGGTGAAAATGTTTAAGATATAATGAATCAAAACGCTCAAATATGATTACTCAGATATGCCTAAATATATATGCATAGAAATGAACATATATGTATTCATATACACAATGCAAAATTAGTACAATACTAAATTGTCATACAATTTTCTTTTAAGATTTTATATATTCATTTTAGTATATGTATACTTAAATTGTCATTTCTAAAAACTGAATTTCATTTCACTGTATGAATGCTTCAGATTATTAACCAATTCCTTACTTAGGTTGTTTCAAATGTTTACTATTATAAAATGCTGTGATAACACGATTCCATACATATCACTGTCCAAATAGGACACATTTTCAGATGTAGGATATACACATTTTAAAGCTTCTTATGTATCTTCCAATTTTTTAAAAATATTTATTTATTTTACTTGAAAGAGTTGCACAGAGAGAGAAGGAGAGGCACAGGGAGAGAGAGGTCTTCCATTTTTGTTCACTCCCAAGTCAGCCACAATGGCCGGCACCAAGCCGATCCGAAGCCAGGAGCCAGGAGCTTCTTCTGCATCTGCCACGTGGGTGCAGGGGCCCAAGGACTTGGGCCATCTTCCACTGCTTTTGCAGGCTGTAGTAGAGAGGTGGATCATAAGTAGAGCAGCCAGGATATGAACCGGCACTCCTATGGGGTATCAGCACTGCAGACGGTGGCCTTACCCACTACGCCACAGTGCTGGCCCCCAATATTTTTAATAACGAATATACAACTGACATAGCCTTGAGAATTTATATCATTTTGTTGCATACTCATAAAGGCTAAGTATTTTTTAATTTGGTAATGTTTTATTTTTTAAAGATTTATTTTTATTTATTTGAAAGGCAGAGTTACAGACAAAGAGAGAGAGAGAAAGATCTTCCATCTGCTGGTTCACTTCCCAAATGCCCAAAACAGCCTGGGGCTGCACCAGGCTGAAGCCAGGAGCCAGGAGTTTCACCTGGGTCTCCCATATGAGTCAGGGCCCAGGGACTTACGATATCTCCCACTGCTTTCCCAGGTGCATTAGCAAGGAGCTGGAATAGAAGTGCAGTATCCAGGACTTGAACCAGTGCTTATACAGGATGCTAGCATCACATGCAACAGCTTAACCTGCTGTACTACAATGCCAGCCTTGTCTTTATTTTAAATTCCTTCGAATTAAACATTCATAATCATTCATTTTTAATTACATATCATTATCATTATGATTTTATACCATTTAATATTTTCTTCTTGAATTCAGAGATCTCATTTTTTATTACAATTAATCTTTGTGTCATCTGTCTTAGAGTTCTAATATTCTGATGTACAAAATGTGAGGCCAGCACTGTGGTGCAGTGGGTAAGGCCATAACCTGCAGGACCGGCATTCCATATGGGTGCCAGTTATACTGCCAGCTGCTCCACTTCTGATACAGCTCTCTGCTATGGCCTGGAAAAGCAGTAGAAGATGGCTCAAGACCTTGGGCCCCTGCACCCACATGGGAGGCCTGGAAGAAACTCCAGACTCCTGGCTTTGAATTGGCCCAGCTCGCCATTGTGGCTATCTGAGGAATGAACCAGCAGATGCTTCTATCTCTCTCTCTCTCTCTCTCTCTTTCTCTCTGTTTCTCTCTCTCTGCCTCTGCCTCTTAAACAAATAAACTCAGCCTTCCAAACAAATAAATAAAACTTTAAATAAAAGTTTAAATTTTTTAGTCAAATATTCTCTTTCATGATTTTTTCACAGAAAAAAACAAATATAATAAAACACTATATCCTCAACATAAAAATCAACAATTTTAAATATTTTGTTAGTGAAAGCCAATTAAAATATTTTAGCAATAAATGTAGATCTCTTAATAAGATTCTTAGCCCCATTTTCCCTACCTCTTTCATCAAGTCAACCATAATGTTTGATATATATCTTAAATGTAAACTTACAATTATAGAACAGCTTTGGTTTTACAGAAAAGTAGCATAGAGGAGAGCGGCAAGATGGCAGAATAGGAAGGGAGCACATTGATAGTCCGGGAAGAGACAGTTTAATAAAAGTGGAGATACTGCAGGGTCAAGGAAGAGTAGGGGAAGAAACAGCAGAGAAAACTCTTCTGGAACTAGTGATTCACAGTGGACCTGCATGGAGAGCGAGGGAGCCCAAGTTCAGGACACCAGCGGCAGACTCAACACACCAGCGCTGGAACGTGAGGTGAGCCGAACCTCAATAGCCCGAGACACCAGCGGTCAAGCGGAAAGAGACTAGAGGGAACGAGGCTTGAAACTCCGTGGGGAAAAGTTCACCAGGCTAACTAGAAGAGAGAGAGAGAGAAAAAAAAAAAAAGTGACCGATATGGACACGAGTTTCTCTCTCTCCGCTCACCTTTCAAAGGTGAGCAAGACAAAGAGCAGGCGCCGTTTTGGACATACGTCATAAGCAGGGAGACCTCAGGTCTGCACCAGCCCTGAGCCTAGCAGAAAAACCTGACTCTGGGGGGAGGGGTGAAATAACAGGAGATTAGGATCTAACTTGGGAACCCCGTGGGAGACTGCAGGAGAATTGGAGCCCACGCTGAGGGCAGCACAGATTCCCTGTGTGGTCCTTGGGAAAGAGCTTCTAATCTCTGGCTCCTGTAGGTATATCATTCGCCTGCTAACTACCTCCAATTACGTTCAGCTGTGTGGAATTACTTCCCTTTTGAATCAAAAAAAAAAAAAAAGAAAAAGAAACAGAAAAAGAAAGAAAGAAAGAGAGAGAGATTTACCACGCCTAACCTGGGAGTGTCACCTTTGGCACACCCTCAACACTGAGGAACCAAACAGAGCTCTCAGACCACACTCATCACAAGCCTCTAAGGCTCCATCGAAAGCTTTAATCTAGAGTCATAGTATAACAAGAAAAAACACCACAGTGAAGAAACCAAATATCTCCAACATGCAAAACAACAAATGCAAAAACCGAGGTAACAAGAACAAGGAAGACACTATGATGCCCCCAAATGTAAAAGACACCCCAATTCAAGATTATGAAGATGATGAGATAGAAGAAATGCAAGAAGCGGATCTCAAAAAATTGATAAGAACATTAAGAAGTTCTCAGAAACAAATTCTTGAACTACAGAAATCCTTAAGGACAAGATAGAAAATCTCTCTCGTGAAAATGAAATATTAAGGGGGAATCAAAATGAAATGAAACAACTAGTAGAACAAGAAACTGTGATAGTGACAAGCAAACACATTAGAGAGCCTTAAAAACAGAATGGGCGAAGCAGAAGAGAGAATATCGGAATTAGAAGACAGAGAACAGGAAAGGAAACAGGCAAACCAAAGAAAAGAAGAGGAAATCAGAAATCTAAAAAATATTGTTGGGAATCTACAGGATACTATTAAAAAACCTAACATTCAGGTTCTAGGAGTTCCTGAAGGCATGGAGAGGGAGAAAGGATTATAAGGTCTTTTTAGTGAGATACTAGCAGAAAATTTCCCAGGTTTGGAGAAGGACAGAGACATCTTAGTACAGGAAGCTCATAGAACTCCTAATAAACATGACCAAAAGAGATTCTCACCACGACATGTTGTAATCAAACTCACCAGAGTGAAACATAAAGAAAAGATCCTAAAAGGTGCAAGAGAGAAACGTCAGATTACTCTCAGAGGATCTACAATTAGACTCAGAGCAGACTTCTCATCAGAAACCCTACAAGCTAGAAGGGAATGGCAAGACATAGCCCAGGTACTAAGAGAGAAAAACTGCCAGCCCAGAATATTATATCCTGCAAAGCTCTCATTTGTGAATGAAGGTGAAATAAAGACTTTTCATAGCAAACAGAAACTGAAAGAATTTGTTGCCACTCGTCCTGCCCTGCAAAAGATGCTTAAAGATGTGTTACACACAGAAACATGGTCATCAATATGAAAGAAGGTAAAGGAAGGAAACCTCACAGCAAAAGATCACAGGAAGCTCAATTTCTCTTTGACATAGAATTAAACTCTGATGCTCTGTTAAAGCAATGTGCTAAAGTAATCTATTATGTTCTCTTGATGTCTGTTAAATTCTAATTGTTCAAAAACAGCTGAATTTTTATTAAGAGCTATGGGTTATGTAAATATGTGCTTATTTTCAAAGATTTGAATAATCACCTTGTAACAATGATCAAATTTGGTCTATGTTATGGCATGATTTTAAGGAATCTTATTTCAACCAGATATTTTGGATTTTGAGCCTTCTTGGCATTCTTGACAGGCATTCAAAAAATCAAAGTTTCAAACAATCTGGACTCTAAAATTTCCAGTAAATCTTGGACTTTGGTTTTTCCAGTTTGGGCCCAACTGAAAAATCGAAGGACCTATGTCTCTCATCTTATAGAGACACCAACTAATCAGGCTATTTGGATTATATTAGAAGTACTGTCAAGATGTGATGTGGTACTAAATTTTAAGTTTCTATAATGGAAAATGCTATTAATACAAATGTTTGAGAATTAAAAAGTCTAATGATTTTGTGTTACTAGACATGATAGTTATCCTAATGAGAAAGCCCCAGAGGCCTAAAGGATTAATTACTTGTAAAATCCTACAGGTGCTTTCAAAAATACTGTGAAGTAAGCAAGTGCCTCTTGTTGGTTGATGAGTTTATAATTTTAAACATGGCGACTTAAAGTCTTTTGTCATCCACAGTTATATATGATTTGCTGCTCATAAAACTAAAGCGTTGTTGGTTCTGTGTTTGGCTGTCCTCCTTTAGGTTCCTATGGACTTTTTCCAGCCACTTCTATTGTATTCAGTACTTTGGGATGGCTCTGTAAACAGATGAAGCCAATAATGTATTAACAGTACCAACAGAGAGAAAGTATGGTTAACTGAGGTTACTAAAAACAAAAAGCAATTCAAATCAATTGGCAATCTACGAAAAGAGTTAAAGATTTTAAAAGCTAGTATTAAAATTGCTATATTGGTCTATGATGCTATGTTATATGTGTGCACATATTGTATGTCCACATGGGAAAATTTTATTAAGAATTTTATTTTAACTGTCCATAAATTTAAGCTGCTAAAATTAATTAAAGATACATTTTAATTCGTGTGGTCTGAATCTCTGCATCATATGTTTTATACTTGTTGGTAGAAAGAAATTAAAAACAGTTTATATGGTTTTGCTTAAGTTTACTTGTTAAAGAAACTACACCATGTTAGATATTTAAGAGGTGTTTCCAAATACATGATTCTTAAAATTTATAGAAGGCATTGGACCTTCTGGTAAATGTTTTCTTAAGTTGTTATCTAATGGTTGAAACTGTATGCTAAGTATTCATGTAATATTGCTATTGTCAGCAAGCGATCTAGGACTTGCTCCCTCATTTCTCTATTCTAAGCCCAACTTGTTCTTTCATTTCTCTATTCTCCTCAAGGTAGGAAACTAATTCTATTATGAAGGAATCTGTAGGACACACAATTTAATCTTTAGACCTTATAAAAGAGATGGCTAACATTTTTCTGTAATAGCATAGCCAAAATAAGTGCTTAAATAATAATCTCATAGCTAGATTTACTTCGCCATCAGTGAAGTAAACAGTAAGTAGAAAAAACCTCCCTTTCAGACCAAAGGGAAAGAAAGTTTTTAAGTGAGAATATAATTTTCCTCATGGGCATTGTCTACCTTAGAAAAACTACTACAGAACATGCCTGTGACTATAGACTTGTAGTTCAGGCCACCGAAGATTAGAGATGGGACTTGGGCACTCCCTTGACTTGCATCCTCTGGTCTGCTTGAACACAAACCAGGAGGAAAAGAAAGCTAGGCATCAGAAGCAATGGGTGGCAGGCCTATTAATGGCTGATCTGTACAGTGATCTGCCCTCAAGGAGACCCAACAGGCCAGTCCACTGCAGTGGCTCTCAAAGTGGTAAGCCTGGGCTTCAGCAGAAGTCAGCTTGTGAAGAGCCCTGGCAGCTCTTCCAAGAGTTGGATCACTGGAAATGGACCTGCCCTGGAGTCGAAGGATGCCCAGGTCAGAGCCACAGATCTTATTGGCTCTAAGCTGAAAAGCCCTTCACTCAGCCCAACTTCCAAAGTGACCACTGCAGCTGAGGGGACAGCCAAGTAGGGTCAGCATCATTGCAGGCAGAACTGTAAATTTCTTGTTAGAGATGCCACCCGCCTTTACCTGGCCAGCTCTCCTCCCAGGCCATCCAAGTAATGAAAGTCAACAGAGTGCCTTCCCCCAGGAGATTCACACCTCCCTTAGGATGTACCCCATAAAAGAGATAGATAGGTCTGGGCCTCTTAACTTTACAAGGCCTAAAGCCCACCAGATTATTATCAAGCCCCTTCTATCAGGTTCTATTTGCCTCTCAATCAGAAAACTTAATTGTAGCTTAGACAGCACATTTTTTAGCTCCTCTAATAATGATTCTGTCCTTTGTTCTAGACCCTGTCTAGTGCACTTGGGCCTCATTCCTTCGTAATCATAACCTCTACTCTACCACCAATGGCTCTACTCCCAACCTGTGTGTACTGATGGTCTTCTTCCCCACTTAATGCTGTATAATTGTTCAAACCTGGTTAATGCCACTCTTAGGATCACTGGTTACTATCCTCACCCTGTATTTTATGACCTTGTCTAAATATGATCAGAGTCGGTGAACTCCGAAGGCTTCATAGCCTTGGGAACTCATGATGAGAGCCTAGGGTGGTTACTGGCGCCATAAACTAGAGTGTCAATTTGTTGGGTCAACAACAGGAGTCACTGTGCACTTGCTCCTCATGTGGGATCTCTGTCCTTAATGTGCTATACATTTTGATTTAATTCTATAGCTAGTACTCAAACAGTATGTTTCACTTTGTGTTTCTATGTGGGTGCAAACTGTTGAAATCTTTACTTAATATATGCTAAATTGATCTTTTGTATATAAAGAGAATTGAAAATGAATCTTGATGTGAATGGAAGGGGAGAGGGAGCAGGAGAGGGGAGGGTTGTGGGTGGGAGGGAAGTTATGGGGGGGGGAAGCCATTGTAATCCATAAGCTGTACATTGGAAGTCTATATTCATTAAATAAAAGTTTTAAAAAAAAAAGAAAAGTAGCATAGAATACAAACTTCCTATATACTGCTTCTTCTCTTTCCCTTATTATTGACATCCATCATTATTATACTTTTGTCACTACTAAGGAACAAACATTGATAAGTTACTTAAACTCCAGGTCATTCATATTTCCCTAATTTTTCCATTAATGTCTATTTTTGGTCAAATATCCCATTTAGCACTTAGTTACATTTAGTCATAGTGTCTCCTTAGTCTCTGGCATGTGACACTTTCTTGGCCTTTCCTTGCTTTCATGACCTTGGCGGTTTTGAGCAGAGCAGGTCAAGCATTTGGCAAAATTTCATTTAAGTTTGATTTGTCATATTTTTCTCAAAGTTAGAAAGGGGTTGTGGATTATAAGGAAGAACACTACAGAAGCGAAGGACCCTACTTCTCACCTCTTATCAGGGGATATATGTTGACGTGAGCAATCACAGATGATATTGACCTTGACAACCAGGCTAAGGTAAAATTACATTAGTCCACGTTGATATAGAGGATTAGATGAATAAATGGAAGAGAGGTGAATTTTCCCTGCAGAATTCCAAGTAATGTATGTATGCCCTATTCCCGAATTTCTCCAATCTAATTTCTCCAATCATAGTGAGAGCTGTTTTTAGTGGCGTGCTTCTGAGGAAAGGAGCCCAGAAAGTGGGGGGAAAAGCAATTTTACAGTGGAAAATGTAGGATATATTTTAATAATTTTATATCTATACTCATGCATCCAAGTAAAATTTTGTTTTATGGGTTTAAGCTTTGTATAAATGATACTTAATAGAAAGTCCTAAAAGCACCCCTTTTGAGACCAGCACTGTGACATAGCAGGTAAAGCCGCCGCCTGCAGTGCCAGCGTCCCATATCAGTGTGGTTTGAGTCTCAGCTGCTCCACTTCTGATCCAGCTCTCTGCTGTGGCCTGGGAAAGCAGTAGAAGATGGCCCAAGTCCTTGGGCCCCTGCACCCACATGGGAGACCTGGAAGAAGCTCCTGCGTCCTGGCTTCGGATCAGCACAGTTCTGGCCATTGCGGCCAATTGGGGAGTGAACCTGCGAATAGAAGACCTCTCTTTCTCTCTGCCTCTCTGTAATTATGACTTTCAAGTATACAAATAAAATCTTAAAAAAAAAAAAACTTTTTCCTCCTCTAAAACATTATATGTTTTATATTTCTCCATGTTGATATGAGGGAGGGAAATTCAGTTCATTCACTTCAACTGATGAACAGTATTTAACTATATTTGGTATATTTTATTCACACATTATTCATTATCATATTTTGCTGTTGCATCTTTGAGTATGTATTTGTATCTGCTTCCTTGGCATATGTGTGACAGTTTCTATATTGTATATGTCTAACAGTGAAGCTTCTGTGTTGTGAAAGGTATTTTCTTTTTTTTAAGATTTATTTATTTATTTGAAAGTCAGAGTTACACAGAGAGAGGAGAGGCAGAAAGAGAGAGAGAGAGAAGTCTTCCACTCCCCAGATGGCCGCAATGGCCAGAGCTGTGATGATCCGAAGCCAGGAACCAGGAACTTCCTCGGGGTCTCCCACGTGGGTGCAGGGGCCCAAGGACTTAGGCCATCTTCTCATCTTCTACTGCTTTTACAGGCCATAGCAGAGAGCTGGATCAGAAATGGAGCAGCCGGGTCATGAACCGGCACCCATATGGGATGCTGGTGCTTCAGGCCAGGACGTTAACCCACTGCTCCATAGCGCCGGCCCCGAAAGGTATTTTCAACTAGCTGGATACAGCCACATGTGTGTTCACCAATATGCTGGGACCAATTCATTGTACAATTAGCAGAACTTGAGAGTACTTTCTTCCTTTTGATTACAATCAATGCTGGTTATGCAAAATCAAAGGAAGTTCGATTATTCTAAGTCTTTTATGTTGAAATAGAAATTTTAGGGGCCAGCGCCATGGAGTAGAAGGTAAAGCCACTGCTTGCAGTGCTGGCAATCCATATGGGCACCAGTTCAAGTCCTTGCTGCTCCACTTCCAATCCAGTTCCCTGTTATGCTAATGACCTGGAAAAGCAGCAGAAGATGGCCTAAGTGCTTGGGCCCCTGAACCCATGTGGAAGACCTGGAAGAAGCTTTGGCTCCTGGCTTTAGAACAGCCCAGTTCCAGCCATTGTTGCCATTTGGGGAGTAAACCAGCAGATGGAAAATCTCATGCTCTCTACATCTCTGTCTCTCTCTCTCTGTAACTTTGTCTTGCAAATAAATAAACCTTAAACAAAAGAAATTTTAGAATCAGTTTGTCAATTTCTACAAAAATGACTTCTGGCATTTTTATCATGGTTCAATGAAACTATATATAGATTGATTTGGAAAGAATCTATGACTTTAAAATGTTAGTCTCCTGACTTAACAAAGGCAAGTAGATTTATTTATATCTATTTTAATTTTTAATTTCTCTCAGTAATAGGATGGCCCTAGTGCTTGGGCCCCTGCACCCATGTGGGACGCCCAGAGGAGGTTCTTGCGTCTTGGCCCTGGCTATTGTGGCCATTTGGGAAATTAACTAGTAGATGGAGGGTCTCTCTCTCTCTTTCCCTCCCTCTCTCTCTCTCTCTCTCTACGTCTCTGTGACTCTGCCTTTCAAATAAATAAGTAGATCATTTTAAAAAAAGATTTATTCATTTTAAAGTTAGAATTAGAGAGAAAGGTGGGGGGGGGGGGGGGGACAATATCTTACATCTGCTGAGTCACTCCCCAGGCAGCTCCAGAGGTCTGCAATGCCAGACTGAAGCCAGGAGCCAGGAGTTTCACCTGGGTCTCCCATGTGGATGGTGGGTGCCCAAACACTTGGGCCATCTTCTGCTGCTTTTCCCAGGACATTAGCAGGGAGCTGGATCAGAAGTAGATTGGCTCCCATATAGGATGCCAGTGTCATAGGCAGCGGCTTTACCCACTACACCACATTGCCTGCCCCTGACAAACTTTTAAAACTGATTTCACATTGCTACTTGTTAGTGGTCTGTTCAAGTACTCTATTTCTTCATGATTCAATTTTGATAAGAATGGATGATTCCAGCACTTTGGTCATTTCGTCTAGGTTTTCAAATTTGTTACCAGGTAATTATTCATAGTAATTTCTTTCTAACAATCCATTGCATTTCTGTGATGTGAACTGTAATGTGTATTTTTATGTATATGAATCTTATTTTTTCTTAGTTTAGCTGTCAATTAGCTTAACTTTTCAAAGAACCAGCTCTCTTTCACTGATTTTTAAGTCTTTTTCTGTCTATATAACATTATATGTACTCTGAGTTTTATTACTTCTTTATTCTACCGATTTTGGATTTTATTTGTTCTTGTTTTTAAAGTTCCTTAAGGTGATGCCTTAAGTGTTTACTTAAGATCTTTCAGCATTTTTTATATAAGCATTGATTGCAATAAACTTCCCTCTTAGTACAAAAGCTATATCCCATAGGTTTTGGTATGCTGTATTTCAATTTTCATTCCTTTTAAAAAATTTCAAAAATTTCCCCCTTGATCTATTGATTTTTCATTTCCATGTATTTATGCAGTTTCAAAAGTTTTTCTTGTTACTGACAGGTTTTATTGCACTATGGTAAAAAACATACTTGATATGATTCAATTTTTAAAATATGCTGGTACTTGTTTTGTGATCTACCACATGATCTATCCTGGAGATCTTCATCTTTTGTGTATCTTTTACAGGTTCTTTCATTGTGGATAGCTTTAGGCTTGCATATAGTATCTTGTACATTCAACCTACTATTATTAATTTACAAAAACTTCATAAAAACTTCAATTGTATAGAAAACCTCTACACTGACTTCCCTACTCACCCATCCACTAACACACACACACACACACACTCACACACACACTTTGTATTCTTGCATTGTTTGCTTGTACATTTTTATATTGTGTATCCATTAACAAATTTTTACCTTTCATATGAGGGATAAAAGTAATTTGCACATTTTTATTGCAGTGTTACATTAATCTTGGTGCCTATGTATATTCACCAGTGGGGTTTATGATTTCATATCCTTTTCACTACTGTTTTCTTTCAGCTCTCTTAGGCATTTCTTGCAAGGCAGTCCTGGAAGTAACAAACTCTCCAAAATGTTCTTTCAATTTATTTATTAAGTATACAAAGGTGTGTATGAATGTATATGTAGGAGTGTGGGGAGGGTGCAAGAAAACAACAGAAGGGGCCAGCGCTGTGACATAGCATATAAGCCACCACCCGCAGTGCCAGCATTTCATACGGGCGCCAGTTCAAGTTCCAGATGCTCCACTTCCAATTTAGCTCTCTACTATAGCCTGGGAAAGCAGAGAAAGATGGACCAAGTCCTTGGGACCTTGTACCCATGTGGGAGACCTGGAAGAAGCTCCTGGCTTCCGATCGCCTCAGCTCCAGCTGTTGTGGCCATTTGGGAACTGAATCAGCAGGTGGAAGACCTCTCTCTCTCTCTCTCTCTCACTCTGCCTCTACCTCTCTGTAATTCTGTCTTTCAAATATAGCAAGTAAATCTTTATGGGGGCCTGCACCATGGCTCACTTGGTTAATCCTGCGCCTGCAGAGCCGGCATCCCATATGGGCACTGGGTTCTAGTCCTGGATGTTCCTCTTCCAGTCCAGCTCTCTGCTGTGGCCCGGGAGGGCAGTGGAGGATGGCCCAGGTGCTTGGGCCCCTGCACTTGCATGGGAGACCCGGAGGAAGCAGCTGGCTCCTGGCTTTGGATTGGTGCTGCGCTCCGGCCGGCCGTAGCGGCCATTTTGAGGGTGAACCAACGGAAGGAAGACCTTTCTGTCTCTCTCACTGCCTAACTCTGCCTGTCAAATAAAAAAAAAGTAAATCTTTAAATAGAAAAGAGAGAGAACAATAGAAAAAGATAACCTTGGAAATTGCATTAGTAAAGTCCTCTATTTCCTTATTAAAATTTTGTTGGCCTAATCTGCAATTTCTATGAGAACTAAGTTAAAGATTCTCATACTAATGTGAATTTATATTTTTTCTTGGAGTTCCATAAATTTTTCCTTTATTTATTTAGATATAAGATGTGTAAGTCTTAGTTTTTGGTGGACTGTTCATTTTAAATTTCGAACCAGATTTTGTATATAATTTACTAAAAAGGAGAAATAAATAAAATAGGTAACAGGAAATAGAATACAAATAATTTTTTTCAGATAATTCCAGAGATAAACACATTAAATAGAAAAAGTAAGATATTCTTAAAAAATTAGTTGACAAAGTAATATATTCATATGTAATAAGAAAGAGCTAAAGTATAATTCTGCAAAAAGAAGAAGGGAATCTGCACTAACAAACATTAATGGATTTTAGCAAACATAGAGTTACCATTGGAATACAAAGCCTATATTTATGGTTGCACTAAAAATTTTGGAAGAGATATCAGTATGTCTAATAATCATAATGAAATAATTTTAAGAGAAGGGCACTGAAATAACTAACTAACCAATAGGAGTGGGTATTAGATCCGATATCTGGTCTCATGCAAAAAACTAACTTTAATTAAGTAAAATAAAAATAATGCTAGAAGAAAATATAGATAATACTCATCTACTTTCAAGATTAGAAATATTTTCCCACATATACATCAGAAAAAATATAAAATATTGATATAAATGAACAGCGTTTTAGATTTCTGTAATAAGAAATAATAAGTATACAAATGAAAAGCAAATGACACAAAAATTCTATTAAGTTGGTTTGAAACTGTCGCTTCTTAGTTTGGTGGAGTCTTAGAGAATCTATATAATTTCATATAATTTCTTAAAGGATTATATAATCTTTCCCCTGCCTATGTCTTCACTGGCAAAGTGGATACTATAAAAGAATATATTTCATAGAATGAACTGGATTTTAATGATTAAATATCAATACATTCCATTTAGAATGATATCTAATATATAGCAAACACTCAGTAAATATTAACTTTTAATCAGTTTTATAATGTTCTTTTTAAAATTTTTTTTGACAAGCAGAGTGGACAGTGAGAGAGAGAGACAGAGAGAAAGGTCTTCCTTTTCTGTTGGTTCACCCCCAATGGCCGCTGAGGCCGGCGCACCCCGCTGATCCTAAACCAGGAGCCAGGTGCTTATCCTGGTCTCCCATGCACGTGCAGGGCCTAAGCACTTGAGCCATCCTCCACTGAACTCCCGGGACATAGCAGAGAGCTGAACTCCCGGGACATAGCAGAGAGCTGGACAGGAAGAGGAGCAACCGGGACAGAATTCGGTGACTCCGATTTGGATACCAGCCAGAAATATCAGGCCTATGCCCGATGCAAGTAACAACCCACCCAAGGAGCGGTTTGCCCCTGAGGGAGATCCCCTTGTCTTTCCTCTTCCAGAAATGGATGGAGATCCAGATCGAGAGGCAGGCGATGATGCGGATGCTACTCTTCACTGTGATCCTGATAAGAAGTGCCTGGCCCAGTGACGGGGGATTCGATGACCCAAACGTGATCATCAAAACACTTCAGGAGGACCTGAAAAAGACGAAGAGAACTCCAAGAAAGCCCCTTTTGGACGGGCCTTAATGGACTCTTGCCCTACCTCTTCCCTCTTCTTGGACTGCTTCTTGCCCTGCTTTTAATCTTTGCTATTGGCCATGCATAATGAATAGGCTTATACAGGTTATACAATAGCGCATAGAGGCAATAAGGGTGAGACAGGTTGAGGTTCATTACCAGAGGCTGGTACCCATAGAGGGCTACGATCCCCTAAACTGGGGAAGTTCCCCCGGTACTCTCCACATTGCCAATGACGGGTAAGATTCTGGATGGACCGGAACAACCTAAGACAGGCAGTGGAGAAGGATCACCACACTCCCATAATTACAAGTCACACGACACCCCAAGATGGGTAAAGCACCCAGCATCCTGTACCAACCTAAGACAGGGCTCATGGCCAAGCTGCCTGGGTTACCAATGACGGGTAAGGGCAAGGACGGCTGGGGGCAACCTAAGACAGGGACTGCGTGTTAAAACATAAAGGGCGAGTTGTGGGGGAAGCTGAATCCAGGGAGGCCTAGAGGAACTTCCTGAACCTGCCTCGAATTTGAAAACCTATCTTTAAGTTTCAATTCCCTGGTAGCAAACACCCTAGCCCCAGGGCACTTTTGCCTAAGGATCTTCAAGGTGGTACAATAGGAGTTGTTAAGACCCTTTTGCATCACAACACCCCACCCCTTTGCCCTCGTCCTCTCATCCACTCTGTACCATCTGCTCTGTACCTCAGCTATATATACACCTCCCTTTTACAATAAAGTGAGATCATGCTTGGAAAAAAAAAAAAAAAAAAAAAGAATTCGGTGCCCGGACAGGGACTAGAACCTGATGTGCCGCTGCCGCAGGCAGAGGATTAGCCTATTGAGCCACGGTGCCGGCCCTTATAATGTTCTTTTTGAGTCAATCTTATCACTGTCACCATGGTACCCTTTTTGGGGTAACTACTATTATCTAGCCATTAAACTTTATCTATTACAAACCTAGCATCCATCCTCATATTAACCCCTTTAAAAAGGTTAAACTGAATCTTGATGATGTTAAATAAATCTGTGACATCTAGAAATTAGCATTGTTACAGGCATGGTTAAAAACCTAAATTTATCTGACATTACTGCTCATACTGTTTCTACTAAACCATGAATTAATTAATTACAATGAAAAAACAAGCTTAGTACACTGTGGAATCAGTACATGAAGGTGACAAAATATGCTCCTTAAAGAAAAAACATCCTTTGATTCTTAGCAGTAGTATTTTAATGGAATAAAGCAAACACAACTGACAAGAATATATTATTATCTGCTTCCCTTTGCTGTTATATTTCTTATTCTAAATTAATCAAGTAATATCCTCTCTAGATAGATAGGTATAGTCATATATTATACATTCATCAAAAAGTTCATAAAGGTTATGTTATTAGAAAACGATGTACGGTTTCTTTTTTAAAAGTAGATTAAAAAAAAAAAAAAGAGTTACAGAGAGAGAGAGGAAGAGACAGAAAGAGATCTTCCATCTGTTGTTGTTTCCCTCCCCAGATGGCCACAATGGCTAGGACTGGGCCAGGCCAAAGCTAGGAGCCAGGAGCTTCGATCACTTCGCTCAAACATTTGGGCTATCTTCCGCTGCTTTTTCCAGGCCATTAACAGGGAGTTGGATCAGAAGTGGAAGTGTCCACATGGGATCCCAGTGTTACAGGCAGTGACTTTACCTGCAATGCTCGAAGATTAGCCCCATGAATTTCCAAATCTTTTCACCAAAATTAATTTTTCTTTTTATTTCATTTCCATGAACTTTTTGAAGTATCTTTGTACATTTCTTAGGTTTACTTTGTTAACTTGAGAGTCACTAGACTTTGTAGACACTGAGACTCACAAGATGGTTTTGAGGCCAGAAAGAATGAAATCTAGACCTCAGATAATACTTTTTGAAGTTTTCTGACAGCTAACCAGCTCACATTCCCTTAGAAGTATCCTGAATTCCCAAGATACTTTCTCTCTGAATTTCCACACAGTGCAAGTTGTGGGGAATCCCACAGGAGTCCCAAAAGAGTTACAGAGCACCACTAACCCAAAAAGAAAGAGAAAAAGCAAAACCAAAATGGAGTTACTTAAGCTAAGCAAAACCAAAATGGAGTTACTTAAGCTAGGGCCAATAAGCACCAGGAACTGCCTAGACCATCTGTCAAAACAGACACAGGTGGTGAGGCCTGATAAGGACTGGGAGACATTACATCACAAGAAGAAGCCAACCAGCTGGCTACTGCATTACTTCACCCTCACTACTGTCACACCCAGAAGACACCTAAAACATCATTGGTCACACCCAGGCACCAACATCTGGTTGGTGACACCCCAAAAAATGAGCTTGTGATTTGTGACACATGAGGGCAAATTCACTACCCACCCACCCCAGAAGGAGGATAAAAAGGCAAGCTTCACAACTGGCTCTTCATCCCCTTGGGGACCATGGCTCAGTGCACATGGAACTCTGCCCGAGTCTTCACTGACTGAAGCTCTGCTCGCCACTCTGCTGGTGCCAACCTCGCCTGGACGTCCCAGCTGCTGCCAGACCTGACATAGGAGCCATACTGGACCTCTTATCAGTGACCTCTCCAACCATTCACCTTGCTGTCCATTTTGGAACTTCGAGCCTGCCCAGACTGCAGTCATCCCACCACTCCTGCCTGTAAGTGACTGTTCTGAGATCCGTCTCTCCAAGTGATAACGGAGATTTTGGACTCTGGACTTTGGACTTTGACTTTTTGTGACCATGATATGAACCTTGAAAATGCAACATTCATATTACAACCTTAGCCATGAGTATTCAGACTGGCTATGCTCTTATGCTTTGTAGGTGTTATACTTATCACTACTGCTGGATATTTCTGGAAGTTGCCTTACTCCTAAGTGTGTGTTTTGACCTATGGACTAATGACACATTAGGTGGTATTGACTTTTAGATGTGTGCACTGTGTATATATATTGAGTGGTATTGAATATTGAATAATAAATTATATTGAAAAGACTATCACAATTCTGTGTGATTCTTGCCTGTGCTCCGACATGTTGCATTAGCCTTGTTGAGCTGCATGAGAAGTGGCACTCACGACACAAGTTAATCTCAGAATACAAACCACACACAAGTTAAGTAGGTTACAGTGCCAAGATTAGATCAAGATTGTAGAGTTCTCCCTAACAAAACTTCCAGCTAAATCCAAGACTTCTATGACCATGTAATTTGTTTACTATCTAGGGCAATCCTAACTCCTCTATTCTTGAAAGACACAGGCACCTGAATGGAAGCCAGACAGTCTGACACACAGTCTTCCCTAATACTCTCCTGTCCTGGGTATTCAATAAAAGCAGTCAGTCTTTATGCAGTCGCATAGCTTCAGGTTTAACACTGAGCGTCCTGTGTCCCTGATCTCTGGTTCGCTGCTCTCACTTAAGTTCCACAATCCGCTGGTGCAGCATCACAGCACTAGTTGAGTGAGTATATAAGGGAATTCACCTGGCATTAACAGACTAGCACAGCCAGAAATCTACTATGATTTCTTCATTACTCCAGCATTATACAAAATGAGAATTGCTTTCCAACTGAAATATGATATTAAAAGAGGAGGTTCTCCTCTGCCTTCCTCATGCATAATCACTTACGCAAAGAAAACTTCTTCCAAGGTCGTCATAGAGACACCAAAGGCAGCAATGCCCAGCTCTTCCTGACGTTCTTCCAGCTCAGCAAACAGTGCTTCGAATCTAAAAGTGAAGAGAGAAGAGGAGAAAGAGCTAGCGGCAAAACATTATTTTCATATTTATATTACTTGTTCCCAATTAATTTTTTCTCAGAAGTGGGAAATCTGTAAATCACTCTTCACTACAATGCCTGCTATAGTTTCCATGTCCCTGATAAATTACATATGTGAAACCTGTAAAGAAAAAAGCCACAGCAAACTGATTCTTGATTATCTGAGCAAATTATGAATAATTGACTTTTGGGGCCAGTGTTGTGGCATAGTAGTTCAAGTCTACACCTATATTGCCAGCTTCCCATATAGCTGCTGGATTGTGTCCCATCTGCTCCACTTCTGATCCAGCTCACTGACAATGGCCTGGGAAAGCAGCACAAGACAGCCAAAGTGTTTGGGCCCTTGCTATCCACGTGGGAGACCCAGATAGAGCCCCTCTGACTCCTGGCTTTGGCATGGCCCAGCTCTGGCTATTGTGGCTATCTGGGGAGGGAAACAGCAGATGGAGGATCTCTTATTCTCTGTCTCTCCCTTTCTCTCTCTGTAACTGTGACTTTCAAAAGCATAAATAAATATTTTAAAAATTGACTTTTTTATATGTTAATATTCATTACTAATTAAGACAATTTAGTTAATATATACCATGGCTCCTATGAAACACTAAATCAAACAGGAAAAGGTAAGTAGGTAGGAAACACTCAAAAATAATAAGTAGAAGACACTCAAAGCAGAGAATGAAGTAAGAATATTAGAGGTCAGGGACTGGGAAAAAACTGTCAACTCACCAAAGCAGGTAAGTTTTGCCACTTAGGAAGAAGAGTTTTTCTAAGATTTCTTTGTATTTTATATTTAGAAGATTATCTACTCCAGAAACCTATGCAGTTCTTGAATCAGTCACTACTATATTCTCTCTAAAGTGGTGAACATGAGCAGATAAAGAGTTCACTATTATATTCTAAGGTGTAAACGTGACTAGATAAACAGGACAGAAAATTCTCAGTTTTGGAAAGCTCTATCAGATTTTTCTCTATTTGAGCCCAAGTTGGATTCAAAACACTCTATTTCATTATTGGATGGAAAAGGAATTTTCAAAATATTATTGTTTCTCTCTCAATAGTATAGTAAATGTATACAACAGACACATGTATAGACACATTTATCAGTAGATACATGGGAAGATCCTAAGCAGCACACCACAAACTCAACTCAACACTGACTATCGCTGTGGAAAAGGTTTATGAGGTCCCTTCTCTTTTAATTCATTTGCTATTTGTAATGATAAACTTTTAGAAGTGAATTTGTTTATGTATATGTATATAGGTTAATAGCAAACCCAAGGCTTGAGAAATCAGAATAAAATAAAAATTTATAATGAATAATTCAAGCATTATCATTGTAATTATTTTCTGATTTAAAACATAGATAATACAAATATTGAAATAAGAAGTAAAAATATGCCTATTACTCAAACATTTGTTATAAATTTGATGTACATCTTTATTCCATTTGTATATTTGTGTTTTCATATTTTTCACATCAAGAACATGATATAAAATTATATATCAAATTCTGAATTTAAAATTAGGAGCATTTTTCCAAAATTTCAGACTTTTCATATTCCTTCAGGTGAATATCCTATAACTTAATAATTTTCCTCATCGTTTGCTATTTAGATTATTTATATTTTGATTTTATAGGTCCTATTTATTGAATTGTACTGTATGTTTTCTTAGACTGCATTTTCTTTTCAAGGGAAAGGGTTTATTGGGGGAAACCCAACAGACAGGAGGAAGGGGCAAAGAAGGAAAAGAGGGAGAAGGAGAGCATAAGAGAGAGATCGAGAGAGACAGAAAAAGAGAGATCAGGAGACAGACAGAAAGAGAGCCACATGTTCAGGAATAGGTCCTCTTAAATCTTTGCCAGGGGTTGGTAGGGAAGTAGGAGCAATGAATACCATTAGGATGGGTGTGGGGCTGACAACGGTGGTTGGGCCATGGGGTCACCTGACTTTCAGCCATGGCTGCAAAGGCTAGAGCCTAGGATGGTGTTGGGGTGTAGATCACATCATAGATAAGACTGCGCCATTTTACTAACATTCCTCCCTTTTGTTTTTTATAAAGCAAGAGTTGTATGGGATTACACTAGCCCCAAAAGTCCAGGAATTGTAGAGGGACAATGATCTGTCTTTAGAGCTACTTCCTGCTAACATGGGGTGACAAGGTACTATCTGCTGGCATGGGGCGAGGTTAGACTGTAATTTTCATCCTGAAATGATCAAAGTGTGACTATATTCAGGAGATGCTCAACACTAGTACTCATATATAAAAAGACAGTTTCAGGGCCACCATTGTAGCGCAGTGGGTTAAGCCACTTCCTGTAATGCCAGCATCCCATAAGAGTGCCCTACTGTTTCACTTCCAACCCAGCCCCCAGATAATGTGCTGGGAAAGCAGAAGACAGTCCAAGTACGTGGGCCCCTGCCACTGATGTGGGAGACCTGGATGGAATTCCAGTCTCCTGGCTAGAGGGTAGCACAGCACTGGCTGTTGCAGCCATTTGGGGAGTGAACCAGCTGATGGAAGATCTTTCTCCGTCTCTCCCTTTCTCCTTCTATTCAAATAAATAAATCTTTTTTTACAAGGCACTTTCATAAAAACCTAAGTGGTTACCATTATTTAAATTTTTTCCTAATAGGCAAAATAATTTTGAATATTTAGCTTAACTTTGTTCTTTTAGTACCAGTAATTTTGAATAATTTTATATATAGGCAATTTGCATGTTTTTCTTATTAAAAATTATTATTTTAATCCAAAAGTAATGTTTAGATAAAACATAAATAAGGATGCCATGAACATTCTTGTACATAAATATCTGATTATGGTAAATATTTGCCAAATGTAGCAAATGAGTATCTGTGCCTGTTTTACTATTTTATTATATTTATAAAGATGTGTAGCAATTTAAAAATAAAAAATATGATGGGAAAGTGACATCAGCAAGACAGCAGAGTAGTAATACCTGGACCCTCTTGCCCTCTTGAAAACATTTATTCAATAATAATCCATTGATAAATTCTCTTTATGAAAAGTTGGAAGCAAACTGAAAGGCTATTATACCCAGGAAAAACGGGAAACTGGACTCATCAAGGCTAATAGGGAAATTCAAGATCCCATTCTTAGAGACCCTACCTCCAGCATTCCCTCAGATTTGAAGAAAATAAACATACAAGAGACTCAATGAGAGGCTGGTGCTGTGGCACAGTGGGTTAAAGCCCTGGTCTTTAGCACTGGCATCCCATATGGACGCAGGTTCAAGTCCCAGCTACTCCATTTCCAATCCAGCTCTCTGCTATGGCCTGGGAAAGCAATAGAAGATGGCCCGCCTTGGGCCCCTGCACTCATATGGGAGACCTGGAAGAAGCTCCTGGCTTCTGGCTTTGGATCTGCACAGCTCCAGCCATTGCAGTCATCTAGGGAGTACACCAAAGGATGGAAGACCTCTCTCTCTCTCTCTCTCTCTGGCTCTACCTCTCTCTGTAACTCTGTCTTTCAAATAAATAAAATAAATCTTAAAAAAAAAAGGAAAAAAAAAAAAGAAACTCAATGAATTTCAAGGAAGATGCACTCAGACAGATTCATACCGAGATACGTAATCAAATTTTTGAAAACCAAAGACAGGGGCCGGCGCTGTGGCAGAGCAGGTAAAGCTGCCACCTGGAGTGCCGGCATCCCATATGGGTGCCAGTTTGAATCCTGGCTGCTCCACTTCTGATCCAGCTCTCTGCTATGGCCTGGGAAAGCAGTAGAAGATGGCCCTAGTTCTTGGGCCCCTGCACCCATGTGGAAGGCCTGGAAGAAGCTCCTAGCTCCTGGCTTCAGATCGGCCCAGCTCCGGCCGTTGTGGCCAATTGGGGAGTGAACCATCGGATGGAAGACTCACTCTCTCTCTCTCTCTCTCTCTCTCTCTCTCTCTCTACCTCTCCTTCTCTTTCTGTGTAACTCTGACTTTCAAATAAATAAATAAACCTTTAAAAAAAAAAGAGAGAAGGAAACCAAAGACAAAGAGAATCTTGAAAGCAGCAAGAGAGAAGTAATTCATCACATACAAGGGCTCCTCAATAAGATTATCGGATTTCTTATCAGAAACTTTGGAGGCCAGAAGGCAGTAGATTGATATACTTAAAGTGCTAAAATTTAAAAAAACATATATCACCCAAGTATCCTACAACTGGCAAAACTGTCCTTCAAAACAGGGAGGGGAGGGATAAGACATTTCCAAATCAACAAAAGATAACAAATTCATAACACTAGACCTGACTTGCAAAAAATGCTCAAGAAAGTCCTACAAGTTGAAATAGAAGGATATTGGAAAGTAACTTGAAAATATATGAAAAACCAAAAAGGGAAACATAAAAAAGCTAGTGCTATAAAAACTAGCATATTCCACAATATTCTGTAACTGTACTTTTAAGTCATCTATATAATTTAACAGATTAATACATTTTTTAAATTAGTGTTCTAAAATTTAATATTACTATAACTTTGGTTTGGAACACCACCTACCAAGACTAAATCATAAAGAAATACAGCATCAGAATAAATATACCTAGTGGGAGATTAAACCAGTAATGAAAAAATTTTCTAACAAAGAAAAGCTCTGAGCCTGGAGACACTGGTCAATCCTACCAAATAATTAAAGAAGAACAACTGCCTATCTTCTCAATTTTTCCCCAAAGATTAAAAGAAGAAGGAATTTTTCCAGCTCACTCAATGAAGCCAGTATCACCCTTATACAAAAAACAGGACAAGAAAAGTACAGACCAATGTTCTTTAAGGAAATTGATGCAAAAATGCTCAACAAAGTAACTTCAAACTGAATTCAACAGCATATTAAAGAGTACAACAGCTAAGTGGGATCTATTCTTGGAATGAAGCAATGGTTCAATTTAATAAAATATATCAATGCAATATTTTAATATATAATATATGTAACACATAATATATCAATGTAATATCTAGTATTCCTAGAATGAAGAAAAATTATTTCAATTGATGCAGAAAAAAACTGACAATTTTCAACATTTTTGATAAATATACTCAACAAACTAGGAATAAAAGGAAAGTGTATCAATAAAATAAGCGTGATATATAAAAAGCCCTCAGAAAACATTATGTTCAATGGTGAAAGACAAAAGCTTTTATTTTAAAATCAGTAATAAAACAAGGATGTCAACTTTTTTCACTTGCATTCAACATAGTACTGGAAGTTCTGGAAAGAACAATTTACAAGAAAAAGAAATAAAGGAATCCAAGTTGGGGAAGAAGTAAAATTATGCCTGTTTGCAGATAATATGATCTTATGTGTCAAAAACTAAACCAAAGTCATTACAAAAAGAGAAAACCACAATGTAAACATACATCAAAACATTACACTGTATATTTATAAATTCACAAATTATTCTTCAACTAGAAATAAAACTGAAAGAAAACAAAAAATAATAAGTTAAAAAATTCACTGGATGCTACTTGCCAAGAAGGAATTTTATACCAATAAAGTGTCATGTGAGAGGTCTTCAAAAAGTTCGTAGAAAATGCCCACTATGAAACCTGCATGGGTTTCAAATTTTTTCCCCTTATTGGCTTCCATCTGTACAATTAATGAAATCTAAAGGAAGTAAATTTTCTGACTACTTGTCAATTGACAATTAGAATAAGTTAACTGTCAAGCCTGAGGAAATTTGGAAGTATAATTTATGATTACCTAACACCATTCATCTAGTATTTTCTATATCCATACCTGTGTGTATATTCCTTCGGTAGCAGAAATGATAATTCAGCTGCAACATCGTTCTCCAAACTGGCAGTTGGTATATGATAAATAATCAAGTTGGAGACTCTTTTCACATCACAACCAAGTTGTTTCACTATGACTAAGTGGTATCCCACACCTGAAAAGATCCATTTAGAAGACCAAATTAAGCAGTTTTGAATTTCTTATACTCTTTGGAAACCATTCTTGGCCCCATGGTTCAAGTTCCCCAGGTGTACAGGGAAGAAAGCATGGTGTGTCACAGTTATTTGCCTAAAATCCAAGGAGATGCATTCAAAGAGCTTCCAAATGCTGCTCTAAGAATGCAGGGATGGTTTTTTAGAGGGTGGTGATCAAGTCTGAAGAGGCCATCAAAAGTGGAGCTGTCCCTCTCTCATGTTGTAACCAATGAAGGCCATTCAGACAGGGGAAAAAAGGTGGGGGGGGGGCATGCAGGGATAATAATACATGTTATGTAAGCAAATTTAGAGAACTACAGAAAAGTCCTCTGTTATTTAATCTCCCTTCCTATGAAACTGCAATCTGGGAGCTAGGAGGACAGTAATAAGCATTAATTAATTCATTCAATTTATATTTATTGCATATCTACTATGAGCCAGGCACTATTTTAGATACAGAATATATAAGAATGCCTAAGGACATAGCAGTTAGCCAAAAAGGTAAAAATCATAATGACTGGGGACAGCATTGTGGTATAGCAGGTAAAGCTGCTGCCTGTAATACCAGCATACCATATGGGCGCTGGTTCATGTCCCAGGTGCTCCATGTCTGATCCAGTTCCCTGCAGTGGAGGATGGCACAGGTGCTTGGGTTCCTGCTACCCACATGGGAGACCTGGAGGAAGCTCCTGGCTCCTGGCTTTGGCCTGGCCCAGCCCTGATCACTGTAGCCATCTGGGGAGTAAATCAGCTGATGGAAGATTTCTCTGTCTCGTCCTCTCTATCTGCAACTCTTTCAAATAAATAAATAGTTATTTTTGAAAAAAACAATAATTTATATTTCAGTGAGAAAAACAATATAGCAGAAAATAATTACTAAAATGTATAGTGCACTACATAGTGTCAGTGTCCACGAGAAAAAAGGTAACAGTCTAGGGAAGGGCATTATGAAATGATGGTGTTGAAGAGCTAAAATTTTGGATATGAGCCAGGAAAGGACTCACTGGAAAGGTGATACTGAAAAAGGTCTTTTGGAAGTGAGGCAGCTAATAGAGTTTATTCTACATTTTGAAAATATAGAAAAATTTCTCAGATTGAAAAAAAAGTCCATTATAAAGTTCAAAATATAGCTCTCATAGTTCTGTCCTTGATTATGAAAACAAAAAAGGTAAGTCTTAGAAAGCATTAAAAGTTGCCTCAATACTTGTTCTGGGGGACTGGTGCTGTGGCATAGCTGGTAAAGCTGCCACCTGCAGTGCTGGCATCCCCTATGGACACCAGTTCAAGTCCCAGCTACTCCACTTCTGATCTGGCTTTCTGCTATGGCCTGGGAAAGCAGTAGAGGATGGCCCAAATCCTTGGGCCACTGCATCCACATGGGAGACCTGGAAGAAGCTCCTGGCTCCTGGCTTCGGATCGGCCCAGCTCCAGCCATTGCAGCCATCTAGGGAGTGAACCACCAGATGGAAGACCCCTCTCTCTCCGCCTCTGCCTCTTTGTAACTCTGCCTTTCAAATAAATAAATAAATCTTTTAAAAATACTTGCTCTGGGCTGGCGCCGTGGCTCAATAGGCTAATCCTCCACCTTGTGGTGCCGGCACACCGGGTTCTAGTCCCGGTCGGGGCACCGGACTCTGTCCCAGTTGCCCCTCTTCCAGGCCAGCTCTCTGCTGTGGCCAGGGAGTGCAGTGGAGGATGGCCCAAGTGCTTGGGCCCTGCACCCCATGGGAGACCAGGATAAGCACCTGGCTCCTGCCTTGGGATCAGCATGGTGCGCCGGCCACAGCACGCCTACAGCGGCGGCCATTGGAGGGTGAACCAACGGCAAAGGAAGACCTTTCTCTCTGTCTCTCTCTCTTTCACTGTCCACTCTGCCTGTCAAAAAAAAAAAAAAAAAAAAAAAACTTGCTCTGGCTCAGTCACCTGCTTCTAGCAAGGAAGATATAATTATTTCATTTTGCAAAAAAAGGGAAATGAGACCCAAAGTGTTGAATAACTTGTTCATCATTTAAAAGCTATTGAAACCAAGGCTGTCCTTGGTGTTCCCACACAATGTGCAAAGTAAAATTTTTCTGATGCTCTTCTATTTAATTATGGCACAGGAAGTCATTCAATTTTCCTGTACCCTCATTTTTAAATTTTTTTTAAAAAATTTCTTCTTTGTGCAGAAGTGTAGGCAGTTAAAACTGAGATTTGAATTATGCTCACCACACTGTTAAATTTGCATGTCATCAGAGAACAAGATGCAATAAGTTGCTGATGCCTAAATAATGACTGAACAAAGGAAGAGTTAAAGGTTAAAGTAACCAGGAAGATCCTAGTTAACAGGGCTAAAGTTTAGTATGTGTGAGAAGAGACCTAACATATAAAACTGTATTACTTTTTCATTAATACATATTCAGGTTAATAAATACAATTAACATATAAAGTGCTAGAAAACACTGAATGGTGAAGTCATTATCTCACTTGATCTTAGCCAAAGGGCCGAGAAGTGATTGAAGTCATTATCTCTAGTCCTAGCTTACCATCAATGTTTGGGTTTCATATATATAAATTAATCCATGTTGCTGGCCACTAATGTTCCCAGTTAAAATTTTTAATTAAAAATGTTTTAATGCAATCTATTCTGATTAAATACATAATCTATCCCTCTTAAAAAAAGTCTCTTGCCTGATAAAATTTCTACTTTTAAGAGCCATCATGCATATGTTTAATAGCAAATGAGCTTCACATTATCTTCAGTTTCAGTTTCTAACTCTGTTAAGCTTTGGAGTAAGTTGGTTTCATAATCTACCAAACTTAAAATTGTTGAATACTTTTGTTTTATATCTTGTTTGGATGTCCTTCATTTCATCTCTCTAATAATCAAGTGCTGCATAACAACTTCAGTCAATTATGGACTGCATATATGATGGCAGTCTCATCATTTTATAATGGAGCTGGAAAACTCCTATCATCCACTGATGTCACAGTGTTATTCATTGTTCATGTGCTTATGGTGATGCTGCTATAAATAAACTTACTATACTCACTGTCAGTCATAGAAAAGTATACCACACACAGTTATTTATAGAACATAATACCTGATAATGATAACAAACAACTACGTTTACTGGCTTATATATTAACTATACGACACTTTTTATCATCATTCTAGAGTACACAGGCTCATACATCTTGTGTTTACTGAATCTCTTGAGTGCATGAAATGACCACACTGACCTATACCATCTAGGTTTGTGCAAGTATAGTCTATGATGTTCATACAGTGAAGTTGCTTGTCAACACACTTCTCAAATTGTGTTCCATCATTAGGTGACACATGGCTGTCCTTAATGTTCATTTACCAAGTTTCAGGGACATGTAATAAAAGTATAAATACTGGGGCTGGCACTGTGGCGCAGCGGGTTAATGCCCTGGCCTGAGGTGCTGGCATCCCATATAGGCGCCAGTTCTAGTCCCGGCTACTCCTCTTCTGATCCAGCTCTGCTATGGCCTGGGACAGCAGTGGAAGATGGCTCAGGTCCTTGGGCTGCTGCACCCGTGTGGGAGACCCGAAGAAGCTCCTGGCTCCCAGCTTCAGATCAGCATGGCTCCGGCCGTTGTGGCCATCTGGGGAGTGAACCAGCGGATGGAAGACCTCTCTCTGTCTCTACCTCTCTCTGTAAAACTCTGTCTTTCAAATAAATAAAATAAATCTTAAAAAAGTATAAATGTTTACCTTTCTATATTAATGAATGTAAACTGCAAAATTTCATTTCAATGTATTAGGAACTCTTCCTTTCTTCATACAACAATGAATATGTGGATTTCTGTCATTAAATCTTTCTGATCCTTTCAAGATTTCATATACAAATACACACATGTGAGTGTGAGAGCACGTGTATATGTGTACATATTTATTTTTTCCTGTGTTGTCCTTATTCTCCTTTTAGGATTCAATATATAAAACATGACTACTGCTATATCTCAAAATTGGGCTTCTGAATTATGAATATTTCTGAGTATCTGAATATTTCTAAGTTCATCTTAAACATACATTTAAATATCAAATGAAAACCACTGTTGCTGTTTTTTATGCCCTTTCATTTTCTATCCTGCCCATAAAACTTAAATTTTTCATTAATTCTATATCCTCCCAAAAAACCTCTTCTGATTCATGCTGACCATCTCTGTGATCCACAGAAAAGAAAAGGCCATTTTTATCTTTATGTTTTTTCTTATTTCTTTGTCTCCCCTCCTAAAAACATGTTTTCTTCTCTCAGTTGCCTTTTAATGCTATTTGTAAATGAGAATGCTCAATGAATAACCAATATACTTATTTGGCATCCTAAACTAACATACCATAGAAATGTCAGTTTCTATAGACTAATCAGTAAGCACAAAGGCATTCAACAGTATTATTCTCTCTACTTTTGACATACACCAAATTTTCTACTAAAACCCAACATCTTCTTCAGGAGAAAATAAATACAAGAGCTAACACGAAAACCCAAATTTGAAGTCCAAATCTCTGCTACTTACTACATGTTGTGAATGTTACTTAAATACGAGTCCCAGTTACCTCCTCCCTAACATGAAGGGGTTGTGAAGATTAGATGACATAATGTGTGTAAAACTTGAAATTAAAATAACTATACCACAGAAGATATTCAATAAAAGTGAGTTAAATGAATTCAAATGTCCAAATTAATGAATGGAATAAAGTTATCTGTAAATTTCTCATTGATTTCTATACTTCATTTACCTCCTGCTAATATATTTACACCTTTGAGACATGTGATTTCAGAAAAATTATATGAGATTGCATACAGTTTATTTTTGGTGAACTAATCTTATCCATTAAGCCTACTATACACTCATCAAAGGCTATTTGTCCACTGTTTTATCCAATAATAATGGTTAATCAGCTGTCACAGAAATAGTTCATGGAAACAAACTAGAAAGCACTTAACAGCACTGTGGATTTGATAATGATTTGACAAAAGGGGAAAAAAGATCAGAATTATCTGATCACTAACTTTCTCCCAAGTAAGCTGTAAATTTGTCTACCAAATCTCTTGAGGCATGATTACATTCCTGCAACAAATTATCAGTTCAGTAGATGCTGCGTGAGAAAAACAAATATGATTTATGTGGGCTTAATAAAGAATGTTTTCTAAGTTAGAATATATTTACTAGGTCATAACTGGAAATCATTGAATTGATAGTTTATGTCTAAATTACAAAGAGCCAGGTCAGGCATTTGGAGCACTGATTAGATGTCATTTGGGATGCCCAGAGTGCTTGGGTTCAAGTCCCAGCTCCACTTCTGATTCCAGCTGCCTGCTACTGTGCATGTTAGGAGGTAGCAGATGGTATCTCAAGTACTTGGGTCCATGCCACCCACTTGAGAGACCCAGATTTTGTTCCTGGCTCCTGGTTTCAGCCTGTCCCAGCCCTACCTGTTGCAGGCATTTGGGAAGAGAACTAGCAGATGGATGATAATGATATTTCTTTCTCTCTCTTTCTCTCATTCTCTCTCTCTCCCTCCCTCTCTTTCAAATAAACACATATTCAAATTACAAAGAGCCATAACATTCAATTTAAATAGTGGACCTAATGTAATAGGACATAGAGATCCACTGAATGTATATAGAGAAAAAATTATGAGAATTATATTAGAAGAATAATATTAAGGCACCATATTTTTTTTTCAGGAAAATGGAGGAGCCACAACACTGCAGGGTCCCTTTGACCATGATGGCAATGCGGTCACCCAGGACATCAGCTTCATCCATGTGGTGAGTGGTCAGTAAGATGGTTCGATCCTCTTTAAACTGCTGAAGGACATTCCAGGTGCTTCTCCTTGAGACTGGATCCATGCCAGATGTTGGCTCATCAAGTATCACTACCTAAAGACCAAGAACAGCTTTCAGACATACTTAACTCACACTATGCTACTTATGGGATTTTTTTTTTCCATGGGGGCATATTTAATATAAAATATAAATTGTAGACTGTACTAGCATTAAGAACATGGTAAAACCCATGGCCACAGGCCGGCATTGTGGCACAGTGGGTTAAAGCCCCAGCCTGCAGCATCAGTATTCCATATGGGTGGTGGTTCAAATTCAGGCTGTTCCATTTCCAATCTAACTCTCTGCTTTGGCCTGGGAATGCAGTAGAAGATGGCCCAAGTCCTTGGGCCCCTGCACCCACATGGGACACCCTGAAGAAGCTCCTGGCTCCTGGCTTTGGATCAGCTCAGCTAAAGCAGTTGTGGCCATTTGTGGAGTGAATTAGCGGATGGAAGATCTCTCTCTCTCTCTCTCTCTCTCTCTCTCTCTCTCTCTTTCTCTCTCTCTGACTCTCTGTGTCTCCACTTTTCAAGTAGATAAATAAATCTTAAAAAAAAAAAAAACATGGCCACATTATATCAGCTAGGAAAGGTCAGGAACATGAAATCCCTCTGATTTTCATTTGGGAAGTTTCTTGTCTACAAATTCACGTCAGCACTTGTGTTGGTATCCACAGTACTTGATACACCAGCTGGAACAGGAACTCATTCTAATTTGTTATTTACCTTGGAGCCCCCTATAAGTGCAATAATAATAGAGAGTTTGCGTTTCATTCCTCCACTGAGTGACTTTGAAAATTCATCACGTTTGTGTAGCAGGCCAAAAGAAGTCAGCATTTTGTTAATTTCTGCCGAACGCCTCTGTGGAGGTACTCCTTTTATCTAAAAAGAGAAGCCAGTGTTTATATGGTACTTCCAACTTTACCCTTAAAAAATTCTCATATGAGAACATTTCCTAGATTTCAAGATAGCTGAATAAGGAAAAGATGTGATGATTCTGACTAGGGGAAAATAGCATAAGAAAAGCAGAGGCAGTGTACTCCCAGGGGAAAGTTGGAGAGAAGCTTGCAGTGGAAACTCTACCGAAATAAAAGGAATATCATGGAGTACTGTGGACATGCAAGCAGTGAATGGGCACACCACACACGACTCCTGCAGCCAGGAGCTGAGAGAACACCAGGTTCTAGAGCAAGGTGAGGGCAGACTGCGGCAGCCCGTGCCACTGGGGATGTTGCACGAGGGAGAACTTTGCGGACTACACTAAATTTGTGTTGAGCCTGGAGCCCTATCATGGGGCAGGGTACCCTTTAATCCAGTGAGGAAAAAGCACATTTCTTTTTCCCCACCCCTCTACAAGGGTACCCGGCAACCAGCAGGGAGAAGGTGCCATATTGACCCAAGAAGAGGCTGTGGCAGCTCCCACATGTGCAACCAGGAGATTTAACCAGAAGGAAAAAAACCACATTTCCCATTGACTTTGAGTCTGGCTGGGAGGGTTGACAGAGGGCTGGGTACCCACTTAAGATCATGAAGTTCCCTCATCGTCTCAACCTATAAGATTTCAGGGCTCAAACTGCCAAGGCAGAGCACCCATAGGCAGCTGCAAATGACTATGCTTTCTCCTAGGATGGGGCAGGCTTGTGAGACAGAGGGGACCCTCTTCAAAGCCTGACTGTGGGAACCTTGTGCACTGTGACTGTTGGAATCCTGTAACTGTATAATGGGGTGTGGGGTGTAGTTTGGTCATGGGCAATCATGTGTCTTGTGTCAGAGGCTCACAGCTCCCTGATTGCCTGGGATGCATCATTGCAGTGGGATCCGTCCTCATACTGAGGACTGCAAAGATCCTTTCTGTGGTTCATGCAACAGCATGGGTTAGGGTTGTACCTACTGTAGGCTAACCACGGGCATTAATCACCTTGGATGAGAGGTGAGGGTGTAATTACACCAAAACTCCTGATCATACTCTCCCCGCTGCTGACAACAGAAGAAATTACCATGACTAACTTGGGAGTCACCCCAGATTCTCACTCTACCCTTGAACACTGAGCAGAGTTCCTTAGCTCCATCCAGCATATACTTCTGGGTATGCACTGAAGGAGCAGACACTCCACTAAGCCGCAAAGGCATAGTTCAAAGATACAAGCCATCAGTGGAGAAAATCAAGTGTTTACACAAATACCTAAAAATAAACACAGAAATACAAGAAACAAGAACAAGGAAGACAACATGACTCTCTCAAGGAACAAAATAACTTTTCAATATTAGAAAGTGAAGACAAAGAGATTGATGAAATGCCTGAAAAGGAATGCAACAGAATGATCATAGGATTACCCAGAAGCAATGAGAAGCAACTCCATGAATTAAGAAAATCCATACAAGACATAGGTGAAAAATTCTCCCATGAGTTAGAGATTTTGAAGAGAAAACTGAAACATTAGAAATGAATAATTTAATATGTCAAATAACAAATACAGTGGAAAGCCGTAACAACAGATTTGGGGAAACAGAAGAAAGAATATGTGAGCTAGAAGAAAAATCTTTGGAAACATCTTGGTATGACCGAAAAAAAAAAAAGAACAAATTAGAAAAACTAGAAATAGTGTTATAGTGTTAGATTTATGGCTTTATGGGATACTATCAAACAACCAAACATACGGGTCTCAGGAGCACCTGAAGGTATGGAAAGAGAATGGATTGAATGAATGAATTGGATTGAAGAATGAATAGAAGGCCTATTTATTGAAATAATTACAGAAAATTTCCCTAATTTGATGAAAGGTACACCCAAGTACAGAAAGCAAACAGAACTCCTAGTAGACATGACCAGAAAAGATACATTTTTACCAAGATACATTGTAGTCAGACTTTCAACACTAAACTAGGATCTTTTTTGCCTTTACTTGTTAAACTTCTTATTCAGTGAAGTATTAGGCCTTTTTACTGAAAGTAAATTTAAAATACGTTATCTCAAAAACTAAAAAATAAAAGAGACAGAAAGGTAGGAGATATGAGGGTGGGAAAAATGGAGGGAAGAAGGTAATATCATTATGTTCTTAAACTTGTATGTATAAATTCATATTGAACGTTAAAAATTAATTAAAATCAAAATTTTTTAAATACCCCTTAAGAAAGAACTTTTCTTATATGGCTATCTAGATGTAAGCTGTTCTTTTCCCCTTTATTGAAGATTAAAGAATAATGCCTCAGAGATATTTTAATAAAGGTAAGAATACTGATCCTTTGTCACACTGCCTGAAATATATGAAAAGAGTGAGGGACACATGGGAAACCCAGAGGAAGCTCCTGGCTCCTGACTTCATATCGGCACAGCTCCAGCCATTGAGGCCAACTGGGAGTGAACCAGCATCCGGAAGAAAGACCTCCTTTTCTCTCTCTCTGTCTCTCCTTCTCTCTGTGTGTTAACTCCGACTTTCAAATAAATAAATAAATAATAAAAAAAATTTTTTAAAAGAGTGGGTGAAAGGAAATATACATATATATCTGGCTCACCACACAGTAGAAAAGAAGATGTTCTGACACTGTCATATTTGGAAACAATAGGTCATACTGGGGGCACAAGCCCAAGTTTTTCCTGACTTGAACCATGTCTTTTGAGATGTCATATCCACTAATATAGATTTTTCCTCTGGTAGGAAGGTAGAAACCTAGAATTAAGCAGAAGATATTTAGCTTCAGTGAGGAAATTCAACAACATACTGTTCATTAGTACTTTAAATTCATAGTGGCCTTGAAAAAGGATTACCCCCCAAAATTACTAATATCTCCTACAGAAGGAGTCTGGCAAAAAGGTTAACAAACAGAACTGGTGACTATGGTGATATCAGGCAAAAAGATTTTATAAGAATAATACATATTGATAAAAAATTCAATCCATCAAGAAGCTATGGCAATGGTAATTAGATAAACATATCTAGATAGAGACACAGATATAGGTAAATATATCTAATAATAGGCATCAGATATAAGAAACAAAAAATAATGGACTTTAGAAAGAAATATTCAGTCCTACAATAATAGTTGTCCATTTCAATATCACACTTTCAACAACATAGAAAACTAAAGGTTGTAATAAATAATTTTAGGTGCAATAATTAAATTTAATGGATTAAGAAATACCTAGAATCTTGGAAAAGCATTATTTGGGATGTGCCTGTGAGGGTGTTTCATGTGAATCTGAGTTTACTAGGTGATAAAGGCTCACACTCAGTGTGGGTATGAACCATCCAATAGGGCCCAGGGTGGACACAGAAGATGAATTATTCTCTTCTGTGAGTGCTTGGGTAGACTCTTCTACTCTTTGGGACATCAGAATTTCAGGCTAATTGGAATTTAGACTCTGGACTTGTACCAGTAACCCTTTGGGTCATGAAGCTTTCAGTCTCAGAGTGAGTTGTTACATTAGCTTCCCAGATTCTGAGGACTTTGGATTTGGAATGAGCCATGCTACTGGCACTCCAGTTCTCTACCTTGAAAATGGCCAGACATAAGATTTCTCAGTTGCCATAATCCTGTGATTATGTATAACAGATCCACTCTTACATATGTCATACCCTGTTGTCTCTGTCTCCCTGGAGAACCCTGCATTAGGAATAGAGAACCTGAACAATACTTCAAACCAACTATACCAAAAGATACATAGAATATGTTATAAGGCCAGTGTTGTTGTGGCACAGCAGATTAAAGCCATGGCCTATAGTGCCGGAATCCCATATGGGCACCAGTTCAAGTCCCAACTGCTTCACTTCTGATCCAGCTCCCTGATAATGCTCCTGAGAAAGCAGAGGAAGATGGCTCAAGTCCCTGGGACTCTGCACCTACGTGGGAGACCTGGAAGAAGCTCCTAGCTCCTGGCTTCAGCCTGGCACAGCACTGACCAGTGTGGCCATTTGTGGAGTGAACCAGCAGATGGAAGACCTCTCTCCCTGTCTCTCCTTGTCTCTCTCTGTAACTCTACCTTTTAAAAATAAATAAATATTTTAAAAAACATGTCATCCACAGCAGGATGGAATTAACAAATGAATATGGAGCATTCTTCAAAACAGAACATATGTTAGGCCACAAAATGAGTTCCAATAATTTTAAAATAATTGAGATCATACAAAGTATCTCCTCCAATTACAATGGAATGAACCTAGAAATCAATAATAGAAGAAAATGAGAAAATCACAAATATGTAGAAATTTAAAAACAAAGAATAAATTAAAAGCAAATCAGGAAATACTTTAAGAAAAATGACAATGTAAACGAAATATTACATAATTCATTGGATTTAGGTAAAGAATTGCTCAGAGAGAATTTATATAATGAAACATCTGCACTAAGATCAAATACCCCATTTTTACAGTAAGGAACTAGAAAATGAACAGCTAACCAAATTCAAAGCTAGTAGAGGAAGGAAGCAATAAAGATTAAAATAGAGATAAAATACATGTTCTCCCATATATGTGAGAGATACATTTTTTTTTTTAAATCTCAATCTGAATACGGAATGTTGATTACTAGAGACTGAAAGGGATGGGAAAGATAAAAAAAGTAGAGAATCTAGATCATTAGCTTCAAGAGTGGAGAAAATCAACACAAGTGACAAACTTTAGCTATACTGGTGAGGAAAAAATGAAAGAAGACTCAAAATACTAAAATCAGAAGAAACCGGGACATCAGTAGAGATCTTACAGAAGTAAAAGAAAAAAAAGTGAGAAAATATTTTAGGGGCTTATAACAAGTAAAAATATTGCACTAGTAATCAAAATATTTCCAAAATAGAAAATCCTTGAGCCAAATGGCTTCACTAGTGAATTCTCTCAAAAATTTTAAAAAAACATTTTAATGCAAATCATTCTTAAACTTCCAAAAAGAAAGTGGCAATTTTCTGGGGTTATGAAATTCTCTATCTTAATAGATGACTGGATAACACAAATATATATATATATATATATATATATATATATATATGCTTAATCAAAGATTAGAAATTTAAGCATTTAATTATAACAAAATTTTATGTCAAAAGGAAAGTTCTAATGAATATATGATATGCATGGCAAACTATTTAGGATAAAGCATATTTATATCTAAAATTGACTGAAATGTCTAAAAATTGAGTTGACAGATATAAGTATAGTAAAATATTAAAATTGTAGAACCAAATTTGTGGTTATATGGATATTCACTGAAAAATTCTTTCAATTTAGATATATGTTTGAAATTTTCTTAATAAAAATACGTATTCATTTAAGAATTATATATTACACAATGAAAACAGTGCACATCAAACAAATGATAATCATTTGCTATGAGAGGAGAATGGGGGGAATGAGAAAAGAAAAAATGAATAAATAATGGAATAAATAAATGAAAATTAAAAGGAAGAGAGAGCCTTTACACTGGTTAATAAGGATGGCATGTTAAGAAGTGAGAAGTTTGATGGAACCAAGATATACAAATAAACACAATTTTTTAAGTCTTATAGATTTTACTTTAGGAAATAAGGAGATTAATCAACAAACATATGTATCACTTAAATGGCAATGATGTCGCTATCAAGAGTATACATATTCCCAAATTTGTACCTGTGAGAATGGATAATGTAGTAGTCTTTCCTGCTCCATTAGGTCCTAGAAGAACAGAGATCTGGCCCTCATAAAAATTCAAAGTCAAGTCTTTTACTGCTACAAAGGTAGTGTTATGTAATTTGAATTCCTGTGGAAAAGAATAGAAAAAATAATAACTTTTTCACTAATACTATTGCTTGTAACTTATCAAGTATCCAGAGAAAGGAGGGGAAATAGATCATTAGTTTCAAGAGTGGAGAAAATCAAAACATAAAGGTGATAAATTTTTAAGCAATACTTGGAAGCAATATCTAGATAGTCCCTCAAAGTTGGTCTACAAATACCCCCTGAATAATCTTATCTGGTCTCCTTTTGTTCCAATTACTGTGTTGACGCTAATAATGCCATAATCTGCTCCAGTCAATGTCTTTCTCCAACATTGCAGAATCATCTTCTGGAAATCCATTATACTTGGTTGTCCAATAAGCACTCTAGACCTAAAATGTACACATTCTACTATCTCCATGAGTGGCACCAATATCTGCCTAGATGCATAAATTAGAACTAGAAGCATACTTACCACCTTAGACATCTCTCTCTCTCCTCTCCCCACTCTCTCATACTAGAAGTCATCAGTCAGTCACTGATCGCTGCCAATCAATTAATTTATTATTTAACAAATGTGTTGAATACCTACTATGTACTACATATTGTGTAAGGTAACATGAATAAATTTATAAACAAGACGGACAAGACTCCTTCTCTCATGACAGAAAAATTCTAGAAGGAAAAATTGACGAAAATCAACAAGATTAATGATAGAGACCTATTACAAATCTGAGAATTTCAGATAACACCATGTAGGATAAACATTAAACATAAATTCAGACTTGAACTTATCAATGGATTCATAGCTATGATACCAAAAGCACAATCAATGAAAGTAAATACAGAAGAATAGGACTTCATCAAAATGGTCATCTAGAGAGAAAACTCAACCTACAGAATGTGAGGAAATATCTGCAAATCATATATTTGATAATGGTCAAGTATCAAGAACATATAACTAATATTACAACTCTTCCCTCTCCAGCTTTTGATTAACAGGTGCTAAAATTATAGTTAGATAGAAGTTATATGGTGTTCTATTGCACAATAGGGTGACTAAAGATAATATTAATGTCCTGTATGTTTCTCTATAAAAACAATAAACCAAAAGATAGGATTTTGGATGTTTTTATAATAAAGAAATTTAAATGTTTGAGGAGAAAAGATATATTTCCCTGATTGGAGAGCATACAATGTAATGAAGCATCACATGCTACCCTATTAATACATATAATTCTTACATGTCCTAATTTTTTAAACAAAAATAAATTTTAAAGCACATAAATGAAATATCACAATTCAACAACCAAAGCAAAAAAAAAATCCAATGAAAAACTGGCATTTTAAATATGCATTAATCCAGAGAAGACATACCAACTGATTTTTTAAAAATTAAAAATTCAAAAAGGGTTTTTAGGGACATAGCAATTATAACCACAGAACACCATTTCATACCTACTATGATGCCATAACTTTAAAGAAAGGAAAAAAAGTTTTGACAAGATGTGTCAATACTAAAATTCTCATGAAATGTATAAGGGTACAGCCACTTTTGCAACCATGCAAAACAGTTTGATTGTTGTTCAATAAGCTAAAAATAGAATCACCACATAACCCAGCAATTTCACTCCTAAGTGTACACTAAAAAAAACTGAAAATATATCTTCAGACAAAACCTTTTACAACAATGTTCAAACAACACTATTCATATTAATCAAAAGGCAGAAACAATCTAAATGATTATCAACTTATAAACAAATACATAAAATGTGGTAAAAATGTATAATGTTACTCACACATAAAATGAATAAAGTGCTAGTACATGCTATAACATAAAGGAACCTTGGGGTCGATACTGTGGCACAGTGGGTTAATGCCCTGGCCTGAAGCGCTGGCATCCCAAATGGGTGCCGGTTTGAGACTCAGTGGTTCCACTTTTGAGCCCGCTCTCTGCTATGGCCTGGGAAAGCAGTAGAAAATGGCCCAAGTCCTTGGGCCCCTGCACCCACTTGAAGACCCGGGGGAAGCTCCTGGTTCCTGCTTTCGGATCAGCGCAGCTCCAGCCGTTACGGCCAATTGGGGAGTGGACCATGAGATGGAAGACTTCTCTCTCTTTCTCTGTCTCTCCTTCTTTCTCTGAGTAACTCTGACTTTCAAATAAATAAATAAATCTTAAAAAAAAAAAACTATAAAGAAACCTTGAGAACATTACCTAAGTGAAAAGAGCTAACTACAAAAAGCAACATATTATATTATCCCATTTATTTAAAATGTCCAGAGCAGAGAAATTTAGAGACGGAAAGCAGACTAATATTTTCCACGGGCAGGAGGAAGGGAGAAATGGTCAGTGATTGCTTAAATGGGCTTGGTCTTTCCTGTTCAAATTATTAAAATATTCTGAAAGTAGATGGCAGTGATGCTTGAAAAACATTGTTAATGTACTGTATGCCGTTGAACTGTAGACATTAAAATGGTTAGAATGGTAAGTTTTTTTTTTTGTTTTTTTGTTTTTTTATTTTTTTGCGCGCCGTGCTGATCCGAAGCCAGGAGCCAGGTGCTTCCTCCTGGTCTCCCATGCGGGTGCTGGGCCCAAGCACTTGGGCCATCCTCCACTGCCTTCCCGGGCCACAGCAGAGAACTGGACTGGAAAAGGAGCAACCAGGACAGAATCTGGCACCCCAACCGGGACTAGAACCCGGGGTGCCAGCGCCGCAGGCGGAGGATTAGCCTAGTGAGCCATGGTGCCAGCCTGTTACATATTTCTTAACATAAAAAGAGATTCCGGGTCAATCTTCATTCACAAGTTTTTATAAAAATCAGGAATGTATATTTAACTATATATACTATAAACTATATATATTGTGTATTTTTTGCGTCTAATGAAATGTCCACATGGTTTTTCCTTTTTAACTTTCATGTCTTTATTTTTCTTTTCTTTTCTTTTCTTTTTCTTTTCTTTTTTTTTTTTTTGAAAGGCAGAGTTAGACAGTGAGAGAGAGAGAGAGACAGAGAGAAAGGTCTTCCTTTTCTGTTGGTTCACCCCCTAATGGCCGCTGCGGCTGGCGTGCTGCAGCCGGTGTGCTGCAGCCGGCGCACAGTGCTGATCTGAAGCTAGGAGCCAGGTGCTTCTCCTGGTCTCCCACGAGGGTGCAGGACCCAAGGACCTGGGCCATCCTCCACTGCACTCCCTGGCCACAGCAGAGAGCTGGACTGGAAGAGGAGCAACTGGGACAGAATCCAGTGCCCCCACCGGGACTAGAACCCGGTGTGCCGGCGTCACAGGTGGAGTATTAGCCTAGTGAGCCGCGGCGCCGGCCATCATGTCTTTATTTTTCTAAAAAAAATATTTGAAGGCAGAGATATGGGATGGGAGTGGGAGAAACTTTCATCCACCGATTCACTCCTCAAATGTCTGCAACAGCCAGTGCTGGTCACGGCCAAAACTGGGAGCCAAGAATTCAAATCCAGTCCTGCAGATGGGTGGTAGGGATTCAACTACTTGAGCCATCACTGCTGCCTCTCAGGGTGCACATTAGCAGGAAGCTGGAATCAGAGGAAGAGCTGAGAGTTGAACCCAGATACTCCCAATGGGATACAGCTATCCAAGTGACATCTTAATTGTCGTGCCAAATGCCCACCATCTTTTAAGGTGGTGAATTACACTGATCATAATTCAAATGTTAAGCAAACTTCATGTTACTGACATATATTCCATTACTCACCATATAACATCCTTCTTACATATTGATAAATTCAATTTGTTAACCTTTCATTTAGGGCTTTTGCATTTATATTCATGAGGCACTTCGGTCAATGAATTTTATTTTCCTATCATGACCCTGAGATTTTTGGTATCAATTTCTACTCTTGATATTAGCCAAAAGGCCAAGATGTGACTGTATCAATTTCTTAACTATTTGGAATAATTCCTCAGTTGGAGCTGTTTGCACTAGATTATTTATTTATACATTTATTTATTTATTTACCTGAAAGGCCTAGAAACAGAGAGGGAGAGAGAGAGATAGGGCATGGATGGTGGCTGGGGGTGGGGTAGGGTGGATCTTTACCTGTTGCAACAGCCAGTTCTGGGTCAGGTTGAAGTCAGGAGCCAGGAACTCCACCCTGGTCTCTCAAATGGGTGGCAGGAGTCCAAGTACTTTGACCATCTTCTGCTGCCTTCCCAGGTTATTAGCAGGAAGCTGGATTGGCAGCGGAGTAGCTGGGATTGAACTGGTACTCCAATGTGGGATGCCAGCATTGCAAGCAGTGGCTTAACCAACTATACAACAATGCTGGCCTTCTTACTTCTTTTTTAATCTTTGCTAATTTCAATGTCTAGATCATCTTATACGTGAAAATCTTCTATTATGTATTCTTATTCTTAGTTAGCATTCAGTATTTTCTACCTCTTCACATGTCTAGTTCTGTTTTTCATTTGTGCCAAGCATTTTGTATTAAAAAACAAAAACAAAAACAAAAACAAAAAAACAACCTGGGGCTGGCACTGTGGAGCAGTGAGTTAAGCAGCGGCCTGCAATGTCGGTATCCCATATGGGCACTGATCCTAGTCCTAGCTGCTCTACTTCTGGCCCAGCTCCTTGCTAATGCATATGGGAAAGCAGTGTAAGATGGCCTAATTCTTTGGGCCCCTACACTCAGCACCCTGTTAACACCCTAGGAAATCAGGAGAAGATGGCTTAAGTTGTTTGGGCTCCTGCCACCCACATGGGAGACCTGGATAAAGCTCCTGGCTGCTAGAAGATCTCTCTTCCTCTCTGTAACTTTAAGTTTCAAGTAAATAAATAAATCTTTTTTTTAAAAGGAGGGGGCTAGTAACAAATGTGAAATCTGTTCACCTTAAATAAATAAAAAATTATAAAAGGGTTAATATTATGGTATGATTGGTTTATACTTTGTGTATCTGTTGAAATATTATGTAATAAATGTACAGGTATTTCATGTAAATCTAAAATTTTTAACATTAAACGCTAATGAATAAATATAAAATTAAATTAAAGAGATCCCATGCTTTATAATGGTAAGCTAGATTTTGTTGACTCTAACACAACAAATGTTTAGCTATAATCATGAGATTAGATACATAGATTCATGCCAGTCTTCTGTGTAGACCCAATAGCCCCATTTTCCCCTCTTTAAAATAGTTTTAGGGCTGCTTTTGTGGCATAGTGGTTAAGCCTCTGCCTGCGATGCTGGCAGACTGGGAGCCCTGTGTGCTGAGACTATGGGAACTCTGTGACTGCATGAGAGGGCACTAGGTACAGCTGGGTCTCTGAGCAATCACTGTGTGCAGCTTCACATGCTCAGAGCTCCCTGACTGCCTGGAGATGGTTACTGTGGTGGGATCCATGTTGACTCTGAGGACTTCACAGATCCTTTGTGCAGGTCATGCAGAAGTGCAGATGGGCATTGCATCCACTGAGGGCTAACACCCAGGCAATTTTCACCTTGGGAGAGAGGAGGAAAGAGTGTGATTACACCAAAACAGGTGACCATACCCCCTATTCTGTTAACAAGAGGAGATCTACCATGCCCAACTTGGTGTGTCACCCTGACCATAGCTCCCTGGCCACACCCAGCACAAACTTCTAGATGAAAGAGCAGACATTCCCCTAATCCAGAGAGGTATACTTCAAAGATAAAAGCTATCAGAGAAAAAAAAAACCCAACCAGTATCTCCACAACCTAAAAAGTGCAGAAATTCAAGAAACAAGAACAAGGAAGACAATATGACCTCACACTAAGGAACACAACACTTCAATATTAGAAAGTGAAGATGAAGAGATTGATGAAATGTCTGAAACAGAATTCAAAAGATTAATCACAGGATTACTCAGAAGCAATGAGAAGCAAATACACAAAGTAAAGAAATCCATACATGACTTGAGTGAAAATTTTTCCAATGAAATTGAGATTTTAAAGAGAAATCAAAATGAAATGTTAGAAATGAAGATCCAATAGGTCAGATAAAAACTACAGTGGAAAGCCTTAACAATAGACTTGGTGAGGCAGAAGAAAGAATATCTGAGCTAGATGACAAATATTTGGAAATTTTTCAGCCAGACCAAAAAAAGAAGGAGAAGGAGAAGGAAGAAAGAAAGAAGAAGAAGAAACAATTAGAAAAAATTAAAAACACTGTTGAAAAGACCACAACATACACGTCTTAGGAGTTCCTGAAGGTGTGGAAAAAGACAATGGGTTAGAAGTCTTATACAGTGAAATATTCACAGAAAACTTACCCAGTTTGCAGAAAGAAAGGTATGTCAATACAGGAAGCACATAAAACTCCTAATAGACATGATCACAAAAGATCGTCATCACGACACATTGTAGTCAAACTTTCAACAGTAAAACATAAAGATTCTAAAATGTACAAGGAAAAAAAATGTCAGATTACTTTCAGAGGGTCTCCAATTAGACTCACAGCTAACTTTTCATCAGAAATTCCACAGGCTAGGAGAGAATGGAGAGACATAGTCCAAGTCTTAAAAGAGAAAAAAAGTTCAACCCAGAATATTGTACCTGAAAAATTCTCACTTATGAATGAAGTTGTAATAAAGACCTTCCTGAAGAAACAAAAATTGAAAGAATTTGTCACCAATAGTCTAGCCTTAAAAAAGATGCTTAAGTATGTGCTACACACAGAAACACAGAAAGGTAGTCATCATTATGCAAGAAGGTGAAGGCAGAAAATCTCCCAGTAAAAGTGCAAAGGAAATACAAAGTAAACAATAGGAATATTTATGGAAAAATGGGAGAGCCACGTCATTATATATCAATAGTAACCTAAATTCTCCAATTCAAAGATACAGACTGGCTGAATGTATTTAAAAAACAAGAGCCATTTATTTGCAGCCTACAAGAAATGCATCTCACCAACAAAGATACACGAAGACTGAAAGTGAAAGGATGGAAAATGATATCCCATGCTAACAGAAAGCAGAAACAAGCAGGTGTTGCCCTCCTAATAATATCAGACAAAACAGACTTAAACACAAAAACTGTTAAAAGAGAAAAAGAAGGGCATTATGTAATTTTCAATTCAATAGGAAGATATTACTATAATAAATGTATACACAACCAATTCCAGGGTGTCTGGCTATTTAAAACAAATGTTAACGGATCTAAAGGGAAACATAGACTCCAATACATTAGTAATAGAGGACTTCAACACCCTGTTTTCATCATTGGACGAATCAACTAGACAAAATATCAACAAAGAAACAACAGAGCTAATCAACACTGCAGACCAAACACACCTAACAGATAACTATAGAACTTTTCATCCCATAGTTGCAGAATACACATTCTGGTATATATATACACTATGGAATACTGAAGAGCAGTTAAAAAAATGAAATTCCATCATTTGCAACAAAATGGATGCAACTGAGAACCATTATACTTAATGAAAAAAGCCAGTCCCAAAAAGACAAATACCACATTATTCCTTATCTGTGGTAACTAATATAGAGTACCTGAAAGGTCATCCACAAGAGTAAAATTGACATTTTGAGAATGATGATTTCTTTAAAAATTTTTTTGACAGGCAGAATGGACAGTGAGAGAGAGAGACAGAGAGAAAGGTCTTCCTTTGCCGTTGGTTCACCCTCCAATGGCCGCCACGGCTGGCGCGCTGCGGCCGGCACACCGCGCTGATCCGATGGCAGGAGCCAGGTGCTTCTCCTGGTCTCCCATGGGGTGCAGGGCCCAAGTACTTGGGCCATCCTCCTCTGCACTCCCTGGCCACAGCAGAGAGCTGGCCTGGAAGAGGGGCAACTGGGACAGAATCTGGTGCTCCGAGCGGGACTAGAACCCGGTGTGCCGGCGCCGCAAGGCAGAGGATTAGCCTGTTGAGCCATGGCGCCGGCCGAGAATTGATGATTTTTAATAGCACTTTTCTCGGCTGTTGAAGAATAGTGTTTCTTTCTTCATAGTATTTGTTTAGTATAAAGTTAACTGAAAATAGATCTTTGTAAAAATTAAGAATGGGAATAGGAGAAGGAAGAGGAAGAAAGGTAGGAGTGTGTGCAGGAGGGAGGGTAGGGTGGGAAGTATCACTATGTTCTTGAATCTGTATATAGGAAATACATGACATTTGTATACCTTACATAAAATTTTAAAATAAATAAAAATTTTAAAAAAGAATTGAATACATAAAAATAGGCTTGAGTTTGACATGCTTTATTTAAAGTTCAGTTTAGGTATTCAGCACATACTTTGTTATCTCAGATCATACCTTGTCACCTTTAATTTGCATCAAAACAAAATTTTAGTGAACATTTTTCAGCTTCCATCTAAATTATTATTGTAGAAAAAAATCTGTATAAGTAAAATGAAAGACCTGTGGACTCAGACATCCTTTGAATAATTATAAATAAAATAACCTCTCGCATTACCTGATGCTCAGTTTGACAATGTGGTAGATGCATTCAGTTATCTACAATTCTTTAATACAAGCATAAGCCACTTAAATCCACTTTAATATAAACTCCCAAATGTCTAAACTTTAAGTATTGTAAGAGCCTTGAGAAACTTCTTTACAAAAAAATTTAATTAAAATAAGAATCCCAAAATGGCTATAAAAAAGAAAATGACCAGCATTTTATAAATGTAGCCTAGAAAGTTGTTCATTCTTTATGAATACAGTTGATATGAATCTAAAATAGCAAATTAATCATTATATAGTAATCACTATATTAATAAAACTAACAATGTTTTGAGCATACAAAAAAGATAATCTAATCCTTATTATTTCTATAGCTGTTTGATAGAAATAATTTATCCATTTACTTCTAGTTTTTTTCCCCAATTTTTGTCGATAGGCTGCCATGACCTTCTCAAACCTATTTGGAAGCAGAAATAGCACTAACTGGTACCTGCCTACATTTCCTTTAAAATAAGAATTTTACCTGCCTTGTTTGTAACTATATGCCTAGTACCAATCAGCTTCTGGAAACTAGTTAAATTTGTTGAATGAATAAATAAATAATGGGTTCATGAAAGATTTTTGTTCTACTGAGCACCGTATGTTTCTCAATACTGAAGTTTGAGGGAAAGACCTAGGAAGTGGTGAACTAACTGCTTTTAATCAGGGAAAGTCTCAAGAGCAACCTTGGAGTAAAGTATAAGTGGAGAAATAAGGAGATATGGATGAGTAAACCTGGGGAAATAATCACATATACTCTTTGATAAAATTCCATTAAGTTCCAATCTATATTAAAACTTTAAAACAGTCAAAAAACTTGATTTCCTAAAAACACTAGTGAGAAGCCTAATTTTCCTATCTGGCTTTCTATGTTCAAATCAGAATCAGAATGCAATCTGTTAGAGGCAGGGAAAAACAAACAACATAAAAAATCTTCTCCCTCTTCATATATATATATATATGTGTGTGTGTGTGTGTGTGTGTGTATAATGGAAACTGAAAAAAGGATTTTAACTTCCACAAATTGTGAAATTAAAGGCTATATTTAAGCTTAAGTAGCTTCTACAGTAGCAAGAGAATGCCAGAAGATATATGGGTTACCTGAATAACACATGCCTGCAGTTAATCCAGGTAAAATGGAATTTATTAAACCTCCTTGCCAAACACTTGGATAAAAGAGAATTCAGTCACAAAGTCTAATGCACAGCTTGTAGAACAAATAAAACCAAACAGAGAATGGAAATCAATATTTGCATATCTAATCATCACAGTTCTAGATTCTACCTGTGATCATGGGAGAATCATAGAAGAGACCATTATCATCTACAAAGCTAAATTCTATTTTGAAGAAAGAAGAAAGGAAACACATAGATTTTTATTTTTTTTTCACATATTTCATTATTATTTTCTCAAAGCTAGTACACATGCCGATGAACACCTTTAATTAACATAAGAGTTACAGATAGGACAAACATTTCATTTATATTGTAGGTTAACTTTTATTATTATTCAGAAAGAGACCTATAAAACAATACCTTACGTAAATGGTGGATCTGGATACCGGCCACCAAACCAACAGGTTCAGCTTCAAAATATTCATTTTCCACAAAACTTGAAAGTTCAGTATCTTCTTCCATCTTTTTGACTGGATTCCCAAACCAGTAGGCTTTCTAAAAGAATAAAACTAAAATCATCACGATATCAATGAAAAATGAAATGATCTTTAAAAGTTCCTTATCTCATTTCACACTGGCTCTCAGATGGATTACAAGCAGACAATTTGACACTATATTTGGAACCAAAAAGCCTACAATACAAATTCCTAAAAATAACCACAAAACATACATGCTATTTAAAATGTCACTAGCCAAGGGGCCAGCGTTGTGGCACAATGGGCTAAGCCACCGCCTGCAATGCCTGCATCCCATATTGGTGTGCTAGTTTGAGTCTGGATGCTCCACTTCCAATCCAATTCTCTGTAAATGCACCTGGGAATATAGTAGATAATGGTCCAAGTGTTTGGGGCCCCTACCGTCTACATGGAAGACTCAGATGCAGTTCCTAACTTCTGACTTCAAGATGGCCCAGCTATGGCCATTTCAGCTATTTGAAAATTAAACCCGTAGACAGAAAATCTCTCATTCTCTCTCCCTCTACTTTCGTCTCTTTGCCATTCTGCCTTTCAAGTAAATAAAGAGAGATAAAATGAAATCATTTCAAAATGGTACAGTGAAAATCATGGCATCATGCTCAGTTGTGTCTCTTTATTGGGATTTGTGGTCTACTTGGGATCCCTGGAGATCCTGAGGACTTTCAATTTGTCTTTGAGGTCAAAATTATTTTCATCAAGGGGCCAGAATTATGGTGTATTGGGTAAAGCCACTACCTGATGCTAGCATGCCATACAGGTGCTGGTTGAAGTCCTGGCTGCTCTACTTCTGATCCCACTCACTGCTAATGGCCTGGGAAAGGCAATGGAAGATGACCCAAAGTATGATACAAGGTAAGTTCAAGTGTGCTATAGCACCATAGGGATTGTTCACAACAATTTATTATATATGTTTATAAATAACTAGAAGAAAGTAATTCAAAGTTTCCATGCAGAAAAAATAAGCACTTAAGGAGATATAAATGCTAATTACCCTAATGTGTTCATTATACATAAATATATTGAATTACTGTACCATTGCCCATAAAAATGTATAATTATTGTATGTCAATTAAAAGAGAAAAAATTGAAAAAACAGATATGGGACAAAATTTATCACTCTCCTCAATAGGATCAAAGGATCCTACCACATATTTACTAAATGAAATTTCTTTTACAGAAAAACATTTGATTCTGTGATACATGTTACAAAGTTAACTCATGATAGCTTTAGTTGTGAAGGAAACAAAATAAAACAAAACACCTTAGTACAAGAAGAGTGAGGCACCAGGAAGAAGGTGTTAAAGGCAATGGTGTTCCCTTTTCTGCAAACCAGGTACATAAGTACTAGGGTTTCTCTAAGTGACAGAGGCACTAGGACTCACCTGAACAAAGAAATACCATGGCTTGGGCACACCATACTCCCCTGGAAAGACAGCCTCAACATACCAGGCCACAAGGCCGTACAAACAAGCATCAAATAAAAGCATTCCGAAAACATGGGCCAAAGTGAAGGTATCTCCTGGGGTCACTGGTGAAGAAAGGTTATTCCACTGAAGTCCATCCCCTAAAATACAATAAGATATAGTTACTTCAGACGCTCAACTATGATTAGGACAAAACCACATAGGGTTAAACAATAAAGAAGAAGCCTGGAGACAGGTATTATCTATTTACTATCTGAAGATGTCTTTAATTTTACGTTGTCCAAAAAGAAGTAAATAATTATGTAAGAACCTCTTCTGGTAGCCAAATCCAACCAAAAGTTAGGTGGCAAACAGAAATCATAGAAAGTCTGTCATTAAGCCTCAAAGCAGTAGGCAGATCTATAGGTTGTGATGTAGTCCTACCCCTCCATTTTCTCCCTTGCTAATCTTCATTGAAACTTGGCGTAACTTAAATAAAAATTTTTTAAAAGTTTTTTAAAGGAAAAAAAAGATGAAACAGTAAGCTTTCTGTCTCATTCTATAAGGTTAGAATTACCCTGATACCAAACCAGACAAAGAATCACAAAAGATAAGGCTACAGACCAATATCTTTTATGAATACAGATGCAAAGATCCTCAACAAAATACTAGAAAACAATATCCAATAGCATTATACACCATGAAGAAGTGGGGTTTATCTAATAAATGTGATAATTCAAAATAAGAAAATCAAGCAGCTTTTTGCAATTGATTTGCAACCAGAACATAGATGTGAAAACTACCACTAAACCAAAGTCAAAATGGGAAAGAAAAAGATTCATAGCAACACCACAGAGACTGGACACATAGATTTAGGCAAGTCAACCACCATTGGCCATTTCGTTTATAAATGTAGAGTGATGAACATAAAAATCACTGAAAATTTTGACAAGGTGAATTCTGAGATGGGAAAGGTCTTCTTTAGGTATGCCTGGGTCTTATGAAAGCTGAGCATATTTCCATTGACATCTCCCCCGGTAACTTTCACTGATAAACCAGGACACAAAGACTTTAACAAAAATACATCACAGGTACATTTCAGACTGACAATATTGTCCTGATTGTTGGTGCTGGTTTCAGTGAATCTGAAGCTCGTATCTACAAAGGTGGGCTGTCCTTCTGGCTTAAACACCAGGTATGAAATAAATAATTTTTGGTGTTAACAAAGTGGATTCCATTGAGCCACTATACAGCCAGAAGAGATATGAGGAAATCATTAAGGAAGTCAGTGCCTGTATTTTAAAAATTGTCCACAACCCTGACATAGCTGCATTTGTACTAATTTCTGGTTGGTATGGTGACAACGTGCTGGAGCTAGGTATGTTAATATGACCTAGTTTAAGGGATAGAAAGTCCCCCATAAAAATGGTAGCACAAATGGAACCACACTGCTTGAAGCCCTGGATTGCCCTACCATCAACTCATCCAACTGACAAACATATCTCTTACCACAGGATATTTACAAAAGTAGTGGTATTGGTATTGGCCCTGTGGACTAAGTAGAGACTGGTATTCTCAAACTTCGCATGGTGGTCACTTTTGTTGTAGCCAACTTCACAACTGAGATAAAGTCAGCTGAAATGAACCATGAAGCTATAAGTGAAGCTCTTCCTGGGGACAATGTGGGATTTAGCATCAAGAACATGTCTGTCAAAGGTATTCATTATGGCAAGATTGCTGGTGACAGCAAAAAATTCATCAATGGAAGCAGCTGGTTTATCAGCAGCCATTGTTAGAAGAGAATTTTATAGTACTCAAAAGCTTGAAATCCAGTTTGGAAAGATGACTGGGGTCTGAGAGATTGCTTTAATACAAAAAAGGAATCCACATTGACTCCCACTTTCCCAGAATCCAAGCTGCTACAGTATAGTCATTGCTAGACTAGAACCTGTGTCTTACAGCTCTTAGGGAGCTCCTGAAAACAATAGAAGCCCCGGAACCAGTAGAAGCCCCTGGGACCAGCACATGCCTCAAAGACTATAAGACAGGCTTCTTAACATCCACAACTGCAGAACTGTAGTACACAAGTTCCATATGCCTCTTCCAGCTCAGGGACTGCATCTACTGGTACACAAATCCTGGTGGGATCTGGGGAAGTTACCCTCATCATCTTTTTTTTTTTTTAATTTTTGACAGGCAGAGTGGACAGTGAGAGAGAGACAGAGAGAAAGGTCTTCCTTTTGCCATTGGTTTACCCTCCAATGGCCGCCGCGGCCGGCACACCATGCTGATCCGAAGGCAGGAGCCAGGTGCTTCTCCTGGTCTCCCGTGGGGTGCAGGGCCCAAGCACTTGGGCCATCCTCCACTGCACTCCCGGGCCATAGCAGAGAGCTGGCCTGGAAGAGGGGCAACCGGGACAGAATCCGGTGCTCCGAGCGGGACTAGAACCCGGTGTGCCGGCGCCGCAAGGCAGAGGATTAGCCTGTTGAGCCATGGCGCCGGCCCACCCTCATCATCTTACGAAACACAGTTAACAGCAGAAGGGAACAAGCTCCATAATCAACCTTGTCCTTCTACCTCTTATGGCACATGGCCTGAAACTGACAGTGCACAAGCCCTGATATCAAATGTACCTGCCATGGGATCTGGGGAAGGGACCTATCCACATTGCACAGCTCCAGAATTGCAGCTTCCAATGCACAAGCCCCAGTATTACCCAATCTCACCACAGGAATCTGGAAATGGTCCCATCCTAGTCCCATAGTTCTGGGCATGGCTATTGGTGCCACAAGTCTCAGTACTACCTATACTTGTCCCAGGGAACATGGCATGGCCCCTTCTGCTTTCTGTAGCTCTAAGACCGAAGCTGTTAGTGTCACAAGACCCACAGTTATGCAGGCTCACTCTGTGGTACCTGGATAAGGTCACCACATTTTGAATTCTGTGACTGCGGCTATTGGTGCTACAATATTGAGTTACCCATGACTTCCTCATGGAAACTGAAGAAGGCCCTATTGGCATTCCACACCTCAAGGTCCATGGCTGCCAGAACACAATATACAGCACAATCTGTGCTCACCCCAGTGAACCTAGGTAAGGCTTCCTACGCATCTCAACTATGTGAATGTGACTGTTGGTACTGTAAGTCCTACAGATATCTATGCTCACCACTGTAATTGTGGAGGTAGGCCTTATCTGCATTCTACTGTTCCAAGACCTGAGACACCAGTGTATAATTCTCAGCATATCCTTATTTTGTCCCCACAGAGCTTTGGGACAGGCCCACACAGTTTTTCAGCTTCAGAACCACAGATATTGGTTCCACAAGCCTCAGGATCACCCATACACACACCATGAGACAAGGGGAGATTCCCATTAGTTACACAGTTCCAAGACTGTACCAGATGGTATCACTAGTCCAAGAGCCACTGAACTTGTTGTATAGGAACTGAGGATGGTTTCATACATCCTGAAGCTCTACAGCTGCAGATGTTGGCGTCATAGGCCTCAGTGTCACCAACACTCACCCTGTGGAACCCGGGTAAGGTCCTCACGGCATCCTGCAGCTGAGACTGTGGCCGTTGGCTCATCCTGTGGAACCTTGGGAAGGTCCCCTCCAAATCCCCCAATATGGGGACTGTGTATGCTGATGTTACAAGCCCCAGTGTCACCCACAGTCACCCATCAGAACCTGAGGAAGGTACTATCCACATCCTGCAGCTCCAGATCTCTGATGATCAGTGCCACAGTCACAGAATCATGCATACTAACCAAGCAGGATCTGGAAATAGTCCCCTCTGTGTCCTGAACTCCAGGACTATGGCTTCTGCAATCACAAACTCCAATGTGATTGGAGCTTGATTTTAAAAGAGCCTAAGGAAAGACAACTTTGGATGCCCAAAACTATAGCAGAATCACAACACTACTTCCATGAACTGGTGAAGTCTAAACAGTTGTAGCACTTGTAGACACCACTAACATGACATGTAGCTGTAACATGGATTACAGTTGAAGAAATCACATGGAAGATCCACTTTTGGGCTTATCTAGAATGAAAGCCAAAGCAGCCACCCAACTAACATCCCAAATCCCATCTAAACGTAAAAGTCTTTTTCAATGAAAGATACTCCATAAAGAAGAAGTAACTGTTACACATCAGACATTGGGCACAGAAGCATAGGAACAACACAGGAACACAAGAAATATAAAGAAGCAAGAAAGCCAAAGCAAGGCAACTCCAGAGGATCAAAATATTTCTCCAGAAACAGATCATAACTTAATGGAATGCTACAAAATACATGCAAAAGAATTCAAAGTAATGATCCTATGAAACTCAGATATACAAGAGAACACAGACAATTCAAAGAAATGAGAAAGACATTGTGTGATATGAATAAGAAATTCAACTGAGATTATATAAAAAAAGAACCAATCAGAAAGATTGTAGCTGAAAATGTCAATGAAAAAAAAAATACAATTGAAGGTTTCACCAATAGAATAGATCAAGGAAAAGAAAAGATTTCTGGTCCTGAGGACAAATCCTTTGAAATACACCAGTCAGACAAAAAAAAAAAAAGAAAGAAAGAAAAGAAAAGAAAAAAAACTTATAAAGAATAAAAAACATATGACATATGGGAAAAAAAAAACCTCAGCCTCACATCACAAATAAAAACTTAACTTAAAATGAATCAAAACCTAAATGGAAGAGGTCAGAATAAATCAGTATAATCTATTATATCAATAGTCTATGTATAAAAGAAAAATTGTATTATCACACCAATTGACACGGAAAAATTATGATAAAAATCCAACACTCATACATATCAAAAACTCTCAGAACACTGGGAATAGAGAAGAATTACTTAAACCTATGAAAAAGCTTGTGAAAAACACCTACATATAATACATCTATTGAAAGACTAAATGTTCTTTCCCTAAGATTGGATACAAAGCAAGAATGTCCAATTTCATCACTCTTATTCAACACAACACTGGATGTTCTAGGCATCACAATAAATCAATAATAAGAAACAAAAATCATATAGATTAGGAGTGTTACAGAAGGTTAAGCTACTGCTTGGGACACTGTGGTCATCTGGGAAAATGAACCAATACATGGAAGATATTCTCACTCATTCTCTCCTCTTTCTCTCTTTCTCTCTGTCTCTCTCTCGCTCCCCCGCTCCCTTTCTCCCTTTTCCCTCCCTCCCTCTCTCTCTCCATAACTTTGATGTGTGTTCTTGCTTCCATTTTTAGCATAATTCATGTTGCTTTGATACAGCTTCTTTTCAAACTGATATCTTATCCTTTTAGAATCTCAAACTAGATTCTGTTCAAACATGTAAGAGCAAGTTAGTATGAGTTTTGATGCAAAACATTTTGAAATCCATATAGTTTTTGATAATATATATTTTTCAGGAACTTTCTGAAGACTCCTTGTAGTTATAAAAGCATATGGGACGATTTTTAGGATATATTTTTGCACAAAAAAAACTTAGTTGAAAAGAATATACAGTAACTATTATTGTTATAAGAAAGTTAGGTAACAGAAAATATATATAAACCTTGTGATATTTTAAAAAATAAAATATAGGAAGGATAAACCAGAAATAGATAAAACTAATCACTTACAGAGGTGGGACATAATAGGTTAGGAAGGCAATAACAATTTTTTAGTATAATAGTATTTATTTTTATTCTTTAAAAACTTTGTGAATGCCCTATATACTCAGAAATGCATATTAAATCAAACAATGACCAGGAAGGGCTGAGAATACAATGCATAGACAATACCAGATTTCAAGACATACTACAGGGCAGTTATAATCAAAACAACCTGGACTGGCAACAAAATAGATGTGTAGACCAACAAAATAGAATAGAAATTCCAGAAATCAATCCACACATCAACAAATAACTAATCTTTGACAAAGGAACTAAAATCAATCAATAAATGAAGCAAGCAGTCTCTTCAACAAATGGTGCTGGGAAAACTGTATCTCTGCGTACTGAAGTATGAAGCAAGACCATTATTTTATACCTTACAAAAAAATCCATTCAAATGGATCAAAGCCCTAAATCTACAAACTGATACCATCAAATTACTAGAGAACTTTGGGGGAACTCTGCAAGACACTGGTTTAGGCAAAGACTTCTTGGAAAAGACCCCAGAAGCACAGGAAATCAAAGACAAAATTGACAAATGGGATTACATCAAACAGAGAAGATTCTGCACTGCAAAAGAAAAAAAAAACACTCAGCAAAGTAAGGAGACAGCTAACAGAATGGGAGAAAATATTTTCAAACTATAAAACTGATAAAGGATTAATATCCAGAATGCATAGAGCTCAAGACACTCAACAACAACAAAACAATCCAGTTAATAAAAAGGCAAAGGACTTGAACAGGCAGTTTTCAAAGGATGAAATTCAAATGGTCAATAGGCACATGAAAAAATTACTCAGGATCATTAGCCATTAGTGAAATGCAAATTAAAACCACAATGAGGTTTCACCTCACCCCAGTTAGAATGGCTCTCAAAGAGAAATCAACAGACAAATGCTGGTGAGGATGTGGGGAAAAAGGTACCCTAATCCACTGTTGGTGGGAATGTAAACTATGGAGATACTTCAGAAATCTAAATATAGATCTACCATATGATCCTGCCATCCCACTCCTGGAAATTTACTCAAAGGAAATAAAATCAGCACATGAAAGAGTGATCTGTACCCCCTTATTTATTACAGTTCAATTCACAAGAGCTAAGAGATGGAATCAACCCAGATGTCCATTAACTGAAATTATATATGTGATAAAGAAATTATGGTATACATACACTACGGAGTACTACTCAGCTGTTAAAAAAAATGAAATCCTGTCTTTTGCAACAAAATGAATGCAACAGGAAACCATTATACTTAGTGAAATAAGCCAGTCCCAAAATGACAGGTCTTGTAATGTTTTCCCTAATCAGGGGTAACTAATAGAGTACCTAAAATGTAATGTATTGGAGTGAAATGGAAATTTTGAAATTTGATGATTGTTTACAGCCCTTATCTATACTGTTAAGGAACAGTGTTTTTTTCTTCATACTATTTGTTGAACTCTTAGTGTAGTGTTAACCTTATAAGTATAAAGTAAACTGAAAAGAGATCTTTGTAAAAATTAACTGTGGGAATAGGAGAGGGAGGAGGAAAAAGGGTTGCAGCATGGGCGGGAGGGAGGGTAGGATGGGAAGTATCACCATGTTGCTAAATTTGAATATATGAAATACATGAAACTTATACACTTTAAATAAAATTTTTAAAAGAAAATAAAATTCATAGAGAAATAAATGTACTTAACCTTACTACAAATTAATAACATAACTACACTGAGAGAAAAAGTTAAATAAGTTTTTTTTTTTTAATTTATTTGACAGATAGAGTTAGAGAGTGAGAGAGAGAGGCCTTCCTTCAGTTGGTTCACCTCCCAAATGGCCGCTACGGCCAGAGCTACGCCGATCTGAAGCCAGGAGCCAGGTGCTTCTTCCTGGTCTCCCATGTGAGTGCAGAGGCCCAAGCACCTGGGCCATTCTCCACTGCCTTCCTCGGTCACAGCAGAGAGCTGGACTGGAAGAGGAGCAACTGGGACTAGGACCCAGTGCCCATATGGGATGGTGGTGCTGCAAGCGGAGGATTAACCAAGTGAGCCATGGCACCAGCCCCCTAAAGTAAGTTTTGAACACAATACTTCAAGTACATACCCTTAAGTAAATATAGAAAGGATTATAAACAAATAATCATCATATTGGCTATTCACACTGGTGTGGATTCTGTACCTATTTTCTGAAAACTAAAAAAAAAAACAGTAAATATATTGATAATGGTTAGAGTTAGGATTCTCATGGTTGCAAAAGAAAATAAAAATATGTACTGGGAAAAATTTGATGATAAACATTTATGTTGGACTGAAACTGGGTATAACAGAATGAACTCACAGATTGTAACATAAGGATACTGACCTGGGGTGTCTCAATCTCAGCACTACTGATGTTTGGAGTTGGACACTTTACGTTGTAGGACTGTACTTTGTGGGATACTTAATAGAATCTCTCGACTATAACTATTTGCTATCAGTAGCAATCTTCAATAATGGCAATCAAAACCCAAAAACATCTTTAGATATTGCCACTGTTCTCTGGGTGGCAAAATAACCCCCAGAAGAGACTACTGACATACATAAAATTTGGACATATTTGAGGGGTCTTCAAATATTTCCTGGAAACTATTGTGAAGAAAACTGCATGAACTTCAATTTTTCTTAAACTAAAATAAACTTGTTTTTAAATTTCATTTTCCCGGCTGGCGCCGTGGCTTAACAGGCTAATCCTCTGCCTTGCGGCGCCGGCACACCAGGTTCTAGTCCCGGTTGGGGCGCCGGATTCTGTCCCAGTTGCCCCTCTTCCAGGCCAGCTCTCTGCTGTGGCCCGGGAAGGCAGTGGAGGATGGCCCAAGTGCTTGGGCCCTGCACCCGCATGGGAAACCAGGAGAAGCACCTGGCTCCTGCCTTCGGATCAGCGAGATGCGCTGGCCGCAGCAGCCATTGGAGGGTGAACCAACGGCAAAAAGGAAGACCTTTCTCTCTGTCTCTCTCTCTCTCACTATCCACTCTGCCTGTCAAAAATTTTTTTTTTCATTTTCCATGTAAGAAAACATGTAAGTATATTTATTTATGTTTGCATATATAGACAAGAAGTCTTCAAAGTTGTGGAAATATACTTATTATTTTAAAATATGTATATAGTTCAAAATGTTTTTGAACTAAAATCAATTTGTCTTTTTAAACTCCATTTTCTCACATTTTGAAGTACCCTTAAAACTGCATGCAGCCGGCGCCGCGGCTCACTAGGCTAATCCTCCGCCTGAGGCGCCGGCACACCGGGTTCTAATCCCGGCCAGGGCGCCGGATTCTGTCCCAGTTGCCCCTCTTCCAGGCCAGCTCTCTGCTGTGGCCTGGGAAGGCAGTAGAGGATGGCCCAAGTGCTTGGGCCCTGCACCCGCATGGGAGACCAGGAGAAGCACCTGGCTCCTGCCTTCGGCTCAGCGCAGTGCGCTGGCCACAACACGCTGGCCGCAGTGGCCATTTGAGGGTGAACCAACGGTAAAGGAAGACCTTTCTCTCTGCCTCTCTCTCTCACTGTTCAATCTGCCTGTCAAAAAAAAAAAAAACTGCATGCATACCATATACATACATAGTGCACATATATAATTTTTGTGGTCAAGAAAATATAATAAAAAATATAGCTAAGAAACACTACAATCAACTTTTGCCCCCCACCTCTTGACCAACCCCACACTGCCTGCCTTTTCTTTCTAGGGATCAAACCATTAAAGGCATTCTCACCAAGGAAAAACTTACCCTTCATTTCCATCTTGCACAGCAAATCAACGCCAATAGCTAATGCAATATTTGCAATAAGGCAGGCAGACACCTTCTGAGTGAGGCTCATCACTGCATACTGGTCTATGACGATTACTTGTGGAAAGAAAGTGAGAAAATAGAAGAAACCTGTAATGGCAACAGCCAAGGAAGCTGAAATGAAGAAAAATATAGTCAATTTACACAAGCTGCAAAAGTTAGCAATAGAAATACCTTCATTTTATTACCAAGGAACCAGTGCTTCTTTACATACATATAAACTCTAAAAAAGAAGTAAAATTTTATTCATTACCACATCACTGGCCTCTGGTACAGTGTCTAATACATAATAGGTGCTCAATAAATATTTTTGTTTGAATGAAAAAAATACATGAATGATGTAAGGCAAAAACTTTGGAATTTATCTTCCTTCTTCTATTAGTGCAAATATCTTATCATTGAAGGAAGTGTTTACCTATATGTTTATAATTTTTATTTTTGTTTATCACCATTGAGCCTAACAAATTAGATGTACAATACTGGTTCACATTATATGAAGATACCCATATCATTTCCATTAATTTTTAAATTTTCATAGACAAAAATGAAAATAATGCTTTCCTACATACAATTTTAGTCTTGTTACTTTTCAAACCCATGTTTATGACACTTTAAAAAGAATATCTAAGACAACAGAGTCAGTATTACAGAGAACCACAGGATTTAAAGTACTATGTATTATAAGAATTGCATTATTTTAGTCCAGTGGGAACAGAAAAAAAAAAACAGATAAGCTTTTTTTTTCCTCAAAGATTTATTTATTGGGGCTGGCACCGTGGCATAGCGGGTAAAGCCACCACCTGAAGTGCCAGCATCCCGTATGGGTGCTTGTTTGGGTCCCAGCTGCTCCACTTCTGATCCAGCTCTCTGCTACGGCCTGGGAAAGCAGTAGAAGACAGCCCAAGTCCTTGGGCCCCTGCACCCGCGTGAGATATCCAGAAGAAGCTCCTGGCTCCTGGCTTTGGATTGGCACAGCTCCGGCGTTGTGGCCAACTGAGGAGTGAACCGGAGGATGGAAGATACCTCTTTCTCTCTCTCTCTCTCTCTCTCTCTCTCTCTCTCCCTCCCTCCCTCCCTCCCTCCCTTTCTCTCTCTGTGTAACTCTGACTTTCAAACAAATAAATCAGAGTTACAGAGAGCGAGAGGCAGAGGCAGAGAAAGATCTTTCCACTGGTTCACTCCCATAAGAGTGGGAATAGGGAAGAGAGGAGGAAAAAGGGTGGAAGCATGGGCAGGAGGGAGGGGTGGGTAGGAAGAAATACTATATTCCTAAATCTGTATATGTGAAATTTGTATACCTTTAAACAAGAAGAAAAAATAAAATTAAAATACTGATGAAAAACATCGAGCTATGGAATCAAAGCAAGAAACACTTGGGAATTTACCCAAACAAAATGAAATCAGCATATAAAAGAATTTAGCTTTACCTTCATGTTTATTGCAGCTTAATTCACAATAGCTAAGATATAGAGTCAACACAGATGTCTATCAACTGACTGGATAAAGACACACACACACACACAAATACTACTCAGCCATAAAGAAGAATGAAATCCTGTCTTGCAACAAAATAGATGCAACTAGAAACTATTATGCTTATGTCTATAACCAGTTTTAGAAAATCTTCAGCTAGGATGTTTTTAAATACTGCTCTCATTCTCTGCTCTCCCTCAGGGACTAAAATTAAACTTCTTTTAGAGTTTCTTACCATGTCTAAATGTCTCTTCCAATGTATCTTGTATTTTTCATACTGTTTAAAATTTTCATACTGCATTTAAATCTGTGTGTTTTCTACTGACAAATTTTCCAATTAAGTAATACTCCATTCAACTATGTCTTGTCTACTTTTATTTCTATTTATTCTTACTTCTACTACAACTGCTTCATTTTTAAGTCTGGTATGTACATTTGAGATTTTTACTCATATATTCCAGGGATCTTATAAAATTCCTTATCTTTATCTTTTTCTCAAATTTACAAATCTATGTTTATTGTAAAGTTCTTATCTGAAAAATCCAGTATCTAAATTATCTGTGGCTATCTATGGCCTACATTTTCTCTTAGTATTCAGTCAGTAAGTCCTTTTTATTTCTGCATTCCTTGTAATTTTTTTGTTTTATGTACATTGTAAAGAAAAAAATGAGATGAAGAAAAAATGAAATACAATTAATGTAATTAATTTTACATCCCACTAAAGAGTTAACATTTCTTCAGGAAGGCAGATGAAATTCCCTAAGTATTTAGGTTTTGTCAATAAAATAGAAAAATAACTTGCATAGACATTTCCCAAAAAATGTATACAATCTAACAAGCTCACACACACACAAATGCTCACCATCATTAGCCATAAAATAACTGCAGTTTAAAACCACAAAGAGATACTATTTCATTCCTACAGTATGACCATAATCTTAAAAACAAAATAAAAACAAAACATTAGCAAGGATATAGAGAAACTGAAACCTTTATATACTGTTTATGGTAATGTAAAAATGATGTAGCCACTATGCAAAACAGTTTGGCAGTTCCTCAAAAAGTTAAACAAAGAGGAGCCCAAATTGTGATACAGTAGGTTGAACCACTGCTTGTGATGCCAGCATCCCATATTAGAGGGCTAGTTCAAATCCCAGCTGCTCCACTTTTGGTCCAGCTTCCTGCTAATGTTCCTTGGAAGGCAGAGGATGATGGCCCAGGTGTTTGGACCCCTGCCACCTATGTGGAAGACCTGGATGGAGATCCTGGATCCTGGTTTTGGCCTAGCCCAGACCTAGCTGTTACAGCCATTTAGGGAATGAACCACAAGATCGACATCTCTCCTCTCTTTCTTCCTCTCTCGGTTGCTATGCCTTTCAAATAAACAAATCTTTTTTTAAAAAAAAGTTAAACACATGGACCAGCACGGTGGCATAGTGGGTAAAGCTGCCGCCTGCAGTGCTGGCATCCAATATGGGTGCCAGTTTGAATCCCACTCCCCCATCCCCAATCTAGCTCCCTGCTATTGCACCTGGAAAAGCAGATGGCTCAAGTGGAAGACCTGGAAGAAGTTGCTGGCTCCTGGCTTAGGATCAGCCCAGCTCTGGCTTCTGAGGCCATTTGGGGAGTGAACCAGCAGATGGAGCATCTCTCTCCCTCTCTCTCTGCCTCTGCCTCTCTGTAACTCTGCCTTTCAAATAAATAAATAAATAAATAAATCTTTTTTAAAAAATTCAAACACTGAGAATCTTTCATAAAAAAGAATTTTAGACTCACCGTTAGTAAAGAATGTGCTAATCATAAAGCCAAATAATATTAAGCTGATGACATATAACAGGAAAAAGACAGTAACTACTGATGGATCACTGTGTTGAAGGATTCTCTCATGGACAATCTGGCAAAACAATCAGGAATCTGATTTAGACATATCCAAAGTGGTATTACAGAAAAACAAAAAGAATTGAAGAAAAATATTTAGTGGTCCCAGTGAAATGGGTCACCCTGCTCAGTGAAATACAAATTAACTCATTTCTTACAGACCAATCATCTAGGTCTATTGCTTTGTTTGCTGATAAACTAAGCAGTTTCTGTATCTCTGCATTGGAATCAATGAAAATACATTTACTATTCTGCAAACTAAAATTCACTAAGTCCCCCCCCAATTACTTTATCCCTCTCACAGCTTAGCTGCAATACTCTGTATTAAAATAAATACTTGCCTTGAAAAACAGAACTGCACACAGTAAAATGATGATGATTAAATATAAGATGAGGTATGTGACAAAATATGAAGCCCAGAGCATACCATTACTGAGTCCTATCATGAGCTGGTACTCCTGTGGGAGAGTTAACACAAACCAAACACAAAGAACAATTTGTGGTTTTCAAAACACACTATGAGCTGATTTAATTACCACAATGACTTACACAGGTTAAATACTATCATCGCATTTTACAGGGAAAAAAATCAAGATCAGAAGAGCCTGTTGACTGATCAAGCCATCCCCCTAGGGAGTGACAATATTGTGACTTCAACTCAGAATTCTGAGTCTGGTGGTCTTCTCTCCCATAACTTACCAGTTATAGTTCTGTCATAATAAATCCTTAAATAAAAATTTTAAATGCAGAAAGACTGCCCTTCTTTTAACTATGTCCCCCTTCAGGAAGTATTAAGACAAATAGGTAAATAAACTTTAATTCCATTATAGATTAGAGCAGGGATAGGCAGACTACAGTCCATGAGCCAATCCAGACATCTCATACTCTTTTGTAAATAAAGTTTACTGACACACAGACATGCTCACTCACTTCTTTGTTAAGTGTGCCTACAACTGATCTATATCAAACTTCTATATAGATTAGAAGGCCGGACCCACAGAGGGTTACACAGCAGCGAAACTCCCTGTTCCCTGCTCTTCATGCTCTACAATGCTGTCTGCATGTTTCTGAGATCGCTTTTTAGTGATTAAAAAAAACTTGGATAACTTCAATTTAGCAGACTTTTTATGAGCAATTAAATGATTCATGAACTTGGAAATACCCTAAGCCAGCAAAGAATCAGGGAACTCTGTCACCAATGTGAACAGGGCAATATTGATAGAAAGTAAAAGGAAACAACATACACAAACAGCCTGACTGCACCCTGGTCTTTGCCTTATTTGGAACCATCTGAGCAGTTTGCAGCTTGTGATTGGCTGAAAGCTCAGCAGGGATGACAGGCCAAGATTCATCCACTTGCTACAAGAATATGCTCTTAAGTTAGGGTTCAATTTGTTTATAAGTTAGGTTACAGTGTACTAATTACAGAGATAACTTTAAGCCAAATTGAACAATTACTCCATTTTAGTCAGCCTCTCAATTCTGAGAGATTAAAACCTTGGGCACTGAAACCACTTTCAATTGCCATCATAATGGACTTGTTTTGTCCCTTTATGAAATTCACATCTAACAAGACCATATTCATTGTATGATTCTTCATGCTTTCTTCATGTTTTGGAGGTTTGGGTCACAATTCTGAAAGACAATCCAGATACCCGAATCTCAAATGTCAAAATCCTGAAAGATCAAAATCTTTAAAGCCCAAAATTCCAAAAGATAAAATTCCAAAAATGAAGTTTGGAAAAAATAATTTTAAAAGTAGTTAAAACACCTTTATTTACATTTTAAAGGGTAATTTATTTGAAAAACTAAAAAAAACAACAGAATACTTCTTAGACCACTTCACACAATAGGCAATAACAAATATTTTTACAAGAATATTCACTCAGGTCTATAAAACAGTAGTCATATATGTATAAGAGTTATGAGCAGACAAACTATATTCATAAAGAAATAAGTTAAAAAAACATAACAAATGCATGCCACTATGGTTGGCAATTGTGTGCACACAAACTTTCATAACAGCAGTCATGAGAAACACCACAACAGACAACCTCAATCCATGACTGATCATCACCACACATATGGCCATTTTATCTTTCACAAATGCAGGAAGATAAAAGAGTGTATCTTCATTTCCTGAGGAACTTTTAGCATTTTTATTCCATACACAATGCATATACACAAAGTCACCATTGTGATAATGCACTTGTGTGGAATCAAATTTACAAAGCACTGCATTAAAATTAAACTCTAACATTCTTTATACAACTTGTATCTCAGAATTGGAGATATGCGAATATGAAATATACAGTGCAGGGAATTGTAAAAATGTAATACTGAAGCAGGTGTTTTGTACAGTGTTTAACATACTGTTTTCGGTACACCTGTATCCTACATCAATGTGTCTGGGTTCAAGTCCTCTCTGCTTCTGATTCCAGCTTCCTGTCAATGCACACTCTGGGAGGCAGCAGTTATAGTGTAAGTAGTTGAGTCCCTGGCACCTGTGCAGAAGACACAGATTGAGTTCTGGACTCCTGTCTTTGACCTAGACCAGTCTTGCTGTTGTGAGTATTTGATGGAAGATCTCTGTGTGTCTGTCTCTCTCTCTCTCTCTAATTAAAAAATAAAAACCTTTTAAAATCTGAATTCTTAACAAGTAATACTGACAATTTAAAGTAACAGTAAAAATTGAAAGAAAAAAACTAAAAAGAAAAATTTGACATAAAAATGTACCAAAGGGGTAGATTATGGGCAATTATATGTAGATATATCCATAACAGCTGATTGACATGATCTTCAAGTATTTTTTTGAAATACTAATATGTTTTCCCTGTTAAAAAATGTGAAGGATTGAAAAAAAATCAAGTGGCTATAAATATGTGAATTTATTTCTGGGTTGTCTATTCTGCTGCATTAATCTATAGGTCTGTTTTTATGCTTGTACTATGCTTTTTTGATTACTATAACTTTGTTGTATGTTTTGAAGTCAGATATTGTGATGCTCCAGCTTTGTTTATTTTGTTCAGGATTGTTTTTGTTATTTGAGGTCTTCTGTGATCGTATTTTTTGAAATAAATTTTTCACTTATTTGAAAGGCAGGCAGACAGACAGGTGAGCGTTGTGGTGCAGTGGGTTAAGCTGCCCCTTGAGACACCTGCATCCTATATCAGAGGGCTGATTTGGGTTCTGGCATCTCTGCTTGATTCATTTTCCTCGTAATGCATCCTGAGAGGCAACCAGTGATGGTTCAAGTGCTTGGACACCTGCCACCCAAATGAGACCCAGAAGGGGTTCTGGGCTCCTAGCTTCAGCCTGGCACTTTCTATGTCACTCTGCCTTTCAAGTATATGAAAAGGAAACCTTTTTCTTAAAAAAAAGAAAGAGAGAAAGACCTTCCTTCAGCTGGGTCACTCTCCCAAATGGGGGTGGGCCAGGCAGAGAAGCCAGCAGCTTCCATCACAATGAACAGTTGCAATTTTACCTTGATGACAATGACTCTCCTGGGAGAATGCATTCACACTATCTGCATGGCAGATCTTCCACACCTAATACAATCAGGCTCATACCAAATCTTCTCTGGAAACACTTCCACAGGCACACCCAAAACAATGCCTGATCAGTCTTTGAGGTATTGGTCCTGCCTCAGAGGATGCAATGATTCTGCACACAAACAAAAATACACTAATCCCCTGCTGAGAATTCAGGTTTCAATCCCTATTATAGGAGCCTTGAATGTCTTTAGTTCCAATGTGAATTGCAGATTTGGGCTTTCAGGGTTTCAACATTCAGGATTTTAATCTCTATGGATTGTGATTTTTGGATTATGGCATTTGGGAATGTCTTTCAGAATTATGACTGGCACTGAGATTTCTGTGATTCTAACTGTAAAGAAACTCTTCTTAGTCAAAGAAAAAAGGCAAGAAAAAAAAATAAAGATCATCCAGCTTAGAAAGGAGGAAGTCAAGTTACCCCTGTTCACTAAGAAAGAAATCTCATTCATAATACTTACTAAAACTAGCCACGAATAAATGTAACCAAGGAAGTAAGTAACTTCTACAATGGAAATTGTAAGACATAAAGGTAGGAAGTAGAAGACATCAAAAAAATGAATAAAAAGGAAAGGTATTCTATGTTTATGAATTGGAAGCATTAAAATTGTTAAAATGTCCATATTGCTCAAAGTAATTTACAGATTTAATATATAACTTTGAAAATACCAATGATATTCTTCACAAAACTAGAAAAAACAATTACAGAAAACTCCAGGTATCCAAAACAATCCCAAACAAAATAAACAAAGATGGACATCACAATATCTGACTTAAAAACATACTACAGGCCGGCGCCATGGCTTAACAGGCTAATCCTCCGCCTTGCAGCGCCGGCACACCGGGTTCTAGACCCGGTTGGGGCACCGGATTCTATCCCGGTTGCCCCTCTTCCAGGCCAGCTCTCTGCTTTGGCCCGGGAAGGCAGTGGAGGATGGCCCAAGTCTTTGGGCCCTGCACCCGCATGGGAGACCAGGAGAAGCACCTGGCTCCTGGCTTCGGATCAGCATGATGCGCCGGCCGCAGCGGCCATTGGAGGGTGAACCAACAGCAAAGGAAAACCTTTCTCTCTCTCTCTCTCTCTCTCTCTCACTATCCACTCTGCCTGTCCAAAAAAAAAAAAAAATACTACAAAGTTAAAGTAATCAAAAAAGCATGGTAGAATCATATAAACAGACCTACAGATTGATGCAGCAGAACAGACACCCAGAAATAAATTCATGCACTTACAGCCAATTGAGTTTTTTCAATCCTTCACATTTTTAACAGAGAAAGCATATTAGTATTTTTGTCACAATAAATTAACTACCTATAACTTCCTCTATTTTTTATCCAAACTCCTTTAATTCTTCTAGTAATCAACATTCTGTGTTCAGATTGAGTCTTTTTTTAAATTAGCACCCATTATAAGAGAGAACATGCAGTATTTGTTTTTCTATGTTTGTCTTTTCACTAAACATGATGTCTTCCATTTCCATCCATTTTACTGAAAATTACAAGATTTCATTTTTAATTTTTTAAAGATTTATTTATTTATTTGCAAGTCAGAGTTACACAGAGAGAGGAGAGGCAGAGAGAGAGAGAGAGAAGTCTTCCATCTGATGGTTCACTCCCCGATTGGCCACACTGGCTGGAGCTGCACTGATCTGAAGCCAGGAGCCAGGAGCTTCTTCTGGGTCTCCCATGCAGGTGCAGGGGTCCAAGGACCCAGGCCATCTTCTATTGTTTTTCTAGGTCATAGCAGAGAGCTGGATCTGAAGTGGAGCAGCTGGGTCTCAACCTACGACCATATCAGGTGCTGGCGCTTCAGACCTAGGTGTTAACCCGCTGCACCACAGCACCGGCCCCAAGATTTCATTTTTTAAAGCTGAATAGTATTCCACTGTATATGTGTATGTATATGTATATTTTCTTTATCCATTTATATGATAGACAGCTTGGTTGATTCTTTGTTTTGGCTACTGTAAACAGTGCTGTTATAAACATGTTGGAACAGGTGTCTCTTTGATAGAATAATTTCATGTCCTCTGGGTATATACACAGAAGTGAGATTGCTGAATCAAATGTAAGTTCAATTTCTAGGTTTTTTTTTTCTTTTTTCCATTTCTAGCTTTTATTTTTTTTGTTTAGTTTTTAAAGTGGAAGTATTTTATTGCTTTTTAGCAATTGAAAAATACATGAGTGTTCTTATAAAGCACTCAGTGACAAAAATATTCAAAACAGAAAATTAAAGGTTTCAAGATATTCCCATATAAAAACCTACAGGAAGTATGAGAAGGCTTAGCCATAAATGCAAAGAAATGTAATAAATATATGAAGTGAAAATTATTTGTATGGTCATCAAAAAAAACAGAAAATACAGATTTAATAAAAATTTTAGCACAGCCATATTGAGAGGATGGAGGAATGTAGAGGGAAGATATGAGATTGAAAATTTTCCTTTACCCCTTACCCCTTTATGAATTAAGTGACATAAATATGTACTTTATATAGCACATGTATGTACATATGAAAAGAAATAACTGAAACAGTTATAAGTGGCCCCTCTTGTAGGATGAAATCTGAGGCAACTAGAAGGGCAAACTGTGCTGTGTTTGGTGACAAGCCTTGCCTTTTATAGCTACTTCACTATGTACTTGACAGGTATTTACAACTTAATTCAGATTAGGATAAAGCTCATAGCAGTAAGATGGAAAAACACTTGCATTTAAAGACAAAATTATTTTTAAAAAGTTTCTTAACATTTATGCTGGAGATTGTGGACTGTCAGTCATCAGCATGAAGCAAAGGAATGCAGGTAGGAACGCTTTAGATTCTACATGTGAGTCCAAGTTTCTCCAGGAGTTATAGTACCAGCAGTGATAGTCACAGAGCTGCAGGGCCTACAGGGGACTGCTCTCAGTTCTTGAAGGGCATGCAAGGGTGATGCTCTAACCCTGTGGTTAGAGGGGCAGAAGGGGCTTCCTCAGGTCTGGACTTCTGGAATTGTTTATGGGCTACTATTGGCAACTAGCCCCAAAAAGCCAACAGAAACTTCCCTAGACCACAGAGAACAAGGAAGTGTAGCTCCAGGGACTGTGCTCAGAATTCCTGTGGCTGTAAGATTCACAGGGGCCTGCTCTCTTACCTAGAAAGGGTAGAAAGGGCCCTTGTGACACTGGGTGTTTCTGGTGCTGAAGGGACTATTTGATTCCCCTTAAGACAAATTGAGTTGAGCAGTCTCTTGCCAGCAGCTTGAGTTTGGTGCGTATGGGGGCAGAGGAAGGCAGTGTGGGTTCCTTCCACAGAGCAGTCACTCAGACCCCAATTAGTTAGTTCTCTAGATATGACTGAAAGTCAGTGAGGACTGTAGCATTTCCCCACAGTTAGGGCTGCACATCTGTGACAGCAGCAGGAGTCCCAGTGCTTTCTGCTTGCCCTTTCTCAGTAAGATGGCATCCCTGGCTGAGGAGCTTGTGAGGAGCTATGGGCCATGGCAGCAGAGGGCAGGCTTTGTTCCTCTCTCTCTACTTTAGCGTCCTTGTGCTGCTTGCAGATCTCATCACTTCCTCACTGAAGTTTTTCCCTCATTCAGTCTCATTTCTAATATTTTATATATAGAACCCTTCTCCCAGAAAGATGGCGTTCCCTCTGCCAGGCCAGACAACTGATTTTTTACAAAGTTGCCAAGAATATTCACTGGACAAAGTGCAGGCTCTTTGACAAATGATGCTGAGAAAACTGAATGTCCGTATGCAGACAAAAGAAACTAGATTCCTATTTCTCACCATATACAAAGATCAATTCAAAATAGATAAAATATCTAAATGTGAGATCCAAAACTACTAGATGAAAACATAGGTTAAATACTTCAAAACATGGGTATAAGCAATCATCTTTTTGTCAGATCCCAAAAAGACAAGCAACAAAATCCAAACAAGACAAATGGAATTATTTTAAACTAAGAAGTTTTCTCAAAGCAAATAAAATAGTTCACAGAATTAATTCATCCTGCAGAATGAAAGAAAATATTTTCAAACTATTCATTTGACAGGAATTAATATTGAAAATATACAGGGGCCAGTGCTGTGGCATGGCAGGTGGGGCCACTGCCTGCAGTGTTGGCATCCATGTGGGCGCCGGTTTGAGTTCCAGCTGCTCCACTTCCGATCTAGCTCTCTGCTGTGGCCTGGGAGAGCAGTAGAGGATGGCCCAAGTTCTTGGGCCCCTGCACCCGCATGGGAGACCCGGAGGAGATGCCTGGCTCCTGGCTTCAGATCAGTGCAGCTCCAGCCATTGTGGCCAATTGGAGAGTGAACCAGGGGACTGAGGACCTCTCTCTCCCTCTCCCTCTCTCTGCCTCTCCTTCTCTCTGTGTGTAGCTCTTTTTTTTTTTTTTTTTTTTTTTTTGACAGGCAGAGTGGACAGTAGAGGGAGACAGAGAGAAAGGTCTTCCTTTTGCCGTTGGTTCACCCTCCAATGGCCGCCGCGGCCGGTGCCCTGCAGCCGGCGCACAGCGCTGTTCCGATGACAGGAGCCAGGTGCTTCTCCTGGTCTCCCATGGGGTGCAGGGCCCAAGCACTTGGGCCATCCTCCACTGCACTCCCGGGCCACAGCAGAGAGCTGGCCTGGAAGAGGGGCAACCGGGACAGGATCCGGTGCCCCAACCGGGACTAGAACCCGGTGTGCCGGCGCCGAAGGCGGAGGATTAGCCTAGTGAGCCACGGCGCCAGCCAGCTCTAATTTTCAAATAAATAAATAACTCTTTAAAAAAAGAAAATATATAAGGAATTCAAACAATTCAACAGCAGATACATAAAGGGAAAATTATATGAATACATATTTTTCAAAAGAAGATATACAAATGACCAAAAATACATGAAAAAGTTCTAAACAGTAATCATCAGAAAAGTGCAAATCAAAACCACAATCAGATGTCACCCCAGTTAAAATGGCTATAATCAACAGAGCCAAAAATAAATGCTGGTAGGGATGTGGAAAAAGGAAATTCATATGATACAGATGGGAATGTAACTTAGTACAGTACAGAGGTTCCTCAGAAAATCCAAAACAGAACTACCATGTGATTAAGCAAGCTTGCTACTAGGTATACTCATATATTCAAAGGAATCTAATATGATATAGCAAACAAACATCTGCTCTCCCATGTTTATTATGAGTAGCAGCACTGCTCACAATAGCCAGGATATGGAATCAACCTAGGTGACTGGTTATGTATTATTTGGTAAAGAAAGTGTAGTATAGAAACACAATGGAATATTATTCAGGTATGAAAAAAGGATGAAATGTCATTTGTGGCAACATAGAAGGAGCTAGAGTTTATTATGTGAAGTGAAATAAGTCAGGTATAGATACACCCATACTACATATTCTCACTTATATGTAAAGGCTAAAAAAAAATCTCTTTTTTAAAATTTAATTTTTAAGTTACACAAGTTTTATGTATTTCATAAACAAAGATTTAGGAACATAGAGGGATTCACCCCCCCTAGCCTCCCTCCCGCCCACAATCTGACCCTTCCTCCCCGTCCCTCTCAGAGTCCTATTCTTAATTTTTACTATGATCTATTTTCAGTATACATAATGATCATATAGTTAACCCTACTCTAAGTAAAGGAGTTCAATAGTATGAAGAGAAAGAAAACAAAACAGAACAAAACAAAATACTATTCCTCAATGGAAGACACATGGGCTATAAACAATCATCTATTCTGAAAATGTCTGTAACTAGAGAATAGAACAGTGGTTACCAGAGTCCAACAAGGATGTAGAAAAGAAGGAATGGAGAGAGGATTTTTTTTTTGACAGGCAGAGTTAGACAGTGAGAGAGAGAGACAGAGAGAAAGGTCTTCCTTCCATTGGTTCACCCCCAAAATGGCCACTACAGCCGGCGCACTGCGCCGATCCAAAGCCAGGAGCCAGGTGCTTCCTCCCGGTCTCCCATGTGGGTGCAGGGCCCAAGCACTTGGGCCATCCTCCACTGCCTTCCTGGGCCACAGAAGAGAGCTGGACTGGAAGAGAAGCAACAGGGACAGAATCCGGCGCCCCGACCGGGACTAGAACCTGGGGTGCTGGCACCGCAGGCAGAGGATTAGCCAAGTGAGCTGCAGCGCTGGCCAAGAGAGGATTGTTAATAGCTAGAAAGTTGCATTTGATAGAAGAAATAACTTCTACTGTTCTCTAGAAGAGTAAGGTAACCATACATGATGACAATTAATTAAGTATTTCATAAAGCTGGCAGAGAACATTCTGAATATTCCCAACATTAAAAATGACAAAAGTCTAAGGTGACAGATATGTCAATTACCCTGTCATATCATATATGCTGTATATGTGTATTGCAATGTCACATCATATCCCACAAATTTTTACAGCTATCAGATATCAAATAAAAATAAAAATATACCAGAAATCACAACAGAAATAAGATGCTATCTTGATGTACAGGGTAAATAAAATGCTACATTTCCACTTATATTTATGTAGCTAAGTGAAGAAAGGTAAATTAGGGATTCTAAAAGCAAAGATTAGGAAAGAAGAAAGTCTAAGGATAAGAGAAGAGATGTGAAGAAACTCAGTCAGTACAGGCTAAACACAGCAAGTACTAAAAAGCAGGCTACATCAAAATTAAGAACTGCATTCACCCAAATACACCACTAAAGCAAGTCGCAGAGTAGAAGAAAATATTTCTAATATGTATATATGTATGTCATATAAAGAATTATTCAAAATCAGTAAGTACTGCTTGAAAATAAAAGAAAAAGGAGAGGTAATCAAATAGAAAGTGGGGGACAGACTTGAATAAACACTTCACAAAAGACTACATCCAAATGACCAGGTACTCAAATATCAGTAGTTAACGGTACTCCACATCAATAGTTACAAAGGAAATTCAAATTAAAATAAAAATGAAATTCCATCATACATCTTCCAGAATGGTCAAAATTAAAAGGGACTAATATTGCCAAGTGTTAGCAAATATACAAAGCTTAAGTAATTCTCATTCATTATTGTTATGAGAATAAATTGACACGCCACTTTGGGAAAATATTTGACCTTATTTAATAATGTTGAAAACAGATACACTATATGCTCTACCACTTTAAATCCAGGTATATACCCAATGGAAAAATGTATACATATGTACAAAATTTTTACAGCAGCCCACTGTAAAAGCTCAATATTCAAACAATCAAATGCCCATCAACAGTAGAGTGACAATCTGTGATACATTCATTAAAAAGTCATATTATATTGCATTGAAAATGGCCAAACTACACTACATGGAATATCATGAATGATGCTCACGGACACAAAAGGATAGCTATTGCATGATTCTATTTCAAGTTCAAAATCAGGTCATGCTAAATCAGAGCTTTAGAAGTTAAGATAATGATTATCTCTGGGGAAGAAAGTTTAGTAACTTGAAAAAGACGCGAGGGAGTTTCTTGATTGCCAGCAATATTCTACTTCTTGACTACCACAGTTATATAGACACGCTCACACTTGATAATTCAAGGAGCTGCACACGTAGGGATGTGTATTTTTATGAGGATTCTTCAAAAAGTTCAAAGAAATTGTTTATTACAAAAAAAACTATGCATCGATTTCAAAAATTTTTAAACCAAAATAAATAATTTTTAATTCAACTTTTTGAAGAACTTTTTGAAGTACTCTCATATATATATTCTTTAACTAAAATTTTAAAAATAAAAAGTAGCTAACACTTTAAGTAACATGATTTAGGTCTGCATGATATGATCTGGAGATACAAAGTGAAAGTTGGTAAATTGCAGTTCAAAGTTGAAAATAAATTTCAAAGTTGTTATTCACTGGCTTGACAAGAGAAAGACATTCCAGTCAAAGAAAATAAAGAGGGCCTTGGAGCCAGCACTATGGCGCAGTGGATAAAACCATCACCTGCAGTGCCAGCATCCCTTATGGGCACCAGTTCAAATCCTGGCTGCTCCACTTCCAATCCAGCTCTCTGCTATGGCCTGGGAAAGCAGTAAAAGATGACCCAAGTCCTTGGGCCCCTGCACCTGCCTGGAAAGACCCAGAGGAGGCTCCTGGCTCTTGGCTTCAGATCAGTGCAGCTCCAGCCATTGCAGTTAGTTGGGGAACAAACGAGCGGATGGAAGACTGAACTGTCTCTCTCTTCCTCTCTGTAACTACCTTTCAAGTAAATAAGTAAATCTTAAAAATAAAATAAAATGGCTCTTAGTGAACCATGTTTAATTTGAGGGAAAAAGAATGTCATACAGAATAAGAGTAAGGAGCGAGGAAGAGATTGGGGGGGGCGGCTGAAGGGGGAAAGAGAGAGAGAGAGAATATTAGGAAAACCAATCGAGCTGTTTTTGAAACAGATGTTGAAAAATTCGTAAGAACTGCGATTAGAAAATGGCATTACCATAAATGTAGAGAAGACAAAACATGTGAGAGAGGAGAGAGCAGGAAGAAGAAAAATTTATATTGGTTGGCATCTACTGCACACAGGGACAAAGAAAACATACAGATAATGAATACTAACAGCTATACCTAACATTTCCTGTGTTGTGCACTAACAAATGGTATCATGACAATTCTTTGTGTAGGAGTATTTACATCTCTGTTCTAAAGATGAGGCACAGAGAAGTTAAGGAACTCACTCAAAAGTTACAGAGACAGGAAGTTGTGGGAGTCTCAAGTTCTATATGGTACTGATAATACCGAGGTTTCAAGCAGAGTGATTGGGGGATGACAATTTCATCAGAGTAATAACCATGAAAGCTGGGAGGAGGTACAATCCCTTGCCTAGAAGAAGAATGAGTTTTCTGTCTATCCAAATCTGCCCTCATTAAGCCCAGGCATCAGGAAACAGTGTTACTCAACCTCAATATAATTAGACAAGCCCCCAGAACACCCTAAGAACAATCTGATATATGGAAAAGAAAGTCCTTGAGCCGGCGCCGCGGCTCACTAGGCTAATCCTCCGCCTTGCGGCGCCGGCACACCGGGTTCTAGTCCCGGTCGAGGCACCGATCCTGTCCCGGTTGCCCCTCTTCCAGGCCAGCTCTCTGCTGTGGCCAGGGAGTGCAGTGGAGGATGGCCCAAGTCCTTGGGCCCTGCACCCCATGGGAGAAGCACCTGGCTCCTGCCATCGGAACAGCGCGGTGCGCCGGCCGCAGCGCGCCTACCGCGGCGGCCATTGGAGAGTGAACCAACGGCAAAAAGGAAGACCTTTCTCTCTATCTCCCTCTACTGTCCACTCTGCCTGTCAAAAAAAAAAAAAAAAAAAAAAAGGAAAGTCCTTGAAAGAAGTATGTGCAAAGTTTCAACAACTAAATTTAATTATATGCGTATCCATTTCCACTAATTTCTACCTCCAAATCCATCCTTAGTTCAGGCTCTCTCTGCTTTTCTCCTGATCAGTGATAGTTTCTTCATATCTGTTTCCTCACCTTAAGCCTTGCCTTCTCCATCAAACTTAAGTGTATCTTAAATTTATCAAATATAAGAGCTCATAAAATTATTTTGGCCCTTTTATTCCAAATGCTTGAGAAATTTAATATTTGACCTTTCTCCACAGCCAAATAAGAAATTTAGGTAAAAGATAAGATCAGAAAATGGATAAGTGGTATATTGTACGCTCTTAATTGATTCATATTTGCATGTTGTTACAGCAATACAATTCACTTTTCTAACTGTGTAGACACAACCAACCCTCCACATACACCTATTCCACAGGCCCAAAACATTACCAATAAAATGAAGTTACCTTTAGTCTGTTTTCCTTTTCCGACACAATGCTCCTGACGAGGGTAAATAAATTGTGAGAAAATACAAATAAAATAATCCAAGGAAATAAACCTATAAAACTCCACATATGCTCATCATGATAATATTCAGGATATGGAAATCTTCTAGCAAAAATTTGTAATCCAGCCATCACTGCTTCAGCTTTGTCATTATGATATGACATGATAGCTTTATCTAGGGAACGCTGCACAACCAGAAACCCTCTATGGAGGTACCCTAAATGAGAAAAGAAAGATTTTCAGGGATAGAATACAACAGTACAGCAAAAAAACTACACACACACACACACAACTTTTAATTCAGAGAAAAAAACAATTTCGCAAACACCTTTTTGTCATTTTGGACAAAATATACAATAAATAGCACGGAAATGTACATATTACATGAAAATGGTATGGCTGTTTTATGCAATTTTATCAGCCAAACTGATTAAGAATTCAAGCAAATACTACACACACCTTTGGCCATGATTTCAATGTATGTGTCCCTCTGGAATTCAAATGTTGGAACGTTATATCCAATGTAAGGGTTGTCAAAGGTAGGATCTTTAAGAAAGTAGTTATATGTATGCTCCACCCCCACAAATTAAATTAGTGCTCTTATATAAAAGAGATTGAAGATAGTACCTCCTATGATTAAATATGGTTTGTCCCCATGGATTCATGCAGAAGGTTAATTCCTAAGGACATGTTAATGGTATTGAGGTAGAAACATAACCTGGCTATGGTGTTTAGGGTGGAGCTCCCATGATTGACTCCTACTCACTTTACGAACAGGAAGAGGCACAAAGCCACAGACATGTGCACTCCTTGTCTCTCATCATGTGATGCCATAACTGCTGAAGGATTCTGCCAGCAAGAAGGCCATCTGCCTTGCAGTGTCACAGCCAAGAGGGATCCTCATAAGAGTCTACACTCTGCTATTTGCCTGAAGCCTCCAAAACTGTGAGCCTTTCTTTAAAAGCTCCGGTATTTTGTTACAGCTTAAAAAATATATATATAATGCAGAAAACCGGTTTGGAGGCGATTATTGCTTTCTCTTTCTCTATGCCTCCCTTGGGAGTGCCTGTCCTACTACTGTATTCTGGATGTCTGTAATTTTGGTTTTGTTCTTTTCTTTATTTCACAGGAGTTCATGGAATAAAAAGTTTGCCTTAAGTCTCAGATGAAAATTTAGACTTTTAAACTAATTCTGGACTGAGTTAAGACTCTGGAACTACTGGGAATGGCATGGTTGTTGTATGTGAGAAGGACATGGGTTTTGGGGACCAAGAGCAGAATACTATGATTCCTGTATGGTGTGTTATCCTGGATTTATGCAGAAGTTTAATTCCAAAAATCATATGTTAATGATATTAAAATGGCGGAAACTTTATGATGTCTAAAGGTGGGTCTTTGGGAAATGATTCATTTAGAAAAGGTCTTTAGGGTATAGTCACCATAACTGAATTGTAGGGGCTTTCTAAGGACACACACACACACACACACACAGTGTTCCCCGTCTCTTGCCATGGGATTTTACGCCACCTAAGTACTGCCAGCAAGAAAGCTATCACTAGAGGGGACTCCTAGACGGTGCATCTCCAGAATCATGAACCAAAATAAGCCTCCTTTATTTATAAAGTAATCTGCCTCAATAACTTTGTTATACTAGTGGAAATTGTATTAACACAGTGCCTTAGTCCCTGTTGCCCTTTTCCCCTTCCACCATGTGAGGATCCAGTGACCATTCCATCAAAGGGATGTAACAAGGTGCCAGGTTGCAGCACGTAACAATCCCTTACTAGATATGCAATTTCTAGCACCTTGATCTTATACTTTCCAGACTTCAGATTTGTAAGAAATAAATTTCTATTATTTTCAAATTGCCCAATCTGTCATATTTTATTATAGAAGTCTAGAACAGATTAAGACACCACTATACACTGGACATATAAATCTGCATATTCTTAGAATTGTATCTATGAACTATGAACTAGAATTGTGTCTACGAACATGAAATTTGTTCTCTTTATATTAGTAAAATAATGTAAATTTAAAATAGAAATGACATTCAAAATAAGAAAATTATACAATCTCATTTACAGTAACATCAAATAGAATAAAATATTTAATAATAAAGCTAATGAAGGAAATTAAGACATACTGAAAACTAAAAAACTGCTGAAAAGAAATTTAAGACACAAATAGTGTCCTAATACATGTTCATGTATTAGGAGAAATATTAATATCAATACTACCAAAGTAAACATTAATTTTAATAACTACTTTATAGTCTGTCAAATGATTTATCATATTCTTTTTTAAGATTTATTTATTTGTTTGCAAAGTAGAATTACAGACAGAGAGAGAGAAAGACAGAGAGAAAGGTCTTCCATCTGATGGTTCATGCCCCAAATGGCCACAACAGCCGGAATTGAGTTGATCTGAATCCAATAACCAGGAGCTTCCTCAGGGTCTCCCACACAGGTGCACTTGGGCCACCTTCCAATGCTTTCCCAGACCATAAGCAGAGAGCTGGAATGGAAGAGGAACAGCCAACACACAAACTGGTACCCATATGTTATGCCAGTGCCACAGGAGGAGGCTTAGACTACTACACCATAGTGCTGGCCCCTGATTTATCATATTCTTAACTGGATCCAGAATGACTGTTTACATTTTTTTTTAATGATAATGGTAAATTGTATGTAATTTTCATCTTCTGTTGATTAATTTCTTAAAGAAAATTATCAGAAATATTAAACTTGAAGCTCTTATTGTTTTTTTTCTTCTATGTAATTTGTACAACTGAAAAAGAATTTTAAATTGCCATTGCATAATTAAAAATCATTCAGCTCAAAAGCATATAGAATGCAGGCCATGTTAATATGTAAAATATGTGTCCATTCAGCAGATGGAAAATGTACCTAAGATTATATAAATGCACAGATACACAAAGTTTAGGAAATTATTTACAATAATAAAAAGACAATCTAAAAATGTATAAAATTCTCTATATACTTCTTTAAAAATAAATTGAAAAATTTACTGTTACAATAAACAACTTTTTCACATGTTGAAAGAAATGAATCATATATGTAATGCCTACCCACATGCAACAAAAGTAGTAATGTAACAGTGTGCTTAAAGATCTACTCACAAGGATCTCCTCCATCACTTATATTTGGGTTCCTGGGTCCTAGCGTAGGTATTCTTGGAAAAAGAAAAGATGTTTTCCAACCTTCTGATTGTCGGTTAGCACGGACAGAACTGTAATTACTAAAACGCAAGTGATATGTTACCTAAAATGAACAACAGAAAACAAACATTTTAAACCAATGAACATTGAAAAGCAAATATTAATAGTGAAAGGAAAATAAAACACAAATTTTTAAATTTTCTCTTGAGTACAGTTATGAACAATTTAGGATTCTGAATCATGAGAAACAACACTATTGCTACAATATAGGACAAATAGCAAACCAAGCATGCTGAAATTACAGTCAAAAAGCAAAATCAACATGTTTTATCTGTCCCCTGTGAACTTTATGACATTTTGCTTCTGAGTTTCAAAGACACAATAGTGGCATTTTGATCATCATTGTGAATATATTTTTCTAGACCTAGAATCAGGATGTCTACTGAGTGAACACCAAAAGTCTATTACAGTGACATCAATAACATGGAAAACTACAGATCCCAGGCTTCACTGCTGGAGTCCAGCTCCAATAGGTCTAGGGGTTCCCAAAGGTGTGAGAGGTGTTGATGTAGGAAGAAATGAGAGACACACTCACAGCAAAGCTGAAGGCATGGCTCTAGCTCTCTAGCACCAGACTTTATTTTTATATCATAAGTCATATAATGTTTCTTTCTTCTTCCAATAACAAGTCTGTTGTCCATTTTCTTAGAACCATTGACCTTGTATTTTATGTTGCCTCTAAATTCTATGTCTACATCTAGTTACAACTTCTTTGATTTTCAAGGGCATATTCAGAGCATGAGTTACAATCACAGACAGGTGCAAGACAATGGGCTGCCCATACAAGCCAAGGCCTGGAGTGTTGCTGAGCTATGCAGAAATTGGTTACACAAGATAGAATATTACCTTCTTAATCTAATCTTTACTAGAAGCCCCAATGTTCAAAGTAGGCCATTTTTAAAATGTATCCCCTCTTTTGGACTTCTTTCTCTAACTCTTTAATTTCTTTTTTTTTTTTAAATTTATTTATTTGAGAGGTAGAATTACAGACAGTGAGAGGGACAGACAGAAAGGTCTTCCACTGGTTCACTCCACAGATGGCCACAACAGCCGGAGCTACACCAAATCAAAGCCAGGAGCCAGATGCTTCTTCCTGGTCTCCCATGTGGGTGCAGGCCACCAAGGATTTGGGCCATCTTCTACTGCTTCCCCAGGCCACAGAGCTGGATTGGAAAAAGGGCAGCCGGGACTAGAACCAGCGCCCATATGGGATGCCGGTGCCGCAGGCGGAGGATTAACCTACTGCACCATGGCTCCGGCCCCTGTTTAATTTCTTTATTGTGCTTATCTAAAGGTTCACTTAGATATTTTCCACAGTTTTGTCATCCTAGCCATTGTTGTATTTGTAGCACATATTGAATTAAAGCTTTAATAACATTTATCTTTGTTCTAGTGGGAAATATATACCAGTGAGCCTGTTGCCTTTTAATCTTTTCCACAAACAGCTCAACCTTGCATAAAGCATCAACCCCTTCTCCTAACAAACATTCCACTTGATTAAAATCCTACAAAGCAGTGGACATTTTGGGAATTATGAGACCAAGCGCTCTTCTCTAAAATTAGAAATACAGCAATCATTAGCGGGACCACCAGGAAGTTCCAGCTTTCTTATGCAGAGTGTAATTCCCAACAAACCTAAAACCAACAAGAGGACCGCAGCTGTCATTTTCATGTATTGCTGAAACAGACTTTCTGATGTGACCCTGTCAGACAGCCGAAGATGCCCTGGCCTCACCACTTCACCACCCCTCCCACCACAGAACGAACAGCCATCTGCTCTTCACAGACAAGATCACTTTGTTTTGGGAAAAAGCCAGAATCATCTGTGTGGTCCACAGAGCTGAACTTAAAATGCATTAAGGGCAACAACATCAGTAAAATGACTGAATAAAGGAAGGATAAACAACTAACACTCAGCTTAAGTGTCTGAGGTAGAGCACTGACGTGCACTCAGGATGTGACAGAGAGCTGCAGAGAACCGGGATTGGATTACCAAGAGATGAAAAGCATCCTGCATCTACTGCCATATATCCCAAGTTAGGATCAGCTCAGAACCAAGAGGGACTACTCGTGATGGGAAAAAAGTAAGCATGAGGTCCCCAGAATCCCTTACTGAAGCGATGAAAACCTGAATTCTTTGCTATGGGAGAATCTTTCACTCCTCAAAGGCCCTGAGGCAAATTTGGGGAGCTTCCAGGAAAATCACACAGCTGCATTATTGAAGAGAAAAAAGCACACAGCTCACATTATGCCCTCCCCTTCCCAGGCTGCTGCTGCCCAGTCCATTTCGAAACCATGCCCACCTGCAGCTCATAAAAAGTCACCCAAGGGGCTGGCACTGTGGCACAGTGGGTTAAATCCCGGGCCTGAAGCGCCAGCATCCCATACGGGTGCCGGTTCTAGTCTTGGCTGCTCCTCTTCCAATCCAGCTCTCTGCTATGGCCTGGGATAGCAGTAGGAGATGGTTTAAGTCCTTGGGCCCCTGCACCCGCATGGGAGACCCAGAAGAAGCTCCTGGCTCCTGGCTTCTGATTGGTGCAACTCCAGCAATTGCGGCCATCTGAGGCATGAACCAGATGATGGAAGACCTCTCTCTCTCTGTCTCTACCTCTCTCTGTAACTATCTTTCAAATAAATAAAATAAATCTTTTTTTTTATTTGACAGAGTTAGACAGTGAGAAAGAGAGACAGAGAGAAAGGTCTTCCTTCCATTCACTCCCCAAATGGCTTCTACGGCCGGTGCTGCACCGATCCGAAGCCAGGAGCCAGGTGCTTCCTCCTGGTCTCCCATGCGGGTGCAGGGCCCAAGCACTTGGGCCATCCTCCACTGCCTTCCCAGACCACAACAGAGAGCTGGACTGGAAGAGGAGCAACCAGAACTAGAACTCAGTGCCCATATGGGGTGCCGGTGCTGCAGGCGGAGGATTAACCAAGTGAGCCACAGCACTGGCCCCAAATAAAATAAATCTTTAAGAAAAAATAAATAAATAAATAAATAAATAAATAAAAGTCACCCATTAACAAGCACCACATCCAGAGTTTCCCATTAGCAGCTCATGAAACAGTTAGATTAGCCATCCCTAGCAGTGAATCTCTCCCATCTTTAGAAAGCTCGTGTTCCAACTGATCCATCAGTCCCGTACACTCCTGTAGCTCAGATAACTGAGGGAATCACAGGCACTGCTGTTGGAGATTACTGCTAAAGAAACTACAGAGAACTCTGCTGTGCCTACCTGAAGCCAAAGTCAATGCAGCCTACCCACCAATATCCTACTTCCATGTCCAGGAGGAAATCTGCCACAGTGGAAGTCACCTTTTAAAAGTGGTAGGAGCAAGAGCTGCCATTGTGCAATCATGGGTAAAGCCACTGCCTGCAATGCCATCATCCCCTGTGGATGCTGGTTAATGCCTAGCTGCTCCACTTCTGATCCAGCTCTCTGTTAATGGCCTGGGAAAAGCAGCAAAGGATGGCCCAAGTGTTCGGGTCCTTACACCCATGTGGAAGACCAGGATGAAGCTGCTAGCTCCTGGCTTTGGCCTGGCCCAGCACTGGCCATTTCAGTCAAATGGGGAGTGAAACAGAAGATGGAAGATCTGTATGTGTGTGTATCTCTCCCTCTCTCTAACTCTGACTTTCAATAGATAAATAAATAAATAAACCTTTTTCAAAAAGTGGTAGAAGCAACTGTTCCACCAGATTTGCAAATATCAACAAGGATACTCATACATACAAAAAGAAAAAAACAAGAGAATATATAACACATCCAAATGCTGAAGAAGAAGAAAAATCATAATATTACGGAAATGCAGTGAGATGCAAAAAAATAAAGATAGCAAGTCAGTAAAATCTGAAAAATAATTCATGACTAGAATTAAAATTTGAACAACAGAAACAGAAGCTTAGAGCAGAAGAATTCACATTTAAAAGATACAACCAAGAACTTCAACAGGCTAGATCAAGCAGAAGAATTTTTTTTAATTTTAAGAAAGATCTTTTGAAATAATTCAAAGAAAAAAATTTAGGATACCACCAGCAGTAGAATTTTTTGTATGATACGAGTTTTAAAATAAAAGGTGAAAACACATAGAAGTCTATGTAAAGAAATAATAGTCAAAAAACTCCCAAGTGCTGGAAGTTAAATCCAGATATGTATATCAAGGAATCTCAAAGGATCACAAGTAAATTCAACTCAGACAGTACACCAGAATCCAACTGTCAAAAGTCAAAGATAAGGACAGATCTCTGAGGTATCCACGGTGACTGAATATGGAAAAGATGTGCTGCTTTGACCACAGGAAAGTAACAGAAGTGGAGTAACTGCGCCCTCTGGGGAGAGCTGGGCAGAGTTGCAGTATAAATTTTACAGAAAGAAGAGTGATGCTACAGAGCAGCATGGACAGTACAAACATGCACCAGCAAACAGGGACACTAGCAGTGACCCCCACAACCAGGAGCTGCAGACATCATCTTCTTGGAGCAAGGTGAGAAGAGTCTGTGGCAGCCCATGAGGATAGTGATACTGCCTGAGAAAGAACCTTGTGAATCACACTGATTTTCAGTCCAGCCTAGAGGGCTAGTGAAGAGCAGTGTGTCCACCTAACCCCATGAAGGGAGAGCACATTGCTTTCTCTCATCCCCTGAAAAGGGTTCCAGGCAGCTAGCAGGAAGGAAGCATCATCTTAATAAGGTAGCTGTGTCTTGTGCACACAGGTGACAAGGGGATTTTATTGGAAAGATAAATCCACCAACTCCACTGACTTGGAGTCTGGCTAGTAGGGTTGGCAGAGGGCAGGGCACCTGCTTAGGACTGTGAGGCACTCTCCTTTAGCCTCACTCTATGGCAGGTGCTTTACTCAAACTGCCAAGGTGGAATACAAACAGGCAGCTGGCTCTGGGAAAGGCTTGCCTCACGCCATGGACAGAGCAGGCTTGTAGGGCTGAGAGTGGACAGGGCATGGAGCCTGGGTATCTGGGAAATCACTGTGTGTAGTTCCAGAGGTGCTCTGAGTTCCTGGGATGGGTTATTGCAGAAGGTTCTGTGCTCACACTGTAGATGGCACAGATCCTTTGTGTGGTTCGTGGGCCTGCATGGGAGGGGTGTGTAGTCACAGTAGGTTCACCCCAGGCATTGACCATCTTGGCAGAGAAGAGTTGAGGCTGTGATCACATCAGCCAATGTTATCATATATTACTACTACTCACAATAGAGGAGATCTACCACACCCAACACTCTTGCCCCACCCTCGAGCACAGACTAGAGCTCCCTAGCCCACCCAGTACATGCCTGTGGATAGCCACTGAAGGAGCACTCTACTAAACCACAGAGATATATTTCAAAGCCAAAAGTCATCAGAAGAGAAAATCAACAAGTATTTCCACAAATGCCTAAACATAAACACAGAAATACAAGAAACATGAACAAGGAAGACAGTATGACTCTCTGAAAGGAACAAAGCAATTCAAAATTAAAACGTGAAGACAGGCCGGCGCCGCGGCTCACTAGGCTAATCCTCTGCCTGCGGCACTGGCACACCAGGTTCTAGTCCCGGTTGGGGCACCGGATTCTGTCCCGGTTGCTCCTCTTCCAGTCCAGCTCACTGTTATGGCCCGGGAGTGCAGTGGGGGATGGCCCAAGTGCTTGGGCCCTGCCCCAGCATGGGAGACCAAGAGAAGCACTTGGCTCCTAGCTTCAGATCAGCATGGTGCGCCGGCCACAGAACGCCGGCCACAGCGGCCATTGAGGAGTGAACCAATGGAAAAGGAAGACCTTTCTCTCTGTCTCTCTCTCTGTCTAACTCTGCCTGTCAAAAAAAAAAAAAAAGTGAAGACAAAGAGACTGATGAAATGCTTGAAAAGGAATTCAAAAGAATGATCATAAGATTACTAAAAAACACAGAGAAGCAAATACATGAGTTACAAAAATACATACATGATGTGTATGAAAAATGTTGCAGGGGAGGAAGAGGGAGAGAGGGAGAGGAGGAGGGAAAAGATGGGAGGAGAAGGAGAAGAAGAAGGAGAGGAGGAGGAAGAGGAGGAGATGGAGAAGGCGGAGATGAGGAGGGGAAGGAGGAGGAGACTGAGGAGGAGGAGGAGAAAAAGGAGAAGAAGGAAGAGAAGGAGAGGAAGGAGAAGAAGAAGAGGAAGGAGAAGAGGAAGAAGAGGAAGAATAAAAAGGAAGAACTTAGAAAAACCAAAAATAGAGTTCGAGATTTATGGGATACTATCAAAAGACCTAACATGTATGCCTTAGAAATTCCTGAAGGTTTGGAAAGAAAGACCTATTCAGTGAAATCAAAGCAGAACACTTTCTTAATTGAGAGAAAATAGGGACATCAAAGTACAGGCAGCATATCAAACTTCTAACAGACATGAACAGAAAAGATCTTAAGGACAACACAATATACAATATACTCAAACTTTCAAAAGTGAAACATAAAGAAAATATTCTAAACTGTGAATGAGAGAAATGCCAGATGACCTTTAGAGGACCTCCAATTATACTGACAACTGACTTCTCATTAGAAACTCAACAGGCTAGGAGAAAATGGAGAGACATAGTACAAGTCCTAAAAGAAAAAAATTGTAAACCCGGAATACTGTACCAAACAAAACTCATTTATAAATAAAGGTGAAATAAAACAAGCAGCAATTGAAAGAATTTGTCACCACATGTTCAGCTACCCACAGAAACATATGTAGTTACCATTATGAAAGAATATGAAGGCAGAAAGCCTCCCAGTAAAAGTACAAAGGAAATCTGGAGTAAATAATAGGAATATTTATGGGGAAATGGCAAGGTCAAGACATTACTTATCAATAGTAACCTTGAATGCAAATGGCCAAAATTCTCTAATTAAAAGACACTGGTTGGCTTAAAGGATAAAACAGAAGACCCATCTATTTTATGCCTACAAGAAACACACCTCACCAACAAAGTTACATGCAGACTGAAACCGAAAGGATAGAAAAAAGATATTCCATGTTAACAGAAAAGAAAAACAAGCAGGTATATCCATCCTAATATCAGATAAAATAGACTTAAACATGAAAACTATTAAAAGAGACATAGAAGGGCATTATGTATTGATTAAGGGATCAACTCAACAGGAAGATGTGACTATAATAAATCTGTATGCACCCAGTTATAAGGTGCCTGGTTATTTAAACAAATGTTTATAAATCTAAAGTGAGACATAGATTCCAATACAGTAGTAATTGGGGGACTTCCACACCACACTTTCATCAATGGAAAGATCAACTAGAGAGGAAATCAACAAAGAAACAACAAAGCTAATCCACACTGTAAACAAAATGGAACTGATACCTATATAACACCTCATGCCACAGTTTAAGAATATGCAAAAATGAGCCATAATGAAGGAGATGGGAGAGGGAGAGGGAGGTGGGATGGGAGTTGTGCACGGGGCGGGGGGATATGGGGGAAAGAACCACTGTATTCCTAAAGTTGTATCTATGAAAAAATGCACTCCCTAAATAAAAACATAAAAAAGAAATCCCAGGAAAAAAAAGAATATGCATTCTTTTCATCAATACATGGAACTTTCTCTAGGATGGATCGTATGCAAGGCTCAGCAAAGTCAAGAAAACTGAAATCATATCATGTATCTCTCTGACCACAATGAAAATTAACAACATAAAAACCTCTAGAAAATATGCAAACACATGGAGACAGAACGACATGCTCTTGAATCAACAGTAGGTCATAGAAGAAATCAAAACAGGAAAAAAAAAATTCCTGGAAGAAAATTAAGATGACAATGCAACCTTCCAAAACTAATGGGTTACACAAAAGCAGTGTTAAGAGGGATGTTTATAGTAGAGCCTACATCAAGAAATTGAAAAGGCATCAAATCAGTGAGCCATCAATGCATCTCAAGACCTAAAAAAGGAACAATGAAACAAACCTAAAATTAGTGGGAGGAAAGAAATAATTAAATAAATAATTAAAATTACAGAAGAAATAAACAAAATTGAAACAAAAAAAGAAGAGCTTATTTTTGGAAAAAATAAACAAAATTGATATACCATTGGCCCAACTAACCAAAAAAGGAGGGAGAAAACCATAATCAATAAAAACAGATCTGAAAAAGGAGATGTAACAACAGAAACCACAGAAATAAAGAATCATCAGGAATTACTTCACACAGCTATTCGGCAACAAATTGGAAAATCTAGAAGAAACAGATTCCTGGACACATACAATCTACCAAAAGTGAGTCATGAAAACACAGAAAACCTAAAGAGACCAATAACCAAGAGAGAGATTAAATCATTATTAAAGACCCTCCCAACAAAGAAAATCCCAGAACTAATGGCTTCACTGTTGAATTCTACCAGGCTTTTAAATTAATTCCAGTTCTTCTCAAGCTATTCAAAACAATTTAAAGGAATGGAATCCCCCCAAACACCTTCTACGAGGCCAGCACCACCACAATTCCAAAACAAGAAAAAGATATAACAAAGTTAACTATAGGCCAATATCACTGATGAACATCGATGAAACATCCTCAACAAAATACTAGCTAATAGAAAATTTTTTATTTCTCTTTTGATTTCTTCTATGACTCACTGCTCATTCAGAAACATGTTCATTCTACATGTGCCTGCATATGATGCACACATACTTGAGTTGTTGATTTCCAGCTTCGTTGCACTGTTGTCTGAGAAGATGCATGGTATGATTTCAATTTTTTTGAATTTGCTGAGACTCCCTTTATGTCCTACAGAAAGTTACATGCACCAGGGAGAAATATGTGTACTCTGTGGCTGTCTGGTGGAAGGCTCTGTAGATATCAGCTAAGTCTATTTGGTCTATAGTGTCAATCAGCTCTGTTGTTTCCTTGCTGATTTTTTGTCTGGTTGATCTGTCCATTGTTGAAAGTGGGGTATTGAAGTCCCCTGGTACTACTGTATTTGAGTCTATATCTCCCTTTAAATCCTTACTAATTCTTTCAAATAGCCAGGTGCCCTGTAATTAGGTGCATATACATTTATAATAGTCACATCTTCGTGTTGAATTGCTCCTTTAACCACTATATAGTGTCCTTCTTTGTCTCTTTTAATAGTTTTTGTGTGAAAATCTATTTTGTCTGATATTAAGATGGCCACACAAGCTCTTTCTTGGTTTATGTTAGCATGGAATATCTTTTTCCATCCTTTCACTTTCAGTCTGCATGTAACTTTGTTGGTAAGGTATGTTTCTTGTAGGCAACAGATAGATGGGCTCTCTTTTTTAATCCATTCAGCTAGTCTGTGTCTTTTAATTGGAGAGTTGAGACCATTTACATTCGGCGTGACTATTGTTAAATACTGTCTTTTCCCTGCCATGTTTCCTAAGTAGACCTGTTTATGTATTTTGGATTTTGTTTGTACTTTTCCTGGTTCATTTTCTACGTTCATCTTCTTTTGTAGTGAAGTTCCTGTTTCTGTGTGTATGGGGTGGGAGAGGGACTAGGAAGTGGGATGGGAGTGGAAGAGTGCGTATGGGGGGAAGAACCACTATATTCTTAAAGTTGTACCTATGAAATTTGGCATTCATTAAATAAAATCTTTTTTTTTTTTTTGACAGGCAGTGTGGATAGTGAGAGAGAGAGACAGAGAGAAAGGTCTTCCTTTTTGCCGTTGGTTCACCCTCTAATGGCCGCTGCGGCCAGCGCATCTCGCTGATCCGAAGGCAGGAGCCAGGTGCTTCTCCTGGTCTCCCATGCGGGTGCAGGGCCCAAGGATTTGGGCCATCCTCCACTGCCTTCCCGGGCCATAGCAGAGAGCTGGCCTGGAAGAGGGGCAACCGGGATAGAATCCGGCGCCCCGACCGGGACTAGAACCCAGTGTGCCGGCGCCGCAAGGTGGAGGATTAGCCTGTTAAGCCACGGCACTGGCCTAAAACAATCTTAAACAACAGAAACAAAGCCAGAGGCATCACAATACCAGATTTCAACACACTACAGGACAGTTATAATCACAATAGACTAGTACTGGCACAAAAACAGACAAATAGACCAATGGAACAACATGGCAAAATTGTACTCCCATCTTTACTGCAGCTCAATTTACAATAGCTAAGATATGGAATCAACAGATGCCTATCAACCAATGACTGGATAAAGAAAATGGGATATATATACTACAGAATACTACTCAGCCCTACAAAATAATTAAACCTTGTATTTCACAACAAAATAGATGCAACTGGAAACATTATACTTAGTGAAATAAGCCAGTCCCAAAAAGACAAATACCATATGTTTTCTCCTGTCTGTGGTAACAGAGTACAAAATAATGTAATGCACATATGAGCAAAATTGACATTTTGAGATCTGATTATTACTTACAGTCATTGTCTCTACTGTTGAAGAACAGTGTGTTTTTCTTCTTACTATTTGTTGGTAAAGCTTATTATTATAAAATAAACTAAAAGTATGTCATTGTAAAAATTAAAAGAAAGAATAAAAAAGGAAGGAGGAGGGAGAGTAGAAGTGCAGGGACAGTGGTTGGGAGGGAGGGTAGGATAGGAAGTATCACTATGCTCCTAAATCTGTATATGTGAAATACATGAAATTTGTTCACCTTATATAAATAAAAAATAAATGAAATATTTGTACTTCAAAAAAAATCCCATAGTACTCCATAAATACAGGTGACTTATATATATCAACTAAATAAAGAACAAAACAAAAGATACATTAAAAAGGTAAGAAAAATTATATTTTAACTGCATCATTTCACTCCTTTCTCCAAGTTAGCAAGCTTCATATGAAAGAATTTAAATAAAATATTTTAAAAAATTAAAAAAAAACAAATAAACCCTTGAAGTACCTTCTCCGTCTCCATAAATGAAAACACTAAATGAGCATCCACTCCCTCCACAACTATCTCCCTGCATCTATCACTTTCTGGGTCAAATTTGTCCTTGTTAGCAGAAATTATAGAGGGCGGGGGGAGTGTCCAACAGTTGAGAGAGGAGGAAAAGGCAAGAAAGGTGAGGGGTGTGACAACAGTGCAGAGAGAACAGACAGGGTGTGGCTGTACCACAGGTGCCTCTGACCAGCCTATACCACAGATTTCAGATGTTGAGACAGAAACAGAACTCCTAACCACTGGCTCACTTCTCCAAAGCCCAGCTAGGGCTGGGCTCCAGTCAAAGCCAGATGCAAGGAGCTCAGTCCAGGTCTTCCATTACTTAAGCCCTCACTCTTGTCTTTTCAAAGGATCTGCATTAGCAGGAAGCTGGAGCCTGGGGCTGTTCTCAGGCACTCCAGCAGAGGTTGTGAGCCAAACGTGGAGATATTTTATCACCGCGTGAAGCAAAAGACAAGGCCTAAGAACAAATGAGACCACAGCCAGCACTGGGTTCTATCATCACAAAACCACTCAAAAAACCAGCTGAACAAAATCCAAATCAGGAATACCAAGCAGGTATTTGGGTGTCATGGGCTGAGCCCTTGTCACCCAAAATTTTAAAAAATATACTTTCTGGATTTTTTTCTATTTCTTTTCCTTCTTTAGTTTCTCCTGTGTGTCAATTAAGTCTCTTGATTATGTTCAGTAATTCCCATATGCTTCTTCATTCTTTTCATTCTTTCTTCTATTTGCTCCACTGAATGAATAGTTTCAAATGTTCTAGTTTTGAGCTTACTGATTCTTTATTTAGCTTGGTTGAGTCTACTGAAACTTTTCTATTGAATTTTTCATTTCAGTCATTTTATTTGTCATCTCTAGTATTTTTATTTGTTATTTATTTATTTGAGAGACAGAGTTACAAACAGTGAGAGGGAGAGACAGAGAGAAAGGTCTTCCATCCGCTGGTTCACTCTCAGATGGCTGCAATGACTGGAGCTGCGCCGATCCAAAGCCAGGAGCTTCCTCCAGTCTCCCACACCAGGTACAGGGGCCCAAGGACTTGGGCCATCTTCTACTGCCTTTCCAGGCCATAGTAGAAAGCTGGATCGGAAGTGGAGCAGCAGGACTAGAACCAGCGCCCATTTGGGATGCTGGCACAGCAGGCAGAGGATTAACCCACTGCGCCACAGCGCCAGCCCCTATGATTTGGTTTTGAAAGTGACAGCCTGATTATCCCCAGCTTTGCCCCTTCCTGCTGCATCACTGTGAGAGTTCCCAGCTGTATGTTGAGTCTGTGTGAGACATTTTTACCAAGAAAATGTGTTCTCTGACTTATGAGTCTCGGCTGCTCCACTTCCAATCCAGCTCTCTGTAATGGCCTAGGAAAGCAGTAAAAGATGGCCCAAGTCCTTGGGCCCCTACACCCACGTGGGAGACCCAGAAGAAGTTCCTGGCTCCTGGCTTCAGATAGGCCCAGCTCCAGCCATTGCAGCCACTTGGGGAGTGAACCAGCAGATGGAAGACTTCTCTCCATCTCTCTGCTTCTGCCTCTCTGCAACCCTTCCAAATAAATAAAAGCATCTTAAAAAAAAAAAAAAAAACGGGGAGGTGGGAAAGAAAGGCAGAGTTACAGAGAGAGACAGAGAGAGAGATCTTCCATTTGCTGGTTCACTCCTCAAATGGCCACAACAGCCTGGGCTGGGCCAGGCCAAAGCTTCTTTCAGGTCTCCCACATAGGTGCAGGGGCCCAAGCACTTGGGGCATCTTCCACTGCTTTCCCAGGCCATAGCAGAGAGCTAGATCAGAAGAGGAGCAGCCAGGATTTGAACCAGTGCACATGAGATGCTGGCGCTGCAGGCAGCAACTTTACCTGCCAGACAAAGACATCACAAGAAAACAACAGCAAACTTTCCTGGGGATGACAAATATAAAAATGTTCAATGAATACTAGAAACCAAACATAACAATGTATTAAAATGATCAAGTGAGATTTAGCCCTGAGATGCAAGAATAGTTCAACAAATCCAAGTCAATAAATGTAATTTATCACATTAATAGAATGAAAGAAAAAAATCATGTGATCATCTCATAGATACAATGAAAGAATTTGACAAAATTCAATATCCTTTCATTATAAAAGCTCTCAACAAATTATGTATAGAATGAATATACTTCAATATAACAAAGTCCACATATGATAAGTCCCAGCTAACATTATATTCAACAGTGAAAAAAATGAAACTTTTTTTCTAATATTCAGAACACAGCAAGAATGGCTATTCCTGCCACATCTAATCAACATTGATTAGATGTGTAGTATTGGAAGACTGCTAGAGCAATTAGACAAGGTAAATAAACAAAAAGCCTTCAAACAGGAAAGGAAGACATGAAATTACTGCTGTTCACTCTGGCCCCAGAATCAGCCCTTAAGGCATTCAGATCTGGCTAAAAAGCCTATGATAGTTTCTCAGGCATGGAAAGCCAAGACACTGTGGCAAGAAAAATGACCTAAATGAAAGATTTTTGTGAATGACATCCCAGCGGAAAGAACGGGCCATCAAAGAAGGAGGTACCTTTCTCTGAAGGGAGGAGAGAACTTCCACTTTGACTATGGCCTTGTCTAAATAAGATCAGAGTTTGTGAACTCAAGAGGCTTCCATAGCCTTGGTAGCTCATGACAAAAGCCTTGGGAGATTACTGACGTCATAAATAAGAGTGTCAATTGTTAAATCAACAACGGGAGTCACTGTGCACCTATTCCCCATGTAGGATCTCTGTCCTTAATGTGTTGTACTATGAGAATTAACAGTAAAACTACTACTCAAACAGTACTCTATACTTTGTGTGTTTGTATGGGTGCAGGCTGTTGAAATCTTTACTTAGTATATACTAAGTTGATCTTCTGTATATAAAGATAATTGAAAATGAATCATGGCCGGTGCCACGGCTCACTAGGTTAATCCTCTGCCTGCGATGCCAGCACACCGGGTTCTAGTCCCAGTCGGGGCGCCGGATTCTGTCCTGGTTGCCCCTCTTCCAGGCCAGCTCTCTGCTGTGGCCTGGGAGTGCAGTGGAGGATAGCCCAAGTCCTTGGGCCCTGCACCCACATGGGAGACCAGGAGAAGCACCTGGCTCCTGTCTTTGGATCAGCGCGGTACGCCGGCCGCAGTGCGCCGGCCGCAGCAGCCATTAGGGGGTGAACCAATGGCAAAGGAAGGCCTTTCTCTCTGTCTCTCTCTCTCTCTCTCTCACTGTCCACTCTGCCTGTCAAAAATTAAAAAAAAAAAGAATCTTGATGAAGAATGGGATGGGAGAGGGAGTGGGAGATGGGATGGTTGTGGGTGGGAGGGAGGTTATGGGGGGAAAAGCCGCTATAATCCAAAAACTGTACTTTGGAAATTTATATTTATTAAATAAAAGTTGAAAAAAAAGAAATTACTGCTGTTGCTGATTTTATATTTATAATATACATAAAGAATATAAATATAAATATATATAAAGAATATAAAGAATCTACCAAAAACTATTAGAACTAATAAATACAAACAGTAAAGCTCATGGAACAAAATTACACAAAATAAGTGGTATTTCTATGCATTGACAATGAACTATGAAAAAAAAAGGAATCAAGAATACAAACACATTTACAATAGGCACCAAAAAAATACCTAGACATAAATTTAACCAAGGAGATGAAAGTCTTATACAGTGGAAACTATAAAACATTTAAAGAAAGATACTAAAGAAGACATAAATAAGTAGAAGGGTCCTATGTTCATGGTTTGGAAGAATTAATATTGTTAAAGTATTCATGTCACCCACAGCAATTTACAGATTCTAAGCAATCCCTTTCAAAATTCCAATATCATTTTTCATAGAAATAGAAAAAACAAAATTCATATGGAGACCAAAAAAATAGCCAAGTAAATCATGTGCACAAAGAACAAAGTTGGAGGCATCACACTGCCTGATTTCAAACTATACTACAAAGCAATAACAATTAAAGTAGAATGGAATTAGCATAAAATAGACAAATCAATCAATGTAATAGAATAGGAAGCCCAGAAATGAACCCTTGCATCCTTGGTCAACTGATTTTTAAAAAGTTAAAGTGTATACAGTGTGATAGTTCATTACGTATATATACTGTATAATGATCAAATCAGGGTAGTTAGCATTTCTGTCTCCTTAAATATTTTAAAAAATTTTTATTAACAACTAATAATGTACATTAGTGAAAAAGGAACAGTCTGTTCAATAAATAGTGTTGAGAAAACTGAGAATCTATATGCAAAAGAATGAAATAAGACCTTTAACACACACTAAATACAAATAATCGATTAAAAGTAGATAAAAGATTTAATGACAAGACCTGAAATTTCAAAACTGCTGGAAGGAAACATGGTGGGAAAGCTACGTAACTCTGATCTGAGCAATGATTTTTTTTATATGACCTCATATGCAGAGGCAACAAAAGGAAAAATAGATAGATGAGATTATATCAAGAGAAAATCTCCTGCACAAGAAAGGAAGAAATTAACACAACCTGAAGATTTAAAAAATAAAATTGCAAGAAGTTAACATCCTACATACATAGAGAACTCAAACAAATATACAGATAGAAAAACAAACAGTCTGGTTAGAAATGGACAAGAGACATTTCTTTAAAGAATACATATAAATTAGCCAACAGATATATGGAAAATACTCAACATCAATAATTATTAGTAAAATGAGATTTAAAACCAGAGTGTGGTATGATCTCAAGCCTGTCAGAATGACTATCATCTCTTTTTTTTAAAGATTTATTTTATTTTATTTATTTGAAAGACAGTTACAGAGAGAGGTAGAGACAGAGAGACAGGTCTTCCATCCACTGGTTCACTCCCCAGTTGGCCGCAACGGCTGGAGCTGCGCCGATCCGAAGCCAGGAGCCAGAAGCTTCTTCCAGGTCTCCCATGTAGGTGCAGGGGCCCAAGGATGACTATTATCAAAAAGAACATATATAGCAAGTGTTCATGGGGAAATGGGAAATTGTTTGTGGGAATGTAAATTGGTACAGATACTATGGACACTGTGTGGTGGTTCCTCAAAAATGAAAAATAGAATTACTATAGATCTAGCAATGCAACTGCTGGGTATATACCCAAAATATGTGAAAGCAGTGTCTCAAAGACACACTTGCACTCTCATGTTCACGATTTACAATACTGATGCCATACTATTCACAATAGCCAAGTCATGGAATCAGATAAAGAAAATGCTGCGTATGGACATGGTGGAATACTACAAAGCCTTTTCAAAGAAAATTTCTGTCATTTTTTTAAAAACATGGACAGAATTGGAAAACATTACACTAAGTGAAATAAACTAGGCATAGGACAAATACCACATGTTTTCTACTTATACATGCAATCTAAAACAACTGAACTTACAGGAGCTAGGAGTATAATGGTGGAGGGTAGAATGAATGGGGAGATTACAGTAAAAGGATATCAAGCCTTAGACAGGAGGAATGGGTTTTTTAATAAACCTTTTGCACAGCATAGTGAACATAGTTAATAACTGTAGTTCACTGAGAGTAAATGTTAAATGATCTCACCAAAATATGATGAATATTTTAGGTGATGGATTTGCTTACTAACTCCATTACTCCACACGATATTCATAAGTCATAACTTTCATTTTTATATAGATGACTAACATGAGTCAATTTACAAAAAAGTATATTAATATCAGCTGATTATAGTACAGCAAAAATATCTCCTTCAAAAAGTGAATGTCAAATAAGGGAAAAATATCTTATATGTATTAATAGTAGCAGTGATAAAATTTGAATATGGAATATCACCTACTTTAAATATTGAATGAAAATATAACTATGTATCTGGAGATCTGAGTAAACTTCAAAGTCATAGTGGACATCAGTAATTAAATGAACTAACAGGCTGGTTTACTGAAAGTGTATAATAGAGTCAAAACAGAGAAAACAATAAGATCAGAAAGACCAGGCAGACGCACTAAGTCAAGGCAAACATACACATATTATTTACTTAACACAAAATTTTAAGTAGCTACAGCATGTTTAAATATTAATACATAATCCTTAACCTCAAGGAACTAACAAGGTATAACAGAGACACAGAAGAGAGAGAGGAAGTCTTTATATAGTATTCACAGCAAGAATATTAAAGAACTAATGAGTTACCCAAAGAAAAAAGAAAGTGGGAGCAAAGAGACAAAAGAGCATAATCAGAGGAAGAAATGCAAAAAATAAAGTAGTGTATCCAGGAAACTGCTACTGGTTCATTACTACTAGAGCACAGGATTCAAAGAAAGAAAAGGCAACATAAGGCTGGAGAGGTATGTAGAAACCAAGCAACTGGAGCTGGCATTGTGGTACAGTGGGTTAAACCACAGTCTATGAAGCTGCCACCCCATATTGGAGTGCCTTTTTCAATCCTGGCTGTTCTGCTTGCTGTCTAGCAACTTGCTCATATGCCTGAGAAAGCAGCAGAAGATGGACCAAGTACTTGGGCCCTGACACCCATATGGGAAACACTGATGGAATTCCTGGCTCCTGGTCCAGGCTACAAAGGCCGTGTAGGGAGTCAACCAGCATATAAAACTGTCTCTTTCTCTCTCCTGCTCTCCCTCTCCCTGTAGAAGAAAGAAGAAACAATTAAGATGAAAGAAGAAAGAAGAGGAGGAGGTGGTGGTGGATGAGGAGAAGAAGGGGAAGGAGAGAGGGGGAGAGAGAGAGAGAGAGAGAGAGAGAGAAGGAAAGGAAGGAAGGAAGGAAGGAAGGAAGGAAGGAAGGAAGGAAGGAAGGAAGAAAGGAAGGAGGGAAGGAAGGAAGGAGGCAAGGGGAAGAAGGAGGAGAGGGAGATGGAAGAGAAGGAGGAGTAGGAGTAGGAGGTAGCTGAAGGTCTTATATCCCACGCAAAGAACCTTCCGTAGGTAAAAGGAAACACCTGACATATTTAAAGCAGGACAGTGATGACATCTTTTCTGCATTATTAATAGATCATTATGTTACCCATATAGAAAGATTAAGTCTTGGGGCCCACATTTGGCATAATGCGTTAAGCCACCACCTGCAGTACACACATCCCACATCCCATATGCGCACTGGTTCAAGTCCTGGCTGCTCCACTTCCAATTCAGCTCCCTGCTAATGCTCCTGGGAAAAGCAGCAGCAGATGATCCAAGTCCTTTGGCCCCTGTAAACATATGGGAGACCTAGAAGTTGTTCCTGGCTCCTGGCTTCAGCCTGGCCCAAACCCAGCCATTGTGGCTATTTGGGGGAGTGAACCAAAGGATGAAAGATTGATCTTTCTCTTTCTCTCTCTCTCTCCCTCTCTCTCTCTCTCTTTCAAATAAATAAAAATAAATCTTTTTTTAAGATGGAAAGAAAAAAAGTCTTGTGCAGGAAAATCAGCTAAACTACAGAAGAGCTGGTGGTTATAGTAGGGTCTATATTACCCATTAAGTAAGAAAACATAGGAATGAAATTTTTTAGTACATTGTGGGGGGAAAGTACAGGCACCTGGGAAAATTACCCAGAAAAAATTGTCCAGAATCCATTCCAAATGATAGACTCAAGGAATAAACAATGAATCTTGCAACTGTAAATATAAAGCCAGAAGTCATGTATACCAATGATCCTTTATCAATATCAGCAGACACTTCTGGAATAGCAATTTGAATGAAATACATACATATAGAAAGAGTGAGAAGGGAATGGGGCAGAAAGAAGGAATATCTACTCTCCTAACAGTTGCTAATCTTTTTGACTTCCTTCCATTAGCAAACATATCTAAATTCAAGATTCGGCTCTTTGCACACACTGTAGTTTGGGCACTTCTCACACTACACAACTTGCCTCAAAGCTGTTTAAGCAATACACCAGTTTCCATGTTCAAAGCACAATTTATGTCTTCTTTGAGGGATAACTCAATCTTCCTCAGTCTCTGTAGATGACTTACTTCATTTAAAAAAAGATTTACTTATTTGAAAAGCAGAGTGACAGAGAGGGAGAGTCAGAAAGAGATCTTCCATCTACTGGCTCATTCCCCAACAGCCAGGTCTGGGCCGGGCAGAAGCCCAGAGCCAGGAACTCAATCTGAGTGGCCCCTATCAGTGGCAGGGACTCAATTACTCAGATTATATTTCCCTGGTGCATGAGCAGGGAGCAGGATTGCAAGGGGAACCGCCAGCAATCAAACCAGTGCTCTTTTATGGAATGCCAGCAGCTTAATCACAGTGTCAGGCCCAAGATGTCCTAATTCTTTTATTTTTTTTTTTTAGGATTTATTTATTTATTTGAAAGGCAGAGTTACACACAGAGAGAAGGAGAGGCAGAGAGAGAGGGAGAGCGAGAGCGAGAGAGGGAGAGAGAGAGAGGTCTTCTATCTGCTGGTTCACTCCCCAATTGGCCACAACAGCTGAAGCTGTGCCAAACCAAAGCCAGGAGCCAGGAGTTTCTTCCAGGTCTCCCATGTGGGTACAGGGGCCAAGGACTTGGGCTATCTTCTACTGCTTTCTCATGCCATAGCAGAGAGGTGGATCAGAAGTGGAGCAGCCGGGACATGAACCAGAGTCCATAGGAGATGCTGGCACTGCAGGCAGCGGCCTTACCCGTTACATCACACCGCCGGCCCCAAGATGTCCTAATTCTGATGCAATATACCTGATACTGAGTTTTTACTAAAGATTTTAGGAAAATAATTAAATCTAATTCACTCAAAAGAACAAGTGTTTTTTAAGATTTGTTTGTTTGTTTGTTTGTTTATTTGAGAGGTAGAGTTACAGAAAAAGGGAGAGATAGAGAAAGTTCTTCTTTCTGCCGGTTCACTCCCCAAATGGCTAAAATGTCTGGAGCTGGGCCAGTCTGAAGCCAGGAGCCAGGAGCTTCTTCCAGGTCTCCCATGCAGGTGTAGGAGCCCTAGCACTTGGGTCATCTTCCACTGCTTTCCCAGGCCATAGCAGAGAGCTAGATCAGAAGAGGAGCAGCCAGGATTTGAACCAGTGCACATGAGATGCTGGAGCTGCGGGCAGCAACTTCACCTGCTATGCCACAGCAGCAGCCCCAGAATGAGTTTTTTATTACCTGGCTATATTATTATTTTCCTACCAACTATTTGCAGGCCCAGAGCGTCTGTGTAGTCAGATAGATAAACTCTTTACTAGCTGAAGTTCCTATCACTATATTTTCCACCAGTATAAGATTTTTGGGTAACAGACATAGTTTTCTCAACATAATGTAATGGTTAAAAGAACGAGTATTAAAATAAGTTGGGGCCGGCACCGTGGCTCAACAGGCTTAATCCTCCACCTTGCGGCGCCGGCACACCGGGTTCTAGTCCCGGTTGGGGCACCGGATCCTGTCCCGGTTGCCCCTCTTCCAGGCCAGCTCTCTGCTGTGGCCAGGGAGTGCAGTGGAGGACGGCCCAAGTGCTTGGGCCCTGCACCCCATGGGAGACCAGGAGAAGCACCTGGCTCCTGCCTTCGGATCAGCGCGCCGCGCCGGCTGCAGTGCGCCGGCCGCAGCGGCCATTGGAGGGTAAACGAACAGCAAAAGGAAGACCTTTCTCTCTGTCTCTCTCTCTCACTGTCCACTCTGCCTGTCAAAAATAAAAAAATAAATAAATAAATAAAAATTAAAAAATAAATTAAAAAAATAAGTTGGGGGAGGCGGCACAGTGGTGTAGCAGGTAAAGCCACCTGCAATGCTGGCATCCCATACAGGTACCGATTCACATCCCAGTTGCTCCACTTCTGATCCAGTGCACTGATTATGGCCTTGGAAACGCAACAGAAGATGGTCCAAGTGTTTGGGCCTCTGCAACCCACGCTGCAGACCTGGAAAAAACTCCTGGCTGCTGGTTTCAGGCTGGCCCAGCCCAAGCTGCTGCAGCCATCTGGGGAGTAAACCAGTGGATGGAAGATATTTCTCTCTCTCTCTCTCTCTCTCCCTCCCTGCCTCCCTCCCTCCCTCCTTCACTCCCTCTGACTTGCAAATAAATAAATAAATAAATAAATAAATATTTTTAAAAAGAAACACAAGTATCAAAATAAGTTGGAGCTGGATTCAAATTCCTATTCTGTTATACTCTTGGGCAAGTTACAATTTTTCCAATTTACAAAATGGAATTGTTACCTGTATCTCCCATTAAATCCCTGAAATATAAGAGTATTATTATTAGGTCTTCACATAAAACTTTCTCACCTGAAGTGGCAAGCCATCCTGCTCATTTTTGAAGTCATGATCAAACACAACGGCAGCCAGCACATGAGCAGACTTTTCACGCTTAATGTAACTCTCAAACTCTTTTTCTGAAGCAAAGCCTTGAACTGTAACGAGAAAAATCTAAGTATTATCCACACATATATCAAATGTCTTATGATCAAGCTTTACTATGAATAGCATAAATCCTATACTAATACTATAAAATTCAAAACGTTATTACTTAAATACTGACATCACTGACCACCTTGACCATATGAGATACACAAAAACAAGATAAACATATAACGTAAAAACAAATTCTGGTAAACAGTATGAAAGAAATTTAGATAGACAGTGTATACACACAAAACAAAAACAGCCTCCAACATGCTAATATAGAATATCTTCATGAATCTGAAGTAGGGAAAAAAATTTTTTTTGACAGGCAGAGTGGATAGTGAGAGAGACAGACAGAGAGAAAGGTCTTCCTTTGCCGTTGGTTCACCCTACAATGGCCGCTGCGGCCTGTGCGCTGCGGCCGGCACACCGCGCTGATCCGAAGCCAGGAGCCAGGTGCTTCTCCTGGTCTCCCATGGGGTGCAGGGCCCAAGCACTTGGGCCATCCTCCACTGCACTCCCTGGCCACAGCAGAGAGCTGGCCTGGAAGAGGGGCAACCGGGACAGAATCCGGTGCCCCAACCGGGACTAGAACCCGGTGTACCAGCGCCGCAAGGCAGAAGATTAGCCTATTGAGCCGTGGCGCAGGCCCTTTTTTATGATTTTATCTGAGGCAGGCAATTGGTGCAAAAGTTAAAACACTGTTTGGGGTACCTGTATCCCATACTGGAGTGCCTAGATTAGAGTTCTGGCTCCACTTCCATTTCAAGCTTCAAACTAATGCACACCCTGGGAGGCAGAAGGTAATGGCTAAAATAATTGGGTCCCTGACACCAATGTGGGAGATCCAGATTGAGTTCTGGAGTCCTGGCTTCATTCTGGCCGACTCCCAGGTGTTGCAGGCAATTGGGGAGTAAATCAGGGGATGGAAACACACACTCTTTCTCCCTTTCAAATAAAATGCTATTCAGAATCTTTTGTAACTCCAGATGAATTTTTAAATTGTCTTTTCTTTTTCTACAGAAAAATGACAGTGGAATTTTTCATAGGATTAACTCAGTTTGTAGATTTCTTTGGGGTAAACATCTTAACAATATTAATTATTCCCACACATAAATATGAATCTATTTCCATTTTTGTGACTTCAATTTCTTTCACAGATATTTTACAGTTTTCTCTATATAGGTTTTTCACATTCCAGGCTAAATTTATCCCTGAGTATTTTATTCTTGTTGATTCCATGGTAAATAATATTGCCTTCTTGATCTCCTTTTCTAGTCATTGTTGGTATAAAGAAATACAATTAATTTTATATGTTGAGTTTATACTACAGTCTTACTGAATTCATTTATCAATTTTTATATGGAATCTTTAAGGTTCTTTACACACAGAATCAAGTCATTTGCCAAGAAAGGCAATTTTACTTCTTCCTTTTTGCTTTTTTCTTGTCTGATTGTTCCTGCTAGTACTTCAAGCTCTATACTGAATACAAGTAGTGAGAGTGGGCATCCTTCTTGGGATCTTAGAGGAAAAGCTGTCAGTTTTTCTCCATTCCTCAAGATGTTATCTGTTCATTTTTTCAATAAATTGCCTCTATTGTGGTGAGGAAATTTCCTTCCATGCCTATTTTTTGGACCTTTTATCATTAATGGATGTTGAGCTTTGTCAAATGCTTAATTTTTTCATACATGCAGATAATCATACTTCATTCTATTGATGTGTTGTCTGTTGCTGTGGATTCATTCTGAGAGGAGGAGCATGGTGGGGACAAGAGGCACGGAATCACCACACAGACCCCAGGAGTCGGGAGAAAGCAGGCCAGAGGCAAGCAGCCCGCAAACTCATTTATTTCAGTTGGTACAGCAGTTTATATAGTCGAGGCAGCCAATCAGGTCAAGGGGCGGTTTATGCCCTAACCAATCACTGCCTGTTGCCAGGCAGGCTCCGTTGCCAGGGGGTTTCCCAGGGGGTTTCCGAAGCCACTCCTGATGCTGGCTTGCCAGCGGCCATCTTGGCATGGCCTTCTCATTCCACCACAGTTGTCCAGACTGATTTATGTATGTTAAATCAATATTGCATCCCAGGTATAAATTCTACATGGCTATGGCATATAATCTAACATGCTGAATTTGGTTTGCTAGTATTATATTGAGTATTTTTGCATCTGTGTTCATCTGAGATATTAACTTGATATCAGGACAATGCTTATATCATAGAATATGTTTGGAAATATTCCTCCACTCATTTTTTGGAAGGGCTCAAGAAGGAATGGTATTATTTGAATATCAGGGAAGTTTTGGTTACTACTTCAGTCTCTTTGCTATTGGTCTGAGCAGGCTTTATTCCAGTCTTGGCAAGTTGTATACTTCTAGTAATTCATTCATTTCTTTTAGGTTATCTGATTTGCTGGTAAATTCATACAATTATTTATAATAGTCCCTTGTGATTCTTTTTATTTTTGAGGTAACTGTTGTAATGAGCTCTCGAAATTTCATTTGTGTATTCTATTTCTTTCTTAGTCTGCGTAAAGGTTTATTTTTGCTTATTTTTTTCAGGAAACCAATTCTGTTTTGTTTCTTTCTCTACTTTTTATCTGCTCTACTTGAGTTATTTTGGTTCCAGTGTGTATTATTTCCTTTCAGCTAATCTTGGATTGTTTCTTCTTTTTCTAGTTCATTGATGTATAAAGTTAGGTTATTTGAGAACTTTCTTATTTTTTTTTTTTACAGGCAGAGTGGACAGTGAGAGAGAGAGACAGAGAGAAAGGTCTTCCTTTTACCGTTGGTTCACCCTACAATGGCCGCTGCAGCTGGCGCACTGCGGCCGGCACACCGCGCTGATCCGAAGCCAGAAACCAGGTGCTTCCTCCTGATCTCCCATGCGGGTGCAGGACCCAAGAACCTGGGCCATCCTCCACTGCCTTCCCAGGCCACAGCAGAGAGCTGGCCTGGAAGAGGGGCAACCAGGACAGAATCCGGTGCCCTGACCGGGACTAGAACCCGGTGTGCCGGCGTCGCAGGCGGAGGATTAGCCTACTGAGCCATGGTGCCGGCCAGAACTTTCTTATTTTTTAATATAGGCACTTATTGCTCCAAATTTGCTCCTTTCACAGTAGGTTTTGGTAAATTATGTTTTTATTTGTCTCAAGACAAAGAGCAGCATGTACTTCTTTCAGTCTTTACAGACTGGTTTCACCAAGTTAAGTCCATTGCCTGTTAGGTTCCAGGCTGATGAAACTGCTTCCAGGAAAATGAGAAATCTATGCACAATTTTTCCATAATACACATTTTCCATGGTTTTTTTGAAGATCCCCTGTATGCACAGATTTCAGAAACTTTTGCACTGGGGCCAGCACTGTGGTGTGGTGAGTGGAGCAATGCCTGCAATACAGGCATCCTATATGGGCCCTGGTTCGAATCCTAGCTGCTCTGCTTCCAATCCAGCTCTCTGCTACGGCCTGGGAAAGCAGTGGCAGATGGCCCAAGTCCTTGGGCCCCTGAACCCATGTGAGAGACCCAGAAGAAGTCCTAGCTCCCAGCTTCAGATAAGCGCAGCTCTGGCCATTGTGGCCATCTGGGGAATGAACCAGCAGATGGAAGACACCTCCCTCCCTCCCTCTCTCTCTGTCTCTCTCTCGCTCTTTGCCTCTACCTCTCTGAGGCTCTGCCTTTCAAATAAGTCTTTAAAAATTTAAAAAAAAACACATCCCACAACATTTAAAAAAACTTTTGCGCCAAAATAAATAGCTTTTAATTCCATTTTCCACAAATGTTTGAAGCACCCTAATATATTAAACAAAAACTTTGACATTACAATTTCTAACCTTTAAAATCGACATTTAAATCCTTTTTCACCTTCTCAATAATATTTTTTGCCACTTCACTCTTAGAAGGCACATATACCAATTCATACTTTTGTGGAGTATTCACAAGGAAGTTGGGTAGTCCCACAGGAAGAGGGTTAAAAGTAGAAGCATTACGAAACTGCTTTTTTGCATTGCTGCGTAAAGTCAAAATCATTGCAAAGAACAGAAATATGAATAGGATTTCCACAGCTAAACCAACTATCTGCCGCCTCTATAAAAGAAAAGAAAGCACTGTATTAACCTAAAAACATATCTATGTGTATTTATATTGCTGTGTACACACAACATACACACAATACAAACATATCATTCCTCTTCATTCTACAATAAAAATCTTATACACTGCTGATAGGAATGTAAATTAATATAGCCACTATAAAAAACAGTAAAGAAATTTCTTAAAAAACTGGAAATGGACTTGCCATATGATCAAGCAATCCCACTACTGGGTATACATCCATAAGACATGAACACTGAATCCAAGAGATATCTGTATTACCATGTTTATAGCAACACTGTTCACAATAGCCAAAACATGGAATCAACCAAGGTATCCATCAACAGATGAATGGATAAAGAAAATGTGGTACATTTATACAATGAATATTATGCAGCTATTAAAAAGAGAATGAAATTATACCATTTGCATCAAAATGGATGCAAATGGAGGACATCATGTTGAAGGAAACAAGCCTGACACAGAAAGACAAATACCTCATGTTCTTCCTTATATGTGGGAGCTAAAATTTAAAAATCAAAAAACTAAAAAGAAATGCCTATATATTGGTATTGCTGCAAATGCAACTTTATCAAACTTTGTCTTATATCTTTGTCAAAAAGATGGTTAGGAATGATATACTATAGTTTTAATGATCTATGATTATTTTTAAATTTACTATATATGGATGAAACTGACATCTTTTCATTTGATTACTGTTAATAGCCTTTATCTATATTGCTGCTGAACTATGATCTTTTACTTCTTTCATGCTGAACTCTTTATTTGACGGAGCATTAAATCTTTGACTACAATGTAAATTAAATATGCTATCTCAAAAATTATATAAAGTAATGGAAGGAAGGAAGGAAGGAATAGTGGGTGGGTGATAGAAGGAACTATAATTATAGTCTTAGAATTATTTAAGAACTACATTGAATCTTTCCCTTTATATTAATAAAAATTGTGTTCTAAATGTTAAAAAAAAAGAATGGTTCTCTTGATTGTCTTTCTTTTTTACTTATTATTCATCCTATTGATTGGCCCTATGAGTATTCTACACATTTAGGAATTGGAAGTCATTATGTTAACCAAAATAAGCCAAGCACTGAAAGACAACTATCAGACAATCTCACTCAAAGGGGAGCATAAAAATGCTTACCTTACAGAAGTTATAGTGTAATGGTTATCACAGGATAGGGTGGGATGGGAAAAGGTTGACTAAGGGGAATTAACTTATGATAAGATAGAAGTAACAATTTAAAAAAGATAATAGTTATGGTCTTCTGTTGCAGTCAGATGACTGCAGATAATGATAATGTACTATGTATTTCTCAAAAAAAACTAGAAGAGATTATTTTTAATATCATCAACATTAAGAAATGTTCAATGTTTAAGGAGACAGACCTTTTTTGCCCTGAATTAAACACTATGCAGTACATATGTAGAGAAATAATGTACAGTAACCCATAAATTTTTAAATGTGAATTTAAAAGAAAAGAAAAAATAAGTACTACCTCTCAACTTGGAGCAAAAGAAAAAAGAAGCTGAAATGAAGTGAACATCCTACTTAAAAATTCCCCTTAGGTTTCATTAGCCTTTTCAACTATTTCCAAACTAGTTCTCCACTCACCTTTAAAAGAAAATTTTTCCAGAGGAGGGCTGAAAATTGCATGGGCCATGATGAACTCATTTGATCTTAAATAATGGAAGCTCAACTTTTAGGAAGAAAGTTTAATACAGTTTAAGTTACCTGAAAAAATGTCAAATTTAATGAATTAAAATAAATATTTCATTGTTCTACTATTGTATTTTTATTTGACAAATAGAGAGATCTGAAGCCAGAAACCAGGAATTCAATCCAAGACTTCCAAATGGGTAGCAGGAATACAATTGCTGGAGTCATTGCTATGCCTCCCAGGGTCCACATTAGTCAGGATTCAGGGTCTCATATCCAATTCAGGCAATTCAATATGGGATGCAATTACTTTACCTGATGTCTTACCCACTAAGCTAAACACCAGCTCTGACTTTTATTTTATTTATTTGAAAGGCGGAATTACAGAAATAGGAGGAAAAAGGAAGATTGATTCTATCTGTTGATTCACTCCCCAAATGGTTCCAACAGCCAGGTCTGGTCCAGGCCAAAGCCAGGAGCCAGGAGCTTCTTCTGGGTCTCTCATATCGGCACAGGGACTCAAGAACTCAGGCCATCCTCCACTGCTTTCCCAGGTGCAATAGCAGTGAGCTGAATCAGAAGTGGAGCAACCAAGACTTAAACCAGTGCCTATTTGAGACACTGGTGATGCAGGCAGCAGCTTAACCTGCTACACCACAGCACTGGCCCCTGTTCAGTGACTGTTTTTTTGTTTTGTTTTGTTTTTAAAGATTTTATTTATTTGAAGTCAGAATTACATAGAGAAGGAGAAGCAGAGAGAGAGAGAGAGAGAGAGAGAGAGAGAGAGATCTTCCATCTGCTGGTTCACTCCCCAATTAGCCGCAACAGCGGGAGCTATACTGATCCGAAGCCAGGAGCCAGGAGCTTCTTTCTGGTCTCCCATGCAGGTGCAGGGGCCCAAGGACTTGGACCATCTTCTACTGTTTTCCCAGGACACAGCAGAGAGCTAGATTGGAAGAGGAGCAGCCAGGACTTGAACTTACACCCATATGGGATGCCAGCACTACAGGCGGCAGCTTTATACCCACTACACCACAGCGCTGGCCCCTGTTTTGTTTTTTAATCAATTCTGAAAGATAATAAAAAATTGCTTGAAATAACTATTTGTCTGATACTATATATCATATTGATGATTAAATGTATGCCCAAAGGACTTCTAATACGTATGAGGACATTAGGCAATAGTGATGCAAACATCAGCAAGTTGCAGCTTATTTTCACAAAGAAAGATGAAAAGTATAAGAGCAGGCATTATAGTGTAGTAGATTAAGCAACTCCTGGGATGCCTGCATGCCATCAGAGTGTCAGTTCAAGTTCAGGCTACTTCTCTTCCAATGGAGCTTCAAGCTATTTCCCATGAGAAGGCAACAAATGATGGCCAAAGAACTTGGATACCTGCCACCGAAATGGAAGATCCAAATAGAGTTCTGGGTTCCTTGCTTCAGCCTGACCAAGCCCCAGAGGTTGTGGCCATTTCAGGAATACACCAGTGGATGGAAGATGTTTCTCTCACTGTCTCTCCTTCTGTTACTCTGCCTTTCAAATAAATAAATAAATCTTTAAAAAAAAAAGATGTAAAATATAAATGCAGCATGTCACTTATTATTTGGATAGGCTCTGAGATAAAGTCTCACAAATTACAATGCTGAATACCAACTAATTTTTTTTACTACCTACTCTGTGTCATATCCTGTGATAAACATTAAGTCAATTCAAAACAATCATGACCTTTTCCTCATAACTGTGACAGTGCGGTACAGTGATTAAGAATCTAGCATCTATGGATATGAGGGCAATCTAGCCACGACATCTGTAACCCCATTGATCCCCAAGGTTGATTCGGCTGATCTCGGTGGCTAGGCAAGTGTCCCCTTCATCCCTTGCTGCTCTATGTCCATCCCTCCCGAAGCTGCACGCTCAGTCGAAGAGGACGACCTTCCCTGCTAGAAGAGGACCAGTCTTCGGTCAAGGGTATACGAGTAGCTGCACTCCCCTGCTAGAACCTCCAAACAAGCTCTCAAGAATCTAGCATCTGAACATAGGCTGCTTGAGTTCAAATCACAACTCCTGAAATAAGTCAGTCCCAAAGGGACAAATAACATAGGTTTTCCCAGATGTGTGACAACTGAGCAGCTAAAAGGAAACCTATAGAAGTGAAACTGACACTATGAGAAGCAATGACTTTATCAGCCCTCGTCCTGACTGTCGAGGAACATCTTACTATTTTATTCTTTTTAGTATTTTCTTTTTCTACTTAATACCATTGGTTAAATTCTTTTCTTAACACAGAATTATTCTTAGGTGCTTAAATTCAATTGAAAATTGATCCCTGTTAAAAATAAGAGTGAGAATAAGAGAGGGAGGAGATGTACAGCTCAGCACACATTCCCTTGGACTTACCCCTAAGGGTAAAGCTAAAAACTTGCCATGGGACTCCAAATCCCATTAAATTGGCAGGTACAAATGCCATCTTACTAGTTAAAGTGATCAGTTTAAGTTCATAACTGATTGGGGCTGGCGCTGCGGCACAGTAGGTTAATCCTCCACCTGCAGCGCCAGCATCCCATATGGGTATTGGTTCTAGTCCCAGCTGCCCCTCTTCCAAACCAGCTCTCTGCTATTGCCTGGGAAAGCAGTACAAGATGGCCCAAGTCCTTGAGCCCCTACACCTGCATGGGAGACCAGGAGGAAGCTCCTGGCCCCTGGCTTCGGAATAGCACACCTCCGGTTGTTGTGACCATTTGGAGAGTGAACCAATGGAAGGAAGACCTTTCTCTTGGTCTCCCTTTCACTGCCTCTAACTCTACCACTCAAATAAATAAATAAAATCTTTTAAAAAAATAAAAAAGTTCATAACTGACCATAAAGATAGGATTAAATGTCAAAGGGATCACATAACTAACGCAAGTGTCTAATAATAATTGATAGAATTAAAAAGGAGAGAATGATACAACATGGGAAGCAGAACACACAGCAGACTCAAGGAATGACAAATGTCCTAAACAGCACTCTGGCTTCAGAATCAGCCCTTAAGGCATTCGGATCTAGCTAAAAAGCCCATGAGAACATTTTAGGCAAGGAAAGCCAAGACACCGGCAAAAAATGACCTAAGTGAAAGATCTCTGTGAGATCCCAGTAGAAAGAAAGGGCCATCAAAGGAGGTAACTTTCTCTGAAGGAAGGAGAGAACTTCCACTTTGACTATGGCCTTGTCTAAATAATGTCAGAGTTTGTGAACTCAAGAGGCTTCCATAGCCTTGGCTGCTCATGACAAGAGCCTTAAGTGATCACTGACGTCATAAATAAGAGTGTCAATTATTAAATCAATAACTGGAGTCACTGTGCACTTGCTTCTCATGTAGGACCTCTGTCCTTAATGAGTTGTACTTATTAATGGTAAAACTAGTCCTCAAACAGTACTTAAATTTTGTGTGTCTGTGAGGGTGAAAACTGTTGAAATCTTTACTTAGTATAGAGTTGATCTTCTGTATGTAAAGATAATTAAAAATGAATCTTAATGAAGAATGGGATGGGAGAGGGAGTAGAAGGTGGGATGGGAGTGGGGGTGTGAGGGTAGATATGAGGGGAAGAACCACTATAATCCAAAAGCTGTACCTATGAAATTTATATGTATTAAATAAAAGCTTTCTTTAAAAATTTAAAAATAACAAAAAATAAAACCCTTAGAATGTGAGGATAAATCTTCATTATCTGGATTTAGCAATGCAACCCTAGATAGAAAACATCAGAAGAAAATAGGCTTCATCAAAATGAAAAGTTCTTGAGCACTATCAAGAAAACGCAAAGATAACCCAAAAAATAAAGCATTGATAAATCATACATCTGATAAATGTTTCATATATTGAATATGTAAAGTACTCTATAACTCAACCACAAAAAGATAACCCAATTAAGTAATGGACAAAAGAATCTAAATAAACATTTCTCCAAATTATACAGATTGCTGTTAAGTACATGGAAAAAAATGATTGACAAAATAAATTATTAGAAAAATGAAAATTAAAAGCACAGTGTGATGCTACTTCACATCCCATTAGGATAAGTACAGTAAAGCAAAATGTAAAATAAGCACAGGTGAGAACCTGGAAAACTGGAACCCTCACTCACTGATGAAAAAACTGTAACATGGCACATGGTAATTCCTCAGTTAAACATAGAATTACTCTCCAATTCTACTCCTAGATATGTACCCAAGAGAATAAAAGACAGATGTTCATACAAAAACACAGAAATATTCATAGTGGCCGGCGCCGCGGCTCAATAGGCTAATCCTCCGCCTGTGGCGCCGGCACACAGGGTTCTAATCCCGGTCGGGGCGCCGGATTCTGTCCCGGTTGCCCCTCTTCCAGGCCAGCTCTCTGCTATGGCCCGGGAAGGCAGTGGAGGATGGCCCAAGTCCTTGGGCCCTGCACCCACATGGGAGACCAGGAGAAGCACCTGGCTCCTGCCTTCGGATCAGCGAGATGCGCCGGCCGCAACGGCTATTGGAGGGTGAACCAACGGCAAAAAGGAAGACCTTTCTCTCTGTCTCTCTCTCTCTCACTGTCCACTCTGCCTGTCAAAAAAGAAAAAAAAAGCAAAAGCAAAAGAAAAGAAATATTCATAGTAACATTATTCATGGTCAAAAATGACCCAAAAGCCCATCAAATGAAACAAATATGCAAAAGGGCAGTACTTTGCAGTACATCTCTCAATGGAATATTATTTGCCTTATAAAGGAATGAAGTACAGACACACGTTACAACATGCAGAAACCTTGAAGACATTATGCTAGGAGGCAACCACCACACACAAAAGGTGATATATGATTCTACTTCTATAAAATGTCCAGAATTCACAGCCTAGGCAACCAAAAAGCAGATGGGGGATGGCAGTGAAGCAAGAAACGAAGGGTGACTGCTTAATGAATACAGGGTTTATTTGGGGGGGAATAATGAAAATGTTCCAGAAGTAGACAGTGGTGATGGTTGCCCAGTCCTATGAATGTAATAAGGCCAGTAAACTGTACACTTCAAAAGGATGTATATTTTTTAAAAAATAAAGCTAAATTCATGTGATTTGAATTTTATTTCATGTTAAGAAAAGCTCTGAGAGCTAAAACGTTATTTCTACATAACAGATGAGACCCAGAGGTCAAGCCCGTTGAGTCCAGCCATATTAGAGCCAAAATGTAAGCACACCTCCCAGGTCCTTCTATCTGACCACTGAGTTACAACCTGCCAAAGCTGTCGTCGCAAGGTGGAGTCAGGCGTCCAAAGGGCCAGGAGGTTAGGAAGGGAACGTCCTCTCGCACACGCGCTAGTAGCAAACGATTCCCTGATGGGCTCTTTTGCTCATGGGCTTGCATCAAAAACTCGCGACAAGGGCTTCCCAAACAGTCCCTTGCTCCGTGATCAGAACAGCCAGCCAGATACACAAGACACCGTCCCCACTCAGGAAGTCAACTTCTGCGACAAAGAAAACAGATAAAACCGAACCCTAAGTTCCTAGCGGGGTTCTCTGTGCTTTTGTCTGGGGGCGAGGATGGGGTGGGGGGCGTCCTTTCAGTCCTAGAGACGTCGGAGACAGGCGGCCAGAGCGGGGCCACCACTGGTCAGGGAGGAAGGGCCCGGAGGACGGCCCGCACACTCACCCCTGAAGAGTCGCTACCGCCACCTCCACCACCGCCTCAGCCGCTGAGGGGCGCGCGTCGACCGCGCGCGACGCCACTGCCCAACGCCCTCCCAACCGCCCCGCCGCGCAGGCGCCCCAGGGCCGCTGTGCGCGCTCAGCCTCGCGCGCGCCCACCGAAGGCGCGAACCTGGGGACGCCCGGGAAGCGGAGGAGCCGGCAGCGCGCGAGGCCGGGCGGCGGGCGCGGGCGCCACCTGAGCGTGCCCTCGGCGCCTGAGCCCGCCATCCGCGGCCGCACTTACCTTCCTGGGCATCCTCCCGCTTCTCCTGACCCACCGCGCACTGCGCAACCTGGGAATTTAGAGGGTGAAAACTCACCTTGGCGGCAAAATGGCCAAGCGACTCAGTGAAGACAAATACTTCAATACAATATTTTTAAAAAATTTTAGATAAAATAATGTGAGTATAAAACTCCAATGAGGGAGCTATATTGAAACCTGAAATGAAAGGAGAAACCAGAAATTCTGATCCTGGCTTTATTGAAAATTTTATGATTCATGGATTTGTTTTTTTGTTTGCCATTTTTTTTTCTTTTTTGCACATTGCATTAGACGGTTTTATTTTACTATTTAGCTTGAGTCCTGAGTATTTTGTGTACTCAATATGTTCCATGTATTTTGTGCAGTGGGGTGAGTACCTCAGTCACGAACTTGCTGCGCCCTAGTGATAGGTCTGTGGCGCTGTCACTTCCTGTATGGTGATCGCAGAAGTCTAGGGAGGTGCAAGTGACCACCTCCTCACTAGACTGTTGGAAGTTAGCCCGGAAGTCCAGAGGCGCAGGCCCTGAGCCCTCCCAGGACAAGGCCCAGGGGAGAACCGGGAAGGGACAGTTACACCAGCTTTCTGGATGCCAGCCCCTACCTTACAAGTAAGTTTATTGATAGTCTTTTAAGTCATTCTTACTAATGGTAGTTTCCTTATTTTAATAATAAGCCCTCAACAATACCTAGCATTACTTTTTCATATGTTACTTATTAATAATACTTTTTAAATACATACCTGCTAAACACTTGACAAAATGATCTCATTTATGCCTCACCACAACTCTGGGAGGTCTGTTCTAATATTACGGATAATATCTCATTTTACAAGTTTATGAAATAGGATCAGAGTTGTTAAATCTCTTGTTCAAGATCATCTAGCATGTACCATTGACAGATTCAGATTGAAAGCCAATCTGGTTTAGTAATTCCCAGAGAAGGGCTCTGGGAACTTGAAGTTCCTAATCCTCTACCTGCAGAGGCTGAAATCTCAGCTGAAACGTATTAGCACTCCAATAAAAACAAAGGAACAAATTGCAGTGGATCACACCAATGAGTTAAAGTAGGGAGATAATATAATCATTTCCTAAATGTATATAAAATTCTCAACAACCATTTGTGATGAAAGTTCTTTATATCATAAAAGGGTGCTTATTTATGCACCACCCAACAGTGTGCTAACCCTACAACCTGAGCCAAGTGATGTGATGTCCGAGCTCAGTAACCCTTCTCTCCTCTGGAGTATTAGGGACAGGGCAATGTTTATTGTGCAATCCATCTGTCTTGTCAGTCCCCACCGCGACACCAGCTTATACTCCTTGGTACTGGTCACCTAATATTCTGAACCAACTAGTCTCCCTAGCACCAATGCTGCTACTGCCAGCCTGGGGAGGAGAAAGAAGCCATTCCCACCCCATACCCCCTCCCTTTAATAGGACTTCTTCCCAAAGGTGGTTACAGACCATCAAGTTAGCAACTAAAACCTTATGAGGGCCTAGGTGATGTTACCCAAAGCCTTATAAGGAGGTGATTTGAGGTAATTCACATACCAGTGTGTTTTCTGAGTAGTCATGCATTTATTTCTAGGCAAATTGGAATAGATTGAAACAGCACATTAATTAATTGTGTTTGCTTATTTACCCTCAACTGAAGCCAGAGAGAAGTGTAATTTTAACAAAATATAATAAATAAATAATAACAGAAATGTCACAAAGTATTGAAGCCGCCACAGAACCTGGCTGGTAGACTCTTGCTATATGTGGTAGACATTGCCATATGTGGTAGACATTGCTATATGTAGTCAATTAAGAATTCTCTGACCTGCTCGAATGGTGTGAATACCATCCCAGACTAAAAGTATTGCATAAGTTTCATTTTGAAAATGCTCTGGAGTCTTGAGATACTTAGTTCCAGTGTCTCTGGTCCCAACACAGCTAATGTAACCAAGATCAATTTTCTCAGTGCTACTTTGCTGCAAACCTGGGTGATATCACTCAAAGCTTTATAAGAAGGTGACTTAAGGTACTTTGTAGACCAGCCCTGCTCCTACAGGATTTGCTCAAATACTGGAGCTATTTAATCAGAGCTAAATTCCTTATTTCACAATGGAAGCAAATAAATACCTGGCTTTCCTGTTTCATATCTCTTCTTTTGATTGATGAGTACTTCTTCTTCTTTTTGTTCTCAGTGAACCAATTTTTCTTTATACCTATTTGTTTTTTAAAGTGAAATCAGCTTTTCCCAACTACTGCCATCTTTTGTCTTTGGTAATACTATATAAGAGGTAGATTTATTATGTAGTTACTCTGTGTCATGCTAAATACTTTCCATATAATTTCTTATTTCATTGGCACATATTTTTGAAAGGTACTTCTACATTGTCTTTTCCTATGATGTCACCATTCCTGAAGAAATGCCCTATGTAGCTTCCACCCAAAGTACTGGGGAACCACTCCCACCTCCTAACCTTTCTCTCATCTTGCTCACCTGTTTCATCCCATACATTGGCACAAAGACCCATATTCCTAAACGTTAAACCTCTTTGAGCACGTACTGTTTCTGAAGAATCACTCTTCTCAAGAATTCTCCAGTTCTATCTCTGGTTGCTTCTAGGCGTCAGCCCCTCTGTGCTGCCCCAGCTCATCTGGAAACTCACTGACTCCAAGGACTGAGCGACATTCCTTCCACCCTTGGGCTCCATCTGGCCTGAAATGCCCTCTTCCTTCCTTTTGGCTAGGGTAGCTAAATGGTTAGAACTCCACTGGTGAAGCCTGCCGCCTCTGCTGACTTGCTGAGTGACTTTGAACGAATTCTTCCCCGTCTCGGAGCTTCAGATAGACTGCAAGGCACCTACATGCCTCAGAGGTTGTTGTACAACTAAATGAGATGATGCACAAAAAATGCATTGGTACTTAGTACCAAAATGCACTTGGTGCTTAGTAAAGATCAATAATAACCTGTTGTGGTTATTGTTATTTCAAGTGTTGGTTTTTCTTGCTCCTTTATGACACCATTATATGGCCACTTCAGGTCAAAGAAATTTTTTTTTTTTTTAACCAAACCACTTACTTTTCTTAGCACTGATTTGGCAAGGAGGATTTCCTGCTATGCGGCGTTAGTTACATGTTGTGCCTGTGCTGTTATTTCTCCAATTCAAGTACGGTAGAAACTCCTTGAAGAAAAGACCCTGCATTTTGGCTCTTTGGGTGACCCCTTGCCCTGGGTGAAGGTTAGCTAGGTTAATTAGCCTGAGAGAAAAGGGTGGCGGTGGAGTGGAGGAAAGGGTTATTGGGATTAGATTCCAGGTGGGGACAGGGACAGAACTGAAAGGCAAGTGATTAAGAACCCTCTGTCTCCTTTCACTAAGATCCCCTAGCAGCAGGCAATAATTTAAAAAGTAAGAGAGCTCCTCCATCCTGTGTCCCTTCTCACCCACCACTTCTCCCCAGGACAGGCGACCAAGACTGCAAGACTGCGGCAAATACTAACATTTCAAGGAATGTGGCTACTACAGCTGATCACAGGAATTGAGAAAGTGGACTCAAGTATACCAACTCCCAGCCTGCTTCCATCCCTAGCTCAGGGTGGTGGGGGAGGGACCCATCCCAAGCACTCTAAGGGGTAGGGGTGGGCCAAGGGGGCGGAGTCAGGCCTGAGGGGTGGGGCGGCTTTGCCCCGCCCCAGGAGACTGGGCGGTGACCGGTAGGCGTCTCCGCAGCGCCGTGGGCCCTCTCTTATAGAGCGCAGCCGAGGGAAAGTAAATTGCAGTGCCCAAGCTGAGGGTAGAAAGTAGGCGGCGACATGAGCCGGGCGCCAGCGTTCTTGAGCGCGGCCGAGGTGCAGGAGCACCTCCGCAGCTCCAGCCTCCTCATCCCGCCCCTGGAGGCGGCCCTGGCCAACTTCTCCAGCGGCCCCGACGGAGGGGTCATGCAGCCCGTGCGCACCGTGGTGCCGGTGGCCAAGCACAGGGGGTGAGTGCAGGCGGCCACCCCGGGGTGGGTGCTGGGGGGTGAGGGGAGGCGGTGGGTAGGAAGGCCAGGACTAGAGGCAGGAAAGGAGGAAGAGGAGGAGCGCTAAGGGGAGGCTTGGGAGAAAGGAAGAGAGAGCTTGCTTAGTGACTGCTAATTAGCAACTGCCACTTAATCGTGCACTCTCCACTGTGCCAAGTTGGCGCTTTACAGGTGTCACCTCCTTAAATTCAACACATTTCCCCGCATAAGCGGGTACTGATGTCACCGTTTTGCAGGTGGAAAGCAGACCCAGAGAGGTTAATTGACTTTCCCAAGCTGACACAGCTCGGAAGTAGCAGAGCTGGGATGATTTTCCCATCCAGAGCCACACTGTGGAAGAGAAGGACAGAGGAATGGCCAGATGGGAGAGTGCCGGTGGAGCAGTGATGGAGGAGTGAGAGAGGAGGGTAGAGGAGAATTGATAGGAGACCTCAGCATGGATGGGAAAGGGTTGAAGCTGCTCCCCGTCTCCTTGTAGCTTCCTGGGGGTCATGCCAGCCTACAGTGCAGCAGAGGATGCTCTGACCACCAAGTTGGTCACCTTCTATGAGGGACACAGCGCCACCTCCACCGTCCCCTCCCACCAGGCTACTGTGCTACTCTTTGAACCAAGCAACGGATCCCTGCTGGCGGTGAGCAACTCTCTGGGGAAGGGTGGGGGGAGGGCTGGTTTCAGATCTCAGCTGAGAAGTTAGTTCTCCATGCGTAGGGGGAGTTCTGACCATGACCACATATGCCCCCCCCGCCATGATTGGATATCCATGACAATGAAACTTATCTGTGACCATGTCTCTATTCATACGGCTGCCTAAAGATGCCATCAGCACCAGAGCCCACAGCTGCAGCCAGAGTGCTGCAGTGTGGAAATAATACTCAGTGATCACATCCTTCTTGCCTATGTTCTTGTCATGGACTCAGATACACAGTTTGAACTAACCCGGTAGTACGGAAACATTTTTAATGACTCCCTGTCAACATGGAAAGGAAAGGGTGTTCCGTAGCCCGTGGGAGTCTTTTCTGAGCTGTACGCAGTGGCCTGTTGCAGGAGCTCACATTCACTGGGTATTTTGTAGGTGGCAGGCACTTTTCCAAACACCTCACATGCGTTAACCCACTTAATACTTAAAGCCACGTTATAAATTAGGTAAAAACATCACCCACACTGTACACATGTGGAAGCTGAGTCCTGGGGCAACTATGCCAACTTACCCAGATTTAAGTAGCCAGTAAGTGTGAAGGCACTGTAAGTAGTTCATGTGAAATGCATCTTAAAAAAAAAAAAAAAAAACAACCTGCATGTGTGCATCTCAAAAAACTTTTTATAAAGATTTTTTATTTATTTTCCTTGAAAGTCAGAGTTACACAGAGAAGGAGAGGAAGAGAGAGAGAGAGAGAGAGAGAGAGAGAGAGGTCTTCCATCCAATGGTTCACTCCCCAGATGGCCGCAACGGCTGGAGCTGCACCAATCTGAAGCCTGGAGCCAGGAACTTCTTCCAGGTCTCCCACGCGGGTGCAGGGGTCCAAGGACTTGGACCATCTTCCATTGCTTTCCTAGGCCATAGCAGAGAGCTGGATGGGAAGAGGAGCATCCAGGACTAGAACCGGTGCCCATATGGGATGCTGGTGCTTCAGGCCAGGGTGTTAACCCACTGCTCCACAGCGCCGGCCCCTCAAAAAACTTTTAAAAATTATTCTCTTTTAATTTTAATTTCTACCAACTTTTTAAAGGATCTTCGCGGCATTGCTAGGCTTCGCACCTGCCCAGTCTGAGTCCATGGCCTGTACCATCTTGAGACCATACTGCCTGTTCAGTTGTCACTTATTGAGCCCTTATTATCAGCCAGGCAGGAGATATTATTGATCACAATACAATTTGACAAATTCCTCAATAAAAGTTTTTATTATCTCCCCTTCCCAATTTCTGGTGAGGTTGCTGAGGCTCGGATTAATGAAGCCACTTTGCTTGAGCTCCTGGTGACTGAAAGACCCAGGAATCACTGCTAGACTGTCTACCGTGGAGCTTGTACTCTTTAATTCTTGTGTTCTGTGTTCTATAAACTGGCTTATGGATCCTCCTTTCTTCTTCCTTGAATTTCTGGATCCCCAAGGAATATGTTTGTTACTCTAAGCAGAAAAGCTAGCACTACCTGATCTGTGCTCATCCGATTGAGAAGCCATCCAAACTACCTACCAGTAGGACCTGGGTCTTTGAAACTTGACCACAGAGCCTTAGTTCCTTGCCCAATCTGCTCAGCAGCGAGGTGCTTCAGCTAGCTACTTTTTGAAGGTCAACTGGTATGGATAACTTATTATGAGACAACAGTGCAAGCAGTGATTATTAACATCATCCATGCATAATTCTCAACCTTCACTAGTAGAATCACCTAAGAAGCTTTTAAAAATAAGTATGCCTGATGAAATCTTTCCTTAGTATATACTGAATCAATCTTCTGTATATAAAGATAATTGAAAATGAAAAAAAAGCACTTGGTTTTAAATTGGAAGTTGCATAGAAAATTAATCAATTTTTTAAAAATATCATGTAGGATCTCTGTCCTTAATGTGCTATACATTGTGATTTAATGCTATAACTAGTACTCAAACAGTATTTTTCACTTTGTGTTGCTATGTGGGTGCAAACTGTTGAAATCTTTACATAATATATACTAAACTGATCTTCTGTATATAAAGAGAATTGAAAATGAATCTTGATGTGAATGGAAGGGGAGAGGGAACTGGAAAGGGGAGGGTTGCGGGTGGGAGGGAAGTTATGGGGGTGGGGAAAGCCATTGTAATCCATAAGCTGTACTTTGGAAATTTATATTCATTAAATAAAAGTTTAAAAAAAATAAGTATGCCTGCATCCTACCCTCGGAGACTCAGATTCAGTTGATCTAAGGGTGGTATTGGAATATCTATTTCTTCACAGATTCCCCACATTGTAGCATAAGTTGAGAATCATTAAGGTAGCACTCCACGGTCCCTCCCCAAATGTCAATGACAATCATATTCTACAAGCCTCCCCCCCTTACTTTGGTGTTTTAAGAGCATGAAAAAAAAGGGCAAATCCTGAGGGCTCACCATGCACTGGATGTTTCCATATGGGCCAGTGCATTTGGACTCACATTAACCCTCAGACTGGTTGGGATTATTCTGTTTCTACAGACAAGGAAACCAATGTTTAGAGATGAAAACGTTCAACATTACATATCAACAAGTGGAGGAATTCAATCCAAATCTGTTTCCAAGGTCAACTATTTTTGCAGGATTCTGTAACACTTCCTAGGGCTGCTTTTTCAGAACCATGTCTGTCAGTCTAAGGAGTGGGTGGGGATGCTCTTGCTGACTGTCTCTCCTTCCCTCCAAGGTCATAGATGGAAATGTCATTACTGCTAAGAGAACAGCTGCGGTGTCTGCCATTGCCACCAAGGTAAGATGAGGGCTTGGCTGAGCTGTCAGGGCTGGGCTGAGCTGGTGGGTCAAGTTGGGCTACTCGATCTTGAAAGACTGAAGAAGTGAGGAACTTTTTTTGGTTTTCCTGTAGACATAACTGAGACTCCATATGCCAAGTGTGAAATACCGGGTGAGCACAGTGATTTGTGAAGCTGTTAGCTACCATTTGATGTACATGACCAGATTTCCAGCACCTTGCATGTATCATTCTTTATCTTCCCATCAAAATGAGTATCTCCATTTGCTGAGTATAATTGCAGCTCAGAGAGATTGTGTGAGGTTCCCAGGATTGCACAGCTTATAAATGATAGACTTTAATTAAAAACTTGACCTGATTCCTAGAACTGTGTTTTCACCCCTGTACCAAACGATCCCTGTTAAGACAGGATGATTGCTCCATAGGTCAGAACCAGTGCTACACAAGAGGCAGAGGGTGGGCAGAACACTTCTAAGCCAGACTCCTGTACTCATCCATCCAGTATTGACTGTACTGCTGCTATGTGTCAGGCATTGTTCTAACTGCTGGGGCTGCAGCAGTGAACACACAGGGGAGGTGGACAACAAACATTTTTAAAAACTTAAACTATGACTTTCTAAAAAAAAAAAAACAAATTTAAGAATGTTAATCTTTGTAATCAAACTTAATATGTTTAATAACTGCATAATTAATATTTATAAATAAATAATAGTGTGTTCAGATCTTGCTAAAAAGTCAAACCAACATAACCACATTGGATATTAGAAGTATGAATATAAAGCAGAATGGAAAGGTATTGGGTGAGAGGACATTTACAATTGTCCCAGAAAGACCCTACTGAGAAGGTGCCGTTTGAGTACAGGCTGCAGGTGGTGTGGGAGTGAACTCTGCAGACACATAGGGGCCACTTCAGCAGGAGGAACAGCGAGAGCTGGGAGTGATGATGTTTCTAAGCAGCACTGAGGCACTGGGAAAAAAAAAAAAAAGATGTTATTTTTAGGGGTTAAAGAAAGGGAGGCTTAGAAAATGGAGTGTCTATGAAATGATTGGAATCTGGAATCGTTCCCATTAAATGATGAATACAAGATCTCAGATGCTGCTTTTCCTAAGCAGAATAGAAATGTAGTGAGTAGGGAGTGGAGGGGGAGGGGGAATGGAGCAGCACAAACCAGGTGTTTTAGATTGAATGTCGAGGTTTTCTAAATACACGATGGAAAGAATATGAGGAATAATCTGGTAAATGTATATGATGGGAGTAGACTACAGTACCGGCTCAGTAAACTTGTTTTTAATTATATGGAAACCAAATTCAGATCAAAATAAACAAAGACTCCTTGAAATATGTTTGCAGGTAACTTATGATCAGAATCAATCCTGTAATACTGCCTTGCATTTGTAGAGGATGTTGACTTTTTAAAAAATAATTTCCAACTCATTGTGTGGACTTGGGGTTTTGTTAAGAAGACAAAACAGGTATTATTATTGGCCTCATCTTACACGGGAGACTAGGGCCCCCTGAAATAGGGTAAGCAGGTACCTATGGTGTCTCCCAAGCCACATGGTCTTCTTGTCCTAGGTCAGTAGTTTCTGACACAGCTATGCAGCAGCATTACTTGGGAATTAAAAAAAAAATACAGAGTCCCAAAACTACTAAATTGAAATTGCTGACAGCTAGGTGTAGGAAACTAGCCTTTTAAAAAATTATCCCTAGTTGATTCTGATGACCAACTAGGTTTGGGAATGCACTGTGGTGGACCCAGCCCTCTGTAACGCTAGGCTCTGTTGCATTAAGAAACACCTGCACTCCTAGAAGGGTCCAGAAACCTTGAAGTTTAGTCCTAGCCTTGTTCCCTAGGGCTCATGTAGGCTATCTCAATAAGAAACAAAGAGTGTATTTTACTTTTTGCTTTGTTGAATGTTTTCTTGTTCACCTAGTCTCTTTCATTTAAGGCGTTGGAGTATAACAAATAAAGGACACTCTAGGGGTCTGATGTGCACAATAACTTCTTTGTGCTTGGGTTTTATATAACCTTAGTTAAGGATTCTGACATGCTTTTTCTATGTGACTTATCCCTCACATGGAATATTTGAGTGTGTTCCAGGTGCCAGGATCTATGCTCAGTAAGGGACAAAGAATTGAGCAAGCCCAGATATATTTAGCCATAATATGCTATAATATTAATCCAAAGATTACACCAGTCAGTGTGGAACTACAACCCTGAAAAGTGCTATGAGAGCATCAAATGGGTGATCTATAAAATCCAGGAAGGCTTTTGATCTCAAATCTGAATAATGGTTCCTCAAGAGAGGTAGGGAGGAAAGCATTCCAGAAAGAAGGAAGAATCTATGCAAAGGGTTGACAGAGGCATAGATGCTTGGGTCTGGAAGACAGCAAGTGCAGAGGGAACATGCATGAGGGTGCTGGGGAGGTGGAGGGCCAGATCCTATAAGCCTTGGTGAATGCAAGAGAAAATGGACTTTAGTTATTTAAATAAGAAACCTAGAAGATTCATATACAAGTTCTTAATTAACTATGAGCTTATGAGAAAAAAATGAAATACCTCTAATGCTGATAAAATTCAATAAGTCTTTTTAAAAAAGATTTATTTATTTATTTGAAAGAGTTACACAGACTGAGGAGAGGCAGAGAGAGAGAAAGAGAGAGAGAGAGAGAGAGAGAGAGGTCATCCATCCGATGGTTCACTCCTCAGATGGCTGCAATGGGCGGAGCTGTGCTGATGGTTCACTCCTCAGATGGCTGCAATGGGCGGAGCTGTGCTGATCCAAAGCCAGGAGCTTCTTCCGGGTCTCCCACGTGGGTGCAGGGGCCCAAGGACTTGGGCCATCTTCTACTGCTATCCCAGGCCATAGCAGAGAGCTGGATGGGAAGTAGAGCAGCCGGGTCTCGAACCGGCACCCATATGGGATGCTGGTGCTTCAGGCCAGGGCATTAACCCGATGTGCCACAGCACCAGCCCCGAATAAGTCTTATAAATGTTTATACTATTTAAGAAAAAAATATGTCTGTGATAACTTCATTACCAGATCAGATCATTACCAGATTAACAAATTTTCTAGTAAGGCAACCAAGAAGAATTACAGGTTTAATTTCAGAGGTTTAAGGTCACTTTTACATAATACTGTCACAATTTCTGAAGCACAAATGGGCCTCCAAGAATAGATTCAGAGTAACTGAGAACAGAAAAAAAATGGTAACAGTTAAGGAAATATTACCTAATTCTTTTTACCAGATAAAAGCATAAAGTGGTGGGTATTGTGGATATTTTCATTTTAAAACATTTTCAGATCAGATTCTTTGAACTATATTTCATGGTACAGAATGGCACCACTCCTTCATGTCTGCAAATATTTCTGAGACTCTTTTTTGCTAGCAATTCATCATACAGAAAACTCATTTTTAAGGTTATACTCCAGAATATCAATGAGTAACATTATGAGAAAGAAGAGACTCAAGGAGCTCAAATTTTACTAAATGAAATAGTAAAAAAGCAAAATATTCCGTGAAAGGCAAGTAATGTCTTTCATCTTTGCCAGTAGTTCTAAACCAAAGAAGATTTTGCCACCTGCCCCAGAAATGGTTAGCAATATTTGGAGACATTTTTGGTGCCCACAACTAGAAGGGTGGGAGAGGCAACAGGCATCTAACAGATAGAGCCCAGGGCTGCTGTTCAGCCCCCATTTCTCCCCAGGACAGCCACCTTCTCCAGCAAGAAATGAGCCAGGCTAAAGTTCCAGAGTGCCAAGGTTAAGAACCCCTGCTCTTCTTGTAGGTCATAATAGGTATGCACTAATTCTATGTAAATAAGACTGCCTCTGTCTTTATAGGGCTTACAGGACAGTTACAAGAAAATAAATCCATAATTAAATAAATTATTGGGAGCAGTGAATTTGATCAAGGAAGTCAGAAAGACTTCATTGAGAGATGACCCTTGATACAAGTTGATGACAGACTGTGGCCCTCAGACACACATCTACCCTTGGGGGTATCTAAATGCCAGCTCTATCCTTATCTTGACAAGGACACAGAGCCTTTGAAAGGATCCACAAAGAGCTTATCAATTTTCTATGCACCCAAATAAACTTTTAAAAAAAGATATTATTTATTTATTTGAGAAGCAAAGTGACAGGAACAAACAGAAGAGGGGGGAGGGAGGGAGGAAAGGAGGCAGAGAAGGAGGGAGAGAGAGAGAGAGAGAGAAAGGGAGTCTGTCTCTCTTCATCTGCTGGGTCACTCCCCAAATGGCCAAAAGCAGCCAGATCTGGACCAGGCTGAAATCGGAGCCTAGGAAAAAATACTGGTCTCCCGTATGGGTCAGGGGCCCAAGAACTTGGGCCATCTATCGCTGCTTTCCCAAGTACATTAGTAAGGGAGCTGGATTGGAACTGTTGCTCACAGGGAATGCCAGCTTCACAAGTGACACCTCAACCAGCTGCGCCACAATGCTGGTCCCATTCTTATCTTTTAATTTTACTATTTGATGAGTTTTCTGAAGTCCTCTTGCGTAGCTGAGAAGCCTGAGGGGACACGTTCCAGGCAGCTCTTAGGAGCAGCATGGTGGGGCCAGCATTGTGGCATAGTGGGCAAAACCACCACCTGTGGTACTGGCAACCCATATGGGCACTGGTTCTAGTCCCATCCACACCCAGTCCAGCTCTCTGCTAAGAGCCTGGGAAAAGCAGCAGAAGATGGTCCAAGTGTTTGACCTTCTACCACACACATGGGAATCCCAGATGAAGCTCCTGGCTTCTGCCTGGCCCAGCACTGGGCATTGCCACCATCTAGGGAGTGTACCAGCAGATGGAAGATCTCTCTCTGTATCTCTTCCACTCTCGGTAACTCTTACTTTCAAATAAATAAATAAATCTTAAGGGAAAAAGAAGCAGCAGCATGGTGCTCCGGGGGTTGCTTAGCAGGTATCTGAGATAGGGAGGCGCAGAAGAAAAAACATTCACTTTGCAGTATAGAAGTGGTTTTGCAGCCTCACAGTGCCCTTTAATAGTTGTATTACCCCTGAGCAGGTTACCTAATCTCTCAGGACCTTAATCTCCTTATCTGGAAGAGGAGAATGACAATAGTAGTCTCTAGAGGGCCTTCGTCCAGACTAAATGAGATTGTGAGCATAAAGCACTGGCATATGCTGGGTGCTCAGTGAAGGTTCACTCCTTCCTTTTTCTCCCCATTCCACAGAGGGGAAACAGAAACACAGAACAACATCTCCTGATTGCCTGCATGCTCTCGAGGGAGCTGAAGATAGGGCAGACGTCCCCTGAAATTCAAATCCTGTTTGACTTGCACCTTGGCTGCTCGTGTCTCCTTTGACCTTGTCCCCCTCATTTCTTTCAAATAGTTTTTGAAGCCCCCCAGCAGTGAAGTGCTGTGCATCCTTGGGGCCGGGGTCCAGGCCTACAGCCATTATGAGATCTTCACTGAGCAGTTCTCCTTCAAGGAGGTAAGTCCAGGAGGAGCGGGGAGAGGAGCGGCAGCAAGCTGAGTCTGTACTCCCTCACTGGGATGCCGGGTACTCGGAAATCATCAAGTTGACAGCCTGATCTAAGCTCTTGTTTTAAAGACTTCCCCAGAAGCCCTGACAGGGGTGGAGAGTCTGGGGAAAGTCAAATCACCTTTATTCAGTTTCTCAGTTCACAGGGCGTGTGCCTGAGAAGATGGCAAGCCTACTCAGTAAGTTGAAGGATTCTGTTATGTTCATCAGATACATCCAGGAAGCTGGAATCAGAAACAGAGTGAGCACTCAAACCTAGGCAAGCCAATATGCAACATGGGTGCCGCAAGTGACATCTTTACTACTTCATCAAACACCTGCTCCCCCACACCCCACACTTCAAATGACTTTTTATCTGCATTCAACAATGAGCATTTAGATGAGCATTTAGCATTTTCCAGTCTTCTTTCATCAGCTTTTTATAACAATTTTAATCATAGGAGAATGCACAGTTATATATCCTATCTTTTCATCAAATGATCTAACATGATCACCTTTACAGATTATCCAATTTTTGCATAATATTTGCATAGTTTTCTATCAAGAAGGGTGACATGGTTAACTATTCACTTGTGACGGGGAGAAATGTGTTATTTTCCACCTTGACTTGTGGAATAAGTCAATAAGTTTATTTCTATATCTATTGTATTTCCTTATGAGAGATTCTTTAGGCCTTTTTTCAGTTGAAGGCTGACAACCTTGGACCCACACTTTGAAACCTGTTAAGCTAGCAAGTCCACAGCTTTTGATGAAGTCAGTGACAACCACCAGCCCCCAGCACCTTCCAGAACTGTAATTGTACCACCATCCTTGGCCTTTTTGTTAGGCTTATCATTCACCTTCCACTCTACATACCCTCCCTACATACCTTTCAGAGATCAAGTTCCATGCAGGACACTGCCATATGTCATCCTTTTTATGAATCTCACATCTGCTACATCTCCTTTACAAGATCTCAGAAGTATGAGTAATTAATCTGATGTGTATAAAGTTAATTGAAAATAGATCTTAGTAAAAAATAAGAATGGGATAGGAGAGGGAGGAAAAAGAAGGGTGGGAGGGCTGGTAGGAGGGCGAGTGCAGTGGAAAGAATCACTATGTTCCTAAGGTTGTATTTACAAAATGCATGAAGTTTGTATACCTTAAATAAGAGGTTTCTGGGGGGGAAAACATTATGAGTCAGATACTCACCTGGCCCAGTTATCATTTGCATTTTACAGACATGATAACTGATTCTGAGTGAGGTGAAGTATGAGAGGGTCTGCAGTAAATTCATGGAAAATTCAGAGTACGATAAGAAATAAAATTATTCATGGATTTAAGATTTTTTTTGCACCAAAAATCCTCTCATTCCATTTTCCCATGAACTTTTTGAAGTATCCTCATAATTTCAAGAACAGTAAGTTACCAAGCAAAGACTGGTTCCAAACCTGCCTGGCCCCAGAACTTACTTTGCTAATCATCAAGCTGTACAGTAGCTGTTAAGCTACTGAAACTGTGTGTTCTGTCCTAGAACTGAAGAACTTCTACAATTTCCTGAAAGAGAAAGTGGTAAAGGAAGCTCAGTTGTGGTATTTTCAAATACCTGGCCAGGAGTCTGTCCAGATTAACACAGTGTCCTTTAACAAACGTCCGTTCTTCCTAGGGAATGATTTAGAGAACCACTGATGCTACTCCAGAGGGATTCAGCTTCCCGTTAGCACCCCTGGTATCAGTGGAACCTATGATCCCAAAGTAAGGCACCAATGTTCCTCTTCTTATCTCCAATGAAGGTGAGGATATGGAACCGCACTAAAGAAAACGCAGAGAAGTTTGCAGACACGGTGCAAGGAGAGGTACGGGTCTGTTCATCGGTCCAGGAGGCTGTGACAGGTGCTGATGTGATTATCACAGTCACCATGGCAACAGAGCCCATTTTGTTTGGTGAATGGGTGAAGCCAGGTGCGCACATCAATGGTAAGTACAGTGGTTCCACGAGCCACGAATAGGTAGGTCGTGGCCAGATTCTTCCCCAGATTACACTCAGGACCTCCATCTGCAGAGCCAATTTACTCACTGTGCAGCATGTCCAGGGCCTTGAAAATACATAAGCCCTGAAAAGTAATATTGCTCCAAAATCTGAAAGGAAATTAGACATGAAACTAATATTGAGTTAATTAATACCTTATAAAATGTAACATTGTGGCAAATGGTCAATCACAGCTCAGTTCTTTTTTTCACACATAAAATTATATGTTTTTATGGAGTACCCTGTGATGTTTTGATACATGTAGGTATGCATTTTGTAATATTAGAATCATGGTAAGCATATCTGTTGCCTCAAACATTTATCATTTCTTTATAGTTAGCTGTGGAGAGAAAGAATTTCTGGTGTTCTCTGGCATAGTAGGGTGATTATAAATAATGATAATGTAGTGTATGTTTCAGGAAAGCTAGAACAAAGGATTTTGAATGTATTCACAGTTCAGATATTAAATGTAATGAAGTAAAATCACAAAGTCCAAATTAATCACTTGGGTTTTCTTAAATTTTTTATTGATTTGTGTTCATTTTATTTGAAAGAGAGATGGATGGAAAGAGATATTCGATTCACTTGTTCACTCCACAAATGCCTTCAATAGCCAGGAGCCTGGAACTCCATCTAGCTCTTTCACATGGGTGGCAGGGACCCAAGTACTTCAGCCATCATCTACTGCCTCCCATGGTACACATTAGTGGGAAGCTGGATTGGAATCAAAGGACCTGGGACTTGAACCAGGCATCTCAGAGCAGCATTCCAAGCAGCGAGTTAATCACTATGCCAAGCTACCCCTCCCGAATCATTTATTCATAATTGTTAGAATTATACAACTTTTCTAGGGGCTGACATTGTGGCATAGTGGATAAAGCACTACCTGTGACACTAGCATTCCTTATGAGTGCCAGTTCCTGTCCTGGCTGCTCCACTTCCAATCCAGTTCCCTGCTAATGGCCTAGGAAAAGCAATGAAGTCTAGCCCAAGGGTTAGGCCACCCAAGTGGGAGACCCAGATGAAGCTCCTGGCTTTGGAATGACCCAGCCCTGGCCATTGTGGCCATCTGGTGAATGAGCCAGCAGATGGAGAATCGATCCCTCTCTCTCTCTCCTCTCCCTTCTCCTTCTCTCTCTCTCCTCTCCCCTCTTCCTCTCTCCTCTCCCCTCTCCCTCTCTCTCTCTCTCTCCTCTCCCCTCTCTCCCTCCCTCTTCCCCTCTCCCCACTCTCCTCCCAACTGTAACCCTGACTTTCAAATAACAAAAAGCTTTTCCAAAAAATTACAGTACTAAAGACATTTCATGTGATGTGTGATAGGGTGGGGAGTAGCAGAGAAAAATCAAAATATAAGGGTACCTGGCACTTCTGAAGATCTTCAAACAGCCCTAAGGGTTATAACAAGAGTTGTTCAAATACTATTGTGTGTATTTTCTAAATACTGTATATGTATTATATCATTTAATCCTTACAACAACCTTAGGAGAAGGGAACTATTCTTGTAACCACAATTTCACAGGTGAGTAAACTAAGGCATTTAGATTAAGTAATTTACCCAAAGTCAGAAGTTGTTGGAGGCAGAACTAGGATTTGAACCAAGGCACTCTACACTCAGTGGCCACGCTCTTAAATAATCCTCAATATTATCTTCCAATCCTGGTGAGCAGAGCAGGCAAAGATGAGAGGATTTAAAGATGGCATCAAGGACAGGCATCGAGGCACAATGGTTAACATTCACTTGGGACACACACATCCCATATTGGAGTGCCTGGGTTCAAGTCCCCACTTGAAATCCCAATCCAGCTTCCTGTTAATATATGCACCCTAGGAGACAGTAGGTGATAGCTTAAGTACATGGATCCCTGCTACCTACATGGGAAACTTGGTTCCTGACTTCAGCCTGGCCCAGCCTTGGCTGTTGTGGGCATTTGGTGAGTGAATCAGCAAAAAGAAGATCTCTCTCTCGCTCGCTCTCTCTCTCTCGCTCTCTCGCTCTCTCTCTCACTCTTGCTCTCTCTCTCCCTCTCTCTGTACGTGTGTGTGTGTGCATCTGCCTATCAAATAAATATAAATAAATAAAACTTGGGAAAACATAAAGATGATATTATACCCATGTTTTAGGTACAAGCACATGGTGTGAACTCAGAACTTAGCCCTGCATACATGGGCAGATGAGTAGGCAAGAGCTAGAAAAAATAACATTCATTTGTAAATGTTTACTGATGCCACATGCCAGGCATGTTTCTAGATGTTGAGATGCCACAATAAACCAGGTACTCAAGGTCACTGCTTTCCTGATTATCGCATTCTAACAGAGGGAGATAAGCAACAAACAAAAGAACGCTAGATAAAATAGGTATTTCTAACTAAAGATGAGACTCTGAAGGAAATAAGACATGATGTGAGAGTCTGATAGTGGAAGTAGAAGGTGGAAGGAGAGGTAAGTTCTTTATCAACAGGGTTATCTGAGAAGCTCTCTGAAGTCATTTTTCAAAAATTCTGTTTATTCGTTCATGAATTCATTGTTTGAGTGATAGCTAGAGAAAGCTCCCATCTACTTGTTCACTCCCTAAATGCCTGCAACAGCCAAGGATGGTCCAAACCGAAGCCTGGAGCCAGTAACTCAATCCAGATCTTCCACACGAGTGACAGGGACCATAGTAATTGACTCCTCACCTGCTGACTCCCAGGGTGTGCATTAGCAGGAAGCTGGAATCAGGAGCAGAGCCAGGACTTAAACACAGGTGCCCCAATATGGGATGCTGGTGTCCTAAGCAGCATATTAACGGCTGCACCAAACACCTGCTCCTGAGATCTTTGTTGAGCCGTGGCCTGAATGGTAAGGAGAGGTCAGCCATGCAAAGAGCTAAAGGAAAGGCATTCCAAGTGGAGGGAACACCAAATGCAAGGGGCCCTACAAATGAAGTGAATGTGGTACAACGTGGAATGGGGCAAAATAAACTGGAGGTCTCAGCCTGCAGGAGGCCTGTGTTGTGATGTAGGTCCAGGGAGTAGAGAAGAGGTGGATCAAGGCTGACTTTAGGGACAAAATGACCATTTCTGGAAGGACTTGAGAAGTCAAGAGGAACCATTTCTTGGTGAAATGGGTTCCCAAGGATGTGGCTGAATCTTCAGAGCTGATTTTTCTTCTTCTCTCTCTCTCTCAGCTTTAAACAGCACATTGTTCTCTCCCAGTTTCTGTGGTTCAGGAGTTGGGGTGTGGGTGAGCCAGCTCCTCTCTCAGTCTCCTGAGGATGAAATCAGATGTTATACATGCTGCAGTCTCATTTAGTATCCAAGGTCCAACTTCATCCACTGTGGCAGAACAAGTTCCTTATGTCGCAGGATGGAGGTCCACATTTCCTTGGGGCTTCCCTCAGCTCCTGGGGCTCTCCCACATTCCTTATCATGTGGACCCTCCTCCCTCCAACCTTCCTTTACGCTAGGCCCCTCTTACTCTGAATCTCCCTCCAGGAAGGACTGACTTGATTTTCAGTCAAGACTTCATTTACAGTTCCCTAGCCTAGAAACAAAATTGGTTTATATTGTCATTGTGTATTCAAAAAAAGTTTATATTGTTAATTGTTTATATTGTAATTATATATTCAAAAAAGTTTATTACAAGTGCAAACAAGAGGACAACACTAAACAATAGAGTTGACTTAGTTTGTAGCTCAACTGAGAGGCAGGATCAGCTCCGCTATTGAATACGCTTCCCTCATCTCGTCCCTACAGCACCCCACCAGCCAGTCCTCCGACCCTCACTCATTCTCACCCCCACTGAAGCAAGGCCGGAGCCCAGTCTGAGTCAGAACCCTCTCCTCTGCTGCCTGGCCCACCTCCAACTGCCTGCGTGGCCTCACACAACCCTTTGGGAACTTTCTCCTAAGTAGCGACGGTCTGGGGAGGAACAGTGCGTGAGGATGGATGGCCTGAGAAACTGGGGTGTTTTTTCCCACCAGCTTATGATTATTTACGAGCTTCATTAGCTAGGGCTTTTGTTCACTAGAACTCCCCATACAAATAACCTTCAAGATGGACGTTTTTGCACCACTCTCTTTGGAAATTAGAGTACGAGAGAACAGAAGAGGGAATAAATTGGGAAAATTGGAAGGTAGTGCAAGAAGGCATATAAATGCTGCCTTATATCTATATAAGGCTTTATAACTATCTTCAAAGACCAACTGCCCAGATCCAGCCAGCAGATGTGTTTTGTTTGGACCATGAACTGTTCTAGAAATTGAGAAATAACATGCAAATAGATTTCCTGCTTCTCTTTTTTTTAATAAAGAAAAATGGGAGTATCTGTTAACCGTGGACATGCATTCACACATGGCAACAATTAGCTGGAGTGAACAACGGTGCTCCCGTGAGAAGGGCCTGCTTTCTGTGCACCTCCAAGCCAATCCCTTCTGGCCAACTTAGCTCCTTTTCACTGCCTGCCTGGCTCCCCAGGCATTTGGTTGCAGCCGCCCCAGTGCCAGGAGGCCTGATGTGTTGCATTCATTGTTCGGCTCCTGGGATCTGTGGAGGATGTGAAAGCTCAGGGCCGAGAAGGAGCCAGGATTCTTGGTGCTGGGGTTTCTCGGTGACCTTGATGCTGGGCTGTTTTGTCATGAGTTAAGAGAGAAGTAGTTGGGAGTGAGGCATGGGAGTAATTGAAGAGTGAGCAGGCAGACAGAAGGTAAGTAGGGTGGGGTGTGGGGTATGGATAAGCTCCACATGATGTCTGTCTTTCAGGGTTTTTGTAAGGAAGTCATGGCTCCTGATAAGTGGGAGAGACGTGAAAGTCAGGGTGTTCTCACAGACTTAGGTTCACTGATGCAATGCAAAAAAATGTGTGAAGAAAATGGAATTAGATGTTTATTTGTGGGTATAAAAAATTTCAAAGTCCCTGCATAGTTTTTATTCATAATATGCATTTTCCATGATCTTTTTGAAGATCTCTTGTTTGCGTTGATTTCAATTTTCTTTTCATCAAAACACACTTATCTCTTTTTTTTTTTTTTTTTACTGTTCTGTATCTCTGAACAAATTTATTTTTAGAGGTCCTTATTATTGGTTTGTGTAAATTTCAAAGGAAAGATCTGCATTCTTCATCTTATTTTCCAATATATGAAAGTTTGTCTTTCATTTCCATTTTCCATGAACATTTTGACGTTCCCTCCTAGATAACCTTGGTGGGAACCTTCACTTCTCTGAGACTCAATTTATGCATCTGTTAGGTGAGAATCAAACATTGAAGCATACTTGTGAGAACTATAAATAGTACGTGTTAAACATCTCACAGAGAGAAAGCACCCAATGAATAAATGCAAAGTCATCTCAAATGTTTTAGCAATGAGGTAGGGCATGAAATGGAAAACAATGGTAGGTGTTATTCTTAATGAACCTGCAGTCTTACTGACAGGGAGAGGCTTGGCCTGGGAGGGGGTAAGGACGTCTTCAGAATCTGGATCTTTCAGCCCCTTCTTACCCAGGGTGGGGCCTTTCAGCATCCGTGGGGGCCATTTCTGTGCTCAGGGCCTGTTTTGCTGTTTCATAGCCATTGGTGCCAGCAGACCCGACTGGAGAGAGCTGGATGATGAGCTCATGAAGCAGGCGGTGCTGTATGTGGATTCCCAGGAGGCTGCCCTGAAGGAGTCTGGCGATGTCCTCTTGTCTGGGGTGAGCACCCTCTCACCTGTCAGGGGTGTCATGAATGTCCCCTTCAGTTTGGCCTGCCCCAGGCCCTTGTTGCCAAACTTTCTTGAGGGGAAGGACCCCCTTACCATCTGGCAAACCTTTTTTAATCCCATTGCAGAAGAACACAGCCATTATAGTGGTGACTTGTGCCTTCCTGTCCCCTCAGCCTGGTGAGAGAAGCTTGATGGATTTTCTACTGGGCTAGCCTCTAGACAGTGGGATTGGGGCAGCCTGGAAACCCACCCAGTGTGGCCAGCACAATAGGACTGTGGTTGGCCACCTTCTGGCTGCCTTTTCCTCTTATGATACAAACATAGAAGCAAGAAGGGGGTTGCTGAAATGTGTGTTCAGATAAGAAGCTGCCTATTCCTCATGGACCTAGGGACCTAGCAGGGCAGCCTCCTAGGGACAGACTTGCATCTCCTAGTTCATGGAATTACAAAAGCAGATGTTACTCAAAGAGGATTTCAGAGGCCAGTGGTCTCCCTGATATCATCCTCTTTACAAATAGTCCTTTAATCGTTGTTTGGGAACATCGTGTGCTGGCTGCAGAGGCTAACCCTGACTTGAGCTTCATGCCTGGGTCCGTGTGTGTTTGTTTCACAGGCTGAGATCTTCGCTGAGCTGGGAGAAGTGGTGAAAGGGGTGAAGCCAGCCCACTGTGAGAAGACCACAGTGTTCAAGTCTTTGGGTAAGAACCATCGTTCCCTGGACACAACTCCAACCAGAGCACAAAGCAGGTTTACCCACTAGTGAAAAGAGAGATGACTCATCAGGTTCTGTAGCTAAATCATGTGGAATCCGTCCTCCTGGTCAATTATTTACATGTCTTAGCAGAGCATGACATGAACCTTAAGCCCATGAACCCTGGAATGGGCAGTCCTGGGTTGGAGTCCCTTCTCTGCCACAGACTGGATATGTGTTCCAGGGCAAATGACCTGACCTGTGTGAACCAGTTTCCTCACCAGCTTTTACCTTGAATTGTTGTGAGGATCAAGATATGCATCAAGAATGATTTGCTCAGAAAAAGTGTCAACAATAAATCAGGCTTATAGCTAAAGGAAACTCAGAAGAGAAGTCCTTCAGAGATAGAGGGCAAGGAATAAATATGTTAAAAGCAGAGGTCAGGAGTGATACAGTGAGTTAGGCCACTGTGAGATACCTGCATCCTATACCATAGTGCTGGTTCAAGTTAGGCCTACTCTGCTTCTGATCTAATATCCTGCTAATTCACCTGGGAGGTAGCAGATGGTGGCTCAAGTGGTTGGAGCCCTGCTACCCATTTGGAAGAACTGGATGGAGCTCCTGGCTCCTGGTTTTGGTCTGGCCCAGCTCTGGTTATTGTGGCCATTTGGGAAGTGAACCAGTGGGTAGAAGATCTCTCTCTCTTTCTCTCCATCCTCCTCCCATCCACCATTATTTATGAAAATAAATAAACACAGGGCAGGGGAGGGGGAGAGGAAGAGCTTAAGGGAAATGGCAGAGAACCAACCTGCACGAGATTCAGCCAGGAAGCACAGCCTGAGATGGCTTCATCCCCTCCTTCCACACCCTCCCTCTTGCACTTTGAGGAGGGCTTCCACAGGGCACCCTCTTCCACCAGAGCTGGTGTGGGTAGAAACCCAAAAAAGGGTGGGCTCCCAGTGGCCTGCCTACCCCTTGGCTCAGCTGTCTCACTCTCCCAGATTTCAGGAGACAGAAGTACATGAGAACAGATCTAATAGTCACTGCTACACCAAAAATATTGATGTACTCCCAAACCTGTTGGTAAATAGCTGCTACCCTGAGTACCTTACAGGTGCCTTCTGTTCATCTCCCCTGAACCTCTATAATTCTTCACAATCAAGCAAAGAAAGCTGGAAGGCTTTGTTGAACATTAAAAGTGTTCTGGCCCCCCAGCCATCAGTATACTATGCCATCAGATAATGTCCATGCCTTGGTGGTGGTTAAGTATTTTTAAAGTTGCTCCTGCACTGAAACACAGGCAAAGGCAGAGTGATCTTTGTCCAGAGCCTGGTTTAGAAGTACCACATTGAATTAGTTCTGTCTGAATGTTTCAGAGTTCACAGCAAATCTGATGCCATCTAGCCTACCTAACTCCTTAAGTCCCAAGTTTTCGATTCTGGGGATATTTCAACATATTTATTTCAAAATTCCCATAACTGGTATATTCATTGCTCAATTTAAATCTTTATAGGTCTCCAATAGTAGGACAGTAGGACATAATTAAGGAGATAAAGTATTGCTTCTAAAACCTGCTCTCCCCTTCTGAACAATTTTCATTGTCACCTTTGGAGATTGGTTTACTGGCACATCCCTTCATTTAACAGATGCAAATTAAGCACTGTTGTATATCTGTGCTGGATGCAGAATTTAAGGTCTGTATCCCAAGCTGCAGGTCGAGTATCCTTCATCCAAACAGCTTGAGACCAGAAGTGTTTCAGATATCCAAACCTTTTAGAGTTTGGAATATTTGCCTAGATTTACCAGTTAAGTATCTCCAATCTGAAAATCTGAAATTCTCTGAAATCCAAAACTTTTTGAGCATCGTATCAGCACTCGAAAAGTTTCAGATTTTAGAGCACTTTGTGTTTCAAATTTTCAAATGAGAGATGCTTGTCCTAAGACAAAGAGAGAGGCTAAAGTTTGATGGCCACACCCAGCTTACCACCTATTTTTGCATGACCCTCAAGCTGGAAATGGATTTTACATTTTCAAATGATTTTAAAGATTATTTCATGACACATGAAAATGATCTGAAATTTGAACATCAGTGTCCATACTTGGAACACAAGTAGGTTCATATGTTTACCTATTGTCCACAGCTGCTTTCCCACTATTTGGACAGAATTGAGTAATGGTGACAGACTATATGGCCCACAAAATCTAAAATATTTACTGTCTGACTCTTTATTGAAAGTTTGCAGACCCCTGAACTACACCTTGAAGGAAACGCCATTTTTTTTTAGTGGGCATCTCTTGCTTAGTAACATAATCCCTGGCTTGTTCTGCCCTTCACAGAAAATCCAAGACTGGGCTTACTTCTGGGTTTCTGTCCCAGATGGGCACTAGGAGCTAAGATATCTGACAGCTGCCAGTCATGGAGCCAGGGTTGTTTCAGGAAAGATTGTGCTGGCAAAATGTCAACCAAATTTCTTTATGTTCCAGGAATGGCAGTGGAAGACATGGTTGCAGCCAAACTAGTGTATGATTCCTGGTCATCTGCTAAATAAAACAAAGATAGTTCATGTTGCTATGGATGCTGCAGCTTGAGGGATGTTGCAGCTGGTAATCTCATAATTCTAGATCAAATGAGGGAGCCCAGACTCCAGTGAACTCTGGTTTTGTGCTTATGTCTAACCCTAGATACTGAGATCCCCATTCTTGTTTGTAGTTGGAAAACAAAACCTCCAGTTGTACCAAGTTATAGTAGCATCTCTTTCCCTTGTGTTTTACTACCCTTTGTGTTTCCCTGCAATAAAGCATTTTCCAACTCTGTAGTGTTTGCTCTGCTAACTTCTGTTCCTTGTGGCAGGAGAAATGATGGTGATGAGGTTCTTGCATTCACTCCCTTGGGGAATTCTAGTGACTATAATTGAATATTTTTATTTTTTTAAAAAAATGGAGATATAACTCACATACCATAAAATCATTATTTCAAAGTGTACAATTCAGTGGCTTTTAGTGCATGCACAGAGTTGCACAACTACCATTATTCGCTAATTCAAGAACATTTTCATTATCCAAAAAGGAACCTGATGCCCATTAACAATCATTATCCATTCGCCTCTTTTCCCAACCCCTAGAAACCACTAAGCTACTTCCTACCTCTATGGATTTGCCTGCCCCTTCTGGATATTTCTCATACATGAAATCATACATTATGTAGACTTCCTAAAATATAAAGAAACAATGGGTTTCTGTATAGATCAGGACTCCTTTGGTCACAAGTGGTAGAAACCACATCTCAAACCACCTTAAGCTGAATGAGGGAATGCAAGAGGAACTCAATGTGATGGCTCTTGTAATTAAGAAGCACACAGGTAGCTGGTCTCAGCTACAGTTGTGTTCAGGGTGCCAGGTGTCATCAGGACCCAGTGTTGTTCCTAGGTTCTGTGTTCTTCAGCATTGGATTATCAAGCAAATTGTCCCCTGCTGAGGCAGGACAAAGTTGCCAGCAGCCCCTGAATTATATTCTTCTTTAGCAACCTTAGCATAAAACAGAGATTCTCTTCCTCCACAGTTAGGAGACTCAGAATTGAGACTCCCTGAATCATGTAGGTCATGTGCCCATTCCTGAGCCTGAAAGAAATGGAATAATGTCTGGCCACACTTAGACCATGTGCCTGTCACCACTGTGTTGTCCAGGCAGATTTATTAGCCAGGCCTGGTTCACTTGCCCATCCTTGAAGTCAGGAGTAGAATCAGCCCATCTGACCATATCAACTGACAAAGGGAAGGAGTCATTCACCTTGAAGAGGGAAGGCATTTCTACAAATGACCACCACGGAGTCTGTCTTGAAAAGGCCAGCAAGACTTACCTGTTCAACATATGGATGGGGAAACTGAGTTGCTGGGATGCTGTCTCCTGAATCATCAGAAGAGTTATGTTTCCTTGTCCTGCCAAAGACCCTGTCCAAATCTGGCTGCCAGTCTACCCCAGGTTAGCCATCAAACAAATCAGCAGCAAAGCAAGGCATGGCACTTTATTTTGCTTTGTTTTCTTAACCACACTCCTCCTGGCACAGCCTCTCCATACTCCAGGTGGCTTAGCCAAAAGTTGATCATGTTTGCCAAATGATCTGGACAGGGACCTTTGTGCTGAAATAAAATACCCACTTAGAGGTTAGCATTTGGCCTAGCTGTTAAGTCTCCAGTGAGGATGCCCTTGTCCTACATTGTAGTATGTGAGTTTGACAAGGCTCCAACTCCTAATTCCAGCTTCCTGCCAATGCAGACCCTACAAGGAGGTGATGATGGCTCAAGTGATTCTTGCCACATACATAAGAGACTTGGATTGAGTTCCCAGCTCCTGGTTTCCACCCTCTGGCCACTGTAGGCATTTAGAGCCTGTGAATGGAAACTGTCTATATCTCCTTCAAATACACAATAAAAAATATACACATAAACCAATTGTGCACATCTCATGCAACTGGAGTATTTCTGAAGAGATATGTAAAGCAGAGTGTGTGATGAGGAGGATATCATTGGTATATTTCTTCCTTTGTCCTGTCCACAAGAGTCCCTCTCCTAATTGTGTATTAATCTGCTAAGATACAAAAGGAAAGACAGTCTTCAACCAACTCAAGAAAACACAGTCCAGAAGGGAAGACTGAAAAAGATAATTACACTACAATGCTTTGGTGTTACAGGCACATATGGCGCAGAGTGCCTGCAGGAAATGGATGCCACACACAAACAGCGTGATTGAAGAGAATTTAATGAAGAGACTATTTAGAAAGCAGCACCTCAGGGCTAGCAACAGTAGGAAGTCACTGCCACTGCTAAGCTTAAAAGAGCAGCAAGTAGAAGCTCACAAGTACTGAAGCTATAGCGGGTGCTGCCAGACAGCAGCTGAGGGAAGGCAGGTACCATCCCACAAGGAAGAAACAGGAGTAATAAATGCCCAACCTCTCTTAGACCCTCTGGTCTCTTGCTATTACCTCCCTTTGGCCAAACCCTACTGGAATCCCAAGAGCAAGGGAGTTCTTGGATGCAGTTTGCAGAGGTCAACCATCTGGGACACAGAATAAAGTGTAAAGTAGCAGAGAGGAGTTCTGGAAGGGCAAACAGAAGACAACATGAAGTTAGGAAGAGTTGTCAACCCAGACTAAGAGTAGAAAGAGGAGGTGAGTCTCTTAATGGGGATGGCCACACAAAGGAAAGCTTTTCCAGGCAGGATGATGGTGTACACAAGTGTGTGCAAACAAGAGGCATGGTATATTTCAGGAAGCCACCAGAAGTCTGGTGTGGGTATAATTAGGGAACAGATAAAGGAATGGCTGGAGGCTTAGAGGAGAGAATAGGATTTTCTGATCCTGAAGGCCTTGTGATAAGACTCTAAAAAGCAATGGGAAGACAGAGGGAACCAAGAGGAGATCTGTGTATCACAAAGATGTCTCAACCAGCATTTTAGCAATGAATTAAAGATAGATAAGGATACTCTTAACAAGCCAGGTGAATGACGATAGGAGCATGAACCAAGCAGTGGTCTTGCAAGCATAAGAGGTTTTAGGTTTGGGACAGACTAAGAAGTTGAAAGGGCTTGGTGACCAATTGGGTGATGAAGGCAAGGAAGAAGCATTCAGTTAAGCTTTCTTGCACTAAAATTGGAGATTTAGAGTTGAGTTTCTCAGCCTCAGCACTGTCAACATTTGGGTCTCAATAACCAATTGTTGCAGAGAGTTGACTTATGTATTATGAGATGTTTGGCATCCAAAGTTTCTACCCACCAGAAATCAATAGTGCCACCTCCTCCCTACAAACTCATGCCAATAAGAAATGTCTCCAAGGACTGGGGTTGTGGCATAGTGGATAAAGCCACCACCTATGATGCCAACATCCCATATGGGCACTGGATCAAGTCCTGGCTGCTCCACTTCCAATCCAGCTCCCTGCTAATATGCCTGAGAAACCAGCAGAAGATGCTCCAAGTACTTGGACCCCTGTACCCATGTGGGAGACCCAGATGAAGCGCTAGGCTCCTGGGTTCTGCCAGCCCAGCCCTGGCCATTGTGGCCATTTGGGAAGTGAAGCAGCAGATGGAAAATCTCAATCTCCCTCTTTCCCTCTTTCCTTCTTTCCTTTTCTCCCTCTCTCCCTCTCCCCATAACTCTGCCTTTCAAATAAATAAATAAACCTCAAAAAATGACTCTAGACAATGTAGGATGTCCCCTAAGGAGTTAAGAGGCAAGATCATTCAGGCTGAGAAACACTGGCTTGATACAAAATAGGTTTCAGTTCTGGCACATTGAGTTTGAGGTACCCGTGAGATATTTGAGGGGAAATGTCATTTAAGACATAGGCTTATGGATTGGAATCCAAAACAATGGTCTAGGCTGGTGACACAGTTTCTGAAACAGATCCATAATATAGGATGGCCTGAAATATAAGCACAATATGCATTTACCACACTGTAACTTCTCAAACATCCCTTCAGTTAAGTGTTCCCAGTTGTTTTTCTTTTAAAAAATATTTATTTGCAGCCAGCACCGCAGCTCAATAGGCTAATCCTCCACCTGCAGCGCCAGCACACCGGGTTCTAGTCCCAGTCGGGGCGCCGGATTCTGTCCCAGTTGTCCCTCTTCCAGGCCAGCTCTCTGCTGTGGCCTGGGAGTGCAGTAGAGGATGGCCCAAATTCTTGGGCCCTGAACCCCATGGGAGACCAGGAGAAGCACCTGGATCCTGCCTTCAGATCAGCGCAGTGTGCTGGCCACAGCGCGCTGGCTGCGGTGGCCATTGGAGGGTGAACCAACGGCAAAGGAAGACCTTTCTCTCTGTCTCTCTCTCTCACTGTCCACTCTGCCTGTCAAAAAAAATTTTTATTTATTTATTTGAAAGTCAGAGATCCATAGAGAGAGAAAGAGAAGCAAAGGGAGAGAGAGAGAGAGAGAGGTTTTCCATCTGCTGGTTCACTCCCCAATTGGCTGCAACAACTGGAGCTGAGCCAATCCAAAGCCAGGAGCCAGGAGCTTCTTTCAGGTCTCCCATGAGGGTGCAGGGGCTCAAGGACTTGGGCCATCTTCTACTGCTTTCCCAGGCCATAGCAGAGAGCTGGATCAGAAGTGGAGCAGATGGAACTTGTACTGGTGTCCATATAGGATGCCAGCATTGCAGGTGATGGCTTTACCCACTATGCCACCATGCTGGCCCCTGTTTTTCTTTCTTTTTTATTGATTTTAATGTCATGCTACATGGTGGGGGAAATGCAGGGTGAGGGTCCAGGGGTCAATATCACTGGAGTGAGCTATTTAAGCACATAGTTAATGGTATATCAGTGGATATCTGAAACACTCTGGATCATCCTCTTGTCTTTGGCTCTCATCAGGACTTTTATATTTTTTCCAGGTCCCTTTCATTAGGGCTTAATTTGAAAAATCTGGAATTCTTAGAACATTTATAACCTTTTTATAGTGTGACATATACCTTTTTTATGACCTAATGCTGTCTGATGGGGAGGCTATATCTTCACTGCTAAGAAGTTGGTAGAACTCTTGTTTATTAAGTCTGAAAATCATAAGAGGCCAAGAACCCCCAAGAAAAGCATAAAAGTGTCTAAAGGGACCCCCAGGGGCCCCCAATGGCAAACATCTCCCCCAAGGGGGGTGAAAATTGCACAGTTAGGCTCATTTCTGCCTCCTTGACTGATGACACTCTCCTTGCTGTGTAACTTGGGGCAGGGGCTGGAAATGATGCCTCATCAGGAAGATTCTGGGGAATAGGAGGAGAGGCAATCCGGCATTTACAGCGATGACGTATAATAGAGGCAAGCTCAGACTCTGAGTGCCTTCTTTCTGCCAACTGCTTTTGTGCACATTACTGAAGGCAAATACAACTTGAGTTGATTCCAGAACAACAGACCACGGTATCTGTAAATATAATCATCCCCTACTGCAACACATTTATTCAATGGCAGGCAAGCTTTCTGCATCCACCCATTGAGAAAGACTGGGCCAACTGCTCATCATATTTGAACATTTGTATGCTTCCTAAACTTATATCTTTGGTGCCTCTTGAAGTACCCAAAAACATGCCAAAGATAAACAGCTATTTCTATCTTACACACATAATCAGTGGTAACTTCCATGTCACGTAAATCTGGCCATAAAAATCCAAAGAAGCTTAGATATTCAGCAGGGTTTCAATTTGAAATTGGGATTGCCATTCACAAAAACATGTCAGCAGCATCTGGCCAGTTCATGTTGTAGAACTTAACACATATTCAGACATGCAGCAATGGCGATAAACAACAGTAAAAGATATATTCATAGTAAACATGAAAATGTCAAACTTTACCTTTATAATCCAATCTTCCCCACAAAGAACCTGGGTTTTATTCTCCCTTTTCTAAGTAGAAGGCATCATCTACTCCTAGAAAAGTCATTTTTCTGTATCCTTTTTCTCTTCCTCTACCCTCTTGCTCTGTTCCTCCGCTGGGGCTGCCATAACAAAATACCATAGACTGAGTGGCTTCCACAACAGACATTTTTTTTTTCACAGTTTTGGAGGCTGGAAGTTCAAGACTGAGAGATGGCAGGTTTTTTTTTTTTTCCTCCTGAGGCCTCTCTCCTTCAGCTTCTCACTGTGAGAATTATTGTGTCCTCACTTGGCCTTCTCTCTCTCTCTGCATGTATCCCTGGCATCTCTTTTTCTCATATGGACACCAGTTATATGAGATTAGGGACCCATCCTTATGATCTCATTTAATCTTAATCCTGTCTCCAAACCTAGTCACATTGGTGGGTTAAGTCTTCAACATACGCATTTTGGGGGTATACAATTTAGTTTATGACAGGTACTCTACATTTTATTTCTTGCTTCCCTCTTCCTACCTGCCACCCTGTCAGGTATGAGCATGATAGACCCATTTCTATTAGTTGTAAACATCTGTTAAAAGGTTAGATGCATTTGAATTGGGCATCAAGCCACAGGCCAATGCCTCCACTGGTTATTCAGTTTCCACCAGAACACAAAGTCATAGAGCCAACAACAGCGCCAGAGTTAGAATCTGCAGCCTATGATGATTAGAAAGAAAGCAGCAAACTAGTGGGATGGGAGTTTGTAAATTTAAGTACAGAGTTAGAAAAGTAAAGAAAGCTTCTTTTCCCTTTCTGTCATCCATTTGACCATTTCTTTATTCAAAAATATCAAAAGGATAACTGAAGACAAATGCCATTTTCTTGTTCTGAGGTTGTCTTGAGTGTCTTGGTGATGGTTTATTTGGATGGGGTATAGAAAATTTCCCAGACAGAATTTGGGCCTCTTAGGTAGGCATATCCAAAACCCTAGAAACCATTCATGATGGCCTGGCATTGAGTAGAGAGGGGATTTTGCCTGGAGTGCTTCCAGTGGGCCATGCAGACTCACTTGTTGAGCTACCACTCTGCATCAGAGACTGGTGTCAACCAGCAGCCCAGGCTGTTGTAGCACCTGCTTCCTTCTGTTTATGGCATTAAGTACTTTCTTCCTGGGACCCAAGTGCATTTGTATGTTCTGAAGGTCCTCATCAGAGCAAAGCAATAGAGCTTCTAGATCGATCTCCTCTCTCATGAGAATGGGGAGGACTTCCTCCAGATGATGGGACTGCAGGAACACTTCCAGGGGAGTGGCATCGACCACATCCTCCTCCCACTCCACTTCAGCCTCATCCCAAGGCAGGTCATCTCCAGGGATGTTGTCCTCTATCTCTTCATCAGCCTCTGCTTCTTCTTGTCTCTGAAGCAATTCCCTGGGCATTTGGAATTCCAACTCCCTCTTGCTGTCTGAGATGTCTTCAGGGCTCGATACTCTGTTTCCTTGAAAAACAATATTTCCTAGACCTGGACGGCTGAGAATGGATTCATGTTGCCCACTGCTGTTCTCCTCTGATGGGATCTGGAGCTTCTCTTTGAGGTCCTCTGAGAAGGAGTCTTCTTCCTCCTCTCTGAACATTTCCATCACATTCTTCTGCCCACTTCTGCCTTCCCTTCCCACCTGCTCCGCTGTGTCTTTGTTTTTCTTGAACTTTAACTTGAAGGTATCCTTAATGCCCTTAGACAGGGATCCAAATGTACTGGAGGCAGAAGCATTTGAAAAGGATGACTTCGAGAATGTACCCTTGGATGAAGAAAGAGTCCCAGATTCCTCCTTGCTGTAGGTGTGGGCCATCTTATTTTGGTGCTTCACCTGGATCCTTTCACACTCTTTGATCTGCTTCCTGGCATTCTTCTGAGCCTGCTCCTTCAGCCTGGCGACCTTCTTGGGGTTCATACTGTTCTGTACAGTGGCAGCCTTATCCAGGAGGGCCACACATTCATTCTGCTCCCTGCTGGCAGCAGCATCCAACGGAGACTGTAAGTCATTATCCAGGACAAAGATGTTAGCCCCAAAGTTGACCAGGAATGAGACACAGTGGGCATGGCCATTGGAGGCTGCATAATGTAGAGGAGTATTTCCCCAGATGTCACATCGATCAGGATCCCCTCTAGAAGAGAAAATAGAAAAACATGTTAAATGGTTTTTCCCCTCTAAATTTGAGATCCAAAAAAAAACTAAAAACAAAAATAAAGAACAAAATGTATGCTGATATAAGCATGTTTATCCTGCCTTGACACTGTTTTGAGATGCTGTAAATCCAAAAATGTCACATCAAGATACCACATGACCAGAAACAGAAGGAGCCCAACTCTACTCTTTTTAGAAGAAAAGCTTTCCAAGAAGTTCCCTAGCACAGCAACTTCCATGTCTCTGTGGCCAGAACTGAGTCACATGCCTAAGGGTAGGGAAATACAGTACCGTATGTCACTTAGGTCAGTTAGAATTTCCTCCTGAAGCTAAGGATAGAATTTTTCAATGGTGGGCTGATAGCATTTAACAACTAGCTCATCTAGGAAAAGAATCAAAGCCTTGAGTTATAGCATGCTCCCGTATCTGTGGTATAAATACTGTCACCATAGCAAATTTCAAGCTTCCAATGTCATATTACTGAAAACACAGAGTTTTAAAGAGATCTGCAATAGCACACTATTATGAATTATTTAGGGGAGGGCATTTGGCCTAGCAATTAAGATGCCAGTTGGAAGCCAGCATTCCACATTAAAGCCTGGATTCAATATTCCACTCCATTCATTGCCTCGGGCCCCCTGCTGTTGCAGACCTAAGAAGCATTAGTGATGGCGCAAGTGAGTCGTTCCACATGGGAAACCTGGATTGAGTTCCTGGCTCCTGGCTTTGGCCCCAGCTAGGAGCTTTGGTGTCATTTGGTGAGTGAAATAGTAGGTAAGAGGTCTTCCTCTCTCTGTGTCTCTCTGCCTCTCAAATAAATATTTTTAAGAGTTATTTCCACAATATAGACATGCACTAGACATGCCTAATCTTAAGAGACAATAGCAAAATGTAGTAAAATAATTAGGAAGTAATGAGTTTTAAGTGTTACCTTTTAATATAATTTATTATAAAGTTCAAATTTATATTTTTCCTTATTTTGTTTTTCAAGTTTATATTTTATTTCTAATAATTGCTATATTTAACTCTCAAACTTCCTGGAAATTTAGCAATAACTTCTCATGAGCTGGTAAGAGGTGGTGCCAGCATACCAATAGCCAACCTCCCCTGAGTCACTTGTAAGAAAGTAAATAACTCAACAAAATGGCATTCCTATCAGGAAGAAAAGAGAGAGGAACAGATGTTGGGTAGATGGCAAACAGTGTCTGCTACAACAATTATTCAGACAAAGGATAGAATATTTCCCTTTATTCTTCAGCTTAATTCCAGTGTCATATATGTAAATATTTCTACAAGAGCTCAAGGTAGAACTTGGGGCATCATTAGATGTTATTAAAGGGGGCCGGTGCCATGGCTCACTTGGCTAATCTTCCGCCTGCGGCACCGGCACCCCATATGGGCGCTGGGTTCTAGTCCTGGCTGCTCCTCTTCCAGTCCAGCTCTCTGCTGTGGCCCTGGAGGGCAGTGGAGGATGGCCCAGGTGATTGGGCGCCTGCACCTGCATGGTAGACCAGGAGGAAGCTCCTGGTTTCGGATCGGCACAGAGCCGGCCGTAGCGGCCACTTTGGGGGGTGAACCAATGGAAGGAAGATCTTTCTCTCTGTATCTCTTTCTCTCACTGTCTAACTCTACCTGTCAAATAAGTAAAAAAAAAAAAAAAAAAAAAAAGATGTTATTAAGGCCAGGAACCCAGTGCCTGGCACAGAAACAGGGACACAGAAGGTGCTCAACACAGATCTGTGGAACGAATGAATGCTTATTGGAACCCTGCTCCAAGATACCAGCTCCCCTGTCTTGTGAGGCCTTTAATTTACAAACAGGCACAGACCTGGTGGAGGACAGGAGAGAGAGACTGAGAAGTTCTCAACATTTCTGGAGAATAGAAGACTGAAACAGAAGAGCAGATCTATACCCTTGCAACTGAACTGATAATGTACCAGAACCCCTCCTACTCACTCCTTGCTACTCAGTTTTAGTTCCCAGACCAGTGGTCCGGTGACACCAGCAGCAGTATTACTTGTGAGTTTGCTAGAAATGTAGAATCTAGAACTCAAGAAGACTTACTGAATCAGAATTTAGAGTTTAACAAGATCCCGATGATATTTAGACTCACTACAGGCTGAGAAGAACTGCACTAATTAATACAGACCAACCACTGGCCTCTCATTTGACAAATCAGGTTTGTAACTCCTCCTGCCTCATGCTTTTCAATTGTGAAAGCACTTTCATGTTCTTTGCCCACCACCACCAATGATCACAATCTCCTTCTTGGAGAAGGAAGGGAAGAGTCATTATCATAGGATTAAAATAAGACTCAGGGAGCATAATCGATTTGCCCAAGGGTAACAGGCAGTGCACTTGGATCCAGGGTGTCCCCAAGTCTAATTGTCTCCAACACAAGACACTTTCTGGTGACACATCCCAGCCTTCCCACTTCACCAGTGACAAGGCTTCAAGCTCAAATGAACTTTCCTACAACCTGGTACCCTGCTCTGCAACCTGAGGATAGTACTACTATTCATAGAATTGTTATGTGAATTAGTTAATTCAAGACACGTAAAGCGTTAGAAAAGTGCGTGGCACATAGCAAATAGTCAGCAAACGTTTGTTATTAGTATTTCCCTTGTGTCTAAACTCATAATCCTTAATTTCATATTTCTGCTTTTTCTCACATCTATCTAGCAAATTCCTGCAGTACAAGAGCACTTCTAGTCTGAATTTGTCAACTATGTATGCTCTGTCTCCTTAACTAGATAATAATTCCCAGAAGGCAAAGCCTGTGTCTTTTCTTTCTTTGTGTCATCTATTCCTAGCCAGTCTCAAACCCAAACCAAAGAAACCAAGCGGGTAATGTTAGTGACTGAATGGGGCTAAGTTTTTTCTTCCAACAAAGTCATGGTTACGTGCCTGCTCTACCTAGAAAGGACATTGTGGCTGATGCTACCTTGAATAAAAGCAGAGGCAATATTGCCAGAGGTTTCATTTTTCAAGCAAAGTCAGAGATGCAGAATTTCATGTGCAACTTTTTTTTTTTTAAGTGCTGGCTCAAATTTAAAAGATAAATACAGGGCAGTCCAAATAAAACACATTTGTGTGCTAGATCCAACTGGTAACCCAGCAATTGGCGACCTCCTTCTGTGCAGAGAGCACAGCATGAGCAGCTGCGGGGATGGGTGATGTTACAGGGCACACTTGGGGAACTAGGAGTGTCTATCAGCACGTCTAGAGTGCATGGAGTTAGGGGCAAGAAAAAGGAGTGAGAAGGATAAGGAAGGAAAGTGAAATGAAACCTTAGGAAAGCAAATGGTAAATGACACAGCTTTGCCGGCAGCCACTTTCAAGGCGGCTCTGGTTGGTCAGCCTGATTTAATAGTTTTGGATCAAAGACACCCTTTTCAGCACTGGCACAGTCGTGCATCTTAGGGGAACACAATGCCTCACCCCTAAACATGTGATTGCACTTTTTATTTTAACTGAACACCAGATTCAAAAGACTCCTCAAGTACACTAGACATTAAAGGGATTGTAAAACATCCAAGATGTTACTACAAACATAAACAGATTAATTAAATTTGCTTGAAATAATCCCTGGATTGGATAAAGTTAAAAAGGAAATTAGTGGGAGGAGTGCACTGTGGGGAGGGGTGTGACAAGGTATTAAGAAGTCTGGGTTAAATCAATTGTTTAAGGCCTTAGAGCTAAGTTTTCCATCTCAATGGATCTTAAAGGATGCTTTCAAGTAGGGAATAGCAGGAACAAAACCTGAGGGGACCCCAAAAGGTATGTCTTCTTTTCAGAAAATGTCAAATGCAAAATTCTGAATTTGCTGATGAAAATATCAGTAAGATGACTCTCAAGTTTCTCTAGTACATGGAAGCTGTTTCTACAAGCAAATCATTCTATGTACAGACAACTTTTCCAAATTGATGTAATGATTAATTTAAAATATGTTCTGCTGATGAATTTCATTCTAAATTCAGTCCCTGTCACCTTTCACATTTCTTGATAGAACCATTGCAATTATATGCCCAAGTATTCACAAAGTGCCCCCTCCTCATTTGACAGTTCACAGCCAACAATGATGTTCTGCAGTTTGCTTGGGTTAAATTGAGTCCAGTGTTTGTTAGTGAAATGGTGCCGTCTTATCTAAAGGCGCTATCTCAAGCCCTGGACGCCATCTTGGCTTCTCCAGGGCCCAGCCTGGCTGGCTAGAAGTCAGGTGACCAAATGGCCCAACCACAAATGTCGGTTCCACCCCCACCCTAAGGGGATTCGCTGCTCCCACTTCCTTACCTCCTGCAAGACTATAACAGGACCTGCATCCCACATGTGCTCTCTTGACCTCTCTCTCTCAGCCCCTCTCACTTCTTTACCCTCTCTCGCCCTCTCCCTCCAGCCTGTGGGGTGTCCCCCACTCAACAATAAAACTTTCCTTTAATTCCAGTGTTTTATGTTTTCTGGCAGCCTTTCTGTGTTGTGTGTTTTTTTCTCTATATTTTCTTCCCCAACAAGAAACTCACTGGAGAGCTTTTAAAATAATCCTTTTTTTGCCCTTGGTTTCTGGTAGATTGGTGCACTTGAGCAATAATTTTTAAATTTGGGTTGGTAAACTAAATACACAATTGGCTTACATTAAATTACCCTGATCATCTATTCCATTCCAATTTTTCCTTTTGAAGTGGATTTGATTTTTTGGTGAAGTTCTTCTCAGAGAGCAATCATTCTTTCAAAAGTGTTTTTCTTTATAAAAATGAATTCTCTGGATTCCCAGGTGGCTGCGAACATCCTCAGCGGTGGACAATTATTCAACATGGGCAGGGCCGTGGCCAGGATACTCAGGGAATTGATGGGCAAGTAAGTGGTGGCGGGGCCTGCTACAGAGCAGTGCCGCCTCTGCTGTCCCCACTGCAGCTCCCCCATTGCCCTGGGGCAGTTGCTGCTGAGCTGGGCCACTTGGGCAGACAGCCCCAGTGCAGTGTCTGGGCTTTAGCTTAGAGCAGAGATGGTACTGCCTTGTCCCCAGAGGTTCATCCTCATATTCCAACATTTCTGCTTCTCCTGCATGTGAAGGAGAGGGGAGAAGGTGAGCATCCTGTCAGAAGCAAAAAGGGCTGCTGCTCTGACCCTCACAGGTTCTTAAAAAAAAAAAAAAAGATGTATTTGAATGGCAGAGAGTGAGAGACAGAGGTTCCATTTGTCATGATAGCCAGGTTGAAACCAAAAGCCAGGAACTCCACCAAGATGGCGGCCACATGGGTGGCAGGGACACAGGTGCTTTGGGAATCATCTGCTGGCTTCCCGGTGCATTAGCAGGAAGCTGGATCAGAATATAGAATAGCTGGGACTCCCACCAACACTCTGACATGGGACGCGGGGGTCCCAATTGGTGGCTGAATCTACTGTGCCACAACACCTGCCCCAAGGTCCCAGCTGAAGGGTGACTGGGCAGGGAGTGAGGAGAGGAGTTGGGCTGGGAACCCACATCCCTGGTCTCTGTATCTTCTCTTTGTTCTTTTTGGTCAAGGCACAGGAAATAGATTTTCCTTTGCCCATGAACTTAAAGTTGGTCCATGACCATCTTAGCTTTGTGGAGATGACAGCAGAGACAAGGATCCAGGGAAAGCATGCTCCTGAGAGCTTCCTGCCTCTCATGTTCAGGGCCAGTTGGGCATGTGCTGGCTCTGTTCGGGGTCTTCCCTGTGTTTGGCAGGGTAGGAGTCAGGCACACGGGGAAGTGATCCACTGGAGGCCTTGACGCTGGACCTCAAAGCAAACCTGCCAGGTCCTGAGCTCAGGTTGTGCTCACATGCTGCACTGCTCACAAGGCCTCTGGTTCTCCATCTGGAAAGCCCATTGGAGCATGAGTTTTATGGGGTTCTTTTGATCAGCCTGTCTCCCAGAGGAAGCAGAACTGAGGAGCTCCTATAGCCCAGAAACATGTGGACACAGTGGGGTCCATCCTGGAGACCAGTCGGGGCTTGGGTCACACCTATGGTAGTATTTGGAGAACAGAGGCTGTGGGCAGAATTGGGGTGCTGAGGTCACTTCATCACTTGGGGTCCACAGAGCTCAGCCCTATGCACAGCTATAAACCTTGAAGCACACGAGCACCTCTGCCAGCTGGGGGCCACTCCCACCTCTGGGAGCCCACCTCTGGGCTCTGAGCTTGTCCCAGGTGCCTCCAAACTTCCATCTGATTTCATCTTTGCAGCGACTCTTGAGCTGGGCAGTGTCCCTCAGGCAGACATGTGTGGCCTGGGCTTCAACAGGTTGCAGATGGTGCAGGATTCTTCCAATGCTGGTCTGACTCAGAACTCTGTGCTTTCCTTCCTGCCTGTGGCCTGCAGGTGGCCCTGCCTCTGACCACACCCACTGTAAAGAGGGCTCTGGCTTGCACTGGGTCTTGAGAAGCAATTTGCATTAACTGAGACCCAAATCTGCCCACCAGCAGAGCAGGTTATTAAGTCAGAGGCATCACGGCTGAACAGAGCCATGTCCAGGATTGAAAAAAGGGCACCTGCATCAACAAAGCCTTGGGTCTCATCGTCCCCTGTGTCCTAGCTCCTGCCCGAGTGTTAGAAGGGTAATGGTAGTAGCCCAGGATGGACAACCAGAAATATTCTGGTTATTTTGAACAATGTGTTCTTTAGAAACGACCCAGGGCATGCCTGCAGGAGGAAACCGTTCAATGGGAATCACAGTGAATTAGGATTATTTCAGGTGCTGAAGGTCATGGGCGCTGTGCTTGTTGGCTTCCCTGTAAGGCTGTGAAAGTGTGCTCTCTGGCTGTCATTGTACCCGTGACTCCCATACAGGATGTGGAAAGACGATAAGGCTTTGGGGTGCAGCAGGTTACGCTACCACCTGTGACACAGCTATCTCATATCTGAGTGTCAGTTCAAGTCCCAGCAGCTCTGCTTCTGACCCAGGTTCCTGCTAATGTGCCTTGGAAAGCAGTCGAAAATGGCCTGGGTACTTGGGCCCCTGCCACTCAAAGGGGAGATGCACATGGATTTCTTGGCTCCTGGCTTTGGCCTGGCCTAGCCTCGGCTGTTGCAGCCATTTGGGGAGTGAACCAGCAGATGGAAGCTCTTTCTCTGTCTCTCTTTCTCTCTGTAACTCTGCATTTCAAACAAAATAAATCTTTTTTAAAAAAAAATCTGAGACAAGGGGCTGGCGCTATGGTGCAGTAAGTTAATCCTCCGCCTGCGGTGCCAGCATCCAATGTGGGTGCTGGTTCTAGTCCCGGTTACTCCTCTTCCCATCCAGCTCTCTGCTATGGCCTGAGAAAGCAGTAGTAGATGGCCCAAGTCCTTGGGCCCCTGCACCCATGTGGGAGACCGAGAGGAAGCTCCTGACTCCTGGCTTCGGATCAATGCAACTCCAGCTGTTGCAGCCTTTTGGGGAGTGAACCAGCGGACGGAAGACCTTTCTATCTCTCCCTCCCACTGTCTGTAACTCTACCTCTCAAATAAATAAATAAAATATTTTTTTAAAAAAATCTGAGACAAGGAAGGAGTCAAAAAACATTTGCAACTAGAACATGAAAGAAAACATTAATACCAGTAAGCTTGAAAATCATAAGCAAGAGTGAACAAGGCAATTTCCGTTTAAAAGACAAATACTAGAATAAAATAACTGTGCTGTATTCTCAAGGAACTTACACTGAAGGCAGGAAAGTTAATAGGAGAAAGAATGGAAAGCAACACACTAGAGAGTAGCTAGGTGCAGGTATTCAGCACAGTGACTGGGACGTCCACTTCCAATATTGCAGTGCCTGGGTTCAAGTCCTGGCTCTGCTTTTTTTTTTTTTTAAAAAGATTTATTTATTTATTTATTTGAAAGGCAGAGTTACACAGAGAGAAGGAGAGGCAGAGAGAGAGAGAGAGAGGTCTTCCATCTGCTGGTTCACTCCCCAATTGGCTGCAACAGCCAGAGCTGTGCTGATCCAAAGCCAGGAGCCAGGAGCCTCTTCTGGGTCTCCCATGCAGGTGCAGGGGCCCAAGGACTTGGGCCATCTTCTACTGCTTTCCCAGGTCATAGCAGAGAGCTGGCTCGGAAGTGGAGCAGCCAAGGACTTGAACCAGTGCCCGTATGGGATGCCAGAACTGCAGGGCTACACCACTCCCCCTTTTTTTTCTTCTTCAGATTTATTTATTTGTTTCAAAAAGTTACAGAAAGAAAGGGAGACAGAGAGAGAGAGAGAGAGAGAGAGAGAGAGAGATTGATTGATTGATTTTCCATCTGCTGGTTCACTCCCCAGATGGCTGAAAAGGCCGGGGCTGGACCAGGCTGAGCCAAGAGCCAGGAGCTTCTTCCAGGTCTCCCACATGAGTGCAGTGGCCCAAGGACTCAGTCCATCTTCTGTTGTTTTTCCCAGGCCATTAGCAGGGAGCTGGATTGGAAGTGGAACAGCAGGGACTTGAACCAATGCCTATATGGGATGCTGGCACTGCAGGCAGCAACTTTATTCACAATACCACAGCACCAGACACCTGGCTCTGCTTCTGACTCCACCTTCCTACTAATGCATGCCCTGGGAGTAGCAGATGATGGCTCAAGAGAATGGGTCCCTGCCCCTCACATGGGAGTCCTGGATTCAGTTCCAGGCTTCCAGGCATTTGGGGAATTATTCACCACATAGGAGTCACTCACTCTTTGGCTCAAAAAAGTAAACAACAATAAAAATTTAAAAGATAACAGCTCAGGGGCTAGTGTTGCAGTGGGCTAAATGCCACTTACAATGCCATCATCCCATATTGGAGTGCCAGTTCAAGTCTTGGCTTCTCCACTTCTGATGCAGTTGATTGCTAACGCACTTGGGAAAGCAGAGGAGTGTGGCCCAAGTACTTGGGCCCCTGCTGCTCATGTGGGAGACTGGGAAGAAGCTCCTGGCTTTGGCCTGGTCCAGCCCTGGCCTTTGCAGCCATCTGAGAGCGAACCAGCAGGTTGAAGAGCTCCCTCTCTCGATCTCGTGCTCACTTGTTCTCTCTCTGTCTTTGATGTTCTGCTTTTCTTTTCTTTTCTTTCTTTCTTTCTTTCTTTCTTTCTTTCTTTCTTTCTTTCTTTCTTTCTTTCTTTTTTTCTTTCTTTTGACAGGCAGAGTGGACAGTGAGACAGAGAGAGACAGAGAGAAAGGTCTTCCTTTGCCGTTGGTTCACTCTCCAATGGCCGCCATGGCCGGCGCGCTGCAGCCGGCGCACCGCGCTGATCCGAAGGCAGGAGCCAGGTGCTTCTCCTGGTCTCCCATGGGGTGCAGGGCCCAAGCACTTGGGCCATCCTCCACTGCACTCCCTGGCCACAGCAGAGAGCTGGCCTGGAAGAGGGGCAACCGGGACAGAATCCGACACCCCAACTGGGACTAGAACCCAGTGTGCTGGTGCCGCTAGGTGGAGGATTAGCCTGTTGAGCCACGGCGCCGGCCAATGTTCTGCTTTTCAATAACTAAACCAATCTTTTAAAAAGATTTTAAAAATGCAAATTAAATAATGCACTATCTTATTGCCTATTTGATAGGCAATGATTAAAAATAGTTAATTTTATCAGGAGTGTAAGGAAAGAAATATTGCTGGAGGAGGAATAAAGTGGTCCGAATGTCCTGCATAATATGCACCAAAAGCTTTTAAAATGTGGCGCCCTTTCAAATCAACAAATTCAAATTTCAAATCAACAAATTCCTGCCTTTAGGAATTTGTCCTAAGGAAATGTGACACCCTTGTACAAAGATAAATGAGTGAGGATGTTCATTCCAACTTGACATAGCAATCAAGTCAGAATAAAAACAGGGCCAAATAAAATGTCATGCATAAGCAACTGAACAAACTATAGAATCACCATTAAGGGTCCATCAATAATTGAATGGAAAAAGAAAATACAATATATATACACAGTGGAATACAAATAAGCCTTAAAAACCAGGAGATTCTGTCATTTACAACAACAGAGATAAACCTGGAAGGATTTCATGTTAAATGGTATAAGACAGGCATGGAAAGCCACATACTGCATGACTGAACTTACATGCTGGTTCTAAAAATGTTGAACTCATAGAAGCAGGGTAGAACTGGGGGAAGGCAGGGAACCGGGAAGATGTTAAACAATACAAAACTTCAGTTACAGAGGAGGAATAAGTTTAAGAGATCAATGGTGCACATGATGACTATTAATAATAATGTATCTCCATACAGGTATACTTGACAAATGCTAAAAGAGCAGATTTGTGTTTCTAACACACATACACACACACGCACACACAAAAGATAAGTACATGGTGTTATATATGTTAATTAGCTTGATTTAGCCATTCTGCAATAAAAATATTTACAATCATATTATGCATCATAATGTATACTATTTTATTTGTCAATTAAAATAAATAATGATAAAACTATAAATCAGAATATCATGGAGTCATTAAAAATTGTGGCATGGATCTCAACTCTTCAAATGGTTCATGACATATTGTTAAATAATTAAAAGGCTTCAGCACAGGTTATAGGACTGCATTTTTGAGGGATAAAGTTGAATGTGTCTGTGCCATACTCTCAAAACAAATGCAAAAGGATAGATAGATGATCCCCAATTTGTGATCATTCGACTTACAATTCTTTGACTTTCCAGCAATACAAAAGTGATACACAGTCAGAGGAAACTGTGCTTTAAATTTTCGTCTCTTCCCAAGCTAGCAAAATTGGATACTCTCCAGAGATTCTGGGTAGCCACAGCAGCAGCAGCTCCCAGTCAGCTGTGCAATCATGAGAGTAAACACTGGTGCTCTCCAGTGACCTGCGTTGCTAAGCTATAATGTCCAATAGGAAAATTATAAGCATTATTAGGACACAGCCTCACTGTAAGTTGGGGGACATCTATACAGTGGATCCATGTTAGTGACTGTGAAAATTGGTGTGATTTTTTACCTCATTACCTATCCATTTCTAATATGATATGAAATATTATGGTAAGCTTATACTCCCTTAAGAATCAGAGACAAAAGAATGCATGTCCATTTTAGAAAACAAAACCAATTTTTAAAGGCAAAATGAATTTTTTTGGTAATTAGGGTCATTATCCTTCCCATTGTAGGAGAATACATGTAATAATTGCTTTCTATCCTGAAATTTTAGAAAGAAGAAAACATTTTCTAACAAAGCTGAGTTTGGACACTAACGATTAACAGAAGATCCATTGTCTCCACCAGACAATGACAGATAAACACATAATCCAATGGAATGGGCCTCAATAATTGATTAGCTTCTAAATTAAATTTTTCCTTCTTAGCAAAAGTAGTGTTAAAAGGGAAGTTTACAGCAATCAGTGCCTACATCAAGAAATTGAAAAGGCATCAAATAAATGATCTAACAATGTATCTCAAGGATCAGAAAAACAAGAACAAACCAAACCCAAAATTAGTAGGAGGAAAAAAATAATTAAAGAGAATAAATAAGCAAAATTGAAACAAAACAACAGTGAAATGAAGACCTGGTTTTTTGAAAAAATAAGCAAAATTGATACACCACTGGCCCAACTGACCAAAAAAGGGGCAAAAAAAGACCCAAATTAATAAACTCAGAGATGAAAAAAGAGATGCTATAACATATACCATGGAGAAAAAGAAGAATCATCAGGAATTACTAAAAACAGCTATATGCCAGCAAATCAAAAAATCTGGAAGAAACTGATAGGTTTCTGGACACATACAATCTACCAAAATTGAGTCATGAAGACTCAATTAAATTAAATAGACCAATAACCAAGATAAAGATTAAATCAATAATGTAGACCCACCCTACAATGAAAAACCCAGACTTCACTGCTGAATTCTACCAGACTTTTAAAGAAGAATTAATTCTAATTCTTTCCAAACTACTCAAAACAATTGAAAGGGAGGGAATCCTCCCAAACTCCTATGAGGCCAAAACCAGGAAAAGATATACAACAGACAAAGAGAACTATAGACCAACATTCCTGATGAACATGGATGCAAAATTCCTCGGAAAAAATACTAGCTAATTGAATCCAACAACATATCAGAAAAATCACTCACCCAGACCAAGTGTGATTTATCCCTGGTACGCAGGATTGGTTCAACATATGCAAATCAGTAAATGTGATAAATCATAATAACAAATCGAAGAATAAAAACCATATGATTATCTCAATAGATGCAGAGAAAGCATCTGATAAATTATAACATCCTTTCAAAAGGATTATAAAAACCTTAAGCAAATTGGGTATAGAAGGAGCATTCCTTAACACAACCAAAGCAACATATGACAAACCCACACAGAGAATCATATTAAATGAGGAAAAGCTAGAAGCATTTCCACTAAAATCTGGGCCTAGACAAGGATGACCACTCTCATCATGTCCATTCAGTATAATTCTAGAAGTTTTAGCCAGACCTATTAGGCAAGAAAAAGAAATCACAGGGGATAAAAATTAGAAAGGAAGAAGTCAAATTATCCCTGTTTGCAGAGGACATGATCCTATTTACAGGGAAACCAAAAGACTCCACTAAGAAAATATTGGAACTCATAAGAGACTTTGGTAGGGTTGCAGAATATAAAATCAATATACAAAAATCAATAGCGTTTGTATACATAGACAATGGGATGGCTAAGAAAGAACTTATAAGATTAGTACTATTCATAATAGCCACAAAAAATCCTTGGAATCAATTTAAACAAGGAAATAAAAGATCTCTACAATGAAAATTATAAAATATTAAATAAAGAAATATAATAAGACACAAAAAATGGAAAAATTTTCCACCTTCATGGATTGGAATAATTTATCTCATCAAAATGTAAGAATTAATATCATTGAAATATCCATACTACTGTAAACAATTTACAGATTACATGTGATCCCAATCAAAATACCAATGACATTCCAATTCATATGGAAATTCATATGGAAATGCCAAAATTCATATGGAAACACAAGAGACCTCAAATAGCTAAAGCAATCTTAAACAACAAAAACAAAGCCAAAGGCAGCAGAATACCTAATTTTAAGACACACTGCAGGGCAGTTATAATCAAAACAGCCTGGTGTTGGACAGCTCTAATTTGATTCCAGACTTTTGCTAATGCAGACCCGGGGAGGCAGTAGCGATGGCCCAACTGACTGGGTTCCACCCACGAGGGAAGCCTAGACTGAGTTCTCAGCTTCTTGCTTCATCCTGGTGTGGCCCCAGTCATGGTGGTCATTTGGAGAGTGAACCAGTGAATGGGAACTCCCTCTTTGTTTGCTTGTCTGTCTCTGTCTCTCTGTCTCTCTCCCTCTCTGCCTCTCAGATAATTTAAAAATGAAAATTTACCTATGAAAACTCAGCTTTTTTTTTTAAGTCTATACCAGGCCAACTTAACACAGCACATCTTAAATGCTTCTGCATAAGACAATAACATCTAAGATGTACTGGAATCAATGACGAGAGTTGAGAAAAAAAGACTAGAAAATGCAGAGTCAGAAGAATTTCTGTGCCCACAGCTAGCACTTAATAAATATGAGCAAATGGGCTAGATTGTGATATTACATTGAAATAAATTTATGACTATGTCAGATTAGTGGAGAAAGGGATGGACTGTATACAACAAATTGAATTGGAATAAATGACTAAGTAGAGAACACATAGATCATAACTTCAGATCTTAAGTCAAAATAAATTATATATCAAGTATTTAAATGAAAAATAAAACTAAAGAAGTGCTAATGAAAATGTTAGTCGGGATTGCTGGGGTGGGGTATGGTGGCTAGTGTCGTGGCTTAAGAGGTAAAACCACGGCCTGCAACTCTGGAATCCCCTGTGGGCACTGGTTCATGACTTGATCGTTCCACTTCCAATCTAGCTCCTGCTAATGACCTAGCAAATACAGTGGAGGATGGTCAGGGTGCTCCAGCCCCTGCTACCCATGTGGGAAACCTAGAAGAGGCTCCTGGCTCCTGGCTTTAGCCTGGCCCAGCCCTGGATGTTGCAGCCACCTGGGGAATTTACCAATGAATGGAACATCTGTCCATCCCTCTCTCCAACTCTGAATTCCAAATAAACAAAGATATTTTTAAAAAGAAAATGTCAGCAAATATTTAGGCATGATCTCAACATTAAAATTGTATAGCAAAAATAGATTTATATAAACTATCTATATGTATGTATGCTTTCATTTGTATATAAAATAGCTGTTGTCAAAATATAAACTATTAATTGTGAAAATATATTTGCAATATATGACAAAGGTTGATATTAACTTTAAAAAGCCTTTTTATAAATCAATGGGAAATGTTGAAGCTCACAATATAAAAGTGGGGTAAAGGGGCTAGCACTGTGGCATAGTAGGCTAAGCCTCTGCCTACAGGGCTGGCATCCAATATGGGCACCAGTTTGTGCCCTGGCTACTCTACTTCCAAACCAGCTCCCTGATAATGGCCTAGGAAAGCAGTGGAAGATGGCCCAAGTGCTTGGGTCCCTGCACCAACATGGGAGACTGGAAGAAGCTCCTTCCAGCTCGTGGCTTCAGATTGGCCCAGCTCTGGCAGTTGCAGCCAACTGGGGAGTGAACTAGCAGATGGAAGACCTCCCTGTCTGTTAACTCTGCCTCTTGAATAAGTAAATAAATCTTTTTAAAAAAGAGGGTAGGGTTATCAATAAGTAGTTCACAAAAGTAGAAACACAACATCCATTAAGCATAAAAGAAATTCTCAACCTCACCAGTAACTAAAGAAAAGAATGTTCAAGTCACATTGATATATCATTTTGGACTTATCATATTGGTAAAAATGGGTACCTATTTTGTGAAGAACAATTTGTCAATATATACACAAGTCTTTAAATTGTACACATTTCTATGGTTTGAATGTCTATGTACTCTCCAAAATTCATGTTGAAATTTAATCTCCAATGCAACAGTATAAAGAGGTGTTACCTTTAGGAGTGATTGACTCATAAAGGCTCCACCCTCACGAATGGATCCAGGTGCCCTTGTGAAAGGGCTTGGTGGAGGAAATTCACCCTTTTTTCCTCCCTTCTCTCCCTTCTGCCTTTTGAGGATTCAGCCTTCCTCCCCCAGGGAGGAGCAACAAAGTACCACCTCCGGGCTCTCATCAGATGCTCAACCTGATATAGCCTTGATGTTGAACTTCCCAGCTGCAGAGTATAAGAAATAAATTCTTTTTCCTTGTAAAGTATCCAGTCCAATGTATTGTGTTAGAGTAGTGCAAATGAACTAAGTATATGCCAACAGATCGAGAAACTTCATTTGGGAGAATTTATTCTCAAAAAAAGTATGAGAAAAGACTTATGTTTAATACTCATCACAGGCCGGCGCCGCGGCTCACTAGGCTAATCCTCCGCCTTGCGGCGCCGGCACACCGGGTTCTAGTCCCGGTCGGGGCACCGATCCTGTCCCGGTTGCCCCTCTTCCAGGCCAGCTCTCTGCTGTGGCCAGGGAGTGCAGTGGAGGATGGCCCAAGTGCTTGGGCCCTGCACCCCATGGGAGACCAGGAGAAGCACCTGGCTCCTGCCATCGGATCAGCGTGGTGCGCCAACTGCAGCGCGCTACCGCGGCGGCCATTGGAGAGTGAACCAACGGCAAAAGGAAGACCTTTCTCTCTGTCTCTCTCTCACTGTCCACTCTGCCTGTCAAAAATAAAAAAATTTAAAAAATTAAAAAAAAATACTCATCACAGCATTGTTCAACTAGGAAAAATAAAGTATGTGTCCAATAGAAGGAATGACTAAGAAATGTATTTGTTGACTAGAATACTAAGAAGTCCTTGAAAATTAAATTATAGACGATGTATTGACATATATTGACACATATATATTATATACACTATATCTACATATATTTATATATAATATATCACATGTAACATAAATGTTAATACCATGGCATCATAGGACTTTTTTTCTTTATATTTTGTGTTCATGTGTGTGGCTTAATTTTCTGGTTCAGCTAATGTTAACTTTTGTAATTAAAGACCAGTAAGACAATTATTGTAAGAAAATATTTCAGGCTTACAGAGAAGAGAGGGAGAACATATGAGTACTGCCATTTAAAGTAGACCTCAAGGGGCTGAAATTGTGGCACAGGATGTAAACCCAATGCCTGTGGCTCTGGCATCCCATGTGGGCTCCAGTTCCTACGCCAGCTGCTCCACTTCTGATCTAGATCCCTGCTAATGGCCTGGGAAACAGTGAAACATAGCCCAGGTGTTTGAGCCCCTTCCACTTACATGGAAGATCTGGAAGAAGCTCCTGGCTCCTGGCTTCAGCCTAGCCCAGCCCTGGAATTGCAGCCATTTGGGGAGTGAACCTGTAGATAGAAGCTCGCTCACTCTCTCTCGCTCTCTCTCTCGCTCCCTTTCTGTATGTGTGTGTGTGTGTGTGTCCCTCTCTCTAACTCTTCAAAAAAAAATCTTTAAAAATAAGTAAGTAAAATAAAGTAGACCTTGAACAGGACAAGGACTCTGCCAAGAGAACGAATGCTAAGCCCTCTCCCAGAGGGTACAAACTCGCTCACTGGTTTGAGAGGAACTGACATCTTGCCCTTCGTGAAAGGAGGTATACAAAATGCTCAGCAGAGGAGGGAAGTTTGAGAAGCCTCAGCTGAGTGGGAGAAGCCGTGAGATGACACAGGGTTGGGATCTGAAGAAAGCTGACTGTGGGGTGGGGGTGCCTGGGATGGGAAGTCATACATCAGATAAGGATGGGAAACATCAACTTCACTCACGTCCTCCTTTAGTTCTCAGGGGGGCCTCAACTCTCCCAAACCCTGGTTCTTCTTACTCTTCAGAAAGTGCCCCCCTCCTCAATAAAGGGTGTCAGCATCCACAAACTGTCCAAGTCAGAACCTGGGGCCTTGACCCTCCCTTTCCTTTGCCCACACAAGTCACCAGTTCTACGTCTAAACTGCCACTCATACATCCACGTCTCTACATTCCCACTGACACTACCATAGTCCAAGTCATTTCATCTCTACCATTAAAACAGCCCCTGAACACTCTCTCTGACTGCTACACAGCTCCCTAAGTAAATCTTATGAACATAAATCTGCCTGGTGATTCCCCTGCCTAGCCCCAAGACATGGCTTTCAAGGCTCTTAGAATAAAGTTCAACTCCTTAATAGTGGTCTCAAGGATGTTGGTAACATGGTCTCATTTCTTACACTTGTCCTGTCCCCATTCAACATGACCAGCAACATCCAACTTCTTCAGTTCCTAGAATCTACAGTGTAATCCACAGTGCTCAGTGGTGGGGGAAACTTTTCTTTCATCTTTACCCCTTCAAATCCCAGCTGAAATGTTTGCCCCTTAGGAAAGCTTTTCCTACACCCTGAGGTAAGATGAATGCCTGGGTTATTTCATGCCCTCTCATTTTCATTTCTATAGTACCTATCATGTCTTCCACTCTCAAATGTGATCACCATAACAGAAATTGTATCTCTCTTATTGATGACAGCATGCCCAGTGGCTAGCAAAATGACTGGCATATAACAGATACAAAATGAATAGGTATTGAATTGAATTTAGTTAGCTCCATCATTTATGTTTTATTTTTCCCTTTCTTTACTCATCTTGGGTTGTAGTTGCTAATATTGCCTACCTCTTCTGGTAGCAGGAAGAAAAACCAGAGAAAAGGAGCTAGCAAAACTGCTAATTTAAAGTTTGGAGTGGGGGTAGTGTGTGTGTGCTTCAACAATCATAAGCTTGCACTGGGATTGAATATTAACAAAAGGCTGTGGAATTTTAAAGGCATTTATGAAAATTTATAATAAGAACATGCCTTTTGTTCCAACCAAGGTTGACAACTCAAAACCAAGTAGCACCATGACTACTATTTAAATTTCATAGAAAAGAACTTGAGAGGCATGGAATTAATTTATCTTCCCTGCACCCAAGGTAGGTAACAACACCTTAGAGTTCAGTGTCTCTCCTGTACTTGTGCTAAGGGATGAGACACTCTCATGGTGCCAGTTCTCACTGGAAAAAAGTGCATTCCTGGGCAGATTTTTCTGCCTTTCTCTAAAAATTCAATTATTTAGAAAGTCTAGAAAGAGAACCGTGTTTGCATTGACTTCTTTGTCTCCTGCTGCCGACTACAAAATCCTGCTATCAGCACTGTTTCCCACAGAAGCCATCAGGTTGAACTTACCCTCTGCTGCAGATAATTTCCAGGGCTTCCAAGTTCCCGTGGTAGGCTGCCAGGAGAGTGGGAGTCATGCCATCTTCATCAGAGAGATTCAGATCTCGCTTGGTAGCCTCTTTCAGAAGTTCCAGGTAGCTATCACTAGCAGCTTGGTGGTAACGAGTGGACATTTTCCCTGCTCACCAAAGGTTGGCCAGATGTCTCTCCCCAGGCACAGTAAATGTTGGCAGGATAGCCTGCCTGTACTGCTGGTTAATCAGTGACAGGAATGAGTATCACAGGGCAAAGCTCATTCCAGCCTCAATCCATGGAAGGGAGCCAGAAAGGCTCATGACACTGAACTTGGACCTTTCTTTCTGGAGTGGCCATGACATTGAATATTATAGCCTGCTGTGTTCATCTTGAGTGTTTTGAGGCGCATTTAATTTTTGCTATGTCCATTTGCAAGTATTGAATGTGATACTGCGCATCTAGGCACCAAACGAAGAAAATAATTCAGAACTAGTTTAGTTCAACTGGGGAAATCTTTTTTTAAAAAATTATTTCCATTTAATTTGAAGGCAGAGAGAGAGGGACAAACAATAAGTAATCTTCTCTTTACTGGTTTACTCCCTACATGCCCACAACAGCCAAGGCTGGACCAGGGCAAAGTCAGGACCCAGAACTCAATCTGGGTCTCCCATATGGGTGGCAGGGGCCCAAGTACTTGAGGCAATTCCTGCTGCCTGCTAGAGTGCAAATTAGCAGGAAACTGGATGGGAAGTAGAGGAGCTGGACCTTGAGCCAGGCAGCATCATAACTGTGGCAGCAAATGCCCACCCTGTATTGCTGGCATTGTGGTGTGGCAGGCTACGCTGGCACCCCATATCAGAGTACCTGTTCAAGTCCTAGCTACTGTGCTTCTGATCCAGCTCCCTGCTAATGCACCTAGGAAAGATGTGGAAGATGGCCCAAGTGCTTTGCCCTCACTAGCCATGTGGAAGACCTAGCTAGAGTTCCAGGCTCGGTCCTTGTCCTGTGGTCATTTAGGAAGGGAATCAGTGGTTGGTTAGAAGTTTCACTTTCACTTTCTCTTTCTCTCTCTCCCCTCCCCATAAGGAACAGAAAATTAAACAACTTTACCATAATATTAACAAAAATAAGCAAGAGCTAAGCTGACTACAGGAGACTATGATACTCCTGTCATATATACCTAATATCAGCCCTCAGATAGGAAAAAAAATTAGAATTTACAAAAAGTAAAAACCCATAATCATAGTGGAATATTTTAATATACTCTCTTAATATTATATCAGACTAAAAATTAGTAAAGATTTAAAGATTGAAGCACAAGTAACAAGCTTGAATGATCCTATATAGATAGTTCCACCCAACAGAAAATGCATGTTCTTTTTAACCACATAAAGAATATGAGTATTTACAAAAACTGACCACCAAAGAGAGTCAGTGCAGGTCCAACAGATATCAAATAAAAGATTTCATGAAGGCCATGTTCTCTGAAGATGCTGCAATAAAATTAGAAAGCATCTCCCTTCCATGACTGGATCAACTATGCACATACACATATATTCCTTATTGCATAATTTTTACTTTATTTTCTTTTTAAAAACTATGTATTAATTGTGAGACAGGGAAAGAGAGAGCTCACCTGCTGATTCACTGCCCAAAGGCCTGCAGTGGCTGGGGTTTGGGCTGGGTCACAGGCCAAGAGGCAGGAGCTCGATCCAGGTCCCACACACAGGTGGCAGGAACCCTACTACCTGAGCCATCACTGCTACCTGCCAAGAACTTCACTGGCAGGAAGCTGGGGTCAGGAGCCAGAGCCAGAAACAGAACCCAGCAACTCTGATGTGGGATATGGGCATCTTAACCTCCAAGCTACCTACCATTTTGCATTAATTTTCTGTCTGCTTGATCCACCATAAATGTTTTCCCATATTATTACAAAATTGATGTGTGAAGATCTGTTTTTGAAGTCTGTAACAGTTTATTCCTCATATCTCTTTTTGTCCAACTTAATTATTGCCAAGTCTTTATCTCAAAATGAAGTATTTGTCTGTTCTGAAAAAGTACCAAACTTTCATCCAGTTTCTTCACAATATTAAATTGGCTTCAAGGGTCATTGTTCCTTTTTCTGGTTTCTGTGTGAATAGCAGTAGAAACTGTTAGAAACAGCCTGAAGAACAGTGATATTTGTGTTTTTCTTAAAAAAAAAAAGTCAAAAGAACACTTTGTTTTTATTGCAGAAATAGTGACATATCCAAACATGATTGTGGATACTCTGAGAAAAAGATAAGCTTGCTCCTCAATTCAGTTTTGCATGATTCACTTTAATTAGGACACAATGGCATTTGTTAATGCTTCCTGAAATAGAAACATACACATAAACCTGAGGGAGCATGTCTCAAAGATGGCTTATTTGAAGTAAAATCCTGATTGCCAAAAAGTCTGCTATAAGAGGAAGAGGAAGAGGAAGAGAGGTGAGGATGAGGTTGGAGACAAAAGAATGACAAAGCAATTTTGGAGGAGGGGGAGAATGAGAGACAAGACAAGGAAGAGAAAGCAGTTTCTCAGCTTCAATGGTACTTAACACATTGGCCTTAAACTCCTCTGTGGAATGGCAAAATACCTGAACTTCCAAAAAATGGTAAAGATTCTGGCACTGTCTGCATTTTCTTGCGAAAATTCCTTTCTTGGGAGAAGAGCACAGACAGGGAAGAGAAGTGAGATAAATCCTCCTGAACTTGAAGCTCTTCTGTACCTCATTCCTTCAAAGTGAGGTTAAGAAAGAGAGTTGACTTCAGAATGAGAAGAACTAGAGAGCTCATAGGACCTGGAGCAAGTTACCCTGAATGTTCATTTCCTTGAGGATAAAATTAGGAGATGTCGCTAATGATCCTAATGCCATCATCAACTTCACAGTAGAAAGATGAAGTAAAATTCCTTACAAATGACAAGATATATATATATATATATATATATATATATATATATATATATATAGACAGGCAGAGTTCGACAGTGAGAGAGAAAGAAACAGAGAGAAAGGTCTTCCTTCTTCTGTTGGTTCACCCCCCAAGTGGCTGCTACAGCCGGTGCATTGAGACTGGCGCACTGTGCCGATCCGAAGCCAGGAGCCAGGTGCTTCCTCCTGGTCTCCCACGCAGGTGCAGGGCCCAAGGACCTGGGCCATCCTCCACTGCCTTCCCAGGCCACAGCAGAGAGCTGGACTGGAAGAGGAGCAACCGGGACAGAATCCGGCACCCCAACCGGGACTAGAACCTGGAGTGCCAGCACCGCAGGCGGAGGATTAGCCTAGTGAGCCCTGGCACCAGCCTTTCTGCTTCATTTTTCTAAAACTCTGACACATCAACGTACTATCTGAATTTTGACTATTTAACTATTTCACTTTGAGAAACCCTTCTACCCAGACACCACTTCCTTTTGCCAGTAACTCAAACAGGGGCAACTGGCCTCAGGGCAGCACTTGGAGTCCCCCCCACCTGTGAGTACCACCCTCCCCACATAGCAATGGCATTGTTGACTTCTCACTGTTATGTTTATAAGTTTGCCATCTCTCCTGTCAAAAAACAGCTACCTGACAACTAGGTGACCATACCACGGAGTTCAACCCTGGCAAAAAGGAACCAAGGCTGCGGTAAAGAATTTATCTCAGGCTCTGACTATAAAAACAAAGGCTCCGGAAGAAGAAAAGAAGGGACAAAGATTAGTGGTAGTTAATAGTTTCAACCTATTTCCAAGAAAAACCAACTGGCAAAGTACAAACGAAACTTCTCTCCCATTGTTCAAAAAGCCATTCACGGCTAATTGGTGAAGAAATTCAATAGTTTGTAGAGCTCAGAAACACGTATTTTAGTAATGAGATTGCCCCCTGCACCCTAAGAGATCTGGTTTTCAAAGCAGACTGTGTCTGTTCTTTGAATCTATTCATGTTTAATTAAAGAAGAAATTCACTTGTATAGTGGGGAAGCATATTTTTGCGCAATAAGGAAAAAGAAAGATCTGAGCGGAACATTGCTTCTTAACAAGATTACTTCATCTAATGAGGATCTTATTATGAATGTGAATGAAAATAAAAACAATAACAGAAAGCAAAAGGGATTTAAAGGGGGTTACAAAAGTCCTGTTGTTACATGGGAAATTTACAGGAACCAAGCAAGGGCAGAACAAGATGTCGTTCACACACTGCTGCATATGCTGAACTGGGGTTTATAAGGAACATCTGTTGATAAAGACAGGTTTCAGTGTACAACCCAGAAATGCCACTTACTCATGCATTCTTTACTCTTTAGCACAGTCATAAAATTGTTGAGCCTATTTGATGTGGATTTTTCCTATTTAAGAGAGACTTGAACAACCTTGCTTCGAATTTAAACACATAAATCACTTTCAATATAAGAGAAGCTCTATGCTCCCACACTGAAGGTCATTGGTGATGTTTTCCTAAGAAACATTGTTAAATACAGACATGAGGCAATCTGAAGGCACCATTGTCTACCCTTTTGTTTTTCCTTCTTCAAATGGAAACATTTATGAAAATATTTAGGTAGATAAATGCACTATTGAAACTGTAATGTCCCTGAAGTATTGATTGGGTTTAATTTATTCACATAAGTTTCAGGACACTCAAAGCCCTATTTTTCCGCCAGAAAAATAAAGACAAAGTTGTTATTGTACCATCTGGTTTGCATGAGGAGTCTCTTGGCATCTCTTAACCACACATTTTATAAATGCTAAATCCCAGATGGCATACATTGTAACAGTGGAGAGTTTTATAAAGGCTTCCAAAAACAAATTCTTTAAAATTTGAATACAGGGTAGTCTAAGCAGGGGCTATGAATTTAAATTTTACACTTGAATCAATTGGCTTTGTAAGCTGGATAAATTTCCTTTCCCTTTCCCTTATGCCTTTTCTTTTCCTAATTATTAGTCTCTGACTTGAATATTTGAATCAACATAATTCTTCCACCACTGGTTTCCTTCTATAACTCTGTGACCTGAATCCTTGACCAAAACTCAAAATTACAGGAACAATGATCATTGAAAAACCTATGTCAACTGCCAATTTGTTTCAAGATGGTAAAATTGACCACAAGGGAGGTATGTTACCGCGCCCTTTAGCAAGTCATCAGATACCATGAAAACCAAAGCTGATATTTGGACAAGGAAGACAAGCAAATGTGAGTGCCAACCATGTGCTGAAAGAAATCCAGAGTAGAGTAATGGTTCAGAGCACAGGTTCTGAAATCAGATGCTAATAGACATTAAGTCCAAAATTGCATCATGCCATTAACTTGGGCAAATTACTTCTCACTTCATCTCCTTGTCAGTAAAATGAAGAGAATTTTCAATTATTATTCAGAGCAGTGTTGCAACTTATTACCGCTTTAATATTTGTAAAATACTCAGCACAGTTTAGGGTGTGCAGTGAGTACTCAATGAATGTAAATTAGTCATACTAGCACTAGACGTAGTAGAAACAATAGTGGGAAAGTAGGTAAACTCCCTTCTTTAGGACAATCATAAACATAGAACTATTTCATTTTCTACAACTTTCTTTTTCCTCTGCATTTTTTTCTTCTCAGTAACAACAGCTGGGACTTGGTTTTGTGTTAACTCTTATCATGGTATATTAAAAAGAGGATACATATTATAGGCACACAGGCTTGGATTTTTCAGTCTGGGTTTTGTGTTGGTGTAATAGGACTGTTATCACAAAGTACAAGATAGTGGGTAACTTAAACAACAGAAATTAATTTTCTCATGGCCCTGGAGACTGAGAGTGAGGGATTAGCAGGGTTGTTTCTTTTGGGGGGCCATAAGGAGTGATCCATTTCATGCTACTCTGGGTTGCAAATGACTGCTCCACGCATGCGCACATTGTCTTCCTTCTGTGTGTTCCTGTGACCAAACCTCCTCTTCTTGTAAGCACACCAGTCATATTGGATTGGAACCGGCCTAATACTTCACTGTAACATAATCACCTATGTAAGTGTTTCATCTCCAAATACAGTCACATTGTGAGGTACTAAGGATTAGGACTTCAACGTGAATTTGGAGGAAGGAACACATTTAGCTCATGATAGCCTTCTACTTACCAGCAACTGGGGGGGACTGCATTTCAAGAAAACTTCATTTCATTTTCTTATACCTACTGTGGTAGAAGTCTTTGCCTTCTAATTAAACTTGTTTCTAACTGACATGATTAAAATTGTGGTAGAAGCTTTCCCAAGGTCATAAGAAGAAAAAAGGAGGAATCTGTCCTGGGAATGAAATATGGTTGTTCTCTGCTTGCCTATGAATGATTCAACTGTAGTTACTATCTGCTTATATTTAACCATGTCGGGTTAGGCTTACTAGTACAGAGGAATGGAGTTAACCCTTGCGAGACAGCTTATGGCTCAGTATATGTGTGGGAAAAAAATTATCAGTAACTATGTATGCGTGGACAGTATTGTATCAATTCCCTGCCTCTCAGGCTGTGCACCAGCAGGAAGCTAGAATTGGGAGTGGAGCCAGGACTTGAACTCAGTCACACCCATATGGGTTAGAGGCTTCCCAACCAGGATTTTAACTACTATATCAAGTGTGTGCCCCAACAGTGGGTCTTGCAAGAATTTTCTTCCTAGAGAGACTCATCAACTCACAGAGTTTCTGAGACCCACCTATCCTTTCCCTGTATTCTGTGAGCTGTAAAAGATACAAATGTGGCTTATAAAACTTGCAGGGAGACCAAATCAGGAAGGGGTGAATTATAGATGTATGAAAAAGGAAGATTTAACAGGACTCACCTGTTACTTGAATGGGGCTGGGTATTTCTATGAAAAATATGTTTTAAAGATTATACAAATGTGAGAACCAATTTCTTTAACCATTAGGGGTGGTGGGGGGTAGAGTAAAAAGCATAGAGATGAAGGAAAACCTAGATTTAATTCCCAGGACTAATTCTAAATAACTGGAGCCTAGAATTATTGCAGCTATGCAGAATCCTTTTTCCTCATCTGTAATATAGGGCGGTAGCAACCAAATTCTCTATCATTTAGATTTGATCAGAGAAGCAGAACTATCCTGAGTAACGCAGAGGAAGAGATTTATTAAAGGGTTTAGACTACACAACTCAAGAAGCTGTGTAAGCCATCAGCAGGGCTACATCTTCTGCACCTGGTGCTAGCCCTAAAGCCCATTATCGCCAGTGACTGGGAAGGAAAAAAGGGATGTGAAGTGGTGAAGATAAAGGGTAAACTAGAACCAGCAGAGGAAAACTGGAACCCAGGAGAACAACACAGAATGCATGTCTGCCTCATCACCTCCAACCTCGATGCTGCAGGGCAAGCTGCCACTTTCCCTCCAGGAACTGTACATGCACCGAGCCGAGGGCTCAGAATAGTTGAAGGGGAGCCAGAGAAGCCACAGGTTCACCTCCTACTCCATGACAACAAGATGAGCCGGCAGCTCAACCACAGCACACATAGTCTCCATGGCTTTAGAAGTAAAAAGCCCTGGGTTGATGGGATAAATATAGCCTGTAGATGTCTTGTTTAACAGATCCAGGATTTTGAAAATATTTTTTAAATTAAGTGCCAATACTTAAAATTGAAGAAATGTAATAGAATCTGGGTTTTCAGCTTCAAGATGCAAAGCTGAAGATCTTGGCAGTAATCTCTGTGCCAGCTGAGTGGCAGCTGCCCCTTTAGGTGAGTGCCAGTTCCCTTCAGTCTCTACTGCTTTGGGCTGTAATCTTGAACCTGACGGTGACAGTCTGTTGCAATCTTTAATCACCCTGAAGCCATTTCCTTATGCCTCATGCATGTATCCTGTCTGCTTGGCTCAAGTAGGCATGTTTGTTGGTATACAGGGTCCCCTCATTACCTCTCACACCTGCTACATCCTGATCATCCCCAATTTCTCTCTAAGCCAATCAGTCACCTAATAGATATCATGCATCTATAGGAAACCATTTTTTCACCATTTCCTGTATTTGTTTCCAATCCCCAAGAATCACAAAGGCTATTCTCATTGTAACATCCTGAGAAATTTACATCTACCCTCACAGGGTTGTGAGACTTCAGATAGTTGATATATTGCACCATTGCAGGTGAATGCCTGATTAACAGAAAGAGGACATGCACTTGCAAGAAAACTTCCCGGTTTCGCCAAGGAAACAGAAACTGAAGAGGAGAATTTGTTTCTGTGTTTTAGCACCACCTTATCCTGTTCCTTCAGAGTCACTGCTGGGTAAGCACCAGACATAGACACCTTCCAAACAAGTAGAAAGCTACCACTGTTAAAAACACCAGCCATTTCTTGCTATATCACTGCCTTTTTATTTGCAGGCCACTCTAAGGGAAAAAATTACATATGCATACAGACACCCAATATATACATACCACCCACCTCTTACACGTATCAACTTCTCTTGGCTCCTTAGCCAAGTATAAGCAATCAGTATAAGCAAAGCCACGTAAGCCATCTGGGGCAATGAAAAGCAAATGTGTATCAGTTTTCCCAAACATCATCTCTGTCTTTCTCCATACATGCAGGAGGCGTGTAGCACAGTGCCAGGCTCAAAGTTGCTGCTCCTAGGGCTGGCGCTGTGGCATAATGGGTTGAGCCCCCACCTGCAAAGTTGCCATCCCATATGGTTGGAGTCCTGACTACTCCACTTCTGATCCAGCTCCCTGCTAATGTGCCTGGGAAAGCGGTGGAAGATGGCACTGCACCCACCTGGGAGACCTGGATGAAGCTTCTGGATCCTGGCCTCAGTCTGGCCCAGCCCCAGCTGTTGCAGTCATTTGGGGACTGAACCAGTAGATAGGAGATAACTCTCTCTCTCTCTCTCTCTCCCTCATTCTCTCTCTCTTTCTCTCTTTTCAATAAATAAAATAGATTATATCCAATGGGAAAGAGAGTTTCCTAAAGCCATACCATGGTGCCATTAATAAAAGAAGGTAAAAGGATACCGGATAGTTTTAAGTTGATTCATTAATGCTAAGGTCTTGCATAAGTACTTATTTGGTCTCCACCATCAGAAAGCAAACCCCCTGAAGGCAGAGTCTGTGTGTGTGCATACACTTGCACAAGTGTGTGTGTTGCTTTGTTGGAGACTTCATAGTTTCATGGTTGCTCAATAAATGTTTCCTACTCCCATAGGGTGATATCTTCAGTTTCACACTGAAGACTGGGGTCATGTTGAAGTAAGAACCCTAAACAATAAAGATTCTTCCTATCATAATCATGCAGCACAACAAACCACCCAAAACTAAGCGGCATCAAACAGCAGGCAGTGGTGTTACTTGTGGGTCTACAGTCAACTGGACAATTCCTCTGTGCTCCGCTGACCTTGGCTGGGCTCAGACATTCATCAACAGTCAACTAGTAGGTCTGCTGAGGACGAAGTCACTCTAAGATGGCCTTGACTTAGATACTGTCCCTGATCTTTGTGACCACCACCTTGCATGCTAGGCTGGGCTTATTTTTACAGGGGGAATATAGAAATACAAGGCCTCTTGAGACCTAGGCTCAGAACTGGCACACAATCACTTTCCACCACAGTCTATCAGCAAAGCAAGTCATAGCCAGTTAGATTCGGGGACAGGGTGGGAGTGAAATAGCCTGACTGTAAAGGCACATTGCAAATTGTGGGAGCACAGGGAGAAGTGGGAGATTAGAGTGAACATCACCTTAAGAACTTTAATGTAGTTTAAATTCTATCCACTGAAAGAAATATGCTACATTGCTAAGAAACCTTTGTTCTATTCCTGTGGTAACTATTGCCCTAGTTACAAACCACAGAGTAATCGCTAACATTTTTATGTAAATAAGTGTTCAGTTAAGGTTGTATATAAATGAGCTTTCATTTAGAACTTCTGAGCCTTACTGAAGCTGCCTTCCTTTATAGGTTGATAAAGTCCTCATCTAGATTTTTTTTTTTCCTGAATCCATTACTCACAAAGGGCTCAATCAACCTGGATCTGTCTAAAGGTCCAAACGGAGAGATAACATTAACATCATATACTTAAATTGTTAAAGGAACTGCTTATCATATGATATTCAAGAACATTCTCATTGGCATAGTCTATCTAATTTTTCCAAGTTAAATTTATGTTTGATATTTGGAAGCTATTTTAAGCTGTATTAGCATAACTGGTAGAAATTTCTATGTTTCTTACTCATATTTTTCTTATACTGCTAAATTCTAATTAATGCCATCTTGTACTTTTAAAGCTAAGCAAACTGCAAGAGAAGCACAGAGCTTTAAAACACCCCCTCACACACACATGGGAAATTAAAATAAATTAGAAAGTGGGGCAGGGAGGGTTAGCGTCAGGAGATGCTAACCAGGAGACCAGGTTTCTCACTGGACCTCTGTCTGCTACTGGCTTGGTAAATGGCCTTAAGCAAGTCACTAAACCTGTTTAGACTCAATGTCTTCATCTTAAGATAGGGATTTGGGTTTTATTTGGAAGGCTTATATCTCAGATGCACTCTCTTTCATTCCATTGGGTGTTGACTTTGAGTCTTTGATTCTACAGCTTCTTTAGATTACTCAGATAGGAATGAGTTTTAATTTTTGATGTTAGCACTTTAAAATCATTTTTCTTTTTTTGTTTACTTGTAAATTTTTAAAAAATTTTAGCAATAATTGTACATGTTTATAGCCTACAGAGTGGCATTTCAATACATGTGGTATCCATCATCAGATGAATGGATAAAATCCTTTTATTTATTTGAGATGGACAAATAAGGAGAAAACACTCCCATCCACTGGTTCACTCTCCAAATGCTCACACAGCTGGGATTGGGACTAGGCTGAGAGCTAGGAAATCAATCCACATCTCCTGGGTGGCAGGAACCCAACTACTTGAGCTAGCACCACTGCCTCCCAGGGTTCGCATTAGCAGGAAGCTGGATCAGGAGCTATATCTGGGAATTGAGTCCAAGCTCTCAGATTTCGGATGCTAACAACTAAACTGCTAGGCTAAATGCCTGCTCCCACTTTAAAATTATTTTAATTAGTTACTTTATCACTAAACTCAATCAAAACAACTGAATAAAGTCCAAACAGCAGGAGTAACCCATGCTCCCATCTCTTATTCCTGTTCCCAAGGATAGTATTACAAATTCTTAAAGCCACAAGAGCAAGAACACAAATAAATCAGCGGTGACAGTGGTTGTAAATGCCCAGAGCAGCCGCTTGGACACTGTTCACCCTTGGTCATAGCCTTCTAGACTTTAAAGGCAAATGCACATTTTTAAAAAAAAATTTTTTTTGGACAGGCAGAGTTAGCAGAGTTACACAGTGAGAGAGACAGAGAGAAAGGTCTTCCTTCCATTGGTTCACCCCCTAAATGGCCGCTACAGCCGGCGCACTGCACCGATCCGAAGCCAGGAGCCAGGTGCTTCCTCCTGGTCTCCCATGCAGGGGCAGGGCCCAAGTACTTGGGCCATCCTCCACTGCCTTCCTGGGCCACAGCAGAGAGCTGGACTGCAAGAGGAGCAACCGGGACAGAACCCGGCGCCCCAACCGGGACTAGAACCCCCGAGTGCTGGTGCCACAGGCGGAGGATTAGCCTAGTGAGCCATGGCGCCGGCTGCAAATGCACATTTGTATACCTACATGCAGACACATCAAACTATTCACACACACCTAGGTCTTTCATGTTTCTTTTTTAAATGCAAAACATGAAAACTTACTAATTATAGGGTCTGAAATTTCAGCTTCATTGTGGACATATTTCACATCAAGATCCACAGGTCTGCGTGAATCTTTAGAATCACAGCTAGTAGCTGACAAGTATTCCAGAGTTTACCTAGCCATCTCCAGATGATGACATTTAGGTTTTCTTCCATTAACATATTTACAATTATTGGGGATACTATGACAAACAATTTAGAATTTAAGATTTATGAGCTATTGCTTATAAGAACTGCACCTCAGCAAAGAGGGTACTTGGCCAAATGAGGCTCATTGGGAAGGGTGGGGGAAACATACAACTGAGGGGCCGGCACTGTGGCACAGTAGGTTAAAGCCTCAACCTGCAACGGTGGCATCCCATATGGGCGCCGGTTCGAGTCCCGGCTGCTCCACTTCCAATCCAGCTCTCTGCTATGGCCTTGGAAGGCAGTAGAAGATGACCCAAGTCCTTGGGCCCCTGTACCTGCATGGGAGACCCGGAAGAAGCTCCTGGCTCCTGGCTTTGGATCAGCTCAGCTCTGGCCGTTGCTGTCATTTGGGGAGTGAACCAGCAGAATGGAAGACCTCTCTCTCTCTCTCTCTCTCTGGCTCTACTTCTCTCTGTAACTCTGTCTTTCAAATAAATAAAATAATTCTTTAAAAAAAACATACAATTTAAATAGACCCACTTTTTAAGTTAAATATTTATAATCTAAGATTTCTATTAAAAGCTTTAGTTTTGGCTGGTGCCGCAGCTCACTTGGCTAATCCTCCGCCTGCAGCGCCAGCACCCTGGGTTCTAGTTCCGGGTGGGGCGCCGGGTTCTAGTCCCGGTTGCTCCTCTTGCAGTCCAGCTCTCTGCTGTGGCCCAGGAAGGCAGTGGAGGATGGCCCAAGTACTTGGGCTCCTGCACCCGCATGGGAGACCAGGAGGAAGCACCTGGCTCCTGGCTTTGGATCAGTGCAGCACACCAGCTGTGGTAGCCATTTAGGGGGTGAACCAATGGAAGGAAGACCTTTCTCTCTGTCTCTCTAACTCTGCCTGTCAAAAAAAAAGAAAAACGCTTTTGTTTTTCTGGGGCAGGCACTTAGGATACCACTTGAAATGCCTGCATCCCACAAGTGCTTGATTCAAGTCCCAGCTATTCTACAACCAATTCAGTTTCCTATGAACATGCAATGCACCCTGGGAGGCAGATGATGGCTCAAATACTTATGTTCCTACAACCACATGGGTGACCCAGATTGAGCTCCTAGTTCCTAGCTTTGTGTGTATGTGCACACGCACGCACCTTTCAGCTAAATTTAAATTATTTAATATATTTGAAATATTAAGATAAAATTTTTTTACTTAAAAACTAGTTTTTCCTATCTGATAGGAATCTTATTATGAGCAGTCATTTCTTTCTTATTTTCTTTTTTTTAAAGTTTTATTTATTTGAAAGGCAGAGTTAACAGAGAGGCAAAGAGAGTGAGAGACCTTCCATCTGCTAGTTAACTAATCAAATGGCCACAATAGCCAGTGCTGGGGCAGGCTGAAGCCGGGAGACCTAGAGCTTCTTCTGGATATACCACGTGGGTGCAGGGGCCCAAGGACTTGGGCCATTTTCTACTACTTTCCTAGTCTATGGCAGAGAGCAGGATTGGAAGTGGAGCAACTGAGAGTCGAACAAGCAGCCATATGGGATGCTGGCACTGCAGGCAGCGGCTGTACTTGCTACACCACAGCTCCGGCTCCTCTTTCTCATTTTCAAAGCCAGATGCACTGAACACATTTGTATCCTGCAGGGTTTTCCTAAAGTAGAATATTCTAGAAATTATTCTTACGGGCCTGGAGTCATTTGTTCCATGTCTGCCCCAAGCATAGCACTGGCCTAATTCAGAAGAGGCCAATGAAAATAATGTCTGCTGCAGCTACCGCTGCCGCTGCCACCAGCCCCTTAGGGGACCTTGTTCTCCTCTTAACTCCAGCTCAGGGTCTCTGTGATTCCTCCTAACCTCCCATAAGCCCCCAGTTGGGGGCTCTGATCATTGCTGCCATTTCCAAAGAAAAACTTCACACCAGGAGAAAGGCACAGCCTTCGGTATGGGATCAAGAGGAATTTGGGAGGCCGAACTAGCTTATTAACCTGTCACCTCTCTGACAACCTTCTCAGTAGGTCTCTGAGTCTTGTGTGCATGCTGCTTCCTCCAATAGCTTTCTCTTCATTGTCTTAATCATCCTGGTAACAAACCAACTTTACATTTGTAGAAAAGGGGCCACCTTTGCTCTGCTCAGGAAGAGTGACTACTGCTCTGCAAGGAAGTCCCTTCATCATCTCAACCCCCCAGCCTCCAAATCTGCTTATTTGGATTTTAACCCCTCTCTAATCAATCAATTAATTCCACAAAGAGACTGACCACTGGCAACCACTTATTTTGTTGCCTACCTCCTGTGGGTATTTTCCAGAGTCTCCTGATCATAAGAATCACCTGTGTTGCTTATTAAGCATTCCCTACCCAGATCCCTCCCCTGGATAGCCTGATTCAGCACTTTTAAGTAGGACCCAGGAATCTGTGATGTTAATGAGAACCCCTTGTGATCTTTTTCATCAGCAAAGCTGGGAAATGTTGCTCTAACCTACGGTGTTTCAGACACCTGTAACAGAGAAAGGTAACACATAAACCAGTCTTTGCAAGCGCTACACTGCTACTTGCAGGGTTTGAGCATTATGGTCATCAGTTATGGAACTTGGGCTCTGGATATGTTGGTGTCTCAAAGAGCAATGAGAGATGCTGAGATGATGTTTGTTGATCAGGTCTCAGGAAGTCTGAGTTCTCACCTTAGCCCCGACACTCAGTGGTCAAGCTTAGGCAAGCTGCTTTGCCTTAGTCTTCTCACCTGTAGATTCCTTAGTGCTACACTATAGGACCTCATTTAGATCACTACTCCCTTTTGACCCAGGAATTCTACTTCCTGGAACTTTTACTGAGGATTAACCCTCCGTACTATAACTTTAGGGAAAAATTGGGATCTTTTGGACAAAATATTTACAACTCAAATATGGAGTGAAAGGGTGGTGGGACTTATGAGAAAAGAAGTGTATAAGCATGTTATGATATTGCTGTATGTAATGATGCAAAAACAGAAACCATCTTAATCCCATTATTAAGGAACAGTTAAACAGTCCCTGATGTATCTCAGCACTGGATACTGGACAGCCTTAAAAACAGCAAAGGAGATCTTTAAGAGCAAAGGTGCACAACTTGTTGTAAAATGACAACAGATTACAAAACAGAATGTAAACTTTGATCCAAGACTTGCCAGTTTGGCTTTTTAAAATTTATATGTGGTATTTTCTAGAAAAGGACTATAAAGTTACATATGTGAGGCTGGCGCCGTAGCTCAACAGGCTAATCCTCCGCCTAGCGGCGCCAGCACACTGGGTTCTAGTCCCGGTCGGGGCGCCGGATTCTGTCCCGGTTGCCCCTCTTCCAGGTCAGCTCTCTGCTATAGCCCAGGAGTGCAGTGGAGGATGGCCCAAGTGCTTGGGCCCTGCACCCCATGGGAGACCAGGAGAAGCACCTGGCTCCTGCCTTCAGATCAGTGTGATGCGCCGGCCGCAGCGCGCTGGCCGCGGTGGCCATTGGAGGGTGAACCAACGGCAAAAGGAAGACCTTTCTCTCTGTCTCTCTCTCACTGTCCGCTCTGCCTGTCAAAAAAAAAAAAAAGTTACATATCTGAGTATTAGCAGTGGCAAATTATAGGTGACTTCTACCTTTTCTCTGTATCTTTCTGTAATTGCACTTTTTGTAGTAAATGTAATTGCAGTTTTTGTAATAAATGTAAAGCTTTTATATTTGGAGTGATACTTCCTCCATTTTTAAAAAAGTGCTTCTTCTCACACCTGGCTAGGGCGAGCTCCACAGTAGCCAGAGAGACCAGAGGACACTTATAGGAAAGATGTACTGGCATGAACAAGACACGTTCTTTTCTCATAAGCCCCACAACCCTTTCACTCCATATTTGAGTTATAAATATTTTGTCCAAAAGATCTCAATTTTCCCAAGAGTTATAGGAAAAACACCAATTCATTCACCTGGAACCAAATTCAGGGAACTCTGGTTTCATGCCGAGCCCAGAGAGCAGCCGCCAGAATACCCAAGGCAGATGTACGTCAGGAAGGGGAAATGCCACTTCTTCCCCAAAATTCCTCTCAGCTGGGAGGGTGCCTGCAGATTCAGGTGCCCCTAATGGGAAGAGGGCAGGGCCATAGCCCATTTCCTGTATAAAAGCACAGAGCAGCAACTCATGTGCCTGCTGGATTAGGCGGGCTTTTTGTCATGGCATATCAGCCAACTGGGGATTCTGGGAGTCTCTCTAGTTGGCTCAATGCAGGATGCAGGTGAGTAATTCTGGGAGCAGGGGAAAGGATTGCCATGGCCTAGCTTGACAAAGTTCACTTCCCCTTACCTCTCTCCTCCATCCTCTTCTAGCGCCCGCGCATGGCTGCTTCTCTTCTTCACTCTTGTGGCTTTGGTGAACTCCATAGATTTTCTTCAGTTGTCAGGTCCTGTCTTCTCAGGTACGCTGCCTCTTGTGGGGAGGGAAGTCCCCTTGGTGGGGAGGAAGGTTACAGCAGCAGGTAGTTGGCCAGGAAACACGGGCCTCTGTGTACTGCCTTCCTTGCCTGGGTCAAATCACTAGATTCTTCCATTGCCTGATACGGACATGCTATGCCTGTCATTTATTTCATTTATGAAAGCACCTGTGAAAATGCCTGTACTACTTTGCAGGGCCTCCCTGCCTCAAGCTTGGTGGCACCCACAGAACAACAAATCATAACATTGAACCCCATTCCCTAAGAGCAGTGGTCTTCACTTACCAACTCAAGACAGGGAAAATCGGGGGTGTTCTGATTAAACAAGGAGCTTTTCTCAGATATTCGCTCACACCAGAGGTTGTAGAGCAGCAAGGTGTGAGCACAATTTGGTCTAAAGAGAAAATAAGCGCCCTTGGGATTTCTCAGTTTTTAATTTTAATTTGCAAAGCACCTAGAGAAAGCTTTTGTTCTTTTCTTCACAAAGCCATCATCTACATCTTCAGCTCCACCATTAAGGTTCTGACCTGGCTTCCACAGAGGTGCTTGTTTTTTTTGTTTGTTTTTTGACAGGCAGAGTGGACAGTGAGAGAGAGACAGGTCTTCCTTTTTGCCGTTGGTTCACCCTCCAATGGCCACTGCGGCCGGCGCATCATGCCGATCCGAAGCCAGGAGCCAGGTGCTTCTCCCGGTCTCCCATGCGGGTGCAGTGGGCCATCCTCCACTGCCTTCCCGGGCCATAGCAGAGAGCTGGCCTGGAAGAGGGGCAACCGGGATAGAATCCAGAGCCCCAGCCGGGACTAGAACCCGGTGTGCTGGCGCCACAAGGTGGAGGATTAGCCTATTAAGCCAAGACGCCGGCCTTAGAGGTGCTTGTTAACCCTAAACCAGGATTCCCCCTGGAGTGCTTCAGAAACACGTGAGCATGCCTTCCTTTCAGACCTTGGTATGTTGCATTCTAGTTCTCTGACTCTGCTCACCAACCTGTGAGCTCTCCAGGGACAATCCTTGTCTCTCAACTGGCTTCCTTCCCCGATGCAGGGCTGTCTCCACACACTGCTATAGTGACTGTGCCTTCTGTACCTCAAAAAGATCCACATGTTTTTATTTTCCAGGAACTGTCACCTGTAACGAAAATGAAATAATAGTAGAGTTTCCCAGCTATGTTGGCACCAAGACATTGCATGCATCTGTGGTAGGTAGGTAACTTGTATTGTCTCACCTAAGTTTTTTTTTAACATTTACTTTTTTTTAATGTTTACTCATTCGAAAGTTAGAATTCGAGAGAGGGAGAGAGGGAGAAACAGGGGGATGGATCTTCCACCCACTGGCTCACTCCCCAAATGCTGTAACAGCTAGGGCTGGGTCAGGCTGAAACCAGGAGCTTCATCTGGGTCTCCCATGTGGGTATAAGGGCACAAGGACTTGGGCTATCTTCCACTGCTTCCCCAGGAGCATTAGCAGGGAGCTGGATTGGAAGTGGAGCAGCTGGGACTCAAATCGGCACCCATGTGGGATACCAACACTACAGAGGGTGGCTTAACCCACTGCACCACATCATCAGCCCATCACCTAAGTCTTAATGAGTGCAAGACCCCATTGTCTGGTGCACAGAGTATACAAAGTCTGGAGTAACTGGCATTCAATTCCCACGATTCCAGGAAGGCCTGTGGTTTGCATGATGCCATCAAGAGTGGAAGACTTTGTTTCCTTGAAAGTAGTCCTACATCAGAATCTCCTAGGAAACTTACAACTTCAAGTCACAGCATCTCGCAGCTGGGTCAAAAGTGAGATGATTGTTGTACTTTAGAAACAGATTGGCAGGCAGGCTTGGTTCTCTAACTTTGGCTGACTCTGCCACTGAAATGTACTCCTTGGGTATCTAACTTGCTCTAACTTCTACAGATCCCCTTGGTGTTGAAATGCTGAACTGTACCTATATCCTGGACCCAGAAAAGCTAACTTTAAGAGTTCCATATAAGGCCTGTACCAAGGCAGTGGTAAGTAACAACTTCGAGGAATGATTTGGGAAGTACTAATGTGATAAGCACTGAGAGTAAACCTGGTGGTCAAGGATCTAAGCTTTGGAGTGGAGCAGTGATTCAACCAGAGGTGTGAGCTTCATTTTGTTTTTGCTTTAACCTGCTCCAAGGACACTTGGCAATGTCTGGAGATACTCTTGGTTACTAAAACTGGGGCAGAGGGGAGTTACTACGGGCTCCTACCGGGGGCAGAGGGGAGTTACTACGGGCTCCTACTGGGTACATGTCAAGGATGGTGCCAAATATTTCTGCATTGCCCAAGAGTAGCCCTCATAACACATCATCATCAGGCCTGAAACGGCAGCATTGAGACAGCCTGGAGTTCGAGTGTTTGAGCCCTTTAACCCCATTCTACTATCGTCTCAGTGTGACCTTAAGCAAGTAGCCTAATCTTTTGAAGTCTCTAATTGCATGTTGAAAAGTGGGGACAATAACTTTTCCACAGGATAACAGAAGACTATAGCATAGCTAAAACAAATGCTCAAATCATCTATAACTCCCATGTGAGGTGGGAGGCTGTTATTGTACTTGCAAATAAGGAACCGCTAGCTGGTAAAAACAGGTGTTAAAGCTAACAGCAGCTAAGACTTAGGGTTTCTTTATTGACAAGAACAGGTATTGGGAGCAATAAAACCAATGAAAGTGGAAGTTTCCAGGCTTTAGGGAGCAAAGGATTGCCTGGGGAACATAGACTTGTGTAGCACAGGTGTAATTAGTGTGAGTGACTGAGTAGGTCTGGGATGAGTCCTGGGAGACGTGCTTGTTTAACAGAGACACCGTCTGATTCTGATGCAAGTAGTCTGTTCTTTTTTTTTGTTTGTTTTGACAGGCAGAGTGGACAGTGAGAGACAGAGAAAGGTCTTCCTTTTTGCCGTTGGTTCACCCTCCAGTGGCCGCTGTGGCCGGCGCATGGCGCTGATCCGAAGCCAGGAGCCAGGTGCTTCTCCTGGTCTCCCATGTGGGTGCAGGGCCCAAGCACTTGGGCCATCCTCCACTGCACTCCCGGGCCATAGCAGAGAGCTGGCCTGGAAGAGGGGCAACTGGGATAGAATCTGGCGCCCCGACCGGGACTAGAACCGGTGTGCCGGCGCCACAAGGCAGAGGATTAGCCTGTTAAGCCACAGCGCCGGCCAAGTAGTCTGTTCTAAGCTTTGCATGGCTACTTCCTTGGACCCTGCCCTGCAATAGGCTTGCACCATAAGTCATCTGGTCCACTGAGGCCTTTGTGGTTTTCCAATGAAATCATGTAAAAATATCCAGTGACTGATTGTTAGTGATCAAACTCCCCCATTCTAAAATGGACCTCCCCACTTCAGGAGGCTTGGAGTTGCACCCTTTGACATCAAGGATCTGAAAACTACAGCCTATGGATGACCAAACGATGCCTATGGTCTTTGGGTTTTCTTTTTTGTCTCCTACCTATGAGTGGTTTTCCAAATTTAACCATTAAGTTTTTAGAGATTTAAACTCCTTGGATTACATGTGGCCCATAATCTAAATTAGCTACTATCTTAATAGAAAGATGGGCATAATGTCAACGATGGCTATACCCAGCACAATGGCAGTTACCTGGGTGCTCAATAAATGAACACACCACGACCATGATACCCAGACACAGGGTAGATACAAGAGAAATAAAAACTGAGCTGTAATCCCTCATGCTCAAACTGTTGTCAGTGAGTAGGATATCTCAAACAGCCATGCACAGTCTCCTGTTACAGGAATAAGGCATTTTCCAAAACTTTGTATTGGTAATTTTAGGACTTTGCCACACACGTGGGTCAGATGGTATCTTGGAATCGCCCTTCCCACTAAGCAAGAGCATTTGCTCTGTTCTTACTATGCCATTTGTACACAGCACGGCGGACACCAGATGAGCATCAGAGTCATGAACAACAGTGCTGCTTTAAGACACACAGATGTTGAGTATCAGTTCTTCTGCCCAGTAGAACAGACCCTGGAGTTCTCAAAATCAGCAGTCTGCACTAAGGATTTCATGTCTGTAAGTGAAAAGGGCTCACAACTTCACATTTGGCTCCTTCAAGGGAAGTAAGATAGTGTCCTCAACAGTGCTGGGCTTAGAACTTGGGTAGAATTTCAGTCCTGTATTCACTCCTCATTGACATTGTGACCGTAGTCATTTCTTAACTACACTGACACTTTGTTTTCCACTGCAAAGTAGAAGAATAACAGACTTGTAAGGCTGGCTGTAAGAATTGACAGTATTTATGCACTAAGCACATCGTGGCTACAAACAAAGGGTGCACCTGGTAGTTGTGATGACATTAACAATCATTTGACAAGTATCTTCCAGCTTCCAGGCCTTATCACAGATGTTAAGACATAGTACATGAGTAAAACAGCACAATCACATCATCATGGAACTTTAGTGTGGATAATATTGACAATGGACAAACATAAGTAACTCATACTGAATTGTTACACTGATGGAACTACATGATTTTACACTGCATTCAACTTCTAAGGACATAGTAATAGATGGCACATTCAAGAATCATTGTCTCAGCTTATAACTGAAAGGGAGTTTGGATTTTCCAACTGCCCTTTGGTATCAGTTCAAATATATAAAATGAATTTAAAGGTACAACCAGGATTTTTGGTACAAGAATCAAATAGCAACTTCTGTTTTTCACACAGCAGGTAGCACACTTCAGAAGTTTTCTCTAGCATATCAAGGCTTCACATAATGTTGTATATTTTTTTGTCTTCCAGCTTCCCTTTCCACATATTCCTACTGGCTTTGGTGATAGCACTATGGTATGAATGTAATTTTTAAATGATAGACTTCATTAGCTTTTAATTCTATATTAAATGTGACATGAACTTGAATTTCCCAAGACTTTCATCTAATTAAGTGTGCCCAGATCTCTAAACAAACCTCTTGACTTCAGGTAAACCAATCTCAGATGGGATGGATGGTTCAGGTTGGTCATGGTCCAGGAGCCCAAACTCTAAGCCTGGAGGAGGCCAAAGGACAAGGATTTGGTGTTCTGATTGATGACAACAAGATGACCCTCAATGTGCTATTCAATTCCACTGGAGTGACTCACTATGTGGTAGGTGTGAAAATATTTATGTAACCCCAAGGCACAGTATTAGGTGACCCCAAGGCACACTGGTATTCTTAAATCCAAGTGTGATCTCAATCATGTCTTGCAGTTAATGATGATAAAACTCGTTGAGCAAGTACTTTAATGCCAATTTTGTACCAGTGACTTGGCACTAAACACATAATGATGAACAAAACAGCCATGATCCATACCTTAATCTGGTCTTTCTGTAGAGTTGAATCTAAGTATAACACAGAATAAGGGTACTTACTCTTAAGACTTATGAATTGAAGTGTTGGGTCTTGGTTATCTATTTCCTATGTTTTGTTCTATAGTAAATGTGTGCTGTCCACATTGGTGGTGAGACACTGAATTAAATGGATTCATGAGTTAAAGTACTTAGGACAGGCTTTGGCCTATATGTGTGCAAGCATCAGCCACTTCAATAAGAACAGTGCTGTTTCACATTGAATATAAGCTAATTTCTGAGTCCTGTAAATACTAACTGCTGATACAAGATCTGACCTTATTTTATAGTATCTGTCAGATGTCTAGGCAACACTAGCTTTCCAGATGTTCCAGGAAATGACACTAAGACTAAAACACCTCCAGAGTGATCCCTGGACAAAATACCTAAGTTACATTAACTTTTGAGTCAATGGCTCCCTGTACTTAAATATATGCTCTAGTGACTCTTAAGGTGTTGGTTTACTTGAATATCTAACCATTAAATATATGTTGTCCCTCCAGGAAGGTACCAGTCATCTCCACACCGTGTTTCTGAAGCTTTCATTCGTATCTCCTGGACAGAAGATGACTTTCTCATCACGAGCTATTTGTTTGTCAGGTGAGTCTCCAGGAAGCTGCAACTTTGGTTGTGGAAGACATGGTTCTGGGGCTTAATCTAGACTAGTAACGGGCATCCTGTCACTCATTCCTTCCAGGTCCTGTGACGTGTAATGCTACGCATATGACTCTCACCATACCAGAATTTCCTGGGAAGCTAGAGTCTGTGAGCATTGAAAACAGGAACATTACAGTGAGCCAGTTGCGTGACCAGGGGATTGATGCAGAAGCAGTAAATGGCTTAAGACTGCATTTCAACAAAACTGTTCTCAGAACAAAAGTATGTTCTCTTACCAACCGCTGAACTCCATGAAAGTCTGACCTGAAGTACACTTGTGTGGGTTGTCCTGATAAAAATGACTTGCCCATAAATGAATTGCTGGTGTGACAGTCACACTTTGGAAGACCTCATTGGATCACTTTACATAGTGAATTTTCAAGTGACTGAAATTTAATCTCTAACACCAAGCCTCCTTGATATCTGAAATGGAATCTAATGTTGTCTCTCAGTTCATCAGGCAGTACAAACTTGGCAAATATCTAATGGGGAACCTCTCCTGTTCTACTACGAGCAGGACAGCTTGATCCAAACAAAAGGATCCCATCTGGTCTTCAACCAGGCCAGTCTTGACTGATGCGATTGCCAGGGACAGAGAAAGTAATCTCAAATTGGGTTGTGTGTTTCGCAATGGCATTTTGTAATAACATCTGCAGAGTCCTTCTGACTCAGACTTGGCAGAGCCCTCCACTGTTCCTTGGAATTTGATCTGTTAATTCAAGCTTTAATGCCTAGTACAAAGAGCTTGCAGTGCTGAGTACCTCAGGGCATGAATTTAAAGCAATAGATTTCCTGCCTGGGGAAACATCCTAATCTGGGGAAGTGATAGGGTCTCCCTTGTATCTCTTAAAGAGAAACCAGATTAGCCTGGAATATATACTGTAAGAGTTTGGACTTCCTTCCTGTCTTGTGATATTTCTGGGCCCCAGACAGGCTGGGATTGCTAGTTGACATTGTTCTCTATCACAGTTCTCTGAAAAATGCCTCCATGATCAGCTCTACGTATCTTCACTCAAGTTGACCTTTAACTTGGAACTGGATACAGTATCCACAGTGATTAATCCCGAGTGCCTTTGTGACTCACCAGCTTCTATAGGTGAAAACTTATTAAAATCGTCTTTTTCTTCCTTGACTTTTGTGTACGTGGCAAGACACAACTGCAGATTTGAGTGTATTGTTTGTGGTTTGAAAAAAGAGTGGTCAAATAAGAAACATTAGTCCAACTGCCATTATGGGGACTTAAGTATTACAACATTTCTGAAACACTGATATGAATAAGTGGTAGATCTTACCATAACTGCTCAATATTTAAATATTTAATATCTCAGGTTAGAGGCTTGAGCCCACCAAAGGAAGAATGTCTCATAGTTCTAATGAAAAAATCATACCTGTAAAAGATTGTCCTAAATTCCTACAGATGTCCCCAGTGGGAATATAATGGGCATCTTCGATCTTGCCTCTGCTCCTGGGGTCCTGTTCACTCTGTATCAGATTAAGCTAAATGGGGAAAAATTAGTTCTGCCTCAATTTCCCCCTCAAACCACTCAGGATTTATCAGTATAGTTTGCATGCACGCTCCTTATCCAAAATGCTTGGAACCAGTATTTCAGACTTTGGGTTTTGGTTTTTAGTCCTGCATTTGGAAAGTCTTGAAATATTTGTATGTATATGTTACCAATCGATCATCTCTAATCTGAAATATGAGGTGCTCCAAAGTTAGAAGCTTTAAGCAACAGCGTCAAGATCTCGGGGCACTTCTGACTTAGGATTTCAGATTTGTGGTGTAGGGATGCTCAAATGTATGGAAAGAAGGGATTTAGTAACAGCACAAGGTACTTAAGCCCCATTAAGGCTGATCTCAAATCATGTAAGCCTCTCATCAGAGCTTTGTCCTTCAACTCTTATCCCAGACAGTACTTCTTTCCAGGTCTCCTGGTACTTCCCCTCTTGGAAGGGAAAATCATTCTCGTTTCTCACACAGCAGCTTCACTGGGGTTTAAGCTCCCCCTTGTAACTCGAGCTGCTTATTAAGGTATATGCCCAAGAATTAAAACCCAGTGGCTCCTGCCAAAAATTATAATTTGCTTCCCTATAACATTTCCAGGTTGATAATATCACATGGCAGACAAACTGCCTTTCTCCAAACCTTTACCGCTGTCTAGTTTCAGGTGAGCTTTGCACCCAGGAAGGGTTTATGGACTTTGAGGTCTACACCCACCAAACCAAACCAGCTCTCAACTTGGATACCCTCAGGGTGGGACGTTCATCCTGCCAACCTGTCTTCAAGGCTCAGTCGCAGGGGCTGGCAAGGTTTCACATACCTCTGAATGGATGTGGAACAATACACAGGGTTAGTACTGGCAGATGATAGCATGTCACTACTTACCTTGGCAGTAACTGGTTGTTAACCAACTATCTCAAACATTTAAGTTTGAAGATGAGAAAGTCATTTACGAAAATGAAGTACATGCTCTCTGGGAAAATCTTCCTCCAAGCAAAATATCCAGAGACAGTGAATTCAGGTATGATACTAATTGCTAATTCTTAAACTCTGGATTAATTTAACACAGTTCATTAACAAAAAATTCTTTGAACCATAACGCCATGCACACACTCTTACAGAATGACAGTGAAGTGCTATTACACCAGAGATGACATTCTACTCAATGCCAATATCAAAAGTCTTCCTCCTCCTGTGGCCTCGGTGAAGCCAGGTCCACTTGCTTTGAGCCTGCAAACCTACCCAGGTGAGATGTTGCTTGCTAACACATTGTCTTAAATATTTCAGGGAACTTTTCCTTAAAATGAACTTCCTGATGCTGCCAGAATAATGAAGGAGTGACATTTAAGCATATGTTGCAAGCATTAACTACTTGAATATGGGAAACTTCTATTCCATTTCAGATGAGTCCTATCTGCAGCCTTACAGGGTCAATGAGTACCCTATAGTGAAATACCTCCGCCAACCAATTTACATGGAAGTGAGAGTCCTAAATAGAAATGACCCCAATATCAAGCTGGCCCTAGATGACTGCTGGGCAACATCTTCCAAGGACCCAGCATCTCTCCCCAAGTGGAGTATTATCATGGATGGGTAGGTACTCTCCATACTGTATGGTTTCTCAGGTAACCCATTAGAACTAGACAGTGATAAGAAAAAAACCTCGTGGACTCGAGATGAGCAATATGTCACAATGGCCCTGATATAGCCCTAGTTTCTTCGTTATCAGTTCCTGATCTGAGTGACTCTTGCTTTCTAATTGAATCTTTTTCTCTATTTTCAAATTTAAGGAATACAAATGTCCTAAGTTTAACTTCAGGAATATAGTTATTTTTCCCACCATATCAGGCCTGCCACCCCCCACAGTCCCATTCTTCCTCCTCCCTCTCTCCTTGCCAGTTCCACTCTCCATTAATGATTCAATTCCAATTAACTTTGTACACAAAAGACCAACTCTATACTAAAGATTTCAACGATTTGTGCATGCACGTGTGTGCACGCCTACACACACACACAAAACTCTGCAAAGGCATTTGTCTCCCCAGCTCCACTTTCCATAGACTTTTTTGATGTACATCATACTGTGTTCTTCATAGCATCATCTTCTGCTAGCACATAGTACAAACATGTACACAAAGTACAATATGTCAGGGTTTTGCCCCTCCTGTCACTTACACATACTGCTTGGGAAGCAATAGGCACTTGGTAATGTGGAAAGAATTAAGCCAGTGTCTGTGCAAGTGATACGTGCAACTTGTACCTCTTGATGAGTTCAACTGACAAGTGAACAGGTACTTATTTTTAGTATGTAATAGAAAAATAGCATGTACCTCTTAGGACACTTCATGGTCACCATTGTATAAAGTCAAAAGAGGTAGGCTGGGGCAGGTGTTTGGCCTGGTGGTTAAGAGGCACTGAAGGACATGAGGCATCCATATTCTAAGTACTGGATCAGAGTCCTGGCTCTACTTCTGATTCTAGCTTCCTACTAACACACACCATAAGAGGCAGCAGGTAATGGTTCAAGGACCTGCCACTCCTATTAAAGACCCAGGGATTGGGTTCTGGACTCCTGGCTTCTGGTCCATCCCCCAGCATTTGGGGAGTATCCCTCTAAAATCCCTCGTTTCCCTTCAAATAAGTTTGGAAAATTTTCAAGACCTACCAAGGGGTGGTCATGTGACACAGCACGTTAGGCTACAGTTTTGATGCCTGCATCCTGTATCATAGTACTTGGAATTGAGTCTTATGTCTGCTTCCTGCTAAAGTGACTGAGTTAGCAGACAGTGGCCCAGATATTTGGGTTCCTGTTACCCATGTGAGAGACCAGATGGAGTTCCTGGCTTTAGCTTGGCCCAGCCCTGGGGAGTGAACCAGTGGATAGAAGATCGCTTTGTGTCTCCTAATCTGGCTCTCTTCACTCTCCATCACTCCACCTTTCAATCTTTTTTTTTTTTAAGAAAATGATCCATAAAGTAAATCAAATGTACTGGTAGGAGGTAGATAGTTGTAACAGCAGTCCTGAAAATGTTAGGCACGGCTGCACTTGAATAAATGCTGAATTAGACTCTGCCGTGCACATAACTGATTCATCCCTGGTGTGTGCCTTCCAGATGTGAGTATAGCCTGGACAACTATCAAACTAACTTCCACCCAGTTGGCTCCTCTATGACCCATCCTGAGCACTACCAGAGGTTCGATGTGAAGACCTTTGCCTTTGTATCAGAGGCCCAAGCACTCTCTAGCCTGGTAGGTGATTAAGAAGCCACCTGGCACAGGTTAAATGTTGCTGCACTGATTGCACCTGACTCCATTCTTCCGTCTCCAGGTCTACTTCCACTGCAGTGCCTTAATCTGCAATCAACACTCTCCTGACTCTCCTTTGTGCTCTGTGACTTGCTCTGGGTCATCTAGACACAGGCGAGGTAAAAAAAAAAAAATCTCAAATCCCCATTACTGTGAGTCTCACTGAAAGCCAGCCTTAGTCTCTAAGAATTGAAGATTTGAAAGGGACAGGTATGACTCATTCTCCATTTAGTCGCAAGAGCCTGAGGAATCCCCCCTCCTAGCTCAGTTTGCCTCATTCACATGAGTCTGAAATGCATGGGTTCTTGCAAGCTTCATTCCACTTTTCACAATAAGGACCATGCTTTCCTCAAGGGCAGGGAAACCTATGGGAAGCAGCAGGAGCATCTGCTCTTAGGGATCCCCATCAACTTCTCAAGCACCTGTTCCAGAGGCCAGAGACAAACCCAGTGATCTATCTCAGCCACAGGGAACATTGAAGAGGAGAGAGTGACAGCCAGCCTCCCAGGACCCATTCTCCTGTTACCGAATGGCTCTTCTTTCAGAGGTATGGATTTAGAGCATGGAGTACCTCCTGGTCTCAAGTTCTTAGCTTTCTATATGGATAGAATAATCTCACACATAAATATGTGCTCATGGTATAACTACACAGAAGAATAAAAGACAAAGTCTCTTTACTAAGAGACAGGTTTCCTTTTAGTCTGTATACCCTTACAGAAATCCCCCTGTAATAAAAGTGGTATTCATATTCCACCTAAGCATGCATATATGGCCTCTTTGCTTTAGTCCTCTTATACCCTTCAAAGAGGCATACCTCACTGTTAACAGCCATATAAGATTCCACACAGCTCTGCCTTAGCTGTGGTCTTCGTTTATGGACATCTAGGTTATGTCTATTCTTGACCTTAATGCCATACTAGAATCTTCTTTGCTTACATCCAAGAAATGCAAGGTATGTTTCTAGTAGCCTGCTACTAGATTGGTCAGAAGAATATGAATGTTTTAACTTGCTACTGCCAAACCTCAGTACATACAAAATTTGAAAGTTATGGATAGCCGTCTCATAATACATATTTCCATTATCTTATTTGAGAGGTCTCAGATGAATAGATCTCAAGTTTTTTTGCACCAAAATCAACTTACCTCTTCATTCCTTTTCCATGGACTTTTAAAAGTATGTTTAATAAATTACATTCCCATTGCCATTCTGTCTCCTCACTTCAGATAGCCTTACCTTTGGGCCTGGAATTTGAAATTGAGCTAACTTAAATCCCTAACTAGCAACCCGTGGGATCACTCAGGTTGGCTAACAATATTTCTTTGGGTATCAGGGTTTTGGGTTAAACAGACTGAGGGCCCAAAGTACTTTCCAGGTGTGAACTTGTTGGATCTAAGACTGACAAAAGCATGTGGGACTGGCCAGGAGAAGAGAGGGAGTGGGAGGAGAGTGGCTCACAGGGCATGGCTCCACCTTGTTGCAAATTTCCAAAAGAAGTGCTTTGAAATGTCATTCCATCCCCTTCTCTGGGAGCCTTACTATAAAGCTTCAACTTACCTTGAAGACTGAAAGCTGGTACTAAGACTTGACTGTCTGCTTACTTCCAGGTGTTGGAGATTCCAAGGAGCATGGGATGGCTGGAGATGTTGCTTCTAAAACAATGGCTGCTGTGGCTGCCTTAGCAGGTGTAGTGGCAACTCTAGGCTTCATCAGTTACCTGTGTAAAAAGAGGACCATGATAAGTCACTAACTTGACTTGCAAATAAAATGGTTGAAATAAGCCTCTTGTCTTCCATAAGATGACATGGTGTGGAAGGACTGTTGGTTTCAGTCACTGTTCCATACAGTGACTGTAATCTCCTGGGCAGCCTTCCCCCTGTATGGATGTAATTCAACTGCTTCCTCTCATCGGGTCTTTTCTGAATCCTCGCCCCCTCACCTGAATCCTCTGGCACTCCCAAGCAGTAGAGGGTTTAGCTATAGCCCATCCTGAGGGAGGGTATATTTAAGTAAATCTAATGTTTTACTTCTTTTACTCACATAAAACTTGAAAAAGTTCAGGGGAAATGGAATTAATAGATTTATTTTGGTATGAAACACTTAAACCATGCATAAGGGATCTTCAAAAAATTCATGAAAATGCATATTATGATTACTGTGCATAGGTTTTAAATTTTTGTTTTAAAAATTTCCATTTTTTTTTTTTCCATGAACTCTCTGGAGTGCCCTCTCATCTAGGATAGAGAGGCAGGAAGCTATCACTGATCATTGGCACAATTTCCCTTCAGAAGTGAAAATAGATGTTCCAAGAAAAGTGTTGCTTCAAAGTATTTCCTAACTCAGATTGCTCACTAAGTAGATGACTTCCCTTAGAAGGACTTAATCATGCACATGAAAAGAACTAAGCCACATTCTTCCCCATAGTCCCAATCTAAAGACCAATCCCCCTTTTCCTGAGGGTGGGGAGGAGGGGTCACTAGAAGGTGCCAGCTTCCTTTGTTGCAATTTGCAACAGTCCTAGTGTTGACAGGAAGCCTCTACAGCTGAAACTGAGCCTGGAGAGCTGCTTTGCCATTTCCTCCTCCTTGGGCACCTTCAAGAAAAGAGCCTTCCCTTATCCTAGGCTAGAATCATACCGTTAATGCCTCTTTACCCTGTAGCTCTCGCAGACCATCTTCAAGACATCTAGTGTGGAAATAAAATCATTTGTGCCTTTTCAACTAGAAAAAGTTTGGATCTAAAATAGAATTTTTGCAAAAGAACATAAAATTTTTTTGTTTCTATACATGGAGGAAATACGAAAGTAGAAACATGAAAGTCTGTATGTTTGGACTTTAGCTCTCAACTCTGAGTTACCCTCCTGAGGTTTTTCAAAGCCTGACCTTGAGACTCAGAAAGGAATACATCCATGTGATACACAGGCAGAGGATTAATCAAGTGCGCCACGGCGCAGGGCCCCCTGTGTTGTACTTTCTTACCGGCACCTTCAGAGTTCCTGGCTGCTAAAATGAATTGTTGACCCTCTGATGTAGGCTAAATAATGACAGCTCCCTTCCCCGTGCCTACATCCTAATTCCTAGAGTTTGTAAGTGTTGTTCCCCTTACGTGGCAACACAGTCGTTGCAGACGTGATTTAGGGTCTTGGCACAGAATATTCAGGTGAGCCTTATCATGAGGGTCTTTACAAAAGGCACGAGGGTCAGTCAGGTGACATCTTAGTGGAATGCAGTGCCACTGCCCTGTCTGGGGCTGTCTCTTCTGGCTGGAACCATGGAGGATGCCAAAAAGAAGATCCCTGATGTGCCAGAAACACTTAAGAAAAAGTGAAGGGATTTTTGCAGAACTGAAGATTAAGTGTCTAAGGAGGAATTTTGCCCAAAATATGCTTCGAAAGCACTCTCCTCGCTTTATCAAAACGCTAAGCACTACCACAAGGAATGCAGGCATATGTGCAGAACTGAAATTCAAGTAATGATGGCAAGAAAAGCTGGGAACTTCTAGGTACCTGTAGAACCTAAACTGGAATTTGTCAGCAGTATCCGAGGTAGCTATGATGTGAGCCCCCGAGTCTGAAAAGTGTTGCAACTTCGTCTTCACCAGATCCTCATTGGCAGTTTTGTTAAGCTCAACAAGGCTTCAGTTAACATGCTGAGGATTATGGAACCATATGTTGCATGGAGGGAGGGGAGTTGGTAACTGAATCTGAAGTTAGTAAATGAGTTGATTTATAAGCATGGCTATGGCAAAAGTCAACAAGAAGCAAATTACCTTAATAGATAACACTGATTGCCTGTTCTCTTGGTAAATGTGGTATCACCTGCATGGAGGATCTGATTGACTAGATCGATTCTGTCAGGAAAACAAGGAAGCAAGTGTGGGTCCAACGCTGTGGCGTAGAAGGTTAAGGCTCCACCTGCAGTGCCGGTATCCCATATAGGCGCTGGTTTGAGTCCTAGCTGCTCCATTTCCAATACAGCTCCCTGCTAATGGCCTGGGAAAGCAGCCAAAGATGGCCCAAGTACTTGGGCCCCTGCACTTACATGGCATACCCAGAAGAAGCTCCTGGCTCCTGGCTTTGGACTGGCCCAGCTCCGGCTGTTGTGGCCATTTGGAGAGTGAACCAATAGATGAAAGATATCTCTCTCTCTCTCTCTCTCTCTCTCTCTCTCTCTCTCTCTCTCTCCACCCTCCTTCTCTATCTCTGCCTTTGAAATAAATAAATCTTAAAATAAAAAGGGAAGCAAACATCCTGTGGTCCTTCAAGTTACCTTGTCCATGAGATTGGATGAACAAAAAGGCCACCCACTTTGTAAAGGGTGGAGATGCTGGCAACAGGAAAGACCAGGTCAACATTATCAGAACCATGAACTAAGGTGTCTACCATGATATTTTTGTAATGTGGTCATGTAGTAAACAGTAACTACACTCACACTGAAATGTAGTTATGTTGGTGTTTGCCTGCTTCTGCCTTCCCATAACTACTATGGCAAATCTTGGTGTCCGATAAAATTAAGCCAAACCAACAGCCTCTCACATACAAAACAGGGCCCAGTTTGTAAAAAACATTTCATGATTTGTTTTTTCTCTATGAAAAATCTTACATTTTCACCTTTGAATTGTGCTATGATTCAAAATAGGCTTATTCTAAGAAAAATCTGTCTCCTAGGCATCTGTGCATAATCTGTAGGTAAGGTTATAAAAGTTCCATTTGCTTTGGCTTGCCTGTAAATAACTGCATAAATGTGCTGTTTTCCTTACCCATTCCATTTTTGTCCTTATTTTGCATCTTTTGCCCATCACACGTTGTGACTGTTATGACTGAAAAATGAAGTTTGTGCTCACAGATGCAAGGTATTTTGGAGTTTCTTAAGCACTCATAATACAACTACTAGGCAAAAAACTTGAACTAGAAAGTTGGTGTTTTATAAATAACATTCATGTACATTAACATCTCAACTAGACTGGTTGAACTGGAAATTCTGAAGTGTAAAGAATAACACGAAGTACATAGAACGAAAGCAAAAATCTTTGTGGTTCTTCACTTCCAGTGCCGTGGTTCAAATGCAGTGTGAAATGGATCCCTCAATAAATTGTTAATTTGTTTTTAATTTTTTTTTTGGTTTTAATTTTAAAAAAATTGCAAGACATTTTATGCCACTGTGTTCACTTGTTACAGTGGCCACAGAAAATCAAACCACTCTACTTAGTTGCTATCCACAACTTGAACAACACATTGCTAAAAATACTTGTCTTATAGATGAGTGACTCGAATCCTAGATTAGCTTGCCCAGGATGTCATAGTCCCCTAAACCACAGAACTAGAACATTTCTTCGCAAGTTGATCCATCTGTGTATAGTTATAGGTCAAGTTCAAAGTCCCCTGGACTCTGGGCTGTGGTTCTGCTGTGTTGGCCACAAATGCCAAGGCAGAACTTTGAGAGTGGAAAGCCAAACTGGCATGGAGCAGCTGCTGTGATGAACACTTGTTGCCATGGCAGCCTGGAACAAGCATAATAAGCAGTTGATTAAAGTCGTGTTCTTAACTTTTGAAGGTATGCATCCTACTGTGTCTGGGGGAGGCAACCTAATCAGAGAGCAACTGTGTGGGCAGAGAATTGAGCTCAGATCCTGGAAGCCTGCACCTGCATCCACACTAGGGTTTGCAACCTCCCTTATTAGATAGTGATGAGTTGTCATTGTTAATACAGTTGTCAAGGGTAGGGTGAAAGGGCTTTCTAACCCTCTCTGGGCAGTTCTCACTGAGGGTGCAGAGGCTGAAATGGACTTGTGGACCTTGGGACACCGCCTCAAATATATTTTTCTTTCTTGCCCCCTTCTGCTGCTTCAAAAAGTTCTAGGATAGGTAGGGCACTGTGGCAAGATTTAAGCTTGGATTCTGGATCTATACCCTCTTAGCTGTGTAACTTTTGGGCAGGTAGAGTGATCTCTGATCCTATTTCCATATCTGTTAAGTGGGAATAAAAACCATACAGGAAGCAAGCAAGGGTTCAGTAATATAGTAGTATATTGATACATATGCTATACAGTCACACTGTTACATCCAAACACCAAGATAACATAGAACTGTTCTAAGAATTCTAGGTAAAACCTCACAGATAATATGCGCCATCGTCATGGATTGAACGAAGCTATTAGATAGATTAGAGTTCTTAATCAGGCACATAGTTTTTAGAACATACATACCCTGATCTTACTTACAAAGCTAGAATCTTGAAAGAGTGGGATCTGAGCATATATACACTCTATGAGAGGCTAAACGGTGGGCCCCAAACCATTCATGTGCTAATCCCTGGGGTCAGGAATGTTCCTTTATATGGCAAAAGGAACCTGCCAGACATTATTCGGTTAAGCATGTCGAGAACAGGGAATTATCTAGATTATCTAGGTGAGCCACAAATCCAATTCCTCTAAAGAGGGACGAGAAAGCTATGTAATGATGGAAGCAGTGATACACTTTGAAGACAGAGTATAGGTAGATACTAGACACTGTGAAAGGTAAGGAAATGGGTTCTTCCCAGACCTTCCAAAAGGATCCAGCCCCACTGACACCATTTTTTAAAAAAAAGATCTATTAATTTATTTGAAAGGCAAAGTGACAGAGAAGGAGAGACAGACAGGGAAAGAGAGAGAGAGATCTTCTATCTGTTACTTTACTACCCAAATTTCTACAACATCCAGAGCTGGGCCAGGCTGAAGCCAGTAGCCTGGAACTCCCTCTAGGTCCCCCACATGGGTAGCAGGGACCCAAGCATCTGGGCCATCATGTGGTACTTCCCAGGCACATTAATGGGAAGCTAGATCAGAAGCAGAACAGCTGGGATTCGAACCGGCACTCTGATATGGGACGCCAGTGTCACAAATGGCAACTTAGCCTGCTGCACCACAGTGGCAATCCCTCCTTCCCCACTAACACTTTGACTTGAGTCTCCTGAGGCTCCAGATCTGGCTAAACCATCCTTCACCCTGACACTGATCACACAACACCCAAAGAGCCTCATGTTGTGCATAAGCACAGTTACGGCACAAGTACACGGGGACAGACAGTCCAGGGCTTAATCCAAAGGGGTCTTCTTGTGTTTTCTTTTCCATTCTTCTCTCCCTGCCCACTTTGCCCCTGCCAAGAGAACCTTGTCTTTGCTCAAATCTGGCATCAGTGTCCTGATGGGCTGGAGATACTCAAGAGAAAGCCCTGATCGTTCTGCCAGAGATTTGTTTAGAGTCGTGCATGTGTTATAGTTCTGTCCAGGGAGTTCTAAGGGGGAATTGAGAAGGGGCTTCTGTCTTTTTTTCTCCTTGTTTCAAAAAAAGGTATATCCAGCTAACCCCTTTTCTACCTGACTTTGAATGTGATTGCATGGGGTTTGTGATTCGTCAAGTTGTGGCAGCCACATTGGGACCATGAGGAAACCAACCACAGGACACATTGAGAATGACAGAGCAAAAGCAAAGTGAGCCTGGAACCTTGGTGACTACATTGTGTTCCCTGGATCATCCCTGAAACCGCTCACCTCTGGATTTCATGTTTAGTGAGAGGTTATGGGTTCTTATTTTTTAAGGGAGTCATTTTGTTTCTTGTAGGGAAAGCATCTAAACTGACTCAAGCTTAAAGAACTCTCATTTTTAGAAGAAAGTCTGTGACCATAATTTGCGTCCATATCAACACACCAAGTTACATGTAAGCTTTTCTTTAGATTAATAGCCAACTTGGTATAGACCAAAAATAAGAGTACTTGTTGCTGACAAGTCTGTTTTGCTTTGCTTCCTGAAGGACCAGAGTTTGGCTGTATTTCTCTTGAATTTCCACTGGTAACTCTGCAAGGGAAGTGATTTGATGAAAAGTGGAGTACAGGAGCCAGCGCTGTGGCTTTAACTAAAGCCCTGGCCTGAAGCGCTGGCATCCCTTATGGGCGCCTGTTCTAGTCCCAGCTGCTCCTCTTCTGATCCAGCTCTCTGCTAAGGCCTGGGAAAGCAGTGGAAGATGGCCAAAGTCTTTGGGCCCCTGCACCTGCGTGGGAGACCTGGAAGAAGCTCCTGGCTCCTGGCTTCGGACCAGTGCAGCTCCGACTGTTGCGGCCATCTGGGGAGTGAACCAGTGGATGGAAGACCCCTCTCTGTCTCTACCTCTCTCTGTAACTCTTTCAAATAAATAAAATAAATCTTTTTTAAAAAAGTGGCGTATACAGTAGTCCCTCAGTAGCCTCACGGTACTTCTTCCAGGACTTCTGAAAACACCAAAATCCATGTATACTCAAGTCCCTCATGTAAAATGGGGTAGTATTGGGATATAGCCTACCACATTCTCCCATGTACTTTAAATCTCTAAATCAGCTAACACCTAACACAATCCAAATGCTATGCAAATAGTTATTATACTGTATCATTTAAGGATTAATGACAGGAGAAAGAAGTGCATGTGTTCAGTACACATGCTGTATTTTTCCAATTATTTTTGATCCATAGTTGATTGGATCCATGATTTCAGAATGCAGCCACAGAAGACACACTGTGCAAAGACATTTGATTCAAAGTAGATAGCATGGTCTCTTATTTCTCACCCACACTCAGGGTTCCTCTGAATTCTGCTATAGAGTCAGAGGGGCAGAGAAAATGCCATCGAGTACTAGACACAGGAGACATGAGTTCTAGCTCTGGCACTACAGACTTACTGCAGTGGCCATGGATAAGAAATGTTTTCCTCTCTGGCCTCAGGTTTAGCTATGTGCATGAGAGGGTTAGAGATATTTATTACCTGGGTACTCATGGTGTTGGTGGGAGGATTCACCAGGAGCTGGTCATCAGTATAGAAACTCGGGTCCTGCTGCAGATCTATGGGCTCAGAATCTGCCTTTTAAGGGCACTGCCCTCACCCTGCTGCCGCCAGACATACGCATGTTCAAGTTTAAGAAGCCTAAGCCTGATACTTAGGGCTCCCAGAGCTCTTGCGTCTCTGCAGAGCCAGCTTCAGATGGCCTGGGTGTGAGCGCCCTCTAATGGTTAATATATGGACTGCTGTCTTTAGGAACTCATTCCCTTATGATGGTTATTAAGAAAACGATGGAGTTTGAGGCTCCTACACCTACAAAGGGCATAGTGACTCATGAAGCATGTGACCGTGGGCTTGGGTCATCTCTTGAGTCTATTAAATTTTAAAATTAACTTATTTGAAAGGCAGAGAGATAGACATAGAGAAAGACCTTCCATCTGCTTGTTCACTCCATTAAATGCTCCAACAGCCAGAACGTGACCAGACAGAAGCCTGAAACCCAGTCCCTGAATCTCCCATAAGAGTGGCAGGGACCTAAGTCCCTGAGCTACCACCTGCTGCCTCCCAGAGTGCTCATAGCAGGAAATTGGAATTGGAGGTGGTGCCTGGACTGGAACCCAGGTACTCCAATATGGGATTTGGGCATCCTTACTGGTGTCTTAACTGCTGTACCAAGTGCCCACCTCTCCTCCTGAGTTTAGAAAACCTGTACAACATCCTCAAGCAGAGGGCCCACACACGAAGGATGCCCTCTCTGACCTGGAGGGCTGTGGGGCCTTGTAGTCTACCTTTCTGATGTCTCACCCTTGTCATGAATGTCTTACCAAGAAGGCAGCAGGGAGGAGAGGGACAGTGTCTGAGCAGAGAGGCCGGCAACAACAGGTAGTCTCTAGCCCCAAAAATGTGGACGGGTGAATTACTTTTTTTTTTTTTTTAATTTCCTGCTCTTTCAGTTGAAGACGGGATAGGGATGAGAACAGAATAACCTCAGGACTCTATTGAAAGGTCAAGAATATTCAAAGGTCAAGAACATAAGTGACATGAGTGCTCTCTGAAAACAGAAACCGGAGGCAGGCATTTGGTGAAGTGGCTGAGATGTCACCTAGGATGACTGCATCCCATATGGAGTGCCTGGTTGAGTTCTGGCTCTTCTGCTTCTGATCCAGCTTCTGGCTGATGCACACCCTGGGAAGGACTTGGGTCCCTGCCACCTACATGGGAGACCCAGATGGAGTTCCTGGCTGCTGGCTTTGGCCTGGCCCAGCCTTGGCTATTGTAGGCATTTGGGGAGTGAACCAGAAGATGAAAGCTATCTCTCGACCTTTCAAATAAATAAAAGTTTTTAAAAGAAAACAGGAACTATTTTATAATGAGAAGAGTTATAAAGAGTTCCCTGCTGCCTCCCAAAGAACTGGCTGCTCTGGGACAGCTCTGGTCAATTCTGGTACCACCCCAGACCATCTCTGCTATTGTGTGGCCTGAATCTCTTAATTCTTATTATTTGTCCAGGTCAGGATTTTTCAACACCAGCGCTACTGACATGAGGGCCGCGACAGCTCTTCATTGTGGGGAGCTCTTCTGTGTTTGGTAAGATGTTCAGCAGCATCTCTGGTCTCAACCCACTAGATGACAGCAGATAATCCATCCCTCCTATCCCACACACAGGGTCATGCAATCAAAATGCCCCCAGACACTGCCAATTGTCCCCCAGGGGCAGGAAAATCTTTCTAGTCAATGGAAAATATTGTTCAGGGACTTCTGTATCTAAGAGGGGGTGAGAGAGAGGGCGGAGGCACCATTATAAGAGACAAACAGTCAATAAGAGGTGACCATGTCAGGGATATAGCACTTTAAAAAAAGATTTTTATTTTATTTATTTTATTTTATTTTATTTAAAAGGCAGAGTTACAGAGAGAGAGGGAGACACACACACACATACACACACACACGAGAGAGAAAGAGAGAGAGAGAGAGGGAGAGAGAGAGAGAGAGAGAGAGCTTACATCTGCTAGTTCAGTCCCCAAACAGCCACAATGGCCTGTATTGTGCCAGGCCAAAGCCAGTAGCCAGGAGCATCATCTGGGTGCAGGCACCCAGGGACATGGGTCTTCTTCCACTGTTTTCCCAGGCACATCAGCAGGGAGCTGGACTGGAAGTGGAGCAGCCAGGACTCAAACCATCGCCCATATGGGATGCCTGCATCACAGGCGGCAGCCTAACCCACTACGACACAATGCTGCCCCACCCCCACCCCCGATGTAGCACTTTCATAGTACAGAAACCACCTGCCTCAGTTTCCCAGTGGCTCGGGGGTTGGGCGGCATTCTCAGTGCAGACTGAGAAAACCAGTGACACAGAGGTTGTTACTTGCCTAACGATCTGTCCCATAAAGGCTGTGAGTGGGGAGACTGCACAGGAGGGAGACACTGCTTGGTGGAGGGCTGAGCCTTGAGCTGGGTCACAGAAGGTGGGAGTGTTTGGAGCTGGGAGGTATGGAAGGGGGATTGTCAGTCCTGACATGGATTAGGGAATATGGCCAATCCCCAAAAGACCGCAAAGGCAGGCGGGGATGGGGGTTGGTTAGCATTTAGGAGCACATGGCTTACAAGGTGGGTTTTGCAGCCAAGCAAATTGGCTTTGAATCCCATTTCTAATTCCGTGTGTCCTTGGGCAATTTGATTTCTCAATATTTCAGTTTCTGCACGGTTCAAATGGAGAGCAATGCAGACTGACTGAAAACAAGTAGTGATGTGTGTAAGGCAAATGCTAACACACACACACACCCTGGACGCACTGTTAACTAACATCATGACTATAAACAGCCACAGTGTCCGTGTGCTGGGGATTAATAACCATTCCAAACAAGCCACATATTAAACTGTGTCTTAAAAGTTTTTAGTGATAGCTTTTGAATAACTAGTGAGTCATAGTCCTCTACAGCTTGGCTAACAATAAGCCTTTTAACACATTTCTCTTCCACTCAGCTTTAAATAATTCATACCGGCATACATTCTGACAACTCTTCTTCACCGGCTTATCCTGTAGCAGGCACGGTTCCAGGGTCTGGTGCATTATTTCACTTCATTTCGCTTTAAGCCCGGGCAGTGTGAAGAACAGAGACTGAAATAATATCGTGATTGCAAACCTCGATTTTGATGCCGCGTTTCTTGGCTGAACTGGGTGAGCCATTTAAGCTCTGAACTGTGGTTTTACCTGTACGGTTCAGAAGCCGATGGAATATGAAAAATATTCCATAGCTGGTGATTGGCTTTGGTCATAGCTTGACCCAAGAGGAAGGAGTTATTAGTACTTCCAAGTGCCGTGGGAAAGAGTCTTGCATTTGGCAGTGTTTGAAGCAAGGCTGTTTATGTAAACAGAAATATGTTTCGAAATGATCTCTTGGCTACTCTCTGTAGAGCATCCTGCAAAAAGTTTGCGTAAAGCCCTAGCTCTGAAAATAATCCCAATGTGTGTATCCTCAGCCCAAATCTGCCCTCTAAGCTCTCTAATTGACATTTCCTCTTGGTGTCAAAAAGGCCTATCTGACTTAACACAAGCAAAGCAGGGCTTGCATTTTCACACCCTGCTCACCTCAGGAAACAGTGACACAGTCCACCCACCACTGGCTTGGGCTAGAGCTCCAGGTGCCAACCTTGTCTCTCTCTCTCCTTCACCCACTTGCAGTCTACCACCAAAGGCTGCAGGAGGAAGTCCCCGTTACCTCCACCTTAGCGTGAAGTTTTCAGCCAAAATCTGTCTGCGCTGGACTTCTGCATGCCTCTACACTGGCCTCCCTGCTCACAAGCTATTGATCATGGAAAGATTTTTTTTCTAAGTCTGATCATGTCACTTTCCTATGTGAGAGTCTTCATTGTCTTCTCTTGCTCTTTGGTGTGGACTTCTTACCCTGTGAAGTTCCACGTGATGAGCTCCTCTCTCTCCCTATTTACCCTTTCCTCACTGAGACAAGCTACACATTGTTTCTTTTTTCTGAAAAAAAAAAAATTATCTGAAGGAGTTACAGAGAGGGATGGAAAGAGAAGGAGAGATTTTCCAGCCACTGATTCAGTAGCCAAATGGACACAACAGCCAGGGCTGGGACAGGCTAAAGGTGGGAGGCTGGAATTCCATCAAGGTCTCCCAGATCGGTAGCAGGAGTCCAACTACTTGGGCCATCTTCTATTGCCTTCCCAGGCACATTAGCAGGGGACTGAATTGGAAGTAGAGCAGCTGGGACACGACCTGGCACACACATGTGAGGCTGACATTGTAGGAGGTGGCTTATCCTGCTGCACCACACTGGCTCCCAACATTGTTTCTTAAATACATTAAGTTCCTGCCAGACTCTGGGACATTGGTTTGCTGTGCCCTCTGCCAGGAAAACCTGACCTCCAGTGCTTGGCATGGCAGCAATTTCTCACTCTTTGGTTCAAAGAGAAGAAATTCCTGATCATTGTGACTGAAGTAGACTCACAAATAATTACCACTCTAATCCTTTTCTTCAATGTTTGTATGTATCACAATCTAACATATCGTGTACTTGCCGTAGTGGGTAGTGGGTAGCCTCTAACGTGAGACCCATGACCCCATCTGTGCTTTGCGTACCCTGGTGCGATTCCTAGACCTTCTCAAGTGCAAGTGGTTCCCATTACTTGCTTCTAACCAGAATACAGAAAAAGTAACAGGACGTTCATTACACATACATGTTATTACCTAAGAATGTGGTGTCCATCTTGCTGAGAGACTTTCTCCTTTCAGGACTTGGAAGAAAAAAGCCACACCATGAATGGACACCTGGGGAGGGATGTACAGCAAGGAACTGAGGACTTAGTCCTACAGAAAGCAAGAAACTAGGTGTTGTCCTTGACAACAGGAACTGGGATGTGGATCCTTCCCCAGTCAAACCTCAAATGACAGCCCAGCCCTGGCAACACTGTGATTATGGCCTCTGAAAGGACCCAACCAAGCTGTGCTTGGACTCGGGACACAGAAAATGTGAGATAATAAATGTGTGTTCTTTCAAACCAATAGTTGGCAATGACTTGTGACACAGCAACAGATAAGGAACACACTTGTGCAAGGACTCCTACATTATAAAGTAACTTGGGAGGGTGGGCTTTGATACAACAGTTAAGACAACACTTGGGATGCCTGCATCCCATATCAGAGTACCTGGATTCAAGTCCCAGCTCTGTTCTTGAATCCAGCTTCCCATTGGTTCAGACCCTAGGAGGCAGCAGTGATGGCTCAAGTACTTGGGTCCCCGTCATCCTTGTGGGAGACTGATTGAGTTCCCAGCTCTAGCTGCTGCAGGTATTTGGTGAGTGGGTTGACAGAGTAAGGCAGTTAATATCAGACACTTGCACAAAGGAAAGAAACAGTCAATAAGCAGCAACTTTTTGTACTGGTACACCTATGGTATTGGCAGAAACAGGCAGTTCTTATCTGTACAGGAGACGAATACACCTTTTAGTGCCAGGTATACCAAATGTCATGGGATAGAGAAGGTTCCATACCAACTTAAGGCCTTTAAGCCACACTGTGGCAAGTAGCAGCATTTATTTTTGTAAAAAATAAATTAAAAAGTTCATTTGCTTCTGATCTTGAAGCTGCCTCCCATCTCTCTGCACCCAAGCATCCCCACTCTATGTGCAACAATGGAGCTGACCTAACTCTTCCCCTAGTGTCTGAATGGATACAAGTCCCAGCCCTCCTATCTGCATATCCCCTCCTCTTGGCAACTGTGATTGGTTGGGGGTTGCTCACATGACCAAAATCTGTCCAATCAGAACTGACAACAGAACATTTCTAGGTACTTTGGAAAAATGGCAGCTTTCTAGCCCAGTACAGAGTGCTAACTAGAGCTGGGACCTCTATATGGGGTAAGTCTGCCTGAAAAAGCAGCTCATGTGGGGAGAAGCAGGCATGAGAAATACCTACTGATACTACACATCTGAATCCATCTGTGCCTTAAGGTCTACCCTTGGCTTTTAGGTTGCATGAAACAAATCCCTCCCCTCACCATCCCCACAGTTTTGAATGTCACTAGCAAATTAAAAAATCACTGTCACCCATGATCTGCCACGCAACTGACAGAGAAGGAATAGGCCTTGTGGGGCTGAGGGTAGGGAGGGAGACAGTAGACAAAAAGCTCACCAAGACAGTTAATAAACTGCCACAGCAAATAAAACCACTGGAAGCAGGAAATCCACAGGATGTTTTATTTTTATTTTGTAGTCCTTTACCAATCTTTTTGGAAGACATATCTTAACAGGGTAAGTTCTTTAAAACAATACAAAAATATCAAGTACAAATATGTAAAAAAATTAACAGGATTGAGTATTCAACAGTAACAGTGCAAAGCAGGCCTTTAAGACTTATTTTAAAAAGACTCTTGGCTATATAGTTAAGTTTGGATTCTATTTTCCAAATTTGAGAGGCTGTTATTCCCAAATGGTACAATGCTTTCTGACTGAAAGTGAATAGTGAATAAGGCAGAAGAGCCTGCTCTGTTTTAGGATACTTTTTACCTCTTGTTTTAAATGAGTGACAAAAATAAACAGCTCCCCGCATTTCTAAACACAAAAATAAAACGAAAAGAAACCCATTGCTGCCTCCTCTTGGGTCTGTAGACATAAGCCCTGAGGCTCTAGGTCTTAACCCAGATCCCTGCCAAGGTCAAGACCACACACTTGAGTGGGAGGTGACACATCACCCTGGCCAACTTGGCCGCTGCAGGATCCAACAAACACTAAAGTGGAAAAGCCAGAAGACATCTAAGGAGCGTCTTGACTACTCAGACAGCTTCTTTTGAGTCATGACCCCACAGAGTGGGCGTGATCCAACAGCTTTCCTGAGGTGCTTGGAAAAGGGCTCTGGTTCTGTTCCGTCGGTCATTCCTGGTAGAGTCCCTCAAAGTCTGCAGACTTCATAGCCAGCTGACAGTCGCCACTGGCATTTTGCTGTGATGGGGGTCTATTCAGCAACAAGAAGAGGTGGTTAGCTCTAGAGCCAGGTAGAGGGTATACAAGCTGAAAACCAACATTCTTGGCTGCTTTATTTTCAGCTGCCTCTCCCAACCACACCAGTCCTGGGGCTAGGCCAATTTTATGGATGAGGAAACTGAGGGCACAGGATGTTACAACGACTGGGTTGGGAGTAGGGCTGTGGCTCCTTTCCCCTGTTCTGATGTTTTGTGTTCCCCAATCGTCTGCGTCCTCACCACAACCCAGTGAGAAAGGCAGAGCAAGAAGCAGCTCTACTTTATCAAGTGGGAAGCAAACGGAGGTCAGAGAAGTTAAGCAGTCCGTTCAAGGTGACACCAAGGAAACATGGCAGAGGCTAGGATTCAGACCCATCTTTCGATTCCAATTAGTTTTCGACAGCTTTGGTGGAAAGGAGGCAGAGGTAAAGAAGAAAAATAGGTCTGTCTTCCTTGGTCCCTGTGACTGTAGGTTTCGGGAGGCAGTGAGAGGAAAGGTAGAGCAGTTAAGAGTAGCTTAATTGGATCTATGTATTATCTTTGAATTTCAAAGAGTTCTGCCACCACTGACTGACACCCCACTGAAGTCTGGTTAGCCAGTACACATTTCCAGTGCTTTTCTCCTTATGAGTCTATGCTAGGGAAGATGAAAAAGCTGGACACGCCCAGCTTGGAGTTCCCATCTAACCAAGTCCTAGCCAATGAAGTCTGCTTTGGGAGAATGAGGTCTTCGGGAAGATTTCATTCACTTGATGCTAAGGATCAGATTCAATTACCACCAACCCTCCGACCCCCATCCTGCCTCGCATGTAGCTGGTGCACTGGGGGCTAAAAGTGGGCATACAGAAAGGCTGAAGGTTCATAATATATATATGCAGCAGCCCTGGGCTGCCTACAGCTTTTTGTTATGTAATAAAAATTAATCCCTATTTTTTTTAAAGATTTATTTATTTATTTGAAAGTCAGAGTTAGAGAGAGAGAGAAAAATCTTCCATCTACTGGTTCACTCCCCTGTTGGCCACAACGGCCAAGGCTGGGCCAGGCCAAAGCCAGGAGCCAGAAGCCTCCTTGGAGTCTCCTACATAAGGTAGCAGAGCCCCAGGTACTTGAGCTATCTTCCGCTGATTTTCTTACGCCATTAGCAGAGTTAGATGGGAAGCAGAGTTGCCAGGATACAAACCAGCTTTACCTGCTACACCACAAAGCTGGCCCCATTGCTCTTCTTCAGATGTGAGGAAGCTAGGTATGTTCTGACTGGTTTGGGAGACTGAGTGTGGTGTGAACTACGTGATTCTGGTGAGTCTACAAACAGACACAGGTGCCTCGGCTCCCTACTTTCCCCTAGAAGACAGGGCCTTGCAGGTCTCACTGTGTCCAAAACAAAGCAGCATGGTTTTTCCTCCTCAGAGGCTGGTTAATCCACAGAGGAGGCAGCTCCGTGTATTTTCTCAAAAGATTGTTTAGGGGCAGGCATTTAGCATCGTGATTAAGATGCCACATGGTGGCCCACCACTGTGGTATAGTGGGTGAAGCCAGCACCTACGGTGCCAGCATTCCAAATGGGCGCTGGTTCATGTCCCAGCTGTTCCACTTCTGATCCAGCTCTCTGCTATGGCCTGGGAAAACAGTCCTTGGGCCCCTGCACCCACGTGGGAGACCCAGAAGAAGCTACTGGCTTCTGGCTTCAGAACAGTGCAGCTCTGGCCATTGCAGCCATCTGGAGAGTGAACCCGTGGATGGAAGACCTCTCTCTCTCTCTCTCCTTCGCTCTGTGTAACTGACTTTCAAGTAAATAAACAAATCTTTAAAAAAAAAAAAAAAGGATGCCGCGTGGGAGGCCAGCATCCCATATCAGAGTGCCTGGTGCAAATCCTGGCTACTCCGTTTCCAATCCACCTTCCTGTTAATGTGCACCCTAGGAGGCAGCAGGTGATGGTGCAAGTTCTTGGTTCCACGCCACCCACACGGGAGATCTAAGAGTTTCAGGATTCAGGCTTCACTCCAGCCCAGCCCCACCTCTTACAGGCATTTGGAGAGTGATTCAACAGATGGGAGATATCTTTGTCTCTCTACCTTTCAAGCAAATTTTTAAGATTGTTTAGCTGATTTTTATAAGTATACCTTATTGTTTTTCTTTCTTTTGCTTTCTCTTTTAAAACCACCTTAGTTGTTTGATGTTTTAGGGTCCAAATTCCATTACATCATGAAATACATTGTATAGTTCTCCTTTTATCCTCTCATTCTTTTTTTTTTTTTTTGATTGTTTATTTATTTGAATGTCCCACGCGGTGCAGGGGCCCAAGGACTTAGGCCATCTATTACTGCTTTCTCAGGCCATAGAAGAGAGCTGGATCAGAAGTGGAGCAGCCAGGACTCAAACCAGTGCCCATATGGGATGATGGCACGGCAGGTGGCAGCTTTACCCACTATGCCACAGCACCAGCCCCCTTATCCTCTCATTCTTTGAGGGATTTAATGCCTTAGTTATTTTTCTTGAGTTTTAAAGTATTCAATAATGAAAGGGCTCTCAGATGAAAACTATGCTCATGATATATTCCATTTTCTCATTCTCTCAAAAGTGACACTTTTCACTTCAGAAGCTTCACAGACGATGTGTATTATGAAAAATCTATGAATGGATTTCAAAAACTTTTGCACCAGCCGGCGCCGCGGCTCACTAGGCTAATCCTCCGCCTTGCGGCGCCGGCACACCGGGTTCTAGTCCCGGTCGGGGTACCGGTCCTGTCCTGGATGCCCCTCTTCCAGGCCAGCTCTCTGCTGTGGCCAGGGAGTGCAGTGGAGGATGGCCCAAGTCCTTGGGCCCTGCACCCCATGGGAGACCAGGAGAAGCACCTGGCTCCTGCCATCGGATCAGCGCGGTGCGCTGGCCGCATCGCGCCAACCGTGGCGGCCATTGGAGGGTGAACCAATGGCAAAGGAAGACCTTTCTCTCTGTCTCTCTCTCACTGTCCACTCTGCCTGTCAAAAAAAAAACAAAAACAAAAAACAAAACAAAAAAAACTTTTGCACCAAAATGTACTAACTTGTTATAACTTGTCTAACAGGATCTACTGACAGGCCCTAAGACAGATAAGACATCATTTTGAAAAGAGCCCCACCAGAGCAACATGAATTCTGCTAAAATTGAAACAAGAACAAACACTAAATTAATGCTGGAGCTTGGGTGGAAGAAAGCGAAATCATTGATGCTTTTCAAAAAGTTGTCAGGGATAAATGCCCCCAAAGAAATCAGTTCACAAAAGGGTAACTTGTTTAAGATGGGAGACAATGTTGAAGATGAAGCCAGCAGCACTAAACCACTCATAGCAACTTGCAATAAAAAAGTTCATCTTGTTAGTGCCCTGACAATTAACAGCAGAAACAGCCAGCGCCACAGACATCGCAATGGTTCAGTTCACATAATTCTGCCCAAGACATTAAAGTGGAAAAAACTTTTTGCCTAAACCACTGCACCAGATACTGCAAACAAGAGCAGAGCTTTCGATGGAAATCTGGCACAAATGGGATCAAGATCCTAAAGTATCCTAACAGAAAGTGAAACCTGGCTTTACCAGTGCAATCTGGAAGACAAAGCATAATTAGAACAATGGCTAGCGTCAAAGCAAAAGCAGAAGGGTTAAGAGTAAAGGCCATGGCATTTTGCTTGTTGACTTTCTGGAATGACAAAGAAAAATAACATGTGCTAGGTACAAGAATGTTTTAAGAAATTAGCCAGGGAACGGCACTGTGGGACAGCAGGTTAAAGCCGTAGCCTGAAGTGCCGGCATCCCATATGGGCACCGGTTCTAGTCCCAGCTGCTCTACTTCCAATCCAGCTCTCTGCTATGGCCTGGGAAAGCAGTAGAAGACGGCCCAAGTCCTTGAGCCCCTCCCTGCACCCACGTGAGAGACCCAGAAGAAGCTCCTGGCTTCGGATCGGTGCAGCTCCGGCCATTGCGGCCACCTGGGGAGTGAACCAGCAAGCAGATGGAAGACCTCTCTGTGTGTCTCTACCTCTCTAACTCTGTCTTTCAAATAAAGAAAATAAATCTTAAGAAAAAAAAAAAAGAAATTAGCTGAAGCTTTAGCAGAAAAATACCCAGGAATCATCAGAAAATACTTCATCATGACGACGTTCTTTCTACAGGAAATCATAAGGCATCCAGATTTGGGTCCTTCTGACTTGTTTTTGTTTCCTAGCCTTAAAAGAATCTTTAAAGGGCACCCATTTTTCTTCCGTTAATAATGTAAAAAGGCTACGTTGACAGGATTAAATTTCCAGAACCCTCTGGGGATGGACTACAAAGTGTCTTGAACTTGATGGAACCTAGCCTATGTTGAGAAATAAAGTTTATAATTTTACTTTGTGATTCCATTTTTTCCATGAACATTCTGAAGTTCCATAATAAATTTGGAAGACCTGCATGACTCAATGAACCAATATCATCCAAACGATCAAAGCATGAAATTACAAAATCATGCATGGTAAAGATCCACTTAAAGTACCAGATAAACCAGTGGATGTTAATATGACAGAGTACCAAAATTTCACATTTCAACTAACCTTTAAGAAACTACTATTTATAGAGTTTTGGCGTACTGCCACAGAAAAAATAGCCACTCTATTTCTCAACGTATAAGTAACAAAGGATAACATTTTGATAAGAATTTCAAGGGCTCAGGATGTTGATTCTTGCAGAAGAAGAATTGGCAAACAATGGCCCTTGGGCCAAACCTAGTTGGCTGCTTGTTTTTGTAAACAATGTTTATTGGGACATAGCTATGCTCAATCATTTGCTTATTATTATTAACTTACCTAGATTTAGGTCCCTTCTCTGTTAATCTCAGCTTTTTGGGTTGGCTTTATTTTCCTTATTACAGAATGGGCTAGTGGGGATCATTATGTGAGATAAAAACCTACAAAGTGCTTAGCAGAGTCCCTGGCACAAGTATTAGCCATTATCACCAAATTAGCAAGAGCTTCAATGAAGTACAGTGTACTTCATTGAGATATAAGACTCTAAAATCAACATAAAAGGGGGAAAAAAATCAAACATTAAAAACAATCACTTTTGAAAATTAGCACATTATTTTCAACAAAGTTGTGGAAAATGCAATTTAAAAGGTAAGTTGATTTTCATGCAAAAATATTTTGAAATCTAAATCTAAATTTTTTTCATAATACACATTCTCCATACATTTTTTGAAGGGTCACTACAGTCATCCAAGTGTTCAATGAAACACCTGAATGTATGCCTCCCCTCTAAATTACTTTTGTACATTAACCAACTTCTCTCCACCCCATCCCAGTCCCAGCCTCTGGTGACCATTATTCTATTCTCTATGTCTACAAGATTGTTTCAGACACCATTTAATGAGTGAGATCATGCAGTATTTGTCTTTCTGTGCCTGGCTTGTTTCATGTTACATAATATTCTCAAGGCTTATCCATGTTGTCAGAAATAATAGAACTGAATAACATTCCATTGTACACATACAATACACAATGTCCCATTGTGTTTATACACATTTTCTTCATCCATCCATCTATTGATAAGACACAGTGATTCTACCTCTTGGCTATTATGAATGCAGCTGCAATAAACACAGGCATGCAGATGCCTCTTTGATAATATGATTTAATTTCCTTTGGATATATATACCCAGTAAGGGGATTGCTGGGTTGTTTGTTAGTTCTAATTTTTTGAGGAATCTCCATATTGTTTTACATAACAGCTATACTAAAAACACCTTTATTTGACTTTTGGAAGTTAAATAGAAATTTTTCTAGAGGAATCAATAACCACCACTTCATAGTGTTGCTATGACAAAGAAATGAGTTGTGTGTGTGACAGATGATCACAGCAAGAGGCTGCTTGAAAGTCCATTGTAAATTCCCATTTAATGTCTGACATTATGGAGAACTATCAGAAATATTCACCTCTTACAATTTTGCTTTGAGACATCAATGGAGGTTAGGGTGTTATTTGTAAAAATCCCCCAATGGGGTGGGCATTTGGTACTGTGGTTAAAACACTGCTTGAAATGCCTGCATCCCATATCAGAGTTCTGGTTCTGCTCCTGACTCCGGCTTCCTGTGAATGCACACCATGGGAGGCAGCAAGTAACAGCTCAAGTACTTGGGTCCCTGACAATCATGTGGGAAACCAGGATTGAGTTCCTGGCTCCCAACTTCAGCCTAGCCCAGCTCTGGCTATGGTGGGCATTTAAACAATGAACCAGTGGGTGGGAGATTTCTTGTCTATTTGTCTCACTACCTTTCAAACAAGTAAAATAAAGAATTTTAAAATTATGATCAATTATTCCATGAACACATATTTACCTGGGAGAAAACCAGAACCTGATGAGGCTTGAGACCACCACGTAGGATACTACGATTGCCCCCGATATGGCGAGTGACACAAAGCTCAAGCCACAGAGGACACAAAGCAGTGAGAGGCCACCCACGGAGATGACCAGTCCTAAAAGAGAACATGGTTAGGAGAAGCATTCATCTAAAACAGGTTGAAAACTGGCAGACCCAGAACAGTGTGTCTAAAACAATGAGAGTTGGCTCAGGTTTCTTAGGTGAGGAGATCTCCCACAAAAATCCGAGTTTCTGGCGTGGTTTCAAAAGGAGGTCTTCTCACCACCTCAGTGCGCATCTCTGCATGGCAACAGCTACCTGGCCCTCCAGCGGCCTTCAATCCCCACCATCCCTAATGTGTACTATATGTGGGTGCTTTGCTCATTTTTTGTTACCTGTCAAATTTGAGACTCACAGAAGATAACAAAAACACACTGCTGGAGGTAGGATTCTAACAGAGATTCCAGTCTACTCTAGTAGACTGCCTTCTGTCTGACTTTTAACAAGCACAAGAAGCTTCGACAGAATGGCAGATGCCCAATAAACACTGTCCTCCCAACTGAGTCATTTTTCAAACAGGTGAATAACTAAGCCACATACCTTCCACTAATATGACTCCCACAAGAGCAGCCAAGAAGGTCAGCACCACAAAGAACAAGAAGAACCCAACCGGAAGGGCCGACATGACAAGGAACACCAGCAGGGTTAGGGCCAGGAAAGGATGCCTGTCCAGGTACTGAGCCGCTGGAGACTTCATGAAGGCCACCACCTGTGGGCAAAGGACAGGGAGCCAGGATTGAGCGTCATGCCTGAATCCCAGGTTGGAAGCACCCACCCAGGATGTGGCAGGACAGAGACAAAACATCAAGTTGGAAGGCTCATGAATAATAAGTCACTACCAGATGTCTCCCAAGACATGAGTCACCCAGGCAGCAATTTAAGGCAGTGTGCACAGGTGGTGAGTCTGAGAGCCCCACCCAACCTCAAGCCTTGTGAAAGGAGGAAAGATAAGTCAGGGCACTCCTGCTCAACACTGCTCTCTTGGGAAACACCCTCAGCACACGTGGAACACACATGTAATCTGTCGCCTACTATAGAGCTGAGGTTTTCATATTGAAGTCACTAAGGCACAAAGAGGTGAAGTCCTAGGGACTCAGCATCACCTGGGGACTTGTTAGAAATGCAGTATCTCGGGCTCTGCCCCAGGCCTGCTGAATCGGATTCTGCTTTTGAAACAAAATCTCCAGGTGACTTGTACATGCATTAGTTTATGGGGGGGTTAGAGGAAGTGACGGGGAGGGAAGGAGGAAGGGAATATTATGTTCTTGGGATTGTATCTATAAAGCACACTGAATCTGTTAAAAACTAAAAGTGAAAAAAAAAAAAAAAAAGAAAGAAAGAAGAAAGAAGGGGCCAGCATTGTGGCACAGCAGGTTAAGCTCTGCACACATCATGAGTACCCTTCTTAGGCCCCACACCTTCACTCTCCTCAGCGCTGAAATTCTGGACCTAGTTCCCTTTTAAAATTTCCAGCACTCCAGAACCTTTCTCCTACAAAACTGATCCTTCCCATGTCTCATTCCAACAGCCACAATAAAGACATAATTCAAGTTCAACAATCACAGTGCCACTGGCCAATACATACATGTGTGCCTCTTAGAAGCAAGTGTTTACATAAGTGATTCAAGTGGTGAAAATTTCAGGACAAGCTGAAAACAGGAAAATTCTATTCTTTATACTGATAGCAACCATAGCACAAGGCTCACCCTGTTTAACAGAAAAGGCCATTCCAAGAAGCCATTGCCATCTGACTTTGGGACTTCAACTCTGCCTCCTAGAGGGATCTCTTGAAGCATGACAAATCTCACTTCCTGCTCGGCCACAATAAGGCATAATACCCACTGGCTATACTGCTACCCACTACCCTACTGCGACATAAAGCCACCAAACACTTTGCTATTTTGTTTCCATAGCCAGAGGTGACTGTGCCAGAAATCACCTCTGAGCTGGTGCTGCCCCAGACTGGACACTCCAATTTCAGTGCCCAGGGAGCTCTTACTAAGTGAGAGCAGCTGATAGCAAGAGGGCAGAGGGGCTGTGGGGGTGGCCATGCAGGACCACCTGCATGGTGGCTGGCTTCTCAAGCTGCCCCAGGTTGTCCCAAGTGCTGGCCATTCTGGCCCATGCATACCGCCTGTGTCACTGGCAGACTGAACTGTTCTCTCTGACTCTTCCCATCAAAAGGGCCCCAGAGAGCACAGTGGGAAGGAGCCCAGGGGTATTCCAGGCAAGGGAGGCAGCAATGCACACAGCGAGTGTTAGGTTAGCACAGGGAGGCCTGTGTGGCAGGATGGGACAGTGAGGGTGTCAGACTCAGGGTTTACACCTGCACTGCCCAGCACTGCAACCGCATGTGGGCCATCCAACCCTGAAACACGGCTTGTGCGACTGATGGCCTGGATTTTTTTTTTTTATTTGACAGGTAGAGTTATAGACAGTGAGAGAGACAGAGAGAAAGGTCTTCCTTTTCCATTGGTTCACTCCCCAAATGGTTGCCACAGCCAGCACTACGCTGATCTGAAGCCAGGAGCCAGGAGCTTCTTCCTGGTCTCCCATGCGGGTGCAGGAGCCCAGGCACCTGGGCCATCCTCCACTGCCCTCCCAGGTCACAGCAGAGAATTGGACTGGAAGAGGAGCAACCGGACTAGAACCTGGTGCCCATATGGGATGCCGGTGCTTCAGGCAGAGGATTAACCAAGTGAGCCACGGCACCAGCCCCAATGGCCTAGATTTTTCATTAAATTTAAAAACACACTGGTGGAGGTGGGATTCTAACTCAGAACTGATCCTTGATTCAGTCATTGGAAAGTTTCCAAGCATATTTCAAAAAAGTTGGGCACACAGCTACTCTTTTCAACTGAAATGTTATAAAATCTGAACATAGAGGCCGGCGCCGTGGCTCACTAGGCTAATCCTCCGCCTTGCGGCGCCAGCACACCGGGTTCTAGTCCCGGTTGGGGCACTGGATTCTGTCCCAGTTGCTCCTCTTCCAGGCCAGCTCTCTGCTGTGGCCAGGGAGTGCAGTGGAGGATGGCCCAAGTCCTTGGGCCCTGCACCCCATGGGAGACCAGGAGGAAGCACCTGGCTCCTGCCATCGGATCAGCGCGGTGCGCCGGCCGCAGCGCGCCTACCACGGCGGCCATTGGAGGGTGAACCAACGGCAAAAGGAAGACCTTTCTCTCTGTCTCTCTCTCTCACTGTCCACTCTGCCTGTAAAAAAAAAAAAATCTGAACATAGAAAGTATTTCCAACAGAAATTGGCATCCCAGTTGAGATGTGTTGTAAGTGAATAAAAAAATGTAAACAGATATATAGAAGGAGGTGGATGGATGTATGGACGGATAGATAGACAGACAGATATGCCAAACCTAGGTTGGTGCAGAGAGGAAAAAGATGGGGGAATGTGGTATGAAAGTGGAACATCAAAAGAAAAATTGTCTTTCATAGGGACAGTTCGTCTTGGTGATCCAAGAGTAAAACAAATTGTTTTATACATGCTCCTTAAGGAATCTACTGTCTTCTTAGCCTCTTCTGAGTCTGGACTCTGCAACCCAAAAATAGACAATCCCTCAGATGTGCACAGAGACCATGTTAAGACGCAGACAGTTAAACTGGGTAACCGACTTTTCCCAGGCAAGAAGCATCACCCTGCTAAGCCGATCTGCCATGGTAGGGAAGGGCATGGGTCAGCCGTGTCTCACCAAAACGGAGAGCGCTCATTAAACACGCAGGTGCCCAGCACCGCTTCAAGTGCTTTCCATTTATTTCCTCTTCTATTTCTCCTTACTATTCTGTGAAGCAGGTAATGAGGAACAACTGAACATTACCTAAATCCATGGCGCTAGAACACTGCAATTAACTTTTCATTCTTGTGGCAACAACGGGAGACACAATGGGAGGATGGGAAGTGGGAGAGCTTGTTACTCAGTAACACACGCTCCGTTTGCAGTGCACACCCTGGAGGCAGCCACAGTTTCCAACCTGGGATTTCCAGGCACAGAGCTGCCCTGAAGAACCCAGGGCTGCCAGGTTGGGACATCATGTGCCTGGCTCTGTGCTAAACCTCCTCACACAGCAGCACAGATAATCCTCACTACAAGCTTATGAGCCCGGCATTGCTTATTTTAGAAAAGAGAAGGTGGAAGCTCAATGAGCCACAGTGACTTGGCCAAGGTCAGACAAAGGTGATTTATTTGTAAATAGGCACTTGGGCTTGGGAGGATCCAAAACAGGGACAAAATGGACAGATCAGAGGACATGAAGCTTCCACCTGGGGCCACACAGCAGCCAGACACATTCTCTGGTGTCAGAACGCATAAGACAAATCAATGATTCTTTGTCCCGGGGTACCACAAGGGACAATGAGGAATTGAGATCATTTGAAACCACTGATGATGACAAACCAAAGGTGCTACATGATGGCTTCTCCCAGATTATAGTCTCTGGGTGGCCTCTGGCATAGCATTCAGGGTTGGCACAGAGGTGCCTGGGGACATTGTTCAAAAGCATCCTTTGTGGCAAAAAGGTCTACAGGGGACACAACTATTTCATCACAGATAATCCACATCAGGATGGTTACCTGCACAGCCCATGCTCCATCTCTTCACATGGAAAGGCTACAAGGAGAAGCTAGACAGCCAAGAGAAGGGTGTTGAGAGTTCTCTCTGACTCCATCTACTTACCAGATCCTGGTTCTAATTCCTCCTGAAGCTGGGCCAGCTTCACTTTCCGCCCTTGTTTTCAATTTTAGTATATGTGCTGCTGAAGCGAGCACCTGCCCTTGGTTTCAAACTCAGCCTTACATTTCCCAAAAGAATTGGAAATCCACCCCACCCCCATTTACTTGTTTGCTTGAGCTATTTTGAGCAGATTTCTGTCTCTCTTAGTCTAAAAGAGAGACAATTAAGACTTGACTGGGGGGTCGGCGCTGTGCACAGTGGGTTAAAAGCCCTGAACTGCAGTGCCGCTGGCATCCTATAAATGTGCCGGTTTGAGTCCCGGCTGCTCCACTTACAATCCAGCTCCCTGTTAATGTGCCTGGGAAAGCAGTAGAAGATGGCTCAAGCCCATGGGCCCCTGCACCCATGTGGGAGACCCAGAAGAAGTTCCTGGCTCCTTTCTTCAGATAGGCTCACCTCCAGCCGTTCCAGCCATTTGGGGAGTGAACCAGCAGATGGAAGACCTCTCTATCTCTGCCTCTCTCTGTAACTCTTTCAAGTAAATAAAATAAATCTTTAAAAACAAACAAAGAAGAAAAAAAAAAAAAACCTGACTGGGCTTCAGAGGCTTCCAGGAAGAGATGATGGCGCTGTTTCCTATGCTCCACCTGGAAGCCCAATCTATTGCCATTTGGAGTTCAAAGGACTAACTAACATCTAAACTTCCCAGATACAGGTAAATTATGGTATGTCAACCTGATGTACTTCACTGATATCCTTACCTTCTGTAAAAGTAACTGTTCTGAAGAGCCACACTTCAACATTGAAAAATCACAGTACACAGTATCAAGCAAACATAAAATACAAAACTGTACCTGCCATAATTATAACCACTATTGGGTAAAAATTACATGCATAATCATCATCCTCATCACCTCCACCACCACTGGATTTGTTACTGATGAGTTTACAAGTAGTTTACTCTCCTTTTGCCTTCAATACTGCAGAGTTCTTCATAAAGTTAATATTAATAAATACAACCAAAATGTTTTAAATACTCTACCTCAGGAGTATCTAAAGAACATCAGGACTTGGACAACTGATCATTTTTCCTATCATTCTGGGAGTTAGTTGGCCCAGAACCTATTCCAATGAACATGGTTGAGGATTTGGAATGAAGGAGTGAAGAAATGCTAAGGCAAGAATTCAAGTGCTTTGAAATACCTACCTGAGAAAGTGGCTGTGAATATTAACAAAGGCAAGCTGGTCAGAGGCCCAGTACAGGGTTTGGCATGCAGTAGGAGCTCAGTCAATGTTAACACACAATCCTAATTATTCATGGATTCCATATGTGTGAATGAGTCTACGTGCCAACAGCTCTCTCTAACTCAAAATCAATACCTGTGGCCCTTTTAGATCATAAGAGGACATGCACAAGGCAGCAAAAAACTGAGTCACCTAACGTGTACATTCCTAGTTGAGGTCAAACAAGGTGACAATCTGGCTTCTTGTTTCAGCTCATTAAACAAGTGTCCTCCCCATGGTCTATTTGGTGCTACATTTCTCAAATTTTTGTGCTTCTGCTTTATAACACTAGCCCCCAAGTATAGTTCTAAAGTGGTATCTAGTGTTCCAGAGCACAAGGCAGTGATGTGCTTTAGGGAGAAAATACATGTTAGACAATACATGTTTGTTCCAGGCACAAGTTCTAGGGCTGCCGGCCCTGAGCTCTATGTTGATGATTACAAATACACATTAAATAATCTTTAAGCAAATAAATAATCTTTAAGCAAATAAAATAAGGGTATATATCTATCAGTTGATGACCAGGAACCAAATCTGGTGTTCCCCTAGGAGCAATGGTTGGGGGTTTGCTTATTCAGCACTTACTTACTTACTGCAGTGACTTCACAGAATGTAACCACCATAAGCAATGAGAATCAACTCTTGTGAAAAGGGCATGAGGACTTTACTTATTGAGCTAAATTTTGAGTCTCAGCCAGCTGACTAGAAAGCTACTTGTACAATTTAAAAATAGCTTGGTAAATCCACAGAGTCCCCGATGGGTTCTGGAGTGAGTCCAGAAAAGGTCTCTGTAGAGTTTACTGCTCTGAACTGCAAAGAAGTATCTCCTAGAGTAGACCTTAATGTAGCTGTGCTATCCAGAACAAAAAACAGATCACAAAACAGCTTGTTTTGTTACACATACATATGCATTTTTATGGGTATATCACATAGGGAAAAAGTCTAGAAAAGACACAACAGATGTGAATAGTATTATCTCTGAAAGCTATTTTTCCTGTAGACAAAATACTGAAATACATGCGAAGCACAAAAATAAACATAGAAGAAGGCAGAATATAGGATCGCAAGTCTGATTGCTATTGAGTAGCTACTGGAACCCTGAAAAATGGCTAATTTGAATCAAAATGTGCTGTACATATAAAACACACAAAGGATTTCAAAGAGCATAAAAAATGTAAAACATCTCAAGGGTTTTTTTCATTAATAACTTTTTACAATGATTCTAAGTTGAAATAATATTTTAGATATACTAGGTTAAATAAAAGATCATTAAAATTCTACCTGATTCTTTTCACTTGTTGAATGTGGCTACTAGCAATCATATATGTGGTGCATACCATATTTCTGTGATTTCTAGTGGAACACTGGGCTTACATCTTGAAGTAGGCCTTGGCCCCTAGTTTTTACAGGAACAAGTAAGCTAAAATAAGCAGCCAAACAAGAAAAGAATGGTTTTGTCAGCACAAACTGCGAATGGCCTCTCTACACCCAGCTAATGAAATTTCACTTCCCTATACAAGTGATCATTCAACAAAATTCTGGACTATGAGAGATGAATTCAAGGTATTGACTATTACTTCAGAAAGTCTCCTTAAATTGAAGGTAGCCAGAAAATATTTCATCCTCCACTCCTTCAATCCTATTCCTGCAATACAGATACAATGGCCGGTACTCCAGCAACTATTTTGGATGACGAATTTGAAGAAGGCAGGATGGTGAGCTAGAAACAATACTGACATACCTTCAAATTTCTTCTGCTTACAAAGAAATTACTTTCTATCTTGTTTACACTCATGTTACTTTGGGATTTTCCATTATATATAATGACTAGACACTGACCTTTGAGTTATTCTTGAAAGACTCTATCAGCAAAGACAGCTTCCTCTGTAACTCTTGCAAGTCCTTTGAGATACTCGGGGACTCTTCTTTCACCATCCTGAAGGTTACTTCAGTCTTCCCTAGGATTAATTCTCCTGTCAGTCAATCAGTGGAGCGCACAGTCCAATCCCTCATGCCACTTCGTCTCTGTCACTGGAGAAAAACAAAAATGTTTCTGAAATCATTAAAGGTCTCCACCTAACTGGTTCAACAAGAGCTCCTCACACACTGAGGGCACGCAGATAGAGGGTAACTTGGCAATATTTATCGAAATTTCACATTGCACACACTTTAACCCGGTAATTGATTCTCTAGAAACCTAAATAACCAAACAAGTTTATAAAAATGTAGCCAAAGGATGTGCAGCACATTGCTGTTTATAATATACAATGACTGGCAGGACACTGGGAAGAAGCTAACTGCCCTTCAGGAAGAAACTGGCTAGATAATGGTAAATTCAGTCACTAAAATGATGTTACTAATCGGTGACATTAAAAAGATGTTCAGGGGCCGGCGCCGTGGCTCACTAGGTTAATCCTCCACCTGCGGTGCCGGCATCCCATATGGGCACCGGGGTCTAGTCCCGGTTGCTCCTCTTCCTGTCCAGCTCTCTGCTGTGGCCCAAGTGCTTGGGCCCTGCACCCACATGGGAGACCAGGAGGAAGCACCTGGCTCCTGGCTTCGGATGGGTGCAGCACCAGCTGTAGCGGCCATTTGGGGAGTGAACCAACGGAAGGAAGACCTTTCTCTCTGTCTCTCTCTCTCTCACTGTCTATGACTCTAACTTTCAAATTAAAAAATAAATAAATACATAAATAAAAAGATGTTCATGATACATTTTTTCTCTCTCTCTTTTTTTTTTTTTTTTTTTTTTTGACAGGCAGAGTGGACAGTGAGAGAGAGAGACAGAGAGAAAGGTCTTCCTTTTGCCGTTGGTTCACCCTCCAATGGCCGCTGCGGCCGGTGCATCTCACTGATCCGAAGCCAGGAGCCAGGTGCTTCTCCTGGTCTCCCATGCGGGTGCAGGGCCCAAGCACTTGGGCCATCCTCCACTGCACTCCCGGGCCACAGCAGAGAGCTGGCCTGGAAGAGGGGCAACCGGGACAGGATCGGTGCCCCAACCGGGACTAGAACCTGGTGTGCCGGCGCCGCAAGGCGGAGGATTAGCCTAGTGAGCCGCGGCGCCGGCCCAAATATGTCTTTTATGTATATACTGCAGAGTAAAAGATATTGGACATATAACTAAATATTAACAGTATCATCACTGAGAGTCTATTTTTTTAGCATGGCAAAACGCTGAAAAACAAAACAGAAAGCAAGCTGAGGACACTATTTCAAGGCACATTGACCTTAAAAAATAAAAATGCCTTTTTAGTGAGACAATGATGTGGCCAATCTCTTTTCTTTATTTACTACCCATATTGTACAGGTTGGTTCCTAATGCCCTAAACCAATCTCTGTTTGCTTGTGGGTAAGTCTCTTCCCAGTTACAAGAGCTGTGCTTCAGGGAGAAGACCTTGCCACAGTTACATCCTATGACTAAGGAGCCTGGAATTTCTGGGACGCTCACATCATTTTTATTTATTTTTAATAAGGGCAATTGGTTAAATATATTTTTTGATCCTTGCTGAGCTTTTATACTCCCCCCAAACTGCTTATTTTATGGTCCCCCAAACAAGATATCTTTTCCATTTCTCCCTTGCAATTGACCCCCTGACCTGTAACACAAATGCCTAACGCATTCAGTCACAGTGGCCAAAATTAACTGAGAACCTCACATTTATTTACCATACTGAATATCCTGCACGCTAATTATGTGAGTTACAAAGCAGAAGTTTTCCAATAGCTACTACAGGGTCTTGTGGGCAAACGAAAGCGCATTTTCAGGGCTCCAGCTAGCGCTGCTCTACCTGCGGACAGTGAAGACTGAAGTCCCTCCACCCCATCTTCCAACTCTGAAGCCGCAGCCGGCCCAGACCTTGAATTTGGGATGTTCCCAGCACTCGGTTCCCCTAATCTCATCTCATCAAGCCCAATTCCCAGGCACATCTCCTTTGGCCTGGGAAACCCAAGCGCCAGACCGGTTTGGGGAGTCCGATGGGGGAGAACGCCACCGGCAAGCCGTCAAGTGCATCGACCTGGCCCCGTACCCCTAGTCCCTGGCTCCCCGCAGGGGTCTCCGCGGGCAGCAGGCAGCCACAGGTGCCCCGCCAACCCCTGCCCCCATCCAAGGCGTCAAAGCACCTCGCGGCTCTCGCGCCCCCGCGGGCAAACGGCCACCCTCTAACGGTCCAGCGGGGAGGGGGGAAGAGTGGGTCGCATCTCTGGCTGGGGGAGGGCGCCTGGAGCCCACCCTAACCACCTCCTTTCCCATCTGGGCCCAGTCTTTTCTAGTACTAGAAGCGGGGGCATCCCAGCGAGGGGGAAGGGGATGTGACCAAGCCGGAGAGGTCACGGAAGCTGAGAAATGGGGACCCGCGGCGGGCAGGGGTGAGGGGTGCCGAGTAAAATGCACCCTCGCACTCGCAGCTCCTCCCTCGGCAGCGACTCCGGGGAGAGGGCGGCTCCCATTTTCAACACTCCTAGGCAGGAGGTCTGACTGGACGTCTTCCCAACCGGGTCTCCCGAGAAGGAAGACGAGGTGGGGTTGGCCACCCTCTTCCCAAACCTTAGCGGGCACTCCCAGCCGCGTCTGGGAACCCCCAGACAAGGAGACACCCCCTTGTCAGTGACCCCGGAACCTGTGCACCCTCTCGAGCCGCCGCCCCCGCGCTCTCCCACAAGTTCCCCGCGAGCCACAGGGTCTCCGCGGCCCAAGCACCCTGGGCCGCACGGAGCTCTCACCCGGTCCCGCGGCCGCGCTGCCGCCGCCGCGCCTGTGGGGGGAGCGAAGGGAGGCGGGAGGAGAAGGAGGAGCCGGAGCCGCCTTTCCCCGCCCCCCCGCGCGCGCGCCACCCCGAGGCTCCGCCCCCTGCCCGCGGCCGGAAGGTGGGCGAAGGCTCGGCGGCGGCGGCGGCGGCCTCGCGGCTTCTGTGAGGCGCGCCGGGGCGCTGGGCCAGACTTGGGGTCCGCCCGGGCAATCCCCCCCCACGAGAGGTGTAGGGTTGGGGAAGCAGAGGCTCAGAGAGTGTGGCTTCCGGCGGCCCGGGCTTGGAGTGGGAGTGCTCGGATCTCCTCAGAGTGATGCTGAGGATGGGTTTTCGAAGGAACTTGGGGTTTGGCCTCCTAAATTCGCGGACTCAGCTCTTCTGGAAGCGTCTGTGGCGCTGAAGACACAGGTGCAAGTGATGAGGTACCACCTAGACTGGAAGTCTTTAGTCGTTACCCTCAGGGTCAAAGGTTATGAGTCACAGAGCCTTCGAGATGGATTTGACTAGTTTTGGGTTTTGTGGGTTTTTTTAAGTTATTTGTTTGACAGAGTGACAGGGAGAGATCGACATAGACACATCTTCCAACTGCTGGTTCACTCCCCCAAATGCGGGCAACAGACAGGGCTAAGGTAGGCGCCAGGAAGTCCATCGGAGTCCTAAGTGCATGGGCCATTGTGGCCTGCCTTCCAGGCACGGTAGCAGGAATGCTGACTTGGCAGTGCGGAGTAGCCAGGACTCTAACCGAGCTCTCTCCCAGGTGGGATGCAGGTGTCCCAAACAGCGGCTTAAACCGCTGGGCCACAGCGCCCACTGCTGGCATCTCCCTTTTACTTATGGTAAAGTTTGGAGCCAGAGCTACAGCACAAATAAACCCAAATCCCTCAGTTCTAAGGATCCAAAGACGAGCAGGAACTCAGGTTTCCTGGCCCAAATCCACAACCTATTAGAGCAGACTTTCTCAACAGCAGGGTTGTTAACATTTTGGGGTGGTAGTTCTGTTTCTGGGCTGTCCTGTGTATTGTGGGATATTTAATAACATCCCTGGCCTCTACCCATTTCATACCAGTAACAAACCCCCTCCCAGAAGTTGTAACAAAATGTCCCCAAATATTGCCAGATGCACCCTTGGGAACACAGTTGGCCCCTGTGGAGAACCACTACCAAAGGGCATACTGGGAAAGACCATAGACTGGGTATCCAACAGTCTTGGACTGTGGTCCCAGGGCTGACTCTTAATCTGTGACCTGGGCAGAGCTACCTCTCTGAGCCATGGCTTCTTCTGTAAAATGGGACCAGAGAGGCTTCCATGGTGGTGCAGTGGGTTAAGCTGCCCCCTGCGACACCAGCATCCATATGAGCCCTTGTTCGAGTCCCAGCTGCTCCACTTCTGATCCAGCTCCCTGCTAATGCACATGAGAAAGCAGTGGAAGATGGCCCAAGTACTTGGAATTCTGCCACCCACATTGGAGTTTTAGGCTCCTGGCTTCACTATTGTAGTCATTTGGGGAGTGAACCAGCAGATGGAAGCTCTCTTGCTCTCTCTAACTCTGCCTTTCAAATAAGTAAATCTTTAAAACCAAACAAAACCTGGGACAGAGATAGGCCCAAGGGTTGGTCTCCAACTGCACAATTCGTGGGCACTTTCCATGTGCATGGGCCTTGTTGACTTACCTCTCCTCTGTAATCTGTGTCCATAGCAACCTGGAGAAAAACTCTAGGTAAAGAGCAGCAGTCACTGGACTATAATGAAGACTGAGGCAATATTGGCTGTAAAGAAATTATAACTTACATGGTACATAATAGGAGCTTAAGAACATTTGTTGCTATTATTAATTCTGCAACCCAATAGTCCTGGAAATAATCAGGCTGGTGGATAGAGAAGTAAGCTTGGGGATAAGGATAATGGTGATGATGATGGTGATGATGGTGAGGAGGAGAAGGGGGAGGATAAACTGAGGACTTCTACTCTAACTCCACACCAGCAGAAAAAAAGGAGCTAAGTGGAGAAAGGACATAAACAGACAAGTCTCCCTACATTCTTAAGCTTCAGGCAGTATTATTTGGCTTCATGGATTTCCTTGGCTACAATTATAATGGGTCTCTTTCGCTTCCCCTGTCCGCAAGGGAAAACATTTGTTTTTATTCTTGTTTCTTCCTTAGTATGACACACTGCAGCCATCATTCCTGGGATAGATGTTTCTTTGGGAAGCCAAATCGCCTGGAATTTTTGTTTAAGAGTGCCATCTAGGGGTGCCTCTGTGAATCCTCTAATTCCTCCCTCCTTTGGCATTTTTTGTAGGACCAGCCAGGTTTTGTTTCTCCTTATGTGTTGACTGCCTCTTCCACTAGTAATATTCCAGGACTGCCAGGATCCTTAGCATCTCTCCGTAGCATCAGGACTTGGCTCTCAATGTACATTTGATAAGTTGATAAAAATAAGTCCACATATTCTCTGAAGGGAGGAGAGAACTTCCACTTTGACTATGACCTTGTCTAAATAAGATCAGAGTCAGTGAACTCAAAAGGCCTCCATAGCCTTGGCAACTCATGACAAGAGTCTAGAGTGATTACTGATGCCATAAAAAAGAGTGTCAGTTTGTTAAGTCAACAACAGGAGTCATTGTGTACTTACTCCTCATGTAGGATCTCTGTCCTAAATATGCTGTACATTGTGATTTAATGCTGTAACTAGTACTCAAACAGTATTTTACATTTTGTGTTTCTATGTGGATGCAAACTGTTGAAATCTTTACTTAATATATGCTAAATTGATCTTCTGTATATAAAGATAATTGAAAATGAATCTTGATGTGAATGGAAGAGGAGAGGGATCGGGAGAGGGGAGGGTTGTGGGTGGGAGGGAAGTTATGGGGGGGGGAGCCATTGTAATCCATAAGCTGTACTTTGGAAATTTATATTCATTAAATAAAAAAATAAAAAATAAACGATACGTGCAATCCTCACAAAACACTTAAAAAAATAAGTCCACATAAATCCTCTCCTGTGCCTTTCCACAATTACTTGCTGCAGTGGACTAAATGCCCCAGCCTTGCCCCCTCACCCCAAACTCTCATGTTGAAATCCTAAGGGAGGTATTTGTCACAGTGATTAAGATTAAGATACTTGTCAGAATACCAGCCTCCTGTAGGAGAGTGCCTAGATTCAAATTGGCTCTGCTCCCAATCTCACCTTCCCGTTAATGCGCAGCCTGGGAGGCTGTAGGTAATGGTTTCCTGCCACCCAGCTAGAAGCTCTTTGCTTCAGCCCTGGGTTTTCAGCCCTAGCGTTTGAGGAATGAACCAGCAGATGGAATCTCTCTCTCTCTCTCTCTCTCTCTCTCTCTCTCTCTCTCCCTCTCCCCCCTCCTTCCCCCTGTCCCTCTGTCTTTCAAATTAGTAAAATAAAGAAGAAATCCTAATGCCCAATTTGATAGTATTAAAAGTTGAGCCTTTGGGAGATGCTTAGGTAATACAAGTGGAGACCTTATAAATGAGATCAGTGCCCATCTCAAAGGGAATTAGAGGTCCCTCCAGCCCCCTTTCTATCACAAAAGGATGCAAGGAGAAGTTGGCAGGCTACAACCCAGAAGAGAGTCCTCACTGGAACCCTACTATGCTGGCACCCTGATCTTAGACTGCCGGCCTCCAAAGCTGAGAAGTGAATGTCTGTGGTCACCCAGATTGTGGTACTTTGGTATAGCAGCCCCAACGGACAAAGATATTTGCTCCAGTTAAGCAATAATTTTAGGCTTCAGAAAAGATTTTCCAAGAGCACTGGGCTGTGAATTAAAAATATGTAAACTTCCCAGGAAGAGATAGAGACCCTAAAGTGTTAATGCTATAGAGATGGGGACAGCCTAGAACCTAGATGACCTTTCTCTGCCCCATCTTGCCAGCTGTAGCAAATAAACATGTAGCACACTTAGTCAAATATCAGTTTCAAGTACACAAGTGATAGCTTTTTAGTGGAACTACGTCCAAATGTTGAGTGGGTTATACTTATACTAAAAGTTCTTTTACTTGAAAAAGTGTTTATCTGCAATTCTAATTTAACAGGGCACCCTGTATTTTATCTGGCAACCCTAGGCACTTGTAGTTGAGGGGTTATAGAACTTGTGGTATACAGCTTGTATTGGGAATTACCACATGAAGTTAAATCAGATGACAATACCGGTGAAGTTGAGGTGGCTGGGGGAGGGAGATGGCACTTTCAGTCTCTTCTGCCAGGAATTTTATTTACTTTTCATCTTTCTCAAGCTACATGTATGTAGGGTTTTGATTAAAGCTACAGAACAAACTTCACAAACAGGTTCAAGTTCCAGCTTTGCTGTTGACATAACTGAGTGACAATAGACAGGTTATTTAGTGTCATAGTTTCCTCAACCATAACACTTGGAATAATTATAATTATCTTTAGGGTTGTTGATGTGATTCAGAGAAGTGATGTTCATTCACTAAGAGCTTAGCACTACTCCTAATCAACAGAAGCCAGTAGTATGGATTTAATGTTTTTGAACACAGATAAACTTAAAGGACACTAAATTTCGGATGGGAGCTCACACACACAGTCACGGGGCTCCATGGCACTTACCTAGCCCATTCTAGTTCTTCAGCTCATTGGATTAGTCACTTTTTTTTTTTTTTTTTGAAAATGAGGTTTCACACCCAATAAAGCAAGCCTGAAAATAACCCTATTTCTGTCTAAAAGTCTCAAGCCCATACCCTGGCTCGTGTATTCCAAAATGTATATACTTTATGGGAGAGTTTGATAATGTTAAGTGATGAAACAGCTCAGGGTTATTGTGACAGTGTGGATCAATTACAAGGAAAGGGTAAGAAAAGGGAGAAATGGAAGTACTCAGTGCTGTGCCAGTACTCTTCACCAAATATCAGAAATGTTTGTGTTCTGGACAGGGGCTTGGTGGTTTCCATAAAGCAACTGGACACAGTGTCTTCAGGAAAGAGTTCAGATTGTATTGAAGCTACTTATGAGCCAGGTCAACTTGGGAATATCATCTCTCTCAATTTGGGTTTTCTTATTCATAAAATGGGGACATCATGGAGTTTGGGGAAAATTAAATGAAAAAAAAAAAAAACAGATAGGCAAGCATGGAACCTAAAAACAGTAAGTCAAGCTTTGTTTTGAGACAACTCTGAAAGCAGCATGTAATGTGTGCTTTGAACATTGGAGCAGCAGCTACTATCGTCCCTTGTGTGTGAGTACTTGTGTATGTGAGTATGTGTGCTTGAATTGCTGTGTTTCTAATAATACTGATATTAGCCACAACATCTACAGAGTGCCTGCTGTGTCAGTTGACCAAACTATCCCAGGGTCCCCAGATGTAGCCTTGGTGGTGTTAAAACCCAGAAGAACATCTGCTGTTCTGAGTCTGCTGTGTATCCCGCTTCCCATGTTGGATCATTCTCTCCTTCTTAATTCTATTAGTATTAACAGACACTAGTCTTGTTTATGTGATCTCTTTGACTCTCAATCCTATCATTATGAGCAATTGTGAACTGAAATTGATCACTTGGACTAGTGAGATGGCATTGGTCCATGCCAACTTGATGGGATTGTATTGGAATCCCCTGGCACGTTTCTAACTCTACCATTTGGGGCAAGTCAGATTGAGCATGTCCCAAATTGTACATCTCCTCCCTCTCTTATTCCCACTCTTATATTTAACAGAGATCACTTTTCAGTTAAATTTAAACACCTAAGAATAATTGTGTGTTAATTAGAGTTCAACCAATAATATTAAGTAGGACAAAAAAAATACTAAAAGGGATAAAGTATTAAGTTGTTCATCAACAGTCAGGACAAGGGCTGATCAAGTCACTGTTTCTCATAGTGTCCATTTCACTTCAACAGGTTTCCTTTTTGGTGCTCGGTTAGTTGTCACTGATCAGGGAGAACATATGATATTTATCCCTTTTGGACTGGTTTATTTCACTCAGCATGATGTTTTCCAGATTCCTCCATTTTGTTGTAAATGATTGGATTTCATTGTTTTTTACTGCTGTATAGTACAGCAGTCTGGCCTCAGAATCAGCCCTTAAGGCATTCGGATCTGGCTGAAGAGCCCATGAGAGTGTTTTAGGCATGGAAAGCCAAGACACTCTGGCAAAAAAAAAAAAAAAACAAAAAAAAAAAACAAAAAAAACATCTAAATGAAAGATCTCTGCAAGTGAGATCCCAGTGGAAAGAATGGGCCATCAAAGAAGGAGGTACCTTTCTCTGAAGGGAGGAGAGAACTTCCACTTTGACTATGACCTTGTTTAAATAAGATCAGAGTCAGCGAACTCAAAAGGCTTCCATAGGCTTGGCAATTCATGACAAGAGCCTAGTGTGGTTACTGGCGCCATAAACAAGAGTGTCAGTTTGTTAAGTCAACAACAGGAGTCACTGTGCACTTACTTCTCATGTAGGATCTCTGTCCTTAATGTGTTGTTGAATGTGAATTAATGCTATAACTAGTACTGAAACAGTATTTTACACTTTGTGTTTCTGTGTGGGTGCAAACTTTTGAAATCTTTACTTAATATATGCTAAATTGATCTTCTGTATATAAAGATAATTGAAAATGAATCTTGATGTGAATGGAAGGGGAGAGGGAGCGGGAGATGGGAGGGTTGCAGGTGGGAGGGAAGTTATGGGGGGGAGAAAGCCATTGTAATCCATAAACTGTACTTTGGAAATTTATGTTTATTAAATAAAGTTAAAAAAAAAAAACCAGAAGGTTCCAGACAAACTGGGATGAATTGTTAGTCATCCTTCTAGCATGTGCAGATTGCTGTATAAGTATTGTCTTATTCAATCTTCAGAGACCAGCCCAGTGAGTTAGGTACTCACATTATTACAGATGGACTTGGAGAGATGCAGCAACTTGCCTAAAGTCACACAGCTAATTAACGGGAAGAGCAGGATCTGAAGCCAGAACTCTGAATTCTTGATCCCAAGACCTTCACCATCATACCCTGTGCTTTTAGACCTTTCTGGAGGCACAATTTCTTGCTGCTATTGCAAAACTCCCTCCCATCTACCTTTCTATTATAAACACTTCCTGCTGCCCAGCTGGATCCCCAGAAAAGGCAGACACCCAGACATGGAGCTAGGTCAAGCCCGGCCTTGTACGAAGGCTTAGCAGAAGTCCCTCCTCTCCTTAGCAACAGACGCTGAAGCTTGGTTACTGGCCCTGGGGGTACAACCTCCATCAGTGTTAAAACGATCCAGGGAGGAGGAAGGAGAAGAATGTAGGTTGCTGGGGGGTTGTTTGGGGTAGTGATTTCTCCCTGGTCTCTGTATTGACATGTAACTCTGCTTCAATTCTTCCTCTGCAGTGAACTCCACCCTGTGTGTTCCTGGAAAAGTTCCAAGCGAGGAGCCACACAAGGGAAAGGAAGAGGGACCATTGCTTGAAGAGTAGAAACCAGGGCAAAAAGCCTTCAAAATCCCAGTGCTGCGCCTTCATTCTCCAGTTTCCCTTTCTGTCGTCTTCTAACACGTTAACTCCTCAGAGGACTGAAGTCTATGACCTCATAGACGCAGCCCTGCGAACAGAACTTTCAGAAAGTTCCGTCGTTGGTGTTGTTCTCTTGGTGCTATAAGGAAATGTGAATTTCAGAGCAACTGGATAGGAGAGGAGCTCCTGTTCCTGGAGAAGCTGAGAGCTCAACATTTATTTTTTCATAGGCACAATTAGAGTGGACACCATGAGCGACAGGAATTGCTCAATTCAGAAGGTAGGTGTGAGATTTATGGCAGACGTGTCTTTTTTTTTTTTTTTTTTTTTGCCTGTATTTTCAGCATGTAGGGAATAAGAGTAAATATGGGAAAGGGGATTCTTTGATCACAGAGCAATTAACATGTTAGATTCCATTGACTGAGCAGGTATGTTAATCACATTTTTATGATGTGTGTTTTGAAATGTGATTTTTTTTTTTTTTTTTTTTTTTGCTGAATTAGACTTTTAGGCATCTTCAAGTTTTGCTGTTAAAAATTCAGGAAGAGGCACCTATTTGCTCTTTTTCCTTCTCTTCTGAGGCCATTCAGCCAAATATTCCAACCAACAAGTCCCAACTCTGGCTACACACCAGAATATTCTGGAAATATCTTTAAAACATAAGAGTTTTTTTTTTTAAGATTTATTTTATTTATTTGAAAGACAGAGTTACAGAGAGAGGTAGAGACAGAGAGAGAGGTCTCCCATCCGCTGGTTCAGTCCCCAGATGGCTGCAACGGCCGGAGCTTCACCAACCCAAAGCCAGGAGCCAGGAGCTTCTTCCAGGTCTCCCATGCGGGTGCAGGGGCCCAGGAACTTGGGCCATCTTCTACTGCTATCCCAGGCCATAGTAGAGAGCTGGATGGGAAGAGGAGCAGCTGGGGCTAAAACCGGTGCCCATATGGGATGCTGATGCTTCAGGCCAGGGCTTTAATCTGCTGCGCCACAGCGCCAGCCCCAAAAACATAAGAGTTTTAGCCCCACCACAAAATATTTTTGATCCAAAAGATTTGGAGTGAAGCACTAGAATTTATATTTCAAACTAAGACCCAAGTGATTCTGGTGTAGCAGGTCCTCAGACAAGTATTTGGGATCTGCCTCCATGAATATGCAGACATCGCATGTAATAAAAATTAAGTAGCCCATTCTACTCAATCTAGTACCATTCTACTCAATCTAACCATAATAATCCTAATTGTAAAAACCAAAATCCACTAGATTACCATACAGAGAAATGCCCAGATGAGCACTTAACATTGAAATTTTATCAAGTGGATTTGTTGATCATAACCAGGCTCATGCCCTAAAGTGAAAACTCCTTGTAATTTACTAAAGAGAAAACTTAAACCTTAGTATTTTTAACAAACCATTTTTCATTGCCAAGTGGTCCTTACAAAAATCTTCATCTCCTCTCCTTCAAGGTGCCTCAGAGAATTCTCTGCCTGGTCAACAGAACTCCCTTTGCTGTGTCCTAGGATTGGTTTCTAGATCTGCTGGCCTTATGTGTGATTCGGGTGTTCCTGTCCCATGGACTGAGATGTTTTCTGCTGTTAGAATATGACTCTGTATAGTCAACGACTCAGTCTATACCTCTGAACTACTTCAAAATTTTATTTATTTCTGCTCAGTTTCTGCTTCTCCTCATTGTGATCTACACAATTCTCATGGTTTTCTTTCTTTGTTATCCCAAGAATGATTTATCTATTTGCATGATGTGGTGTGTCTGTTGTCTAGTCTGAGTGCTGTTATTTCTCCTTCTTGTGGCTCTGCTTTCTTTTATGTTGGCTTTATTATAAGGCAGACTTTCCTCTCCATAACGCAAAGGTAGATGTTGGGAACACCAGTCATAAACATTCTCACAGTGACTAGTAAAAAGGGAGTGCCTCTTCCTGACTAGGTCTGGAGAAAATGTTAGGGAACACTGTATCAACCCAGCTGGGGTCACTTACTTCTCCCTGAACCAGTCAATCACTGTGTATAAAAGAATGGAGTATTCTTAATTGGTCAGGCCTGTTGCACATGCCTTGCCCTGGAGCCACGAGCTGTGATCCTCCACACATTACAACATAGATCAAAATTGAAACAGAGCCAGTTCTGTCCATTGGGGTTATATTCTTTTTTTTTTTTTTGAAAGAATAACTTCCCAATTGGTATGAGGGCTGAAAATCAGGTTCACCCCACACTAAGCAGAAACATGAATGCCAAGATACCTCCCAAGTAATGTTAATATCGTCCTTGACTGCTGAAGGTCAGGGTTCCACTCTTAATCTTATTGTAACTCACTCAGGATGTTTGAAGTTTGTGGTATTTGCTTGTTGCTTTTTTAATGAAGATTTTTATTTGAAACAGATTTAAAAGCTAGGCCAAAGGAAAGATTTTCTATTGACCACATAACCTTCTTGCTTCCAAAGATGAAATACTGACAGCCTTAACTTTCAGTTTGTGAGCTCAGGCATTCCTATAGTTAATAAAGTGCCATGAGTGAATCTGATTGGCCAAAATTTCTGAGAACCACTAACTTAGGCCATGAGATCAGTGAACCATTCTGTTTTTAAAAATCCCAGGCTGAGTACATATCTTTATGTGTTTACCTGTTTATGTTTAATTTTAAGATCCACAGCCTTCCTAAAGTGATTTTCCGTGTGACATTTGCTATTTCCAAAGTGTCGGCAGGATGCAGAGTAATATATATATATTTAGAAGCTACTGACTTAGAAAACAAATTGGCCTATTATGCGACTGGGAGGTTTTCCTACCTTCTCTGAATCTTGATTTCTTAAGCTAGAATGTAGGCATAAGAAAATCTCATAATGTTGTGCCTGGCCCTTAGTAATTTGAAATAATGGTAGATATTATTGCTGTTGTTGTTATCTGATGAAGTAGATGTTCCAAGGGAGATAATGGAGGTTAACTTGAGTCAGCAGTGAGGGGTTGGTGGGCCATGGGAGCTGGCACACTGCGAATGGCTGAGTCATGTATCTGTCTTCCACCCCCACCACCCACCAATTATTTTGAATGATTTTTTCAAATAAATTGATGCAATAATGTTTCATCTTATAAGAGTTAAGTCCAAAATCATTGCCAAAGGTGAAAGTCACAGAGAACAAAATTGCCCTTGAGAATCTCTCAAACCTTTGAAGTGCTGTACAGCAACACATCTCAGTAAGTCCAGGCCAATGGTTGCTCCATCACAGTGCCAAGTAGTTGTCCTGCATATAAAGGCTGAATCTTAAGACAAAAACACACATGATACCCTTCAACACTGCAGTTGCTTTCAGCTCTGTTCAGGAGAGGTAGAAAGGCACTCAGGGACTGAGGCTTTCTGTGGAAGATACAAGTTCACTCCCAAGTATATACTCCCTGAATGGAATAGTGGATTCAAATATCCACACTGTTTAAATGATGTTTTTCCTTTTCACATGAAGCACATAGAGTTGCTTATGTATATTAAACACACATAAAATGTAATCGGTGCTACTACCTGATCAAATTTCTGTTCTATATGTGAGATGCAAGAGTCCATTTTTAAAAGTCACCCTCTTTTAATGACACCTTAAGATAGAGTGCCTGAGGAGATGCCCTCAGAATCTGAACACTTCCCAGTGAGAGGTGAATATCTGAGTTTGCTCATAGATGGGGAGCCAAGCAGAAGATGCTGAAGAAGAGGCACACTGATGTTTAAAAAACAAACCATATATAATGGATGGGAAGAGAAGGGTGTGTTATGGAGAACCCTCTGTACCTAAAACATTTTTGGGGGAGCTCTTTAATCCCAACCAACTTCAAAGGCTTGAAAATATTTCCTAATTTCTAAGGATTGGCTTTCTTCCCATACCACACAGTTCACCAGAAGTGACTCAATACATCACATGAGCCACTCCCAGATGAGACCAGAGCTACCCCCTCTGCCTGCCTCTGCTAATGAAGAACCCTCTGAACTCTATCAGGTATGTTTGCCTGGCTGTCAGCTCTTCTGTTGAGGGTGACAAAGTAGAGAACACACCTTGCCTCTCTAGGTATTCAACAGGTACTCGTGGGTAGTGGAGGACTGACGTCAGATTTCACAAGTGAAATTAGCTGCTTTGGTCATTTCTGCTACCAAGAGAGGCTGCAGCAAGTGTGGGAGAAAGATCTATGCTCTCATACAAAAGTGAGTTCGAATCTGGCCTTCCCACTCACCTGCTATGTTATCTAAACTCTGTGAACTTCTGCATCTTAATCGTAAAGTGAAGGTAAATATACCTACTTTCTAGCCATGCTCATAAGGAATAAAGGCAAGGCTCACAAAGTTATTTTTCATGCCTGCTGTTTCCCCTGACATCAGAAATTATGATCACAGTAGTCAGAGAAGTACAATTGATGTCCATTCAGAAGCTATTTCCACTGAGTGTGTAGGAAGTAGAGGTATCCCTTGTCATGTTTCACTGTGCATTTCCTCCGTTAGACCATCATGTCACACAGCATTTACCCTCCCTTGATGCAACGTACATCATGGACTCTGGCTGTGCCCTTCAAAGAGCAGCATCACCACCGTCGACCCAGTGACACCATTGGCAACAACTACTCCTTGATGGCCCGAGACCTAAAGCTGAAAGACCTGCAGAAAATCTACCAGCCAGCTACCATCAGTGTCCCTAGGGTCAAGGCTGACCACCAGCTACCATCAGGTACTTGTGGCAGTGTACAATACCTGTGTAGAAGTGGGCTTTGGTGTGAAACTTTCTAACCCTGTGTTCTAGTTGGATCGCAGCTACCTTTGGGATAACTTCATTGAGCTTTATTCTCTTCATCTATGCAATGGCAATGATTGTAGTATCTAACATTTATGGACAACTTACATACACCAAGCACTATTTTGTGTACTTGCGTTATTGATTACTCCATGACAAATTGCCCGCATAACTTTGTGGCTTAAAACAACTACTGTTTATCTTACAGTTTCTATGGGGCAGGAATTTGGACATTTGGGTCTGTCACAAGCCTGTAATCAAGGTGTCAACCAAGGCACAGTCATATAAAGGCTAAGGAAACCTCTTCCAGACTTACTGACAACCTCAGGTCCTTGCTGGCTGTTGGCCATAGATATCAGCTGCTTGTCATGAGGGCCTTTCCATAGGGCAGTTCACAGTATAGCTTCTGGCTTCCTTATGGCAAGTGAGGGAAAGAGCAGGTCAGAGAAAGCCAGCAAGACAGAATCCACTATGACTTTTGGAATTTAATATTAGAGGGGACATCCTATCACTTCTGCCATATTCTGTTTGAATCGAGGCACTGATCTAGCCAACATTCAAGGGAAGGAGGTTCCACAGAGGCATAATACTAGAAGTACTCTTAGAAATTGCTCTCCACAGTATCTTACATATACTGATGTTCTTAATCCCACCAAGTTCATATATATATCAGAGCATACTTTTGTAATTTTTTCTTAGACATATTTTGGAAACCCTTAATCTCTCTCAAGCTCATTTTCTTGTTTCATTCCTCTCTCTACTTTATTTGGGTGAATTCCTCAATTACATCTTCTGGTTCACTAAGTTTCTCTTCAGTTTTTTCAGTCTTGAATTTATCATGTATAGTAAGTCTTATTTTTTTTAGTTTCAGATTTTCTATTGAATTCTACATGTAGTCTCCTGCTCCCCTATCCCCCTGACCAATTGCTTAGTCTGTTCAATGATCATAGTCTTTTCATCACACTTGGAGGATTTATGTTTCTTTTTTTTTTTGGACAGGCAGAGTAGACAGTGAGAGAGAGAGAGACAGAGAGAAAGGTCTTCCTTTTCCGTTGGTTCACCCCCCAATGGCCACTGTGGTCGGCACGCTGCGGCCAGCACACCGCGCTGATCCAAAGCCAGGAGCCAGGTGCTTCCTCCTGGTCTCCCATGCAGGTGCAGGGCCCAAGGACCTGGGCCATCCTCCACTGCCTTCCTGGGCCACAGCAGAGAGCTGGACTGGAAGAGGGGCAACTGGGACAGAATCCGGTGCCCCAACTGGGACTAGAACCTGGGGTGCCGGCACCGCAAACAGAGGATTAGCCTATTGAGCTGCGGCGCCGGCCAAGGATTTATGTTTCTAAGTGGTTCTTAGCAATGCTATTTGTTTATTAAATACATGCACCATTTCTAAGATGTTATCTTTGCATGTTCCAATTTCAAGGATATACATCAAACATTCCCCAAATGCCCAAGATCATGATGTCCAGAGACTTATGTTTGAAAGCCAGAGTTACACAGAGAGAGGCAAGGCAGAGAGAGAGAGAGAGAGAGAGAAGTCTTCCATCCAATGGTTCACTCCCCAATTGGCCGCAATGGCTGGATGGGAAGTGGAACAGCCAGGTCTTGAAACAGCACCCATATGGGAGGCCAGGGCTTTAACCTGCTGCGCCACAGTGCCAGCCCACCTACTTCACTTTGAATCCAGCTACCTGCTAATGCTCTTGGGAAGCAGCAAATGATGGCTCAAGTACTTGAGTCCCTAACAACCAGATAGGAGACCTAAATGCAGTTCTTGGTTCATGGCTTTGGCCTGACTCAGCCCCAGCTCCTGACTTCTACCTGCTTCTGCACCTAGAAGCTGAGTTTATGACTTTTATTTCACACTGCTTGTTTTTGAATCATATAGAAGGACATTTTGTTGAACAATGAATACAGTGTCTTTTTATTTTTAAAGAGTATTTTGTCTGTTATTATTCTGTTTCGAGTATTTTGAGAACATGTAAATATGAACTCAAAATACATCTTAGCTTGGAGTGTTCAACTCACTTGATTCACCCAAAGTATCGATTTTATATTAGTATGTCTTTAACACTTCTCTATTACTTATTAATTCCTCAGACTAGAGACTATAGCAAATAAAGGTTACTAGCTAGTCTAATAACATAGTTTTTATATTTTTATTGAATTTATTTGTAGTTACCTTCTATTTATTGCAAGTGATACTGGTTTTTCCATTTGGACTAGCCATGTGAAATTCTTTCCTTGAAAAGCAGCAGCTATTTGGCATAGTGGTTATACCTGTTGGGGTATCTGTGTCCTGTATTGGAGTGTCTGGGATCAATACTTGGCTCTGGCTCCCGATTCCATCTTCCTACTAATACAGACCCTGGAAGGTAGCAGTGATGACTCAAGTGATTGAGTTCTTGCCGCCCAAGTGGGAGACCTGAATTAAGTTCCTGGACCCTGGCTTTGGCACAGGCCCAGCCCTAACTATTGCCAGTATTTGAACAGTGCACCAGTGGGTAGGTGCATTCTGTGCCTATGTGTCTGTCTGTCTGTCTCTTTGTCTGTGTGTCTTTGTCTGTGTGTCTGTGTGTCTCTCTGCCTCTCAAGTAAATAATTTAAAAAATTTTTATTTTAATAATAAACACACTAAGTTTAAAAGCCTGAGTCTGTTTAATAAGAAATATTAAACAATAATATAACCACTAGTAGTTAGAAAATAGAGTATACAGTGCTGGGAAGTGAATCGACCAGGTAGTTATTAATACTTGTCCAGTGTGTAAATGAAAAGAAGCTATATTCATCCCCATTTTACAGTTGGGGAAGCTGAGGCCCAGCGTGATGGATTGGGGTCACACGGGTGATTAGTGATAAAAATGGGACTAGAGCCTGCATCTTCTGCCTCATCTCACCACACCATCTTTGGTCCCTGGCTTATTCCAAAAGTCACACACCTGTGGACAGAATGGCCCAAGGCCTCTGCCAATCACTGATGCCTTCCTTCTCTATTTTCCAGCAAGTAAAAGCCCATCAGAGCCCATCAAGAAGAAAATGAAGCTTTCTTCCAGAGACAAAGAGGATTCCATTGGGTAAGATGTCACTGTGGGGATCAGAGAATCTAGGGACTTAGGATGAACCAACTCATTGAAGCTTGCACTGCTGCTCGGCACCAGAGCAGTCACATACCCAGTGACTCATGATTTTTCCACCAATTGCTTAAACCTCCAAATTTTAGGCTCTAAACATAAATTAACTGGGCATGTGTTTGTTGCCCTGATAAGATAGCACTTGGGATGCCTTGCATCCCATATCAGAATGCCTGGCTTCATGTCTTGGCTCGCTTCCTAATTCCAGCCTCCTGCTCATGCACACCCTGGGAGGCAGTGGTGATGGTTCAAATGCTTGGGTCCCTGCCACCCAAATGGGAGACCCAGTTGAGTTCAGGTTCCTGGCCTAGCTCTGGCTGCTTATTGCAGGCATCTCATGGAGTGAACAATGGATAGAGGACTTTTGTCTTTTTGTCTGTGTTTCTCTGCCTTTTAAATAAAATTAAAATAAGTAAATAAAAACACTTTTTAAAAAATAACCAACTGAGCAAAGCCAGTACTGACACACACGTGAATTGTTGAGTATTAAGGGCATATTTGAAGTATAAACCTATACTGATAGATGACACAAGGCTGCTATTACAGAACCACACTTCCTGGGTTGAAGAAAGTAGGCCTGACACCAAGCACCAATGGCTGAGCTGTGTCTGCTTTTCAGGATCAGCTTGGCCGGCAGCACCTCCACCTCACTACCCATGAAGAAGGAAGTGGAACAATCTTTGACCCTCCCAGGAAGCAGACCTATGAGTCCAGAACAACAAATCAATGTGATGTTACAGCAAGAGATGGAAATAGAAAGTAAGGAAAGCAAACCATCTGAACTGGATCTGGAGGTAGGTTCTTGTTGGACCTTTTCTCTGTTTGCTAAGTCTTTCTCTTGGCATCTCAGTGAATCTACAACAGGAAAGAATAGCAGAGTCACCTGGGGAATGTTTTTAAAAATACCAAAATCTGGACCCCATGACAGACTGTGGAATGGAGGGTGTGTGTGTTTGTGAGTGAGAGAGAGAGAGAGAGAGAGAGAGAGTTCCCTGCAGTAAAGTCTCAAGAATCAGTGCCTTTGAGTTTTCGGCTGTTTTTTTTTTTTGTTTGTTTGTTTGTTTGTTTGTTTTTTGACAGGCAGAGTGGATAGTGAGAGAGAGAGACAGAGAGAAAGGTCTTCCTTTTGCCATTGGTTCACCCTCCAATGGCCGCCGCGGTAGGCGCGCTGCGACCTGCGCATCGCGTTGATCCGATGGCAGGAGCCAGGTGCTTCTCCTGGTCTCCCATGGGGTGCGGGGCCCAAGGACTTGGGCCATCCTCCACTGCACTCCCTGGCCACGCAGAGAGCTGGCCTGGAAGAGGGGCAACCGGGACAGGATCGGTGCCCCGACCGGGACTAGAACCCGGTGTGCCGGCGCCGCAAGGCGGAGGATTAGCCTAGTGAGCCGCGGCGCCGGCTTGCCCTATGGCCAGGGAGTGCAGTGGGGGATGGCCCAAGTGTTTGGGCTCTGCACCCCAGGGGAGACCAGGAGAAGCACCTGGCTCCTGCCATCGGAACAGCGCGGTGCGCCGGCCGCAGCGCGCTACCGCGGCGGCCATTGGAGGGTGAACCAACGGCAAAAAGGAAGACCTTTCTCTCTGTCTCTCTCTCTCTCACTGTCCACTCTGCCTGTCAAAAAAAAAAAAAAAAAAAAAATTAAAAAAAAAAAAAAAAAAAAAGAACACAAGTGCAACAAGGCAGCCTTAGTCCAGAAGCCAAATTTTACTTATTAATATTACCTGCCTAGTTCCAGGTAGGTATTTGAGTTTCCAACATCTGTCAAAAAAAAAAAAAAAAAAAAAAAAAAAAAAAAAAAACCTTTAGAGAAAATGACTCATGGGTTTGTAGTGTATAATAAAAAATAACTCCTCACCTCTCTCTTTCTGCCTCTCAAATTAACTTAAAATTTTTTTTCTTTTTAATGAGGCAGTCATTTAGGCCATGTCCCATATCACATACCTGGGTTTGATACTCTGCCATGGATCCTGATTTCAGGTTCTTGCTAATGCAGATCAGGGAGTGGGGGTAGGGGGGCAGCAATGATGCCTAAGGGAGCTGGGTTTCTGCCACCTATGTGGGAGACCTGGATTGAGCTCCTGGCTCCAGCCTGGATCAGTCCTGGCTATTTCAGGCATTTGGGGAGTAAAACAGCCAAAGGGATAACACTCGCCCTGGCTCTGCCTCTGGGTCTGGCTCTGCCTGTGGCTCTGGCTCTGGCTCTTGTGCTTTCTTTCACTCTCTCCCTTCATTCTTCCCTCTCAGTCTTGCTAATAAGTCCTTTAAAAATTCTTTTAAACTCATGGAGACTGAGTATATGCAATTGGCAAAATTCCATGCTAACTAACCCCTTTAGCTATCAGACCCTATTCACAAGCTAGGTACTGTGATTATCCCTATTGTCTAAATGTAGAAGTGGGAGTATAGACTAATAAAGAGATCCTGTGGCTTGTAGCTGTCAGAGGAGGAAAATATCCCCCAAGCCTGAGTGAGATCTGTGTTAGTTCTACTCCAGCCATGGGCTTTGGAGTTCAGAAAACGACATAAACACACAAACTCAACAAAAATGGCCAGTGTGATCCAATGACCTCAGCAAGCTTATTTATTTAGGGTTTTGCCTTGAAGCTGCTGAATGGCTCAGTGGCTTTGAGAACAAATCATTACAGCTGGGTGAGAAGCACAACATGTGGGAAAAGTGTTTCAAATCAGCTTTGACTTTCATTGCCAATGACCTATGGGCAGACGAGACTGCTGCCAATACTTGCAGCTCACCTCTTTCCAAGTTAATGGAAGCAGCTTATTACAGGTGCTCCTTATGACGATGGTATTGCATACTGACAAACCGATTGTACACTGAAAATAGCCCAAGTAAAACATATGCATTGAATCTACTTTACTGACAGAACATCCTAGCTTAGCCACACAGCCCACTGTAGAGGGGCTGACTGGGAGCTGTGGCTGCTGTCCTGGCCAGCACTGTGAGAAAAGAATGTACTGCACAATGCTAGCTGGGCAAAAGACAAAAATTCAAAACTCAAAGTAAAGTTTCTGCTGAATGTGTACTGCTTTTGCACCATCATAAAGTTTAAAAAAAAAAAAAAAAGGTAAATGTAGCCATCATAAGTCAGAGACTGTCTTTTTAGGATAGGATTGCCAAAGTTCTCTGATTTTAAGAACTGCTTGGGTGTCATGTAGGGAGTAAAATTCTTGTTAAAATATAGATTCCCAGCCTGTTCCTCATGCAGATAGAAGGTTTTATTGCACATCTCCTCCAGGTGGTTCTTATCTTCAAGCAAATTTGAAAAATTCTGTGTAGCTGTTTAGAGCAGAGATATTTTGTTATCAGCCAGACCTGGCCGAAGCCCTAGTTTTGTCTCAGTGCTAATGGCTTTTCCCAGGCCATTAGCAGGGAGCTGGGTTGGAAATGAAACACCTAGGACTTGAACAGGCACTCATATGGGATACTGATGTTGTAGGAGGCAGCTTTACCTGCTAAACCACAATGCCAGCCCCAGGGGCATGGATTATTTTTAATATTTATTCATTTTCATTTATTTGAGAGAGCAAGAGCAAGAGAGAAATAGAAATCTTTCATCTTCTGGTTCACTCCCCAAATGCCTAGAAGAGCTGGGGCTGATCTAGGAACCCAGAATGTGGTCTGTGGCTCCCTTGTGGGTGGCAAGGACCTAAGTACTTGAGCCATCACCTGCTGCCTCTCAGGATGCCCACTAGCAGATGGCTGGATTATTTGAGTCCACTTCAGGAGCTTGTCATTTCCCTTAATAAAAGTCACCAGATATACTGCCTTCATCCTTGTCCTCCATACTCATCCCACTGTTCTTAGCTGCAAATCCTTTGACAAATCCTTCCCGATATGTCTCTACCTTCTGTTGAATCCTCTGGAGTCATGGGCAAAACTTGCCAGTGATGTCATTGCAGCGAAATCATAAGTATGAAAAGCAACAGGCCCAGAAAGTGTGATTGTAGCAAGTGAAGGGTGAGGATGGGTGCTGTATGAACAGGATCCCTTGGCACCTAATGGGTGGGACTGGTGGCCACAGGTGCCCAATCACAATTTTTTTTTCTTTTTCTTTTTCTTCCTGGTGGTTTGTTAATGGAAGAGATACTATTACTACTTGAACAATGGAATACGAAAAGACATGATTGCCCCTGAGGAAGACGAAGTGATGGTTCGGATTTCAAAGCTGATTTCTAACTCACTGCTAACAAGTCCCTTCCTAGAACCCTTGCTGGTTGCCCTCATGAATGAGAAGGAAAATGACTATTATGGTAGCCTCATGAAAAGCATTGGTAAGGCTGAGCATAAATGGGGTTGGAGATTTCTATGGGGAGGATGCCTTCTTTCTTTCCATTGTATCAGTTGCCACGTTGGTTCCACTAAATACGCCAAAACTCATCTAACATTTAATTCAAATGCCCCTGCCATTAATGTCTACAACAGCACTTTCCTCACTTTAACGTATACCCACATCATCTGGGGAACTTGTTAAAATGCAGATCTGAATGTAAGGCAGGGCCAAGATTCTATTTTTCCTTTTTTTTTCTTTTTTTAAAGATTTATTTATTTATTTGAAAGAGTTACACAGAGCGAGGAGAGGCATAGAGAGATAGAGAGGTCTTCCATCTGATGGTTCACTCCCCAATTGGCCTCAATAGCTGGCACTGTGCCAATCCAAAGCCAGGGCCCAGGAGCTTCTTCCAGGTCTCCCACACAGGTGCAGGAGCCCAAGGACTTGGACCATTTTCTACTGCTTTCCCAGGCCATAGCAGAGAGCTGGATGGGAAGAGGAGCAGCCAGGACTAGAACCGGCACCCATATGGGATGCCGGTGCTTCAGGCCAGGGCGTTAACCCACTGTGCCACAGCGCCGGCCCTGATTCTGTGTTTCTTACAAGTTCTCAGGTGATGCAGATGTGACTGATCCTGGAGCAATGCTGTGTGTTAACAATAGTTTACTCAAGCTTCATAATCTAACTCAAGGAGCAGGCACATGGCCTAGTGCATCCCACATCAGAGTACTTGGGTTTAACTCCCAGCTCTGGCTCCTGATCCCTGCTTCCTGCTAATGCAGATCTTGGGAAGCAGTGGTGATGGCTCAAGTGGTTGGCTTTCTGCCACCCACAAGTGAGACCTGGACCGAGTTCACAGCTCTCTTGTTTAGCCCTAGCCCACCCCAGCCATTGCAGACATTTAGGGAATAAGCCAGTGAATGGGAGTTTTCTCTCTCTCTCTCTGCTTCTCAAATAAGTGAATAAAAATTATAAATAAAATCTAGCTCAAACCCAATATTTTTGTCTCTCACTACACTCCACAGTGGTCACTCCATCCTCTGCATTCATTGCACTTGCTTGTCTCTACTTTCAATTCATCCTGCTTTAAAACTTTGCCCATGCCTTTCTTTCTTTAAGATTTATTTTATTTATTTGAAAGACAGAGTTACAGAAAGAGGTAGACAGAGAGGTCTTCCATCTGCTGGTTCACTCCCCAGATGTCTGCAACAGCCAAAGCTGCGCCCATCTGAAGCCAGGAACCAGGAGCTTCTTCCAGGTTTCCCATGTGGGTGCAGGGGCCCAAAGACTTGGGCCATCTTCAACTGCTATCCCAGGACATAGCAGAAAGCTGGATTGGAAAAGAAGCAGCCGGGACTAGAAACGGTACCCATATGGGATGCTGGTGCTTCAGGCCAGGGTGTTAACCCACTGCGCCACAGTGCCAGCCTCATGCCTTTATTTCTTAACTGTTATTTAACACTGGCATTGATATTTCATTTCCCTTGGGTATTAACTCCTTTCTTATTCTAGCTGTTTGATGGTGACAGATATATTATTGATCCTCCTTTTCATCTTTTTTTTAAAGATTTATTTTATTTATTTGAAAGACAGTTACAGAGAAAGGTAGACAGAGGAAGAGGTCTTCCATGTGCTGGTTCACTCCCCAGATGGCCGCAATGGCCGGAGCCATGTTGATCCGAAGTCAGGAGCTCAAGGACTTAAGCCATCCATTGCCTTCTCAGGCCACAGCAGAGAGCTGGATCAGAAGAGGAGCAGCCGGGACTAGAACCAGCATCCATATGGGATGTGGCACTTCGGGTCAGGGCTTTAACTCACTGCACCGCTGCGCCACAGCGCCAGCCCCATCCTCCCTTTAATCTTTAGCCTAGTGTCTTGTGCACACAGTAGGTCATTGGAAAATATTTGATGACCGGTCAGTGTTGTGAGAAACACATCAAAGAGCAGGGGTAATCCTACTAGTTACTCATGTTGCTATTCTATGTGGACACAGATAGCTCTACTGCACTGTCTAATTATCTTTATTTTCCTAACTAGCTCCTAATGGTGTCAGTGTAATGGCTTCTTGTATACCAAGGCTCCTAAAAATAGACATCTAAGATCCTTTCAATTCCAGTTCCGATTTATGTCTCCGGTATTTTCCCCTTTAACTTCACTACTGTACCTGAGCTTCCTGCTGCTACCCAGCTCACAGCTCTCCATAAGCATGTCATACAAAGTGATGGCACTGCACTTCCTTACATGCTGTTCCCTCTGCCACTGATGCTCTTCCCTTCTTTTTCTAACAAACTCCTACTCATTCGTTATGACCCAAAACAAATGTTACTTCCTCCATGAATCTTTTACTACTCTTTCTCTCCTCAGCATGTAGAATATTTGGCCTCTAAATTTTCTTTTTTTTTTCTTTTTTTCTTTTTTATTTGGCAGATAGAGTTAGACAGTGAGAGAGAGAGAGAGACAGAGAAAGGTCTTCCTTCCGTTGGTTCACTCCCCAAATGGCCACTACTGCCGGAGCTATGCTGATCCGAAGCCAGGAGCCAGGTGCTTCCTCCTGGTCTCCCATGCGGGTGCAGGGCCCAAGCACTTGGGCCATCCTCCACTGCCTTCCCAGGCCACAATAGAGAGCTGGACTGGAAGAGGAGCAACCGCGACTAGAACCCGGTGCCCATATGGGAATCAGGTGCCGCAGGCGGAGGATTAACCAAGTGAGCCATGGCGCCGGCCCTGGCCTCTAAATTTTTCATTCATAAGTATCTGGTGAAATCGGTTGTGTTAATTTGTTTAAAGATAGATTGATTGATTTACTTATTTATTTGACAGGCAGAGTTACAGAGAGAGAGAGAAAGGGAAAGAGAGAGAGATCTTTCATCTACTGGGTCACTCCCCAAATGGACAGACTGGGCCAAGCTGAAAACAGGAGCCAGGAGCCTCATCTGGTGCAGGAGTCCAACTACTTGGGCCATCTTCCAGTAGGGAGTGCAGGGGCCCATGTACTTGGGCCATCTTCCAGCAGGGGGCTGGATCAAAGTGGAACAGCCAGGACGTAAACTGGTGGTTGCCAACGGCATCACAGGCAGCAGTTTAAACTGCTATGCCACAACACTGGCCTCTGTTGTGTTAATTTTTTTTATTTAACTATTTTGGTGTGAGAAATTAATGACTTACTAAGGTATCAGAAAATACCAGTTCACTGTCAAGCATGGCACTAGCTATCCTAACATGACTCAACTCCAGGTTCTAAGTGCTTATAATATCTTCAAAAGAAAACACATACAACAATTCAGTTACACCCAGGAATGGCCGTAATTGAAGGGGCATTTTTCAGTGTAAATGGACACAGGATGATTTACATTTTAAATGTTTTATTTTGGGTGGGTATTTTTTTTTTCAGATGTTGTGAAATTTTATTTTAAAGTCAGAGAGAAAAGGAGACAAACAAGAGTACCCATCCACTCTTTCACTTCCTAAATGCCCACAATAGCCAGGGCTTGGCCAGTCCAAAGCCAGGGGCCAAGAACTCAATCCAGTCTCCCATTTGGGAGGCAGAGACTCAATTACTTAAGCCATCACCTGCTGCCTCCCAGGGTGCACACCAGCAGGAAGCTGGAATGCTAGTGGAGCTGGGAGTTGAACCAAGGTACTCAGATACGGGATGTGGACACCCCAAGCAGTGTCTTAACTGCTGTGCCAGATACCAGTCCCATGTTTTAGGTGTTGAAGCTAAGAGCACCTTGAGATCCGTGCTTAATAACAGGGTATTTTCCCTCTTGGTTCTAGTTGATTACATCCTCATGGACCCAATGGAGAGAAAAAGGCTCTTCATCGACAGTGTCCCCCGCATGTTTCCTCAGAGAGTTATCCGGGCCCCTGTGCCCTGGCACAATACCTACAGGAATGCTAAAAAGTGGAATGAGGAACACCTGCACACAGTGAACCCCATGATGCTCAGCCTGAAAGACCTGTGGTTTACAGAGTAAGTGCCTCCCCTCCCTTTTCTTTGTTTGCATGTAAGAGAGCCTGTCATACTGGGCACAGTGGGAACAGCCTTGACCTTGCAGTGAAATCAGAACAAAAATTCTAGATTGCGGAGGTTTTCTGTTGCTGTTGTTGTTGTTTTTGTTTGTTTGTTTTTAATGGGCCCCTCAAGAAAGAGTGCAGATCCTGGTGGGAAAATGAAGACATCAGACTTCACAGAAACACCAAGTTAATGAAATGATGAGCTGTTGCCATCTGGGTTGTTCTTTGGAAAATTAGAGGCAGATATGTTTACTTAATTTTGATTGGCTGAACTTATCAGTAGCTCGTATATTTTGTTTGGGGAGGACGTCTAGCTTTGAACGTGTTTAGTCTTAAGGAAGCCTTGTTGCTTGGAGAGCAATCTTGTTTTTCTTATAATTTTCTCATTGTTTTGCTTTTATTTTAAAAGGGAGTTGAAGATTAAGTCAACCTAGGACAAAGCTCACTGATAAGAAATAGGTGCATTTCCTTCCTTGAACTGAATTCAGTTTTTGAAAGCATCAGAGGTGCCAATCAGGATACTGAAAAACTAAAAAGTCATTTTCCAACTGGGCAGAAATGTATAGAGTGATATAGAATGAGCCCTGAAACTAGACTTCTTGGATTCTGGTTCTTGCTGTTACTAATTATGTTAGGTGGGATAAGTTAATCCCTCTATGATCTTGTTTCTTTATATTCAAATGTGAATATCACAAGTGTATTTCAGAACAATCATAGGAATGTAGCTTAAAAATACATTTATTTTTTAAAGATGTATTTGTTTATTTGAGAGACAGGGTTACAGAGAGAGGGAGAGACAGAGAGGTCTTCCATCTGCTGTTTCATTCCCTAAATGACCACAATGGCCAGAGCTGAGCCAATCTGAAGCCAGGAGCCAGGAGCTTCTTCTGGGTCTTCCACTCCAGTGCAGGTGCTCAAGCATTGGGCCATCTTCTGCTCCTTTCTCAGGCCATCAGCAGGGAGCTGGATCCCCACCCATATGGGATGCCAGCAATGCAGGCAGAGGCTTAACATACTATGCCACAGTGCCATTCTCTAAAAATACCTTTATTATGCTGAAAAAAAAATTTAAGATTTAATTTTTTTGAAAAGCAGAGTTACAGAGAAAGAAGGAGAGGCAAAGAGAGGGGGAGAGAGAGATATCTTCCATCTGCTGGTTCACTCCCCCAGATGGCTGTAACAGCTAGGACTGGGCCAATCCAAGTCCAGTGGGTGCAGGGCCCCAGGCACTTGGGCCATCCTTGGCTGCTTTCCCAGGTGCATTAGCAGGGAGCTGGATTTGAAGTGGAACAACCAGGATTAAAACTGGTGTCCATAGGGGATGCTGGCACTGCAAGCAGTGGCTTAACCTGCTGTGCCATATTGCCAGCCCCTGAAAAACAAATATTGAAATCCATACATAGTTTTTTCATACTATACATTGTCCATGAACTCTTCGAAGACTCCTTATAACAATGCCTACCTCATGGAGTTGTTTGGGTAAAGTGCTTGGAACCGTGCCTTGAGTACAGTACTTGTTCAATAAAGGAAGGTATTACTTTAAATATAACCATGTTGGGACTGGCACTGTGGCTCAGCAGGTTAAGCTGCTGCCTGGAGTGCAACCATCCCATATGGGATGGTTTGAGTCCTGGCTACTCCACCTGATCCAGCTCCCTGTTAATGCACCTGGCAAAGCAGCAGAAGATGGCCCAAGTACTTGATTCCCTGCCACCCATGTGGGTGACCTGGAAGAAGTTCCTGGCTCCTGGCTTTGGCCTGGCCCAGCCCTGGTCTTTGCAGCAGATGAAAAATCTCTGCCTCTCTTTCTCTCTCTCAGTGTAACTCTGACTTTCAAATAAAAAAATAAATCTTTAAAAATAAATAAATACAACCATGTTTATGGACTTGAAAAAAATTAACATAGAAATGAATGAGGGAATCTGTCTTAGAGTTAGTAAAATTGCCAGAAGCTCAGTGCTGAGCAGATAACAGATAAGCACGTGCTTAATTTGATCATGCAGCAGTGCAAATTAATGAATGGATAGCTTCTACTGAGAAGAAAAGATTCGTACCATTTGCTGTTCACGCTTTCCTGAGAAGGTTATTCAGGCAAGAGAGGCACAAGGGTGAACCAAAATCATTTAGAAGGTTTTTATCAGCTGAATGCAAAAATACAAATGAGAAAGATTCGTTAAGGAAATAACACGCATATCAAGAAATATTATGTGAATTGCATATCAAGAAATTCTTAGATCTGAAGAAATTCTTACATCTTAGTGATCAGTTAAGGGTAGTTAATTCGGAAGCTAGAATGAGGGTTGTGGTCTGAGGAAAGAGGAGAAAACCTGGCCTGGCAAGTGTGGGAATTTTGTTAGGATTTGATTGAAGATGAGTAAGAATTAATCGGTGGTGATAAGGGTTAGCTTCTAAGATTGCCTGCCAAACATGGGCCGCAAGTGAGGTCCTCAGGGTTCTGTTCTTTCCTAGCAATGCTTTGTTCCTGGCCACATAACATAGAGGCTTAGTTCACCACCTCCACCAAAAAAACTGGAAATTTAGGCTGCGGGAATTTTGGAAGATGAGGAAAATGGGCTGCAAGGTCATGAAAGTGGATGATGAAAATGAGACAAGAACTTAGACAACCTAAGAAATTGGGCCAGCCAGCGCCGCAGCTCAATAGGCTAATCCTCCACCTGTGGCTCTGGCACCCCGGGTTCTAGTCCCGGTCGGGGTGCCGGATTCTGTCCCGGTTGCTCCTCTTCCTGTCCAGCTCTCTGCTGTGGCCCGGGAGTGCAGTGGAGGATGGCCCAAGTCCTTGGGCCCTGCACCCGCATGGAAGACCAGGAGAAACACCTGGCTCCTGGCTTCGGATCAGCGCAGCGGCCATTGTGGGGTGAACCAACGGAAAAATAAGACCTTTCTCTGTCTCTCTCTCACTGTCCACTCTGCCTGTCAAAAAATAAATAAATAAATAAATAAAATTTAAAAAGATAAATTGGGCCAAAATCTAGTTTGGGAAGTGATTAGGCAGTGACTGTTGATTTAAAAGAGGACCTTATAAATAAATGAAATAAACTTCAGGAAGAGAATTGGTGGACCTGTGTGCTAAAAGAGGCCTTGGGGCCGGCGCCGTGGCTCAACAGGCTAATCCTCCGACTCGTGGTGCCGGCACACTGGGTTCTAGTCCCGGTCGGGGTGCCGGATTCTGTCCCGGTTGCCCCTCTTCCAGGCCAGCTCTCTGCTATGGCCTGGGAGTGCAGTGGAGGATGGCCCTAGTCCTTGGGCCCTGCTCCCCATGGGAGACCAGGAGAAGCACCTGGCTCCTGGCTTCAGATCAGCGCGGTGCGCCAGCCACAGCGCACCGGCCATGGCAGCCATTGGAGGGTGAACCAACGGCAAAGGAAGACCTTTCTCTCTGTCTCTCTCTCTCACTGTCCACTCTGCCTGTCAAAAAATAAAAAAAAATAAAAACTAAAAAAAAAAAAGAGTAAAAAAAAAAAGAGGCCTTGGGTAGTGTGGCAAAGAGGACAACATCCATTGATTTGGGAGGAATAGACGAAGGTGAGGGCATCATAGGAAGGCAGAAGGAGTTTCATCCATTCATTCAACAAATATATATATATATATATTTAAAGATTTATTTATTTATTTATTTATTTATTTATTTGAAAGTCAGAGTTACACAGAGAGAGAAGGAGAGGCAGAGAGAGGTCTTCCATCTTCAGGTTCACTCCCCAGTTGGCTGCAACGGCTGTGCTGATTCGAAGCCAGGAGCCAGGAGCTTCCTCTGAGTCTTCCCACATGGGTACAAGGGCCTAAAGACCTGGGCCATCTTCTACTGCTTTCCCAGGCCATAGCAGAGAGCTGGATTGGAACAGGAGCAGCCGGGACTTGAACTTGTGCCCACATGGGATGCCAGCACTGCAGGCTGGGGCTTTAACCCACTATGCCACAGCGCCACCCCCAAAGCTGCTTTCATAAAGACCTTGGGCTGAACTGCCCCATGGGCCCCACAAGACAGGCGTCAGCATGAGTTGGAGAAGTGTTCCATGAACAAGATGCAGGCCGCATTTTTCTAGCTCTGTTTCCTTCTGCAGCACTGCCAAGTTGCCCAACTCCTCAGGACACTATTCATGTAGAATACAATAGGGACAGTGCCCTCCATAATTGGCCAGTACAACAGCACTGCAAAGCCACATCCTTGGTTGACCAACATTTAGCTGCTAAACTCAATGGGTAAATAGGAGAGGGAAAGAAGTGGAGTGGCCTTGATGGGAGCTACTTGTAATTTGCTGCTCTTTGCTGTCCATCCCTACTATCCTACCCAGACACCCTGGAATTTTTCAACCTCAGTAATAATTGGTGATATTACTCATGTGAAAGAGGTATAAAATGAATGTATGTAAAGTCCAAATGTTCTTCTCTTTCTTGGCTTCCAAATGTTTCATTAAGATACCTACTTTTTCATTCAGTCATTTAAAAAAATAGATAATGTCTCCTGGTATGTGCTAAGCATTTAGTGCAGCGGATTCAGCAGTGAGTTCATTTTTGAGGGGGAAAACAGACAAAATGAACCCAATAGATAAGTAAATTATATGTATGTTAGGAGGTGACAGGTGCTATGGAAAGAAAAATTAACCAGAGTCATGGGGATAGGGGGTGTGGCTTGTATGGGGGTAGAGTGGGAGTGCACCCCATAATATACTTTCATCTGAATCCCACCCTCTGCCTCTCCTGAGATGGACGCAGACTAACACTAGAATACATTGCCTGGCAAGCAGCGCACTCACTCATTCTGGCCCCTTGGGCAGGGCACTGCCTGCACAACCATAGGCACAGCCACAGGTAACTTTCACTGTGAAGTTCATATTTTATCAAAGACTTGAAAGTGAGGAAGTTAGCCCTATGGACACTGGTTGGGGGTAGGGGTAGGGGGTGAATACTATAGGCAGCAGGAACAGCCTGGGCAAAGGATTCAGGCAGCAGCATACTGTTCTCAGAGCAGTAATGGGGTATATCTGGAGCAGAGAGAGCTGGGTGGTGGGAGAAGATGTCAGAGAGGAGATGGGGAGGAAGAGGAACAAGAGTTAAGGCACAGGCTGCAGAGGGCCTTGTAGGCTCCAGGTAGGACTCTGGCTTTTACACTGCAATGGGAAGTCATTGGAAGGTGTCCAACACAATGGTATGATCTGACATATTTTTAAAAGATCCCCCTGATCGTGGGGAGGACTCTCATTGCTTCTCACTGGCTAAACCTCCTTCACCTTCATGGTGATTAGAGGACCAAAAGAAGCAGGGGCATTTTGGTTCAGACCAAAGCAGTCCTCTACATTGTCTTGTGAGGCTCACCCAGAGGCCACACTGAGGTCTGGGTGAAACCAACTTGGCAATGAAAGATGGTGTTTTGCATGGCCCTTTCCTCTGTATCTTCAATGTTGTAAAGCACTTTGATTTGTCCATTTAATATCCAGAATTCTCAGCCAGCCAAATACCAGTCATTGCCAAAGCCTTGCTCCCCAGAAGAATTATCCAGATGGAGGTGTGCAGGAAGGCTCAGTAAACACCTACTAAGTTGATTGATTTATCTCCTCTTTGCAAGAGTTCTTTTGTCATAATACAGTAGGCTAAGCCAGAACCTGCAACACCAATATTCCATATCAGAGCTCTACTTGAAATCCTGGCTGCTCTGCTTACCATCAGCTCCCTGCAAATGCACCTGGGAAAGTAGGAAAGATGACCCAAGTACTTAGGCCTCTGCCACCAATGTGGGAGACCCAGATGGAGTTTCAGGTTCCTGGTTTCAGCCTGGCCCAGATACAGCCATTGCGGCCATTTGGGGAATGAAACTGCAGATGAAAGATCCTTCCCTCTCTCTGTCCCTCCATCTCACTCTGTAATTCTGCCTTTCAAATAAATAAAAAATATATATTTTATATATATTTTAAAAAGTTATTTTGGACTAAGCCATTCCTTCCTCAGACTTGTAGCTTTGTCAGATATAATAATGAGTTTTACTCAACTTACCTTTCTTCTCACTGAAAAAGGAAAACATATGCCCTCTGAAACTGCCCTACAAAATTCATTAGTGGTTATTTTACATATTAAGATTTTCCCTCTCTTTTGGCAGATTTCAAGATCTCAGGTTTGTTCGAACAGCAGAATTACTGGCAGGAAAATTACCTCTGCAGCCTGATGAGTACTGGATCGCAATCCAGAACCACTGCCAGGAGGCACGCCAAATTCTTCTCAACAAGTCAGTATCTGACCTCAGAAATGAGGCTGTGTCACAGTAGCAAAAAGACTGAAAACTCTCCAGAATGAAAACTGGTTCTCTGCCTGGGAGTTGCACATAGTTTGTTGACTTGTGACTGCTAGCTTTCTCTGTCTTCTTCTTCTGCATTCCCAACCCCCTAAAGTCTAATGTCCAACTGCCCTTCCCCCTAATCTCTAGGCTCTCTCTGCATCTTTGAAATGCTCTCATTGCCCTTCTTTGTGAGAGTACTATTCTCATTTCCTCCCTCTGGGATTCTGTCAGCCTTGCTGGGATGCAGGACAGTACATTTGAATGACTTGTATTGGATGGTCCAAATAAACAGCCTCAAATTTCCAAGGTTTTCAGATGCTTAGACAATTCCTTTCTCCTTTGTAAATGCTCTCAGGACTATATCTAGAGCCAGAGTAATTCCTTTATTTAAAATGGTAATGATAATAAGACCTACTAATGGGTTTTTATTGTCAGTGAAAATGTGTATAATAGTTGGCACATATTAACTGCTCAGTAAATGTCATACTTCCTACCTCTGCAGCAATGACTCTTGCCAGCTATGACTAGCTGAGACTATTACTATTACCTCTGCAGCTATGCCTATTAATAGTAATTCTCTGATTGCCAGAGATTCTTCAGCAGTTAGAGACGAGTCATGTAGGATGAAATGGCCAATGGTTTCCCGTGGGAACTAGAAACTGGGGGGCATGGGAGGAAAGGAACAATGAGACATCCGTTTCTTCTCTTGGTTGTCTAATTTCTACTCTCAACTTCTGAGCAACCCCTGCCATACTAGAATTTCTCTTCCTAAATTTACTTCCTTGTCTCCTGTTTCTGTTTCTCTCTTTTCCCCTACAAAGTCTGAATCAGAGACCAGGAACTTGCCAGAGAGAAGCTGGATGAAACATCCCCACTTTCTTATGCCCCTTCACCCCAGTCTCTAATTATACTGAAGGAATTGTAGACTCTTTAAGCAGAACATGCCATCAATACTCCCTGTCTTTTTGAATGAACAATCTCTCAATTCACATCTTACTACTTTCTTCCTAGGAATGGGGTGTTGGCTGGTGATGTGGCCAGTATATGGGAGTCTCAGTGTGCAAGGCTGCTTAGTGGGAAGCAAGCTCATCTGCCTCATCACAGCAAGTGGACGGATGGTTGAGAGGGCCTCTCGTTACATAGATGCCTTTCTGTCTTCACAGGTGGATCCCCACCTGTGCCCAGCTTTTTATCTCCCAGAAGAAACAGTGGGCCCATTTCGCTCCCAAAAGTGATTACGACTCCTCTCGAAACATTGAGGAATATTTTGCCTCTGTTGCATCCTTCATGTCCCTCCAGCTCAGGGAGTTGGTCGTTAAATCCCTTGAGGACCTCGTTTCCTTTTTCATGATACACAAGGTATGGAGGGGACCCGCAGTCAGCACTTTTGAAGTGCTAGTTAGTACTAGAATATCATCATGTGTGTTCTCAGCTGTGAGCCAGGCCAAAGATTAAAATCTCGACTTGCACACATCAGGTAATTATTGTTTATACATATGATTTCTTTAAGTACACAGCAAGTTTTCATGAGAAAATCACCCACTGTTACACTGGTAAAAATCTACATAAGTGGATAAATTGTTAGGATTTTTAAAAAATTACCTAAAATGGAATCCATACCTCTTACAGTATTACAATAAAAAGATCACTTTTTCATATTCTGTGCTATAGGAATGAGTTGAAAAGGTTTCTTAGCAATCTTTGCTTTGATGTTTAGAGAGTGTTCTGTGTATTCATTGAAAATAATTGATTTTTGTCTTTTTGAAAGGGGCACCACTAAAGAAAGGCAGCTTTGTTGATCTAATAATTTTTTTCATAAAATTACTTCAGTGTGAAGATATAGTAAAAGCTTAAAACACTAGTCCTAGTTTTCAAACCGTCATAGTGTCCTCTAAATTTATAAAGCCTAGGGATCAAGGAGTTTATCCTTTGTCCATATTTTACCTTAGAAAGACTGACAAAAATTAAAAATTAATGATTATAAAAGGTTAAAATATAAAGCATTTTTTCAAATGAAGTAAATATGAACAGCAAACAGCTGACTCTTTGCTCAAAAACATATAGAAACCAATGCTGCTGAGTTTTGACTGCAGTGTGAGCACTCCAGAGGACCACCATACAGATGGCGATGTAATTAACTACTTTGCTAAACAGAAGAAACCCAGACATGGAAATAAATGTCACTAAAAGTTTCCACTCAAAAGGAAGAGTAAAATCTTTATATTTCTGAAAGCGGGGTTGGGGGCGGAATTTGCAGATACTTGTTACACTGTAAATGTTCAACAAATGTCTATCACTCATCCTTAAACATATCTAGAAATCCCTAAAATCAGTTACTTAGACAAGTCCTTTATAGCTGCCCTAAGGCAATTTCATTAGGCACTCTAGTTCATGAAAGATATCTTGTGTTACCTGCTTCTGTGGGGAAATAGAAATTCCTCTACATCAATATTTTTGTGGTGGGAAGGTTGACATTTTGAACGTCTGAATGTGCATGCGCATAAGCAACTCCACCTGAGGTCCACAGGTGACTGTTTACAATTTTGTGTTCAGTCAACATGTGTATTGCACACATGCTGTGTACTAAATGCTGCCATGGATATTTCTGGGGAGAAAGATGAGTCAGACATTGATCCTGCCCTCAAGTATAGTGTATAATGGAGAAAATTAGATGCACATATAAATCCCTACAAGAGAGAAAGGAAGGAGAGGGAAATATGAGAGTGCAGAAGTAGAGGGATTCCCAGGGAAAAAGAATATTTTGAGCAAAATTTTGAAGGATGAGAAGGAATTAGAAGTTAAGGTGTGAGGCTGGCATTGTAGCATGTAGTATGCAAAGCCATCACCTGCAATGCATGGCATTCCATTTGGGCACTGATTCAAGTCCCAGTTGCTCCAATTCTGATCCAGCATCCCTGCTGATGCACCTGGGAAAGCAGCAGAAGATGGCCCAAGACCTTGGGCCTCTGCACCCCTGCCCCTGGCTTCATACCAGCCCAGCTTTGGCCATTGCGGCCATTTGGGGGAATGAACCAGCAGATGTAAGACATTCTCTCTTTCTCTCTCTCTCCCTCCCTTCCTCCCTCCCTCCCTCCTTCTCTCCTTGCCCTTAAAAAAAAAAAAAGATTTATTTCTTTATTTGAAAGTCAGAGTTAGAGAGAGAGAGAGAAAGAAAGAGAAAGGTCTTCCATCTGATGGTTCACTCCCCAATTGGCCGCAATGGCCAGAGCTGAGCAGTTCTGAAGCCAGGAGCCAGGAGCTTCTTCCAGGTCTCCCATGTGGGTGCAGGGGCCCAAGCACTTGGACCATCTTCCACTGCTTTCCCAGGCCATAGCAGAGAGCTGGATTGGAAGTGGAGCAGCCAGGACTTTCTCTCTCTCTCTCTCTCTCTCTCTCTCTCTCTCTCTCTCTCTCTCCCCATGTCTCCCTGTAAACGCTCTGTCTTTCAATCTTTCAAATAAATCAATAAACCTTTTTTTAAAAAAAAAAAAAAAGAAGAAATTAAAGTGTGGCAACTACCAAGAAAAGTAAACAATAAAGGCTTCGGAAAGGGAGAGAGCATTAGTCCAGGGTGGGCTATACTACTGCAGCCCATATTTTAAACTTGAACAAAACGTGGTAACCTTCATTTTCTTTTCCGGTGCTCATATGGTCCTATAAATGTATACAATTCACTCTTGATTTTGGAAGGCCCAATTTTGAGATTTTTGTCCTACCTTATGTCTCCTGAAGGATGGGAATGATTTCAGTGAGCCCTACCAAGAGATGGAGTTCTTTATACCTCAGCTAATCATGATCAAACTTGAAGTCAGTGAGCCCAATATTGTCTTTAACCCGTCATTTGATGACTGCTGGGAGTTAATACATAACTCTTTCTTGGAGATTATTGACAACTCGAATGGGATTCCCAAGGTATAGTATTCACTTAATCATCCATTCATCTTTTTGTTCACTTACTGTATAAATATATTTAAATTGTTGTGTGTACAAGATACAGTCAATGTGATATTCAGTTAGGGGATATATTCTCTTTTTTTAAGATGTATTTTATCTATTTGAAAGAGTTACAGAGAAAGGCAGAGACAGAGAGAGAGGTCTTCCGTCCACTGGTTCACTCCCCAGATGGCCGCAATGGCCGGAGCTGCGCTAATCCAAAGCCAGGAGCCAATAGCTTCTTCCGAGTCTCCCATGTGGGTGCAGGGGTCCAAGGACTTGGACCATCCTCCACTGCTATCCCAGGCCACAGCAGAGAGCTGGACCAGAAGAGGAGCAGCTGGGACTAGAACCGGCGCCCATATGGGATGCCGGCACTTCAGACCAGGGCTTTAACCCACTGCTCCACAGCGCCGGCCTGGGGATGTATTCTTATATCCCCTTGAACTCAGAAAGATGATTAGGGTAATAAAGAAATGTCTGTGCATCCCAGAATTGTGCTTCTAACAAAGACATTAAGAGTTACTGCCTGCATCCCTCTGTGATGCCAACTACCAAGGGGACGATGTGTCCCATGCCATACCCAATGTGGGTTAATAATTCATTATGGCTCGGTGACCATGAAATTGCCAAGGACTTTTATAAAATTATGTCTGATTGTGTTTATTTTCTTGTTTTAGTCACTCTAGATTTCTAGAGAGAACAAATCTCCCCTTCCTGGCCTAGGCCCTTTCCAGGGCAGTTACTAACCAGATTCCAAATACTTGTTAGCAAACTTTCACTGCTAGGCAGGGTCATCCATGTGGATGTGGCACTTCTTAGCTCTTCTGAGTCTCTCTGGATGGTTGATGTGGCAAGAAGGTGGGTGTCCAGTTCCACATGGGGAAGGGTCCTGTGAGTCATTCAGGTTCTCTCTCTTCCTCTCTCTCTGTGTATATGTATTTCTCTCCCACCCCACCCCAATGCCTCTCTCAATGTTAGAAATGCCTGGATGCTCTTGAGCATTCTTCTTTTTTTTTAATTTTAAAAATTTTTTTTATTTGACAGAGTTATAGACAATGAGAGAAAGGTCTTCCTTCCGTTGGTTCACCCCCCAAATGGCCACTACGGCCAGCACTGCTCTGATCTGAAGCCAGGAGCCAGGTGCTTATTCCTGGTCTCCCATTCGGGTACAGGGGCCCAAGCACTTGGGCCATCCTCCACTGCCCTCCCAGGCCACAGCAGAGAGCTGGACTGGAAGAGGAGCAACCGGGACTAGAACCCAGCGCCCATATGGGATGCTGGCACCGCAGGGGAGGATTAGCCAAGTGAGCCATGGCGCCGGCCCTCTTGAGCATTCTTCTTTTTGTAATCCTATACCCAGAGGATTCTAAGAGATCAAGATAAAATTGGAGATTATGGGGAAACAAGAGAAGCCAAATACTCCAGTTGATTTCACCATAGAAACTTGTAGTTGGAATTTTGAACCCAAGCAAAACCATGTGGGTATGTGGGTAAGGAAAATAGCGGGCAGTTCTCCTGCAACCACAATGTCCCTAGGAAGGAAATGAAAGAGAAAATCTTATAATGGAAAAGGCTAAACATGGGGCTTGGGGAGAGATAGATGAAGTGACAGCATTGGAGTTCTCCTTCACTGCTATTGATAGGCAATGTTTGAAGCAGCTGGGGTAGGAGAGCCCAGGACTCCCGTGACTGCTTCCTCGAATGGCCCAGCAGGGGCTGGTCCTAGATTTATTGGATTATAATCCCAAGAAGGCATTCTTACAGGTCACAGTTTTTCCCTAGGCCCAAGTGAATACCAATGACTTCATCAGATTATGAGAAAAAACAACATAGGCTGAGTTCTCCATCTACTGATCTCCACAACACTAGCTCCCTACTTGAGCCCCTCGGGTTATTTTATTTCTGAACTGAGTAGTGAAACCTCAAAAGAATGCTTCCTCAAGTTGAATATCTAACATCTAGCCACAGATGGATAGTACTCCCATCCCCGTGCTTTATTCATAATTAAACATGAATCATAGAAGTTAGGGGAGAAAGTCAGCAAGAGACTTTTGAAAATGAATAGCATTCAAGGTACAGAAGGAAGGTGTGTTTGTCAGAGTTACTAAAGGAAACCAAAGGGGGCCAGTGCTGTGGCATAGCTGGTAAAGCCACCTTCCGCAGTGCTAGCATTCCATATGGGCACCAGTTCAAGTTCCAGCTGCCCTGCTTACAGTGCAGCTCCCTGCTAATAGCTTGGGAAAAGCAGCAGAAGGTGGCCCATGTGTTTGGGCCCCTGCCACACACATGTGGGATCTGAAAGAAGTTCCTGGCCCCTGTCTTTGGCCTGGGCCATTGTGGCCATTTGGGGACTGAACCAGTGGATGGAAGATATCTCTCTCTCTCTCTCTCACTCTGTAACTCTGACTTTCAAATAAATAAATAAATCTTTTTAAAAATTAAAGGAAACCAAAGTAAGTATTAAAAATAATTTGCCTTAGCAGTTTTAACCAGTAAAACAATACTGACTGAATACTGAACATGAACACCGAATACTGAAAAGAAGTGACTGAGAGGCAGAAATAAAATGGAGTTAGATGAAATAAGGGAAGGGTTTCATAAAACTGGAAATGCAATGAGTAAAATTTAAATCAACATTTTCAGCCATGTCAGTGCATTACTTTAATAATCAGGAGAAAAACATACATTACTACAGAAAGGGGCTACCAGGGCCCCTGTCTCTCTCGGGCTGGGAGAATTCTTTCACTCCGAGTGCCAGGGAAGGCAACAGTTAGAGAAGGGCACAGGCAGGAGCCTTCAGGGTGATGACAAGACCAAGAAGTCCAGGATCAGAGTCGCAGGGAGACAAGGAGAAAGTAACATTTACCTGGAAAGGACATGATTGTCCCTATTTCAGTTTCACACATTGTGCTTTAAGGCATCAGAGAACATCCAGGTTGAAAGGTGTTTCTTCTTCTTTAAACTGAAGACTTTTTCCCAAGAGATAATCCGTTATCCTGCTCACAGGTGATCTGTTGCATGGCCTGGGGCCTCCAGTTGTTTCTTCCTAAACCATTTCATCCCTGTGACTGACCAGTGCCAGTCCCTCCATCTCTGCCTTCAGCTACTGTCTGCAGCATAGCCACAACAAAGAAACTGCACCTCCACTGGCTTAAAAATCTTTGGGTTGGCCCAAGAGGATACAGATCATTTGCAGTGGCTTTACCCCCTTTTTGAATTAATGTGTTCTCGTCAGAGGTATATAATTCATTTAATGCAGTAAAGCATTCTCAAGATCTTTTCTGAAATCTGTCACTAAAAATGTCCTCAGCAGAGGGCAATGGAAGACAACAGGTCCCTGGTAGTGACTTTGCAGCCTGCATGAGTCATATAAAGAACATTCTCGGACACACATTTAGGAGTTGGAGAGTTCAGCTCTTGGGAAAGATACTCTTAGTGCCTCATGATTGTAAAGCTGTAGCTTTTTATTTCTTCGTGAACTGAGAGAATAACTTAGTGTATCTCTTCTTTTTTGCAAACAACAAAATGGAGGTTCACAGCAAAGTTACCTAAGGTTGCATGGTCATTTAGTGGCAGAGTCAGAATTAGAACCTGTATCTCCAATGACTTTTCATTAGAGAGGAAAAGTGGGGGGGTCGGGGTGGGAGGGGAGAACCACTGTACTGAAAGTTTCCCTTGCAGGTGTTCTCCCTGCAACTACCAAAATCTGAGGATGCCCAAGTCCCATATATAAAATGGCATAGTACTTGTGTATAGTCCACCTACATCTTCCTGTACATGTTAAATCATTTCTAGATTACTTATAATACCTAACACAATACAAATGCTGTGTACATAATTGTTATGTAGTATTGTTTAGGGAATAATGATTTTTTAAGAAAGTCTTTGCATGTTCTGTACAGAAGCAGGTTTTTTTTCCAAATATTTTTTGCCATTGATTGAATCCACATGTGGTACATATATGGAAGGCCAACTGCATTGATTTACCTACACAATAAGCATTTACTGAGCACTTACTAAGTGCCACACTCTTACCTGGACTCTACAGATGCAATAGTAAAGAAGAAAAAAAAAAAGATCCAGGCCCTCACGGTTTTATATTCTGTGATGTACCTAGAACAATGCTTTACACATTCACTTAATTAAAATTGTGATGAGCATTACATAGAGAAAGTTCATAAGGTAAGATTTGAACTGGGAAACCTAGTATACACTGGGGGACTAGGCGAACTCTCTAAGGAAAAGTGACTCAGAAGGAGTAGGGATTTGAAAGATGAATAATCCAGGCAAGAAGGAAAGAAGAAAGAATTGAGGGAGAAGGAAGAGCAGGGTGTTTTCAGCTCCATCCAAGAGGAAACGGAGTTAAATTGCAGCTGATGTCCCTGGAAATGAATCCATTGTAGGAAATTTTTTGCAGTGTTGCGCTATCTTCTGTCTTGTGGCCAAACATGGTGGTTTCTCCTTTTCAGGTGGAATCTATCCTGTTCCCAGAGCTGAAAGGATATAATTTGATCCTTGGAACCGTCAACTCTGAAGAAGAACTTGTTTCTGATTTTATGGATCAAACTTATGAGGTGTTTCAGAAAAATAAAGTTGGCCCTCGCAAGTAAGTGGGTTCCACCACTACTTTATTGTTAGTTAGCCTTAGGGATTGTTTTACAGGTGTTTTGTTTTGTTTTATTTTAAGGCAGAGTTACAGAGAGAGAATCTTCCATCTGCTGGGTCACTCCCCAAACGGCCACAAGAGCCAGAGATAGGCCAGTCTGTAGCCAGGAGCCAGGAGCTTCTTTTGGATCTTCCACGTGGGTGATGGGGCCCAAGCACTTGGACCATTTTCCACTGCTTCCTAGGTACATCAGCAGGGAGCTGGAAAAGATGTGGAGCAGCTGGGACTTGAACCGGTGCCCATATGGGATGCAGGCATTGCAGGCAGTGGCTTTACCCACTATGCCACAATGCCAGCCCCTGTAATACAGTTCTTAGCTATCATCAAATGAGCAATCTTTGTTCCCACACACCCAAAACGTAGACATAATAAGAATAACCAATAAAATGAGAAGTATTGTTTTCTCCCATTTTCAGATGAAGAAATTGAAACTTTCCCAGGGTTACATAGCAGGTAAATCAGAAACTCAGCATTCAAATTTAATGATGGATCCATAGCCATTATCAAAGCTGTGGGGCCACATGAGTTTTAGGAGCATTTCTGGATTTTTGAAAAGTTTCATAGTGCATATATTATATATGAAGGCACTTCAAAAAGTTTGTGGGAAAATAGATTCAAAGGATAAATTTAGGAAACAAATCAGCTAAGATGCCATTGAGGGCACCCACATCCCACATGGAAGTACCTGGATTCAAGTTCTGGCTCCACTTTGATTCCAGCTTTGTGGTAATACATACCATGGGAGGCAGCAAGTGATGGTTCAGTTTGTTGGGTCCTTATTGGCCGTGTGAGAGACATGAATTGAATTCCCAGTTCCTGGCTTCAGCCTGGCTCAATCCCAATTTTTGGGGGAGTGAACCAGCAGATAGGATCTCTCTCTCTCTCTCTCTCTCTCTCTCTCTTTCTCTCCTTCTCTCTCTCTCTCTTTCTGTCTCTCTCTCTCTCTCTCACACACACACACACATTCTCACTCTCACTCACTTTCTGTGCCTTTCAATAAACAAATTTTTTAGGAAGATAAGCTCATTTTGGTTAAAAAAAATTTTTTTTTGAAATCCATGTGTAGCTTTTTCATAACACATTTTCCATGAGCTTTATAAAGACCACTCATTCTGGGACAGGCATTGTGATTTAACAGTTAAGCTGCCACTTGGGATGCCCCCATCTCATTATCAAAGATCAGAGTGCCCGGATTCCAGTCCCACTGCTGCTTCTGATCAAGCTTCCTGCTGATCCATATGCTGGGATGCAGCAGGTGATAGGCCAAGTACTTGGGTTCCTAGCACCACCTGGAGACCAAGATTGTCCTGGCTCCTGTTTTTGGCCTGGCTCAGCCCTTGTTGTTCAGGGCATTTGGAGAGTGATCCCTCAGATGGAAGACTTTGTCTGTCTGTCTGTCTGTCTGTCTATCTATCTATTCACATCAATAGTCTCACATCAAGTTAGGGCAGCTTTTACTTTGAAATGAATTTCTGTTTTTAGAGCTCTTTTGATTTATGGATTAAAGAGAAGGAATTGAAGACCAGTTATGTGAATCTATAGGCTATGCCTGTTAATCATCACAATGTAGACCATTTCACAGTTGCCCATGTAAGCGACCACTAGTAGGGTAACCATGTGATGTGGCTTTGAACCAAAACTTTTAAGAGCAAAAAGGGTGTTATTAACAATTACTGTGGGATAACAGGTGTAAACCTGGACTGTTCCAGGAAAACCAAGACATATGGTCACCCTAACCCAAAGTTTCTTGACTGTAGCTCTATTGATATTTTTAACCACCAAATTCTGTATTGTGCAGGGCTTTCCTAGGTATGATAGGATATTTAGCAGCATCCCCTACCCATTAGATGTCAGTAGGAACCATCCCTCACCCCTAAACCCACCCCTCCCAGCCTCCCACCCCCACCACCAGGTACAATACCAAAAATATCTCCAGAAAGGGTAAATGTGCCCCTGGAGGAAAATTACCCTCAATTGAGAACAACAGCTAACCTAGTCTCAAAATTATGGCCTCAAATTTGTAAGCCCTGCCCTTGTGAATTTGATTTGGGGGCTTCTACTTGAAAGTTCTGTTTTCTTTATTCATGAAATCATACACATACTCCTTGTCTTTCTGGACCAGCAGTTCCAGGGGTTTTTCTTTGCATCTCAGTTTCAGAATCTGAAGTTCTGGCCAACTCTTAGAAGTGTAGCATTGGGCCCCATTGAGTTAATTTGCATACTTAGCATTGTCTTTATTTTAATTTAAACTTATTTTAGATTAGATCACCTCAAACACTCTCTCCAATTTTTAGAAAATCTGTCCAGCCATTTTTGCATGATCTGATAGCAGAGAAACTTAATTTGACTTAATTGTAAGCTCATTAATTCCAAATTCTCATTTTAAAATCAGAATTTTGGAGCTGGAATAAAGGATAGGAACTATTTATTTTGTACATTTATTTTATGTCAGCATAGTATTCATTGCTTTATATATACATTATAAAGATTTACAAAATTCTATCAAGTATTAATTACAATCTCTACTTAAAATTGAAGACAGTGATCTTTGAAAAAGTGAAATATCTTGTTGAAGTTCAGGGAGCTAAGAAGTAGCAAATTGGAATTGACAAAATTTCTGAATTCAGTGGACCTTCAGCTACATTATATTTCTCTTTACTGGTTTAAGCTAATTGTTAAACGCTGTTATCTCTCCATGTGCCACTCTGACTCATCTAATTTGTGTGTTTAATTTTATGCTCTTCTATATGGAAGATATTTAAATGTATACAAAAAATACAGTGATTTACTGGATAACACAGCAGAGCAAGGCATTACTGCATTCCTGCAAGAAAATCATGAAATTGAGGATTTTGTGATGGTAGGCAATACCACTTGATATTTCTCACCTTGGTGACATGTGCTACACCCACTCTAATGAGTAGTCAGTGTGTTTCATTAGAGAACATGTGATACTTAACCATTGGTGTAGAGTTGGTGGTAGGGGGAGGTCAAAGCTGGGGACAAATGGGTAGAGGCTCAGAGGCAAGTCAAGGTACTAAATGTGCTTCTTTCTACAGAGTATCAATGGCATAAAAAAACGGAGAGGTGAAATTGCCTCCATGCATGTTACTGTGCCTTTAGCCATGTTCTGCCTTGATGCCATGACTCTAAATTATGATCTCTGTGAGCGAGCCCAGAATCTGAAAGATCGTCTGATTCAGTTCCAAGTGGATGTAAACCGGGAGACCAATACCAGGTATCATAATTCTGTGCAGACAGACAGCAGTGATATTTGGTTCCAATGGGGGAATGGAAAAGTGACCAAAATTTGTGCCTTCTAGCAGTGACTGGACTGAAATTCTAGTTCAACTTTTCTTCTGCCCCAAAGAGAGGGTAATAGAAAGTTCAATTTCAAGTTAGAAGACCTACAGTGAGGAGAAAACTCTGTGGAGTCTGGAGAAGAAAAGAGAGCATCCTTTGGCAGTTTCTGTCTGATCCTGCAGCCTTTGCTTTCCCACAGGCAACTTTAGGACAATGCAAGCTGCTTCCTAGGCTTGGCAGTTCATGGTCACAGGCCCTTCTCACAGTTCATCTAGAATATATTCTGAAACACAGGGTACTTACAGGTACCCCTAGACTCACTGCAAGGCAGACTTCTGTTGTATAGATCTTGGGATTGTGCTATTCAATCATAAACTCTATATAGGGCTTCATTTGCTGATCACTACAGGTAGGTCAAGACATTTGTGGTTGTGAGGGAGAAAAACCCAAACAAACTCACTTAGGTAAAAATAGGGAATTGGGGGCTCACATGTTCAAAAGTTCAGGAATTTTTAGCTTCAGGGTCTAAACATTTGAATTAGTGTGTGATTCCCCTTTGTCAGCTCATATTTCCTTTGTGTTGGCTCCATTGTCAGACCGGCTATCTCTGGTTTGTAGACCCAAGCAACACCAGGCTTTCGGCTTCCCAGAGGGGTGGAAGTTTCATTTTCTCCAATAGCCTCACAGAAGTCATAACCCTTGAGACTTTGGACTGACTTGGGGCATTTATGTACTGTTGAACCAAATACTACACAAAGAGGGTGGCTTCGATCTGGTGCTAAACTGGGTGTCAACCCCATCTAAACCCCATGCACTGAGAAATAAGAAGGGGGAATGAGAGCTCAGAGGTGGACACAGAAATCATCTGCTACAATGCCTTTGTTTGAGTGTTATAAAATAGTTAATCCATGTTATCCTAATTTACTTCCTCAGAATACTTTATAGTTGTCCTGTATCCTTGGGGGATTAGTTCCAGGACCCTGCACAGAGACCAATATTCACAAATGCTCAAGTCCTTTAGAAAAATGGGAGAAGTATTAGGATAAGACCTATCCATATCCTCCTAGATATACTTTTAGTTCTCTCTAGATTACTTAGACTACCTCATACAACATACATTTATGTAAATAGTGGTTAAACTGTGTTGTTTAGGGAATAATGACAAGGGACAAGTTCTGCATATGTTCAGTATATGTACAATGTTTTTTTCAAATATTTTCTGTCCAAGGTGAGTTAAATCCACAGATGCAGAACTCATGGAGTGCTGACTGTATGGACCAATGATTTAGAAATAGTGACCACTGTTACTTTATGTCATATCGTGAATTGTTCATACATACACACATATATCCTTTTAGCATTATAAGGTTTATAAAATATATATCAGAAATATGCCAGCAAGTTAATGGCCATTATAGCTACCATTTCCCTGGCACAGTATAGCCCAGGCACTATGTAAGCCTCCTGCATACTATAGATTTAATCAATCCTCTTGACAGCTCTAAGAGGTGGGGTTGTTGCTCTCCCCATTGTGTTGGTGAGAAAACTGAGAGTCCAACAAGTAAGGCAGCAAGTGCCCACCCATGGATTAATCTAGTGTCTGTGTTTCCATCATCACACTCAGCTTCCTGACTGAGTGATGAAGTGGTCATATTCCTGGGTTCAGAGCCAGAGGACTTGGTTTTGAATCCAAGATCCTCTATTTACTAGAGTAGGACCTCTGGCTTTACCTCTTGGATCTTCAATTTCTCAGTAAAGGTTTGGGGGCAGCACAGTGAAAGGTTTTCAGCCTTCATAGTACTAAAACACTTTCTTGGAAAAAAAAAAAAAAAAAAAGGCCGGCGCCGCGGCTCACTAGGCTAATCCTCCGCCTTGCAGCGCAGGCACACCAAGCACACCGGGTTCTAGTCCCGGTCAGGGCACCGATCCTGTCCCGGTTGCCCCTCTTCCAGGCCAGCTCTCTGCTGTGGCCAGGGAGTGCAGTGGAGGATGGCCCAAGTGCTTGGGCCCTGCACCCCATGGGAGACCAGGAGAAGCACCTGGCTCCTGCCATCGGATCAGCACGGTGTGCCGGCCGCAGCGCGCCAACCGCGGCGGCCATTGGAGGGTGAACCAACGGCAAAAGGAAGACCTTTCTCTCTGCCTCTCTCTCACTGTCCACTCTGCCTGTCAAAAAAAAAAAAAAAAAAAAAAAAAACACTTTCTTGGGAGAGTTTTAGCCATCAGTTTTTGTTTTTGTTTTTTTTTAAAGCAATAGTCCATTTGTTCCTGTAAAATCAAAGCAACTTGGTGTCTTTTTTTTTTTTTTTTAAGATTTGATTTGTTTATTTGAAAGTTAGCGTTACAGAAGGTGAGAGGGAGAGACAGAGAGAAAGGTCTTCCATCCGCTGGTTCACTCCCCAAATGGCCGCAACGGCCGGAGCTGCGCCAACCTGAAGCCAGGAGCCAAGAGCTTCCTCCAGTCTCCCACACAGGTGCAGGGGCCCAAGGACTTGGGCCATCTTCTACTGCTATCCCAGGCCATAGCAGAGAGATGGATCAGAAGAGGAGCAGCTGGGACTAGATCCGGCGCCCATAAGGGATGCCAGCACTCAGGCGGAGGATTAACCTACTGCGCCACAGCGCCGACCCCGCAACTTGGTGTCTTAATTGATCGATACATTCATCCTTATCAAAATAAGTGTATAACTTTGCTTTATTATAAGTGAAAATAATGACCCATGGACCCATGATTTCAAAGAATGCAGAAACTCCAGGCTGATGGCCTATTTCTGAAATGTCTTTCTTCCTTAAAAATAGTGACTTTGATTCATTTTATCTTCTCATCAGCCTGAGTGATAAATAAGATCTCTTACATAATAGAAGAGAAAGTGAGGCCCAAAAAGAAATCTAACTTGCTCAAGTGAGTTTGAAGTCTTCTGCTGCTGAACCCTATCCTTTCCATTTTACTACCATGTAATTGCTGAGCAGGTACCGTCCTGTTTGTGAAGAATGGATACACCCTAGAATGGAATGTTCTGGGCATAAGGGCAGGGGTGGTGTTACCTTGGAGTGCGTCAATGAGAAAATGGATGCGCAATCCATATCCACCACAGGTACATTTCTTGGCAAAAAATTGAAGGCCCTGAGGAATTATCCCTTTTGTCTGGCTGCTTCAGGGTGAGAAGTCTTATCAAAACAATAACAATGGGGTAGAGAGGCCGCAGGTCAATATAGATTTATTTGTCTCCCCTATGCCAGAAGAAAGGCTTATGGGATCCTTGGCCTTTTATATTTTTTATTTATTTATTTATTTTTTGACAGGCAGAGTGGATAGTAAGAGAGAGAGAGAAAGGTCTTCCTTTTTTGCCGTTGGTTGTCCTCAGTTTGTCCCTGGATATTGCTAAGGTATTATGTTGATCAGATTCCTGACATCATTGACCCATATGCATGATCTTTAAGAGGTCTAGGAGTTAGTACATCTGCTCCCAACCTTTTGGACTCTCAGTAATAGCCAGTGGCCACATGCTACTTATTATGCATTCTTTTTAAAAAAATATATTTATTTATTTATTTGAACAGCAGAGTTAGAGGGAGAGACAGAGAGATCTTCCATCCAGTGGTTCACTCACAAATAGCCACAACAGCTGGGGCTGTGCCAGGCCAGATCTAGGAGCCAGAAATTTCTTCCAGATCTCCCACATGGGTGGCAGCGGCTCAGCCTCTTGGGCCATCTTTGCCACTTTCCCAGGCCATGAGCAAGGAGCTAGATCAGAAGTGAGGCAGCTAGGACTGAACTGGTGCCCATGTGGGATGCTGGCAACACAGGCAGCGGCTTAATGAGCTATGCCACAATGCCAGCCACTGATTATGCTCTCTTACACAAGACAGAAGAAGGATGGATTCTGCTCAGATAGGAATCTATTAGACTTAGAGTTCTACCTGTATTATAGTAGGCCAGACTGTAACAAATAGATCAAACCCATCGTGATTAGAACACAACAGAAGTTTCTTTCTTTCCCTGGGTAGTTCTAAATTGGTGGGAGAGAGCCTCTTTGTGCACTCAGAAACTCAGAGGATGACTTTATAGCTTCAGCACATTAAGGTCACTGTGAGTATTGACATCCTAGACCATCATGAGGAGGAAAGAGCATGGAAGGGTAGGCAAGGACAATTTTATGCCCTTTTCTCATCACTACTTCCCATTTCCCCTGACTAAAATTCAGTCATACACTAATCCCGGTCGGGGCGCCGGATTCTGTCCCAGTTGCCCCTCTTCCAGGCCAGCTCTCTGCTGTGGCCTGGGAAGGCAGTGGAGGATGGCCCAAGTGCTTGGGCCCTGCACCCCATGGAAGACCAGGATAAGCACCTGGCTCCTGCCATCGGATCAGCGTGGTGCACAGGCTGCAGCGCGCCAGCTGCGGCGGCCATTGGAGGGTGAACCAACGGCAAAGGAAGACCTTTCTCTCTGTCTCTCTCTCACTGTCCACTCTGCCTGTAAAAAAAAAAAAAAAAAGGATTTACAGATAGAGAAAAGTTGGAAATTGCTGTAAAAGTCTTCAAATAAGAATCATGTCTGTTTTGATGAGTCTTAAAGTCATTTGAGATGATAATGATGGCTGTTTCTTTCTCTGTAGCATTTGTAATCAATATAGCACAATAGCAGACAAAGTTAGTGAGATCCCTGCCAATACTGAGGAGCTGGTATTCCTCATTGAATTCTTAAAGAAATCCAGTGATGTCACCGTGTTCAAACTGAGGAGGCAACTTAGACATGCAATTGAACGGCTGCAGTTCCTGATGGACTACGCAGACTTGCCCCGTAAGTCCCATGCCTTATGTGCACACATAAATACATATGCACAGTAATATTTTTATGTTTTATATACATGAAATATATTAAAAAGTATTTTATGACCATATGTCTAGGGATAAAGAGTTGGGGGAAAGAGTGTTATAGGAATCCTACCACTACATACAGGAAAAGCTGCTTTTGAAATATCCCCATATGTTAGAAGTTCTAATTCCATGCTCTTAATCCACAGTAAGTTGAATCATACCAAGGAAGTCTTGTTAGCCAAAAAGAGGAAATATATGGACACCTCTATTTCTTAGATGTTTGTCTTGGCATCTTGTGTTTGGTGTTCCTAGAAAAGTCACTTCCACATGTAGAATCATTTTTATAAAAGGGTAGATTTCACTCATCCATAATCTGAATACAGTCCCACCTTTGGAGAGACCAAGACTCCTTCCCTCATGTTCCTGCCTATCTAAAAAGGACAGAACTAGTTAGTGCCCCTCGAAGGCTTACTGGACCATGTTAGAGTTTGGAAGTGAGCACCAGATTCTGAAGGAAAAGTTGGTAAGCTCTCCACAAGCCATTTCCCATTTGAAAATACGTATGCATTACCTGATGCTCATAATATATGTTGGGGGGCAAGGAGCAGGGGCATAGATGGGAGGGAGAGATGGAGACTGGGAGTGGAAAATGGGCCCCCAACCATTAACCTACACTTCATGAGATGTGCCCTTGACCATGTGTATACACACTGGACACTCTCACTGTAGACTCTGCCTCCTAGGTTCACTAGGAAACTTGGGGCATTTTAATTGGCCAAAGCTATAAGATGGGTAGGGCATCTAGCATTGATCCTATTACTAGCACTGAACCAAAAGGAAAACCAAGACTCAGATGAAGTGACAGAGTTTGAAGGGTGGAACCAGGATATCAATCCAAGTTTCTGACTCTACCCACACCTAGCCTGGAAATGCAATAAAATGGAGCGGTTAAAACATAGTTGATTAGAGTTGTGGAGTTGGTTAGACTTGGATTTGAATTCTTCAGTGCTGCCTTCTAGCAGTGTGACCTTGACTTCTTAGCTTAACTGCTTTGTTTCCCATCTGTAAAAACAGAGAGAATAGTATCATCTAGCCTGGTCCTTAGTGAATGCCTGATCAGTGTTGGCTAACCTTTATGCATAGTGGGCCTCTCTAGCCTCTGCCAACCCACATGTGTTTGTACTGACCTCTTATTCTGCTGAATTAATTTCCCATGTGTTGATCTGTGATGAGCAGTGTCCTGCAGCAGACTGTCTATGTTTTGCAGAAGAGGATATCAAATTGAACAGCACTCTCTTCCTCTGGCCAGACCAGATTGAAGAAATCTTTGAAAACAGCCAAAACCTGCTCCTTAGCAAGAGGGATCAGGCAGAGATGGATCTGATTAAAAGGTACGGGGAGATTCTGGGGTTTGTTTTGGAAATGAGACTTGGCTTCATTACCCATGCTGCAGGTTCCTGCTCCTGTCGAGAGACCCCCACCCAGCAATGCGTGGGCAAAAGCTGAAGACAGTCGATGGAGATGGGATTTCCTTTTGCTTCCCACTAAGGGATGTTCTATTTAAACCTGCTTTACTATAGTAACCCCTGCCAGTATCTTCCCTCCCTGCCTGGAATAATTGGAATTTGGCAGTGCAGAGAGGAAAAAAGGCAAAACTAGTGGCATATAATAAGGACTTCTGCAATAATAATAGCGAAACTGTCAGCCCAACATTGAAGACCACAGATCTGTGTGATATCAGGACAGTGATAATAAAGGCATGCAAGGGGGTTGAGAAATTGCCTACTTGGCAGCTGGTCTTTTCCAGTGTGAATGGGGTTGTAACCATTTATTCCTTCATTGTTTTTTAAAGACTTTTATTTATTTATTTGAAAGTCAGAATTACAGAGAGAGAAAGAGAGGCAGAAATATAGGTCTTCCATTCGTTGGTTCACTCCCTAATTGGCTGCAAAGGCTGAAGCTGTGCCAATCCAAGGCCAGGAGCCAAGGGCTTCTTCCGGGTCTCCCACATGGGTGCATGGGCCCAAGGACTTGGGCCATCTTCTACTGCTTTCCCAGGCCATAGCAGAGAGCTGGATCGGAAGTGGAGCAGCCAGGACTTGAACTGGCATGCATATTGGATACCAGCACTGCAGGCGGAGGTTTTACCTGCTATGCCACAGCGCCAGCCCCATATTCCTTCATTGTTTATCTATTCAGTTGGTATTGGTTATGAATTTTTACCATGTGCTGTGCTCTATTCTAGATATGTATTGCATTTTACTGCTAAATAAATAGAGACAGAGAAAATAGAGACATGTAAGAAAATCCTACAGTGTCAAATGAAGTGGGTCAAGTGCCATACACAATGCTAAATACACACACACACACACACCAGCGTGCAACACCTGATTATGGACCACAAACTCATACCAGTTGCCCTGTCGCATTCATGCATGAAACTCCCACTGCCAAATTTTAGCTGCCACAATCCCTGCAAACACTTACAAGAAAGGAAAAGGTTAGATAAAAGTATGGCTTTCTGCACAGAATGGAAGTTTGGGATCACAGGTGAACCCATTTAGTTGCTCTCTTAAAAATATGACCTAGGTCTGCTCCCCTAAGGATATGAAAAATTGTGTGTATGTGCATGTTTACCTACAACCTTGTTCTTCCAAATGGATACTGTCCACCGAGAATAGAACTTAGCCTGGGAGATGAAACTAACTTCTTCTTAAGTGAACAGACTATTTTTTGGAGTGATTCTAAATGTACAACTAAATTGAGCAGAAAGTACAAAGATTTCCTATGTACCTCCCTCCACCCCCATGAAACAAATTCACAGCCTGTCCCATGGAACTCATTTTCATGCTTAATCAAGAAAAAGAATCATTCTTTGTTGGCCTGATGAATGAACAGGACCAGGTTTCTTCATCATTTTGAACCTTCTTGTTCCTAGTTGGGAAAAAGGGATAACATTAGCACTGTCCTCGCTGTTCTGAAGGATGAAATGGGACAGGCTGAGTTTGGACTTACGTGATATTCAGCCTGTGGTTGACATTCCAGAGCATTCAGCTTCCTTCTTTCTTCCACAATGAGAAAAATGCTTCCCAACTTGCAAACCACTGCTTTACAAGCATACTTTTAGAATATTACTGTTAAGACTCATGGGCAAGAACAGGTGCTGTTGAAGAAGAGTGAAGATCGGCCCTGGGAGAAGCGGAAACAGTTGTCGCTTGTGATGAGAGAACAGTGCTGGTTTCTTCCTTCTGTTGGGGAACTCTATGCAGGATCCCATCAACTGATTCCTGAGCTCTTAACAGCAGAGGTCAGCAGAGGAGCGGCGCTAGAGAAGGCTCAGTGAGGCATCCCTGAGCTGAGTCCTCCCTCTGTTGAACACTTAAGTCTTGTGTTCATTATTATGCATTAATCCTGAGAACAGCTTATGAGGGGGGTTGAGCAATAGTCACGCATTCATCCATCTTCTGTGAAAAACAATCCTGCCTCCTCTCCAAGAAACTTGGCCTTATTTGCCCAAACCACATTAATTTTTGGCTTCAGTACCAATTATTCTCCATTTGCTGCTCCCACCCCACCCCAGTCCCCCCTCCTCCCACTCTGTCTGTGAGCCTCCAGTTCCCTTGTCTGTCAGATCCAGGCAGATCTCTGCCACTGAAGATTCCTGCAGGAGATTGGAGAGTAGCTGGGGGGGCTTTTTCTCTTTTCTCTCCCTGCACGGCCGTAGGGGCAGCCCTCTGGATGATGATGTCTGGTACATTCAGTGTAGTTCTCCTTGTCACCTCAGCCCTAGCTCTTTTAGGGCTTCTCTTATGAGTCTAATTTCTAGGTGTCTTACTATCTACTGTTTGTTCCTTTAGCCCTTAATCCATTTCTGTAAGTAGTCATTTCATCAAACTCTCTTTGAACGTTAGAGTGAAGTCTACTTCCTGCCAGAATTCTGACCAACCCACTGTCTTTTTTTTTTTTTTTTTTTTTTTTGACAGGCAGAGTGGACAGTGAGAGAGAGACATAGAGAAAGGTCTTCCTTTGCCTTTGGTTCACCCTCCAGTGGCCACCGTGGCCGGCGCGCTGTGGCCGGCACACCGCGCTGATCTGAAGGCAGGAGCCAGGTGCTTCTCCTGGTCTCCCATGGGATGCAGGGCCCAAGCACTTGGGCCACCCTCCACTGCACTCCCTGGCCACAGCAGAGGGCTAGCCTAGAAGAGGGGCAACCGAGACAGGATCTGGCACCCCAACCGGGACTAGAACCCGGTGTTCCGGCGCCGCATAGCGGAGGATTAGCCTATTGAGCCGCGGCGCCGGCCCCCACTGTCTTTAAACTCCTCTCTTAGACTCCAGGTGGTTCCTGAAGTACAACTCATTTATTCAACCTCATTTCCCAACTGCACACTATTATATATAATATTTATGACATGAAAGGACTTTGCAGACTCTAGTGTGCTAAGCAATTACAAGAAATGAAGAACAATAATAACAGTAATATTGTAAGGTATACTGAGCTTATATACCATTGCCCTCTGGGAAGAATTCAAAACTGCTCTTATCAGATTTCTGAATGTGAGTACAGTATGTAGAGTCTCTCAAAGAATTTTAGCAATGTGAAAAGGCAGCCTGAGTAGGTAACAAAAGAATAATTGGCTTTGTCCCTTCATCACCTCATTTTATCCAACTCGATAATGGGTTCCATCATTCTGAAAGCTCCAGGGAACATACATGATAGTTAGCATTGGGATGTGAGCTTCTCTCTGCCATGAAAGTACAATAGAAAAGCCTTCTAACCTACAATGGAAAATGACTGTTCTTAAATTTCCATAGAATGTTTTAGGACTCAAAAAATATTCTAAGGGACTTGTGTTGTGGCAAGCAAATTAAGCCACAACCTATGACACCAGCATCCCATATGAGCATTGGTTCAAGTCCTGGCCACTCTACTTCCAATTCCCCTCCCTGCTAATGAGCCTGGAAAAGCAGTGGAAGATGGCCCAAATACTTGTGTCCCTGCCATCCATGTGGAGGACACAGATGGAGTTGCTGGCTCCTGGCTTCACAGAACCAGAGGATGGAAGATTCATTTCATTCTCTCTCTCTCTCTCTCTCTCTCTCTCTCTCTCTCTCTCTCCACCCCCTTCCTCTTCCTCTCTTTGTAACTCCTTTCAGTAAATATAATAAATCTTTTTAAAAATGCTAAGAAGCAGAAATTATATAATAGTGTGTATTAGTTATCTGTTGCAGCATAAGAAACCATCCCAAAACACATAGCAGCCAAAAACAAAACAGAAATGTACTATTGCACAATTTCTGTGGGCTGAAAACCTGGGTGCAGCTTTGCTATATGCCTCTGGTTCATGGTCTCCCTTAAAGTTGGGGTCAGAATGGGTGAGCATTCTGGGTGAGCATCTGATTCTGGTCTCATTCATGTGATTATTAGTAGACTTCAGTTCCTCACAAGCTCTTGGCCAGAAGCTGCCCTCTCTCCCTTGCCATGTAGGTCTCTTTACAGAATAGCTCACAGCATGGCAGCTGGCTTCCCCCAGAGCAAGAGAGAGCCTGAGAAAAAGAGTGAGCAAACAAGATATAAGTCAATCTATTTGTAGCCTAATCTTAGAAGTGGCATCCCATCCCTTCTGCTCATTATATGGGCTAGAAGTGAGTTACTGGACCTAGCTCAAACTCAAGGGGAGCCAACTACTAAGGGTATGAATATCAAGAGGTGGGGTTGTTAGGGATCAAATCAGAGGCTGCCTGACACACAGTATGAGAAATGAAACCCAAATCAAATCACTTGCAAAATTAACTCTCTTAAATTACTTTTCAGAAAAAAAAATTAAAGTTCCATTACAGAATTGACTCAGATAAGAGCCAAATTTGTGGAATGTCACTGAAGCTATTCTCATAACAAATTCCACTATTCACTTAATGAATATTGATTGTTTTCTGTGTGCCCAAAACTCTGTTGAGTGGTGAAGATGCTCAAAACTCTATTGAATGTTGAAGACACAACAAGGAATTAAGGAGTCAAATTTTACATATGTGTATGTGTGTGTGTGTGTGTACTTTCTAGTGAATGTAAAAAAAACATTGTATAGTCATTATTATATACCAGACTCAGTTCTGAACATTTTTAATGTTAACCTTGACTTTAAGTAGATACTTTTACTATCCTCAAGTGACTTACCCAAGGCCACATAGCTACTAAATGGCAAAGTGGGGATTGTATCTCGCCTGTCTAGCTCCAGATTCCATCAACTTAACACTATATTATTTGACCTTATTAGGAAGAGGGAAAGGTAAATTTGAGACCCACTATATTAATAATATAGCTGAATGGATAAATCTCTGGAAATGTCTCTCCTGATCACTGTAGCTAAAGTAGCCTTCCACTTCCATCTGCTGGTCAGTCTACCCTGTTTTATTTTCTTCAGAGCATTTATTGCCATCATAAGCATATCATTTCATCTTTATCTCCTCTGTGGACTTACCCATCCATCCATCCTTCCATCCCTCCATCCCTCCCTCCAAGTTTATTGTCTAGGTCTTTCCCAGCTGGAGTACAAGTACCACAAGGGTAGAGAGCTTGATGACATACTTCACAACTATATTCCCAATGCCTAGAGCAGTTCTTGAATGTGTTAAGCACTCAGTAATAAATATCTAATGAATATCTAATAAATATCTAATGAATAAACTGTATATATATATATATGTATATATATATATATATATATAAACCTGCACATAAAAACATCTGGAAATGCTTAATCACCAATAGGCTCACAGCAGCCCCATCTCTGGGAGGTGAGTTTACAAGCAGTTTAACTGATTTTTTTTACTCTTTATTTATTTTTAAATCGAAATACAGAGAGAGAGAGAGAGAGAGAGGCAGAGGGAGAGAAAAGGAGAGTGAGAGATCTGTAGGTACCAGAGGATCAAAACCTTCTCAGGCTTGAAAGTCGGTGAGCAATGCTGCTATTTTGAAAGAGCACAAAATGGGAAGTCCACACATGACTAGACTGTTTTTACTTTCAGGTGTTCAGAATTTGAGTCAAAACTTGAGGGCTACAGCAAGGAACTGGACGGTTTCAGGAAGCGTGAAGTGATGACTACAGAAGAAATGAAGAACAACGTCGAAAAGCTTAGTGAGCTTTCGAAGAACCTAAACCAAGCACTGGTGGAATTTGAGGTTTGGGATCTTGGGATGGGTGCTTATGACTCTGTACTGATCTGTTGGTTTTTTTATACTTTCCTAGTAGCAGTTTCAGGTGGATAGTATTGATTGGTAGATTGATCAACCAGTTTTGTCATTGGTACTTTTAACTACATTTTTCCACCCACTCTCATTTTGTTAGGCATTCTACCAGACATTTTGTTAGGCATTGAATTCACAAAGAAATTATAATAGGATAACGGCTGCACATGTACTGGGCGTTTACTATGTGTATGACAATGTGAAAAGGGCTTCCCATGCAATATTTCACCTAAGGCTTGTAACAAACTTCTGGGGGTAGGAAGAGTTGTTATTCCATTTTACCCTATGTAAAGTATGAGAACTAAGACTTGGAGATACAAAGTAACTTTCTCCAGAGGTCATCTAGTAGGTTCTTTAGCTATTAAAATTCTTACCTTTGAGGCAAGTTTGTGTCAGAAAGCTTGTAAGCAGTTAAACAGCTAAAGCGTGCATGAAAATAGAGATAGGGCTGTGGAAGATGATGGAGCAAGTAGCAAATTATCCTCTAGTCTGTTACTCTGGTGCTCATTGCTTGAGTTCATGCCTTATTTTGCTCTCTTACTCTCCAGATGAATGACTGGCTCTTTAAACTGCTGACGGCTCTGCTCTGGTGGCTTCTACGGTTTAGGAGAATTACCAACCCAATAAACAAAATCCTCTTTTGCCTTGCAGTTGATCAATAAGGAGGAAGATCTGTTGGAAAAGGAAAAGAGTACCTTCCCTCTTCTGCAAACCTTGATAACCAATAAGATGCCTTATGAGCAGCTGTGGGTAACAGCCTATGAGTTCAGCACCAAGTCAGAAGAGTGGATGAATGGTAGGCCATGGTCTCCCTCCGCTGGGACAGATGGAGATGGGGGAGGGATAGTATCCACCCAACTAATTCTGAAACAACCTTTGTTCTTCAAGTCATGGTTGGACTTTTCACTAGATTCTGACATGCCAGATTAAGATAGTCACAGTCAAATTTTTCTGATGTGATAATGAAGGAAGGAGGAGATCAAAGAGCCAGACATGTTTCCCAAGTAAAACTGAGTTGGCAGATCCATGGACTGGGCTGTAACTCAGAGAGGCAGATGGTGGAAGGGTAAGATGGCAGATCTACCATGGCACTGCTTCAAGAAATGCCAGAGTGCCATAGGTTTCTGTAAGCTACCTTTTACTCTAGGCTCTGGCCTCTAAAGAGGCTTTGAGGAGGTAGCATCAATAGGACTTAATCATTAATCTGATATGGGATAAGGTGCAGGAAGGAAGAGGGAAGAGCCTCGGGTGACTTCCAGATTATTGGCTAATGCAATTTGGTGGATATCTCCATTGCTAAACAAGAAAAGTGACAAATATTTGGGGTAGGGGAAGGACCCATCAACTTAAGTACATTGTGTTTGATATATCTGCAGATATCCAAATGGGAATATTCCCAAATGGGAATGATTACTATGTACATTACAGATAAAGCCATGGATAGCATCATCTGTGGAGGATAAAATCAGAGACCCTTAGGGTAGAGCATTTGGCTTATTCTAGTGCATCAGGATTTTAAACACAACTGTGATAGACATCTTTATTGCCAGTTTTCTGGGTATAACTTTGATTGCTTTATGAGGATGAATTTCTAAAATTGAAATGCCTAGATAAAAAGGATGTGTTATGCAAATTACGACTTCTAAAAATTCTTTTGTTGTTTTCCAGAAAAGTTCTAAGTTCTAGTTTATTCTTCTTCTGGAATTGTTTTTAGAATGTCCATTTCTCCCACCCTCAACAAACATAGGAAATAATAGCTTTGAAAACACTTTTGTTACAAAATGGCATCATTTTTTCACTTTTAAGAAGTACTCTTTGCCTTAATTACCATTAACGTTAAATGCATATTGAGAAGGTAGAGTCCTTGTTTTATAAAAGCCTGCTAATTTGCTCTCCTATGTTTTTTTTTTATTTGTGTGTTACTAAACTCCCTTATTTAATGTTCAGTTTTAACTATTTCAGTTGATGCTCTTAATTGTTCTATGTACTCAATCATACCTATATGATTAGAATATTTTACCTTATTTTAAGAATCATTTTCATCCCTCCTCTTTAATTTACTTTTCTGAATTGACTAGCACTTCCAAAGTAAAGCAAATAGTGATAGTAGTTGGCACATTTGTCTTATTCTTGGTTCAACTGAAATTCTCCCAGAGGGTCACCTTTATACATTTGACTTTTTGTGAGGCTGAGATAATAAAGTGTTTATAATTTACCAAGTGTTTTCATTAGAAATAGATAACTATTTTTTTAATTTTTCGAATGCTTAAAATTTATATGCAGTAAAATTAATATTTTGATATGTAGTTCTAAAATTTTAGTAGCATAAAGATTTATGCAACTATCACTACAATCAATAAACACAATACTTTTATTTTCTAAGAGTTTCCTTGTACCACCCCTTTGTAATTATCCGTGCCCCCCCACTCCAGTACCATAGGACAATTCTTGATCTCTGCATTATGACCATAGCTTGATATTTCCAACACTGTCATACAAATAGAGTGACACAAGATACAACTTTTTGAGGCTACATACCACCTTTGAGATCACCCAAGTTCTTGGATGTATCAGTATTTCATTCCTTTATTGCTGCATGGTATTCTATTGTCTGGACAACTATTTACACATTGATGAATATTTTTGTTGTTTCCAGTTTAGGCTATTACAAATAGAGTTGCTGTAAACATTCACTTATAAGTTTATATGTGAACACAAATGTTCACCTCTCTAGGGCAAATGCATAAGAATGGATTACTTAGTTATATTTAAAGTATGTATATAACTATATGAGGGTACTTCAAAAAGTTTATGGAAAAAAAATTAAACGATAGGTTTGCGGCTGGCACCGCGGCTCAACAGGTTAATCCTCCACCTTGCGGCGCCGGCACACTGGGTTCTAGTCCCCGTCGGGGTGCCGGATTCTGTCCCGGTTGCCCCTCTTCCAGGCCAGCTCTCTGCTGTGGCCAGGGAGTGCAGTGGAGGATGGCCCAATTGCTTGGGCCCTGCACCCCATGGGAGACCAGGAGAAGCACCTGGCTCCTGCCTTCGGATCAGCGCGGTGCGCTGGCCGCAGTGTGCCGGCCGCGGCGGCCATTGGAGGGTGAACCAATGGCAAAGGAAGACCTTTCTCTCTGTCTCTCTCTCACACTGTCCACTCTGCCTATCAAAAAATTAAAAAAAATAAAAAAAAGAGAAAAAAAAATTAAAAGATAGGTTTGGGTCAGGTTATTTGCCAAAGGGGTTAAGATACCTAATCATTTCATATCTGAATATCTGGATTCAAGCCTCAGCTCCAGCTCCTAATTTCATCTCTATACTAATGCAGACCCTGGAAGGTAGCAGACACTAGCTCAGGTGGCTGGGTCCCTGCCACCCATGTGGAAGACCTGTATTGAACTTCTGACTCCATGGCTATATCCTGGCCCTGCCACTGTGGATACTGGGGAGTGAAATGGTAGATGGAAGTTATGTGTGTGTGTGTGTGTGTGTCCCCAACCCCACCGCCACCTCTCAAAAAATAATATACATATATATATGTAGGTATTTTTATATATGGGTATATAAAAATATCTTTAAATATATATTTATTTTGGTGCAAAAATTTGAAATCCATTCATAGTTTTTTCATAATACACATTTTCCATGAACTTTTTGAAGACCATGTATATAAGAAACTGCTAGACTCATGTTTTCCTCAGTGGCTGTAATTTTATATCCACCACCATTGTATGATACTTCCAATTGTTCCACATTCTCATCAGCACTTAGTATTAACAATATTTTTATTTTAGTCATTCTCATTGATGGTTTTAGTGTCTCATCATGGCTTTAATTTGCCGAGTGATGTTGGGCATCTTTTTATATGCTTACTTACCACTTTTATATCCTCTTTTGCCCATTTATTACATGGATGAGTTATTTTCTTACTGCTGCATTTTGAGAGGTCTTTGTATATGTTAGAACTCAGGTTCAATACATGGTTTGCAAATATTGTCACCCAGGCTGCAGTTTAATAGTATTTTCACAGAGAAAGGGGTTTTAGTTTTGATCAAGCCCAATTTATCAGATTTTCTTTTATACATTGTACTTTTGATGTCATGTTTAAGAATTCTTAGCCTAACTCTGGTCATGAAAATATTTTCCTGTATTTTCTTCTAACAGTTCTATAGACTTATGTATTATATTTATATATTTGATCCATGTTGAATTAATTTTTATAAAGTATGAGGATTAGTTCAAACTCATTCTTTTGCATGGAGATGTCAAATCTCTGTTCTAGCAGTTGGAATAACTGTTTTAAAAGATCATTTTTTCACCAATGATTTGCCTTTATTCCTGTGCCAAAATCAATTGGCTATATTTGAGTGGGTTGTTCCATTGATCTTTGTGTCTAGGCCTTTACCAAGACCAATATCTTTATAAGAATTCTTTTTTTTTAAGATTTTTTTTTGAGAGGCAGAGTTACAGACAGAGAGAAAGATCCTCCATCTTCTGGTTCACTCCCCAAATAGCCTCAATGACTGGAGCTGGACTGATCTGAATCCAGGAGCCAGGAGCTTCTTCCAGATCTCCCATATGAATGCAGGGGCCCAAGCACTTGGGCCGTCTTTGCTGCTTTCCCAGGCCATTAGCAGGGAATTGGATCAGAAGTTGAGCAGCCAGGACTAGAACCAGTGCCCATGTGAGACGCTGGCACCACAGGTGGAGGCTTAACCTACTATACCACAGCACTGGCCCCTTATAGGAATTTTTAAAACCAGATAGTGTGATACTTCTAACTTCATTCTTCTTTTCATGTTTTATTCTGACTACCCTAGGACCATTGTCTTTTCATATAATTTTGAGAATAACTTTGTCCATATTTACCCAAAAAAAACCTGCTGTGATTTTATTAGAAATATTTTAAATCTATAGATCAAATTTGAAACAATTGACATCTTTACTACATTGAGTCCTCCAATCCATGTCCAGTGTACATTATTCCAATTAGTTAGGTCTTCTTTGATGTCTTTTTTTGTGGTGGTTGATAGGTTTCAGTGTGTACACATCCTGTACATGTAATGTTAAATTTATACCTATGCATTTCTTTTTTGGGAGCTATTATAAATGACACATTTTTGAATATCAGTCTCTAATTGGTCCTTGCTAATATACAGACATTTGGTTGATTTTTATTTTATATTTTGTGCTGTTCCTACATTCATGGATAGCCTTCACTTGGGATATTGATCAGGTCAGCAGATTCTTTTGACTGTGAGGATTTCTTTTTTTTTTTTTTTCTTGACAGGCAGAGTTAAACAGTGAGAGAGAGAGACAGAGAGAAAGGTCTTCCTTCCATTGGTTCACCCCCCAAATGGCCGCTATGGCCGGCACGCTGCGCCAATCCGAAGCCAGGAGCTTCCTCCTAGTCTCCCATGCGGGTTCAGGGCCCAAGCACCTGGGCCATCCTCCACTGCATTCCGGGCCACAGCAGAGAGCTGGACTGGAAGAGGAGAAACCGGGACAAAATCCGGCGCCCCGACCAGGACTAGAACCCGGGGTGCCGGTGCCGCAGGCTGAGGATTAGCTTAGTGAGCCACGGCACTGGCCTAACTGTGATGATTTCTTCTTATCTCCCTAAGTTTGCAGGTCCATATGAGACTTATCCGGAAAGCTTGTGCTTGTTCCAATATCCATACAGTTAACACAATTGTAAGTCTAGGGAATTAAAGGTATGCACAGCTATCACCTGCCTGACAGTCTGACCTTTCCTTCACCCCATCTTTTCTATTTCAGGACCCCTCTATTTACTGAATGCTGATGAAATCGTAGAGGACATAGGGAATATGTGGAGGACAGCATATAAATTGACCAAGACCTTAGTCGATGTGCCTGCACCCAGACGCTTAGCAGAGAACTTGAAAATGAAGATTGAAAAGTTTAAGCAGCACATTCCTATCCTCAGTATTTCTTGCAACCCAGGAATGAAAGACCGGCACTGGCAGCAGGTTCTTATCACCTCCCATTCTCAGGCAACCCAGCCCACACCTGGTTCTGGCAGCCCTTTAGAAGGCAGGGTGTATTTCAGGGTCAAGCTTCTCCTTTTTGAAAGGAGAATTTGCTGGAGGCCAAGGGATAGTAATGAGAGTTACATCCTTTTGAAGGAGGAGGATGGGTGAGAGATGGAATGAACTCCCCTCTTTGTGAACGGTTGGCCCTTTTCTTTGGGATTCCACTGCTGGAGGTTGAGTATTTGCTGATCCAGCCAATGGCCACACAGGTTCTCCTTGTCTCCTTTCCTAAGCAAATGGCTGATTGAGGTCCTAAAGGATTATAGGAGTGTTAAATTACAGTGGGAGGGTCTTGATTCATTCTCCTTGACCTAAGATACACAAAAATAAAAGTCATACCTTTCTCTGGGGGCTGCTAATAATGTCAGATGATTCTTGCACAGGCTAACTTTGGTGTGAAGTTTCATGGTCAAACAGTCTATGTTCAGAAGCAATTTTGCACTGTTCTTTCAGCTCCCTGAGCCTGCAATTGAGAATAATAAATACTCTTGCTAAAAATAGTTGGGATTTTTATAAGCAACCAAGTGTGAAGGTGATAAGTGTGGTGTGAACACTAAGCAGAAAAAAGAAAACACTGTGCTTCTAAAATAATCATCACATTCAAGGGCTAGCAAGCACCTTGAAACGTCCTCTCCCAGGGTGTTGCTCCGTGTGGAGGTGATGAGACTGGCTTTCCATGGGCTACTTCTTCTCTGACTTGGCCTGGAATCCTCTCTCGCAGAACCATGTATTAGACTGAGGATGGGAAAATGAAGATTGAAAAGTTTAAGCAGCCCATTCCTGTCCTCACCATTTTCTGCAACCCAGGAATGGTAGACTGGCACTGGAGCAGGCTCTCTGTCTCTGGAAGGAGCCAATCTGACAATACGTGCATAACCTCCAAGAGAACAGAGCCCTTTGGGGCCATTCTGATTTCCCCAGGAAGACAGAGACACAGGATTTTCCTATAGGGGGAAACTGCTTTCAGTTTCCCAGAAAGTCTTGAAACTTGAGACCTAAGCAAAGAGCAGAGTGCCATAAAGGGAGACAGGGAAAGTTCATCGGAGGAGACTTCTGATTTTGAGGGCTCTGCAGAGGATAGCTATCCTCACATGGTGCTCATGGGGTTCCTCTTCCTGTGGACCTTGCTTAACTAGACCCTTGACCCACTTGAAGGGTTAAAGAGGTTGGGTGGACAGAAGGCCTCTTTTAGTGCCAGGTTTCTCTGGGAGATGGCACTATGGAAAATGGCCTCACCAATTTAAAGAATGCTGCAGGAGGACTGGGAAAGCCATCCTTTCTATCTAGTACTTCCTCTGTGATAACACTATTCTCACGTATGGACACTTGACAAATTCATGCCGTTCCTAGACATTAATAATTCCCATTTAAAGACCACTTGGACAGATTGGAAAAAATATCCTTCAGAGTTATGATAAAATAATAATTACAATAATAGCCACAACTTACTGAGTACCAGCTTTGCACAGTCAGCTTTACTAAATGATTTGCAGAGAACTAACCAACCATAGATTAGACATGCAAGGATTTTTATTCATGTCATTACTCACTAAACAGTATAGTATAACAAATATTTACATGACATTTACATTGTATTGAGTATTATAAAGTGATTTGAAGTATATGTGCAGATGTAAATAGGTTATCTGCAAATACTATGCCTTTTATATAAAGGACTTAAGAATCCACAGATGGGAGAGGGGTGAATCCTGGAACTAATTTCCACAGACACCAAGGGACTTTATTGAGTACTATGTTGCACACTTTATTTGGATTCTCTCATTTCATTTGCCTGATAACCCTGTGAAATAGGGACTCTGATGAGCTCCATTTCTTAGATAGGAGAACTGAGACTTGGAGAGATTAAGTATGTTGTCACATGGCTACTCAGTGGTAGGGAAGTGAATTAGAATCTGGGTCTGTTAGAGTCAACCTAAAAACCCAAATAGAGGGCGAGAAGTATCAGATCAGAGGGAAGGAGGGAGTGAACATAGGGGGCAGTAAATCTTAGGCAGAAGTGGAGCAGGGACCCAGGAAGGTGACTGCTAAAGACTGAGCCCCTGAACTGGAAGTCCATTAGACTGAGTGGTTGTAAGGCAGCTCAGAAAAGTCAAAGGTCACTGGATGCTCCTAGCCCATTTCTGCCTGCATTGACGGTCATACCACTAGACACCCCAGTGACAGCCTCAGACCCAGGGAAGTCATTCTCTGCCCTAATGCCCAATTCAAGGGATCCATTTGTCCAGAGGCTGGTTTTGACAGGGGTCTGAGAAGGATAAACCATCTGTAGCTCTGAAGTCTAGAAGATAGATCTTGTAAGGTCATGTGGTGACTATGCTGAAGTTTCTGGCCATTTGCCAGAACTTAAGCAGGAAAAACCAGTGCTCTATGTTTGGGACACAGACTTTACAGCTATCAGCAAAGGGTTTGCTATTGTGGTTTCAAAAGAGCTGGAACAGGGCCACACCTGACCTTAGGAAGAGACCATGCTGGTGTGTAGCAAAGCTGACCTCTAGGACAAGGATTGTGCTGTCCAATAAAAAGTCAATGAGCCATATGTGTAATTTTGATATTTGTAGTATTCACATCTTTAAAAGGAAATGGGTGAAATAAATTTTACAAATAGATTTTATTGTAATAGAAAGTATCCAAAATATTATCATTTATAGATGCAATCAATATGAATGTGTTAATGTTTTTAGAGTTTAAGGAATATGGTTGGTGTGTCTTTAATAGCAATCTCAATTTAGAATGGCGACATTTCAGGTGCTCAACAGTCACATGGGGCTAAGTGGCTAGATATTGGACAGTACAGGTCTAGGCTGTTGGAATTAGAGGAGGAGATGCATTATCAATCTCTGTAATTAGCAAAAGCAATTTAAAGCATAAAATTGCCAATCTCTGAGTCCTTACTATGGGCTAAGTACTATGACAAATGCTTTATATAGCTGTTTCATTTAAGTCCAGAGTCAGTGGGTTGTTCTAGGCTGTAATTTTAGGTCTAAGAGGATAAATGAGGGCCCAAAGTCACCAGGAAACAGTTGTGCAGATTGCATACTGCACAATTCTAGGGAATGGTGTTTTTGTGCACTGAGTATGAATTGTACTTTCTGGAGGTATGCAGTGTATAACTTGCTCAACTCTAAACTGAAGACCTGTGAGAAATGCTAGGTTACAATAGATAAGAGCTTTGGAGTCAGAATTGGATCCAAGCCTCAGTTCTGTCATTTGTTAACTCAGTGGTCTCGGACAAGATGCTTACTTTTTATGTGTGTCAGTTTCCTTCTATGTGAAATGGAATGGTAATACATTAGTACTCTACTCATTCCATAGTGAAAATGAAATGAATGCATAAAGTTCTTCAAATAGTGCCCATCACGTGGGAAGCTCTCAGTAAATGTTATTTTTATTTTTTCCATTACCTTAGCATTCCTCCAGGTGTCCTCAGAACTCAGATGAGAAGCCATTGAGTCACCTGGTTCATTCATGCTTTCACTCAGGTTCATTCATGCTTTCACTCCATACATACTTCCTGATGCCTACTAAAGGCCAGCACCCATGCACCTTCTTAAACTGGCACCCTTCAGAGAGCCAGAGAGAAAGAAAATTGAACAATTAGTGAGGCTTTTCATAGAGTCTCATTCCCATGCAGTCCCCATTCTCCTCTTAAACACATGAGACCCTTATATTGTCTAGATCCTTCAGTCCCTGAGTTTTCAAGTCTTCAGAGCCTTCACTTAGGACCTTTCTCTGGGATACTTGCACTGGAAGTATGCTGGGGGCTATTTTTACAGCAGAGGGATGAGGATTTACAACAAGTAGAAGAACTGGGTGAAAAGGGAAACATACTAAAGGGGATGCCCTTCCTCCTGCCCTGAGTCTTCAAATCACAGAGCGTGGGTGTCTGTCTGTTTCGTGTACTCATGACCTCCTCCCTTTATTCCGATTGTGAACCTTCTCTCATGGCTGAGGTTTTGCATAGGCCTGGGAGCACATAAACAAACCAGGCCCAATCCCAACCTTCAGAGTGTTCACAAACTAATGGGGAGACCAGACAAACCCAGTAAACCAGATGCAATGCAGTGTGGGCTCCAGGCTGCCTCCAGAATCCCTAGTCTTGTACTGTCCTATTCAATAGCCGCCAGCCACAGATTTCTGTTTAGTTACATTTGAATGAATGAAAATTTAAAAAAAATTTTTTTTAAGAGGTCTGGTCATACAAGCAACATGTCCTGTGCTCAACAGCACAGGTGAACATTTCCATCATCATGGGAAAGTGCTATGGGACCACGATACCTTAGAGAGCAAGAACTTATTTTTCTCTTTCCTTTGCAGATAAGTGACATTGTTGGCTATGAAATAAAACCAACTGAAACTACTTGCCTCTCGAATATGCTGGAATTTGGATTTGGCAAATACATTGAAAAGTAAGACTCACCTCTTCCTGCAGAAAGGTTTTTTTTTTTGGTTAAAGTATCTGTGGATCTTTGCCACAATATGATTGCCCTCCTATCAGACTGTGTTTCTCCTTCTAGTTTAGGATGATTTGAGATTTTAACAGCCTGAAGTTGGGCAGACCAGCTACTGGGGCAGCTTTCATTTTCAGCTATAAAAGCTGATGATGGGTTGTGACTAGAAAAGTAAAGACAGGGATTTTATTTCAAAGGGAAATTAAAAAAAAAAAAAATCAAGGTCTTTGAACCTGAGCTTCAAACCCAACTTTCAGTGGCTTACAGCAAAAACCCATTTAGCCTCTGTGGGCCTGTTTCCTCTTCTATAACAAACAACAAACTAGGAGTGGCCTCCTGAGCTCTAAAATTCCATTAAACCTAGTTAAATATGGGATTTTGTCACTTTGTTTCTCCCTTGAATGCCTTTGGAGATTGTGTGTGAGAAGTGGTGCTATTTGAATTGCTGTTTTTAGAATCCGAGTCTCAGGATCCTGTTAGCTTTCCCACATTTCTTTCAGGGCAGAGCATGGGGAGGTGTTGTGTTGCCTGGAGTGAGACCCTCTATTAGGCGATTGGGCTCAGTAATAACTGGACACATATGTTTCTCAGAATGTGGTACTCAGAGCCACTGTATGAGCATCACATGGAAACTCACTAGACATACACATTCTCGGGCTCCTCCCCCTCCCTCTGAATCAAATTCTGAGAGTGGGCAGCCCTGCAATGTGTGTTTTAACAAACTGTTCAGGAGGGCACTGTCCAAGGAGGGAGCCACTTGCCACATGTGGCTGTTGAGCCCTTGAAATGTAGCTAGTCTGAGTTCAACATGCTGTTAAGTATAAGGGTTCTTCAAATAGTTCATGGAAAATGGAATAAAAAAGTGTTTATTTTGGTGCAAAAAGTTTTTGAAATCCATACATTGTTTTTCATAATATGTATTTTGTATATACTTTTTGAAGATTCTATCATATGCACTCATTTAAAGTTTTTTTTTTGCACAAAAATATCCTTGTCTTTTAATTCCATTTCCACAAACTTTATGAATACCCTTATATAATATAAGGCTAGACACCACGGCTCACTATGCTAATCCTCCGCCTGTGGCACCGGCACCCCGGGTTCTAGTCCCGGTTGGGGCGCCAATTCTGTCCCGGTTGCTCCTCTTCCAGTCCAGCTCTCTGCTGTGAACTGGGAAGACAATGGAGGATGGCCCAAGTGCTTGGGCCCTGCACCCGCATGGGAGACCAGGAGGAAGCACCTGGCTCCTGGCTTCGGATCTGCGCAGTGCGCCGGCTGTGGCGGCCATTTGGGGGGTGAACCAATGGAAGGAAGACCTTTCTCTCTGTCTCTCTCTCTCTCACTGTCTAACTCTGCCTGTCAAAAAATTTAAAAAAAGAAAAAATTATGCAAAATATCTAATGATATTTAATATTTATTATGTTGCAATGACATTTTGTATATGAGTTAAATAAAATAAATAACAAATTAACTTCACCTGTCTCTTCTTACATTAAAAAATGTGGCTACTAAAAACTACAGTTATGTACATGGCTCATATTGTACTTCTAATGGACTAATGGACAGCACTGATCCAAATGATTCTGATACACACCACAGTCTGAGAACCCCTCCTCCACTGAGGGCAGAGCGGTGTAACATAAGGTGCTTTCTAGCACACAAATCTCTGCACCTGAGTGCCCTGATCCCCTCTGATACCAGCCTTACTGGCCCTCATTAAAGAGTAGACCTAGGGGCCAGCGCCATGGTGCACTAGGCTAATCTTCCGCCTGTAGCGCTGGTATCCCATATGGGCGCTGGTTCTAGTCCCAGTTGCTCCTCTTCCAGTCCAGCTCTCTGCTGTGGCCCAAGAGGGCAGTGGAGGAATGCCCGGGTGCTTGGACCCCTGCACCCACATGGAAGACCAGGAGGAAGCACCTGGCTCCTGGCTTTGGATCGGCTCAGTGCCAGCCATGGCATCCATTTGGGGAGTGAACCAACGGAAGGAAGATACCTCTCCCTCCCTCCCTCCCTCTCTCTCTCTCTCTCTCTCTGTAATTCTACCTGTCAAAGAAATAAATTGTAAAAAAAAATCTTAAAAAAAAAAGAGAGTAGATCTAGAGGGGTAGATGTTTGACCTAGCAATTAAAACCTTGGTTGGGACACCAGTGTCCCATCTAGGAGTGCCCGGGTTCTTTTTTCTTTTTTTTAAGATTTTATTTATTTATTTGTCAGGCAGATTTACAGACAGTGAGAGAGAGAGAGAGACAGAGAGAAAGGTCTTCCTTCCGTTGGTTCACTCCCCAAGTGGCTACAACGGACAGAGCTGTCCTGATCCAAAGCCAGGAGCCAGGTGCTTCCTCCCAGTCTCCCATGCAGGTGCAGGGCCCAAGCACTTGGGCCATCCTCCACTGCCCTCCCAGGCCGCAGCAGAGAGCTGGACTGGAAGAGGAGCAACTGGGACTAGAACCGGCGCCCATATGGGATGCTGGCACAGCAGGTGGAGGATTAACCTAGTGTGCCACGGCACTGGCCCCCAGTGCCTGGGTTCTATTCCCAGCTCTACTTGTGACTCCAGCTTCCTCCTAATGCTCACCCTGGGAAGCAGTGGTGACAAGTCAAATAATTAGGTTCCTGGCACCCATGTGGGAGATTTGAATTGAGTTTCTAGTTTCTGGCTTTGGCCAGGTCCATCCCCAGGTCTTAAAGGCCTTTTGAGAATGTTTCTCTCTCTCTCTCTCTCTCTCTCTCTCTCTCTCTCTCTCTCTCTCTCAGTGTGTGTATGCAGGTCTCCTTTTTTATCTCTGCCATTCAAATAAATAAATTCTTAAATATTAAAAAAAAAAAAAGGAGTAGGCCTAGAAATAGCTACATTTCTACCAGATGCAAGTTGCGGTTGGCCTTCCATGTCCATGGATTTCGAATCTGTGGACTCAACCAACCACATATCAAAAACATTTGAAAAAGTTGCTTCTGTACTAAATGCATTTAGACTTTTTTCTTGTCATTATCCCCTCAACAATACAATTTAACAACTATTTTCATAGCATTTACATTGTTTTGGGTATTATAAGTCATCTGGAGATTATTTAAAGTAAACAGGAGGAGATACATTGTTTATATGCAAATTCTAAGCCATTTTGTATAAGGGACTTGAGGATCCATGACTTTTGTACTTGTGAAAGGTCCTGGAGCCAACACATGAGTTCTGGGAGGAGAACAACATTCAGATTATAGTACTGTTCGGTACTCAGCCAGGAACCTGTAACTGAGTGCGGTGTCCCCTGTCTCCCACTCACTTAGTTAACACATCTTTATCACAGCCCATAGTTAATGAGCTTCTTGAGCACGTTTGGGTGAGGTCAGCTCTTGAAACACTTTAAGGAGTCCCTAATTGACTAATCCCACTTCTGTGCAATTATTTACACTTTACATCATACCCTAGGGTTAGTCATAAGACACATTCCAAGCATTCTTAGTAAATTGTACCAACAACTAACTCCTTGCCATGAGCAAACGGGGACCTGAGGTCTGTCATGAGACTTGGCCATATAGCCACCTAGCTGCTGAATGCTGGAGGCTATTTGACTGCTTGTCTTATGCTTACCTGGGTTGGCACATACCTGTGTTAGTTATTCCCTATATGCTTACTCATTTTGGCCATTTTCCAAGGATCACATTTAGGATGATGGCTCATGTTGCTGAAGTCTGGGCCATTGTTTGGCATTGTCTGTGCTTCGTCTACTTCCCTTTGAGGCTAATGAGGCCTCTCAGCTCTGTTTGGCTGATCACATGTTCCTCTTAACATGGAGAGCGGAGAAGGCACATAGTGGAGGAGGAGGAAATACCAAGTGAACAATCAGAGGAACTGGTTCCAGACCTTGTTCCAGCACTCTCTAGCTGTGTGGGTTTGGTCATGTCACTTGTTTCCTCTGCACTTCAGTTTCTTAATGGCAAGTGAAGACCAAACAATCTCTTCTATAGTCTACGATACAGTGGAAGACAGGGTTGGGGCAGAGAGGGTAATCCCTGGTTTCTCTTCTAAGAACTTTGTTTTTCAAGTCTTTGGCCACACCTGGGTTTTAAAACCCAGAACTCTGAGTGGGAACAAGAAGAAAGAAATGTCTTCCCCTTCTCTCCCTCCATCTCTATATCTATGGAATGGAGGCGCTTAGATGAGTAGACCCAGAGTGCCAGGAAAATAGCAGGTGTTTTTGAAAAGAGGAAAGAAGGGAAGAAGGGCAAAGGCCATTATATAAATTCACAGAAATTCAAAACCTGAACTTCAGGGTGAGAAACTCTGCAAAACTTGAGAGGAGCTGGCAAATTTTAGAGCAGGACAGCACACATTTTGGTAAAATTAAGGGCTTTCTGCAATTCTCTTAAGACAGCTGAAATGCCTTCTTCAAGTTTTCTCTGCCTCCTGTTCATGTTGCTGTTGCTAATTTTCTCTCTTTAGATTGGAGCCCATTGGTGCAGCCGCCAGCAAAGAATATTCCCTGGAGAAAAACTTGGAGAAAATGAAGTTAGAATGGACTAACATGACATTCAACTTCATGAAATACAGGGACACTGTGAGTCTCAGTGCGAGCACAGCCCCCTGGAAGCAGCCCGGTGTATTGCGTTGTAGATGACAGAGTGATTCATCCAGAGGAGTAATCCCTCTTAACTAGATTGCCTCCTCCTGTCGCCTTCCTATGCCCATCGTCCTTCCTCTCAGGCACCACTGGAGGACGCATTTTCAAATCAGATCAGAGCAAGAGGCTTTCTCAGATCAGATGTACTGAGGAAGCCTCCCAAATTAGGATCTCCCAGAGAGGGCGCAGGCTCCTGTACAAGGGTCCTTCATGATGTTCCTGGAAAATGTGCAAGATGAAAAAGCTATGCCTGGATTTCAAAACAAATTTTCCCACCAGGGTAAACTTTTCTTTTCATTCCATTTTTCCATGGACATGTTTGAGGTACTCATATAATTCCAAAGCTGCTCAGAGGTCTCAGAGGCATCCCAGGGGTGAACAGTGCCTCGGGTTTCTTGAATGTCAAATATATACAGGAATCGCCTGAAGACCTTTAGTTAACGTGCAGGCTCTGATTCAGCAGGGCTGAAGCGGGGCCTGACGTGCTACAGTTCTAACTCCCAGGTTAGACCACGTTTTGAATAGCAAGGGTGTAAATTTCCTTCTTTTTACTGACACATAGAACTATGGGTTTGTGCATTGTGCATGGAGATACATAAATCTGAAGTATTTGCTCAGTTGTCTCTAGGGTATGGCTTGCTTGGTATGGGTCATAAGGTGGGGATGGGGGCTGCTACTCTCAGTGAGCTGTAAGTTACAGAGGCAATGGGCTGATACCCACGTCCTACAGACCATTGACTTAAAAAAAAAAAAAAAGATTTGTTTATTTGGAAGTCAGAGTTACACAGAAGCAGAGGCAGAGAGAAAGAGATCTTCCATCCACTGGTTCACTCCCCAAATGGCCACAACAGCCAGAGCTGAGCTGATCCAAAGCCAGGAGCCAGGAGCTTCTGCCGGGTCTCCCATGTGGGTGTAGGGGCCCAAGCACTTGGGCCTTTTTCCACTGCTTTCCCAGGCCATAGCTGAGAGCTGGATTGGAAGTGGAGCAGTCAGTCTCGAACTAGTGCCCATATATGGGATGCCAACACTGCATGTGGCGGCTTCACCCACTATGCCACAGCGACAGCCCTGACCTTTTTTTCTTTTTAAAGATTTATTTTATTTATTTATTTGAAAGGGGTACAGAGAGAGGTCTTCTGTCTGCTGGTTCACTCCCTAGATGGCCACAACAGCCGAAGCTGTGCCAATGTGATTTCAGGAGCCAGGAGCTTCTTCCTGGTCTCATGGGTACAGGGGCCCAAGGACTTGGGCCATTTTCCACTGCTTTTCCAGGCCATAGCAGAGAGCTAGATCAGAAGAGAAGCCGGGACTAGGACTGGCGCCCACAGACCATTGGTTTTTAATGTGGTGCTTCCAACACTGGCTGCACAGAAGAATCACTGGGATATTTTTAAAAATCCCAATTGATTCTTCCTAGGTTATTTGTCTTTGGGATGCCTGGGAATCTGCATTTTTAAGGAACCCATAGTTTTTCTAACATACAATGCGGTTTAAGAACCAAAACACTGAAGGCTGCCCCCATATCTCCCTCCTCCCCTGGTATACACATCATCCTCTTTATGGGTTTTTTCCCTGCCTTTGGTTTCAGTAGTTAGGATGCCTTGATTTCACTTGGATAAGAACTGCCAAAGAGAGAGTAGGAGGGAGGAGAACTAAGGCACTGGGGCTTATCACTAGACCTCTCTCAGCAAGACAAGGGCACTGTGGGTCCCAGAAGTGTGATGCTGCTCCATCTGATTGGATTGGATCCTGCTGTAGAGGCTATTGGGCTGAGATGAGAAGTTAAGCTAGGGAACCTAGGAACAGCTCAGTGTCACCTGGGCCATCTTCAGAGTTTTTGACTGAAATAGCTATAGTCCAGTATCAATGGCAAAATGAGAGTCAAGATACCATTTATTAATAGTTGGACATACTGGGGCCAGTGCTGTGGTGCAGCGGGTTAAAGCCCTGGCCTGAAGCAATGGCATCCCATATGGGTGCAGGTTCTAGTCCCAGCTGCTTCTCTTCTGATCCAGCTCTAAGCTATGACCTGGGAAAGCAGTAGAAGATGGCAAGTCCTTGGGCCCCTGCACCCATGAGACCAGGAAGAAGCTCCTGGTTCCTGGCTTTGGATTGGCACAGCTCTGGCTGTTGCAGCCATCTGGGGAGTGAACCAGTGGATGGAAGACCTCTCTCTCTATCGCTACCTCTCTCTGTAACTCTGTCTTTCAAATAAATAAAATAAATCTTAAAAAAAAATAGTTGGACATACTTCCCAGTGCAGAGCTTTTGGTAAAAAGTAGATGAGAGAATATGTCCTCAACCCAGATGTAGACTTGGAAGAAGTATAAACAGAGCAATAAAGATCAGACTCACTACTCTTTATTAACTTGTTTGCCACAGTGATTCAAGAGGAAAGTGCCATCCACAGGGGCTGACCTTTAAGGCCCAGTAACCTCACTTAGTAGTAAAATATGACCCATCATATGTATAGGACAGAGCATTGCAAAGTTGACTGGTTCAGGTGGCCTTTTGTGTTGTAAGTATTTCTGCATGGTGCCCCTAAGCAAAACAAAGACAAAATACAAAGCAGTTTTGTTTATAAGGTAATTAAGTCCAAACAACTTAATAAATATTTTTGTTCTGTCAGTCTCTCAAATGTCAAAAAAATAACATATAAATCAAACAAAAATACTTGTATTTCACTTTTAAATAAGTGCAGTAACTTACTGTGAGTTGATTGCAATGCATGGGTCTGGGTCTACCCAGTCACACTGGCAGCTGATTCTTCCTAAGGGAGAGGAGAAGCAGCCACAGGGAAGGAAGCATCAGTCTTCCTCCCTCTATAGACTCTACTTGCAGGTCTGTATTTGATTTCTGCCAAGGTGGACAATGAGTGTCTTCAAGGAAGAACATAGAAATCCACCCCCCCTCTAGCAAGATGTAGATTCCTGTCCCACTGGGATGGAGTTTGCTGTTTGAGGTCCTCAGGGATCAACGTGAAAAACAGGAGGGTGGGTATTATGATTCTGAGGACTGAGTGTCTTTTTTTGCAGGATACAAGCATCCTGTGTGCAGTTGATGACATTCAGGTGTTACTCGATGATCACGTGATAAAGACCCAGACCATGTGTGGTTCCCCATTCATCAAACCGATAGAAACAGAATGCCGGGTAAGAGGAAAGGAGTTGAAGGTTTTGTAATTTCGGTTAGCTCTGGGTGTCTCAGAGGAAGTTATCTTTGAGTTAACAAAGATACAGACTCTGCTGATTGGAAAAAAGTAACAGAAGACTGAAAGCAGTAACCATCCAGGTAAGCATATGACATGCTAAGCATTTGTAATGGTCTATCAAAAAGAGAAGATGAGACTTGAATACACCAGATACAAATATATTTGGAAAACGGCTTCTGGGCTATAGTACTTAAGAATGTAAATGGCCTGAGGGTAGGAGTTTAGCCCCCTTTGCTCTTTGTTTGGAGCACAGAGTTGTTTAATTCTTTGCACCAATATCAACTTATCTTTTATTTTTTTTTTTATTTTTATTTTTTGGGACAGGCAGAGTTAGACAGTGAGAGAGAGAGAGAGACAGAGAGACAGAGAGAAAGGTCTTCTTTTCGTTGATTCACCCCCCAAATGGCTGCCATGGCCAGCACGCTGCGCTGATCCGAAGCCAGGAGCCAGGTGCTTCTTCCTGGTCTCCCATGCAGGTACAGGGCCCAAGCACTTGGGCCACAGCAGAGAGCTGGACTAGAAGAGGAGCAACCGGGACAGAACCAGCGCCCCAACCGGGACTAGAACCCAGAGTGCCAGCGCCGCAGGTGGAGGATTAGCCTAGTGAGCCACGGCGCTGGCTCAACTTAGCTTTAAATTTCATTTTCCATGAATTTTTTGAAGTACTCTCAAATTTTTTTTAAATAAAGGAAATAAGTGAATAAGTGAATCCATCCATTGTTAGTCAGTGGGCCTGTGGTACAGAGGGACAGCTTAATGATTCAAATATAAAATGTTAAATTCACAGAGATGGGAAGAGAAGTTGGTGCGTGTGCAAGGAAGTTTGGATGCCTGGCTGAAATGCCAGGCCACTTGGCTATACCTGGAACCAATCTTCAGTTCAGAGGACATAATAGCCCAGATGCCAGAAGAGGGCAGGAAATTTACCACTGTGGACACTTACTGGAAATTACTCATGTCCCAAGCGGTAAGTATTATCCCCAGCACATCTTGATGCCATAAGATGTTCCTCATTGCATGTTATAGTCATCCTTCTCGAAACTTGTAAGTAAATTGGATTGTGGCAAATTTTATATTTTTGTATCTTTCCTCTAATGGATTAAAATTTCAAACATAGAAGCATGTAATATGGAAAGTAGAAGCCTTTTAAAATTCCGCCTTCCGAGAGGTAAGTATTAGTAGGTTGTTTTATTTAACTACCATTTCTAATGAGATTTAAGACTTTATTATAAGATGATGTAATAACATTTTCATAAATTGGAATCCTTTTAGCCTTCAAGTAATTGACTGCATTGTTACTCAGTTATTTAACTAATGTTTTTAGGTAGCCAGTATGGCTCAGACATCCAGCTAGGATCCAGAAAATAGTTGAAGATGATGAGTTTGATTTTTGCCTATATAGAACTGTCTTTTGAAAAGACAGGTTTAAATAAATAAGATCTGGAGTAGAAATAGATGCAAAGAGTTTTTAGCACACAGTGCTAAAATCACTCTTTAGTTGTTTGGGAGGTAGGCCTCCAAAGCAGGTGACATTGGAATCAAGTTTTGAAAGTTGCGAAGTTCACTGGAGCATCTATTAAGAGGTCATATCTTTTTCTTTGTTTAATTCATATTTGCTGAAATTGGAGTACACTTAGAATTTGTCTCAATGAAATTGATCTGCTCTGCCTGTTTGTGGGAGTGAGATAAATGGGAAGTAATGCTCAGTCGTGGGAGCCAGTTTTATATGAACTACGGTTCTTGCAAATTACAGAAACCCACTCAGGGAAGTTGAAACAAAAAGACCAAGTGAGCTCTCATATTCCCAAGGACAGAAAGTACATACAGGGGGCTGTGGCATAACAAGTTAAGCTGCTGTCGGCAATGCCAGCATCCCATATGGGTGCCAGCTTGAGTCCTGGCTGCTCCACTTCCAAACCAGCTCTCTGCTAATGCACCTGGGAAAACAGTGGAAGATGACCCAAGTGCTTGGGTGTCTGCACCCACGTGGGAGACCCGGAAGAAGCTCCTGGCTCCTGGCTTCAGCCTGGCCCACCCCTAGTCATTGTGGCCACTTAGATCTACCAGATGGAAGACATTCTCTCTCTCTCTCTCTCTCTTTCTCTCTGTAAATAAATAAATAAGCCTTTAAGAAAAGGAAAGAAAGGGCATACAGACCTCTGCCTCCCCAAGGACAGGTCTAGAACTCAGAAACCTCTCAGAAAGTCAGAGTTCTCTTTCCTTACATGCGGTCTGTGCCCCTCTTCCCACACCTGCTTCAGTCTCTCTGCAGACTGGCTCGCTCTGCCACTCAATCTCATGGCTGGAAATGAGCCTCACACAGCTCCAAAACCCCCTTGTTCAGGAGGCCAACCCTAACTAGTACAGAATGTCATTGTCTGAGTTCTAACTCCCAGAAGTTAACATGTAATTGACTAGGTTAATTTCAGGAGCCGAACCCCACCCTACCATAATCATAGGAACAAGATCATATTATAGCAGCATTCACCCCAATGGGATTAGGAGGGAAATTAGGAGGCAGTTGGCCGAGCAGGAAGCATAGTTCTTGAATTTGTCACACATTCATTGCAATGATTAATCTCAGAAGTTGGGAGCTCCGTGACGATTCTTGCCTTTTCTGGTGGAACCCAGGTGAAAGATACTCGGGTTCTGGTGGCAGCAGACCAGCCACGGATGAATGAGAAGCTTCAAGAAGCCAACCTTTTGTTGGAGGACATCCAGAAAGGGCTGAATGAGTACCTGGAGAAGAAGAGACTGTTTTTCCCCAGGTATCCAGCATTGTTCTTCTATTGGGAATTACCCTCTTGGCTCATACATTAGTAGAATTACATTTTTTCATACTTAGAGTTGCCTTGGACCAATCTATTCCTTATTCTTTGCTGGTTCTCCATTCTCCCAAAAGACAGCATTCGGAGTGGGATGTACGCTGGTGGTCTGTGCAAGGGTGGGGAACTTTAATTCTGACAAGGACCATCTAGATGTTTATGATATCATTTGCAGGCCATATAAAATTATCAACGTAAAAAATAGCCTGCTATAGATTTATTAAATTTTGAGTCCTATCTGTGGTTGCCTTGGCAGGGCCAGACCAAATGATTTCGCAGGCCTTATAAGGCCCTGAAGCTGGACATTCCCCATCCTTGACAGGGAGACTGAATGGACACAGTGAATCAAACCCACATTTTGGCCAAGAAGCATTGTCTTTTCTCCTGACTAAAAGAGTGTAGTGCCCAGGATTAAAAGCCTGGTCTTGGAAGTAAACAGTCCTGGATTTTCCTCTTGTTAGTCTTGAGACCTTCAGCAAATCTGTATGAGCTTCAAGTTCTCTACTGTGAAGTTGGGATATGATAAGGGCCCCTGTTTTGCATATTTGTTGTACAGACCAATGAGCTGACATATGTAAAACATTTAGTACCTACACTGTGTATTTAAGAAGTGTCAGCTAAATTTTTTTGCGATCAAATTGTGTAGTTTCTGGGAGGTATGTTTACATTTGACTGTTTTTCCCCCATGAGAACCATTGTTCTTTTATGTAAAAGTCAAGGTAGTTTTAGAGGGCTAGTTACAGAAAGCAAGGTCCTCAGTCCTAAAAATCCAACTTTGTCCAGTTCATCGTGGGTGGCCATTCTGTCATTTGACTTTTGATTGATATGCAGGCTTGATACTAATTTGATTTTCAGAAAAGTAATTTTAATGTTCCTTTACTGGGAGACAAAGTCAGTTCCCTGCTCTCCACTGACCTCTGCTTCAAGCAAAAACAAAAAGGATTTGTTTGGAATTCATAAATGTCTTTGGTGTCTGTTCAATACAGTGTTGTCCAATATAACTTTCTGCAATGATAAGAATGTTTCATATGTGTGCTAAGATGGTATCCAGTAGCTCCATATGGCTATTGAGCACTTTAAGGTGGCTAGCATGATTGAGAAAATGAATTTCTAATTTTATTTAATATTAAATTTTTCACATAATAACCACTTGTGGCTAGTGGTTTCTGTATTGGACAACACAAATATAATACAGAAAAAAAGTAGAGAAACCTTGATTTGGAAGCACAAAATATGAGAAGAGATTAAATTTAGGAAATATGTGAGATTTGGCTTCTAATTCTGTATCCACTATTATTTCTAATAAAAATAGGAGTAGTCAACACTAAGATAGCATTTTTCTTATACTAGGATACTGCTCTAAGTGCTTTATGCTTAATAAACTTATTTAATTCTCACAATAATCCTATTATGTTGAAAGCATTATTATCATCATTTTATAAATGAGAAAATAATTTTCCTAAAAACACAAGACTGTTAAATGGCCAACCTGGAATTCAATTGCAGGTCTAGATAAGGTAGTCATTTAAACTCTCTAAGCCATATTTTCTCACCAAGTTAAACACACACACAGTATCTCAAATTTCATTATAAAGTTTTATTTTATAAAATAAAACTAAACACTGTCAGCAAAAACGTCGAAAGTTACTGTCACATAAATTAATTTTCTCTTGAAAATACAGCATACTAAATAATTATTTTAATTTACACAATTGTATTAATTATTATTTTATGACCATTTAGCCTATTCATGGTCACACATGATGGAGACAGAAGAAGTGTAAGCCCATGGAGAACACCCATTTGAATTTCACTGAGAGTGGGAGAAATTGACACCCCCTTAGATACTGGTTAATCGGCCAACAATTAATTATTGGTCTCTGCCTTCTTGCTCTACACTGCAAAGTCAGTGTATTAGTTTGACTTAATGTGTAACAAACACTCCATAATTTAGAGGCTTAATAAAACAACTATTTCTTTAGCTCACAATCCTACAGGTTGGCAGATTGGATTTGTCTCAGCTGGGTGGTTCTTCTGGCCTCATCAGAGCTCACATGTGACTACAGTCAGCTGCCAGTCGCTGGCCTTAATCATTTGTCTACTGCTTGACTTCCTGTAAGCAGGGGTAGCAAGAACAGTTGACCCATGTATCATTCACCTTCCAGAGGCTAGCCTAGGTTTGTTCACATGGTGGTAGTCACAGGATTCCTAAGAGCAGCAGGAGTGGAAACATCAAGGCCTCTTGTTAGGCTTGAAATTTGTGCAAACTCATGCTCACTACATTCTGTTGGCCGAAGCAAGACAGAGTGAGCCCAGGTTGAAGAGATGTGAAAATAGACTCTAGATGATAGGAGCTGCAAATATTGTGACCATTTTGGTAACCCACTGTATTCAGTGAAGATTATAGTCACATGGTCCCTCCATTGTGGAACTTTCAGCCTGGTTGTCACAGTAGAGGGACACATTGTCTGAAAGATTGTTGTTGCTGCTTTTAGGGCCTAAGGAAAGCAACGAAGTTGTCTTTTTATCTGTAATTTAAGAGATGGCAGAAACCTCTGCATGTAAATAGGGTCACTAGTAATATGCCCTTTCTGGTTTCATACCTGTACCATTTTCTGGCATACTGGGAGAGAAGGAAAGACAAGTAAATCTTTCTGTCTCCTCTTACCAGTGAGTCTCGATACTGATTGCACATTAGAATCATCTGGAATTTTTGAAAAGATGCGTTTCCCCAGACCCAACCACAGATCAATTACATCAGAAGGTCTGGGCACTGGAATTTTTAGACAGTCCCCCAGGTGATTCTAAAATGCTGTCAAAGTTGAGACAACTGGGGGCCAGTGTTGTGGCCCAGCAGGTTAAGCAGCTGCTTGGGACACCAACATCCCATATGAGAGTCGGTTTAAGATCTGGCTGCTCCACTTCCAATCCAGCTCTCCCTGCTAATGTGCCTGGAAAAGCAGCAGAAGATGGCCCAAGTGCTTGGGCCTCTGTCACCCATGTGGGAGACCTGGAGAGAATTTCAGGCTCCTGGCTTCAACCTGGCTCAGCCATCTGGGGACTGAACCAGTGGATAGAAGACCTCTGTATATGTGTGTCTGTCTGTCTGTCTGTAACTCTGCCTTTCATGATCTCTGACCAAAACCATCTCCACCTTCCAAACCTCAAATGAAAATAAAAACAGTGGGCCTTAGAGAAGACCCTATGACATAATGATATTCACCTGGGTGTAATCTGCCTGTTGGGGCTATTATCTGGTTGGAGAAAGTTGTTGGGAGAGGTTCTAGCTACCCTCTTCTTTTACTTTGAAATAGGTTCTTCTTCCTGTCAAATGACGAGCTGCTGGAGATCTTGTCTGAAACAAAGGACCCCCTCCGAGTGCAACCACACTTGAAGAAGTGCTTTGAAGGAATTGCCAAGTTGGAGTTTACAGACAGTCTGGCCATTGTGGGCATGATCAGCTCGGAAAAAGAAACTGTTCCATTCATACAGCATATCTATCCAGCTAACGCCAAAGTAACTTCCCTTACACATTTTTGGTTCTTTTTTCCATACAACAGCAAAGAAAGGCAGAGAGAACACTGGCTAGGCATTTGGACTGTATTTCTAGATGGCCTGAGTATGTAACACTTAGGTCCATCAATTAACCAGTGGGTAATTTGGGGAAGTCATTTAATCTTTCCGGGTCTCAGTTTATACATCTCTAAAGTAGGTATTATGCTACAGGCTGCATGACATAATTAAATTTGTAGAAGGATTTCAGCCTAACTTGACATAGAAGCAGTAGCAGGAATTAGATCCAAGTAATTGGTGCTGTTTCCATCTCCATATGTAGAGGCCATTTAAAAGTGATCCTCTCAGAACAATAGTTTCCTGTGGCACTTATTTCTAAAGGGTCATAGAATCACTAAGATGTTGCTTACCTCAGTTTTCATAACATGTGTCCTTATAGAATGAGTAAAGTGTGAATTCCATTCCTATTGAACATGAAAATACACTCAAGTAGAAACACACACTCTTGTCCTTGCTTTTTTGACTGTTTTGCCACCTACACATGTAAACGGCTCACTAGGCTAATCCCCTGCCTGCGGCGCCAGCACTCCAGCTTCTAGTCCTGGTTGGGGCGCCGGATTCTGTCCCAGTTGCCCCTCTTCCAGTCCAGCTCTCTGCTATGGCCCGGGAAGGCAGTGGAGGATGGCCCAAGTGCTTGGGCCCTGCACCCACATGGGAGACCAGGAGGAAGCACCTGGCTCCTGGCTTTGGATCAGCGCAGTGCGCCGGCCGTAGCAGCCATTTGTGGGGTGAACCAACGGAAAAGGAAGACCTTTCTCTCTCTCACTGTCTAACTCTGCCTGTCAAAAACAAACAAACAAACAAACAAAAAAAACCTGTAACAACCAGAAGTCACATCACTAACCCAGATACCAGCCAGCTAGCTTACATATTCCTAACATCAACAGCTGCTGTTACCTGAAATTCTAAAACCAAATAATTTGCTGTACATTCCAATTACCTATGGAGCTTTAAATACAAATTTTGTATTTAAACAAAATACAAAAGCCTGTGTTGCATCTCACATCAATTAAATAAAAAAAAGTCTGGAGGTAGAAGTCAGACATCTGTGTTTTATAAAGAGCTCCAGATGATTCTAGCACACAGCAAAGTTTGGGAGCTACTGAAATAATGCATGAATCAAAACTGTGAAAAAATTTATTAATTGAAATGTGAGTGTTTTATTTGCTTTCAGAGAACTTATCTGTTTCAAAAAGTGACATGAAAGAAATCCTTATTGCCTTTTAAGGAGGCATACAGTTCTTAGAATACTAGAGATGAATGTAAAGCAAATGGTTAAAGAATATTGGATGGAAGACATGCAAAGCTTTTGGCTTCCCTCCAGCCCTATCCAGAGAGAAAACTAGGTTCTGCCCATGGACCCTCCTTGTGGGCAGTACTTAACCTGCTATCTCTCTGTGTCTTGTCCTGCAGGGCATGGTTGAGAAGTGGCTGCAGCAGGTAGAGCAGATGATGCTTGCCAGTATGCGGGATGTTATTGGACTTGGAATTGAAGCATACGTCAAGGTAAACAAGAATCAGTATACACATGTCAGGATGTTGGTTTTATGAAGGGGGCTTTGGGGAGAAGGTTAAATGGATCAGCTCGATTACCCCCTATGCTCTTTACTTATAAATCCTAGGGCAATGAACATGTTTTAGTGAAATATTTGCAGTTAGAAGCAAGTGATACAACACAAGAGTGTTGACTGGTATCCTTGGGTTTCTACAGGCCAGTCATTTTTGTGAGATAAAATTGATGGCACCAGTTCTATTTAGAGCCCCTTGCTATTAAGCATTTATTTACATCATATAGCTGCTGGATGGCACAACTCATTGAGTTCCTAAAGCATTATGGAAACTGGTGTGACATACAGCCTAAGAGAAAGTAACCCGTCACAATGAACCTTTAGTTGTGCTTTATTGAGATTCATGCTGGCAGAACCTAACTTTAGTCCACTCTCATTTTAGCCACATATTTTCTTACCTTCAGGCTCCTCCTCCTTTCCCAGGACCCTGTCTGTGCATCAAACAAAGCACATTCAATTAACACCTTCACCCTAAAGTACTGGGCACTGACCCTGCTGCCCCTCATACTGCAAGTCAAAGGCCAATCCTTGTTTTCTCTGTTACATTGTAAATCAAAAACGAAAAAAACATTGCCACCGGTATGACATTATTTCACCCAACTGAATCTATAGTAAGAGTCAGTAGACTTTTTCTGCAAAAGGCCATATGGTATTTTCAGCTCTGCAGGGCTGCACTCCCATTACAACTATTTAGCTTTGCCCTTATAGCACAAAAGCATCACAGACAATATGTAAAATGATAGGCAGGGCTGTGCTCCAGTGACCTTTTATGTACAAAAACAAGCATGGCCAGATCTGGTCCTCATGCCATAGCTTGCCCACTCCTGACCTATATTAAAAAAAAAAAAATGGGGAGCAAGGGGCATGGCTAAGAAAACTATTGCACAGCATTGCAATAAGATGTAACCATTAAAAAGAGTAGATTTGTTTTCCCTGAACATCACCTTGATTATGTTTTTTTAAAAATTGCCAAATGGAAGCATAAAAAAATAGTTGAAGAAATTGTGAGTGATTTTGTTTCTCATAAAATTCAGAGAGGAAGACACAAATCAATAAACCTAGAGATGTCAAGCCTTATAGCATCTAAGGGTGGGGAGGGTTTTGTGTTTGTTGTGTGGGTGAGGTGGTGGGGTGTTTTCAGATAGTTTAAACCACATGTGATAACCCTACAGTAATCCCCCTTGCCTTTCCCAGGCCCCTCGTAACCAGTGGGTCTTGCAGTGGCCTGGTCAAGTGGTTATCTGTGTCTCCTCCATCTTTTGGACTCAGGAGGTGTCTGAAGCCATAGTCAAAAACACCCTACCGGTAAGCGAGCCTGCCTTGGAGCTTGCAGAGGGTATCTAAGCATCGACCAGGATTCGAATGATATGTCTTCAGAATAGCCATGTTTTGTTTTTGAAACAAAAATCATTTTGGCTCACGGTGTCATAAAGCCATGGTTGTCTTGAACACAGTGAGTTTGGAATTGGGGCTGTAGTAGAATTGTGTAGTGTGAGACCCTGCACAGTCCTTCCCAGACACAAATTCTAAGACTTATCAGCCTTTGCCCCCGGGGATCCACCTGGCAGACTCTCCACCAACAAAGACCGCTTTGTCTTCCCATGCCAAGAGACCACCACTGTTTTCCTCCTTTCCTACATTGCAGCCCCCTCCTCACCATTCCTGTTCCCAAACAAACCCACATCTAGCCCTTTCAAGCTTTAGAAACAACACTTTTGCCCTCTGTGACTGCATCTCTGGGATAATGCATGCTGAATGATATGCCTCTGTATTCTAAAAGTGGCAGGTGTTGGTGCAGGATGATCATTGGTCCAGCTATCCATTATTCATTTAACAAATATTTGTTTGCTCTGTGCTGTGACTGCTACTAGGTGAAAGAATCAGAGGGGTGAACAATACAGACGTAGTCCCGGTCCTCATGGTTTTGTAGATTAGTGGGCAAGATAAAATGACTCTTACATAGAACGGTTATAAGGAAAGAACAGCAATACAGAAAGTGTGGAGAGCAAGGAGGGAAATGAGAGAGGGAAATATTTCACAGAAAAAGTAGTATCTATGAGGAGACCTAAAGTATGACTAGGAATTAGCGGAGAACAAGAAAAAGAGTGTTCTAGAGAGCAGAACTGGGATATGCAAAAGTCTGCAGATGAAAAACATGATGCATTGCACAACTGAAGGTACCGTGGAATGGGCATAATCAAGAGAGACAAGGGAGCAGCCCCTCCACCAAGGGCTTTACCAGTACCCCAAGGGCAATGCAGAAGCATGGAGAAATTATTTTTTTAATCTGTTCCAGGGACTTTGTTATTAATAACCATAACAACCACTGTTATTCACTGGATGTTTTATTCACATCAAACATTGTACCAAGTGCTTCATAGTACTCTCTCATTCAATCCTCAAGGCATCTTAAAAAAGTAGCTATAATGATCTAGATTTGGTGGACCAGAGGCCAAGACTCAGAGGCTAAAATCATGTTCCAAGAACCACATAGCTAGGAAGTAAGGAAGGTGAGATTTGAACCTAGGGTGGTCTTCTCTTTTTCTTTTTTTTAAATTCATTTTAAGGACAAGTGTTTAGGCGTAGCTTTTAAAATACTGCTTAGCATGCATACATCCCATATCAGGGTACCTGGATTCAAGTCCCACCTCTATTCCCAGTTACTAATGTAACTAGCACCCTAGCAGGCAGCAGAAAATGACTCCAGTAGTTGGATCCCTCCCACTTGGGAGGCCCAGATTGAGTTCCTGGTTCCAGGCTTTGACCTGGCTTGGCCCCAGCTATTGCAGGCATTTGGGGAGTAAACCAGTAGGTGGAAGATCCCTGTCTATTTTTTTCTGTCTCTGTGTCTGTCTATGACTTTAAAATAAATTAAATAAATAACATTTTTAATTCATGTATGTTTTTAACCTCTTCGTTTTTCAATAAATCAGGCCTACAAATAATGTTGCAAAAATAATACAAAGAGTTCCAGTATACCCTTCATCCAGATTCCCTAGATAGTAACATCTTCTATATCCACAGTGCAATTACAAATTATTCCAAATCACGGAATAAACAGTGATACAATAGTATGTTCTGTTATGTAGATCTTTTAGATTGCTAGGATTACAAGTTGCATTTCATTTTCAGATCTAAATTGTCTCCTTTAATCTGAAAAAGTTAATTCTGGCTTACTGTGCAATTTATAATACAGTAAAAGTCACCCTTTTTAGGATACAGTCCTGAGTTTTACCAAATGCAAACAGTCCATGTAGGCACCACCACAAGCAAGGTATAAAATAGCTCCAGACCACCGAACATCCCCTCCTGTACCTGTCATCAACTTCTATCCCTACTCTGTCTGGAAATTACCAGTCTGTTTTCTGCCCCTAAAGTTTTATCTTCCACAATATCATAAACCTAAAACCATACAGTCTTCCAAATCTGGCCTCTTTCAATTAGCACAGTACATTTGAAATTCATCCAACATTATTGACTGGGGGAGAGGGAGAGAAAGCTTTGAGGCATAACATGCAGGAAGGAGTCTGGCCTAGGCCACTGGGTGGTTGATGATGTCATTCCCTGAAGGGATTACCAGAGAATCCAGTTTAACCACTTCTCCCCTCCTATACTCCTGCCAGGATTTTCTGAAAAAGAGCAATGATCAGATTGCACAGATTGTCCAGCTGGTGCGAGGGAAGCTGAGCAGTGGCGCTCGACTCACTCTCGGGGCCCTCACAGTCATCGATGTCCATGGTAAGCAGGGAGACTTGTCTTGGCATTACTGACTGTCCAGGAATGGCAGCCAGGCTTGCTCCTTTCAGTTCTCCTGGGTGGAATGATGCAGGTTTTCCTTCCTATTAGGGCAAGGCCTCTCCAACTCAGAGAAGATGGCAGAGTAAGAGTGAAGCCAAAGCCAGCTCATGTCTCCAGCCCATTTCCCCTCTCTTCTCAACCTTCTTTCCAGGAGCCCTCCAAGCAAGGCTCACTGATGGCCAAAGCCATTTGTGAGAGTCATCAGGTTGGAGTGGTTTCTGTGGGTTAACCATCTATGATTGTTGAATACTCACTAGGTGCCAAGCTTTGCACCACATTGTTTTATTTTCATATATAGTTCAATGCTTGAGAATCTGAGGCTTAGAAAGGTAAAGAACCTGTTGAGACGCTCACAGCATGTCAGTGGCAGAGGCTCCTATGTCTGATTCAAACCCCAGGGACTAGAAGCGGATGGTGATGTGGGGAGGAGGCGGTTAGATATGATGCCCTCCATATCTTCCTTTAGAAAAAAAAAAAAGAAGAAGAAAAGGAGAAGGAATAACTAGGGTCTTTGAATAAAACAAACCACCCCCACACCCTCGTTCCATCATCACCATGGAAACGAGGGCTGGACCAGGCTGGTTGCCAGGTGACAGCATCTCTCCTGCGCACACACCCAGCTTCCTAAGGCATTTCATGGCATCCATTTCCCCTCAAGGTTGATGCTCATTTCAGTTGAACTTCACCTGAATAGACTGGCATAATCAGAGAGAGAGGAGAGAATGTGTTCTTCAGTTGGCCACATACCCAGCTGGTAGGAGCAATGAATACAGCCATGGTATTGCCCAGAGCACTCCAGAGTGGTTGCTTTTACAAGCACAAACATGCACACACACATACACACTAGATAGTGGAAGTGCCCCCAATACAATCCCTTTAAATTCACTTTCTTTTCCTTTTTTTTTTTTTTTTTTTTTTTTTTGACAGGCAGAGTGGATAGTGAGAGAGAGAGACAGAGAGAAAGGTCTTCCTTTTTTGCTGTTGGTTCACCCTCCAATGGCCGCCGCAGCTGGCGCGCTGCAGCCAGCGCATCGCACTGATCCGAAGCCAGGAGCTTCTCCTGGTCTCTCATGCGGGTGCAGGGCCCAAGCACTTGGGCCATCCTCCACTGCACTCCCGGGCCACAGCAGAGAGCTGGCCTGGAAGAGGGGCAACCGGGACAGCATCCGGCGCCCTGACCGGGACTAGAACCCGGTGTGCCGGCACCGCAAGGCAGAGGATTAGCCTATTGAGCCGCAGCGCCGGCCTAGATTCACTTTCCTCTTGGATCTTTCATACAGAACCTACTCTTGCTACCATCCTATAGGTTCTCTCAGTGAACCTAGAGGGGAATTAAATTCTTCAGGAAGAGATATTGGTGTAATCTTCAAGGACTCCTCTCCACAGGGCTCACAGATTTTACTCTAATAAAGATGGCCTTTCTCACAGAGAGGCAGGAGACTTGCAGAAGCATCCCTTTGTCAAGTTACATTTCTAAGATCCACATTCTGAGCCTGCTGTACCAGCTCTGAGATCTCGGTAACTCTCACGCTGTGAGTTATCTAAAAAGTAATTAGTGATTTTCATAAACCTATATAACTCTCGAGCTTCAGAGCTTATGCCATTGTGAGAAAATTAAATTAGGCTCATAATCCTATGAGATAAAGAAGGAAAACTAGAAACGTATGTCTCAGCTGGTTTCTCAGGCCCCCAGATGGAGAGGATGATCTAATGATGGATTCATGGGGGTGCCTTCTGCTGCAAACTGCCTGGCTGTGTCAGAACAAGGGACTGCATCCTTCTTGGATACTCTAGAGACCTGGAACAGACAAAGGGTCATACTGAGGATATGACAGCATTTGGGGTCACTATCTATTGCAAAGCCCTGTAAATCAGTCTCCCAAGATTTTAGCGATGATAATAGCTAATATATAATATTTTTATATGTCAGACACAATGTTCTGTCTTTCTCCCTCTCACTCCATCCCGTATGTGTGTGTGTGTATGTATAATGTATATTGATCTAATCCTTTAAGTGGGTACTATGTTATCCCCACTCTACAGATTATACAACTGAGGGACAGAAAGGTTGAGTAACTTGCCCAGAGTCCCATAGCTAGTTCATGATGGAACCAGGCACTCTGATTTTGGAATATGCACATTTAATACATCTACTGCGCTGCTTGAGAGAAGACAACTCAGGAGATTCTCTGCCTGATTCTTTGGAAGGAAGCAAAGACCAGCTCTGATAGAATTTGCTGCCTGCAGTTGGAGCGGGGGTGGGGGGTAGGCAAGCAGAGTGGTACCACTTGAAACTGTTTGGAAAGTGAGGAATGACCTTGAAAGCACCCACTTCTAACTGAGAAGCTGGAAGAGATGGGAGAATTCTGATGGCTGTGCATGTGTATTTCTGCCTCTGTGTCCCAACAGCTCGAGATGTAGTGGCCAAGTTAGCTAAGGACAACGTCTCTGATCTGAATGATTTCCAGTGGATCTCACAGCTGCGCTACTACTGGGTGGCAAAGGACGTGCAGGTGCAGATGATAACTACAGAAGCTTTGTATGGCTATGAGTACCTGGGAAACTCCCCCCGACTGGTGATTACGCCCCTCACTGACCGCTGCTACAGGTAAACTCTGAGGCTCTGAAACCTGAAGGTGGAGTAGAGAACTCCAAAGGAAAAAGATTGGGAGAATGTTAAGGCATCCTGGGGGCATTACCTTTATCCTCTTCATTTCAGATTCTTAAGTTTTTAGAGTTTTCCCATAGTCACCATGGTCCCAAAGACAGGCTGGAAACTAGGCCCTCGGTAGGAGTCCTAGTGTACATCAATGCATTTGAACCGGTAAGTGTAGTATTGATATGTGACCATGAATATGACATGGGACTTAAGTAGAAAGCTCTCCAATAACAAGAATCAAGATGGTGCCTGGAACTCTCATGGCCAAGAAATAGGCAAGGGGTCAGGTCAAGGATCGAAACAAGGAGTCTCTAAGCTCTGCCAGCCCTGCTAGCTCTGCCAGCTATCTGATGAAGAGATAGGATCATCTTGTGCTCAGCAAAGTACTTTTCCATTTCCCTTGAATTCATTGCAATGGAAATATGGATTTATAAACTTGTCAATTTTGTGTGATGTTTAGATATCTTTTATATACTTATAGTATATTTTACATATAAAATATATATAGTGAATTTTTTTAGATTGCAAAAATAATACTTGAGAATATTTTCTCATTCAAAATATCTTGTTTTCTGGGGCCAGTGTTGTGGCAAGGCAGGTAGAGCTGCAGCCTTGCTTTGCTGGCATCCCATATGGGTGCTGGCTTGTGTCCCAGCTTGTTACTGTGGATTCGTTCTGAGAGGAGGAGCGTGGTGGGGGCAAGAGGCGCGGAGTCACCACACAGGCCCCGGGAGTTGGGTGAAAGCGGGCCAGAGGCAAGCAGCCCACAGACTCGTTTATTTCAGTTGGTACAACATCTTATAAAGCCAAGACCAGCCAATCCAGTCAAGGGGCAGTTTATTCCCTAACCAATCACAGCCTGTTGCCAGGCAGGCTCCGTTGCCAGGTGGGTTTTGAAGCCATTCCTGAGTAACTGACGCTCGCTTGCCAGCGGCCATCTTGGCACGGCCTTCTCATTCCACCACACCAGCTGCTCCACTTCTGATCCAGTTCCTTGTTAATGCCTGGGAAAAGCAGCAAAAGATGGCCCAAGTACTTGGGTCTTTATCACCTATGTAGGAGAACCAGGAGAAGCTCCTGGCTTCTGCCTGGCCTAGCCTGAGCCTTTGCAGCCATCTGGGGAGTAAACCAGCAGATGGAAGATCTCTCTTTTCTCTGTCCCTCTCTCTCTGTAACACTGCCTTTCAATAAATAAATAAATCTTTTTTTAAAAAAAATCACTTGTTTCTGTGTCCTATAAGTTTAACTTTTTTTTTTTTTAATTTTTGACAGGCAGAGTGGACAGTGAGAGAGAGACAGAGAGAAAGGTCTTCCTTTGCCGTTGGTTCACCCTCCAATGGCCGCCACGGTAGCGCGCTGCGGCCGGCGCACCACGCTGAACCGATGGCAGGAGCCAGGTGCTTCTCCTGGTCTCCATGGGGTGCAGGGCCCAAGCACTTGGGCCATCCTCCACTGCACTCCCTGGCCACAGCAGAGAGCTGGCCTGGAAGAGGGGCAACCGGGACAAGATCGGTGCCCCGACCGGGACTAGAACCCGGTGTGCCGGCGCCGCAAGGCGGAGGATTAGCCTAGTGAGCCGCGGCGCCGGCCTATAAGTTTAACTTTTTAAAATGGATTTATTTATTTGAATAAGTTAGGCAGAGAAAGAAGAGAGAAACAGAGACAGAGAGTTACAGACCTGTAAATAGAGCTCTCCCATCTCCTGGTTCACTTCCCAAATGCACACAGTCATCAGGACTTGGCCAGGCCAAAGCCAGGAACCCAGTTCTCAGTCTGGGTCTCCCACATTCATGGCTGGGACCCAACTACTTGAGTCATCACCTTCTGGCTCCCAGGGTGTGCATCAGGAGGAAGCTGGAATCCAGAGTGGAGCCAGGACTTGAACCCCAGCACTTGGATACAGGATGTGGACATCCTAAGAGGGATGGCAAATACCTACCCCTGTGGTTTTTCATTTATGCATTCACTTATTGCACTCATTGTTCAACAGCCATTTGTTTCTTTAAATAATTTGTATTGTATATATTTATGATATGTAATATAAGATACACAGATAGTAAAATAACTACTATAATGGTACAAGTTAACCTATTTATCATCTTACATAGGTAGCTATCCCACAATCCCCCCAACTCCTTGTGGCAAGAGCACCTATAATCTACTCATTTAGTAAAAATCCTGAAAACAATATATTATTATTAACTGTAGGCCTCTTGAACAACCACTTCTTTTTTTTTTTTAAATATTTATTTATTTGAAAGGCAGAGTTACACAGAGAGAGAATGAGAGTCAGAGAGAGAGGGGGGGGTCTTCCATCCACTGGTTCAATCCCCAGTTGGCCGCAACGGCCAGAGCTGCACCAATCTGAAGCCAAGAGCCAGGAGCTTCTTCTGGGTCTGTCACGTGGGTGCAGGGACCCAAGGACTTGGGCCATCTTCTATTGCTTTCGCAGGCCATAGCAGAGAGCTGGATTGGAAGTGGAGCAGCTGGACTCAAACCAGCACCCATATGGGATGCTGGCACTGCAGGCACCGGCTTCACCTGCTATGCCACAGTGCCACCCTGATCAACTAATTCTTGAAGCGCACATGTCAGGTGCTGTATTAGTTTGCTGAGGGATGAGGAGAAGAATCGAATATGTCTCCTGAACTCAAAGTTCAGAGCGTAGTGGGAGAAATATATTTACTTTCCCCGTTCCATCAGCACTGATGATCTTTGGAATATGGAGTTTATGAGTACTTTTTACTTTTCTTTGATTAACTTATATATGGATTTTTTTATATAGAGAGATTCATTTGTTCATTTTTTCTTTATAATTTTTGATTTGTCACTTTCACTTCAAATGTAGATATTATATACATAACCATATATGCTATTTTTCTTAAAATCAGAGATGTTAATATCACAAAATGAGGGATTTATGACAGTGATCATAAAATGGTATGATAAAGTGAAGCAATATTTGTAACTAAATACCAAATGACATGACACCCACACAATTTTTATACTCCTCTCTCTCTCTCTCTCTCTCTCTCTCTGTCTCTCTTTCTCTATATATATGTATGTCTTACACAAATAAGAGAAAGCATGTGATGTTTGTCCTTCTGGGTATGGCTTATTTCACTTAGCATAATGATATCCACTTCCATCCATTTTGTTGCAAATGTCAGGATTTCATTCTTTTTTGTGGTAGAGTGATATTTTATGCTGCAGTAATATTCCATCATGTGTATGAATCCCACATTTTCTTTACCAGTCATCAGTTAATGGACCTCTAGGTTGATTCTATGTCTTTGCTATTGTGACTTAAGCTGCTATAAATGTGAATGAAGGGGCCAAAATTGTGGTGCAGTGAATTAAGCTGCCACCTGCAACACTAGCATCCTGTTTGAGTACCAGTTTGAGTCCTCACTGCTCCACTTCCTATCCAGCTCACTGCTAAGGATCCTGGAAAAGCAGCAGATGATGACCCAAGTACTTGGGACCCTGTCACCCATGTGGGAAACCCAGATGGAGTTCCAGGCTTTGAGCTTCAGCCTGGCCCAGCCCTGGCCATTGCAGCCATTTAGGGAATGAACCAGCTAATGGTTTCTCTCTCTCTCTCTCTCTCTCTCTCTCTCTCTCTCTCTCTCTCTGTCAATCCTTCCCTCTGTAACTCTGCCTTTCAAATAGATAAATCTTTTTTTTTAAAAAATGGATGTACATATTCATTTATTCAATCAGTCATCCAAACATATGTTTGTGGATACACCAGGCACTGTGCCAGGCTCTGAAGTTACGATGAGTAAAACAGAATTTTTTATGATGATGTGTTGAAAAAAATGATGATGTGTTGGTTATATGATCAGGGGAAATTTTTAACTATTTGTATGAGTCAAAATAAATAAAAAGCTAGTTTCTTTCCTGTGTGTTAGGACTCATGCACTGAGTTCCTGTTTCCTTCTGCTTAGGACTCTGATGGGAGCTTTGAAGCTGAACCTTGGGGGAGCCCCTGAGGGTCCAGCTGGGACAGGCAAGACAGAAACCACCAAAGATCTAGCCAAAGCTTTGGCCAAGCAGGTAGGAAAAAACCATCCATCCCCACCCACTCTTCCTGTCCCTCTCTGGACTCCTCTTCAGGGAAGTGAGCATGCAGTTCAAGGTGGTTTCCTGTAACAGGCAGAGTGGGGCCCCAGCACTTCCAGTAGAACAAGCAGAGAGGAGCCCTACCCTTGTCTGATGTTGCAAGGTAGTTTGGATGCAATGGAACCACCCTAAAGGGTAACCACATCCTGCCTCTTTCTAGTGTGTGGTCTTCAACTGCTCAGATGGTTTGGATTACAAAGCCATGGGAAAGTTCTTCAAGGGTCTCGCCCAGGCTGGAGCATGGGCCTGCTTTGATGAATTCAACAGGATTGAGGTAACTCTGGCTTTGTGTTATAGAATGGAGGGGTTGAACATGGAGGGGCCTTTTTCTGGGCACTTAAATCCATGATGACAGGGCCTTATGTCTTCTCTATGACCCTTGCAGAGAGTTTATACTCAATGAACTAAGCAAAAAACAGGAGATGGAATACATATTTTATACACATATCCCCACCTCCCTATTCATTCACTGGTTCACGTGCTCACTTCGGCAGTACATATCCATTCACTGGCTCATTCAAAAATTAATTGAGCAGCTCCTAAGAGGGTACTTCAGGAAGCTTCTGGGAAAATGAAATTAACAGTTGAGTTTATTTTAGAATAAAACAATTTTGAAATACATGCATAGTTTTTCATGAATTCACATGCTCCATGAACTTTTTAAAGACCTCTCATATGTGTCACTGACGCTGCATATGTTTATGATACAAATTAAGAAATAGTCAGCTTAGAAAATATTACAATAGGCCGGTGCCACAGCTTACTTGGCTAATACTCCGCCTGCAGCGCCGGCACCCCAGGTTCTAGTCCCGGTCGGGGCACCAGATTCTGTCCCGGTTGCTCCTCTTCCAGTCCAGCTCTCTGCTGTGGCCCGGGGAAGGCAGTGGAGGATGGCCCAAGTGCTTGGGCCCTGCACCTGTATGGGAGACCAGGAGGAGGTGCCTGGCTCCTGGCTTCGGATCGGTGCAGCGCCGGCCGTGGCGGCCATTTGGGAAGTGAACCAACAGAAGGAAGACTTTTCTCTCTGTCTCTCTCTCTCACTGTCTAACTCTGCCTGTTAAAAAAAAAAATTACAATAAAACAAAGGGGAACAAAAATTAAATTAAACAAATAGAATATGGTAAAGTCTATAGTGGTAATAGAAAAGAGGCATCAGAAAAACATGGGTGATTAATTCTATTTGAGTGGGGAATGAGATCAGAAAATATAAACATGCAATTTGAACCAATAAACACTCCTACTGTGTCAAGCGCTACTCCAAGTATTGAAACAAAGTACTATAGAAATTCCTGCCAGTGCCGCGGCTCAGTAGGCTAATCCTCCACCTGCGGCGCCGGCACACCAGGTTCTAGTCCTGGTCGGGGCACCGGATTCTGTCCCGGTTGCCCCTCTTCCAGGCCAGCTCTCTGCTATGGCCCAGGAGTGCAGTGGAGGATGGCCCAAGTCCTTGGGTCCTGTACCCCATGGGAGACCAGGAGAAGCACCTGGCTCCTGCCTTCGGATCAGTGTGGTGCGCCGGCCACAGCATGCCGGCCACAGCGGCCATTGGAGGGTGAACCAACGGCAAAAGAAGACCTTTCTCTCTCTCTCACTGTCCATTCTGCCTGTCCAAAAAAAAAAGAAATTCCTTACACATGCACACACGCATACCAATTTTGTTGTTCTTTACCAAAAATCCCAAATCATCCATCTCAGTTTTTTTTTTTTTTTTTTTAATTTCAAAAGGCAGGAAAACACAAAGAGACAAACAGGGCTCCCATCTACCAGTTCATTCTTCAAATGTCCACAATAGGCAGGGCTGAGCCAGGCTGAAGCCAGGAGCCAGGAATTCAATCCAGGTCTCCCACATGGGTGACAGGGACCCAATCACCTGAGGCATCATTGCTACCTCCCAAAGTCTGCATCAGCTGGAATTGGGAACTAGAGGCAGGACTCAAACCAAGACTCTCTGGCATGGGGCATGGGCATCCCAACCTGCATCTTAACCACTAGGCCAAATGCTCATGACCTACTCCTAATTTTGAATGTGAAGATCTGGTTTTCATATGATTGGGTTCTCTCTCTCTGATAAATGAAGGGGACTCTGACAGAGTGGTGTGGCTGTCACAAGTAGGAACTCACATCAGCCCAACATTTTCTCTCCAGGTAGAAGTGCTATCTGTGGTAGCCCAGCAGATTCTCAGCATTCAACAGGCCATTATTCGGAAGCTAAAGATGTTCATCTTTGAAGGCACTGAGCTCTCTTTGAACCCCACCTGTGCTGTCTTTATCACCATGAACCCCGGGTATGCTGGCAGGGCTGAACTGCCAGATAACCTCAAGGTAAACATGAGTTTGTGTAAATGATGAATGTCTGTGACAGAGTAGAAGCTTCTAGAAGTGGGGATCTCATAGAGAAGCTCAACAACAGGGCCAGGTGAGAGTCGTAGAGTATCAGATTTCAATACAGAGAACTGTGGTAAACCCGGACTGGACCACATGGAGTGCCCCCTTCGTTCCTAAGCTAGACAAACCTAAACTGGATAAGCCTGAGTAGTTTCCATATAAAGACAGGCAACCACAGAGATAATAAGACTGCATGTTTGACCCCAGTGTCTATGCTGAGCTGGCCTGAGTTATAACCAGGGCAATATCTATTGACTGGCCTTGCTGCTAGTAGAAGAAAAATGCCTCTGAAAGGGAAGAGAGCCAACAAGGCCATCTTCAGGGGAAGGTGTCCCTACATGACCTTAGCATGCTGCTTTTATAGAAGGAACAATGACCCACAAAAATCACTTGGTCTTCTCATGTGGGAAGAACAACTACCACTTGAGCTTCATGAAAGACTGACCAGAGGAAACCTTCAGGCATGCTACTTCATTGATTTGATTCTAATTTATTGTACTATCCTCTTGGGTGGAAGTCGTAAGAGAGACCCACACACACCCAGTCCACTGACATGTAGTACACAGCACTCCATCTGCTTGATATCCATTCTGATTAGTGCCCTGGATTCTTAGACCACTTCCTCTTTCTGAAACTGGAAGAGAATCAGGGAGATCCTTTAAGTAGCTCCCCACTTCCAGGTCAACATTGACCATTGAGTGCCAAAGTAGAATGTGAACTTAGATTTCTCAGTTTTTACTGCCCAGTTGTAACCACCCCCTGCACCCATATTAGATCTGCACAGACAGCGTTCATGAGGTAATGTAATACAGAGGAAGTCACCAGGGGATGGTGTCAGGAGGCCTGGACTCTGGTCCCAACTCTTCTTCTAGCTAACTGCAGGACTCAGGCATGTCACTTCTCCTCTAGGACCTAAGATTATTACCCGATACTTAATGTTTATTGAGCACCCCATGTGTAATCACATACTTTTGTAAGTACTTCATCTACATGATAGCTATCTATTCTTATAACAACTCTATGAAAGGGGACAAAGTTGTTAGTCCATTTTGAAATATAGATCTGAGTTCTAAGAGAGCTCATAGAACTTGGACACAGATGTTAGATAGCAGGACAGGAACTCAAGATCTATCTGACATCTGGATTATTTTGATGCATGTTGGTTCAATGTTCCTAATTGATTTCTAATGTCCATATTGAACACTGGGAAGCTCTAATATTTGGATGATGCTATTAGATATCCTTTTTTGGCACAGGATAATGAGCTGTTGTTGGAATACCAACACCTAAAGCCTTTCAACCATTGAGAGGCCCAATGTGACAGCATGTATCTGGACAGGACCATTGGAGGGGTTAGTTGAGCAGTGGATTCAACCATTAAAAATGGGCTCTCTGCACTAACACATCCTCCAACACTCTTTTCCAGGATTGTTAGTAGAGTGGCCTGAATGATCATGCTACTTACCTTTGCCTCTATAGATTCGCCTTTCCCCAGTACTCACTGTAGTGTTCAGGTTCTGATTGGTTGTTCCTTTTCTAGGCCTTGTTCCGTACAGTGGCCATGATGGTACCAGATTATGCCCTCATTGGAGAAATCTCCCTGTACTCTATGGGGTTTCTGGACTCCAGAAGGTATGGTACATTGGTTTTCTAAAGTCTTTTAAATAGTATTTCTTGGCCAGCGCCGCAGCTCAATAGGCTAATCCTCCACCTGTGGCGCTGGCACACGGGGTTCTAGTCCCGGTAGGGGCATCAGATTCTGTCCCGGTTGCCCCTCTTCCAGTCCAGCTCTCTGCTGTGGCCTGGGAGTGCAGTGGAGGATGGCCCAAGTGCTTGGGCCCTGCACCCGCATGGGAGACCAGGAGAAGCACCTGGCTCCTGGCTTTGGATCAACGCAGTGTGCCGGCCGCAGCGCGCCAGCCACAGCAGCCATTGGAGGGTGAACCAACAGTAAAGGAAGACCTTTGTCTCTCTCTCTCTCTCTCACTGTCCACTCTGCCTGTCAAAAAAAAATAATAATAATTTTAAAAAAGTAAAAAAAAAAATAGTATTTCTTTGTGTGGTGGATTGCTCTTTGGAAGGAAAGAGGGAAATGTAAAAAACTTGCTTCCTCCCCTTCTCCCTAGCTGATCTGGGAGCACATGAGTATAGCCCTCCACTTGTTTCTGACTCCATTCCTAACTGGAAGATGTTCCAGATTCCCAAGAAAGGGTCTCCTCTCTCTTCACATATGCCTGGACTTCTATTGAAAAAAGCAGCCACGGATATCTCCCTCATCCTTCACTGTAACCCATCCACACCCACATTACTAAATGGCTTGAGGCAAGATAATAAAACAAATGAAATTATTCCAAGATTGGAGAGAAAAATTTAATATAATTTACTATTAAAGTATAATCAATACAACATTTATTGGCTGCAAGCCACTGGGTTATCGCTCATTCAAGTATTACCCAGGTTTTCAACACACACACACATACACACAGGCCAGTGTGCACAAAGACACACACAATGACACATGCAAGTAATCATTGTAAAATGGCTTTTCAATCAATTGATTTTTTTGTCACTGTTAAAACAGGTGTCTCCACAAAGCCCTAGGTGTCCTTGTAGCTTTGGTGCCCTCATTTGTGATGCCAGGGGCTACGGACATTTTCAAAATAGAATGTGTAATCAAGGAGGTGTCATTTGTTCTTCCCATAGTAGACCTGGATTACACTGATCTGCTCACTGATTTACTTACTCAACTGGCAAACCTTTATTGAGCTGCCTCCCTCATCCCCATCTGCTAGGTGCAGATGAACAACATAAAGTCTTTGTTTTGAAAGTGAACTGATTTTGTAAAGAGGATCTCCATAAGGGGAATGCTTGTAAGTATATCAGTGAGGATAACTCTGACCCCCAAATATCAATTGATTAGCACAATGTAAGTTTATCTCTGATTCTCTACAAACCTAAAATAAGTGTTTATAATCAGGGTAGTTTTCTCCCAGGTGTAGTTTACGAGCCCTCATTACTCACACCTCAAGGCTTTAGCACATGACGTGGAGGTTCTTACAGAAGAGATTTTTCCAGGCCAGCCCCGGAGTTGGTGGTATCCATCAGTCACTTCTATTTAGATTTTACTAGCTGGAACTCAGTAGTGTGGCCTGCCCTAACTGCAGGCCAGGCTGGGAAATGTGGTCCAGCTATATGTCCAAGAAGACTAAGAAAAGACCATGTGTACGAGTCTACATGTGTTGTGTGCTTAGTACATTACATTTTAAATGTTTTTCTTTTAAATTTTAAAAGTAATGTGGACATTGGAAAGAATTTATGTTACAGAAATAAAAAGAGTGATTTTCCCATCAGTAACCTTTTGTCTCACTTCTAAGGATTAACATTGTCAACAGTTTGATATATTCTTCCCAAATTTGGTTGTGTGTGCGTGCATATAATCATACATATATACAGGTACATAACACATACTTTCACATAGAGTACATGTTATACATACGTGTGTGTGTATGTTTGCTTTATTTCATCTTAGCTTTCAGAGTCAAGTCCATGAGCAAGCCTATTACTGAAGGGGGAGGAGACAAGGATATTGGGAATGCCTGTTAAGTGGGATACGGTCATCCCTAGGAATCTGCAAATGTGATGTATCTTTGTTCTCCCAGTCTTGCCCAGAAGATTGTGGCGACCTATCGCCTGTGCTCGGAACAACTGTCCTCCCAGCATCACTACGACTATGGTATGCGTGCTGTCAAGTCTGTGCTCACTGCCGCAGGCAACCTGAAGCTCAAGTATCCGGAGGAGAATGAAAGTGTCTTGCTGCTCCGGGCTCTGCTTGATGTCAACCTGGCCAAGTTCTTAGCGCAAGATGTCCCTCTGTTCCAGGTATGCACTGCCTTAGCACTTCGGCTAAGGACCAAGGTTCAACTTCTGAAGATGAAATGCTTTGTTTGTCACCTCCTCCACCTCCTCTTACATCTTCTGACCTTCTTTCTTCTCTAGCCACCACACCTATTACCTGATACCTTCCCTGCAAAGTTTAAGTAACTATGGTGATAGAAAACATCCCTGTCTAGTCCTGATTTTATTTTTTTAAAGATTTATTTATTTATTTGAAGGACCCGGGCCATCTTCCACTGCTTTCCCAGGCCATAGCAGAGAGCTGGATAGGAAGTGGAGCAGCCGGGACTCGAACCAGCACCCATATGGGATGCCGGCACTTCAGGCCAGGGCATTAACCCGTTGTGCCACAGCGCCGGCCCATAGTCCTGATTTTAATAAAAAGGATTTCATGGGTAGGATAATATTTGCTGTTGGGTTTCAGTAGTTGTTCTGATCCAATTTAATTAGTTTGCTTTTATAATTAATTTAATACCTGTTTTCCTTACTGGAATGTGAGCTCTGTGAAGAAAGAAATCAGGGCTGTCTTGTTCATTACTAGTATGATGACTGGAAGGCAGTACAGCCACATTACTTGCTGACTTCTAAAATTATTTAGGAGGGAAATCATGTTTTACATACAGTGTTGACATTTGTAATGTTGGATGAGTTTTGGCACAGGAAAAATGAAGTGTGGAACTTTTCAAGATTTCTGCTGTCTATAGATCTCATTTTAGGAAAATGTTGAAATCTCGTATGTGATACTTCACCCTTTCCACCTTCTCTTGAATGCTTATTAACAGGGAATTATATCAGATTTGTTTCCTGGAGTTGTTCTTCCAAAGCCAGACTACGAAGTTTTTCTGGAAGTGCTGAACGAAAACATCAAAAACATGAAACTCCAGCCAGTACCTTGGTTTATTGGGAAAATCATCCAGGTTGGTTTCGTGTATCCACATGGGGATGTCTGAGTTTCACTGTTTGCTGGAGTAAGACATGAGAAAACTTACAGCATACTTAATGTGAACTGATAGCAATCAGAGGTGCCTCAGTGGAGACAGAGGTAAAACAACAACAGAAACCACTTAATAATCTTTTTTTTGTTTGTTTCTAGGAGTTTAAAAGCCCAAATTTAAAATCTAGTATTTTTTTTACCATCTTCCTTAGTATTTTTATTTTTTCTTTGATTTGAGAACAAAACAGACCTTTGAACTTTGAATTACTTAGAATTTTCTCAGTTCCAAATGATGGAAGCCCAACCCAAACTTCCTTAATAAACAAAAAGGAATTTATTCACTCGACTAACTCAAGTGCAGGAATATGGTAGCCTCAGATGTATCAAGATCTAGGTTTTTAGATAATATCCTTAGGAATCTACCTCTTTTCATTTCTGAGCTCTCTGGATTCATATTTGACTCTCAGTTGGGCCTCCCCAAAAAACCCAGACTTTTATTGTCCCAGATAACAATCCCATAAGTGAGATGTGTATCTTCCTGTAAGCACAATTCTCAGAAGTAGCTTTGAATGGCTCTGATGAGGTCACAAGACCATATCTGAACCAATCACAAAGATAAGACCTGGACCATAACTCCTCCTCTACCTCTGCCAGAAGTGAAGATGGAGTTGGCTGCACCCTTATGAGGTCAACCAAATGATGGCTGCCCAGAAAAATTGGGGTGCTGCTATCAACAGTCAGGAGAAAGGATATTGAACAGGGAAACTGTGCTGATAGGTCCTCCTCTACCACCTTCATGGTCACTACCTTCATTTACACCCTCCTTAGAGCTTACCTCCAAAGTGAAAAATAATGAAAATTTATCTTTAAAATAAAAAAGCTTCAGGTGTTCCTTTTCTCTGAGAGACTCACAATCTAAGGGAAGAGGGGAAAAAAAAACATAAAATTTTACATAAACATAAATGACCAAAATATTTGCATTTCAACTATCACTGGCTACTTGTCACAGACAGAAAGGAACAATGAGAAAACTCACGAAACGGGCTTCCCCACAACTGTTGATTCCCAAGTGTAGGGAATGAAATTATGTGGAATGTTGTTTATATATTTTTTAAAAGATTTGTTTATTTTATTTGAAAGGCAGGGTTTCAGAGAGAGGGAGGGAGAGACAGGAAGATTTTCCATCTGCTGGTTCACTCCCCAAATGGCCACAATGGCCGGATCTAGGCCTGTCTGAATCCAGAAGCCTCTTTTGGGTCTCCCACCTGGGTGCAAGGACCCAAGCACTTGCGCCATCCTCCGTTGCTTTCTCAGGCACATTAGCAGGGAGCTGGATCTGAAGTAGAGCAGCCAGGACATGAACTGGTACCCATATGGGATGCCCGCACTGAAGGTGGCCCCAAGAATGTCATTTATATTTTATAGCATAGAGCCTGGCTCAGAAAGAACATTTTCATTTGCTGAAAGATCTAATCAAGTTAGAGCAGCAAGGAAGCCTCAGAAAGGGTGCTTCTGATAGAAATGCAGTTTGCTAAATGATCACCATTTCCTTTTCTTTTTAAAAAGTAAATGGCAACAGCACAATGAAAAGATTAAAGGTACTGAAGTCAGAGAGCTGTCTCTTCAAATCCTGTCTCCACCACTGAAGAGTTTGGGCAAGTTACTGAGCCTGTTTTGGGCTCAGAGTCTCCATCTGCAAAAGGTGGATTAAATGAAACAATTTGGGCAATCACTTGATACTTAACATATAATTAGCTATAGAGAATAATAGTTTCCATCCTCTATGTAATCTGAGACACACATGTTTATTCACCCAAAAGATACTTAAACAATAAATCACAAAAAAAGGCTGCATTTCACCTGAACTAGAAGTGGGAGTGATCTCTCTCTCTCCCACCACTGGTTCCTCACTAGCTGCTGACTCAGTTGTGGTGTGGGGAGATTTGCAATGAGTAACTCCTTGTTTGACATCTCCTCCCAGATCTACGAGATGATGCTGGTAAGACATGGCTACATGATTGTTGGCGACCCCATGGGTGGCAAGACCTCTGCTTATAAAGTGTTGGCTGCAGCTCTGGGTGATTTATATGCAGGTAAAGCTCCCCTCCTTGGCTTCCAGGGAGGACCAGACTCCCCACTCACTTGGCTGGCTCCATGGAGATAATGCCAGGCTGTTAGTTATGCCAGCCCTGGAGCGTGATGTCAGAGCTAGAAATAGAACATGGCGCACAGATGTCTGCAGGCGGAAAATGAAGGGCGGGGGGACTTCTGGCAAGGAATTTTATGTGCACATTCTTAAGACTGCAGGAATTTTCTCAAATACTAAACAGAGGCTTCTCCAGAGATTCCTCAATGAAACTCCTATCATTAGCCTAAGCAAAATCATTCTGAAAGCAGTCATTTCATGCTTCTTTTCTTTTCTTTTTTTTTTTTTTATCCATTCTTCCTTTCTCTTTCACTTTCCCTTTCCTGCCTCCCTTTTAAGGTAGAGGACATGAACTCAAACTTTTTAATTTTATTTATTTATTTTTTGAGAGAAAGAGAGAACTCCCATCCACTGACTGGTTCATTCCCCAAATGCCTGGAAGGATCCCTGTCTGAAGCCAGAGCCAGAGTAAGAGCCAGAAATTCAATCCAGGTCTCCCATTTAGGTGGTACAGACCCAATTATTTAAGATATTACTGCTATCTCCCAGGGTGCACATCAGTCAGAATTCTGGAGTCAGGACCTGGAGGTGGGTATCATATACCCAGGTATTCAAAATAGAGGATGCCAGCATTTTATTTATTTAAAAGGCAGAGAGAAGGAGAGGAAGAGGAAGAGAAAAAGAAAGAGCTCTTTTACCTGCTGATTCACCCCCCATATGGCTGCAACAGCCAGAACTGGGTCAGGCCAAACCAAGTACCAGGAACTCCATCTGGGTATCTTATATGGGTGGCAGGGACTCAAGTACTTGGGCCATCTTTTGCTGTCTTCTCAGGTGCATTAGCGGGGAGCTGGATTGGAAGTGGAACAGCAGAACTCTGGCTGGCACTCTGAGATGGGAGTGCTGGCATCACAAGCAACTGCTTAGCGTGCTGTACCACAATCCTAGCTTCTTGGGACACCAGCATCTTAACTACTAGACCGTACTTCTGAATCTGACTCAGACTGGGACTAAACTTCTCTTATCCTCTGTTTTCCCAGCTATAAAATGGGATTATTGTGAGAATTAGATGAGATTATCCAAGTAAATAACCTAGTACAGCACCTACTCAACAAGTAGAAGCTATGTTTATTGGTAGGGAAAATAGTTAGGGGTTTTCATTGGTATAAACCCAAACTTATGGTTTTGAAAAGTAATTCCTTATTGTGCATGCATTTACATTATTGCTTCAAGTACTTCATTTAATGACATTGGATGACTGAGTTGCTGTAGGATTTTTGAGGTTTTGTTTTGGAGACTAACTCAGCAAGCACAGTAATAATTTTGGCATTTGATTCTAGTTGAGAAAGGATACACCTCCATTGTCTTTGCCTCAAAACTCTGCAGAAGTGATTATTTAGTTCATGGTTTAGGCATTCCACCTTTTCCTTATTTTGAAGGGTGTATAAAAGTGTCACTGTTTCTGCTGTTAAATACATATGCTGCGCTGTCCATAAACCTGAATATTCCATTTGGGTCCTAGTACTTCAACAGTGTGCATTCCCCCAGAGGCCAGTTGACAGACTGAGCAGTTGAGGAAAAGATTTCAGAGCTAAACTAGCCCTTCAGATGAAGAAGGGTAGCCATCACTTGCCAGAACCCTTTTTTTATCTGTCAGCTGTCCCTCATCTCTGCGAAAGCCAGAGTTCTTAGGGTGCCTGTGAGAGCCAGACATATAAAGAAGGCTGATAATTACATCTCGCCTTTATTGCTTAAGTTCATTTAGACCCGATCGTACTTACTTAGTCTTGGATTTGACTGGCACATTTACTATATTTGAAATCAGAGTCAGAAAAAAGTATGGTGAGAGACTAATGTATGCTGTAACCCACAGTTTAAGGCATTGTCTACTCAGATGTCCTGATCTTCATGAGGATTGAACATACATTATAGAAAGACTTTCCTTATAGAGTGTAATCATTAAAGGTTCATTGGTCTTTTTTTTTTTTTTTTTTGAAAGGCAGATAAAGATCCACTATCCACTGATTCACTTCCCAAATGCCCACAACAATCAGCGCAGGGCCAGACCAAAGCCATGAGTCAGGAACTCAGTCTGGGTCTCCCACATGGGTGGCAGAGATCCAGCCACTTTTACCACCACCTGCTGCCTCACTTCTTGTGCATTAGCAGGAAGCTGGAATTGAAACAAGAGCTGGGACTTGAAGCTGGGGACTCCACCATGGGATGTAGGCATCCCAACTGGCATCTTAACCACTGTGCTGAATGCCAGCCCCAGTTGGTCTTTTTGGAGTGGCATTGTCTCTTGTCTAATGTTCTGATTTTACTACAGCCTTTGTAACTGATGTTGGACCTTCTTGCCCAGCTAACCAGATGGAGGAGTTTGCTGTAGATTACAAGATCATCAACCCCAAAGCTATCACAATGGGTCAGCTGTATGGGTGCTTTGACCAGGTGAGCCACGAATGGACAGATGGTGTCCTAGCCAATGCTTTCCGGGAGCAAGCATCTTCAATGTCTGATGACCGCAAGTGGATTATATTTGATGGACCAGTGGATGCTGTTTGGATTGAAAATATGAACACTGTTCTGGATGACAATAAAAAGGTAGCTATTGATGCTGATACCACTTTTGTATGGGAGAGGTATAAACTCTTATTGAAGTGAGTGATTGATCAAAACTGTATATATAGATTTGTTACTAAGAATAAATGCTCCTCAAAAGAATTAACAGTTAATTCATATATTATGTTTCTGTTTGTACTTGTAGTCAATAAAATAAGAGCATTTAGAGACAATGTTTATAGTAGTTAAAATTGTTGATGCTACTGTCAGATTGAATTCCTACCTCTACCAGTGAGCTATGTTGTATAGGGCAGGAGATGTAACTTTTCTGAATCTCAATTTTCTCATTTGTAAAAAGGGAATAATAAAAGAGTTATGGATAAATGAGATAATATACCCATAGTACCTGTACTAGTCAGTTTTTCTTTGCTGTAGTGAAATACCTGAGGCAACTAACTTTATAAAGAGAAATTGGAGAGATTCAAGTCCAAGATTAGCTTACCCCATTGGTTCTGCTTCTGAAAAGGGCAGTGAATGGCAATGATGGAGTGTGATGAGCTAGGAAGCAGTTATAAGCTTAAATAATTCAGGCTTACATAACTAACCCTGTTGTGAGAATTACTTTCTACGGGCATGCCTCCAGTGATGTATGGCTTCCTTTTATGCCCATCTCCTAAATATCATAAGTGAACAAAGTTTCCACACTCTTAGTACCATTAACTTATGACTTTGGAGCTCAGATGCCTACATGAATTTGGGAGTCAAATCATACTCCAACAACAGCAATACCTAACATACGGGATGTGTTTTGGTTATCCATTACTGTATATCAAAATAAGCTAATATTTAATGGCCTAGAATAACTTTGTATTTTATCATGATTTTGGGGCTTGGAATTTTGAAAAGACTCCACTGGGTAGGTCTCTAATTGTTGTGATTTCACTTGGGGCAACTAGGACTGGAGGAGCCACATGAAGATGGCTTTGTCACTTAATGCCTGGGGGAATCATTCCTCCCTAGCCTCTTTCTTTTGTTCTCCAAAAAGCATCACATCTTCCAGGTGCTGACTTGGTGGTCTTGGGGTAGTGACACTTATGCTGTGACTGACTTCCAATAAGCAGAAAGTGGAAGGTTCCAAGAAATTAAGCGCACATTTGGAACTGACATAGCATCACTCTCTCTGAATTCTAATGGTCACAGAAGTCACAGAGCCTGACCAAATTCAAAGGAGTAGAAAAATAGACTCCACCTCTAGACAGAGTCAAACAAGGCTACACTCAAAAGCACGTAAGGGAGGGGAGATGTAGTACAGCAATCTTTGAACAAACACATTCTGCCACAATACATATAGTAGCTAAAGAGCTTGGACTTGAAGCAGGTGATCTGTTGTTGGGCATTTGTGGAGATACTCATTGGTTTCTTCTTCTTCTTCTTCTTCTTCTTCTTCTTCTTCTTCTTCTTCTTCTTCTTTCTTCTTTCTTCTTTCTTCTTTCTTCTTCCTTCTTCCTTCTTCCTTCTTCTTCCTTCTTCCTCCTTCTTCCTCCTTCTTCCTCCTTCTTCCTCCCTCTTCCTTCTTCCTTCCTCCTTCTTCTTCCTTTTTCTTCCTTCTTCTTCTTCATTTTTTGATGTCTGCTTTCAGTGAATCTCTAGAGGCTTATAGTGGGTATGGCCAGAGAGCTCTGTTCAATTCTCCAGGGTTAAGGGCCTGCCTAAGCTCACACCCAGGTTTGGCATGGTAAATCTCTCTCTTTTTTAAATCAGAAAGGAGGTTTATTCTGCTCAGCTGAGCATCTCTCAATGGGGACCAGTGCCTGAGCACTAGCCCCAGTGGGTATAATATTTGTCCGCTCTGTCCCAAGGACCACACAGAGGATCTGTGCAGTCCTCAGTGTAAGTTCAGATTCCCCAGCAATGTCTCTCACCAGGTAACCAGGAACCCCTGAGCTTGTGGAGTCCCCCACTGAGACTTCTCAGTGTGAGACTTCTCAGGGTGAGTCCTCCCACACACCCTCAGTTTTTTTCACAGTCCCGGTACAAAAGCTTCATACAGTCACAAGCTCCTAGCCCCCTGTTAGTTCTCCCCACCCGAGTCAGGGGTCTCCACTCAGATGGTTGCCAGGTGCAGACACGAGCTGGCGTAGCTGTTACATATCTCCAAAATGGAGATATTGGCTTGTTACAGGACATCATTGTAAAGTGATATGGAAGAGAGAAACATGTCCATCCTGTCCTTTATTTATTTTTTTTTTCTCCTCTAGTTTGGCTGGTACACTTTCCCCCATGGCACTCCAAGTCAGGTTTCCTCTAGGCTCTTGCTACCACCTTTTCACCAGTGTCTTGGGCTGCTGCAGTCTGGTCTCATCTCACTTTCCAGCGCTGGTGTATAGACTCACTGCTGCTGGAGTCCCGAGCTGTGGGTGCCCATGCCCTCCACTTAGGTCCGCCAGTTCTCTAATTTTGGTAGAGTTTCCTCTGCCATTTTCTCCCTACCTCTTCCCTGAGACTACACTCTCTCCACTTTTTAAAAACTGTCTTCTCCTGAGCTAGAGCAGTAAGTTCCCTCTCTACTCCACCATCTTGGAACCTGCCAAACCAGGTGATCTGAGTTCAAATCCTGCCTCTGCTGTGTAACCTCATATGAGCTATTTAGACTGTCAGTGCCTCAATTTAATCATCTGTAAAATGAGGATAACAGTGACACCTCACAATGTTGTTAGGAAGGTTAGATAAACTAACATTTGTAAGTTGTTTATACTAATTCCTGGCATATAAGAAGTGCTATGTAACTGTTTGATAAGGTAAAATAAGAGAAGATCACCATTTAAAGAAAGAATTTCTACACTGAGAATGCATCATTACTAAATCAAAATATATTTTCTAACTGTGTTTAAATGTCACGAGAGTAAAAATGAGTCATGTTCAACAATGGAAGGCATAATTACCAAAATTATATACATATACTAATGATAGCATGATTTTGATTATATATATAAAACATATAAAAATAGAAATAACTTTCAGTACATGATTTGGACTTTATTATTTAAATTTATTGTACAGATTTATCAGTTGGGGGAGGCTGGCGCTGTGTGATAAGCCTCTGCCTGTGTTACTGTCATCCTATATGGGCACCAGTTCTAGCCCTGGCTGCTCTTCTTCCAATCCAGCTCTCTGTTGTGGCCTGAGAAAGCGGTAGAAGATGGTCCCTGAACCCATGTGAGAGACCTGGAAGAAGCTCCTAGCTTCAGATCAGTCCAGCTCTGGCCATTGCAGCCATTTGGGGAGTGAAGCAGTGGACAAAAGACCTAACTCTGCCTCTCAAATAAATAAATAAAATCTTAAAAAAAAAAAAAGCACAAATTTATCAGTTGGTCTTTAAACTAGAAGTATGAAGGTTGTCAAAATCAGGGGATTTCCTACTGGTTTTTCTCAGCTCTGGGTGTATATAAAACTATAGTCCCAGATGTGATTTGTGTTTTACTTTTCTGCATACTCAGAGATGACACAGCTGGTGATGTCAGCCCCATAGCAGCTGCTTGACCTTCCTGGGGATGTCTGCAGTAACCTTTTTTAAGATGGGCTCAATATAGCCCAGGTAATGTGCAGGAAATTTAAAAAAAAATTTTGTTTATTTATTTGAAAGCCAGGGGGAGGGAGATCTTCTATCTACTAGTTTATTCCCTAAATGCCACAAAAGCTGAGGCTGGGTAAGGCCAAAGCCAGGACCTGGGAACTTAATCCGTATCTCCCATGTGAGTGGCAGGCTCCAAAGTATTTGAGCCATCATCATACCTCCCAGGGTGTGCATTATCAGGAAACTAGAATCCAGCACAGAGCCAGAAACTTGAACCCACGCACTTCAATATGGGATATAGGCATCCCAAGTGACATCTTAACCCCTAAGCCAAATGCCCACTCGGGGAAAATTTAAATCACACTTGAGGATGAATAGCAGGAATTGGTGGTGGTTTCTTCTCAGAGGATCAAGGCCTCAGGACTTGTCTTATGGGTTAAACAACTCACCTGAGCCCATGTAGGCGACTAGGAAGTGGTGCCATGTCTGAGTGTATATTGCAGGGCTCTTTAAGGTTGCACTACTTTCTATGAGGACATGCCTGCAAAACACTAGGACTTCCAGTGGTTTTTCATTCCATTTCAAAAAAGATTTATGGAGACATTCTTGTCACTTTAGCCATGGACTACCACATGGGGAGGGTGGAGTGGAGGAGGGTTGAAAAGGAGTCTTTTGTGAGAGAGCTGAGCGAATAAAACAGGATGAGAACAGACAAGTTCTATGTGTTTATTTTTTTTTAAGATTTATTTATTTATTTGAAAGGGAGAATTACAGAGAGGCAGAGAGAGAGAGAGAATCTTCCATCTGCTGGTTCACTCCCCAAACGGCTGCAGCTGCGGGAGCTGGATCAATCCAAAGCCAGGAGTCTGGTGCTGCTTCCAGGTCTCCCACGTAGGTGCAGGGCCCAAGGTCTTGGGCCATCTCCTGCTGCTTTCCCAGGCACATTAGCGGGGAGCTGGATGGGGAGTGGTGCAGCTGGGACTTGAACCGGTGCTCATATGGGATGCCAGCAACACAGACAGCAGCTTAACCTGCTACTCCACAGCACTGGCCCCATCAAGTTCTATGTTAAACACTGAAGAAGAAATCTGGAAACATGTCTTATAACATCTCTTCTTCATCTAAGGTTATAATTCAGCGATTTCCTGTTTTTCCTATTTAAAATTAAAACTGGACCATGAGCATTCTGCAAAACTCTCTTCTAGTTTTCCTTTTGCCATTTTATAGACTGTATATTTTGCTTTTCATCTGTCTCCTTTCTGTAGAAGTGAACCCTAAGAGAACATGGACTTGCGTCTGTTTTATCCCATGCACCTAGCACAGTGCCTGACACATAGTAAATGCTCAAGAAATGTTTGTGGAATGAGTTCAAACCAGCTGTGTCTCCACGGAGGCTTTTCACTTGCAGATGGAATTTGACCCCTGTGCCTGCCCCCCACCCCTCTGCTCTGCATTTGCAGCTGTGTTTAATGAGTGGTGAGATTATCCAGATGAGTCCCAAGATGAGCCTGATCTTTGAGCCAGCTGACCTGGAGCAGGCCTCCCCAGCCACAGTGAGCAGGTAAGTCAGCTTGCAGTGAGGCCCTGAGAGAAGGTGTGGACCCACTACCCCTAAGCAGGAGGACAGCTGTAAAGCCCCACAAATGGGATTGAGCCTCAGCAGGTCACTTATGTCATTGGCTGTTCACTTTTGTTTGTCATGAAATCAGTCTTCAATCCACAGTGCTGGTGGAATTCTGAAATTAAACAAGCAAGTGGAAAAGAGTGTGATATAATCTCCTAAGGTTGAACCCGTGATGCAGCAGTTCTGCTCCTAACTTTCACTGATGTACAATAGGAAATTTACACAAAAATATTTGTAGTAGCACAACTTAAATGAACAAACACTTGGAAGCAGCCTGAATGTCCATTATCAGGAGGGAATTTTCAATAAATTATAATATACTCATAAGTTATTAAATTGGTACATAGCCCTCAAAATAAATTTTTAGAGATTAAAATTAAGGCCTGCACTGATAATGCAACTATATGGGTAAAGCTTAGCAAATATGTTACAGATAAAATCATAGCAATGTTGACGGCCGGCACTGCGGCTCACTAGGCTAATCCTCCTCCTGTGGCGCCAGCACCCCGGATTCTGGTCCCGGTTGGGGCGCAGGGTTCTGTCCCAGTTGCTCCTCTTCCAGTCCAGCTCTCTGCTGTGGCCTGGGAAGGCAGTGGAGGATGGCCCATGTGCTTGGGCCCTGTACCCGCATGGGAGACCAGGAAGAAACACCTGGCTCCTGGCTTCAGATTGGCGCAGCGCACTGGCCCTAGCGGCCATTTGGGGGGTGAACCAATGGAAGGAAGACCTTTCTCTCTGTCTCTCTCTCTCTCACTGTCTAACTCTGCCTGTCAAAAATAAATAAATAAATTTTTAAAAATCATAGCAATGTTAAAAATAAAAGAAGCCTTGAAACATTAGTTGCAGCATGGTTCCCTTTTTAAATTATTTTTTAAAAATATAAAATATATACATTTTAGGAATGTATAGAGATGCTGTAGAACTCTAAAAGAAGGAAATAAATCAAGGAGAAGGTGAACACGAGGTTTTTTCAGGTGGGAAAGCTCAAGGGAGTAGGATAAAGAAGTCCTTATGTCAGGATCTAGGCCTTTCTCCAGATGGTGGGTTCATGGGCCCTTAAAACATTATTGAAAACAATCAGGCTGGTGCCGTGGCTTAACAGGCTAATCCTCTGCCTTGCGGCGCCGGCACACCAGGTTCTAGTCCCGGTTGGGGCGCCGGATTCTATCCTGGTTGCCCCTCCTCCAGGCCAGCTCTCTGCTATGGCCCGAGAGTGCAGTGGAGGATGGCCCAAGTGCTTGGGCCCTGCACCCGCATGGGAGACCAGGAGAAGCACCTGGCTCCTGGCTTCGGATCAGCGCGATGAGCCGGCTGCAGCGGCCATTGGAGGGTGAACCAAAGGCAAAAAGGAAGACCTTTCTCTCTGTCTCTCTCTCTCACTATCCACTCTGCCTGTCAAAAAACAAACACACAAACAAAAAAAAACAATCAACTAAGAAAGGCCAAACATGGGCTAATGATCAGGGTCCCAAGGGTGATAATTAATCCAATTCTGTGCAGCTGAAGTCCATGAAGAATAAAATTTGCCCCCATTCCCAAAGGCAATGTGAGACAGTAGGAAGAGCACATGGCACCTTAGGCTGGCTTGGGTTCCTACCCTCACTATTACCACTTAACTAGCTGTGTGGTCTCTTGTAAGTCACTTAAGCTCTCTGAGCAACAGTCTCCTCATGTCTAAAATGCAGACCACAAAGAGGACTATTCAGAAATGAAGGCTTTCAGGGCCTCGCAAAGTGCCAGGCATGCAGCAGATGCTCAATAAATGTAAGCTGGTGTCAGAAACCAACAAGAGCACACCAAGTTTTAACACAACAGGGAAAACAGTGCTACATTAAGTGTTGTGTGTCAGTATGTGGGTATTCGTGGTAATGATAATATTATTTGCCATTGATTAAGAGTTTTCTGTGTGCTGGGCATGGTGCTTAATTCTCTGTTGGCAGTTTCTTGTTTAATCTTCATTTTTTAAAAGATTTACTTATTTATTTATTTGAAAAGCAGAGTTACAGAGAGGCAGAGACAGAGCCAGAGAGGTCTTCCAACCACTGGTTCACTCCCCCAGATGGCCACAATGGCCGGAGCTGTGCCAATCCAAAGCTGGGAGCTTCTTCCAGGTCTCCCATGTGGGTGCAGGGGCCCAAGGACTTGGGCCATCCTCTACTGCTTTCCCAGGCCATAGCAGAGAGCTGGATTGGAAGTGGAGCAGCCAGGTCTTGAACTAGCACCCATATAGGATGCCAGCACTGCAGGCAGTGGCTTTACCCGTTACACACAGCACTAGCCCCTTCTCGTTGAATCTTTACAACAGCCTTATGAACTACTTGTTTTTTATGTTCCTCAGTTTACAAAGATACAAGTTCAAAGACAGTGAAGCAATCTGCTTAAGGTCATTTGGTGGCCAGTAGGATGTGGGGCTGGGATTTGAATCCAGGCCCTTCTGGTTCTCAAGATCTTGCTCTTGTCACCGGTTTCCACCCTTTCCTCACAAAATCTGTGTACCTTCCCCTTGGCCTGGAGCTAGGAATGTTCCAGCCCTTTGCTCACCATCACTGCCTGCATAAACCTCACCCCTTCATGCTTGGGAGCCTGGATGTGGGCCAGGCTGGTCCTCTGTTTGTGTTTCCCAGGTGTGGGATGATCTACATGGAGCCCCATCAGCTCGGCTGGAAGCCCCTGAAGGATTCCTACATGGACACCTTGCCCCACAGCCTCAATGAGGAGCACAAGGAATTGGTGAGACCCGCAGGCCCCCTTCCTCTCCATGCCATCCCATCTTCCTACTCCTCAACTCAAGGGCCTCCTAGGAACCTTCATTGTTCCAGGACAGAAAAGGGGGCAGGAAATTCTGTGCTTGCCTCCAGTTTTCTTGTTTCCTAGCTGCTTGCCATTTCTCCAGCTTCTTCATGTGGTGAGGATGGTGTGATGCAGTCAATGTCTCCTTTCTGTTCCATCTGCTCCATCATTCCTTGGCTCACTAGTGGGGAATTATGGTGCTGAGGAACATTCTTTACATGGCTGGCTGCAATGTTACCCCTTCTCCCATTGACTCACTAGTAGAAGTTACTCTAGAAATGGGACCAAGTTAGGAAGAGATGTGTTCCTCTTTGTCCTGCCATTTTCTATCTTGTGTCCTGAACTCCACTAGAACCAGTTAGAAGTACGTTCTTTGCAGCTACTATGAGTGACCATTCCCTTCTTCCCTCCCTTCAAGATGTGGGAATATTTGGGCTAGATGGGTACCTGACCACACTCTGCAACAGGACAAGCAGGAGGGAGAGCCTGTGTTTGTGGTGCCTCTTTTCCTTTCTCGCGTTATAAAATTAGAAAAGTGAGTCAGGTGATTTTTAAAAAAGTATAAATGAGGTTGGGAGTAGATACACGTAGATAAAAGAAGTAAGGATTACCCCCAAATAAATATATATGTGCATCTAGTGAGTCCCTGAAACTCAGCCCCAAATTTAGCTCTGTATTTCTTATGGCTGCATTATATAGGAATCTCTCCTTTATAAACATTTAACATCCATTCGTAAATCAGCTGTTTATAATTCATAATATTTTTATAGAAACAAAATTAAATATGAGGGTATGTCAAAAGTTTGTGGAAGTGGAATTAAAAGATGTTTATTTTGGTGCAAAAAAAATGTAAACCACACATAACTTTTTCATAATACACATTTTCCATGAACTCTTTGAGGATTCCCTGTATGGTAGCTGGGACCTACACCTACCTCCTGCATCCTGTAGCTGGCCCAGAGTAACTCTAAGCCTCCCTGAGTAGCCAGCTCTGGACAATGGAATGAGGATGGGAAATTGAGACAGCCGGGCCTTTGGAACTAGCAAGGAGGAAGCTGGAACAGGAGTCATGCTGCCTGTAGGCTTTTCCCAATGCACCTGCACTCAGAAGTGATCAACAGTCTTAGCCGCATCTCCAGCCTCCTGAAATGAACTCATTTTTTGGTAATGTCTCCCAATCTCACATAGCTTTCTATTCTCAGGTCAATGACATGTTCATGTGGCTTGTCCAGCCCTGCCTAGAATTTTGTCGCCTTCAGTGTAAATTTGTAGTGCAAACATCTCCCATCCACCTTGCCTTCTCGATGATGAGACTATACTCCTCTCTGCTTGGTAAGCGCTACCCAGAATTCCTTAAGACACATGGGGGTTGGGAGTGTCTTGGCTATTTTTTCTGCTCCTGCCTCTTTGGCTCCCTTTGAGTTACAATAGGACAGCTCTTTGGTATAGTACATGCAAGCCTTTGAAGTATAGATAGTAGAGTTTGGTGAAGAGTTCAAGTATTTGGTTTTGATCTAACATGACTTTTCTGGGTTTTATTGTGCAAATTACCCCATCTTTCCTCAGTCTAAGATTCCTAATTCACATAACAGAGATAATAATTCCTGTTCCTCTCTATGTGAAAGGCATGTCCTACAAGATTAATTTAGGTGAAACATATGAATATCCCAGAAAGAATGTCCTAATACATAAAAATGTATTTGTAATAATATATTATATATAATAATGTATAATGTATATGTACATATATATGTAAGAAATTTTCACACATTATCTAATACTTTTCCATGCTACTGGGAGAACAAACAGCAGAAAGGCTAAAGAACTGACCAAAGCTGGAAGACCTAGGTGATAAAATACAGGAGGCTCCTGGGTATCTGTTGGCAGGAGGGGTGTAAGGGAAGAGCCTGATGGGAAGACAAGGGATGCTAAGGGGAAGGGAGGAATGCTTGAAAGATGAACTTTATCCAGTTCTCAGTTTCCCACTCAAAGTAGCAAGACTCAGAAACAACTGCATCACCTGAGGGCTCATTAAAAGAAGAGAAGAAGCACCTGAGACCCTGTCCAAACCATCTGAGCCATAAACTGTTTCTACAGATCCTGAATGATTTGTGTGCACATTAAACCTTGAGAAGCACAAGTGAAATGGTAAAGAGTTTGACATTTTTGAGCCTTGATTGACTCATCTCTTACACAAGTATAACGATATCTCTTTAAGTTTGTTACGTAAGTTAAATAAAAATTAATGTAGATAGAGAATATTCTGGGAAGATCATGGCATAGAAAGCAGCAGGAATCTGTCTCCCCATCTAGACAACAATTCTACTGGCATATTATGTAACTATTTTGAAATTCTGGCTTAGAGGACAAATCGAGATTAATTTTGATCAGTTTCAGCTTTCATTGTGGAAGCTGCTACTCGGTCTTGATCCCTCGTTGCAAAAGCAGGCAGTTACACACATGTTCCAGCAGCAGCTTGTACACAGCGTACAGGAGCCAGAGTGGGCAATAAGGATCTGATCACTGGTCGCTGCTTCTGGTTGCAGAAGCACAAGCACAGAGACAGGCTGTCATTTCTATGCCCTTTAACCCTCAGGATTGCAAGCTCTGCCACCTCAGGCTGAAGCAACTGCTGAGAAATCCAAAGGGCCAGCACCTCCCTCACCTCTTAATTTCTCTCTTTTTCTAATTTTTGGTAGATATACATTTAATAACTAAGGCATTCAAAAATAACCACATATACAGAAGAATTTAGAAAAGCAGCACAGATGGCCAAGGAAAGATAACAGTGTCGTAAAAGATCTGAAGAGACTTTAAGACTGTATCTTGGGATAATCCCCAAAATAGAGACAATTAGCAGTCAAAAAACAAAAACAAAACAAAACAGCAAAGCTTAGAGAAGGGGGCAGTGCAATCTGATTTCCATAGTTACCACTTTGAACTATTAGATTCAAATGCCCAATATGCAACAACACCAAAACCCAAGTGCACAGAAGAAACAGAAAAGCATGCTCTGTTGAAACAAAAAAATAAACTGACAGGAATTGTACTGTAGAAAGGTTCAGATAGCACACCTACTAGACACAGACTTTAAGACAACTATCGTAAATAGGCTCAAGAACTAAAGTAAGATGTGTCAGAAGACAGTAAAATGATGTGTGAACAAAATGGAAGTGTCGATGGAGAGATTAAAAAAAAAAAAAAACTAAAAAGGAACCGAAAAGAAATTCTGGAACTAAAAGATACAATAACTGAAATAAAGAAAAAAAAATACACTAGAAGGACTTCAGGCATAGTTGAGCAGGCCAAAGGAGGAAGCAGTAAACTTGAAGACAGGACAATTAAAATTACCAAGTCTAAGGAGTGCAAAGGGAAGGGATTGAAGGAAAATGAACAGAAGCTAAGGGACCTGTGGAATGGACATTCAAGCAGCCCAACATACATATTGTGGGAGTCCCAGAAGAAGGAAGAGAAAAGTGGCAGAGAGAATGTTTGAAGAAATAAGGTTAGGCTGCTCCATCATGTTTATAGCACTGAGCACTGCGGACAATAGGTAAGATATGGAATCAACCCAGGTGTCCATCATCAGATGAATAAAGAAAACGTGAGCGCTCTCTCGCTCTGTGTGTGTGTGTCTGTGTGTGTAATGGAATATTATGTGGCTATTAAAAATGAAAACCTATCATTTGCAACAAAATGGTTTATACTGGAGGACATATTGTTGAGTAAATAAGCCGGATACACAAACACAAATACCACATGTTCTCCCTCCTATGTGAGAGCTAAAATTTAAAAAAAAAATCAATCTGAACATAGAATGATGATTACTGAAGTCTAGGAGAGATGAGAGGGATAAAACAAGTTTGGATTTAAAAAAATAGAAGCTGGGTGTACTTCATTTATTGTGACAAATATACTAATATGAAATGTTAATAGGGGAAATAGAGTGAGGGCTACATGGGAACTTATTGTATTACTACCTCATCATTTGTGTTTTATAAATTTAGAATTAATAATAAATATATAAATAATGGCTGGAAGCAAAAATTTGATTAGGCATGAAGATAAATATCCTATTTATATTCATATCCCATATCATAGTGCCTGGGTTTAAGTTCCAACTCCTGTCTCATTCCAGCTTCCTTCTAACATACACCCTACCCTACTGCTTTCTCAGGCCATAGCAGAGAGGTGAATCGGAAATGGAGCAGCCAGGACTCTAACTGGCACCCATATGGGATGCCGGTACTGCAGGCAGCGGCTTTTCTTGCTATGCCACAGTGCCGGCCCCTAATTCTACTTCTTTGATGCACCTATGGTAGATCAAAGTAGAATGTTGATTTATAAGGAGCATGGAGGGAGGATGGAAGAGAAGGTTATTGTTAGTAGGCACAGAACGTCAGTTCTGTACAGTTGAAAGAGTTCAGGATAGGAATGGTGGTGATGGTTGCACAACAATATGAAGGTACTTAATATCACTGAACTGGAATCTTAAAATGGTCACGATGGTTGGGGCCAGCATTATGGCTCAATGGTTTAAGCTGCCTGTGATGCCAGCATCCCATATGAGCATCAGTTCAAGTACCTGCTGTTCCACTTCTGATCCAGCTCCCTGGTAATGTGTGCTCACCATTGCAACCATTTGGGGAATGAACCAACACATCGAAGGTCTCTCTGGCTTGCTCAGTCACTCTGTCTCTCCCTTCTCTCCATCTGTCTGTAATTCTGCCTTTAAAATAAATAAATAAATCTTTTTTAAAAAATAGTTACAATGGTAAATTTTGTGTTATGTGTATTTTACCACCATAAATAGAATGCAAGAGGATCTGACAAGTGATAGGCACTCTCAATATCAGTCACCTCTCCGATCCCTTCATAGAAAAAATTAGCCAGCTCCCATGTTTTCTGTCTGTGCCACTCAGAGCCTTTTCCTGAGGTTCTCTTTTCTTACTGTTAGATGAAATCAAGCATATAGAGGAGGAGGAAATGGAGTTATATGAAGGTCTCTCAAGTCAACAGATCTTCCTCTGGCTACAAGGACTGTTCCTCTTCTCGTTGGTGTGGACCATAGCAGGCACCATCAATGCTGACAGCAGAAAGAAATTTGATTCATTTTTCCGCAACCTGATCATGGGCATGGATGATAACCACCCAAGACCCAAAAGTGTCAAGATCACCAAAAACAACATCTTTCCCGATAAAGGTACTTTAGCACTTGTTTGTTTTGTTCTACTATAACAGTTTGAATGATCTGTTGCAAACCCAACCAAACTGTAGGCCATAGGAGCCCTTTACAAAAGCCAAGGAATACTGTAAAGTTTTCTGGGTGGGTTCACCTTTTCACAGCTGGATGTTCCTGATGTCAAGATTTTATAAGGGACTGGCACTGTAGCATAGTGGGTAAAACTGCCACCTACAGTGTCAGCGTCCCACACGGCGCCAGTTCAAGTCCTTGCTGCTCCGCTTCCTATCCAGATCTTTGCTATGGCCTGGGAAAGCAGTGGAAGATGGCCCAAGTCCTTAGGACCCTGCACCCATGTGGGAGACCAGGAAGAACATCCTGGCTCCTGGCTTTGGATCAGCTCAGCTCCAGCCGTTGCAGCCATCTGGGGAGTGAACCAGCGGATGGAAGATCTCTCTCTCTGCCTCTGCCTCTAGGTTACTCTGCCTTTCAAATAAATAAATAAATTTTATAAAAAAGATTTAATGGGATATTTAAATGCTTTTTATTTTTTAAAAAGATTTATTTATTCAAAAGGCAGAGTTACACTCATGGAGAAGCAGAGGCAGGGGCAGGGAGTACCTTCCGTCTGCTGGTTCACTCCCAAAGTGGCCACAACAGCCAAAGCTGCGCTAATCCAAAGCCAGGAGCCAAGAGCTTTTTCTCGGTCTCCTACGCAGGTGCAGCGGCCCAAGCACTTGGGCCTTCTTCTACTGCTTTCCCAGGCCATAGCCGAGATCTTGATAGGAAGTGGAGCAGTCGGGACTCAAACCAGTGCCCGTGTGGGATGCTAGCACTGCAGGCAGTGGCTTTACCCACTATTCCACAGCACTGGCCCCTAAATGCTTTTTAATTTTTAAAAATATGATTTTCTCAAAAATTACTTATAATTGCATCGCCAAATCAGAATGAGAAATATAGCCATTATTGTTCTTCTTAGTCCTTTCCAGTACTATTTTGTGTGTTTGCATGCTTCATATCATGGTGATAAGGTTATTAATATTTCTTTATTTTTGACATTATAATCTGATATATTGAAATGGTTTTGATTTTTCTAGATAATATTCAAAAGAACCACTCTAATGTCTGTGAATATTCTCCTATATATGTGTGTGTGTTATCATTTACTAAAGTAATGATGTTTCTTTAAAGTAGCTTTTACTGTTTTTTTCTACCATCCAAGTAGCACATTAACTTAAAACTTAGAAAATACAGAGAATACAAGAAAATTGAGATCAGTGGTAATCCCATTATTCACAAGTACCACTTTTTATGTTTTTTCTTTCAGTTTTTTAAACTATTTCTACAACAAAAAATAGGGTGATGCCGTAAATATGTTCCAAATACCTGTAGTCTTTGTGATTGTTTACAAAAGTATATAAAGGGTTAGGACGTTGAGGGAACTTTCAGGAGTGAAAGTAATGTATATATTAGGAAGGATTTGGGTTATGCAGATAGGTGCATTTGCTAGAACTTAGTGAATGTATGCGTAAGATGTGTGCATTTCACTGTAAATTTTATATAAAAAATAGCAGAGGGTATTTAACTTAATAGTTAGGATGCCTGCACCCCACACTGGAGTATCTGGATTCAGTTCTGGCTCTGTCTCTTAATTACAGCTTCCTGCTGATGTAAAGCTCAGGAGGCAGTGGTGATGGCTCAAGTAATTGAGTTTCTGCCTTCCACGTGGGAGACCTGGGGTTAATTCCCAGATTCTGGCTCCTGCCCTAGTGTAGCTCCAGCTGTTGCAAGCATTTGGGAAATGAACCAATGGGTGGGAACAAGCTCGCTTTCTTACTTTCTTGCTCTCTCTCCCTCTCTCTCTCTCTTCTGTCCATCTCTCAGTCACTGAGTTTCAAATAAGTGATTTTTAACTGTTTTTTTCTTTATGTTAGGTCTATGACCATTTCGAATTAATTTTTTAAAAGCTATGATGTCTGTGTAGCTTTGTTTTTGAAGGTTGATGTCTTAATTGTTCTAGGACCAGTTTCTTTTTTTGACAGGTAGAGATATAGACAGTGAGAGAGAAAAAGAGACAGAGAAAGGTCTTCCTTCCATTGGTTCACCCCCCAAATGGCCGCTACGGCCAGCGCTACGCTGACCCAAAGCCAGGAGCCAGGTGCTTCTTCCTGGTCTCCCATGCAGGTGCAGGGCCCAAGCACTTGGGCCATCCTCCACTGCCCTCCTGGGCCACAGCAGAGAACTGGACTGGGAAGAGGAGCAACTGGGACTAGAACCCGGTGCCCATATGGGATGCCAGCACCGCCGCAGGCGGAGGATTAACCAAGTGAGCCACAGCGCCAGCCCCATAGGGCCAGTTTCTGGAAAGACTGTTTATCTCTGTTGAAATGTCTTGGCTCCTTTGTCAAAAATCATCTGACTGTATTTGTGTGGGTTTATTTAGGGACTCTCTAGTTTGTTCCGTAAACCTGTTTGTCTAACTCTTTTATCAGTGTCATACTCTCTTGATTGTTGTAGGTCATAATAAGACAAATTTGGCTAGTATCAGTAGTCCAACTTTGTTCTTTAATATTGTGGTGGCCACCATGAGTCTTTTTCCTTTCCATATGAACTTTAGAATCAGTGTCTACTGTCCACAAAATAAGTTTCTGGGGTTTTTATTGGGGTTTTATTGACTCTTAAGTCAAGTAAAGAACAGAGATCTCTCAAATGCCCATCAACAGTAGACTGGATAAAGAAATTATGGGACATGTACTCTATAGAATACTATACAGCAGTACAAAAACAATGAAACCCGGTCATTTGCAACAAGATGGAAGAATCTGGAAAACATCATGCTGAGTGAATTAAGCCAGTCCCAAAGAGACAAATATCATTTGTTTTCCCTGATCGGCGACAACTAATTGAGCACCAAAGGGGAAACCTGTTGAAGTGAAATGGACACTATAAGAAACAATGACCTGATCAGCTCTTGTCCTGACTGTTGATGTACAATGTAATACTTTATCCTTTGTAGTATTTTTTGTTGTTGTTGTTCTAGTACTAGTGATTGAACTCTGTAATTAACACACAATTATTCTTAGGTGTTTAAATTTAACTGAAAAGTGATCTCTGTTAAATATAAGAGTGGGAATAAGAGAGGGAGGAGATGTACAATTTGGGACATGCTCAATCGGACTTGTCCCAAATGGTGGAGTTAGAAACGTGCCAGGGGATTCCAACACAATCCCATCAAGGTGGCATGTACCAATGCCATCTCACTAGTCCAAGTGATCAATTTCAGTTCACAATCACTCTGATAGATCTAAGAGTCAAAGAGATCACACAAATAAGACTAGTGTCTGCTAATACTAACTGATAGAATCAAAAAGGGAAAAAATGATCCAACATGGGAAGCGGGATACACAGCAGACTCATAGAATGGCAGATGTCCTAAATAGCACTCTGGCCTCAGAATCAGGCCTTAAGGCATTCGGATCTGGCTGAAGAGCGCATGAGAGTATTTTAGGCATGGAAAGCCAAGACACTCTGGCAAAAAAAAAAAAGAAAAAAAAAAAAGAAGAAGAAGAAGAAGACCTAAATGAAAGATCTTTGCGAGTGAGATCCCAGTGGAAAAAACGGGGCCATCAAAGAAGGAGGTACCTTTCTCTGAAGGGAGGAGAGAACTTCCACTTTGACTATGACCCTATCGGAATAAGATCAAAGTCAGCGAACACTAAAGGCTTCCATAGCCTTGGCAACTCATGACTAAAGCCTAGGGAGATTACTGACGCCATGAACAAGAGTGTCAAATTGTTAAATCAACAACAGGAGTCACCGTGTACTTATGTCTCATGTGGGATCTGTCCTTAATGTGTTGTCTAATGTGAAGTGATGCTATAACTAGTACTAAAACAGTATTTTTACACTTTGTGTTTCTGTGTGGATGCAAACTGATGAAATCTTTACTTAGTATATTCTGAATCGATCTTCTGTATATAATTGAAAATGAAAAAAAAAAAAAACCTGGTGTTAAATTGGAAATTGCATAGAAAATTAATCAATTTTTTAAAAAATATTATGTGGGATCTCTGTCTTTAATGTGCTGTACACTGTTATTTAATGCTATAACTAGTACTCCAATAGTATTTTTTCACTTTGTGTTGCTATGTGGGGGTAAACTGTTGAAATCTTTACTTAATATATACTAAACTGATCTTCTGTATATAAAGAGAATTGAAAATGAATCTCGATGTGAATGGAAGGGGAGAGGGAGCGGGAAAGGGGAGGGTTGCGGGTGGGAGGGAAGTTATGGGGGGGAGCCATTGTAACCCATAAACTGTACTTTGGAAATTTATATTCATTAAATAAAAGTTAAAAAAAAAAAAGAACAGAGATCTCAATAGGTTTTAGTCTTCCTGTCCATAAAAATGGGTTATTTGGACTTCATTGTTATTGTTTACCTCATAAGATCTTGTATATTTTACTTAGCTTTATACTTAAGTATTTTTCTGTCTTTTTTTAGTGATAATGTAAATGATAATGTGTTTTTAATTTGAAAGTCCACTGGTTCGTTGCTGCATTCAGGCTTTTGGGTATTATTGTTACATCTTGCGACCCTGCTAAAATCACTTATAAGTTCTAGCAGTTCCTGTTGATTCTTTGGGGTTTCCTACATAAATAAGGATGTCATCTACAAATGAAGATAAGTTTTATTTCCTCCTTCCCAATATTTGTTCCCTTTTCTTGTCTTATTCCATTCGCTGGAATATCTAGTGTGATGCTCATTAGGAGTGATGAAAGGGGACATCTTTTTCTTGCTTCCAATCAGCATTGACCTTAAGTATGATGATAATTGTAAGGTTTTTGTTGATGTTCCTTATAAAATTGAGACAATTCCCTCTGTTCTTCAAATTTACTGACAGTTTTGAGCATAAAGAGATTTTGTATTTTATGAAATGCTGTTTCTGAATCTGTTACTATGATCATATAATTTTTCTTCTTTAGCCTATCGATGTGATAGATTACATGAATTTGATTTTCAAATGCTGAGCCAGTATTGTACACCTAGGATAAATCCCACTTGATTGTGATGTGTAATGTTTTTCATACATTGTTGGTTTGATTTGTTAATATTTTGTTGACAGTTTTTGCATCATGTTGATTAGAGATAATGGTCTATTGTTTTCTTTTATTATAATGTTTTTAGTTTTGGTGTTAGGGTAACCCAGGCCTCATAGAGTGATTTAGATTCCCCATGTTTTTATTTTTGGGAAGATATCATAGAGAATTGCTATCAATTCTTCCTTGAGTTGTTGGTAAAATTCCCCAGTGGAGCCCACCTGGGCCTGATGTTTTTCTCTTTTGAAAATTTAATAATTGTGATTCAATTTCCTTAATAGATAAAAGCCTGTTCAACTTATCTATTTGTTTTTACGTGAATTCTGGTAGAATGTATCTTTTAAGAAATTGGTGTGTTTCATTTGAATTACCAAAAGTTTGCACATAACAATTGTTTATAATGTGCCTTTATTATACTCTTAATGTCCATAGAATCTGTGGTGGTGGCCCATCTTTCATTCCTGATATTAGTACTTTGTGTCTTCTCTATTTTTTGCTGGCTATCCTGGATAGAGGTATATCAGTTTTTTATAATTTTTTAAAATGTATTTTTTTTATATGAGAGACAGCCAGAGAAAGAGCTCTCATCTGCTGGTTTACTCCTGAAATGCCCAAAAGCTAGGAACTCAATCCAGGTCTCCCACATGGATGATAGGGACCCAACCACTTGAGCCATCACCTGTTGCTCCTCTAGGATGCATCGGCAGAAAACTGGAACCCAGAAACTCTGATATGGGATGTAACATCTTAACTGCTGCACCAAATGTTCTCTCCAAGTTTTATCAATTTTAAATCTTCTACCAGCTTTTGGTAGCTTTTGGGTAGTGCTTGGGCCATCATCCACTGCCCTCTCAGGTGCATTAGCAGGAAGCTGGATCAGAAACAGTACAGCCGAGACTTAAACTCCCATGTGGAATGCTAGCGTCACAAGTGGTAGCTTAACTTGCTGCAACACAGTGCCAGTCCTGTCATTCCACAAATTTTTAAAAAGCTGTGTTTTCATTTTCTTTAGTTCATAATTTAAATATTCTTTTGTAACTTCTTCTTTGGTCCATGTATTGTTTTGAAATGTGTTGTTTAGTCTCCAAGTATTTGGGGATTTTCCAGCTATCTTTCTCTTTTTGGTTTCTAGCTTAATCCCACTGTGACCTGAGGTTATTGTATGATGTCTATTCTTTTAAGTTGGCTAAAGATTTTTATGGCCCAGAATACAGTCTGTCTTGGTAAATACCCCATGTAAGTTTGAGAAGAATGTGTACTGTGCTGCTGTTGGATAATGAAATCTATAAATGTCAACTAGATCCTGTTGTTAACTATATTCTTACTCTTTTACTGACTGCTTTATGGCAATTACTGTTAGAGGCCTATTCAACTATATTATAAGGCTTGTCTATTTCTTCTTAAAATTTTACCAGTTTTGCCTCATATATTTCAGCCTTCTGTTTACACTTGAAATTTGGAAATGTGTCTAATTTAAATTTCTTCTGTCTTTTTAAAATATTTTATTTATTTATTTGAGAGGTAGAGTTACAGACAGAGAGAGAGGAGACAGAAAGGTCTTCCTTCCGCTAGTTCATTCACTCCCCAAATGGCTGCAACGGCCGGAGCTGTGTCAATCCTAGCTAGGAGCCAGGAGTTTCTTCTAGGTCTCCCATGTGGATGCAGGGGCCCAAGCACTTGGGCCATATTCTACTGCTTTCCCAGGCTATAGCAGAGAGCTGGATTGGAAGAGGAGCAGCCATGACTGGAACCAGCGCCCATATGGGATGCCGGTGCCACAGGCAGAGAATTAACCTACTGCGCCACAGCACCGCCCCAGTTTCTTCTGTTTTTAATTAGAAGTGAAGTTATAAATGTATCATGGAAGTTTATTTTTCTTGTGCTCATTTGACATTCTGTAGGTTTTAGATTTGTTTTTTGAAAACAAACATGTAGATATCCTTGTGTTTGCAAGTTTTTTGTCTGAAATGCAATGCATCCTTAGGCAGCAAGAGAAAATTTTTATTCTCTGGCTCCTGTATCTGTTATCTCTTCTTCCTGTTTTTGTATGTTTTTTTCCCCTATCAGGATAGACTTTTCATTTTAGTGTAAGTCACTCACAACTTCAATTATTCTTTTTATTGCCTTGGATGCCTTTAGTTTTGCGTTTGTATCTTTTGTCCACTTAGTGTAATGATTAAAAACACAGGCCATGGAATGAAATTGTCAGAATTTGAATACTGGCTCTAACAGTTATTAGTTGGGCAACCTTGTTTTTTAAGATTTGTTTATTTAAAAGGCAGAGTAACAGAGAGAGAGACAGGAAGAGAGGAAGCGGAAGAAGGAGAGAGGGGGAGGGAGGGAGGAAGAGAGAGAGTGATTGATTGATTGATTTTCCATCTGCAGGTTCACTCCCCAAATGGGCTGGTCCATACCCAGAAGCCAGGAGCTTCTGGGGTCCCCCACATGGGTGCAGGGGCCCAAGGACTTGGGCCATTCTCTGCTGCTTTCCCAGGCTCATTAGCAAAGGCGCTGGATTGGAAGTGGAGCAGCTGGGACTCTAACCCACATCCACATGGGATGCAGGCATTACAGGCGGCGGTCTTACCCACTGTGCCATAATACTGGCCCCAACTTCTTGGTTTTGATTATAAAATTTGAACAATTATAGTAGAATTTTGCCACGATGCTCTTATAAAAATTAAATGAGTTAATACACATAAAAATACTTCGAATAAAGCATGATACATTGAAATAATTAAATATTAGTAATTTTTATTGCTGTTATCAATATTACCCATCTCATTTTTTATCTCATCTTGCCTTTTCATCTTACCATGTTTTTTTCCTATGAATTTCTGTACCTATTTCATTATAAATTATGTCTTTTTGTGCCTTGTTGAGGATACCAAACTCCTGAACTTTCTTTTTGAGTCATGTATTAAACAAGTTTTGGTGAGATGTTCTTGTAGCTAATCTCCATACTATATTCCTCTACATTGCAATGTGTTTTCATGAATTCCATATGTTGTTTTCTGCCTTTCTCATCTTTCAGGATTGATCTGTTTAATGCTGTATTGTGCTTGATTCCATTCTTGGCCTGCTTCGTGACATCTTTGTTCCTTTTCCACAGCTAGCAGGCTATGGATGTGCCCAGGACCCACTCAGTTTCTGAGTAACTTTCCCCCATCCTGTTTCTGGTCTACCAGGATGGCCTTACCTCCTCCTCCATGTCCTACTCAACAGAAGCAGCATAAGACAAACCATAATTCCCAGCATGCACTGCAGACTGGCTTCTTCATCTCTCCCAATAGCAGCTACTCTACTGAAAAGCAGGTTCAGTTTAGAAAAGGCTGTTGATAAGACTGAAATGACACTTTACAAGTGACCACTATGAACATATCCATAGAAAGTGAAGCTTTGCTTTGGTGTCTGTAGTAAACACACATTTCTATTTTCCTACTAGTTTTCAAAATTCTCACTGTTTTTGGAGATGACCAGGGTAAATAATACTCATAAAAATGCCTTTAAAAGGAACCCAAATGCTGCAGACTTTGCTCTAGATTAAGGAGCAACGGGGTGGCCAAGATCTAATGACCACATGTGATCAACTAATGCCATCTGTTGGAAGCAGCCTTCTCTTTCATTTGTGAACATTCAGTAAAAAGAGAAATTGCTCAACAGAGGGGCTTTCTAATTCTTTACATTGGATTCACTGACGTTAAGGTGCCATGGCTGTTATCTTCTTATTCACTGTAGACTCTGCTGTCCTGTCATCTATAGGGAAATGGTCTGGTAACAGGAGGATGATGAGACAGTCCTTGCAGGCTAGTACTTGGCAAGCAGATGAACAGCTGCCTGTTTTTCTGTGCTTTATGTAACATGCATCTCTGAAGCCTGGGGCAGCCACTGAGGAGAAACCCAGTAGACTTTCCTGCATTTCCTCAAGCAATCTCTTAAGATAGTTCTCAGTCTAGCTCACCTGCTTTCTAATGAGAAGCAATTCTGCCCAGATTCTTTCAATTTTTGTTTCCAATGACACCATTCCTCTTTTTCCTCCCATGCCTTAATATTTAGTAGAAAATTGGGAAGCTCCTAGCCAGAACTCATTTAAATCAAAATACATGTTTTTAATTATAAAGTATTTAAAGGTGCTGTCTTTTTAAACATAAGAACTTTATCAAGGTTTACATACCATAAAATTTACAAATTTAGGTGTGCAAATCAGTGACTTTTAGTAAATTTACTTACTTGCGTAACAGTTTGAACACTGTCATCGCCCCAGTAAGGTCTTTTATGACGATTTTCCATTAATACTTGCTCCCATCCTCAATCCCAGGCAACAGCTACTCTATTCTCTTAATTTACTGTTTCTGGATATTCAGTGTATGTGGAATTATGTAGTAGGTGTCCTCTTGTGTTTTACTTTGTTTCTGTTTTCTTTATTACCATTTTTAAAAGCTTAAAATGCCTTTTTATCCTTTTCACAGCAGCTCAGGGATAAAATTCTAAAGGGGAGACCTCCAGGAAGACCTTTCCCAACTTCACAGGACATTGTTTTCTGGGCCTTACATGTTCTGGGAGCTATGGGGTAAATGACTCTCAAATAAATGCTGGAGGAACTATGCTGGGGAGGGTAAATTAAGGAAAGCAAACAGACCTTTAGAGGATTCTCTAAAGTTTGAATTCATCTGGTGATACCTTGTGTGTCAACCTAGGGATTTGCTGGTCTAGAAAGTGCTAAATTTCCCTCTATTCACCAGTTCATTTTGTGACCTTTGAAAAATTGCTCACTTCTTGGCCGGCACCGCGGCTCAATAGGCTAATCCTCTGCCTGCGGCACCGGCACCCCAGGCTCTAGTCCCAGATGGGCCGCCGGATTCTGTCCCGGTTGCCCCTCTTCCAGTCCAGCTCTCTGCTGTGGCCCGGGAGGGCAGTGGAGGATGGCCCAAGTCCTTGGGCCCTGCACCCGGATGGGAGATCAGGAGGAAGCACCTGGCTCCTGGCTTCGGATTGGCGCAGCACGCCGGCCGTAGCGGCCATTTGGGGGGTGAACCAACGGAAAAGGAAGACCTTTCTATCTGTCTGTCTGTCTTGTCTCTCTCTCTCTCTCTCTCTCTCTCTCTCTCTCTCTCTAACTCCACCTGTCAAATGAAAAAAAAAAAAAAAGAAAAATTGCTCACTTCTAAGTTGAATCATCCACTGAAATATCCACTGAGGGGGGAGAGGGGTGAAGTTAGGCTAGAGGATGGCCAGAGGTAATAGAAGTTCTTTCTGCTGTTCTCACCTTTCCACCTTTGCACCTGGACCACTGGTTGAGCTATAATCACACTGCAAAGGCAATGAGAGCCATTACTCTGAACAGAACCAAAGAAACCTAGAACTGTTACTAAGTGCCTTTCTGTGTGTCCAAAGCTTTGCTAAAAACTTGACACATAGAGTATCTTAGTTACTCTCCACAGTGATTTTTCTGAACTTGACATAAAACCAGGTCTGTTTTACAGATGTGCAATAGTAACCTCAGTCAAGGTCACACAGCTGGTAAATCCACTTTAACTCCATTAAATATTTTTTCTTTGGCTTAAGTGTTCCAAAATGAGAACACATACTAGCTCAACGTCAGCAAGCGATGGAGGAAGAATGCTTTACTGATTCATGTTTTTAATGTTTCCTTTTATTATGAAAGTAATTCAATTCTATTACAGGCAAATTATAAAAATGTATTTCTTTATTCATACCAACCTATTATAGGGTTTTTAGTTTTCAAAAACTCTTTTCTCTGCTTATGTACCTGCTTTCATCTCTCTACATGGCCACCATAATGGTATATATTCCATCTTTTATTCTATTTTTATCTGTCATTGTTTATTAAAAAATTCCTATGTTAATAATTAGTTTTTGCAACTGTCATCTTTTTTTTTTTTTTTTTTTGGACAGAGTGCACAGTGAGAGTGAGAGACAGAGAGAAAGGTCTTCCTTTTGCTCCCTCCAATGGCCGCTACAGCCGGTGCACTGCAGCTAGCACACTGCACTGATCCAAAGCCAGGAGCCAGGTGCTTCTCCTGGTCTCCCATGCGGGTGCAGGGTCCAAGCACTTGGGCCATCCTCCACTGCACTCCCGGGCCATAGCAGAGAGCTGGCTTGGAAGAGAGGCAACCGGGACAGAATCCGGCGGCCCAACCAGGACTAGAACCCAGTGTGCCAGCACCGCAGGCAGAGGATTAGCCTATTGAGCCGCGGTGCCGGACGCAACAGTCATCTTAATGACTGAAAAGCATTCCATCCATCTTATGAGACATCATTTTCAGTGGTTTCCTAATATAAGACATGTAATTTATTTCTTTGTTATCACAGATGGTATTACATACTCATGTATACAGATTATTTCCATATGATACATTATCAAAAATAGGATTTCTGGCTGGCGCCGCAGCTCACTTGGCTAAATCTCTGCCTGCGGCGTCGGCACTCAGGGTTCTAGTCCCAGTTGGGGCGCCGGATTCAGTCCCGGTTGCTCCTCTTCCAGTCCAGCTCTCTGCTGTGGTCCAGGAGGGCAGTGGAGGATGGCCCAAGTGGGCCCTGCGCCCACATGGGAGACCAGGAGGAGGCACCTGGCTCCTGGCTTCGGATCAGCGCATGGTGCCGGCCATAGTGGCCATTTGGGGGGTGAACCAACGGAAGGAAGACCTTTCTGTCTGTCTCTCTCACTGTCTTACTCTGCCTGTCCAAAAAAAAAAAAAAAAATGGGATTTCTGACTTAGAGATATTTCTCTGTAAGCATTGTGCCAAATTGCTTTCTAAAAGTGATGTAGGTAACAAGAGTTGCAGAGTGGTATGAAGTTGCAGAGTGATGTAGGATAACAAAAGCTCCTAATGAAATGCCTAATGAAATTAACAACAACCAATTTAATCCTAAAAATTTCCTAACAATAACAAAGAAAGAGTTTCAATCTAAGTCTATAAACATTGAAAAGTGGTGGACAGGGAGATGGGGCAGATGTTTGGCACAGGGGTTGAGACACCTCTTGGGACATCTACATCCCGTGTCAGAGTGACTGTGTTCAAGTCCCTGCTCCACTGTCAATTCCAGCTTCTTGCTAATGTGTACCCTTGGAGGCAGCAGGTGATGGCTCAAATACTTCCTGCTACCCACTTTGGAGTTCTGGATTGAATTCCTGGACCCTACCATTGGCCTGGCCCAGCCCTGGCTGTTGCAGGCATCTGGGGAGTGAACCAGCAGATGGAGGACCTATCTCTTTATCTCTTTCAAATAAGTAAAAATAATTTTTTATTAAACTTTTATTTAATGAATATAAATTTCCAAAGTACAGCTTATGGATTACAATGCTTCCCCCCTCCCACAACTTAAAAAGGGGTAGATGTAGTGGGCATTATGGCACAGCCAGTTATCTGCCACCTGCAACACTCTCATCCCATATGAGCACTGGTTTGAGTCCCAGCTGCTCCACTTACAATCCAGCTCCCTGCTAATGTGCCTGGCAAAGCAGTGGAAGATGGCCCAAGTCCTAGGGCCCCTGCACCTACGTGGGAGACCTGGAAGAAGCTCCTGGCTTTGGATTGGCACTGCTCCGACTGTTGTAGCCATTTGGGGAATGAACCAGTAGATGGAAGACCTCTCTCTGTCTCTCCCTCTCACTGTCTGTAACTCTACCTATCAAATAAAATAAATAAAAATCTTTAAAATAAAATAAAATAAAATAATTATTTTAATAAGAAAGAGTAGAAGGAAGAGAAACAAAAGGCTCTGGTATGGTGCATCTTTTAATCTAGAACCTGCCACTCTACTATCCTGTTAAAAATGATGTAGATGGAAAAGCAGATGAGTTGACAAAATTATGAAAATGTTCACTGGTAATCACCAATGTGGAGAAAAGTGGCTTATGATTGTTGCTGGGCATCTGCAGAAAAGGTCTAAGCAAAACCCTCAATCATGGAAGCCCCTGCGTAATGCTGGAAGACTTTAGTTGGCTCCAGGAAAACTACACAGATTTGTGTCTTCCAGAACCTCAGGGTGGGTAGAGGTGCAAGCTGAATCCTACAAGAGCAGGACCTGTTATCAGTTGGGATGTGAGGAGAATGGGCCCATGGTTCAGGAAAGTTGACCAAATTTCAAAGTGTGGAGAGCCTGGGCCTCCCAGCAAGGACTGAGTACTTCCCTTTACTCAAACCTTGTAGCCTCAGACTACAGAAAAGAAAGCCACACCCCACTCCTTGTATTACGACTCAGAAAGTAGGGAAAGTAGTCCATTCCCAGATAATGTAGGGAAAGATAGCAGCAAGAATTTACCTTATTATATCAAAACAATAATGGCTGGTAATTGTTAAGAGAGAGACAGACACAGAGACTAATAGAAAACATGATCCAAGAAATAAAATACTTCTGTTGAAAGAATATAGCAGTAATAGGAATTTATTATTTTTTTAAGTTCATAGAGGAATTGTGGAGTGTACAGGAAAACAGATCTTTAGATAAACTGAGTGGAATCGAAAATCTAGCAGCACAGCTCACATTTTTGTTGACTTGATTTCTGATAGTGATTTCAAGACAATTAATGGGGAAAGAATAGTCATTTTAAATAAATAATACTGAAACAATTCAATATGTGACTGTAAAAGGATGAATTTGGATCTCTGTCTCACATCACTGACAAAATTAACGCAAAATAGATCAATCCCTTAAATAAGAAATCCAATACATAGTATAGACCGTATATGCAAAGATATAAATGCATTTTCCCTAAAACAGTAGCAGTTTCTGTAGAAAGTATGCTCTGTTCCTAGAAAAACTGGTACAGAATAATTGACCAAAAGATACACTTTGATTAACTTATGGAGCCACTGGGGCAGACTTTGTGCCACAATGGATTGGGATGCCCCATCCCATACTGGAGTGCCAATTCTAGTCCTGGCATCTTCATTTTCCAATCCAGTTTGTTTTAATGCATCCTAGGAGGTGATTTCTCAAGTGATTGTGCCTCTGCCAACTACATGGGAAACATGAATGGAATTCCTCACCCCACCCTGGTTATTGTGGGCATGTGAGAAGTGAACCAGTGGATTGAAGATCTCTCTCTCTCTCTCTCTCCTCCCCCAACCTCCTTCCCTCCCTCCTTGTCACTCTGCCTTTCAAGTAGATGAAAATAAGCAAATAAACATTTTAATTTTTAGACTCCAGGATAAAAAAGAGATTCCATCAGGCAACTAGTTGGGGGTCGGGGGGAGATCAGGGAAATATCTGACAGACCTCAGATTCTGCACAGCAACTTAAAATATAAGAAAACAGAATAGAGCAAGGTCTATATAATTCAGAGAGAACAAAAGCGGCACAAGAGCAGTATTCTCAGCCAAAACATAGTTGAAATACAAAAGCAGCAGGCAGACATTCTTAAACATGCAAGAACTGAGAGAATTGGGTATCTATAAGTCCTTTCTTGGAAAAAAGAAAAGCAATTAACTAAGAGATGAACCGAAATAAAGAACTCTTAAGTGGTCTTTGTTAAAAGACCTGACTCTGAGCATTGACTTAAATATTGTACAGACCTAAGACTAAGGAATGAGAGAATTATGGTTGCAGAACAAAACACGAATGTTATAAACAGCTGACAAAAGTTATGTCATCATCAACAACAAAAGGAGCTAGAAGGGAGGAGGTGGGAGGGGGAGTGAGAGTTAATCATCTGATCGTTTGTAAAGGCATTAATTAAATTGGTCTAAAATTGAATCACACTTGTATTTCCCAAAAAATGACGTGCTGTGGGACTTGCTTTAGAATATTCTAGACAGGGTTGGCATTTGGCACAGCAGTTAACATACTGCTCGGGACACCTGCATACCACATCTGAGTGCCTCGGTTCACGTTCCTGCTTGCTTCCAATTCGAGCTTCCTGCTAATATGCATCTGGGAGGCAGCAGATGATGGCTCAGATATCTGAGTCCCTGTTGCCCATGTGGAATTGAGTTCTAGGCTCCTGGCTTTGGCCTAGCCCAACCCCAGCTGTCGCAGGCATTTGGGGAATAAACCAGCAGGCAGAAGATATCACTCTCTCTGACTCTCACTCTCTCTCTCTCTCTCTCTTTCTCTCTCTCTTCCCCCCTTTCAAATAAATAAGTACTCTTTAAAAAAAAAAAAGGAAGAGGAGGGGAGGGGAATAGGGAAAGGAGAGAGGAAAGAGGGAGAAAAGCTGGAAAGAAGCAAGGAAAATTAGCATGGTGGTAGCTGGTGATGGGAAATAGATGAGGCAGGAATTGCAAAATGTGACAATTATTGAAGCTAGATAGTGAATAATTGATATTCATTATTGCTGTTCTCCCTACTATGTTTTAACTTTTCACAAACACAGTAGCAAAACTAAATTAAATGATTTTTTAAAAGCATAATGACTTAACTCCTTAAAGGCTTACAACTTTTTTTTTTTAATATGTGTTTATTTATTTGAAAGTCAGAGTGGGAGAGAGACAGAGCAAATGCAGTCTGCTGGCTCACTCCCCAAATGGCCACAACAGCCAAGACTGCGGGCAGGTGAAAGCCAGGAGCCTGGAACTTCATCCTGGTCTCCCACATGGGTAGCACAGCTCAGGTATTTGGGCCATCTTCTTTTCTGCTTTCCCCAGCACATTAGCAGGGAGCTGGATCAGAAGTGGAGCATCTGGGACTCAAACCAGCACTCTGATATGGGATGTCAGCTTCATAAGCAAAATCTTAACCCCCTGTACCACAATGCCAGACCCAGGCTTACAGTTACTTTTTTAAGTTAAGAAAAACCTTTTAGGACCCAGTATCTCTTGAAGTGAATTATGATGTTTCTACAGTTCAGTAGATTTTTTCATTTCATCCAGGTATTCTTTTCTTCTGCTATATTCAAGTAACATTAAATTTCATATTTCTGCTTAAAGATAGATGTCAGATGGTTCCATTCTTATACAATCCTCTCATCTATCTCTCCTTCCATCTCCAAAATGTTTGTGTGCCTGGAAAGAGGTCTAGAAGCATTGCTGTCAAGTTGTTTGTGGATATGGGATTTGAGTGATTTCCTGAAATTTTTTTTAATTTATTAATATAAAGAGAACAGATTTCATATTTTTCATAGATACAAGTCTAAGAAGATAGTATACTTCCCTCCTGAATTTTTAAAAATTATTTAAAAATACTAGTTATTTCCATTATTAAAAACTAATTTGGTAACTTTTATAATCAGCACTTATCATTTTTATACAAATAAAAAGGTCATTATTTCTTGAAAAGTGTTTCTTCAGTTTGTACAGTTACCAACAATGTATAAGTTTCACAATATGCCAGTACTGCTAATTATACATGTTGGGTGCCTATAGAAGAGGTAGTCAAATACCTCAAATACAAAATGTAAACTCTTAATGTGCTAATGGCCTGTTCTGTTTCTCTGGGTCCAGGAAGCATCTATGATTTTTATTTTGTCAAACAAGGCAGTGGACATTGGGATACATGGACAGAGTATATCTCCAAGGAGGAAGAGCACATCCCTGCCGGCGCAAAGGTAACAGAGGAGCCTTGGCCATGGAGATTTGGTTTCTAGAATTACCCAGATATTTTCCCAGGTGAAGGAATTAAGAGTTCTCTGTGAGCGTTTTTAAAAGCTTTCTTCAGAAAAGGATTCAAACAGGAGCAAGAACCCTAGAATCAGAGAGACCCAGACTTCCCCACTAAGACTTCATTCTCTCTGCCTCAGTTTACTCAACCACAAAATGGAAGAAAAACACTTACAGAATGGTTTCAGGTGGTATCCATAAACATCTGGAACATTCTAAAAGCTGATCAATGTGTGTTGATATTCTGATTAGTATCATTACAGTAATACCAGGAAGGTCATCGGTTCACTTCTTGATCATCTCAGGAAAAAAAAAAGATATTTAAAATGCTCAGAGAAAGATTTCCTTGATCAAAATTCTCAGAAATGCAGTTTCTGATTAATGGGTTTTCTGGTTAGCAGATGATTCATCTATAATTTCTGTTCATTTCTATCCTTTTGGAAAAATTTTCCAGATGTACTTCTGTTGATAGAGTTTATTGGACATGATTTATCTTTGGTGGGGGAGGTGATTATAAGTCTCTCAGGCCTGGGGTGGACTGGAAGCTGGTGGATGAGACAGTGGGAGTATCGACAGCCCAGTCAGACAGCAGGCAGGAGCACAGCCCCACACATAAGGACAGGTTAAGCAGAGGTGGGTGTGTGATGACCCCAGGACACACCCTGGGGGCTGAATGCTATAAAGAAACCCCCAACCCTGAGGTCCTAAACTTTAACTCTTCTTAAAGACATAATTCAGCTGAAGCCAGGGGGTTGAAATCTTGCTAAATTCATGCAGATAAGAGAGTCCAATGTAGAATACATTAAAGACTCAAGATCATGAAGATAGGGTAGAAGAATTTAAATCCAAGTTTCTTGACAGTTAACACCCAGGACCAAGGCTCTCCCCTGTTTTTGTGGTACAGGTCTCAGAACTCATCATCCCTACAATGGAGACAGCCCGGCAGTCCTTCTTCTTGAAAACCTATCTGGACCATGAGATTCCAATGCTGTTCGTGGGTCCCACAGGCACTGGCAAATCAGCCATCACCAACAACTTCCTTCTACACCTTCCCAAAAATACCTATCTGCCCAACTGCATTAATTTCTCTGCCAGAACCTCGGCCAATCAGACCCAAGATATCATCATGTCCAAGCTAGATCGTCGGCGGAAGGGCCTTTTCGGTCCACCCTTAGGGAAGAAAGCAGTGGTGTTTGTGGGTAAGGCATTATCCTGGGTCTGGATACAGCCAGGTTTTACACCCCAAGTTGCAGGAAAGCAGAGCTTCCCACTCTAGGGCCACTACACTGTTCTTTTATTCTCTCTGAGGGATAAAATATTTTTGGTTAATATAATTTAGTATTTATTCCCTGTCTTTCCTTTTTTCCTTTCCGTTTAGTGAATAAAAGTTCTAGAAGGAGACTATGATATGTAGCCTCTGGCATCTCCAAAAGCAACAGCACTTTGTTTTATTTATTTATTTATTTATTTATTTATTTATTTTTTTGACAGGCAGAGTGGACAGTGAGAGAGAGAGACAGAGAGAAAGGTCTTCCTTTTGCCGTTGGTTTACCCTCCAATGGCCACCGCAGCCGGCGCACCGCGCTGATCCAAAGGCAGGAGCCAGGTGCTTCTCCTGGTTGAGGTGCAGGGCCCAACGACTTGGGCCATCCTCCACTGCACTCCGGGGCCACAGCAGAGAGCTGGCCTGGAAGAGGGGCAACCGGGACAGAATCCAGTGCCCCGACCGGGACTAGAACCCGGTGTGCCGGTGCCACGGCGCCGGCACGCAACAACACTTTGAAATGAACCCCTTATGCCATTCTGTGTCAGATAAATATGTTATCAGTAAATGAAGGAACCCAATAATTGCTCGAGTATTTGCGAAGCACACATCATTTTCTCAGGACTTTGCCTGTTTGCAAAGCACTTCACTCATTTCACTGGAGCCTCACAATCGATGAGGTTATTAATCATCATTATAATTTTACTAGACAGTTAGTTGAGGCTTCAGAAGGTTAAGTTCCCTGTTTAAGATGAAAGATCTGGAAAATTCTGGAGCCATGACAAAAACCTAGGTTTCTCAGAGCCAAATACACTGCATTTTCTACTGTCTTACTACTGATCCATGGATGTCCCACTCTTCTGGATGATCTCATGCCCTGTCTTTAAAACCCACGCATTAATAGTAAGTTACATCTATCAATAATCTTGCCAACTAGCATCAGTTCCTTAAAGCCCAGGGTCCTATTTTATTTTATTGTCCCTTTCTTTTCTTCCCTTCATCTTCTCTAACATCCTGTTCTTCCTCTATATTTTTATGGTATGTTGAAAGCCAGTTTAATCTTTGCAGCAAACATATCTGTTAAAAATCTTGATTTTTAACTCCAGGTATATTTTGGCTTACTATCACTTACTCTTAGTACCTCATCTTTAACATAGAAGTAATTCTGTCTTCCTTATAAAGTCATTATTTGGATTAAAATGAGATAATTTGTATAAAATTCCTAAAATGTTATCTGACACAGATTGAGCACTCAATCAATGTAGGTTGAAGAAAATTAAAGGGCCCTCCATTTTATTGAGTGTCTCTTATATGCCAGGACTGTGGAGAAATGCAGTTTCTGCCCTCAGGGAAGTCATGATCTTTTTTGCCATTTTGGTTTTGCTCATATAAAACCCTTGCCCCCATTGTAGTTCAACTGTTACCTCTTGTCTGAATTAAATATTCTGTTGGCTGGGAGCTTGATGGTCTTACTCATCATCATATCTCTAACAATTTACAAAATATCTAACACACAGTAGACAGCCAGTCAGTATATGTTGGTTGAGGGAAATGGGAAAAAATTAAATGCCTGTTTGTTGATGTTAATCTGTGTATCTTATAGTCACAAGGGGCAGAGATCCCATTAAGGCAAGAGAGTTCCAGAACCCAGGAAAACCCGTTCCCATCTGACCAGGATGTCCACTGACTGAGCCCTGCATGGAGCAGGGATGGGACAGCTAGACTCTCCCACAAAGAAAATTATCTCCTGTTACTTCCTGTGACAGCAGAGGAGTCCATGGAGTTAAAAGTGTGTGGTTTTGGCTTCTTTCCCCAGATGACCTCAACATGCCAGCCAAAGAGGTATATGGGGCCCAGCCCCCCATCGAGCTCCTGAGACAATGGATTGACCACGGTTACTGGTTTGACAAGAAAGACACAAGCAGGCTGGACATCATGGATGTGCTACTTGTGACAGCCATGGGACCTCCTGGGGGAGGAAGGAATGACATCACTGGTATGTGAAGGAGAGAGCTCCTTCCTCTTGTCCCCTCTAACCTAGCAGAGCTGAGCCACCTTTGTGAGTGGGAGTTTGGTGCAGGGCACATTATCTAGAAAGAGCATGGAGCAGAAGTGTGTCGAGGCTACAGCCTGGGTGTGGCTGAGCTCCAGAATTAATATTGCAAGCTGTGTGAAATGGGGTGGGAAGATGAAAAGAGGAAGTAAGGAGTCTTTAGCTAGGTTTTAGAGAAACAGAGCCTGTTTGAAAGGAAAGTTCAGTGTAGCCAGCATGTATCCCAGGAGAGAGGCTAGTTTAAGGTCAACTGGGGGCACATGACAAAGTTACCCATTGTATTGTTACACTTCCATGATGGCCATGGACAATCACCTAAACCAAAGTGGCCTAAGCAAAATAATCATAATAGTAAAATGAACAGGAGTTCTCACCTATTATTAAAAATTCAAGAAGTTACTTTTCTTCAGATGCAACTTGATCTATCCAGTTCTTAGGCATCTGTTTATTCTATATTCATTTATTCTATATAAATGTTTGGTTAAGAGTCTTCAAACCATTCCTAGACTTGGGTTCTGTGACCTTGAGCAAATCTCTCCTCTCTGGCACTTAGTTTTTAATCTATAAGATAAGGAAAGTGGTCAGGATGATCTCAGTTAGGTGTCCAAATCATCACCTTCCACTTAAGTATTGAGTTGAAGAGTGTCTTTGCATTGGGTATGAATAAAGCAGTATCTCAGGTACTTAGCATTCATAAACTCAACATCTCTGTCACCAGTGAGAGTGAGAGAGAAGCTTGGTCTGTTACTTTTCTCTGTTTAAGACCTAGCTGTTCAAAGGGCAATACCTGTTTCCAGCACACATCACAAAAGAGTAGTTAATAACTATTATTTGCACAGCAATGGACAGTTTTAAAGCTAGTTTTTAAAAAAATCTTTGAAAAGAGCCTATAATAAAGCCCAATGCCCAAAGACAGCCAAAACCACAGGTGAAGTCAGGTGTATTAAGCTGTGGCAGCCAGAGTGTCTACACACCATGGAGTGCTATGAGAGTCCTGCTGATGAGCTAAATAGACTTGTCCTGGGTGATTTCAGGGACGACTTAGGGAAGCAAGAGCTCTGTTCTAGACTGGATACTCTCAAGGAGTAGAGATAATCTGATGAATGTGTACCTTAATCATTTTTATCCAGGAGTCAGAAGGAATGAAGTGAGGTAGAGCGGTCACTTGGTAAAGCAGAGACACTCACACTGGCTGAGAAGAAAGACGTTTGGTCATTTTCAAGGTTGCAGAGCAGTCTTGTTTCTGTACTGTCCCTTCACAGCCATAGAATTCTGACATGTGATGAATTTAAAGAAATTAAATGTGGGGGCCAGCGCTGTGGCACAGTGGTGTTTTTAGAGAGAAAGATATGCAGGCAAATATATAAAGACAGAAGGTATATTATTAGTTGCCAAGGACTGCAATAAAATGGGGAGAGATTGTTAATTGTTACACTATTTCCTTTAGGAATGACTAAAATGTTCTAATATTATAATAATGGTTGCATAACTCTGAATTTACTAAAAATCATTGAATTGTGCACTTTAATGAAGTGAATTGTGTGGTATGTGACTTACTGAAATATCAGTAAAATATATGTAGGAATATATACACACATATATATGTATAACTTCTTCATGTACCAAATTTCATATATGTAACAGTAGATAGATATGAGAGAGAGAGAGACCCTGAATTAATAGTGGTTAATTTGAGCAAGGAAATAATGGATTTGAGAGGTATGTGAAAAAAGGAAATATTCACTTTTTACAAAAATATTTCTCATTTATTTGACTATTTATGCATTGCTTTTATCTTTTAAAAACAATCTTTGACACTAGACTAACTCTGTTAGCTAAAATTTCTGCAATCATAGAGACACTTCATAGCTATACTGACCCATGCAATAGCCACTTGCCACATGTGGCCCTTGACCACTCGAACTGTGGCTAATGAGAGTGAGGAAAGCCATTTCAATGTTATTTAATATTAATTAAGCTTAAATAGCTGCATGTGGCAAGAGGCTGGCATGTAAGCACAGCTCTCAAACGTGAAGGCAGAGGGAAAACCAACTCTCCTCTATCCCACAGCCACTGGGTCCAGGAAGTGTGAGTGTGTATACACACTTACATGTGTGTTTGTTTTCCAGGACGATTCACCCGCCATCTGAATATCATTTCCATCAATGCCTTTGAAGATGATGTTTTAACCAAGATTTTCACTTCTATTGTTGACTGGCACTTTGGGAAAGGGTTTGATGTGGTATTCTTAAGGTGAGAGGTTCCATGTCTTCCCAGATATTGGCTGGGACTTCTCAGGCCTGGCAGCTCCTTGACTCGTCTGCCTTCTCCTTCCTCCCAAGGTCTGGAAAGATGCTGGTACAAGCCACTAAGACAATTTATAGAGCTGCCGTGGAGAACTTCTTACCAACCCCCTCCAAGTCACATTACGTCTTTAACCTGCGGGACTTCTCACGGGTCATCCAAGGGGTGCTGCTTTGCCCTCACACCCACCTGCAGGTGAACTGCTATCATTTCTATTACCAAGATCATTCAGCAGTTTCCTTGATATGTGGAATATATCATGATAGTCATAACCTTTATTAAGTACTTTGTCTCAGCATCATGCTGAGTATTTTATAAGCATTATCTCGCTTAATCCTCACATTGGGTTCAGGATACTGCTTGAGAATACCACCTCAGGTACCATCTTCCAGTCATTCAAATAATTAACTGTGGATTTTTAGGATGTGGAAAAACTTATCCGGCTTTGGATCCATGAGGTTTATCGGGTCTTCTATGACCGGCTGATTGACAAGGAAGACAGACAGGTCTTCTTCAACATGGTGAAAGAAACCACCTCCAATTGCTTCAAGCAGACCGTGGAGAAGGTGAGTGGATTCTGCGATCATTCGGCCTCAGAAATGGTCCCAGAAGTCGGAACAAACTACCCTCAGCTTCCACTGTAGACTGAGGACCCTGCTCTCTGAATCTTGGGAAGCAGCATTACATCAGCTAGTCATTTGATTTGTGATGCTTTGCTTTGTGCGATTTTGCTTCCCTTTCATAGTAACATGTAAGTTTGGATCCATTCCCAGTGGCTTAATATATGATGTTATTTGTTTATGATTAACTTAAAATTTAACTGAACCAGCAAATGAGAGACACAGACCTCCTCATCCTTCAAATAAATAAAATAAAATATCATTTCTATTTTAAAAAAAGAAAGAGAAAGCATCTAAAACATTTCTACTCTGGCACAAAGTAGGGACCAGGGGCAGGACCTGTACCTCTCTCTGGGGAAGGAGCAAGCTTCTAGAAAAAAATGTCATCCTTTGACTGCCTCCTTGGGGGCCTTAAAATCAGACCACCAATGTTTTAACCATTTGGTAAATAGACCTTTGTTTTCATATTCTCTTTAATTTCCTTTCATCGTAGTCCTTACAACCATCAGATGCACATATTATTTTTTAAAAATAAAACGAGAAACACTTGATGAACCATGACTCTGAAGGATGTACTCAGGAGGAACAAGCACATCTGCTCCCCTCCCTCCACACCGCCCCCTGCCAGCCTGGCTGGGTCACTGGCTAAAGGCCCAGCTGAGACTTATCTTTCTCACAGGTCCTCATCCACTTGTCACCCACTGGAAAGATCGTCGATGATAACATCCGTAGTCTTTTCTTTGGAGATTTCTTCAAGCCAGAAAGTGACCCCAAAATCTATGATGAGATCACTGACCTGAAACAGCTCACAGCAGTCATGGAATACTACCTAGAAGAGTTCAACAACATCAGCAAGGCCCCCATGTCCTTGGTCATGTTCAGGTTCGCCATTGAGCACATCTCTAGGATCTGCAGGGTCCTGAAGCAAGACAAGGGTCACTTGCTCCTGGTGGGCATTGGGGGCAGTGGGCGGCAAAGCGCCACCAAACTGTCCACATTTATGAACACATACGAGCTATATCAGATCGAGATCACTAAGAACTACACGAGCAACGACTGGAGGGAAGACCTAAAGAAGATCATGCTGCAGGCCGGGGTGACCAACAAGAGCACTGTGTTCCTCTTTGCCGATAACCAGATCAAGGACGAGTCATTTGTCGAGGACATCAACATGCTGCTGAACACAGGTGACGTGCCCAATATCTTCCCAGCTGACGAGAAGGCTGATATTGTGGAAAAGATGCAAACAACAGCGAGGACAGAAGGAGAGAAGATGGAAATCACTCCTCTTTCTATGTACAACTTCTTTATTGAGAAGGTGAAAAAGAATCTTCATATTGTCCTTGGTAAGAAGACACAAACTCACTTGGCCCTTTTTCCCTGGGGATTTCAAGGTCTTTTCAGCACCCTAAGTCTGGTTTCCTTGTAAATAGTCTCAGGGTGGATCCAGCTGAGTGATCAGGGTCCGGACTTCCTTTGGCAACTTCTCCCACTCTCCTGAACAGGTATTTTCAAACCTGTACCACTGTCTTCCATTCTCTGAATTCTCCTCTGAGAAAGAGCATGTATTACCCTTGCACATAGCAAAGTCCCTGTCTCTGTGAATGACATCCCCAATCCGTCCAGAAATCTCATAGCTGTAAAATTTTTTGTATTTAAGAGCAAGATTTATTTAAGTCAGAGACTTCCTGGTGGGGTGGCCAGGAGGGGGCTCCGAGAGAGGAAAACCCAAAGGGACTTGTGATACTGGGGTTTTTAAGCACAATTTTGGGGAAAAATAAACTGCCAATCAGTACAAAGCAAGGACAAACCCATCAAAAGACCTGATTTATAATCTTTTTACCCTGTCTGGCTTGCTCAGGATAAAACAAAAGAGCCGGCCTGCACCACCGACTCACTTGGCTAATCCTCCGCCTGCAGCACCGGCACCCTGGGTTCTAGTCCTGGTTGGGGCGCCGGATTCTGTCCCGGTTGCTCCTCTTCCAGTCCAGCTCTTTGTTGTGGCCCGGGAAGGCAGTGGAGGATGGCCCAAGTACTTGGGCCCTGCACCCACATGGGAGACCAGGAGGAAGCACCTGGCTCCTGGCTTCGGATCAGGGAGATGCGCAGGCCGTGGCGGCCATTTGGGGGGTGAACCAACGGAAGGAAGACCTTTCTCTCTCTCTCTCTCTCTCTCTCTCTCTCTGTCTAACTCTGCCTGTCAAATTAAAAAAAAAAAAAGGCATCAGAAGGGTGGGATATCTAATTTGTTTTACAGTAAACTGGGAGCTCAGAAAGGTGGAGTCACCACCCCTTTGCTATTCTCATGATGAGGTTAGAAGCTCCCAAGGAGTGGGACAGGGGCTTTTGACCTTGCTAAAGATAACTTTTCAGAGAAGAAAGCACTTTGCACTCTAAATTTCCACTGGGACCAACCTGACTTCCCGCTAACCCGTCTGACTCCTCACATTCCCTCCCCCAGGAGAATAGACCCTAACTTCTGTTAGGAGGTATGGGAGGACAACCGCTCTGGCTTCTTCAAGCTGAGTAGGAGTGGAGTAGGGAACTGTACTCAAGACAGGGTTCCAGCAGAAGGTAGCCTCTCTAAGGGGATACAGTGCCAGCTGGCAGAAACTGCTTCCATCCGAGGTTTCATGTGCATGGCTATCTAGAATTTCACTGTTTCATGTCTGGAGAAAATGATTCCAATAAGCAGATTAAACTCACAGGGTCTAAAACAAAGGACAGAGTTATTATTAGAGGACCTAAGAAAGTGGCTGTCCAAACCATGAAGAAGTTTTCCCACTGAGAGGCAAATAGAGACTGACAGAAGGGGCTTGATAATAATCAGGTGGGTGTTAAGGCCTAGCCAGGTATGAGGCCCAGACCTATCTATCTCTTCACATGGGGTACCAGAAGAGACATCATAAGGGAGGTGTGAACCTCCTTAGGGAAGGCACCCTGTTGACTTCCATTACCTAGCTGACCTGGGAGAAGTGCTAGCCTAAAGGAGGTAGATGGCATTCCTAAAAGGAAATTTTCTGCCTGCAATGTTACTGACCTTACTTGGCTGTCCCCTCACCAGCAGTGGATACTTTGGAAGATGGGCCCAGTGAAGGACTTTTTTTTCAGCTTAGAGCCAACAGGGTCTGCAGCTGTGACCCAGGAGTCCTTCAACCCCCAAGACAGTTCCATTTCCAGTGACCCAGCTCTTGGCTAGCAGAGCTGCCAGGGATCTTGATAAGCTGACTTCTGTGTTCATCTAAAGACCTGGTTTTCCACAACAAAAATCAATGCCATTTGAGGTGGACTGGCTTGTTGGATCTCCTTGATGGCGTATCACTATGTAAAGCAGCCATTAATTGGCCTACCACCTATCTTTATGTTGCTCTTGGTGCCTAGCTTGCTCCTCTTCCTCCTGGTTTCTGGTAAAGTAGACAATGGAAGCAGCCTTTAATGTCAGCCAAGTGGGTGCTCAGTCCCATCCCCAATCTGGTGGACTGAGCTAGAAATCTAGTCACAGACATGTTCTGATAGTGGTTTTTCTGTGAGGTAGTGAGGGCACTCATGTGAGTGCCCATGAGGAAAGCTATGTCCTCACTTTAAGATGACCACCTTATCTATAAATTTTGAAGTCATTGGTAAAACTTTTCTCTCCCTTAGTCTGATTTGAAAAGGGAGGTTTTGCCTGTTTACTATGCCCATGGCAAGATAAATCTAGCTATGAAATCATAATTTAAGTTCTCATATTGGCTAGTCTATTTGGTCTCAATGTGACCAGGCTATTATTACAGAAAATTGTTAGCCATCCCTTTTATAAGGTATAAAGATCAAACTGTACATCCTAGAGAGTCCTTCAGAATAGAATCAGTTTCCCATCTTGAAGAGAATAGAAAAATGAAGGAACAAGTCAAGCTTTCATAGCTGTATTTAATTTCATAGCTGTATTTAATACTTCTCTTTCATTACCAAGTCCTATCCATTTTTACCTTCTCTCTCTTCTGCCTATCCTCTTATTTTCATCTCTGCCACCTTCACATTAGCTGAGCCTCCATCCTCTCTCCCAGACCTCACTTAATGTGGCCTTCTCACTATTCTCTCTACCTCCACTCTTTCCCATTCCAGACCTTTCTGTTCCACTGAGCCAGGGTGATTTTCTTCTTCACATGTTGAAAACATAATCATTGTGTACATTCACAAGTGCATACACAGAGAGAGAGATTAATTTCCATTAGAATAAGGAACAAAATTCCTATCCTGTAATCTTTTAAGGCCACTTGCTGGACTGTCCCCTATATCTTCTCCACCTTCGTCTCCAACCAAAGTGCTCTTCTCTCTGGTCTTCAGCCATACTGACCTCCTCACACTTCCACCTATGCATCTTGCTTCCTCCTTTCACACTGAGTCTAAATAAACAGTGGATAGAATTTGGGGTATAGAACCCAGAATTTGTGATTGGACAGATATGAGGTCAGAAACAACTTGATGGCCCAAAACAACTTCCATGTGGGACATCCTTGGCTCCCTTATATCTGTGAGTCAGTATACATGGAGTAAGTGGATCAAAAAGCTCCAGTTACTGGCTGAGCGACCTGAGGGATGCAGAAGGGGACAATATGAGGAGTGTATGGGAGACTACTCTGAGAGCTATAATAATTTATATCACATCATAAAGTTACATGAAAATATCCCATGATTTCCCTAGACTTCTCAGACACTCCTCATGGCTGATCACAGTAACACCCCTGGAGCACCAAAGGGAAACATGAGCTCCATCCCCTTACCCTATCCGAATCCTTGGAAATACCTTCCTGCCCCCTTGGGTCTCCCTGCCTTGCAGGAAGGACATTAACAATGTCTATTTTTTATTAGCCATGAGTCCAATTGGAGATGCCTTCAGAAACCGCCTGCGGATGTTCCCTTCTCTGATCAATTGCTGTACAATTGATTGGTTCCAGTCCTGGCCCACAGATGCTCTGGAGTTGGTGGCCAACAAATTTCTAGAGGATGTAGAACTTGATGACAGCGTTCGTACAGAGTAAGCGTTAGCTGCATTTTTGTACCCCAAAGATTCCAAATTGAAAATCCAGGTGCTGGCTTAATTTTTGTCATTATTTTAAAGATTTCTCAGTTTGCACATTGAAAATTCTTAACACTTTTAAATCGAATCACATTTAGATATTTAATAAAGAACTTTTCCTGAAAGGAAGAATAAAATCTCATTGTTCTGAATCATCCTAGAGATTAACTGTTGCCATAGCTATGAGGACCTGTATATAATAATATGGCTATTTCAGTAGTCTCCAAACCCACATTCACCACAAAACAATATTGCTATTGAGGGCATGAAAATCAGTAAGCATGAAAAAAACATGTTCTTTTCTGGGTAAATTACACACATGCCCCCCCAAGAAAGGCACTTAATTGTGGCTAAAATAACAGAAGAGATGAGAATGATGACCAAGACTGATTGCTCCATGAAAGTAGACATTGGTTAACCCACCTTGTCTGCCTCAATATCTTTACTGGCTAGCAGGTGCCTGGTGTTAAGTAAATTCAATGAATGAAAAATTAAGAAGTAAAGTAGGCATGGGTCAGAGTGTTGACAGACTTAAATTCCATTTTGAGAATTATAAATTTTATTCTCTAAGCCAGAAGACCTTTAACTTGGGTACCCAGGCACATGGATAGAATTTAGTGGGTTATATTCAATAGATGTGAGTGGAGATAAATCCCATCTTCATTTTACTGGCATCCAACTGGTATTTTGCTTTTCCTTCAATGACAAATGTAGGCAATGAACTTCAGTTAGCAGGGCCTGTGACTGTCACCAGTGGGAGCCATAGTTTTTTTCATAACTCATTTGGTCATTGCAAATACTTGGGGATATCATTTTCTTCAGTTACAGTAGTTTTTAGACCTGGTACCCAGTCTTGTTATTTATTACAGAGGTTAGCAAATTATGATCAAGTTCAATTTGCAGCCTGGTTTTATAAATCAACTTTTACTGGAACAAAACCATGTACATCCACTTACATATGAGGGATCTTCATTCAACACATTCAAGGGATATGCATATTGCATATCTTTTAATTCTACTTTTTTGCAGACTCTTTAAAGGAAGTGCCTTTATTTACAGCTGCTTTTGCAGTCAGAGGCAGGGTTGAGTTGTTGCAACATACACCACATGGCTCATGAAGACAAAAATATTTACTACATGACTCTTTGCAGAAAAAGTTTGCTTACCCTTGATTTAATGCATCAGTAATGAAGCACATATATTGCTATGTCACAAATTTGGTTTTGAAAATATTTTTAAGTATTTCAGTGCAGTTGCTTTCATTGATAATCCTGTGTATTTTACTATATGTATTTTATTTTTAAAATATTTATTTGAAAGAGTTACAGAGAGAGAGAGAGAGAATTTCCATTTACTGGTTCACTCCCCAAATGGCCGCAGCAGTAGGGCCATCTTCTGCTTCTTTCCCAGGCATATTAGTAGGGAGCTGGTGTACACGCCCTCTATCCTGTTAACTTATCTTCAGATAATTTTGGATTCTGGTGGGCCATAGCTAGCGTGTATCCTTCTCATGTCCTCACATCTGTAACCAAATTTGTGCTAGACCTCCCTGAAGGAAGTTGGGTTGTGCCTAACCGCTTTGATATCCTTGGCAGGGTCGTTTCCATGTGCAAATATTTTCAGGAGAGCGTAAAGAAGCTTTCGCTCGATTACTACAACACACTTCGCAGACACAACTATGTTACCCCCACATCCTACCTCGAACTGATTCTGACCTTCAAGACACTCCTGAATAGCAAGAGGCAAGAGGTAGATATGATGAGAAACCGCTACCTGACCGGCTTGCAGAAACTTGACTTCGCAGCTTCTCAAGTGAGTTCTGCCAAAACAGAACCAGAGACAAAAAGGCCTAGGACAAGGTGGATGTGGTGGGGCTACTTGTTCAGGTGCAGAATTTAAGAGGGCACCAGATACAGACAGTATCTGACCCTGTATTTGCAGAGCTCACCTAATTTAGCTCATCCCAATCCTGGCCCCCATGGGATCATGACTGTATTTAAGATTTTGCTATTAGGTTCATCATATATTTTTTGCATTAATTTTTATTTCTTAAAATTAGCAATTCAAGTACAATTTATCTTGAGTGTTGAGGGGGTAGGGTTGGTGCTGTCTTAAATTTTGTGCCCAAGGATGGTACCTCACTTTGTCTCATTGTTGTGGGGAACTGGGCAGGAAAAGGCAGTGGTTATGAGCAAGGCTTTGTGAAGTCAAACCTGGCTCAACTCTAGCTCTGTGACCTATCAGCTATAGAGCCCTGAACACAATGATTTCACCTCTTTGGACCTTAGTTTTCTCTTTTATTAAAAAGGTGATAATAGCTTTTACTGCACAGAGCTGTTATGAAGATTAAATTAACTGACCCAAGTATAGCCCTTAGCAAAGTGCATAGCATATAAGTTATTAACTGATCTGTACTTGGAGCCACTTGACAAACCAGCAAAAATTATAGCGATATTAAAAGATGAACTTTAAGCATCAACAAAGAACTGAGGCAACAAATTAATTTATAGTAGGCAGACCTGTTTCGTATACAGAAAATCTACCAACAGTACATCAGAGGCAACCTCTATTGCTTCACTCCTGGAGGTATTGGGTTCAGCTTTGGGCCTTGGCTTTTAGAGAGGTGTTGAAAACAAGAGTCTGTCCAGATAAGGGTGAGCAAAGTTTGTAATTGGAGGAGCAGAAAAAAAGTCTTTTCTAGATAGTCTAGACCAGAAAGGAGAATGGCAGTGCTGGTTAAGGTGCCTCAAGCCCTCCTGCATTCCTGGGGCTGTGTCTGAGAAAAGTATTGTTATCATCATCACATTACAAACAAATACAGAGAGGCCAGATGAGTTGCCTGTGATGACACAGCCTGCTACATGGCTGAGCCAGAACTGAAACTCAGACCTGTGTGATGCCAGGGCCCGTGTGACACTGGCTGCTGTGCTTTAACTCACACAGGTTTGATGAGAGCAGTGGGTACAAGGACAAGAAAACACTCTTCTAATTTGAAATCCAGTCTGTGTGTCTGAGCTGCCTTGAAAGGCAGAATCAGGACCAGTTAGTGAAAATTGTATGGGGTAAACTCCAGCTCTTCAACAGGAATATCTAATGGATTTACTTGTCTGAAAAGTGGCACATCTTATTCCCCTAAGAAGTGGTAAGCTTGGCCGGCGCCGCGGCTCACTAGGCTAATCCTCCGCCTTGCGGCGCCAGCACACCGGGTTCTAGTCCCGGTTGGGGCACCGATCCTGTCCCGGTTGCCCCTCTTCCAGGCCAGCTCTCTGCTATGCCCTGGGAAGGCAGTGGAGGATGGCCCAAGTGGTTGGGCCCTGCACCCCATGGGAGACCAGGAGAAGCACCTGGCTCCTGCCATCGGATCAGCGCGGTGCGCCGGCCGCAGCGTGCCTACCGCGGCGGCCATTGGAGGGTGAACCAACGGCAAAAGGAAGACCTTTCTCTCTGTCTCTCTCTCACTGTCCACTCTGTCAAAAAAAAAAAAAAAAAAAAAGAAGAAGTGGTAAGCTCCCCATCATTAGGCACTGGCACCACGGGTTCTAGTCCCAGTTGGGGCGCCGAATTCTGTCCTGGTTGCTCCTCTTCCAGTCCAGCTCTCTGCTGCGGCCCAGGAAGGCAATGGAGAATGGCCCAAGTGCTTGGGCCCTGTACCTGCATAGGAGACCAGGAGGAAGCACCTGGCTCCTGGCTTCAGATCAGCGCAGTGCGCTGGCATGCAGCCATTTGGGGAGTGAACTAACGGAAAAAGGAAGACCTTTCTCTCTCTCTCTCTCACTGTGTAACTCTGCCTGTCAGAAAAAGAAAAAAAAAAGTAGAAAAGCAAATTAGCTCTATCACTAGTTGAAACTAGTAAAAAAAAAAAAAAAAAGAAGAAGAAGAAGAAGACGACAAACAGAGGCCAGGAAACCACTTGGGAAGAATGTTTTAGAAGGCATCAGACAGTCTGAGTCGGCTCAGGCTGCTAAACAGAATACCATACACTGGGTGGCTCCAACAGTAAACCTTTATTTCTAAGTTCTAGAGGCCGGGAAGACCAAGATCAAGGCAGCAGCAGATCACTGGTGGGTGGTGGGGGTTCCTCCCTGGTTTGCAGCCACCTTCTTGCTTCACATGGTGGAAAGAGATCTTCACATCTCTTCCTTTTTCATAAGGGCATTTATCCCATTATAAGTCCTACCCCCACCCTACCCTGCCATGACCTCATCAAACACTAATTACCTCCAAAGGCCCTAGCTTTACTGCCTTCAAGTTGGGGCTTAGACCTCAACATAGGAATCTAAAGGGGACAAAATCATTCTGTCAGCAGTGCTGGAAAGAATAGCTTTGAAACTTTCTTCTATATCAGATATCTCATCTATGTACATTTATGTATCTTTTTAAAAAAAAATTCTTAACTTGATTTTGCTCTATCTCTCCCTACCCCCAACACTAGAATCTAGGTTCAGTGAAAGAAGAAGCTGTGACTTCTTTTAATCTTTCATTTATCATGATGTCTGGTGCCTAGTATAGTGCTTGTTTACAGAACATAGTATGAACTTAACTCAGTGTTGAAAAAAAATCAAAGATAAACACTCGTCAATACATACCTGATCCAAATGTCCGAATCATTACTACCCATTTTCTACACACATTGTAGGTTAGAGAATCATTTCAAAATGAAATGATTTTTTTGCCATTTATTTTAAAAGATTTATAGTCAGAGTTACACAGAGAGAGAAGGAGAGGCAGAGAGAGAGGTCCTCCATCCAATTGTTCACTCCCCAATTGGCTTCAACTGCCAGAGCTGTGCTGATCCAAAGCCAGGATCCAGGAGCTTCTTCTGGGTCTTTCCATGTGGATGCAGGGGCCCAAGGACTTTGGCCATCTTCTACTGCTTTCCCAGCCCATAGCAGAGAGCTGGATTGGAAGTAGAGCAGCTGGGACTTGAACTGGCACCCATATGGGATGCTGGCTGTACCCAGCCCCAAGTGTTGCCATTTTTGACGTTGACATAGCTAACCTGGATTCCTTCCACCCCTTGGTAGGTGGCAGTCATGCAAGTGGAACTGACTGCCCTTCAACCTCAGCTCATCCAAACCTCTGAGGAGACTGCTAAAATGATGGTGAAAATTGAAGAGGAGACCAGGGAAGCTGATGCCAAGAAACTTCTGGTGCAGGCAGATGAAAAAGAAGCCAATGCCGCTGCTGCCATTGCTCAAGGAATCAAGGTATAAAGACCCAAGGGGAAGGGAGGTGACTTGTCCTGCAGAATGTGTGTCATCATGCCCATCTTGCAGATGAGACAACTGAGGCTCAGAGTGGGTAGGCGGCTTTTCCAGCCTCACATGGCTAAAAAGTGATGAAACAAGTCTTTCTGATATCTGGCTCTCTCCAGGAAACTTTCATGTTTTTCCAAATATTTTCCATCTCAGAGTCAAAGCCTACAAGATTCAACATGCTATTACCTGGTCTTTTACTACTTTCCTCTTACTCTGCTCTGGTCACTCTGGCCTTCTATCTATTCCTTAAATATTTTTTTATTTTTATTTTTATTTTTTGACAGGCAGAGTGGACAGTGAGAGAGAGAGAGAGACAGAGAGAAAGGTCTTCCTTTTGCCGTTGGTTCACCCTCCAATGGCCGCTGCGGCTGGCGCACTGCGGCCGGCGCACCGCGCTGATCCGATGGCAGGAGTCAGGTGCTTATCCTGGTCTCCCATGGGGTGCAGGGCCCAAGGACTTGGGCCATCCTCCACTGCACTCCCTGGCCACAGCAGAGAGCTGGCCTGGAAGAGGGGCAACCAGGACAGAATCCGGCGCCCCGACCGGGACTAGAACCCAGTGTGCCAGCGCCGCAAGGTGGAGGATTAGCCTAGTGAGCCGCAGCGCCGGCCTATTCCTTAAATAAACACATGACACACTTCTACCCCAGGGCCTTTGCACTGACTGTTTTCCCTGCCTGGAATGCTCTTCCTTTGGAGATCTACATGACTGTCTTCTTCACCTTCATCACATTTTTGCTCAGTTGTTCCTTGCATGTTATAGGAATGGAACAAATATTTGTTTAAGACAGAATGTCAAATCTAGATGACCCATTTGAAAATAATTTCTGTACCAAACAAGAAATAGTTCACCAAAGGGCTTGACCTACATTCAGGTTTTAGAAGAAAATCTGAAATACCATGATGTGATGTTACCTATTTCTCAAAGTACTTTGGAGTACATGATTGCATTTGAGTTTCATAACTACGTGGAGACTTAGAAATGGCAGGTATCAGTTTCTGAGGGCTGATGGCATCAAGATTCAGTGGTAAAATGACTTTCCAGAGCCACACAGCTGGTTAGTGGGGTTAAAATCCAAAGTTTATGGCCCTTAGTTTAAGATAATCGCCCCATGCCTCTTCTTATCAGTTAAAGAATTCTTTTGACTGTTCTTCAAAGAAGGGCTTGAACAAGAAGTAGCCTGTGTCCAGCTTCTATTATAATAAGTCACAGGGCATTTTCTCAAAAGGGATAAGCCTTCCAGACTAGCCCATCTCCAATGAGTCCTGAGATGTGGCCCCTAGAAGATTCCTTGGGGTCCAGTCCCTAGTCTCAGAATCACACAGTAGATACCTGGTTTGTGATTGCTGTTTACTCCTAGGCCTAGTGGCTTGGACAGGAGGCAAATGGAAACCATAAAAGATGGTGGACACGAGGCACCAAGAACCATGATCTACAACAGGGTGACAGTAATAGCTACTTCCTGTCTGCACCATGGTGGTTTCTTTGGCATTGTATCACTTAACAAGTATTTATTGAACACTTGCTGTTTGTTGGCACTTTTCTAGGTTGTAGGGAAATAGGTGTGAACAGGAGAGAGAAAATTCTCTTCTTTATAGAGATTGTATTCTCTTCCACTTCTACTTGATTTATCTCACCTTTTATCACCCTAGCAGCACTACAAGGCAAATGGTATCATTCCTAGTTTACAGATAAAAAAATCATGATATAAAAGCTGCAATGGCAGCTGGCACCGCGGCTCAATAGGCTAATCCTCCGCCTGCGGTGCCGGCACACCGGGTTCTAGTCCCAGTTGGGGCGCTGGAGCCTGTCCCAGTTGTTCCTCTTCCTGTCCAGCTCTCTGCTGTGGCCCGGGAGTGCAGTGGAGGATGGCCCAAGTGCTTGGGCCCTGCACCCCATGGGAGACCAGGAGGAGGCACCTGGCTCCTGGCTTCCAATCAGCGCAGTGCGCCGGCTGCAGTGCACCAGCCGCGGTGGCCATTGGAGGTTGAACCAACAGCAAAGGAAGACCTTTCTCCCTGTCTCTCTCTCTCACTGTGCACTCTGCCTGTCAAAAAAAAAAAAAAAAAAAAAGAGCTGCAATGACTTGTCCAAGGCCACATAGCTACCAAGTGATGGAATCAGCAATCGAACCCAGAGTGGTTTGACTTCAGACTCCTTGCATTTGACCATTATTCCAAAAGCTGCAAATGGACAGCCAGGGAGTACAATGTATACTTTTATGCATGGTATATGTTTTATAATCAGAAATAGTTGTCAACCTGTAACAATAATGAAATTTAAACTAAAAACTCCTGAATTTTCAGCTTTGCTTTAAAAAGCAATCGGTCATCCTGGCAGCGCTGGGCTTGCCTTCTTCTGTCTCACCCATCAGCAACATTGAGTAGGTGGTGCTTCTGGTGTGTTCCAGGTCAGCAAAGCCCCAGCCAGCCCACTTCCCATACTTAGACTGCTGGCCTGGCCCCTGCTTGCTCTTTTTGGTCCAGACTAGAATAAGGCATTTCAAGCTTCAGATTTGCTTTTCTCTTTCCTAGCCTTAGTTTTTTCATCTATAAAAAGGGGTACTAAAAGAAAACATGTAAAGCTTACGGCGTTTGTCAGAGCTTACTGGTGCATGGTGGTTATTCTCCAAAACCCTTGTCCTGTTCCCTGTAGCAAGTGGACTTGGCAGTGTGGTAAAGGCCAGCCTCCTGCACATGTGGGGACTATAGGGAAGAGAAGCATCACGCCCAGCATTCTGCCACATAATGTCAGGTAAAAGAGCAGCTTCCTGGAGCAGGACGGAGGTTAAGAATGACACAAGATTTACAAGGAGATGACCCAGGGCTCCCCACCACACCCATTCCCAGGGAATTAGGTGCCACCTCAGGTTTCGATGTAACAGGGAATGACATCCTGGAGGTGAGCCAGGAGGTGGAAGAAACCATCCAGGGAGCGGGGGAGGGGAATCTATATCGGCTCTGCAATTTCCTTGAGGCTCTTGTGTGAACAGAATCCCTTCCTGACTCTTCCAAGACCACAGACCTTCTCTGCCCAAGGTCTGCTAATTTCCTCTAATCTCCTCACAGCCCTAGAAATGACAGAACATAGGAGAGCACCAACATAGTGCCCAGTGTGTGGTAGGGGTGTGGTGGGGGCTTAACAGTGCAAATGGCCTCCTTGCTGGGAAGATGAGAGTGGAAAGGAAGAGTCAGGTCTCAAACACTTGGTTCCCAAGTACAGTGGTTCTCTTTAATTGGTTGCTTCTCTTCAAGTTAATGAATCATTTATTCTCCCCTTAATGAGGACAATGAATGATGCCAGAATTGCTGCAGATCTAATTACGTTGCATCAGCGTGTGCTGTGCTTCAGATGTCTCAGATGGCCCTGTTGCTCCTTGCATGGCTTAGACACAGGGCCATTTGTAATTATAATGTTTTCTTCATAGAAACAAACGTTGTAGCAACACTTAGAAGGAATTTTTAAGAATACAATTGTAATGCCTTTTTCCATTTTCAACCTCAAATAGAAATGTCCTTCTAGTCCCTGCCCATACACATGGTATTTTTATGTTATTGCAATCATAGTTTAATGGTGATTTTTCATCATGCTTTCTCCCCCACTTAACACCTTACCAGAAGGTTTTTCAAAAATGTTGTAATCATTTTAGTGATCATTTTGTGTAGGTGCATCGCACATCAAGTGGCTGTTCCCCTCCTGTGAATTGAAATCTATTTCTTCTTGCCCTTTGCTTTCAGTGTTTCATTAGTATAAACTGGAATTTTGCAACAGAGTTTTGCATTAGAATCAGCTTTGGAATTTTAAAACTACAGGTGCCTAGACCCCACCTAGACTGAATGAATCAGAATCTCTGGGTGTGGAGCCCGACTAGGGAGATGTTTTAAATAGCGCTCAATGACTTCAGTGCATAGCCAGGGTTGAGAATCACTGTTACAGTTAATGTCCCAATGAGGGGCCTTTTTGGGTCACTTGACAAATCAGCTTGCTGCAAGACTGAGCTGGAAGCCATGCCTTGTCCCTTAGGAGCAGCAGCAGAGCTGCCAGACCACAGGGAGCCATGAAGCATGTGTAGGTCACTAGTTGTCTGGAGATGCCTGGGATTATTACATCTATCAAGTATCCAAACCTGTGGCCGAGCCTTTGGCCTCCTCTGCCACTAGACCACTTCTGAAGTTGACAGAGAAACAGCAGGACCAGCTTTGGTTCTTCTTCCTCTTTTCCTTATCACCATCTGAAACAGGATAGTCCATTTTGATCAGGGCATAGGATGTGGCCCATTTTGGGGGTGGGTGTGGGGAGATGTGTTTTTTTTATTTTATTTTATTTATTTATTCAACAGGTAGAGTTACACACAGTGAGAGAGAGACAGAGAGAAAGGTCTTCCTTCCATTGGTTCACTCCCCAAATGGCCACTACAGCTGGCGCTGCGCTGATCTGAAGCCAGGAGCCAGGTGCCTCCCCCCGGGTCTCCCATGCGGGTGCAGGGCCCAAGCACTTGGGCCATCCTCCACTGCCCTCCTGGGCCACAGCAGAGAGCTGGACTGGAAGAGGAGCAACCAGGACTAGAACCTGGCACCCACATGGGATGCCAGCACCGCAGGCGGAGGATTAACCAAGTGAGCCACTGTGCCGGCCCCGGGAGATGTGTTTTAATATGGTGAAGCAGAGAGTTGCCATACATTCATAAAGAAAAGCAAGATAGCTAAAATGAAGAATACATACAGAGAGACATAATACATGCAAGTGTGCACATGTGGGAAACAACTTTTGCTTTGTTTGCCTTCACAGTGAACACATGGGCTAGAAAGACTTCAACACACGCTACTTTAGATTGTCTAAGAATCGATGCTCTCTTGTGAAGTTTCACTTCAGTTATAGCTGCAGTGCTAACAAAGAGTCCACTGATTGAGAAATCAGGAGCCTGGCTCTGTGACTAACCAGCTGTGTGACCTTGGCTAACTCATTTTACCTCTTGGGACCTTTTTTTTTTTTTTTTTAGGTAGAATTTGGTAATTCTATTATTAACTAATCTATAAGGTCCCTTCCAGTTCTAAAATGCTATGTTAAATTTTGTGGTTTTTTTTTTTCAATTAAAACATAGTTCACATACCTTTAATATTCGCCTTCTTAGATGCTTAGTTTTCAGTGTATTCTATTCACACAATGGTGCAACCATCACCACTATCTAATTCCAGAATATGCTTGCCACCCTAAAAGAAGCCTTTATTCATTAGCGGTCACTCCCCATTCCCCACCCCTCTCCAGTCCCTGACAACTATTCACCTACTCTCTGCCTCTATGGATTTTCCCATTCTGCACATTTCACATAATGGAATCATATAACAGGCAGCCTTTAGTACCTGATTTCCTATGTGCTTACTTTTACTTACAGTGTTTTCAGCATTCATCTATGTTGTGGTGGGGACAAGGCCTTCATTTTGTTGTGGCTGAATAATATTCTACTATATTAAATTTATGTTTCAATGAACCAATAATGGACAAAACATACACTGCCTCATCTTCCCTGAGCCCCACCCTATCTCTGACCCCTTACCCAGCTCTAATCTATCCCCATTTTCCATCCTTATGTTGCCCTAGACTGTACCCTGTCCACAAGCTTCATCCTGTCCCCGACTCCACCACCCACCTCCCCATCTCTGATACATTCCAGACCCTCACCCCATTCCAAACCTTCTTCTACTCCTCATGCTTTATTTCTTCCCTCAACTTGACCCCACCTTCTTCTGAGTGTTGAACTCTGTCCCTAAGCCTCATCCTTCCCTCCATCCCTAATCAATGAGTTTGAAGCCACCCTATTTATATGGATCTTGGGAGTTTGTTAAAAACCAATATTCACGTGTCCGAGACATGCAAACCCCAGACCCCGAAGGCCACATGTGTATCTCTCTTGGTCATCAGTGGTCAGAGCCAAGCTTGGGTAAGGAGTTCAGGAGGAGGCACCACTCTTGAGGGGCACTGGCAGGAAGTGCTTCTTCCTGGTTCCTCTGCTTCCTCCAGGAGCAGAGCTCTGCCTTGCCCCCATGTTTCAGGCACCAGGCAATTCATCCCTTTTTGTTCCTGCACTGCCCACAGAACGAATGCGAGGGGGACCTGGCCGAGGCAATGCCAGCACTGGAGGCCGCTCTTGCTGCACTGGACACCTTGAACCCAACTGACATTTCACTGGTGAAGTCGATGCAGAACCCACCAGGCCCTGTCAAGCTGGTCATGGAGAGCATCTGTGTCATGAAGGGGCTGAAACCAGAGAGGAAGCCAGATCCCAGCGGCTCCGGTAAATGCCATCCCACCCACCCCTGGCAGGAAGGGGACCAGTACCCTGTCCCCCCAACCACCCCAGGCCTGCTGACTGAAACATTGAGGTGTTTTTTGTTTTGTTTTTTTAAGAATTAAGAAAGATACTCAGGTGTGTACCTAAATATTTCTCTGAGGTTCTTTGTCAGCCTTTGTCCTCCCGGTTAGGGGGAAAACACAGGAGTCTGTAGATGAAGCTGAGCTTAGGCAAGGGCCTGCCTGAAAATCATTATAAAGGTGATGGTCACACAGAAAAAAGGTCTGGTGTGAAGCAAACACACACAGAGTTGTGTGTGGGTGAGAGACGGAGACAGACAGGTGAGACAGAGGGAGGTAGAAAAGAGCTAACCAGACAAAGAGAATGGAACATAGACAAAGAAAGTGACAGAAAAAAAGAAACTGAGACTGAAAAATAGATGGCAAGACCCAGACCCTAGTCATGCACATGTGCATGTAAGAACACTGTGCCTGCACACTCATACACATACATACACACAAACTTACACACACACACACTGAAGAGGGAGAATCTAGAAGTGAAAAAGCAGGAGGGAGAAAGACAGGCACAGGAAAATTGGCAGAGAGAGGCAGGAAGGGAGAGATCCTCAGACATAGACAGGAGAGAAAGACATTGAGGGAAAGAAAAAACGTAAAGAAACTGAGAGCCAAAAATGCTGAGAGAAAGAGGGAAAAAAAATGGAGACATACACATGGAGACCCAAACACCAAAATGGAGAGAAAGACTTGTAGGAAGAAAAGAGACCAGAAAGAACAGAGACTGAGACAAAGATACACAGGTTCTTGTCTTCTGAGGCCCCCTGTGCTGGGAGCACTCGTACTGTTTCTTCCGGTTGAGATGTTAGACACCCCTGATCCCTCATCTAGGACCCTCAGGCTCCTACTTTTGCTTAGCATTCCCCCTTTCTGGCCAGTTTCAGACCAACACCACGTGAAGAAGATGCAAAGGTGATCGGAAATGGTAAGCCAAGAAGTGACCTTTACAAGAGAATCCTGTAGTGATACAGCTGACATATAAGTTGGCCTGAGTAAGGAGACACTAGCCAGGACTTCTGTCCCCTAGAATCACTCAGGAGACTAAAGAATGCTGAAGCCCATGTCCCACTTCTAGAGAGATTTATGTTATTGGTTCAGGGTGTGACTTGAGCACTAGTTTTGTTTTTGTTTAAAATTCCCCGAGAGATTCAAAGGCATAGCCAGGGTTGAAACCTGCTGAGAGATCCACAAATGAAGTGATGTGGCTAGATCATGAATGCCAATTCTCACTTTAGATCATAGACAGTCACAACAGAATCCATTGTTATATTAAAATTAAAGCCAATTGTATATACTATTTGTCCAGGCTGTAGAATTTCATGAGTATATTTGGAGTGGAACAAAAGCGCAACTGAGCTAGCTTTGGTTACCTTAAAACTAAATGAAGCAGATTATCGTCCATAATGCAAACAGAAATGTTCATGGGAAGTGTTTGGCTGACTACTGGGCTTGCAATTAGGAATGGGACATGTTGTATTCAACACGATGTCTCAAAGTATAACTTTTTTGACAAGCCTCAGCCTGGCAAGTACCATGAGCCAAAAAGACTCCCAAATTCTTTCCAACACATCAACAAAAGGAGGACTGTTCTGGGATGGGATCATGGCTCACCTGATTCGTTTTAGACAGCATGATGGGTACTAAGGAGAATAAAAGCATCATGTCTGGGTAAGCCACACCTGCGAGCTGCTTCCCTGAGACCACTGCCTCCTACCCTCACTGTTTCCTCATAAGAAGGACCAATTGGGTTTCATCCAACCTACCTCATATTCCAATCACGTGCCTGTGGGCTGTGACTCCTGTTGCCCTCTCCATCTATGAAAGGGATAATGGGGTAATATTCAAATTTACTGGTAACTATCAGATACTGTTCTGGAGTCTCATAAATACAGCATTAACTTACAGCTTACAGGGAGAAGTAGACAATAGAAAGTAAGCAAAAAATTACAGATTGCAATAGATGCTATCAAGGGAATGGATCTTGTAGTAGGCAAGATGAAAAAAATACTGGCAGAGGTTAAGACAGAACACACACACACACACACACACTGAAGTCTAGGGAAACCCCTCTATGGAGATGGCTTCTAAAGTGAGCCCTGAAGTCTGGTCAGAAGCCAGCCGGGTGCCATTTACAGCAAAGACAAAGGATTCATGGTTGAGAAACCATTAGGATCACAGAGAATTAAAGGATGATTCTCCATGACCCAAGTCCAAGGAGCAAGGCAGAGGTGAAGTAAGTGAACTGAACCTGCCAGACCATGATGAGGATCTTGAGGGTTTTTTCCTCCAGTACAACCAAGCAGTAGCCACTGCAGGATTTTAAATCTCAGCCAGAATGTCTTAATACAGCCTGTTTTGTCTGTTTCTTGTACCAAACAGGTAAGATGATTGAAGATTACTGGGGAGTGTCAAGAAAGATCCTTGGAGATTTGAAATTCTTGGAGAGTCTTAAGATGTATGACAAAGACAACATCCCCCCAGTGATCATGAAGCGGATACGGGAAAGGTTCATTGATCACCCAGAGTTCCAGCCAAACGTGATTAAAAATGTGTCATCTGCCTGCGAGGGTCTGTGTAAGTGGGTGAGGGCCATGGAGGTGTATGATCGTGTGGCCAAGGTTGTAGCTCCCAAGCGGGAGCGACTGAGGGAGGCCGAGGGAAAGCTGGACATACAAATGCAGAAACTGAACCAGAAACGAGCGGAGCTGAAGCTGGTGGAAGACCGGCTCCAGGCCCTGAATGATGACTTTGAAGATAAGAACAACAAGAAAAAGAACTTGGAGGAAAACATTGAAATCTGCTCCCAAAAGCTGATCAGGGCAGAGAAGCTAATCAGCGGCCTTGGGGGAGAGAAGAACAGATGGACAGAAGCTGCCCGGCAGCTGGGCATCCGCTATACTAATCTGACGGGGGACGTGTTGTTGTCCTCAGGAACTGTGGCTTACCTGGGCGCCTTCACAGTGGATTATAGGGCCGAGTGTCAAAAGCAGTGGTTGGCCAACTGTAAGGACAAGGTTATCCCCGGCTCCAGTGACTTCAGCCTCAGCAACACATTAGGGGACCCTGTAAAAATCCGTGCCTGGCAGATTGCCGGGCTTCCCATTGACTCCTTCTCCATTGACAACGGCATCATTGTGTCCAATTCCAGACGCTGGGCCTTAATGATTGACCCTCAAGGGCAGGCCAATAAGTGGATCAAGAATATGGAGAAAGCAAATAAACTGTCTGTCATCAAGTTCTCTGATAGCAACTATGTGAGGACCTTGGAAAATGCACTGCAGCTTGGTACCCCAGTCTTACTCGAAAATGTAGGAGAAGAACTGGATGCCTTTATTGAGCCCATCCTGCTCAAAGCAACATTCAAGCAGCAAGGGGTTGAGTACATGCGGCTGGGTGAAAATATCGTTGAATACTCCAAGGATTTTAAGTTGTACATCACCACCCGTTTGAGGAACCCACATTACCTCCCTGAAGTGGCTGTTAAAGTCTGTCTCCTCAACTTCATGATCACCCCCTTGGGTCTCCAAGACCAACTCCTTGGCATTGTGGCTGCCAAGGAGAAGCCAGAACTGGAAGATAAAAAGAACAAGTTGATTGTCGAAAGTGCCCAGAACAAGAAGCAGCTAAAGGATATTGAAGATAAGATCTTAGAAGTCCTCTCCATGTCTGAGGGCAACATCCTTGAGGATGAAACTGCCATCAAGGTCTTGTCCTCCTCCAAAGTGCTCTCTGAAGAAATCTCTGAGAAACAGGAAATAGCTTCAATGACAGAAATGCAGATTGATGAGACCCGGATGGGCTACAAGCCAGTGGCTATCCACTCTGCCACCATCTTCTTTTGTATCTCTGACCTGGCCAACATCGAGCCCATGTACCAGTACTCCCTGACATGGTTCATCAACCTCTACATGCATTCGCTAGCCCATAGCACGAAGAGTGAGGATCTGCAGCTGCGAATCAACTACATCATTGAGCACTTCACCCTGAGCATCTATAAAAACGTGTGCCGCTCCCTGTTTGAGAAGGACAAGCTGCTCTTCTCCCTCCTCCTGACCGTCGGCATCTTGAAAGAGAAAAAGCGAATCAGTGAGGACACTTGGTGCTTCCTGCTAACCGGAGGCATTGCCCTGGATAACCCCTTCCCCAACCCAGCTTCTGAATGGCTGTCGGACAAGGCGTGGGCCGAAGTTGTTCGTGCATCTGCTTTACCAAAACTGAAAGGCCTGATGGAACATTTTGACCAACATTTGGATGAATGGAAAATGATCTATGATTCAGCCTGGCCCCACGAAGAGAAATTTCCTGGACCTTGGAAGTTCCTTCAAGGATTGGAGAGGATGGTGATCCTCCGATGTTTGCGGCCTGACAAAATGATCCCAGCCATTCGAGAGTTCATTGCTGAACACATGGGGAAGGTATACATCGAAACACCTACATTTGATCTTCAGGGATCCTACAATGATTCCAATTGTTGTGCACCACTGATTTTCATATTGTCTCCAGGCGCAGACCCAATGGCAGGTAAGGACAGAGCATTATGTGAGCAATGGACGACACCAGCACATCCCTTACAGCAGGGATCTCTCACTCTGATGGCAGTAAAGGCCAGACAGTGAGGAGGCTAAGACAGGGGGGTGGAGTGAAGGGTGGAATAACTGGAGGCTTCTTTTGCCACCTAACGGGGCAGCTGCTACTCAGCACCCGACAGATTGCACCATCGGCAAATGTGAGCCCAGCATCGCCAGCCATCTGGTTTCCCGAGAGAAACCAGAAATGTAGAACTGACTCATTAAATCTCCATCATTCATTTCTTTCTTTTTTTTTTTTTTCCTTAAAAAGCTGTGAGGGCCAAGGTCAAGATTGGATGCAGCCACTGGCTGCTAGTTTATCACTTTTGTCTTAAACCATTTTCTCTGACTCTTACTTCTTTAATTTTAAAGATTGTTAATTCCTTTGAATAATTAATAGTGTAGGAAGTTAAAAAAATATCAAACCAGACAAAAAGATACAGCATTGTTGCTTAAGCAGGGGTGAGAAAGGGGCAAGGGCTGAGAAAGTCTGGTAGAGTGCGAGGTATATTCTCTTTCTCACCCTGTCAGAGGTAACTACTCTTACTAGTTTGTATATCTTTTCAGAAATTGTGCATCTAGAGGGGCGTGTATTGTGCATCTAGAGCAGTGTGTATTGTTCTGATCTTGATGCTTTAGTTTTCTCTTGTTGCTGAATGAAGAAAGAGTCCCGAAAATGCAGGTGGCGAGAATGCCTCTGAGAGAGCTCAGAAGTTTGGTCAGAAAGCCAGCACTCCTTGCCCCTTGGAGGATAGCAGAGGAAGAAGCTGTGGTGGACTGATGAGTTTGCAGGATCCTGAAAACACCAAAATTTATTGTCAAGGAGCCATTCATCACCCTTTGCGGTTTACCCTTAGGTCCTTGTTGTGGCAGATTTGTAAAAGAGAAGCTAGGGGGAAACAAGAAAGGTAAAGCAGAGCTTTTCAGGGACTGGGATGCTAAGAAGATTCCATTCAGTCCCAGCATGTTTTCAGGTCCCCAGCTCCCAAACTCCTCAATAAAGTGTTTTGAGTCCACCCCCCTTCCCCAGTTAAAAAAAAGAAAGGTAAAGCATAGAAGAGGAGAAAGGTCAGACTAGGAGCTCATTATGCTAATGAAGATAAATGATTATGATAAAGTGGTGATGCTGGGGCAAGTGTTGTGGTGCAGTGGGTTAAGCTTCCACTTGGGATGCTCACATCCCATATTGGAGTGCCTGGGATTAAGTTCTGCCTCTACTTCCAATCCACCTTGGTGCTAATATCCTTGAGAGGGAGCAGATAATGGTCCAAGACCTTGGGTCCCTGTCACCTATTCATGGAGTTCCTGGCTCCCAGATTCAGCCTGGCTAAGTCCTACCTGTTTCCAGCATGTGGGGAGTGAACCAGTAGATGGAAGACCTCTGTCTCTCCCCCGCCCCCCATTACTTTGACTTAAAAAAAAAAATGCTTTAAAAATGGTGATGTATTGGTAGAGGATGGGCTGGTGAAGTCCAGGCTCCCACAGACCAAGCTCCAGGGGTGGGGAAGCTGTGTACTGCCAAGGGCCACTTGGATATTCATAACATCATTTGTGGGCCATACACAATTATAAGCTTAAAAATGAGGCTGCTTTAGAGTTATTGAATTTTTTAAAAGGTTTATTTATTTTTATTTGAAATGCAGAGTTACAGAGAGGCAGAGAGAGAGAGAGAGAAAGTTTTCCATCCACTGGTTTACTCCCCAGATGGCCACAATGTCCAGAGCTGTGCCAATCCGAAGCCAAGAGCCAAGAAACTTCTTCAGGGTCTCCCATGTGGGTGCAGGGGCCCAAAGACTTGGGCCATTTCTGCTGCTTTCCCAGGCCATAGCAGAGAGCTGGATTAGAAGTGGAGCAGCCGGGACTCAAACTGGTGCCCATATGGGATGGCAGCACTGCAGGTGGCTGTTTTACCTGCTATACCACAGCGCCAGGCCCAGATTTATTGAATTTTGAGTGCCACGTGCAGTTGCCTTGGCAGCGCCAGACCAAATAATTTTTCAGGCCCTATATGGCACACAATCTGGATATCCCACACCCCTGCCCCTTGATCAGATTGATCAGATTCAGCTTGAATGACTTCATAGGAAACCTCATTCCTCATAGTCCTCACATCAGGAGGTACATGCAATACTGTCTGTTGTCTTCCCTTTTGTGATGAAGACTGGTGAGTGGGGTCAGGCAGGGTCCATGTGAGCCAGCCCTCCACTCCTCCACCTTCCCTTACAAAGCAACCCATTGGTCTTTCACTTAATGTAATGGTTCTCAATATTGGCTTCACATTGGAGTCAATTTGGGGAACTTCAGAAAAAAAAATCAATGCACAGGCCACACCCTAGACCAATTAAATGAAAAATCTTTGGAGTGAGATCCAGGCATCATGTTTTATGGAGCTTTTCAGGTAATTCCAATAGGCAGTGTTGGCAACCACTGATTTTAATGGCTTTTTTGCTGTCTTTGAAAATTATTACCAAGATCCATTATGTCATTATGTTGTTTGGAATGCAAAATGGTAATAGTTTAATTCTATCCTTCCTTGTGCATTTATTAGCTAGCACTCTTCTATAATGAAGAATTTTCCTTTGTCATCTCTTGTTTACTCTGAATATGGTTTGAATAGAATAGGTCAAAAAGGTGCTTGATTTTTACTTTTCATTTGCTGGCATTTAGAATATTCAGTTGGTGTCCGGTAACCTACATAGTGAACCAATAAGATTTTTTTCACACCTTTGTGAGTGTGTGGATTTTCACATAATGAATATTTCAAATATGATATTGTTTGACTCTACTGAATTCATTATTCTTTTTGATGCTCAGATTATTCACTCCATTACTTTGGGATTTTCTTCATGCCTGTGCCTGCAGGGTTTTTTCCCCTTAATTTCCATTTTTATTCAAAAGGCAGAGACGGAGATCTTCCATCTGCTGGTTCACTCCTCAAATGCCCACAACATCCAAGGCTGGGCCAGGCTCTAGGTAGTAGCCCAGAACACAGTCCAGGAACTTACATGGTGGCAAGGACCCAATTACTTCAGCCATCACATTAGTAGGAAACTGGAATTGGAAATGGAGCCAAGACTCCATCCCACTGACTCCAATATGGGGTACGGCTGTCCCAAGGACCAAATGCTGGCTCCTTCTAGAACTGTGTTTCAGGCTCATGTTGTATATTTCTTGCCTCAGACCTCGTAGTAAACATTTATTGAAGGAATCCCAGTTCTTTTAGCAAACAGTGGTGTTTGAGGACCACAATCTGTGTGCTAGAAGTGCCCAGTACTACTGGGTAGATCACTGGTTGCAGAACTTACTGTGACTCATTATCTCTCTGGCTGTATCTAACCTGCAGTGGTTTGAGTTTTATCTTCAATGACTATATGTTTTTCTAAAAGTTATATATATTTCTTCCAAGTCTGTGCATTTGAATAGAATTCTGGATGTTATATTTTGTATTTTTTCTTCAGTGACGTTTAAATGTTTCTCTTATGAAGTCTGTATTAGTTTTTAAGGGCTGCTGTAACAAAGTGGCTTAGAAGGGGCCCATATGAGCGCAGGGTTCTAGTCCTGGCTGCCCCTCTTCCAGTCTAGCTCTCTGCTGTGGCCCGGGAAGGCAGTGGAGGATGGCCCAAGTGCTTGGGCCCCTGCACCCGCATGGGAGACCAGAGGAAGCACCTGGCTCCTGGCTTCGGATCGGCGCAGCGCTGGCCATGACAACCATTTGGGGAGTGAACCAATGGAACAAAGACCTTTCTTTCTGTCTCTCTCACTGTCTATAACTCTACCTGTCAAATTAAAAAAACAAACAAACAAACAAAGTGGCTTAGAAAACAGAAAATTGTTTTCTCACAATTCTGCTGCCTACAGGCCCAAATCAGGGGGTCAGAAAGCTTGATGTTGTCTGAGGCCTCTCTCCCTGGCTTGTTGATGGCTGTCTTCTCCCTGCAGTCTTCCTCTGGGTGTGTGTCTTTCTTTTTTTCTCCTTTCCTTTCAAGGACAGTAGTCATATTGGATTAGGGCCCACCCTAGTGACTTTATTTTATTTTTTAATTTATTTTTCAAAGTGTATACTTATTTATATTGATTTGAAAGGCAGAGAGGAACACAAAAACAGAAATCAATCTTCCATCCACTGGTTCCCTCCCTACATGCCTATAATAACAGCCTGAGCCAGGCCCAAGCCAGAAGCTGTGAACTCAATCTGGGTTTCTCACATGGGTGGCAGGGACTCAAGTACTTGAGCCATCACCTGCTGCCTTCAGGGCACACAGTAGCAGAAAGCTGGGTCAGAATTAGAGTAGCCGGGACTTGATCTCAGGCACTTCGAAGTGGTGTCTTTTTTTTTTTTTTGGCAGGCAGAGAGAGAGAAGAAAGGTCTTCCTTTTCCGTTGGTTCACCCCACAATGGCCGCTGCAGCTGGCGCGCTGCGGCCGGCACACCATGCTGATCCGAAGCCAGGAGCCAGGTGCTTCTCCTGGTCTCCCATGTGGGTGCAGGGCCCAAGGACTTGGGACATCCTCCACTGCACTCCCTGGCCACAGCAGAGAGCTGGACTGGAAGGGGGGCAATGGGGACAGAATCTGGCGCTCTGACCAGGACTAGAACCCCGGGGTGCCGGCGCCGCATGCGGAGGGTAAGCCTAGTGAGCCACAGCCTCGAAGTGGTGTCTTAATGATTCACCAAATGCCTGCCTCAAGACCTCATTTTAGTGTAAAAGACTCCATAAAGACCCTGTCTTCAGTTGTAGTCACTTTCTTAGATATTACAGATTAGGAGTTCAATATATGAATTTAGGAGGAACACAATTCAGCCTCAGATGGAGACCATATACAATCCTTAAGTTATTAATTCTGATTATCCTATTGCTGAATGTCCCCTATAGTGATTTACATCCTCTTGTGGTTTTGTATTTTTTAATATAGGTTCACAATAAGCAAGTTTTTGTTATTATGTGAAAGTCTCACATACCTTGTATTTTAGGGATATTCTAACAGAACAGCTTTGTATATGCCAGCACTGGTGCCCCAGGGAATTTGCCAGTCTAGATCAGTGTTATGGAGAATTTCTCATCTTGGGAATCCCACACCATGGGGTACTTTGAATTCACACCCTTCATCTGCATGTGGCATAAACTTAGTGCTTTGATTTCTAATGGGAGAGTTGTTTTTTTCCACCCAGGCTCTAGGCCAGTGACAAGTTGTGCGCTGCTTCTGTGAGTCAGCAGTTACATCTCTGGCCTTCTTAACATGAAGGTGCAGCCCTCTGAGAATCCTGAGATGGCAGTCAAAGTTCCAGCCCCACTTCTTTTGAGTACAAAGCTGTGTATCCCGTGATCTTTAAAACCCCCACATTTAGGGACAGGCATTTGACACAGTGGCTTAATTCATTGCTTGGGGTGCCTGGTTTGAGTGCCCACCACTCTGTTTCTTGCTGTCATACAGCTTTGGAGGTAGCTGCTGAAGACTCAGGTATTTGAGTTCCTGCCACCAACTAGGGAGACCTGGATGGACAATAGAGTTCTGGGCTCCTGGCCTCATCCTGGCCCAGCCCTGGCTGTTGTAAGCATTTAAGGAGTGAGTCAGCAGATGCGAGATAGAGATAAATCTCTCTCTTTCTCTCTCTCTCTCTTATTCTACTCCGTCTCTCTTTGTCACTCTGCCTTTCAAACAAATAAATCTGTTGACTGGTTAAATATAGTATTTTCTAATGGGGAAGTATTACATAGCCATGAAGGACATGTATGGGTGTGGGAAAGATCTGTAAGATACATTGTTAAGTGAAAAAAAAGCAAATGCAATATGTACATTTCATATAAGTTTTTTTTTTTAATTTCATATAAGTTTAATAGTATATGGCTGTGGACGGATCTGTACATCTAATAACATTGACTACCTTTGGGGAAGAGAGAAGTGAAAGAGACTTACTTATTTCATTGTTCAAATGCATTTCCTACTAAAATAAATTTATACAAACCCAGTTCCTAGTTGTTTAGATATGTGTTTTCCTCTCTAGTTTTGAGTTTCCTCTTCATGTTTTGCACCTGAGAATTTCCCTTTCTTTCAAACTCTGATTTTTTTTATTTCCACTTTGTATAATTTTGTCTATGAAAAAAATGTATATTGAGAGCAAAAATGCAGCTTCATCTGCTATCTCACTGGATACCTAAATTTCCTAGGAAGATCTTTATTTTGTGATTAACAGGAACCACTTGAGTTTTCTTTTTTTTAAATATTTATTTATTTACTTAAAAGGCAAAGCAAGAGAGAGTGAGCGAGCTAGCTTACATCTGCTGGTTTACTCCCTAAATGGCCTCAACAGCCAGGTCTGTGCCAGGCCAAAGACAGGAACCAGGAACTCTACCCTGGTCTTCCACATGGGTAGCAGGGGCCCAAGTACCCAGACCATCATCCACTGCCATCCCAAGTGCATTAGCAGGGAACTGGATAGAAAGCAGAGCAGCTGAGACTTGAACTGGCAGTCTGATATGGGATGCCTGTGTCACAGGAGTCAGATTAACCTGGTATGCCACAACTCAGGTCCTGAGTTTCTCGGTCCAAAACCTTAATGTAATTGTTCCTTTGTGTTGCTATTGTGTTAGCTAACCTATCTTGTCTCAAAAAGCCCTCTTTCTTCTTGGTTTCAGGCCTGCTGAAATTCGCTGATGATCTAGGCATGGGAGGTACCAAAACACAGACCATCTCCCTTGGCCAAGGGCAAGGGCCTATTGCTGCCAAAATGATCAGCAATGCTATCAAAGATGGGACCTGGGTAGTCCTACAGAACTGCCACCTGGCCACAAGCTGGATGCCCGCACTTGAGAAAATCTGTGAGGAGGTGATTATTCCTGAGAGTACCAATGTCCGATTTAGGTGAGTTGCTGTTCCCAACACTGCGTGTCTCTGGAACCCAACCTCTAGCTTCAGACTTGATGCTGATGACTGGGAATCAAAGACTAACATGACAGTCCTGCCCCTAAGAAGCTCTCATTCGAGCAGAAGGCAGCCCACAGATGAATAATGTCAATACCAGATAGTACCTGGTGTGTTTTTTGGTCTGAACAGGAGCCATGGAGCACAGAAAAGGGTTGGGAAAGTTAGGGCATGCCTGCAGATCTGACAAGTACCTGGGGTTTTGAAAGGTGACTAGGAGTTTGCTAGGAAGGACATTCCAGGCAGCAGGAACATTTGTAAAAGCAGAGAGCCATACAAAGGGAATGTTGAGAAGTTATCCTATGGTTCTGGGGTATATGCTGTGAGAAATGTTTGGGAGATGTGTCTAAGACGGTAGGTTGAATGTCAAAAAATTTGATTTTTAAAAATTATTATTTATCTGAAAAAATTATTTATCTGTGGTCCACGTACCATTTGTCATAACTCTGATATTTTTGGAGCTCCATGGAATTTTAATCAAAATTGAAAATAGATATTTGGCTTTTGCAAATTTTAAAGCCAAGCAAGGCTGGGCCCCAGCTTTTGCATTGGTAGAGTGACAAGATGAACCAGGTAGACTTTTTAGCCCCTGTCATCATAAACATTCAAATTTCTTTTATTCCAGGCCAGGGGTCAGCAAACTATGGCCTAATGGCCAATTCCAGCCTGTTGCCTATTTTTGGTATATCTTGCAGGCTAATGTTTAAATAGTTGAAAACACTAAAGAATAATATTTTGTGGCACGTGGAAATTATACAAAGTTTAAATTTCATTATACATAAATGTTATTGAAAAACATCTGTATTTATTTGTCTATTATCTGTGGCTGCTTTTGTGATGCAAGTGGTTGCAACAGAAACCATGTAGGTTCACAAAGTCTAAAATATTTACTGTTTGTTCCTTTACAGGAAAATTCTGCTAACCACTATTCTAGGCAAAAGGCTTGCTAGTTGTTTTCATTTTAGTCATGTCTGCCTGAAGACAGAAATGTGTTTGGTGCTTATTTACAAAGTCAGATCGAACCACAGTTGATTTATATTCATATAAGACTTCCAAAGGAGAGTTTAAGAAAGGCCCAGTCATTTCAGAAAGTCTGGTTTTGAGTGGATTCATTGAACATCAATGGCATTCTCAGTGAAGAAAATATTATGCATGCTGATTTTTGAGGTCTTCTAAAATATGATTCTAACCCAAAAGGCATGAACTCAAGTGCCTGCAGAGGCCAGGGATATAAAAAAAAAATTAGTGAAGAGCATTGGGGACATGAGAAATAGTCCACTTTCCACAGTGCAGCAGCAGTCATCATGGGCAGTTGGTCAATAGGGAATGGTGGGGACTATGGTGAGCAGGGGGCACATGCCCTTTGGAAAGGGCAGTGACTACTTAATATTAGCCAGCTGTTGTGTGCAGGAATGCAGGCTTCTTTTGAGCAAATTTTCTGATGATTTTAAAGGGATTGTAGGAATCTAGAGTTTTAAAAGAATGTCCTAGATTTTTAAAAGTAAGTCATAGATTGTTAAAGATTGACAATTAACGTATTCAAAGATACATTACAGCATTGTATGGATTCAAATGTTATGAGCCAAGTGACACTCACACATCTGCAGCCTGAATCAGGTCTTAATGCTACCAATTTACGATCCTTTGTCTCCCCTCTCAGACATGTGTTTGGACCACAGCCAGCTGCTCACCAAGCCCAACTACATATCCCCTGTTCTCCTTTCCTCCACGTGGTTGCTCAGCTCGTGTCCTGTGTCTCTAATGACCTCCCACCCAATTCCACCTGCTGGAAATCTCCCAAATGTCCAGCAAAACAACAAACAAAACAAGCTATCCCAGTGTATATGTAACTTGAGCTTGGGTAGGAAAAGCAAATTAATGAAAGCCTGAAATGCAATAGCCAAAATGTTAACCTATACGTAGAAAACTTTTAAATCTCATTTCCTTCTATACACCACTACATATGCTCTCGTTGTGTGTGTGTGTGTGTGTGTACATGTTTTAAGAGGCAGAGAGAGGGGCAAGAGATGTGGAATACTAAGTTAAGCCTCCGCCTGTGGTGCTGGCATCCCATAGGGGTGCCACTTTGAACCCTGGCTGCTCTACTTCTGATCCAGCTTGCTGATGGCCTAGGAAAGCAGTGGAAGATGGCCTATGTGTTTGGGCCCCTGTACCCATATGGGAGACCTGGAAGAAGCTCCTGGCTCCTGGCTTTAGATCAGCCTAGCTCCAGCTGTTGCAGTCATTTGGGGCATGAACCAGTGGATGGAAGACCTCTCTCTCTATCTGTCTCTTCCTCTCTCTAACTCTGCCTCTCAAACAAATAAATAAATCTTAAAAAAAAAAAAAAAAAAAAGAGGCAAAGAGAAAATCTTCCATCACTGGTTCACTCTGCAAATGGTCACAACAGTCAGGGCTAAGCCAGGCTGAAGCCAGGAGCCAGGATCTTCTTCTGGGTCTCCCATGTGGATACAAGCACCCAAGTACTTGAGCCATCTTCTGTTGCTTTTCCAGGAACATTAGCAGGGAGCTGAATCGGGAGTGGAGCAACTGAGACTCGAACCAGCACCCATATGGCCACAGTGAATTTTTTGTGTGTGTTTTTTTCTTAAAAATTTAAATAAGATTTATTTATTTATTTACTTGAAAGGTGGAGTTACAGAGAGAGAGGACTGACAGAGAGAGGGCAGAAACAGAGAGATAGAGAGATCTTCTCTCTGTTGGTTCACTCCCCAGATGGCTGCAGCTGCCATGGCTGGGTCAGATTGAAGCCAGGAGCCAGCATCTCCATCCAGATCTCCCACATGGGTGTCAGGGGCTCAAGCACTTGGGTCATTTTCTGCGGCAGAAAATTTCCCAGATGCATCAGCAGTTAGCTGGATTGGAAGTAGAACATCCAGGACTTGAATTGGCACTCCAATATGAGATGGAGGCATTTGCAAGCAGTGACTTAGCCTGCTGTGCTATGATGCCAGCTCCAACTTCTGTATTTTAAAGAAATAAATTCTCCATATTTTCAAGGCTCATTTAAAATACCATGTCCTTTATGACAGGTCTCAGCACATTTTCTATAAAGGGCCAGATAGTTTATATGTTAAGCTTTGCACACCAGGTGTCTCTGTTCCTACTATTCAACTCTGTTGTTGTAAGATGAAAGCAGCCATAGACAATATATAAATGAAGAGTCATTGTGTTCCAATAAAACCATTTACAAAAAATGGGCTGGACTGGATTGAGCTCCCTGGCCATAATTTGCCAACTTTTGCTCTTCTGCATGCTTGGCAGTCTCCATCCCATTAAAACCTCTTCTTCCTTTAGGCCCCTCATAGCCTATTATTTTCTTCCCTCCCTGTGGTTTTGATTTTCTAAAGCCTTGTGCCATAGCATCCCGTGGGCTTGTCTTTTATCCCTTGCTTGGCTCCCATTTCCTTTATTGCAACAAGGCTGTGAGTAGCTGGGAAGCTGGAACAATGCTTTGTTCCCTTCAGTCACTTCTGTGGTGCCTGATATAGTATTTTGCCCATAGTGGATGCTAAGACAGTCTGACAGGGGCTAAAGAGCAAGGGCTTTGAAGTCAGAGAATCCTGAGTTCACTTCTAAGTGATATGTCCTCTTTTTTTTTTTTTTTTTTTTTTTTTTTGACAGGCAGAGTGGAGAGTGAGAGAGAGAGACAGAGAGAAAGGTCTTCCTTTTGCCGTTGGTTCACCTTCCAATGGCCGCCGCGGCTGGGGCTCTGCGGCTGGCGCACCGCACTGATTCGAAGCCAGGAGCCAGGTGCTTCTCCTGGTCTCCCATGGGATGCAGGGCCCAAGCACTTGGGCCATCCTCCACTGCACTCCCGGGCCATAGCAGAGAGCTGGCCTGGAAGAGGGGCAACCGGGACAGCATCCGGCGCCCTGACCGGGACTAGAACCCGGTGTGCCGGCGCCGCAAGGCGGAGGATTAGCCTGTTGAGCCACGGCGCCGGCCTTGAAAAGGCCTACCTGACCTCTCCATGTCCCTGTTTCCTCACTGGCAAAAGGGGATAGTTAGTCCCTTCTCCTAGGGTAGCTATGAGGATTAAAGGAAATGAGAAAACATATATTAAATTCTTAGCATGAGTTTTGCATTTAGTATGCTTAATAAATCGTAGCTGTTTTTGTCTATTACTATTTTGTAATATAACTTTGCATTTGCTATACATATTTGAATCCACTGTTCTTCCAGACTCTGGTTAACCAGCTATCCATCAGAGAAGTTTCCAGTCAGCATTCTTCAGAATGGGATCAAAATGACCAATGAGCCCCCCAAGGGGCTCCGGGCCAACCTTTTACGTTCCTACCTCAATGATCCCATCTCAGACCCCGTGTTTTTCCAAAGCTGTGCAAAGCCAGTGATGTGGCAAAAGCTATTGTTTGGCCTTTGCTTCTTCCATGCCATTGTTCAGGAGAGAAGAAATTTTGGACCCCTAGGTGAGTCATGACAGTACACCTGGGTTGCCTGGGGGAGGGATCACAGGCAGATGGAGGGAGGTGAGTTTACAAAGTGTGTGCTGTTTGGCACTCAGATACAGTTGTTGGTAAAATACAATATAAGTAGATTCCTTGCAATATTTGGTATATATTTAGACTAAATGTGACCTGTCATTTATCTGAAATAAAAATTCCACTGAGTATCCTGTATTTTTATTTGCTAAATCTGGCAACCCTACAACCAGGTCAGTGTCAATATCAGGAAAATCAGAGGTCCCCTAATTACTGAAGTAATGTGATAATGAGCGGACTGGAGGCACTTCCCCACTTCCCCTTGGCATGTATTTGCTGTCTCATGCACAACGACACAATGACAGTTCTCCAGGGAGTTGTCACCAGGCGATTTGTAACCTTTCAGGTAGCTCTCTTTACATGTGCACAATAATGAAAGACAGAAATACACCTGGGCCATTTGTCTGTGCTGCTTCTCAAAAAATTTTTTTTTTAAAATGTATTACTGTTACCTCTGTATGGCCTAACTTATCATCCAGGTGTTATGGTTATATTACCTTTCTGTCACCTGTGGTGATATCTGGTTCTGTTTAATAGCCTTTAGGTGACCACTGCGGGGAATTCTTACCAGTTCTTTTGGGTTAGGTTGGGGGTTTCTTTCTGGTCATCTTCTTCCTTCCTTCTGCCTTCACACCCAGTTAGCTCCACTGAGCATGGAGGATGAGATAGCCTCTGGGAACACTCCCTCTGCACCTGCATTTGATACATCACATTCTCTTCTACCATTTTTCTATCCATACCAGACCTCTAGAAATCCATGCAAATAGTTTGGCTTACAGCCAACTGAGCAGTTGTGCTTTGTTTTCCGGCACACGAGTTTTATTATTTTAGCTGTATTTTTAATTTGAATATGAATGTTTAGGAGGAAATGAAACTATGTAGGTCATAGGTCCCAACTATACCCTTACGTCTGCTATATCATGCTTGGTTCACACATTTATGTCACTTGTCTGGCCCCCTGTGCATTTATCATTATACTCTTGGAAATGCAAATAGAAGTTCCTTTAAGGCTGGCCATCCAGTTCTCCCATGATCCCACAGAGGAGAATTCTCAAAACAAACATTTCTGTTGTTCAGTCATAAGTACTGCTTCCTAGCTATGTTTTGGTGTTATTTTTGGAACTCTGTGCATTACCACAGTATTCCAGCCAGGCTGAATAATTCTCATTCCATAAATCCCAGGATGTTAACATCTTCCTTAACAAATGGGGAGACCCATTGGAAATTGATTTTAGGATGGATGTTTTCTCCTGCAGAATGGCTCCCACATTGGCAATAAACGTCAAGGCTAATAGTAGGCCTGATGCATGATCATATTCATGGGGCTGAAAGAGGCTCTTGATCCATAATGATGCTTAACTCCACTGGCTCAGTCTCTGAGTGGGATTTAAGAGCCCTCAGCACTGATGCCTCTAATTCTTCTCTGTCTCATGTAGGTTGGAATATTCCTTATGAATTCAATGAATCTGACCTAAGGATTAGTATGCGGCAGATTCAGATGTTTCTCAATGACTACAAGGAGGTGCCATTTGATGCCCTGACCTACCTGACAGGTATTTATGGGAGAAGCCTTGTTGCTGTAAACTTCCAGCATTATATTCCACTCCTGTCTCCATTCACTCATTCAACAAACACTGAGCTCTTATGAATGCTGATCGTCATGCTGGGTATTGTAAAAAAAAAAAAAAAAAAAATTAAGACCGAATCCCTATGTAAGAAATAAATGATAATGTGAGTGATAAATTCAATAACAAAAACATTTATAAAGTAGAAAGACAGCACATGTAAATCTTGGGGTGGAAGGGATATGGTCCTGGAAAATTTTTGAGGGAATGAGTTTTGAGGGAATGAGTAGGTATTTTACAAATCGAAGAAGAAAGGGGTGAGCAAAAGAAACTAGTTGTTTTTACACTAAAGCAATCAACCAGCAACCTTTTATTAGTTGCACAACATGTACTAGTGCATAATACAGAAGAATGCCAATGTGTACAACTTGCTTGATGCTGTCAAGGACCATCTCATGCAGACCCAGAGGCAGGAGACAGAATAGGGACGTGATAAATAAATGGAATATACTGGCTAAAGGTAAAAATGTAGCCCAGTAGAGAAACAGAGGCATCCTCAAGATCACACACAAATCCACGTGTTGGGATGAATCCTTTTCTCAGGTGTGTGGCAGGCACTTTATGCAGGTGATCAGTGCAGTGAGTCTTCACACAATCCTGTGAACTTTGTGTTGCGAACCTTGATTTCCAGAGAAGAAACTAGCTCTCAGCTGTGGGTCATTGGGTCGCCTAAGGGATAGGGGCCATGTCTGGAGATGTTTTTGGTTGTTACAACTAAAGGGGATCGCTGCTGGCATCTGGCGAATAGAGGTCAAGGATGCTGTGAAACTCCTACAATGCACAGCCTCCACAACATGGAGTTGTGCAGTCCACATGCTAATAGTGCCAAGGCTGACAGACCCTGCTTTAGAGCAATTAAGTTCAGTTATAGAAGTCACACTGACCTTATCACAGTACAGTGTTCCCCAAAACAAAACCCATGGACAGACAGTACGAATTCAGTGGATCTTAGTCTGGTGCAAGACATTCTTCAAAGAAGTGGGCCATATTGCTATCATTCCAGACCATGAGAGGACTTCTCTTCAGCCCATGGAATGCATGCCTAATTTCCCTGTGATGTGGTCTTCATAGAGGACTAGCTGCAGATCATAAAGCAGCCCACCCCTGCTGTATGTACCAACCAAGGATAGTCCCTTTCCAACTCTGCCATCAGCATGGTGTAACGAATAGTTAAGTTAAGCTGAGGTAAAAATAGTTCCCTGATCTCATTAATGTAAGACATCAAAGGTCCATTTTCTTTCTATTTTTAAGATTTATTTTACTTATTTGAAGGCCAGAGTTATAGAGAGATGGAAAGCAAGAGAAAGATCTTCATCTACTTGTTCACTCCCCAAATGGCTGCAATGAGTAGGGCTAGGCCAGGCCTAAGCCAGAAGCCTGGGAACTTCATCTGGGTCTCTCACATGGTGGCAGAGACCCAGCTGCTTGGCCATCTTCTGCTTCCTTCCCAGATCCACCAGCAGGGGACCAGATCAGAAGCAGAGTAGCCAGGACTCAACCCAATGCTCATATGGGATGCTAGCATTACAGGTGGAGGCTTAACCCACTGCACGACAACACTGGCCCCAAAAGTCCATTTCTAGCTGACTGCAAAAGATCAATATGAATTGACAGGGATCTCTGCTCATTGTAGCTATCATCAGGAGCACAGTTAGCAAAGGTTCACCATCTCAACATACACTTACGTAGTCATGGACAGAGGGAGAGGGGTTGCACTGAAGGGCTCACACTAGACATAAATGTGTAAGAACTTGTCACTTAGCTCCACTATAAGAGGCATAGAGAAGTATAATCTTTCTATATGTACCTGGAAGGAAAGAAGAACCAGATATAAGTGGTCATCAGAACTCTCTACTAACACTAACCAAAGAAACAGATACAATTTACAGAGTGGTTATGGAGTCAGATGGGCTTAAGTCATCATTCATCATCTGGTTCTTAGTGCTGTAGCAGGGACAATAGAGAATTTAGTAAAGGTATAAGGCATATCCTGGCCACTCCAGGAACTTGCACTCTTGCTATAAAAATACAGATGTAAAGGGGCAGGCATTTGGCATGGCAGCTAAGACACCACTTGGGATGCCCATGTCACATGTCAGAGTACCTAGGTTCGAGTCCTGGCTCCATTCCTGATTCTAGCTAATGCACACCTTGGGTGCCAGCAGGTAATGGCTCAAGTTGAGTCCCTTCCTCCCATGTAGAAAATCCAGATTTAGTTCCAGACTCTTGGCTTTGGCCTAGCCCAGCCCTAGCTGTTGCAAGCACTTGAGGAGTGAACCAGCAGATGGGAGATCTCTGTCCATCTATCTGTCCCTCTATGCCTTTCAAATAAGTTAATGAAAAAAAATTTTAAATTAACATGTATGTAGCTATAAAGAAATGAAATTTCCTCCATCAACATTAAACCGAGAAGGGTATCTCCTGAAGGAAAACTTGCTGATGAGGGAGTGGTGTAGGACCTTGTACCACTGCTGTGTGCTTGAAATCTACCCTCACCGGGAGTTCCTCTTGGATGCCCTTTAGCACTGTGTTGAATTATTGGGAGAGGAGACCATTCTTTCTTTAATATTGTTATTCAGGTACTGTCATAAACCCACTTACAGCTGAAACAAGCTGTAATGTTCAAGCCAAACATTGCTAAAAGCCCAGAGATCTCAACAGGGAGAGCTCCAGATCTCTAGATGGTCTGGCTCAAGGTAGCAGCTTCTGTAGAGCTAAGTTAATTAAAATGGGCTTTCTGTTAGTCCTTTAATTCTCCCTTAAGTGGATACAAGGATCCACTCCAAGACAATGGAGACTCTTCCAAGTTAGGAGCAAGAGAACCCGAGGCCCCTTGTCTCCGCAGCTTGGGTCTTTCTGCCTCCTGTCTGTAGACCCACCTCTTCCTGGAATGCTTGAAACTGAGAACAAGTCTACCCTTTAGGGAACCCTGGTACATGAGCACATGCACACATTTTTTCCCGTGCAGACCTAGTGTGTTGACCTCAACTATCGAATACTAGGCAGCACCTACATGCACTAATACTATGAAATCTGGACCGGCTAGCAAGTGTGTCAGAGTTGATGAGCAGGATGTGATGTCCTCTCCCAAAATTATTTGTGTAGAAATCTGAATTTAGAAACCCCAGTCTCAGAGAATGGTTTTAATGATGAGCAGGTAGAATAGGATGAGGAAAGTCATATGCCAAAGCACTGTATATAGGATGGCCTCAATCTTCTGACGTGTATGTAGTCGCAGTTGTAATTAATTGAATACTCTATGTGCTAAACATCATGCTCAATGCTTTAGAAGCATATCTTGGTTTTAGCCACAACCTTATAAGCTGGGTACTTCAATTACCTCCACGTATTGGCCAATGAAAAGCTGTTATTAAGTGGTAGAGCGAGAATTCTGTCATATCAAAGTCCTTTCCCTAAACCACATTTTTGTAATGCTTTTAACATATATATACACATATATACAGAAATATAACTACATATTAATAGTTATCCTTGGTGGAATTCTTGATTATCATATAGTTTTAGTTTGTCTTTCTTTTCTAATTTCAAATATTGTGAATGTACATTATTTTTGTAGCAACATAATGCCAAAAGGCCTTCTCATCCCAGCTAAGCCTGACTTCAGCAACCCTGCATCCCAGCAGAGCTCTTCATCCCAGCAGAGTTTATTATGACCTCCCTGGGCTCAACTTCTTTCTCTGTTGGTTGTCCCCAGGGGAATGTAATTATGGAGGCAGAGTGACTGATGACAAAGACAGGCGTCTCCTGCTGTCCCTTCTGTCCACATTCTACTGCAAGGAAATTGAGCAGGACCATTACTACCTTGCTCCTGGAGAAACCTACTACATTCCTCCTCATGGCTCCTACCAGGTGAAGGGGGGCTGTCTCCTACCAGGAGAGGGGCTCAGTGGTCTCTATCAGGCTACAGGCTACAGATTACAGGGTAGCCAAGGAGAGCACAGGAGCCTTGGGCTTCCTGACTTGGATCCATAAGTTATTTCCAAAATTCCAGAAAGCCCACAAGGGAGACATTGTTACTGTTTAATGAATACTGAGTGTTTGTTAGACAAAGTCTTTAAATATTGGGTCCATGGTATCAGTGGAAGAAGGAAGGTGCTGCTTGACTCCAAAGCCAACAGTACTGGGAGAACAGAGAGGAAGCCAGGGGTAGTAGGGGAGATGTTCAGCCCTATCCACCTTCACACCACACTCACTTCCCTGAAAACTATATGAGGAAGAACTTGGGATGTGTTCACTTAGTCTGTGTGTGTGTGTTGGGAAGTGGCTGTGACACTGTGACTCCTGTTTGGGTTGGGTCCAGCTAAGCCCCGAGCCATCTGTGGGACCCCAGGGACGCTGTGCCTATGTCAACTGAAGATTTCTTTCCTAGTCTTATATCGAATATCTCAGGACCCTCCCCATCACAGCCCATCCGGAAGTGTTTGGCCTCCACGAGAATGCTGACATCACCAAGGACAACCAGGAAACCAACCAGCTCTTTCAAGGGGTGCTGCTGACCCTCCCTAGACAGTCAGGAGGGAGTGGCAAATCCCCTCAGGTAACTAACTTGGGGCAGGAGACATCATCCAGTCTCTGGAAGTTTTCTATCTTGTGGGCACCCAGGATTGTGGGTGGTGACCAAGAAGGCAGAAAAGCAGAGGCCTGGCAGACCCCTGGTGGGGTGGGGGAGCAAGTGTTCTCGTCTTACTGCTTAGAGTCCTTAAATAAGGCTGAAAGGGAACCAGTATTCCCAATTTGTCCACCATTCGTGTATAACCTTCATGGTTTATTCTGTTAATGTATTTTAAAACTAGCTCTATTTTGCTTTGAAACATTTATTGAAAGAAAAAATCTGCACATTAGAGCTGTAAGTGGAAAGCCAATGTCATTTCCATAAAGTCATGATATCACAAAAGAAAATCAAAGCTAAGCAGTTCTGGAATTCTCAGATGCTGCTGCTGGCCAAAGCCCCTGAGCTGACCTCAGCCTTGCTGGCTTCCTGTTCAAAGGAGAAAGATAAGGAGTGTCTCAGAACTGTTTATTAGCACTGACTTGAGACTCCCCCTCTGAGTGGCATGAAAAGGGAAAAAGGAGAGTCAAAACTTGAAGATAGTAACTTTCTCACTGTGTGATTCAGTCTTATTTATTCCATGTCCTGGAAATACCTAAAAGCATTCTGAGGACTTCTAGCGGTTCCCAGACCACACTTTGTGAAGCTTTGGATGCAGCCTGCCTCCTCAGTCTACAAATGAGAGAGAAACAAATCTTGAGAGAGGAAGGACCAGCTTCAAGTTCTTCAGAAAATCAGAGGCAGAGCCAGCCCCCAAACCATGTCTCCTGACTCCACTACCCCCTTTCTCTCCCACCCTTTTTCTCGTGGTCACCCCCTCTCAGGTGCAGATCTTGCTAACTGAGTTTCTTGGTTTGGTTCACAGTGTCATAAGTGGTAACTGGTATGATGTTAAACTGGCCTGGTTGGTGTGCCTCAATGTAGGGGTGGACCCCTCTCAGTGGGAAGAGGAAAAGAAGTATATGTTCCAGTTTTCCAGATCCTCAGGATGGCAGAGTGGTTTGGATCCCCCATACCTAGGCCTTACTCCTCTTTGGTTCTCTGAACCTATCCCCCTTCCTATATGGCTAAGCCAGGGCTTCTCTTGTTCCTCGCTGAGGAATGTTCTCTGCTGCCTTCCCCAGTGTCACTGGCACCGAGGAAGTCCTGTCCACACCAGGAGCTGGTTCTAAGGGGCTGGCTGAGAACAGACCTTGAAGGAGTGACCTTGAAGACAGGAGGCATTTTGCAGAGTTCAGTGCTACCCTGAGGCCATTTACTTAAGCAGGAATTTCCTGCCTGCTCCTCAGGCCTCCGCTCCAGGGGTGAAAGCAGGGCTCTCATTGCTGAGCGCTTTCACTTTCTGGGCCAAGGAGATATTCTCCTCAAGGCTGCAGGTGTAATAAGTGCTCTCCTTCTACCCTACCCCCACCTCCAAAGGCAGAATGGGCATCTGTAGGGCGACTTCTCAGGAAGGCCTAGCAGAATGTTTACAAGGATAGATGCTCACCACTTCAGGTTTACCCAGGATAAGCCATGGCCTCTAGGTCTTGTTTCTCATTTGCATCTCTACTGCCTACACTTTAAGGAAGTGGTTGAGGAGCTGGCCCAGGACATACTCTCCAAGCTTCCTAACGACTTTAACCTGGAAGAGATCATGAGGTTGTACCCGGTGGTCTATGAGGAATCCATGAACACAGTCCTAAGGCAGGAAATCATCAGATTCAACAGGTGGGCTGGATGATCTTGCCGGATCCTGGGAGTTGGGAGTGTGAGGGGTAGGATCTATTGGGCAGTGGTTGAGAAGGATGCTTGATAGGGGGTTGCTATGCAGTGGAAGTGGTTTGCCCAGCCCATGGGGAGAGATACAAAGAGGGCCACCCCAGGATGTGTTGGCTCACAGCGACACTGCTCCCTCTGTTCATTCTCTCCCACTCACTCATGTGACATCTGTAAAGTCAGGTTTAAACCAGTGCCAAGCACAGGCCCATGGTAAAAGTTGTTATTAGAGCCATGGTTACTGAGCCTTTGTGACACACAGGGATTCTTGCACTACGCATGGTCCTCATTCAGAACACACAATTTTGCAGTTGAGAAAATTCATCCTGGCTTGAGGGGGTGTAGTTCCCCCTTGTCCAATCACACACTGGGCCTAGTGGCTTCCCTCCTCTGCTACCCATTCTCCCTTGTGGCCACTGGAGCTCTTCCCTTGGTGGTTGCAGGCCTGTTCACTAGCCTTCCACTGGCCACTGAAATACGAGAGAACAGGGTAATAGCAATCTTATTTTCCAGTGACGGTCAAAGTTAATCACTCTGATATTCTCCCCTATTACCTTTTCTTGCCTGTTCTTCCACTGGTATGCGAAGCCCAGGATGATTATGTGACCATTCTAATTAAGGAGAATGTGTTCCTTCTTTGGATATTAAAACCTAGAAAAGTTGTTCATAGTTCATCGTTTTAATAATAGAAAAAAAATTTTTTTTGCAAGTAGGAGCTTAGGTGTAAAAGAGCTGTGCGGTGTGATCCCTCAAGGTAGTGAGTGGCTTTGCCCCATGACTCATCAGCACACATGCACCAGATGTTTCAACCTGAACTTAACTCTATGTGAAGGTTCTATGGATGCACATCCAGGGACTCCTTTTTAAAATTTTATTTTTTGCCCTTGGTCCTTCCTGTGTCCATTCAGCTGAGATTCTGTGGGCCTTCAGAGATGACAGGCTCTCTCTGCTGGAAGATTCTTTGGCACCCTCAGGTGACTTCCCTCAGGGTTTGGCTAAACCTCAAACCACAGAGGCCAGAAAAGAGAGGCAGATGATCTTGGCATCTCCCAGACTGCCCTTCAGTTGCCTTTTCTTGGGTGTTGCACCTCATAGTCTATAAAAAGAATAACTCTGGCAATGTGCACCAACAGCCCTAACACTGTGCATGCCCTTTGACCCAGAAATTCATTAAATAGGAATATATTTAAAATTTGTTCAAAGTTTGGTATGGACCAGTGTTCGTAGAAATGTTGTTTATAATGACAATACAGAAATTATACATTCCAACACTAGGGAGATAGTAAAATAAATGAAACACTTTATAGTCATTAAATAGGACAGTTTAGGTCTTTAGTTATTGGAAAGATATTCCCTATATGCTAAAAGGAACACATTCAAAAAGTTAATATAGCATGATCCTGTTAAAAATATTTGTGTTTACAAAGGGAAAAAAATTTTACATTGTCTTAAAGTTATCTTTAGGAAGTAAGGTAATGGGTGATTTAACTTTTCCTCACTTAATAGTTGTACACTAGTTGTCTGACCTTTTAAAAGGGGAAGTTAAGAGAGTCACTACTTGGAGTCCATGTACTTGGGTAGAAAGAGGCCCTGGAAGGGCAGGCATTTGGTACAGACATTAAGACCTAACATGGGATGCCCGCATTTCCCTAGCAGAGTGTCTGGTTCAAATCTTCACTTCACTCCTGATTCCAGCTTCCTCATAATGCCCTAGGAGGCAGCAGGTGATGGCTCAAGTGTTTGGGTCCCTGCCAGACATGGGAGATCTGGACTGAGTTCTTGGTTCTTCACTTCAGCCAGGCTCAGCCTTGAGTGGGCATTTGGGAAGTGAACCAGTAGATAGAAGATCTCTCTCTCTTTGTCTTTGTCTCTCTCTCTTTCTCTCTCTCCTTCAAATAGGAATAAATATGTAAGAAACAGAAAAAGTGGGAAGAAAGGAGGGTGGTCCCAGGAGCCAGGCTCAGCCAGCTCCTTTATTCTTGCAGGCTGACCAAAGTGGTTCGCAGAAGCCTCATCAATCTTGGCCGAGCCATCAAAGGGCAGGTCTTGATGTCCTCGGAGCTGGAGGAAGTCTTCAACAGCATGCTTGTGGGTAAAGTTCCAGCCATGTGGGCGTCCAAGTCCTACCCATCACTGAAGCCGCTGGGGGGCTACGTGGCTGACCTGCTGGCCCGCCTGGCCTTCTTCCAGGTACCTGGGAGGCAGGGTAACTGGGCACCTGGCATGCTCATTCAGGTGAAGAGGACATTCTGAAATGGCAGATTAGAGGCAAGGGGAGTAGGGCAGGAAGCCATCCAGCATCCCAGACCAAGCACCTGGTCACAATCTTCCCTAGGGGCAGGAGGGAGACTTATCAAAGCCTCAGGAAAGATTCTAGCCCAACAAGACAGGAGCAAGAACCAGAATAAGTGTCATAAACTGGTGGCTCATGGGCCAGATTTGGCCAGTAGATATGTTTGGTTTGGCTGTCTGGTAATTTAAAAAAAATTTTGAGCTAGTATGTAAACATTGGATTTTTACACACAAAAACTCAGATGCTTGTCATGCAAAAAATGAAAAATCTAAAACATTGGGTCTACATTCTTGCATGGCAGCTGTTTCTGGAGCTATGTGGCTATCGCTCAGTTCAGACAAGGCATGTAATTCCCCACCACTCTCTGTTGTGTCCCTGACACCAGCTTGAACCTGTGCTTTTCTTAAACTGGAAATGTCTGTCTTTCTACCTTTTATCAAAAATAGAAAGAAAGAAGATAAATTAAGAGGGCTCTGCCTGTTTCAGGAAAAATGAGAAAAGCTTATTTCTTTATGGGACTCGTTTATATTACCTGACTTGGAACTATCTTTGATGTGTTCTTAATATTCAAATTTTGATTTCTGTGGCTCTCCAGGAATGGATTGACAATGGGCCCCCTGTGGTCTTTTGGATCTCTGGATTCTACTTCACACAGTCTTTTTTGACTGGTATCTCTCAGAATTATGCTCGGAAATACACCATCCCCATTGACCACATTGGATTTGAATTTGAGGTAGGGGTGCTTTGGGCTAGGCCAGCTCAAGGGGCCAACCAGATAAAGCAGTGTTGCCTACTTCCTTATAAGTTCAAACATTTACATGTGTTAAGGCCCAAATGATTCTGAGTTGGTATACATGTCATAATGAGTATGGCTTACAGAGGCTTCCAAAAGCTATTCCCTGCAGAAATAGAGGATTCCCAAGGCTCTGTCTTTATATATATAAAAAGGAATCTTTCCAGAGAAAACTACCACCATTGTACCAAAAAAAAAAAAAAAAAAAGCATCTACCCATGCTATCTATTCAACATGGTAGACTCTTCATCTAGAATGCTAGTGCCCTCAGATAGTCCTTTGCTTGGAGTAAAGTCAAAGGAAAAGACAATATTCAAATTATCACTCTGTCTGCATATGGAGAGGAAGGTAAAGTGGACTGCTGTCCAGTATTGTAGGTTTTTTAAATTCTGTGTATCCTTTGAGATCTAGTCCAGAGATCACAAACTGGTTGATTGTTAATTTAGTTTATGAATGATCTTGATGGGACTTGGAGGGCTATGTTAAGACAAATTGAATACCATAATAAACTAAATAACTAAGAGACTCTAAAACATACTTATCAAAATTAACAGAAGAGTTTGTATAGTAATGGATATTGAGTAAACATACAAAAATTGGGGGAGGCATTTGGCATAGTAGTAAATACATGCTTGGGATACCGAATACATACTTGGGATTGTCTTTCTCCAGCCCATTGTCTGCTTTTACCTGAAGGAATTTTAGTATATGAATGTCTGAATCTAGATAGTAATATCTGGAACTCACTCACACAGCTCATCAGAGACACTTTTTGTATTTCTAGGAATTTTTTGAGCTGGCTGTGGGTTAGTGGTTTGAAATCAAACACAATAGAAGCCTTTTATACCTCAGAATTTGACAGAAACCACAAGTCAAGGCTTTATTTCCCCTACTCCCATCCCCAGTCTGCCTCTGAATATGAATCTAACCCCTCACTTTATAGATCAGATCCAGAAGGGAGGGGTTTGTGCAAGGTCACTAGGTAGTTATAGTGTATGTAGCCTCCTGGCTCCTATAGTACATGTTTGTGCCCGCCTTATAGAGGGGCAGCATGATGACTAGGACTCAGACCTGGCCTGTGAATGGCAGCCAGAGATATTATCACAGAAGCTCCACTGTCCTTGGAGATGCATTCTGGCAGAAGTAGACATTGCAGCAGATTGCACTTTGGGTATCAGAGCATTCCATACTCCTAATACTGCCCTATGCAGGCAACGGAACTCATAGCTTTCCACTCTTCCAGGTAACCACACAAGAATCTGTCATGGAGAATAACCCAGAAGATGGGGCCTATATAAAAGGGCTCTTCCTAGAAGGTGCTCGTTGGGACAGGAAAACAATGCAGATTGGAGAGTCTCTCCCCAAAATCCTCTATGACCCATTGCCTATCATTTGGCTGAAACCTGGGGAGAGTGCATTGTTTCTGCATCAGAACATTTACGTGTGTCCTGTCTACAAAACTAGTGCCCGGAGGGGCACCCTCTCTACCACCGGCCACTCCACCAACTACGTCCTCTCAATTGAGCTCCCTACAGATCTGCCGCAGAAGCACTGGATAAACCGCGGGGTGGCCTCGCTGTGCCAGCTGGATAACTGATGCCTTTTGTCTCCAAATGAATAGTAAAAAGCATTTCGTTTTCCACTACAGCCTCACTTTCTTTTCCTGAGAGTCACATGGTATGATGATGATGGCAATGATGAATACATTGGTAGACCAACTGCTGTGAGCCAGGTATTTCACGGCAGCCCTATAAAGTGGGGGTCGTCGTTATTATCCTTATTTTATGGCTATAGAAAAAGTGTTACAAGAAGGTAAGCAATATCTCCCAAAGCAAGCAGCTACCAAAGTAGAATTTAACATTGGCAGTGGCATTCTTCAACCTAGACTATGGTCATTTGGCTCAGCTCCCCTGTGATAAATGTCCTCCTATTAATTGTCACAGTACTTCAGTCACTTCCTAGTCTAGCTACATGGACTAATGGCAAAAAGCTTAGGCCATGCTGATTTGTGATACACTGCAGAAGTACTTCTCACAACATTCTTATGCAGTAGGTATTATCATAATCTTCAAAATGCAAAAATGGAGATTTAAAAAATTAAGTACCATTTTACAACTAATTAGTGGTGGCACTGGGTGGGACCCGGTTGCTTTTCTGTTAACCCACACAGATGGGCTGACATTTCAGGAAGAAAGGAGAGGTAAGAGAGGCATATTTGTTGTATGCTTACTGTGTCAGTATTTGTGTCATCATGCCTTCAGATATCTCACTTCATCCTGTGTTGGGAATGGCTGTCTCGCCCTCTGGAGGCTCAAAGAAATTAAGCAACTTGCTTAAGATCCCCTACCTCCATCTGATTGCAGAGCCAGGTTGTGAACTGAGATCTGTCTGGCTCTTGAACTCGTGCATTTTTCACTGCCACACGCTGCCTTCCTGCCAAAGCCTTGGCTATGTTGTGATGTAGAATCTTAGAAGAGATATGTAGCTCCAACTACGCAACCGAGTCCAAGAACTTTCAATCCCTGGGGCCAGCTGGAAGAGAATCCTGAGGGAGATAAAAATCAATCGCTCGATGAGTTACTTCTCTGCTGTCTCGCTCCAGGTGGCTTCTTTCAGGGCATGCCATTGGTCTCCTCACAGTTGAACAGTCATGAGGCTATCTGAGAGTCAGTGTGCCTGGCCTAGCTTTTCTGCCTTGAAGAAATTTCTTCAAGGAGAAATCTCTTGACAGAGGGTCTCTAATTTTTTCCCTAAATGTGGGAAGCTTCTGTGAACCAAATAAACATATTCAGAAACCTTTACTTTCAGTTTCCTCGTGGTGCCTTCTGATTGAAGGCTCTGAATTCTGAGATTAGCAAACCATCCAAGTGATCCTAGAGATAAAGCGGAATGAGAAGTTCTTTCAGTCTTGCTGGGGCCATGAAAAGACAGTAAGGAGAGCCAGTCTCCTTCAGCTCGAAGCAGATCTAGCTTAATAGTTATTTTTTTCTTTTTAAATAATTTTTCAAATATTTATTTAATTAGTTATTTTACAGAAAGAGAAGAACAGAGAGAGAGAGAGCGAGAGAGCGAGCGAGCTCTTCCATCCACTGGTTCATTCCTCCCAATGGCAGCAATGGCAGCCTATGCTGGTCCAAAGGCAGGAGCCAGGAGCTTCTTCAGGTTCTCCCACATGGATGCAGGGACCCAAGCACTTGGGCCATCTTCTGCTACTTTCTCAGGTGCATTAGCAGGGAGCTGGATCAGAAGTGGAACAGCTGGGATTGAACGAACACCCATATGGGATGTTGATATTGCTTTACCCTCTGTGCCACAAAGCTGGCCCCTATTTTTTTTTCCTCTAGAAATAAACAACATTTTCCAATGGGGTTAAAGACATCAGAATGAACAGATAACTGGGACTGGCATACTGTTCCAAGTAAGACTGTTAGTCACATGAGATGGAAAGATGGTTGGGATCCCAAATCTCTGAATTTTGGACTGGTAGGTAAGTCATATTGCAGGCTATAAGAGAGCTGGCAGTGAAGGGGTTGCTAAGAGAACAACTGAATTTTAATTACAGTTATCTAACCCCAGCTCCAGCAACAAAAAGCTGAGTGAGGCAGGGAGTGTCTGTATCCTTCCTCGGGGGTCAAGGGACAGAATGTTTTTGTATGATGGATTGAATTTTTGTAATTTAAAAAATTCCCTCTGCTTTGAAGAGATTGCCCTAAATTTAAGGTCATTTTCTACTGGGGCCAATGTGGTAATGTCTCCTCCCGGGAAAAAGCAATATGCTCTTCAGAAATCATGGGGAGTTAGAGGCTGGAGTCCTGGGGCAGAGATGGCCAGAAATCAGCTCGGTGAGACACTGCAGGCTCTGCCTATAAATAGCTCAGCAGATGACATCAGACAAACCTTGTCACCAGGCTATTCCTTGCTCTTTACAAATCTAGCTTTTGGGTAAACAGTTGTGCTCAGTCCTTGTCAGCACTGGAAGAAAATTGCATTGACAGAGGGATTGTAGGGAAGGCAGGTTCTACCTTTTAAAGACAGAAGATGGGGATTTTGTAGTTTGGAGGAAAAGGCTATTAAAAACAAACACAGAGTGGGAGTTGTGGCACAACAGTTTTTAAGATGCTGGTTGGAATGCCGCATCCTGAGTCCCCACTCTGGCTTTCAATCCAGTGATGTGGATCCTGGGAGGCAGCAAATGACAGCTCCTGTGCGTGGGTCTCTGCCACCCATGTGGGAGACAGGGATGGCGTTCTGGGATTCTGGCTTCACCCTGGCCCAGCTCTAGATATTGTGGGCTGTCTTTTTGTTGTTCTGCTGTGCAAATATATATTAAATAAATAAAAAAAAAACTTTTAAAAACCAGGTTATATGAAAGGTTTGATAGTAAATTAACTGTGTTTTTGTGTCAGAGTATATACATCTTTGCAAAGGGAGTATATAAAACTCCTATTTAGGTAGGATCAGACATATAGAAGATATTGAAAGGCTGGCTAGCAATTAGATGGACCTCCACCATGGGGGAGTTTGGGTAAGAAGGGTAACTACTCTTCTTAGTAGAGTGAAGCAAACATTGCACCTTGAGGGAGGAGCGTTTGGTGCAGCTGTTGAGATGTCTCTTGAGCCACCTGCATCCCATGTCAGAATGCCTGGGTTCAAGTCCCAGCTCCATTTCTGATCCAGCTTCTTGATATTTTGCACTCTGGGAGGCAACAGGTGATGGCTCAAGTAGTTGGGTCCCTGCACTCACATGGGAGATCCAGATAGAATTCCTAGCTCCTGGCTTCAGCCTGGCCTACCCCCAGCCATTTTTTAGCATTTGGGAAGTGTACCAGTAGATGGAGATGACTGTCTATCTGCCTTTCAAATAAATTTAAACAGCTATCTTGAGTTACTTAGAAAGGCACCATGGTGGAGATGGGCAAGCCATATATCACTCTGTCCAGCACAACCAGTTTTCCTCCTGTGCAGGAACAGATCACTGTTTCACTCCCGACCACCAGATAAAGTAATTGGTGTGAGTTCACAGAACCTATATTACATGGGAAATACTTAACTTTATTTTATTTTTTTTTTTAAATTTTTTTTTTTATTTTTGACAGGCAGAGTGGACAGTGAGAGAGAGAGAGAGACAGAGAGAAAGGTCTTCCTTTGCCGTTGGTTCACCCTCTAATGGCCGCCGCGGTAGGCGCGCTGCGGCCGGCGCACCGCGCTGATCCGATGGCAGGAGCCAGGTGCTTCTCCTGGTCTCCCATGGGGTGCAGGGCCCAAGCACTTGGGCCATCCTCCACTGCACTCCCTGGCCACAGCAGAGAGCTGGCCTGGAAGAGGGGCAACCGGGACAGGATCGGTGCCCCAACCGGGACTAGAACCCGGTGTGCCGGCGCCGCAAGGCGGAGGATTAGCCTGTTGAGCCACGGCGCCGGCCGAAATACTTAACTTTAAATATTAGAATCATCTGTAGGCAGAAAAATGCTTCCATTAAAAGATGGGCTGGAAGTGGAGTAGCTGAAGAAGCAGATTCATGTCTTCCAGTTCAAACAACTGGGATATGTGCTCCTATTTACATTTACATCTCTGTCTCTTCACCAAAGGCCTACAGCTCCATTTGTGTTAACATGGATATGCTGTTGCTCCACTGGTAACATTATATTTATTCTCCTTGTCATTGCCCAAACCCTGTAATATTTGCCCTGGCATTAAAAAATATGCTCCCATTCATAGAAGTAGGATACAACTGCTGCTTCTGAGAGTCCCAAGCCCATTTTGGAAAAGAAGACAAAGAGCAAAATTAATAGAGATTTGTCTTTATTGGTGACGCCCATCCTCTCTGGAGGTAAGAGGAAATGACAATGATGCACAAATGACTCGACAAGGGACTCTCTGACTCCATACATGCAGGGCTGTAATTTCTTTGTGTTTTGATCTGTTTGTCTCATTTGTGTTTAGACATAATTTGAAAGCCAACTGGGGCCTTGTATTTTTAATTATGTTAAGGTAAAACATTCAAAATGAATACAGTATGAGTTTCAAGTGAGCTTTACAGATCTTAAGTGCATCTTTAAGATAACCATATGCAATTTAACTATGACATGTACTTTTGTTTATGTGTATGGGGGAGGAATGGCTCATATAAAAATTCTTTGAGAAACTACAGTCAATTCAGTGAAGCCCCTTTTAAGGGGAATCAAAAAGCACACTCAGAAAACTCTACTTTTAAGCAAATCTTTAACTTGGAAAAAAAAAAGTTTAAAAACATTCCGAAGGTGGCATACAGTTTTATAGCAGTCATGAGGACTTTCAACAGTTTGCATCAGCTGGTCTGTCGGTGAACAGCATTCCCATGAGAAGCTCCATCACTCTCATCCTTCCTCCCACAGGACTTAGTCTTATCTCCAACAGTGTTTTCAGGGCGATTAGGGCCCCTGACCTCCAGGTTAATGTCATCCACTCAGGCAGCAAGACTCTGACAAACTCTAAGGATGTATAATAAGCACAAAGTTTTACACATCTTAAGAAGATACTTGGATTTTTGCCCCTGGTTAAGGAGATGGGTTTTGACATCTGGTTTACATTCAAGATCATGTTGGCTCATCATTCTCAGAAATAAACTTCCTTCTGGATTAGGAAACTTCATCATAAGACTTGAGATACACTGGTTTGGAAAGTTTCCTCAGTTTCTCCTGGCTTCGAAGTCCCCGGCCTCGTAGGGAGGTCAGGCCCATTGGAGGTAGGTGAATCTGAATAATAAGAATGATGGTGATATAAAAAATTAAATCCATTGCAGAATCTTACATTGTTCACTGTGGATTTACTAAGTACCATAGATTTACCATGCTAAATCTATACTGACTCATTAATCTTCACGGGTTTTGCCCAAATTAAGTCTTTTTTTTTTTTTTTTTTTTAACAGGCAGAGTGGATAGTGAGAGAGAGAGACAGAGAGAAAGGTCTTCCTTTTTGGCGTTGGTTCACCCTCCAATGGCCGCTGTGGCTGGTGCATCTTGCTGATCCGAAGCCAGGAGCCAGGTGCTTCTCCTGGTCTCCCATGTGGGTGCAGGGCCCAAGGACTTGGGCCATCCTCCACTGCCTTCCCGGGGCATAGCAGAGAGCTGGCCTGGAAGAGGGGCAACCGGGATAGACTCCGGCACCCCAACCGGGACTAGAACCCGGTGTGCCGGCGCCGCAAGGTGGAGGATTAGCCTGTTAAGCCACGGCGCCGGCCCAAATTAAGTCTTACAATCGCACATAAATCATTCCACTATTTATAGATAAGAAAATAGAGGCTCAGAAAAGTTAAATAACTTGCAAATTAAGTGTTGGAACCAGGATTTGAACCCAGACCTATCATGCCAGAGCACGTGCTCTTCTTTGCTAATTGCCTAAAATAGAAAATAACCACAGATCATACAGCAGCAAGGATCCCAGTGAAGGAGGGGGGCAGGGAAGAAGAGGGTAGATACAAAGATGTTCAGTGCATAGTGGAAAATTGGGTCCAACCTAAATGCCTACTAATAGAGAGCTGGTTGAATCATGGCTGTGGGGGCTGGCGTTGTGCAGCAGGCTCAGCTGCCACCTGTGGTGCCAGCATCCCATATGAGGCCAGTGTGAATCCTGGCTGCTCCACTTCCAATCCAGCTCCTTGCTCATGTGCCTGGGAAAGCAGCAGCAGATGGCCCAAGGGCTTGGGACCCTGTACCTGTGTGAGAGAGCTGGATGGAGTTCCAGGCTCCTGGTGTTGGCCTGGGCTAGCCCTGGCTGTTGTTGTCATTTGAGGAGTGAAGCAAAGCAACAACGGAAGATCTCTCTCTCTTTCTCTGTCTTTTAACTCTTTCATATAAAGCAATCTTTTTAAAACAAATCATGGCTGTGGTAGTTAATTTCATGATATCAATCCTACAGGCCATGGGGTGCCATTCGACATTATTCCTGAGTGTCCCTGGCTGAGATTCATGCTGGGAGTAGTCTCAGTGAAGTATGCGGATTGCCCTTCCCAAGGTGGATGGGTATCATCTAATCCACAAAGAGCCCAAATAGAACAAAAAGGCAGAGGAAGGAGGAGTTCTCCCTGACTTGCTTCCTGCCTGCCTGTTTGAGCTGGGACATTTGCCTCCCCTGGTTCTCAGATCTTCAGACTCAGGCTGAATTACATTACTAGCTTTCTCCTGGGTCTCCAGCCTGCAGATCATGGGATTTTGCAGCCTCCATAATCAGGGGAGCCAGTGCCTGACAATACATCTCTTTTTATATATCTAGCCATACCTATATCTACATGCACGTTCTATCCTACTGGTCCTGCTTTTCTGAAGAATTCTAATACAATGGCACAGTCTTAGAACAGAATACAGTGCAGTCATTTTAAAAGATTGGGGTTGAACTATATACAAAGATGTCCAAAAAGAGATGAAGCAAATAAGTAGGCAGTAAAAACAATATGTCTTGAACCCATATATGTAAATAAAAGACAAGTACATAAATATAGAAAACAAGAATAAAGGGATATATTACCAAGCTATTATGTTGCAGCAACATAATAAAGAACTGTTTAGGAGGTCTTAGGGTTAAATATTGGCAATTTTACATGGTCCCATCTAATGGGCATGGTGGTAACCTCCATAGGATGTAGAGTTTTGGCAATTTTACTTTCTACTTTAAGCATTCCTTTAATATATGAACTTTTACTCTTTTACTAACAAGAAACTCAATTTTTACAATAAAGAAAAAAATATTTTCATAAGAAATATAAAAGTCAAAAGAGAAAGTTATAAAAAAAAAAAGTACAAGCTGGTTCTCCCTTCCATATGTGGCAAACCTGTAGGAGTAGATGATATCAGGCATTCATTGACATCTTTGCCATGATGGGTTAGTGGCACGCAAGGGTGGCTTATTTCTAACATACCCTCTTTAGTGGTTCTGTGCTTCTTCATGAGCCCACTGGGTAGATTCTTGAAAATGATCAAGCTAATAGGACAAGTACCCACCACCTGTTAACTGGAGTCACACTTACTGGCCTTGGGTAAGGAATCTGGTAATGAAGTCCAATTTCAATCCTGGCTGTGCATTCATCTATACATTGTTTAATCAGGTCTGGGTCCGTGAGCTATTGAAAGGGGAAAATAAGTGAGGCTTTTAGCAATTTTCCAAGCATATGTGAGGTACAAGGATACATTCTCTTAAAATTTTTTCCATTTATTAGTCAATAAATTAAATATTGATCACTGAAAAGTCAAATTCAATCTAATATTAAAATTTACTGTAGTGTAAGCATTCAAAATTGTTGAAATAAGTACTACAAGCAAATGCTAAAAATAATTCCAAAAGGAGATAATGTAAAAACTGGATCTCCCTGTTGCCTGGTCTCCAGTCCCCCCTCTAGAAACAAGTATCAGCAGTTTCTTGTGTGCTCCTCCAAGGATATTCTAAGCACATAAGCACATATGTACATACAGAATTTTTTTTTTACACAAATGATAGCTTACTTTGTTCTGAGCCTTATTCACTAATGTAACTTGAAGCTTGTCTGTATTCACATACATACAGCATGCTTCATTCTTTCTAAAAACTATACCCAATTCCAACAAAAGGCCTTATAATTTAATCAATCTCTTACTAATAGGTTATTTCCAATCTTTTGCCATTATAAACAGTTTTGCTGTAGCTCCCTCTGAATTTCTTTTTTACTTTCATTCAAATATATCTAAAAGAGAACAGCTAAGACAAAGTATATACGTTCATGCATTTTTAATTCTCACTGATATTCCCAAGTTATGCTCTAGAGTCTGTACCAATGTATATTCCTACCAACACTAAATGAGGATCTTCTTCAAACCCTCCCCACAATGATTAAACTTTAACCCAAGAGTTTCAGCAAGTGGTGTGCAAAACCCCCCTAAAAAACTGCAGAATGATCCACTTCTTAAACTGTAAATGCCTTGTTCATTGGAGAGAGGAACAAGACTGTTGAAACCCTGAAGTAGTCAAATTATGGTAGCCCATTTTCCAGTACAGGATGAAAAGTTCATTTGGAAACAGAAAGCCAAGTAGGAGTAGGAGGATGGAAAGCAAATCAATACATGTCCTCAAAGTAGAGCTAGGATTACATCAGCACCAGATGACACTCACAGAGTCGTCTGGGTCCATGTGGCTTGGAAATTCCAAGGGCGTTCCTGCCCTATGGTACCTCTTGGAGTGTAGGGGAAGAGTTCCAGGAACAGCAGTGCAGAGAACCACAGCTGAGTCCCTTGGGGTAGAGGCTCAACTTCCTGACCCCTGTGTTTCTCAGAAACTATTGCTTGGCATTCCACATTGGGAATAATTTCCACGTTCCCTTTGGCCCACTGGGAGTCAGAGCAATTCATAAGATACCTTGGGATTATTAAGCTCTTAAGAGCAACTCAAGTTACAAGAAACTGCGTATATCTGTAGGAGGCATTGGGGAGAAAGGAAAAGGCCCTCCCAAAGATATGGTTTATGGGGCTAGAGCTGCTGGGCTGCAGCTGTCCATCTGATAAAGCCTGGGCTAGAGGACTCCAAAGTCAGTCATTCTTAGGCTATTTGCATGATTGTGCCATATCCTCTACCACCTATGCTAATGGTAAAATTCAATAAATGGACTCTCTCCCAAGCAATAGCATTTCTGAAAGTGTGATCTGATACTCTTTCTAATTCATGCTAAACCAAAGACATTTTAAAATTAAAAATCCATGTACTTCCTTCTTTCTGCCCCCCAGCACGCACATAATACCCTCCCTGTAGCTCACCCCTTGGGCCAATACAAGCAGAGGCAAAGGAAGAATTACTTCAATAATAGAAAACCTGGAGAGTTAGTCAGGTGAGCTTGCAAAATTTCACTGAGCACACACTATGATATCCCCAGCACCAAGGCTGGACATTGTGGGGCATGGTCTCTGCTTTCAACAAAAGCTATTCTGGTCAGAACAACTCTGATACATGAAGCAGCAGAAGAGGCACATATAATCAACCAATGTGGCAATGACTACTACAGACTGCTAAAGAAATGCAGCAGAGGTGGCTACCATGGAGTTGGGGGTGGAGAGCAGAAAAATTAAGGATTTCCTGGAGAAGATCAGTGAATCAGTATTTGTAAATGCTCATTAATTTAGTGACAACCACAAGCAGGTCCCATGGGATATACTGAAAAAGTATAAGGCATTATCTGTGTACTCAAGGAACTGAAAATCTGGTTTGGTCAACATAAATGATATGAGGAAAAAGAAAATCAACTACTTTAGGGGTCGCCACGCTTTTTATCATCTCCTTTCAATAAAATTTTTCTGAGCCTACAACTCCCATACTATGTATTTATAAATATATTAATTTAGAAATTACAGATGCTTCTCAACTTAGGGTGGAGTTATGTCCCATTAAACTCATAGCAAGTAGAAAATACTGCTAGTTGATAAAGCATTTACTACTAGACAACTAACCCACCACACATCGTAGCCTAGCCCAGCCTACCTTGAACATGCTCAGAACACTTACATCACCCTACCGTCATGAAAAATCATCGAACACAAAGCCTGTTTATAACAGAGTGCCGAATACTTCAAAATTTATCATTTCTACTAAAAGCGTATCACTTTTGTACCAGCATGGAGTTGAGAAACTGTAAATCAAACCATCCTAAGTCAGGGACTGTATAAATAGACATTTTTAACAGATGAAGCACAAAAATAGAGATAGCAGTTTTATTTCTATTCTACAGTGGATTGTTCAAGGACTCCATGGGGTACATGCTCTCTAGTCTGGCAAGCATGGTCTATGCTAAGAGCAGAGTCTGGAAAAGTTGGAGAAAGGTCAGCAGCATAGAAACTTCAGCAATTCAGTCTTAAAAAGCAGGGAGGCTTCAGGGATCCCAAGAATGGGAAGGTATTATACATTAGGAGGGTTTCTTTGGAAGCATTTATCTCAACTATAATTTTATATTTCTTTCTGTTCAACTTTGAAATATCTTTGAAGGACTCTGTCTTGGCTTTATATCCTGGTGTGCAGCATGTGGTGGCCACTTAAATACTTAAATACTTGATGAGAACAAGCCTTGCAGAGTGGTGACAGCAGCTATGAAAGAAATGGGCATGCTGGGAGGGCAGGTGCTCATACAGGAAGCTCAGTTGTGCTGCGCTGAGGCCCTTCGGACGGCTGGCCAGTGGCTAAGGCTGGGTATTCAGATGTGAGAGCTGGGACCATAAGGCAGTGGCATGTTCCATGGCCTAGCACAGAGGGCAACCTTTAGGGGACTTCTACAGCCAGCACAGTGGACCAAAAAGAAACAGTCAGGAGTCAGAGAGGGAAAAGCCATGACAATAAATTATTAGGAAGTTTCATGATGGGAACAAGATGGCACTGAATCCACTGATCAGTGAGAAGGAGGCTAAAGAAAAAGTAGGCGCCGAAAGCCTCTTTCCACGCTAAGGCTAATGCCTTATGATTTGCTGGGATGGGTCAAATCTGGCTCCCTGGTGTCTGGGTGTGCAGTGCCATTACACTAGCTACTGTAAGGACTATTTTACTCAATTCTGTGGTCCCAGAGGATGAGCTCACTCCGCTATCCAAGGAGGCTTGAGTTCAAGGCTAAGTTATAAAGGGAACCTTGTGTTTTAATCCTATTCTCTCCTTTCTGAATGGGTCTATATTTGGAGGCTCTGACTAGTTTATGAATTGAAAAGAGCATTTCACTGCGCACCTCCTGTGGGAGTGGCAGGCAGTGGGACAGTGTAAGGAATGGCTTCTCCTTGGAAACCTCTCATCTGCCTGACTCATGTCACCTGGCTCGTGGGGTCTGCTGAGGACACTGAGCCACTTACCGGCTGGACTGAACGCTGGAACAAGTGAAGACAGGAACACAGGCTGCACTTGACTTTCCAGTGGCTGGACAAGCCAGGCTTGCGCCTGCAGCCCCTTCCTGCCCCCTGCTCTGCCACTGTCATTTGGGTTGCTGAGTCCTTTCAATGTAGGACAGGAAAGAAACGAATAAACACCATAAGAAACTCCCTCCTCCTTGCGATCTCCAGTCGAAGCTGACTTACATTTTTGTTTTTCTGGAACAGCGTTCTGGCTTCATTTAGTATGTACTGTTTTTCCTTAATGGTGTCTTCCATCTGCCCTGATGCCGCCTGCCATTTCCTCGCGAGCCTGAAAATGCTGCGGTAGAGGCCAAGAACTTCTTGTCGTGTTGCTGTTGTCATCTTCAGACCCACCAAAATAGAAGAGGGAAAATTTGCATAAAAATGCAATTTGACAGTAGGCAGCTAGGCAGATGTACATTTTTTTTAATCAAGATCTTTAATGAGTCTAGAAATAACTGCTCTTTCAGAACAGATCTGTTGGGCAGCTCTGCCAGAGTGGTGCAGTACAAACACCAGCTCTCCCTTAACTGGCGCTGTACGTCATCCCATGGTTGAAGGCCATTTCTACAAACATGTCAAAACCAAAAATCACGTTTCGCCTTCTTCAAACTGGTCTTCACAGAAGACTTTAGAAATGATGCTTTTCGTACGTAGTCAGGTAAAATTACCTCACTAACCTGAGTGCCCAGGAGCAGGCAAGCACGTTCTGGATAACCTAATTTGCTAGTTAAGTGAAAACAGGAATTTAATGCAAACTGTAAACTGAAGTGCCTCTGTGCCTGGCAGGCAACACAAATAAGGGAACCTGGATTAGGATGGTGGCCAACTGGACAAGACATGGTCCCTTAGAAGGGGACAATTGCTAGTCAGCTCTAGCCAACTGTCACTATGTAGAAAGGAGAGACTAGGAATACCAGATATACCAATAATCTAAGAGTAGGTGTGTATTTTAAGACGATGAAATCTCAGGGCTGGCATTGTGGTGCAGCAGGTTAAGCCACAGCCTGCAATGCTGGTATCCTATATGAGTGCCAGTTTAAGTCCTGGTCACTTGGCTTCTCATCCAACTCGCTGTTAGTGTGACTGGGAAAGCAGGGTATTATGGCTCAAGTACTTGGGCCTCTGTTGCACCCAGGAGTTCTAGGCTCCCAGTTTCTGCCTGGCCCAGCCCAGCCACTGTGTCCATTTGGGGAGTGTACCAGCAGATGGACGATCGCTTTCTTTCTCCCCCTCTCTTTTCTCTCTTTGTAACCTGCCTTTCAAACAAATTAAAAAAAAAAAAAAAAAAAAAAGAAATCTCAAAGAAGACGCTAAATCATTAGTTTTGAAATGTGGATACCATGAAGGTCAAACACAATGAGTCTGTAGGCTCAGTTCCACATAGAGGCTGTCAGATAGAAACCTCTCTTTACATTCATCATACACGATTTAAAAATGCTTCTCAAAACTGTCGGTCTGCTTTCTTGTCCAGTAAGAACTTTACAGTAAATATGCTGAAAATCTTTCTAATGACCAAACATTCTATGGCCCCTCTGGGGTTCTACTCTACAACATCAGTTTTAATTTCAGAAGACTTGGCTGAATGAGAACCAAGCTAAGTATATTCCCTAAAGCTAGCTGTATTTTTAAAGTACAATTCTTGTCATCATATTTTGGATAGAAAAAGAAATAGAGAATAATAGCCATATATTCTCAATAGATCTTAAACAATAAGTTATGGGGCAGGTATTGGGTTTAGTGTTTAACACACAGCTTGGGATGCCCAAATCCCATATCAAAGTGCCTGAGTTGAAGTTTTGTCTCCACTTCTGATTCCAGCTTCCTGCTAGTTCACTCCCTGAGATAGAGCAGGTGATGATCCAAGTACTTGGATCTCTGCAACCACATGGGAGACACAAATTGAGTTCTTGGTTCCTGGCTTCAGCCTGGCCCAGTCCCAGCTGTTGCAGCCATTTGAGGAATGAACCAACAGAAGATCTCTGTCTTTCAAATAAACAAAATATTAAAAATTTTAAAATTATGTATATTATTGGCCGGTGCCGCGGCTCACTAGGCTAATCCTCCACCTGTGGTGCTGGCACTCTGGATTCCAGTCCCGGTTGGGGCGCTGGTTCTGTCCCGGTTGCTCCTCTTCCAGTCCAGCTCTCTGCTGTGGCCCGAGAAGGCAGTGGAGGATGGCCCAGGTGCTTGGACCCTGCACCCACATGGGAGTCCAGGAGGAAGCACCTGGCTCCTGGCTTCGGATTGGCGCAGTGCACCGGCCGTAGCGGCCACTTGGGGGGTGAACCAATGGAAGGAAGACCTTTATCTCTCTCTCTCTCTCACTGTCTAACTCTGTCAAAAAAAAAAAAAAAATATATATATATACATATACATATATATATATATATATATATATGTATGTAATTGAAATCCCCATGTTATTTCTTCCAAATAGTTCTCCTGTTGTAGAAGGAACCACTATCTGGAATTTGTTGTGTATTGCTGTCATCCATATCTTTACACTTAACATTAGACAGTATTGCTTTGCAAGTTTAAAAACATGATATATAAAGTTCCTAAATATATATAGACATAGATGTAAACAAGTTCTGCAACTTGCTTTTTATGCCATCATATTTCTAAGATTCATTCATGTTGTTACATGTAGTTCTAGTTCAGACATTCTCTCTGTTGCAGTTCATTCTACTGCATGAAGTCATACAGTACTTCAGGGACTTCAAACATTTTGTGGAAAAAATGGAATTAAAAACTTACCTTGGTGCAAAAAAAATTTTAAAAATCTGTATAGTTTTTTCATAGTATGTATTTCCATGAACTTTTCCCCCCCATTATTTGAGAGACAGAAAGAGAGATATCCCATCTATGGGTTCAATCCCCAAATTCCTGCAATAGCCTGGCCCTGGCCAAAGGCAAGAACCCTAGCCCTAACCCTAACCTATATGGGTGGCAGGGACATAATTACTTGAAGCATCACCTGTTGCCTCCCAGGATCTACATTAACAGGAACCTGGAATGGAGAGCAGAGCAGAGACTTGAACCCAGGCACTCCAATATGGGATGTGGGCATCTTAAACTGTAGGCCAAATACCTACCCCTTCGTGAACTTTTGAAGACCCCCTTATACATAAATGTCTATTTTGTTGGTAGGCATTAGATGTCCCTATTTTTTTTTTTTTTTTTTTTTGACAGGCAGAGTGGATAGTGAGAAAGAGAGAGAGAGAAAGGTCTTCCTTTTTGCCGTTGGTTCACCCTCCAATGGCCGCTGTGGCCGGCGCATCTCGCTGATCCGAAGCCAGGAGCCAGGTACTTCTCCTGGTCTCCCATGTGGGTGCAGGGCCCAAGCACTTGGGCCATCCTCCACTGCACTCCCGGGCCATAGCAGAGAGCTGGCCTGGAAGAGGGGCAACCGGGATAGAATCCGGCGCCCTAACGGGGACTAGAACCTGGTGTGCCGGCGCGGCGCCGCAAGGCAGAGGATTAGCCTGTTAAGCCACGGCGCCGGCCCTAGATGTCCCTATTTTAAAAAAATTATTTAATAATAAGTTCTTTTCTGCATCTTAATGAAGTTCAGGGGAGATGGGGTTAACAAGTTCTACTACTGGAGGATTTTGGTTGGTCAGAAGAGTAACTATTGTGATACCTTTAACCAGGAGACAGGATGGGAAGACAAGGACAGAGGTAGAGAGTAAGCAGCAGGGCCTGGTACTTCCGCGCCTCATTATGAGTTCTGAGTTTTCCTCAGACAGGCTCATCTGCATTAGCAAAGAGGCTGCTCGCTGCCATTTAGGAGCAGGATCCATTTCAAGCCTCTAGGGGAGGCATGATATGCCTTGGGGTAGTCCTGAGTGTATGAGAATTTAGGTAACTAAAGAATGATAGGGGCTAGGCAGGTGCATATCTATCAGGAAACTCCAAGTACTTGCAAGGAATTCACCTTACAGATAATTTCTCATTTGAACAGGATGGCCCTTCCTATGTGTCCTGACCCTGGTGACCTTTCTCAAGCAATGAGGAATGAACCAAGGCTTAACCATTTGATGAAAAGCTTTAAAGCTACTTCACCCAATTCAAAGGTTAAAGGGATCAAAGTTAGAGCCAACACCAACTCTGAACTCCTTGATGCTTCACAGAAAAAAAAAAAAATGCTTAAAAGGAATTCATAAAAACCAAGAGAGAACATCATGCATAATAAAAACCCAGATGAGATGATGACATTTTTCCTGGTAAGGAAACAGGTTTCTGAGTTTCTGGCTCTCCCTAAAACTCCATGGTTTCACATGAAAATACATGAGTCAGTTCCTTTGAGGGGAAAGGGAGTCTGTAACTAACATCTAGTAATGATTGCTTCACTTCCCTGTCATTAGCAGACAAAACTTCCTTGACTTCCTGACACTTGAGGAGGAAAGTGTCAACCTTCTCCAAAGTCTGACTTTAATTGGTTTCCTTCTCCTACTCTCAAAGACACGGCTTCCAACTCTAATTGATCATATACCATAATCTGATGCACAAGCCCTGCAATTAGCTTACTCAAGGTAATAAGCAGTCCTAACAATTGGTACTTAATAGAACTATTTTTAAAACACTTTAATTAATGTTTAAGTTTAATCCTGAAATGGAGATAAGTGACGTCTCCCTCTCCAACATCAGGAAAAATCCAAGTTCCAAAGGTTTTCAGAGACAAGGGTCTAAAACTGTTTCTACCATTGTGTACTTTTTATTATTATTTTTAAGGCAGAGTAACGAGGGAGAAACAGAGAGAAAGGCATCTTCCATCTGCTGGTTCACTTGCCAAATGTTTGCATCAGCTGGGGCTGGGCCAGGGCCAAAGCCAGGAGCCCAAAACTCCATCTGGGTCTCCCATATGCGTAGCAGGGGCCCATGCACTTAGGCTGACTTTGTACATTAGCAAGGAGTTGGACTGGAAGTGGAGCAGCTGAGACTCACTTATATGGGCTGGTGGCATTGCAAGCTGCAGCTTAACCTGCTGCACCCAAACGCAGGTCCCAATGTGTACTATTAAGAAATCTGGCCTGCCACTTCCTTCCAAGTCTTGAGAAGAGGATAAGGGACCAGAAGGGGAGGGAAGGGAAGGGAAGAAAAAATGCTTTACTGGCTTTCTTTCAGTTTGGGGGAACCATGTTCTTCCTTACCTTAAGGGCACAAGCCCATGAAGTTCCCCTTCTAGAAGACTCTCTTGACCCCTCCTCTTTGACCTGACCAATCCCTACTCATCTTTAAGCTCCCAGTGAAAACATGGATGTGTCAGAAAATCCTCCACTGCTCCTGTGCCTCCCAACCACACACTTGGGTTAGGTCTCTCTGCTGAATCCTCCCATAGCTCTTGGTATTTCTTCTTTGTAGCACTCAGCAAGTCATGGTTTGTTGATGTCTGTCTTCCCCCAGTAGAAGCTAACCTTTATGGGGTAGTGACCACATCCATCTTATTTACTGCTCAATTCTCAGCACCTAGTAAGGTGAGTGATCAGGGGAACAAATGAAAGTATTTCATGCTACCGAAAGCATGATTCTAGAAACAGTCAAAAGAAAAGAATTTAAAAAGCTCTCTTATTCTTTCTCACTATAGGTATAGTCTTTGCTATTAGAAAGCAACTCATTTATACTGCCTGTTCTCAAACAGTTTTCTTCCCTATGGACGGAATGGCTTGAAACCAACATTTAATCCTCTGACACTATGAATCACCTCTTGACTTGAGACTAACAAAGCAGACCTTTCTGACCCCACCAGTATCACCAGCAGATTTCATGGTCTGCTGACATTGTCACATGAGCAACATCAAAAGTATTTATTTATTTAGAGGACCACCTTGAACTACAGTCTGGCTGTGAAGTCTGTTTTCAAAGAATATTCCTAGTTCAAGTTTTATAAACTTTACTAGTAGTGACACTTCCTGAAACTTTTTACTTCCTTTCATCCCTGTCCCCAAATCCCAGAATGAGCAAAGACAGAGGAGAAGGGGTATGCCTGGAAAGAAGTGTGACTGGAAACTGGTCCCTTGTCTGAATCCCACACCTCAGGTACAAAGTACTAGGAAGAAATTCATTACCAAGTGCCTACTATGCACGGGCCTATAAGTACTGCTGCTCATGTGTTTTGATCTCTAGTCCTATTTGGGAGAAGTTTTTCCTAATGCAGGTATCCCAAAGATTGGGTTGGGAGGTGATTTAAGATATATTATTAATTGTGATTACCTGTAATTATATAATAATAACTCATCAAACCATGATTTAGAACAATTTAGACTTTGTGTGATATACAGCTTCTTCAAAATTACAAAATTTTAAGCTGGTTTAAAATACAAGGAAATGGGATAGGCACTGTGGCACATTAGGTCAAGCTACCATTTGGGGTACCTGCATCCTGTATTGGACTGCCTGAGATCAACTCCCGCCTCTGCTTCTGATCCAGTTTTCTGCTAATGTGCCCAGGAGGCAGTAGATGATGGCCCAAGTTCTTGGGTTCCAGTCACCTCTGTGGGAGGCCTAGATGGAACATCTGGTTCCTGGTTTTACTTGGCCCCACCCTGGCTGTTGAGAGCATTTGGGGAAGTGAACCAGCAGATGGAAGTCTGCCTTTCAAATAAATAAATAAATCTTTAAAAAAACAAAACAATAGAGGGCCAGTTGTAGAGTAGCAGGTAAAGCCACCTCCTGTAGCGCCAGCATCCCACATGGGCTGCTCCACCTCCAATCCAGCTTCCTGTTAACGCACCTAGGAAAGCAGCAGAGGATGGCCCAAGTCCTTGGGCTCCTGCACTCACGTGGGAGACCTGGCAGAAGCTCCAGGATCCTGGCTTCGGCCTGGCTCAGTTGCATTTTTTCCTCTCTCTCTCCCCTTCTCTTCCTCCTCCTCTGTTTGTGATACTGGCATCCCATATTTTGGAGTCCCTGCTACTCTGCTCCAATTCAGCTTCCTGCTAATGGGTCTGGGAAGGCAGCAGCAGATGACCCAATGCTTGGGCCCTGCCACCCATGTGGGAGATCTGCATGGAATTTATGGAGTTCGTGGCTCCTGACTTCAGCCCAGCTCAGTCCTGGTCAATAAAGCCATTTGGGGAGTAAACCAGCAGATGGAAATCTCTTTCTGTCTTTGTCTGATATTCTGCCTTTTAAATAAATAAATCTTTAGATATATATATAGAGAGAGAGAGCAAGATAGATAGGTATGTAAATAACAGCAAAAAATGTGATGTAGACTATGAGTAAGAAAAGTTTGGAGCTGCTGGCCTTGGGCACCCTGCTTTGGCATGCCTGTTCGTCCTGGCTGAGCCTTCCACTGACAGTGCCTCTTCTCTGCTGCCACCAAGTGAACACCTGCTTACTATCAAGCTTTTCTGGAGTACCTTTTCCCCAGCTCCTAACACAGCCAGGTATTTATCATTTGTAGTTATTACATGTGTTTTCTTCATAGAGTCTCTGAATTCCTAGAGGGCAGGATAGATATCTTGATAATTACAGTAATAACAATAGTAATAATAATGATAATAGCTATATTTGCTTTTTGCACGTACAGTGTGCCAGATACTTTACTAGGTGCTTTACAGTTATTAAGTCCCACAATCATCACAACAATTCTATAATGTAGATGGCTACCATCACCTCCATTTTACAAAAGAGGAACCTGATGCAAAAACAGATTAAGTAATTTGTCCAAAGTCACACAGTAATAGGCAGGGCCAGGATTCAATCCCAGACAGTGTATAGTCAGAGTCCATGCTTTTAATCACTAAATAGGCTCCTCAACCTCAATAAATGTTGATTTGACTCAAAAGCTTAGCCAGTGTGACAAAGGGAGGTAAAAAATTCTATTCCCTTTCTGTAACAAGAGCAAAGGAAAGATTTTTTTTTGGTACCTTGATACAGATTACAATAACATTTTTTTAAAAGATTTATTTATTTTTAAGAGTTACAGAGAGAGGTAGAGCCAGAGAGAGATCTTCTATCCACTGGTTCACTCCCCAAATGACTGCAATGGCCAGAGCTGAGCTGATCTGAAGCCAGGAACCAAGAGCTTCTTCCGGGTCTCCCACATGGGTGCAGGGGCCCAAGAACTTGGGCCATCTTCTACTTCTTTGCCAGGGCATAGCAGGGAGCTAGATTGGAAGCAGAACAGCCAGGACTGGAACCGGCACCTATATGGGATGCTGGTGCTGCAGGCTAGGGCTTTAACCTGTTGCGCCACAGTGCCGGCCCCTACAATAACTTTTTATTTTTTTTTTCAGGCAGAGTGGATAGTGAGAGAGAGAGAGACAGAGAGAAAGGTCTTTCTTTACCGTTGGTTCACCCTCCAATGGCCACTGCGGCCAGCGCATCTCGCTGATCCGAAGCCAGGAGACAGGTGCTTCTCCTGGTCTCCCATGCGGGTGCAGGGCCCAAGCACTTGGGCCATCCTCCACTGCACTCCCGGGCCACAGCAGAGAGCTGGCCTGGAAGAGGGGCAACCAGGATAGAATCCGGCGCCCCAACCGGGACTAGAACCCGGTGTGCCGGTGCCGCAAGGCGGAGGATTAGCCTGTTAAGCCATGGTGCCGGCCCCTACAATAATGTTTTATAAGACTTCTCTCATATCAGAAGTTTCAAAAGAAACAGGAAAGTGAACAGGCAACCAACAGAATGGGAGAAATTACTTGCAAACTATGCAACTGATAAAATATTAATAACCAGAATCTACAAAGAGATCAAGAAACTCTACAACAACAAAACAACCCACTTAAGAGATGGGCCAAGTACTTAAACAGACATTTTTCAAAAGAGGAAATCCAAATGGCCAACAGACACATGAAAAAATGTTCAGGATCAGCAGTCAAGGAAATGCAAATCAAAGCCACAATGAGGTTTCACTTCACCCCAGTTAGAATGGCTTCCATATAGAAATCAATAAACAACAAATGCTAGTGAGGATGTGGGGAAAAAGGTACCCTAACCCACGGGTGGTGGGAATGTAAACTGGTAAAGCCACTATGGAAGACAGTTTGGAGATACCTCAGAAATCTGAATATAGCCCTACAATATGACGCAGCCATACCACTCCTCGGAATCTACCCAGGGGAAATTAAATTGGCAAATAAAAGAGCTATCTTCACCTCAATGTTTATTGCAGCTCAATTCACAATAGCTAAGACATGGAATCAACCTAAATGCCCATCAACGGAAGACTGGATAAAGAAAGTATGGGATATGTACTCTATGGAATACTACACAGTAGTAAAAAAAAAAAAAGATGAAATCTGGTCATTTGCAACAATATGCAGCAATCTGGAAAACATCATACTGAGCAACATAAGCCAGTCAGAAAGGTACAAATTTCATATGTTCTCCCTGATTTGTGACAACTAATTGAGCACCTAAAAGAAAGTAGAAGTGAAATGGACACTATGAGAATCAATAACTTGATCAGCCCTTGTCCTGACTGTCAAGGAACAGTTTGCTATTTTATTCTTTTTAGTATTTTCTTTTTCTACTTAATATTATTGGTTGATCTCTTTAATTAACACAGAATTATTCTGGTTTAAATCCAATTGAAAATTGATCCCTGTAAAAAATAAGAGTGGGAGCTGGCGCCGCGACTCAATAGGCTAATCCTCCGCCGTGCGGCGCCGGCACACCGTGTTCTAGTCCTGGTCGGGGCACCAATCCTGTCCCGGTTGCCTCTCTTCCAGGCCAGCTCTCTGCTGTGGCCAGGGAGTGCAGTGGAGGATGGCCCAAGTGCTTGGGCCCTGCACCCCATGGGAGACCAGGATAAGCACCTGGCTCCTGCCATCAGATCAGCGCGGTGCGCCGGCCGCAGCGCGCCTACCGCGGCGGCCATTGGAGGGTGAAACAACGGCAAAAAGGAAGACCATTCTCTCTCTCTCTCACTGTCCACTCTGCCTGTCAAAAATAAAATAAATAAATAAATAAATAAGAGTGGGAATAAGAGAGCGAGGAGATGAACAGTTCAGCATATGTTCCTATGGACTTACACTTAAGGGTAAAGCTAAAAACTTGCCATGGGACAACAAATCCCATTAAGTGGGCAGGTACTAATGCCATCTTACTAGTTAAAATGATCATTTTAAGTGCATAACTGGTCGTAAAGATAGGAATAAGTATCAAAGAGATCACATAAATAAGAACAAGTGTTGGGGCCGGTGCTGTGGTGCAGCAGGTTAATGCCCTGGCCTGAAGTGCCCACATCCCATATGGGCACTGGTTCTAGTCCTGGCTGCTCTTCTTCCAATCTAGCTCTCTGCTATGGCCTGGAATAGCAGTGGAAGATGGCCCAAGTGCTTGGGTCCCTGCACCCGCGTGGGAGACTGGGAGGAAGCTCCTGGCTCCTGGTTTCGGATCGGCACAGCTCCCGCTGTTGCGGCCATCTGGGGAGTGAACCATCAGACAGAAGACCTCTCTTTCTTTCTGCCTCTCTTCTCTCTGTGTGTAACTCTGAGTTTCAAACAAATAAATAAATCTTTAAAAAAAAAAAAAAAGATCAAGTGTCTGCTAATAACAACAGACAGAATTAAAAAGGAGAGCCTCAGAATCAGCCCTTAAGGCATTCGGATCTGGCTAAAAGGCCCATGAGAGCATTTCAGGCTTGAAATCCTGACACTTGGAAAGCCAAGACACTGTGATAAAAAAATGACCTACATAAAGGATCTCTGTGAGTGAGATCCCAGAGGAAAGAAGAGGCCATCAAAGAAGGAGGTGCCTTTCTCTGAAGGAAGGAGAGAACTTCCACTTTGATTATGGCCCTAAGTAAGGTCGAAGTTTGTGTATCAAAAGGCTTCCATAGCCTTTGAAGCTCAGGACAAGAGCCTTGGGTAATCACTGACATAATAAATAGGAGTGTCAATTGTTAAATCAACAACAGGAGTCACTGTGCAGTTGCTCCCCATGTAGGACATCTGTCCTTAAAGAGTTGTACTATGAGAATTAACGGTAAAAATAGTCTCCAAACAGTACTTTATACTTTCTGTGTCTGTGTGGGTACAAACTGTTGAAATCTTTACTTAGTACAGAATTGATCTTCTATATATAAAGATAATTAAAAATGAATCTTAATGAAGAATGGGATAGGAGAGGGAATAGGAGGTGGGATGGGAGTAGGGGTGGGAGGGTAGGTATGGGGGGAAGAACTGCTATATTCCAAAAGCTGTACCTATAAAATTTATATTTATTACATAAAAGCTTTCTAAAAAACAAACAGAAAAGACTTCTCATATTGGCTCCTGTTATCCTACAGATACCTTTAAAGGGGTTGTGACATTTGGCTGGACTGCTCTGCTTTTCTGTTCCTCACAGCAACCCTATCCCTTCTGACCCCAAAAGGAGCTAGGAGCTAACATCACAGAACAGACTCTTGGGCAGGAGTTCCTTACATTGCAACCACTCTGTAGGCCTTATTCTTCACTCCTAAGGACCCATCCATTCACTCAACATTTTCTGATTGCTTACCATATGCCAGGAACACATGGTTCTAGGGATAGAGTAATGAACAAGCACTGGGGTAGGTGCTTCGCACAGTAGTTAAGATGTTGTCTGGGCCAGCGCCGCGGCTCACTAGGCTAGTCCTCCACCTGCAGCGCTGGCACCCTGGGTTCTAGTCCTGGTTGGGGTGCCAGATTCTGTCCTGGTTGCTCCTCTTCCAGTCCAGCTCTCTGCTGTGGCCCAAAAAGTGCAGTGGAGGATGGCCCAGGTCCTCGGGCCCTGCACCCGCATGGGAGACCAGGAGGAAGCATCTGGCTCCTGGCTTTGGATGGGTGCAGCACGCCGGCCACAACGCACTGGCCATAGCGGCCACTTGGGGGGTGAACCAACGGAAAAAGGAAGACCTTTTTCTCTGTCTCTCTCTTTCTCTAACTCTGTCAAAAAAAAAAAAAAAAAAAAAAAAAAAAAAAAAAAAAGATATTGTCTGGGACTCTGCTCTGTATCCCACACCAGGGTGCCTGGGTTCAAGTCCCAGCTCTGTTACTGATTCAAGCTTTCTGTTAATTTGCACCTTGGAGGCCGCAGGTGATAGATCACAAGCAGTTGGATACCTCCTACCCACTCAGGAGACCCAGAGACTTCTTGGCTCAGCCTGAGCTGCTGCAGCTATTTGGAAAATAAACCAGAGGATGGAAGATCTCTTTCGACCTCCCTGCCTTTGAAATAAATAAAAACTAAAAAACAAAACACAAGCAGCCATGATCCCTGCACGCCTAGAACTTATAGTGGCAGAGGCAGATAACGTATACAAGAAAGAATTTTAGATGATGATACCTATTCTGAAAGAGTGAAACAAGAAGACAGCACAAATGAGCATAGATGGGAATTATTTTAGTTTGGATGGTCATCAACATTTGTGCTGAGTCCTGAATGATGTGAAGGAGCCTAATAATGGGAAGAGTGAAGGCGAGGGGCGTCCAGGAAGAAGGAGCAGTAGGAACAATGGCTCCAAGGCAGGAATCCACTTCAAAGATGAATGTGGCTGTTGCAAGAGCCTTTGGGGAAGAGGCAACAGGTCAATACAATCCAGCTCAGGCTGGGAAGGCAGATTTTTGGAGTTTATGAGCAAAAGGAAGACAGTGGCAGACTTTAAGCAAGTTGGAATAACATGGTGTGACTTACATCTTTTATTATTGCTTATTTGAGAAGCAAAAGAGAGAACTACACCATAACTACTCATGATTCTACCTCTCTTACAGATGGAGAAACACAAGTCTTGCCTAACACCACCTAATTAATTGACAGGAAAGTTGTGATCAAGGACTCAAAAAGCTACATGATTGTTTACCTGTCTGGCCAAAAGCTTTTATTTTGGCATCAGTAATAGGAACTCATAATGAACAATAATCAATTTAGAAAGAAACAACCTTTCACTCACTACTAAGAGTACAGTGAAAATATCTAAGGAGGCTCTGGGAACCTAGTACACCCAGGTATACCAGAGTATACCCAGGTACTCTGTGTATCCAGACCTACTTTTGCAGAAGGCCTTTATCTTCTAGTACCAAGGCCTCATCCCTGTCACGTTTTCCCCCACATTTGGAACAATCCTCCCCACCCCCGCCACATACCTCCGTAAAGTCCATCATAGCATGAACTCTTAGAAGTTTAACAGCAGACATGAAAATTCCCTTCCCCTAGATGAAATTTATAGAAGTATGACTCTGGTCTCAGGAATGCCAAAATTCCAAATGTTGGACTCTCATGAGGCTTTGCCTACTGCTGGAAGTGTTACAGTACAAACAAGAGAAGGGACAAAAAAGGCAAAAAGAATTAGCTGCTTTTCAAGGACTTCTCTCATGAAAGATCTGGCCCATCGTGGATTTTTTTTTCTCATCATAATTAATGCCTGTAATATAGTCAAATTTCTCTCCTCAATGCTTTATGATTCTTTAGGGGACTGTTGAGACCATTGTGAAATCTAACCAAACTGAATCAGTCTTACATCCTCATTGTGCACCAACAGTCATGTATCCTGTGTCCTGCTGCTCTATATCCTTAGATCTGGGACCCCTTTGTTGTCCTATGAATGCCCAGTTCACGTAACTGAGATTTTTTTTTTCTTGCCTATCTGCTGCCTCTCACCCTCTGGCTTCCATTACCTACAGGGGTGCCCCTTTCACCCTGACACTGGATCACTGCTCTGCTCTGTGCAGTGCTGGCATTTACCCCCATCATAACATTCACCCTACTCTACAGGAATTTTCTGTTTGACTTCCCTTTCTTTTTTCACTATGTGTGTATGTGGTAGAAGGTGATGGGAAGAAGGTTGGAACTGTATCTCATTCACTTCACTCCTAGGCCAGGCAGAGCTGCAGCATAAAAAAAAAACATAATAAATTGACACACATGAAGAATGGTCACCAGTATGTCCATTCTCATACTGAGAGATCCATGGTGGTATTTGGATCGGGTTTCCTAACTGAATATTCACAGCCAATTTAAAATACTAATCCCAATGATGTTTTCCAAAGCAGTGGGTAACAGGATAAAGAAGTGGAAACTCAGTGTTTTTTCAGGAGTGGGGAGGGACTTCTTAATTCTATCTAGGGCAGTCTAAGTTACAGTTATGATGTAACCCTTACTCTAAAGCTTTTTAAAGTCCAGTTAGGGTTGGTCCACTGGAGTGAAATGCTTTACAATGTTTCTGTGAAACTTTAAACACAGAAAAATGGGTTTTCATACATTTTTTAAAAGAATTTATTTATTTGAGAGGTAGAGCTACAGACAATGAGAAGGAGAGATAGAAAGATCTTTGGTCTGCTGGTTCACTCCCCAAATGGTTCCAATGGCTGGAGCTGCACCAATCTGATGCTAGGAGCCAGGAACCTCCTCCAAGTCTCCCACATGGGTACAGGGGCCCAAGGACCTTGGCCATCCTCCACTGCTTTCCCAGGCTATAGCAGAGAGCTGACTGGAAGAGGAGCAGCTGGGACTAGAACAAGCGCCCACAAGGGATGCCGGCGCCGCAGGCAGAGGATTAACCAAATGAGCCACAGCACCAGCCCCGATTGAAAAGCAATCACTTTGAGAAATAAGGTTCAGCTCCTTGCACCCAATTGATCATTAAGGTTAAAACAAACCCAGAAAATTTTAATTTAAAGCTTTTGTCATTCTGAAAACCTATAGGGAACTAAGATGCTAACTATAGGGAACCTATAGGGAACTAACTAAAGCACTCAGGCTTTCTTGTCCTGGATAGCAAAACAGAGGATGTTAGTCTGGGGTTTAGACGTTTACTTTTTTTTTCTTCATTTGTAAAAACTATCAGATGTAATACAAAAGAATGGATGTATGAGCTATGAGGGGACAAACCTGGGTTTGAATCCTGACTTCTTTCCATTGAGAAATTAGCAAATTATAAACTTCCCACACCTCAGTTTCTTGAAATTTAAAACCTTCTTCAAAGGGTTATAAGGATTATTCCTGAGATAATCCATGTAAAACATTTAGCATGAGTTCAGAGAGGCACAAGTTACCTGAATAGGAGGAAATAAAAGAGTAACAATGAAGCTTCTTTTATCTACTGTAAGCTTTGTCTGCAGAGAAAGGAAAAGAAATGTGTGGCCTGTTGGTGAATTTATTACTGTGTGCAAGTAATGGATTTTCCTAAAGCTGTTTCCCTCTGATCATTAATAATCCCTGTACAGTAAAGGGCTATTGTTCTTCAGTATGAGTAAATAACCCTGTTGGAGACACCGCTTATCTTCAGAGCACAGCTCATACTTCTTACTGGAAATATAATGCAGGTGCCAACACCAAAGGCATGATCAGGCTTTCCATCTTATTTTTCTTCCTTTATCTCTTACACCTTGTTTACCCTTCTAGATCTGTTATTGTCCCTACCTTTTGGCATACACCATACCCTATACAATATCATCCTACGGGGCCGAATAACCTTCAAGTGAATCTGCCCCCTCATATCCCTAGAATCCAAAAAGGGAAGTATAAGGCTACACGCTGTTTTGCAAACCTCATGATATGCTTACGTGGTATACTGAATCATACCACAGCTATTCTCTGAAGCAGCATCTTTTTACACAGAAAGTGACAAGAATGTGGTATGGCAGAGATAGAGTACAGGAAGAAGGTAGATCACATTTTAATTTTATTTAAGGAAAAAATTAGGTTAGATCTTATAATATGGAAAATTTTCAAACCAAAGGGCAGAAACAACTATCAGGGAGTAGGCATTGTGGCACAGTTGGGTTAAACTGTCACTTGGGACACTGCATCCTGTATCAGAGCGTCCCAGCTATGGCTAACTCAGCTTCCAATGCAGCTCCCTGCTAATGGACCTGGGAAGGCAACAGATGATGGCGCAAGTATTTGGGTTCCTGTCACTCGCGTAGGAGACCTGGACAGAGTTCCTGGCTCCTGGCTTCAGCCTAGCCCAGCCCCAACTGTTGCATGCATTTTTTTTTTTTTTTCCCGACAGGCAGAGTGGATAGTGAGAGAGAGACAGAGAGAAAGGTCTTTCTTTACCGTTGGTTCACCCTCCAATGGTCACTGCGGCCGGCACATCTTGCTGATCCGAAGCCAGGAGCCAGGTGCTTCTCCTGGTCTCCCATGCGGGTGCAGGGCCCAAGGACTTGGGCCATCCTCCACTGCCTTCCCAGGCCACAGCAGAGAGCTGGCCTGGAAGAGGGGCAACCAGGATAGAATCCGGCGCCCCAACCGGGACTAGAACTCGGTGTGCCAGCGCCGCAAGGCGGAGGATTAGCCTGTTAAGCCACGGCGCCGGCCTGTTGCATGCATTTGGTGAATGAATCAGCATGGCCCAGCCCTGGCTGTTGCATGTGCTGGGGGAGTGAACCAGCAGATGGAATCAATCTGTCTCTCCCCTTCTCTTTCATTCTGCCTTTCAAATAAATAAATAAGCTTGTGTAAAAACAGATTTAAAAGATAAGCATTAAAAAAAAAATGAAAACAAGTTTCAGTGTCTGAAAGACTTCTAAAATAACTATCCCAAACAAGATCAGAGGAGGCAGACTTACCCATTCTCATGATTCCCATAGATGTTCTTCAATTTACCATGGAGTTATGTCCCTAAAAATCCATTGCAAGTTGAAAATATTGTAAGCTGAAAATGTACTTAATACAACTACCTTACTGAACAGCCAGAACTTAGCTTAGAAACCCAGTGCAATGCAGTGCAGATTATTAGCTGTTCACACTCTGACGCTGCCACTGCCCAGCATCACCCAGGAAAAGACCAAAATGAGAAGTGTACTTTCCACTGAATGTATATCGCTTTCTCGCCTTTGTAAAGTCAAGAAATCCTAAGTTGAGCCATCTTAAGTTGGGAACTGCATGTATATGGTAACAGCACTGGCCCCCAACACAAGATGATACTTGTATGGGGGAACTCCAATAGGGCTATTATAACCAAGATTAGAAGTTATGAATAGAAATCAAGTAATGGGTCCCTCAATTCAAATGAAATGGAAGTATATGTTTCCTTCTCAGCATATTTTAGGAGACAACGACAAGGTAAGGATAAGGATTAGAGGTGGTGAAAACCAGTTACCAGAAGTAGGAGGCAGAGTTAGAGATGGAAGGGGCAGAAATATAGAAGACAAATGTTAAAGACCAACCAGTCATTCATTGATAACCCCGTAGCTGGGATCTTCAAGCCTTCCTAGCAACTAGGGAAATCAGAGAACACAAAACACTGAAGATGCTAATTCTGATCTGGGGCAGGTATTTTAGTCTAGTGGTTGAGGCCTTCATCCCATGCGGGAGTGACTGGGTTTGAGTCCCGGGTCTGCCAACCCCTCCCACCCCACCATTCCAGCTTCCTGCTAATGCACACCCTGTGAGGCAACAGGTGATGGCTCAAATAAATAGTTGGGGCCCTGACACCCACATGGGAGACTCAGGCTGAGTTTCTAGCTCCAGGATTCCTCTGGGCCAATCCCTTGATGGTGCAGGCATTTGGGGAGTGTACCAGCTGAGAAGATATGTCTGCCTCTGTAACTTTCAAATAAATAAATATATACACCTGCTTTGATACTTTCTCAAGTAATTGGATTAGGAAACTGACAAAAGGGCTTTGGTTCCAGTAGATACAGCTGGAGCTTTCTAGCTCCTGATCCTAGAGCCAACTACAAGTAACTGCACTTTGTTGCAGACTCTCTTCCCATTAAATAACAAATGCACCAGAGCTTCTTCCTAGCCAGTCCCTTGCGAGTAGGTGCAATGATTTTTCATTTTTACATATGAGGAATGATTAGCACCCACTGTATCTTCAATTCCTCCCATCCTGTGCTGACCAAAAGAAATGTAATGGACCGATTTTATGTCTGCCTTGTCTAACAGGGTAGACACTGATTACATGTAGTTACTGAATACTTGAAATATTATTAGTCTGTCTGAGAAACTTTTTAGTTAATAGTCGTATGTGACTGTGGTTATATATGGACCACACAGCTGTAGCCTAGGAATTGTAAATGAAATGCCTACAGGGGTCAGCCAGGTAAGTGGGAGGGGACACTTTGGCACACTTGGCATGTGCCACATAAAAAGGGGGAAGCAACTCTTCACCTCTAGCTGACTGCTGCTGTTAAGAACCTCTAGGAACCCTAGTCTGGTGGTGCCGGATTTCCCAAAGGAAACTGAAAATCTGGATTCTGATGTTCAATTCTTATTTATTTTTTTTAATTTATTTTGTTTAAAGAATACAACTTTATGCATTTAATATATACAGATTTGGGAATATGATGCTTCTTCCCCCCACCTCCCTCTCACCCATACTTCCGTCACTCTTCCTCCTCCCTCTTCATTTCTCTTCTAAAAATATTACTTATTTATTTGAAAGGCAGAATTACAGTGAGAGAGATTACATCCACTGGTTCGTTCCCCAAACAACCCTAATGGCCCATCTGGGCTGATCCAAAGCCAGGGGCCAGGAACTTCTTTGTTGTCTCCCACGTGGACACAAGGGCTCAAGTACTTAGGCCATCCTCTGCTGCCTTCCCAGGCACATTAGCGGAAAGCTGGAGGTGGAGCAGCCAGGACTCAAACTGGCACTCCAATACGAGATGCCATTTTTGCAAATGGTGGCTTAATCTGCTACACCACAATGCCAGCCCCACTGTCCAATTTTTAAATGTTGGCAAGTAAAAAACAAAACAAAACAAAACAAAAACAGAATCTAAGTCACTTTGTGGGCTGACCAGTATGTTTGCAGGTGGTAGCTGTCTTGCCAGTCTGCAACCTCCAATCTAGGACAACTCTTTCAATTCAAAAAGAAGGGGCTGGGCCTGGCGCTGTGGCTCACTTGGTTAATCCTTTGCCTGCAGCGCCGGCATCCCATATGGATGCCGGGTTCTAGTCCCGGTTGCTCCTCTCCCAGTCCAGCTCTCTGCTGTGGCCCGGGAAGGCAGTGGAGGATGGCCCAAATGCTTGGGCCCCTGCACCCGCATGGGAGACCAGGAGGAAGGCCCTGGCTCCTGGCTTTGGATTGGTACAGTGCCGGACGTAGCAGCCATGTGGGGGGTGAACCAACGGAAGGAAGACCTTTCTCACTGTCTGTAACTCTACCTGTCAAATAAATAAATTAAAAAATCTTAAAAAAAAAAAGAAGAGGCTTACCCAAGGCAAATCTGCTGGTCACTAGCTGGTCCAAAATTGAAACTCAGGTATTCTCATTATTCTTCTGATATCCTTTCTGCTATATTATTGACTATAATTAAGACTGTATTAGCAGCATGCCAGTAACAAGCCCCTTTGTCAGAAGGTATTAAAATTCCATGGCTGCTACCTTATGAACACAGTGTTCCTATCCAACCATAACCACATGCTAGGATGTATAGGCAAGGCTCTGTACTAGGAGTCATTTAGACACAAAGAAGAAATAGTCCACGGAGGAGATGGACATGCAAATATATATATATAAACAGGTTTTCTATAATGGACAGAAATTACCTGTTCAAAGCCCAAAACCACTGACTGCTGGGAGCAGGGAGGCAGGGAAGAGATTAGAGCCAAGCCTCAGAGGCTGAGTAAATGCTGGCAAGTGGGTGGATGAGCCTCATGGATTCTCAGGGTGGGTCCCGTTATGCCAGGTTATGGTGTGTGTGGAGGGGTGTTTCTTTCCTTTTATCTTTCATGTCTTGGCCAGGTTAAGAATCTCCCTTGCTGGCTTCCCCGTTCTGGGTAAAGGCTAAAGGTTAAGTGCCCCAAGGGGTTTAGGAACATTTTTTTCATCATCCTCTCCCTAGATGATCTTGGAATAAACTCTCATCTTCACTGGGGCTGTGACTTTTCCCCCCGACCAGCATACCCAACTTGACATCTTCATTTGGACTGCTAATAAACTTACCCAACTTAGTTTGTTCAAAATACAACTCCGGATCCAAACTATCTTCCTGTAGGAAGTCCTTGGTTCCTCCTTCTCCCAAACACTTCGCATCCAACTCGCACTACGTCCTGCAAGCTCTACCTCCAAAATTCATTCATTCTGAACCTAATTCTCCCCATTTCCACTGTGGGGACACTACTGTCACCTCTCCCTTAGCCTGCTGCAACAGCCCCTAACAAGTCAACTTCCACCCTTCTCCATCTAGAAGGCCAAGTAATATTTTTGAAAACGTAAACGAGGTAAGGTTAAAAAAAAAAAAAAAATCCTGCAGTAACACAAGGGCCAAGCGCTCGCCTTGGGCAAAAAGGCTCTAACCTATGAGCTCTGCCACGGCTTTCATCACAGAGCGCTGTGCCCCCTTCTGCTTCAGCCCCATGGCCTTAGCTGTCTCCTACCTTAAACTCCTTCCCATTGGCTCCCTTCTGCACCTAGAAAGCCCATTTCCTCTATTTGTGGCCTGCTCCGAACAGCCCTCGGCCCATCGTCTGTCCCGTCACCTGGTCTCGGAGGTCTGATCTACTTGCTAACTCCTGCACGCGCACTAGAAAGCACAATGCTTCCTTCAAGTTCTCACATCCGGCTCTCACTGTCCTGGAAGGCCTCCACTTCCCCACGGGGTCTTCTCGGGGTCTCGCTTCCCCAGTCACACGGACTGGCCCCGACCTCCTCCCACCACCTACACCTGCGAGTCCCAGAGATTCAACATAAAGCCTCAGAGAGACTGCAAGGCAGGCCTCCCCTTCCAGGCACGCGGGCCACTTGGTGTGGCAGGTTCCCGAGGCCAGCTGCGTGGACACCGAGCCGCCCCCGGCGAGGCTGGGGTCACACAAGCGCGTCTCCTAGCAACGCCGCACCCCCACCCCATCCCTGCTCCTGGGGAGCCAACCCCCTCCCCCCAGTCTCGGCGCCAGGAGTCCGCGTCTCCAGCCCTTGCACTCACTCTGCGTCAGCTCTGCCTTCCCCCACCCACAGAAGCGCGGCAGCCCCCGGCGGGCTGGGAGGAGGCGGTACCAGGAGCCTCGCGGAGCGGAGGCCGACGGAGCTAGGGCTGGTCCGGTAGGCCAGGCCGGGCGAGACCACCGGCGGACCTCTGTGGGAGCGCTCGTCCCAGGTCAGGAGTAGTGTGGAGCCTCCCTAAAACGTCAACTCCTACCCCGTTCTCCGCCCCAGCCAACAGTATAGCCAACCGCATCCTCTCCCTGTTCTCCCTCCACCCCTTTCGTAATCCTGCCCACCTCATTCCAGCCCCCCACAATGGTCCAGTCCAGCCCCTCCCACCTCCCCCGCCCAGTCGCTACGCCCTTGCCCTTACTTGGCGACGGCTTCGTACGTCCTCGCCGACGTCATGACGCGAGTTCCCACCCGCTCCCTCCCCGCCCCTCTCTCATTCTCCCTCCTGGAGCAGGCGGCCGGCGGGGTTACCGGAAGTGATGATGCAGGAGGCGATGGAGGGGGTGGGGCTTCGGGGCGGCAGCCGCCGGTGGGCCGCCGATGAAGAGGAGGCGGTGGCAGTGGTGGAAGAAGAGGCGGCGGCGGCGGGGGTAGGGATCCTGGAAACGCGAGCGGGGATGGTAGGTGGTTTGGACCCGCCGGGCCGCCGTCGTTTCCAGAAAGGGTTTGACTGGAGGAACCTCTGGAGCAGCTGTGAGTTTTGGGGGGGGGAGTTAAGAAAAAGGGGGGGCACTGAGAGATGAAGGGGCGGGGGTTGGGTTCCTTCGAGAAAGGGGGGGTTGGAAGGGGTGGAGTGGAAATCAGCGCCTTGTCTGGACTGGTCCCTCTGAAGGAAGAGGCTGTGAGGGGAGCCTGTGGCGTGTCAGCCGCAGGGCTCTGAGAACTTACCTACTGCCCCTGCTCCCCACCGCCAGCACCTCCCAGCCCGGGGCGTGGGGGTCTGAGGCCGGAGGTGCCCCGGAGCGGGTGCAGACTCTGGTCCTGAGTCCCGGCTAAGCGCTCTGAGGTAGGACCCCGCGGGGGAGGTGGTGGGTGACTCTCCAGCTCCCTCCGCCCTTACTGGCCTCCCCACCCCCATCCTTCTCTTTAATCGTTAACAGCCCTGGAATTAAGGGGCTCAGACCCGAAGGCCTTTCTGTGCACCTTTGCTACAAACGATAACCATCTGTGTCTGAGGTCATGGGGCTGGAGGCTTCGCCTGTATCCTGTATAGGAAGTGGGACGGGGTGACAAATGTATTGTTTTTTCCACTCTCCCCTCCTACTCCCCCCCACCCCTCATTTCCACTTTAATATTCCGTGGCTGAGTGACAATCGTGTGTGGGTTTTTTTTTTTTTTTCGTTTTTTCCTTACGGCGTTTAATACCTTGGTTACCTCTTTTGAATCTGGTGTTCAGCCTCTATCCCAGATCTTAACTGCAAGCTTTGTAATACTTGAGTTTCAGGCTGTGTCACATTGGGAGGACCTCTCCGTGTTACCCTGAGCATTTTCTTTCATGAGCAATCCTAAATGGCAGCATAGCCCAGGAATCAAGGTCCCTGGCTCTGAATAGTTTACGTGTGAGAAATTTACATGTTGTCAACTCTTTCCAAAATGATTTGATGTTAGGCTAATTCTGGATTTCTGTGTTTCTCTACACCCACACTTCATGATGCACTTCAGAGAACAGAAAACCCCATATTACTTTTTTGTTCCTACAATTGGACAATAGCTCTTTTATCGTTTTCTCCATATGTGTGTCTGGCACTCAAATCTTAAGTGACACATTCTACTTCTGCTCATTTTCATCCTATTTATTGATCTTTCTTTGTGTGTAGATGGTCTTAAATGAGGAGAGAATGTGATGTGTTTTAAAGAAGAATAACAGCTATGAAAAAATTGGGAAACACAAAGAGTGATTGGAAAGGAGGTCTCTTTGTTGATACTCTGTTGGTTTAAAAAAAAAAATCACCAAGTAGCGCTTCTCTAACACATCCTGTGCATAGATTTCAGAGTAAAGTGTGATGATTCTCATTTTAGTGTTAATGTGTTCTTTGAAAATACTCTCATGTGAAACTGTTTTCTAAAAAACTTTAAGAAACAGTGCCTAAATTTTAGGGGTCCTTTGTTTAGAAAGTGTCCATAAGTCTTCTTGACTGAGTTTGATATGCACATTCTAGGAAAATTATCATACGGGGTGTTGTTCTGATGCTAGAAAGAAAGTCCTGTCCTGTTTATCCATAGTTTTCAGGCCTGATAAAACAGTACTTAATGCCTTAATTGTACAAGTAGCTGTGTTTAGCTGTTTCACAGAAGTACAGTCAAAGAATGACTGCTATTCTCATCTTAATTGATTTGGAACCTAATTTGCCATTTAATAAAAAAAGTCCAAAATTCATTCATTTATTGACTGGTGACTAAGTACTTGCCAGGTTTTTAAGCACTTGGTGTACAAAGGTGTACACTGGCAAAAGATCTATGCTCTCATAGAGCTTAAATCAGAGTGGGGGTTGGGACAGATATAAAGATAAGCAAATATGATTTTGATTACGTGTTGAAAATAAGATTGATACAGAAAGTGTCTGACTGGGATGCAATCAAGGAAGACCTCTCAAAGGAAGTGACACTAAAACTGGGCTTCAAGTAAAAAGGATAAACCACCATGCAAAGATAAGGGGAGGAATCCTCCAGGTTCAGGGAACAGCTAGTTTTGAAACTGGCAGGAGTGAGCTTTGCAAGTTCCAGGGACTGGGAAGAAAGTGCTGGCCAGGCCACGATGAGATGTTCACTGGCCAGAGCTTAGTGAACAAAGAGGGTGGAGTGAAGAGACCAGACAGAGAGGTAGAGGCAGGGCTCAGAATTACCTAGGCAGACTAAGGGAAGAAAATAGAAAGTGATGCCCCTTTTTTAAATTTTATTGCCTTTTGTAAGATCTTATCACCTATTTTTGCATATGCTCTTGGACTACTGTGATTTTTAAAAGTCCCTGTTGAGAGTGGGAAAGGGGGAAGTAATGGGTCAGCCCTGTGTTTTCTAACAGACAGATCTCAAGCCATGTGTTTGAAAATTCACAGGAATGTTCAACTGAAGGCATCTTTTTTTTTTTTTTAAGTGTTTTGTCTCATATACTACTATATAAAATGGCATGGTGAGTACCCCAGATGTGTTCTAGCATCTCAATACTCCTTTGCTTCCAGCTCTGCATGAATTTAAAGTTGAAATTTGGGTAAAAGTACTAATAATATGCTCTTGTTGATATACAAATATGGCCATCAAGATCGAAGTTTCAAGTTGTTTTTTGGTAGAGAGGCAGAGTTTATGTTGCAATAGTTCCACTCTTGTCTGGTTCTCTCGATGACTAATAATACTCAGCTGAGGTGTTGGTTGGTGCTAAAAGTTCATTCAGTGGCTTTCATTAGATAATGACCATTGTGGGGCTCAATTCCACTATGTTGGCATCTTCGGGTTGGCATATAACCAAGGGGATTAACCTACTTTTGCCTCCGGTAGTCTGCTGCTTTTCAACCTCACCTTAACCAGATTGTCCACTTGAGAGTCTCAAGACTGCTTGATTTGGCCCTCTTGAGCCATATTGCAATGGGCTGAAACAGAAAGAATATGCTTTTGCCTTCTTTTGAACTCCACAACAGTGACTAGTGTGTTCTTTGAGTGAATTGGTCCTTTGAGCCAGGCAGTTGAGAGACTTAAATGTTGATTAGGCTGTTTTAGTAAACTCAGTTTAGAAATGCCAAATAAAATGTTTCATGTTTGGAAAGACAAATTAGAAATTGAGGATTTGTTGCCTGTTTTAGGTTTTAGTACTCTTAATGGTACCTGTAGATGAATTGTCAAAACCAACTTGAACAGAGATTTCTGGGCAGTCTTAGGGTCATGATGGGGATGAGGTAAAGCCTGGTACTGAATTACTTCATTTCAGCCTAAATGCAAACAGAAAGTCTTAGTTAGCAAGCAGATGACGAAAGTGAACAGCTAGAACCAGGCAAACAATTGACTCCACCCCCCACACTATAGAGTATTTCAGAAGAATGGAGAATAGATAGTGATGTTTGTGACCCAGGTTCAAGATTTTGGGCTTGACTGTATATGCTAGTGCTGGGCATAAAGTTCTCTACCCAGTGAGTTTTTAATCTGTCCACTATTCATCTTCATTTCAATGGTTTATTATAACTCCAGTATGAAAATATCCTGTAGGCTGAAATTTCAGCAGCCTGTTTGGAGACTGGTGACTGTTTTCTAATTTTTGAAAGGGGGTGGACGGGTAGGAGGGGACTTGAACACAGGGAGAAACCATTGATTCCCACATCAGCCATTAATTGTGTTTGGGGAAAGAATCCGCAAATTTAAGTAAATTTGGATTATTTGAGCTGGTCTTTTAATATAGAGTACCAGTGGACTTGCTTTTTCATTTTGACTTTTTTTTTTAATTTTTTTTTTTAATTTTTTGAATTTTGACTTGTTTTTAAGATTTATTTGAAAGCAGAGCATGCTTCCATCCACTGCTTCACTCTCCAAATGACTTCAACAACCAGGTCTGGGTCAGGCTATAGCCAGGAGCCAGAAACTCCCATGTGTATGTCAGGGGTCCAGGGATTTGCACTATTTATCACTGCTTTCCCAGGCTTATTAGCAGAGAGCTGGATTGGAAGTGAATCAGGTGGGACTCTTAACAGGCATTCTGGTATGGGATGCTGATTCACAAGCTGTGGCTTATCCTGCTGCACCACAACACTGACCCCACACTGGGGGCTTTTGAAGAAACTTCTGGAAAGTAGCCTGCCTGGAGAGCTGGTTGAAGCCACTTACTTTTGGAGTGTGGTTTTGCTTTGAGTTAGATGATTTAATCTGATTTTGTTACCGTTTTGATATATATGCTGCAATAAGGCGAGTTCATCATATATCGGCTGCCGATTGTTTTGAGGTGAAGAAGGGGTAACTCAGATTGAAACAATGGTAATTATGAGGTAACTTCTGTTTACTTTACAATTACTTCTTTGTGTCTGTTTGCAGATGTTGGTACCAGTAAACCAGGATCAGTTCTTCCTAATTGTTGGTACAGTGTTCTGAAACCTCTTTGCACAAGGGACCAGGGTTATTGGGTTAATGTCTTCAGCTCAATTCTAGTTGCACTGCTTCTTTTGTCTATTTTTCTTGGTGATAGTGGTCCTATTTCTATTTGGGGAGAGAAGGAGATAACCACAAGATTTGATCATTTAATTAGTGAATAATTATAAACTAGAATTTAACATATCAACATTACTGAAATAATGAGAGAAAGGATTGAAAGTGGCTCAGACTCTAATTCTTTGAGGTTGTGATTCGCTGAACAACGGAGAAAATGGCAGGGGAAAAAAATGCCAAATTGTCATCTTTAAATGTGTAAATGACGTAAATATTTTACATCAGAATAGGGAAGCTTAGTAAATCAGTCTTGAGGTGGTGATTAGCACTTTTTATGACAAAATAAGTCATCTCTGCCCAGCACCCAGATACCAACCTGATTGCATGGACAGGCAGGCATCATGTTGATGACTCCTGCTTCCTCAGGGCTTAGCCTTGTTTAGGAGTGTCCTTTGAGCTGTGCTGTGATGTTGGACGGAAGCTTAGATTGCATAGTTTTGGAAAGCATCATCTATTTTTCTTTTCTGCCCTGCTGGAGGGCTCACCCTCAAGACCTGGTGACTGGAAATAATTCTGTCACTGAGGCTGGTAGATCCAGATCAGATCTGATAACTGACAGGATCTCAAATAGCACCACTGCAGAGTGTGGGACTTTTCATTTTCTCAGAGTGTTTAGCATCTTATAGCCACTGCCCCCTCTCTCTGCCTATCAGTCCAAGAGACTGTGTATCAGAAAGACCTGCCCCCTTATTTAGTAGTATTTTGCTTTTGCCATGTCAAGCTACAGTTTAGTTACAGCTTTTAGCTAGCATTTATTCTTGAAGAATTTGGAATCTGTGTAGTGATTGCCTAAACTAAGTTGATGTGTGACTTATAATTTGATTCCGAACAAGACTAAAGTCATAGCATTTACATTATTGAATGCAGTTAGTTTCTTTTTCAATTTAGGAAGAAGCAAAATCTTAAGATTATATGATGGGATTTTATTATTTTAAGTGGACTTATTTGTTTGAAGGGCAGCATGAAAAAGAGAGCGGGAGAAATAGAGAAATATTCTATCCACTGGTTTACTCCCCAAATTCTCACAACAGCCAAGGCTGGGCCAGGCCGAAGCCAGAAGCCAGAAGCCAGGAACTCCATTATGGTCTCCCAGGGATCCAAACACTTTGGCTATCATCTGCTGCCTCTCAGAGTATGTATTAGCAGGAGACTGGGTCAGAGGCAGAGGGCCAGGGTAGCAGGTGAAGCTGCTGCCTGGCTCCCTCCTGGTAATGCATCTAGGAAAGCAGCAGGTGGCCCATGTTCTGGGGCCCCTGCCACCCATGTGGCAGCCCTGAATGAAGCTCCTGGCTTTGGCCTGGCCTAGCAGTGGCCATTGTGGCCATTTAAGGAGTGACCCAGCAGATGGAAGATTTTTTTTTTCTCTTTTTCTCTCACTATGTAACTCTGCTTTTCAAATTAAAAAAAAAAAAAAGAAAAGAAAAGAAAAAGACCCAATCCACTGCACCACAGCATCATCCTTGATAGGATGGTTTTGTTTTGTTTTTCAAGCTAAACTTCGAAGAGTCCTCTTAGGGGCCATGGCTGGAGTATGCTTGTAGCAGGGATGAAAGGGTTTTGCTTTCTTGCTTCACCCCACTGCTTTACTTTGCAAAAAATTACTATAATATTCTGTTACACACTGGGCTTCCCCATAACATTTCCGTTGAACAGAATGTTCTGAGACTGAAAACAGGTTGAAAAACAGTGATTTTAGTAAAGATCAGTAAACTTCTTTAAAGTTACAGAACAAGGTACAGACAGGTGCAGGACTAGAATCAAGCCTTCTTTGTTCTCAGTTGCATTGCGTCTCGAAACCAAGTGGATGTAGGCAGCCATTAGAGCTTAACTGAATCCTTGATGTTTGGTCCTCTATATTTCCTGGACTTCACTCGATTTTTAAAAAATATTTATTTTATTTATTTGAAGGACAGAGGGACAGAGAGAGGTCTTCCATCCACTGGTTCACTCCCCAAATGGCCACAACAGCTGGGGCTGGGCTGGGTTGAAGCCAGTAGCCAGGAGCTTCTTCTGGATCTCCCACGTGGGAGGAGGGGCCCAAGCACCTGGGCCATCTTTCACTGCTTTCCCAGGCACATTAGTAGGGAGCTATATTGGAAGTAGAGCAGCAGTGACTGGAACCGGCACGCATATGGGATGCTGGCGCGGCAGGCAGCGGCTTAAGCCACTACGCCACAGCGCCAGTCCCTCAAATATTTTGTTATGAACTATTAGTCTTTCAGAGATGAGTCCTTATAATGTGGCATATGTGAAGGGAAGTGATTTCATGGGTAATGGGGTGAGAGGCTCCTGGTTTTGCGCACGTTGTGGATATTTACAAGGAGAGCTGTTCTGTTCTCCTCACAGTACTTCTGGATGTGACCACATTACATTCAAATAGAGCTGAAGCTTTACCACTGTAAATTCTTGACATAAACTGATGGGTATGCTTTGGCAGGAGTGGGAAGCCTTTTTTCTGCCAAGGGCCATTTGGTTATTTATAACTTGATTCACGGGCCATACAAAATTATCAGCTTAAAAACTAGGCTGCTATAGATGTATTGAATTTCTTGGCATGGGCAGACCAAATGATTTTGCAGGCCTGATAGGACCTGGAAGTCTGACCTTCCCCACACCCATTTTAGGGAACACGTGTGCACATTGTTGAAAGGAACGGTACTTTTCCCAGAGAGCTGCCCTGGAATCTGAGCAGGAATACCCAGGTGTACCACTGATAGAACAGTTCTGAAACAACTTTGTGGAAATAACCGTGGACACACATTCCTCGTTTTTTGGTAATATCTGTGAAGAAATTTGCATTCAGTTAGGCACTTGCTTTACATCTGCTTGATGTGGGTGCTTTTTAAATGGGAGAGTGAGATTAGGAAGACGCTGTAGTGAGTGTCTGGACTCCAGCTGTGTGGGTCACAGGAGGCAGGATCAGGGACCTGCCAAAAGTCTCAGGTACTCTGAGGTATTTTTCCTCGGTAAGTGGAATTCAGAGTGAGGAGTGAGGTGGTGAATGTTGTTTATCCATTTTTAACAATGTTTTTATGGTTCTTTTTCCCATAGCAAATTAATTTACCTTTGAAATAATTAGTTACTTGTCCAGTCATTTGCTCAAAACAATTGATTATGGCTCATGCAGGAGGTAAGGAGGAAAGAAAAGTCTAAAGCATTAAGCGAGCTGGGTGGTTCAGTTGTGGGGGAGGATGACATGAAGGGGAGCAGGCCTTGGTTGGGGGAGGGGTAGCATGAAGGTGGGTCTTGTAGACTGGATGGAAGGAGTAAGAAACATACCCATCTGTGATCAAGCTGGAAAAGGGTGGAGAATGCTAACAATGACACTGAATGAGGAGCAGTGGGTGAAGAAGCAGCAGACCAACAAAACTGCCCAACTCCAGGGAACATCAGGTTCTAGATGGGGCATCAGAACCTGTGAGTTGGGCAGTGCAGTGACCCTGAGTCGGGGCCTGACTCTTACGTCCTCTCCTCCAGCTAGAAAGTGTGTTACTGGAGAGGCATACATACAGGGTCAGGGAAGTGGTTTGATGGGATTGGTCTTCAGAAGCTCACTGGGCTGCTTAGGGAGTGTTGCCTATCTTTTTTTTTTTTTTTTTTTTGTGCAGGGAAGGGGGACGTCTCTCACTCTTAGGGCTTTATTTTGACAAATCATAAGTTGGTAAACAGAGAAAGAATGTAATATGCTTGGGTCCATTAGTGTGTGGATTAGAATACTCTTGTTATTTAACAATATCCGTTATCCAAGGAGGACAGTTAGATGTAAACTCTTGAGGTAAAGCATGACATAAAAAAAAATCATTACTAAAACTGAAAAGAAAAATCATTTTTTACTTCACATTGCTGTAACATTCATGTTCTCTTTAGTGGGTCAAATTAGTTCTGTAGTCTTTCTTTTCAAAAAAATATTTTTATTGTCAGAAACTTCTGTATCTGCCCATAGAGTCTGATTTCCTACTATTGCTGAAAACAACACATGATGATTTAAATTGGTGTCAGGCCTAGATTTCATGATTAGATTAATCAGGGAGGTGGCTGTTATTAATCTGTGAAGTTGGTATTAATGTGAGCCTCTTTCTGATGTTATTAATTATATCAATCCAGCAGTTCTCTAACATCAACTCAGTGTCCAGCAATTCAGTTCTGACATTATCTAGGGCTAGCACAGACCCCACATTTCATGACTCATTCCCATAAGATTGACTCACTAAAGATGCCAGCACCCGGTATTGGGTATTTCCAAGTTACCCAGACTATAAATTCAGGGGTTCCCATGACCACCCTTCCTCCCAAGTTTAATAATTCACTAACATGATTCACAGAACTCAGGAAAGCAAGATATGTAGGATTAAAGTTAATTTAACTCGGGAATAGCCATATGGAAGAGATGTATAGGGCAGGGTGTGAGTTAGGGAGTGCAGAGGTCCATGCGCTTTCTGGGTGTGCCACCCTCCCAGCACATTAACCAACCGGAAGTTTTCCTAGCCTCATTGTTACAGAATTTTAATTGAGGTTTCATTATGTAGACATCACTGGTCATTGGTGATTGAACTCTGTCTTCAGTTGCCTCTTCCCTCCCTTTAGGTTAGAAGGTAGAGCTTAACGTCTAATCACATGTTTGGTCCTTCTGGCTTGGCCAGCCCCTCCCTTGAAACTAAGGGCCCACCCTGAAGTTACCTTGTTGGCATAAACCTGGGTGTGGTCCAAAGGGGCTCTTCATGAATAACAAAAGACTCTAATATTGGTCAGGAAATTCCAAAGGTTTTAGGAACTGTAGCAGGAACCAGGGACAAAGACCAAATATACATTTTTTATTATAACACATTAGTATTCCAATTTTGTGTCCTGTAAACAGTAATGGAGTACAGCTACCTAAAGTTGATTTAGATGGTAATTAACAGTGTGCATCTACTATTAATTGTTGGTATTTACTTGATGTCCAGATGCTGTGAATTGAATAGCTTCAGATTATGAGGAACAAACTCTTCAATAGGAAATGGCATTCCTAGAATGTGCTTTATTCTTGAACTTCACAGGTGCATGTGTTGTCGACCTCCCTAATGCAAGAAACAATTTAATAGGAAGTCAGATAGACAGACTAAATGTTATCTTTTCACACTGCTTTTACAAAGGTTCAGGTATACATACTGCACTGGTTAGGAGGCTTAGGCTGTAGATTCTTACAGTCTTGATTTGAGTCTGAACTTTACCACCTAGTTGCCCCTTTGCCTTGGAAGAGACAATTACCTGTTGGCTTTAGTTCTTTCATGTATTAAGTGAGGATAATCATAGTAAAGAGTTGTGAGGATTCAATAAGATATAGTTCATTTGAAGGACAAAGCATGGTGCCTGGTGTATAAATAAGCATTTAATGACATTTGCTATTATTAGCTACATGGCATACATAGTTAAGCTTACCTGGGTTGGTGATTCACCAGGGAGCAGGAGCAAAATCATTTTATTCCGCTCATATAGTCAGTGTATGGGACAGCGTATGAGACTGCTGGGCACAAAGTAGACACAAGTTATCCATCACTTGAAAATAAAACCTGCCCTCTGGGTATCTGGGAAATACAAAAGTGACTCTGTAATGGAAACTTCCAGTCTGTTTCCAAAGCTGACCTAAAACCCAGAGATGGAAAATCTTCCTCCTGAAACACTATAGAGCCTGTATTAGTCTAGCAGTGGGGACAAAGGCTAGGATACTGTTGGATCAAAAATTTGGAAACAGATCCAGGAGACATTTTTATCTTTGGCCATATGCCTTGAGGTTCAGTGATTTGGGCAAAACTACATGAGAATTTGGAAGAAAATATTTATTTCAGCCAGTCCAGATAATCTTTTAGTGTGTCAGCTGGCAAGTACCATGTTGTGTGTGTTGCTTCTCAGAGAAAGTGCAAAACCCAAATCCACATGCCAGGGGCTTACTGACTGCTTGAGGCTCACTTGGTGACATCGCTTGAGTCCAGGTCTCTCAATTCTCCCTGAAGCTCAACCATCTGGGTAGTCTACTCTGGTGAGAGAACCACTGGAGTAAGTCCTTGATGCTAGTGTAGACACTATCACCAGTTGCTGTGTGCCCTTGGGTAGGTCACATCCCTTTTTTGAGGTTAAGTCCTTAACTGTGTTATAAAGGATTTAGGACTCAATCACTGTTTCTCAAAATATGGATTTGAATACCAAGATTTATTCATTTGAAAGGCAGAGTGACAGAGAGGGAGAGACAGTGAGAAATCTTCCTTTGCTTGTTCACTCCCTAAATGTCTGCAACAGCTAGGGCTGGGCCATGCTGAAGCCAGTAGCTCCATCTTGGCCTCACAAGTGGTGGCAGAAACCCAGTGCTTAGGCCATCATCTGTCTCCCAGGAGCATTAGCAAGAAGGTAGATTGAATGAAATGATTTTCAGTGGTATATAAAGACTGCTTTTCATTTACTAGTCCTCTTTTTTTATGTGTATTAATGAAAGCAGCACTAGCATATAACATCTGTGACTCCATGAATAATGGTGCTGAGGATGACAGAGTACGTCTGACTTTTGAAGGAAAATTTGCATGAATAGTAGTTGGAATGGATATGTAAGATAATAAAGGTAGTATAGGAATGACTGAAGTTTCTAAGTTGTAAGACTCAATTCCAGTGCAGTGTCACACCTTACTGAATGAAGTCTTTGTGGTGATAAGTCAAATTTGAGCAAATTGACAAATGTGTATATTGCAAATATATAAATGAGCATATGATAGAATTACCCATAAGTGGTTGTCTAAAACTTAAAAATACAGACATTGATAGCAATTTCTTTTTAAACCACTTTTGTTTCCCATTTTACCTTTAACGGTTCATCCCTTTGACTTCTTGGGTGTTGGGACTCCCGGTGGTAGGAGTTTGGGTCTGACTGTTCTGTCTTGGGATGGAGGTTGGGGCGAGAAGAGCCTAATGCCTTAGCAGATTCAAGGCTGTGGGAGGGTGAGGTACTGTCCTTTCTCAAGAGCTGACCCACACATTACCTCTTGCTGGTAACTGCTTTGAAGGGACAGTGTGACATGTGCAGCAGGTAGTATTTTAAAATCTTATTTCATGCTCTGTTTTGTTGCTCGTAATTCAGCCTCATGGATGACTTGAGGAAAACAAGTAGTGGTAGAAATGACACAGACTATTGTGGGAGGTGCTTCATTTTCAGTAAAACCCCAGAATAAAACTGAAATCTCTATTGAGTAATAGAAGCCGAGAAAGCTGCTTTCAAAGGTAGTCTGTGGTTTCTTGAGGTTTTTTTTTTTTTTTTTTTTTAAGCCTTAATTACCTGAAATCCCTAGACATTTTCTGTGTATCTTAACACTATTATCTTTGATTATCTACATTTGGTGATTGGTCTATGTTCTGCAAGTGATTTTGTTTTCAATTAACTCAGTATAAGGACCATGGATCTGGTATATCTCCTTGTAATAAATTATTTAATGTTTCACATTGTAGTTTTTTAAAAATTGCTATAAAGATGGTTCCAAGTCCATTATCTTTTCTGTATGAAGTATCACTAGTCAAGATTATGTGAAAATAGATAGAGTTAAATGGTGACATTGCTGTAATCCAACATTTTTCTCCTACTCATTTTGTTAATGCATGGTGTTCTACTCTCAGATATTTCCCATCTGAAGTGGGATGCCTTAAGTCTTCATGCAGTGTTGATTTCGTTATTCATACTGTCATGTCTCCTGAGAGGTCATGACTTGTTGTTGGGCACTTTGGGAAAGGCAAAAAGCCTTTTACTCAAGGCTGTATTTTGCAGGATTAAAAATCTCTGTTCCTACTGTGATCTAATTCATTACATGTGGCATGCAGTGCTTTTTTTGAGGTCTAAGCAAACACCTTTCTCTTTGGATGTAAAAATCACAAGACCACCTCACTCCAGGTAGATATCAGGTTTCTCTCACAGTCCATTTCTTTGGTGTGGAAATTACTCATTATTTATAGATAATGACTGATGAGTCTGGATAAATTCTAAAAGGATATGGGCAGGGGCTGTGACATTTGCCCTTGGTTTGCAGACTGGGTTTTGCAAAAACTAGAATGGTGTGTTTGTTTCCTTCTCTTCTTAAGAAATTGCCATTGGATCGATATGTCTTGGTTAAGATTTCTTGTGGGTAGCAGGGCTTTTAAAGATGAGAGCCACATAAAAGAATATTCTTTTCTAGTCATACAGGTAATTATCTCCATAGCGTTGTAATCTCCATAAAAGTATAAGCATTCAAGACCACACATTTTAAAAATGTTATAACTGAGTTAGAAGGAAAGATGTCACTAACATGATTATAGAATTCAATACATTTTCAGACCATTCTTTTTTTTTTTTTTAAAGATTTATTTATTTATTTGAAAGAGTTACGAAGAGAGATATCTTCTATCTACTGGTTCCCTCCCTAGATGTCCACATCAGCCAGGGCTGAAGCCAGGAGGCTGGAACTCCATCCAGGTCTCCCACATGGGTGGTAGGGCAATCTTTCACTGCTTTTCCCAGGCCAGGAGCTGGATTTGAAGTGGAGCAGCCAGATCTAGACCGGCACCCATATGGGATGCTGGCATGGCAGACCATGGTTTAACCCACTATACCATAACACTGGTCCCAAGAGCCATTCTTAACATATTGCCAGCACTACTTATTGTTGTCTTCTCATGGTAGAATAACCTTTCATTTCATCTGGAATCTTTTCACCTCTAAAATAGAGCCCTTTCACGATGTTGGAAAGTTGACCTCTCATGGTGACTTCAAGTAAACAAATAAAAGTATTTAATTGAAGACTTAATCTTTAACTCCCACTTTAGAACCTCCCTAGTCAGAGTGGGCTTTTGGCCTAGTAGTTAAGAGGCCAACAGACTGTTTGGGTTCAAAGTCTGACTCTGGCTTCTCACTCCAGCTTCTGTTACTGCAGGGATCCTAGCAGGCAATGGTGATGGTTCAAGTGATTGGGTTCCTGCCACCCACGTGGGAAACCTGGCTTAAGATCTTAGCTTCTGGGGCTGGCACCACGGCATAGTAGGCTAAGTAAGCCTCCACCTGTGGCGCCAGCATCCATTATGGAGGCTGGTTTGTGTCCCTGCTGCTCCTCTTCTGAGTTCTTTGCTGTGGCCTAGGAAAGCAGTGGAAGATGGCCCAAGTGCTTGGGCCCCTGCACCCATGTGAGAGACCCAGAAGCTCCTGGGTCCTGGCTTCTGATCAGCCCAGCTCCAGCTGTTGTAGCCATTTGGGGAGTGAACCAGTGGATGGAGGACCTCTTTTTGTCTCTCCCTTCTCTATAACTTTGCCTCTCAAATAAATAAATAAATTTTTAAAAAGAAAAAATACTGAGAAAGGGGTAAGATAGTTAGAACTTAATTACATATGTATTTGTGTGTGCATTTGGTTAGGATATAAAATTGTATTTCTCACTGAAGGTTGCAGTTACAGTTTGAAAGCTAATGATCTACTTCAAGTTCCCATTTCTTAGTGGCTGAAAGGTGAATATGCAACAAAACAACAACAAAAAGTCATTTATAGTAGAGTGTTGTTTTTCTGAAAGAGGCAGCTTAAACCTCTGTACTTTTTTTTTTTTTGTAAAGATTTATTTATTTACTTGAAGCAGAGTTACAGAGAGAGAGAGAGAGAAAGTTCTTCCATCCTCTGGTTTACTCCCCAAATGGCCACAAGGGTTGGAAATTTGCCCATCTGAAGCCAGGAACCAAGAACTTCTTCCGGGTCTCCCACATGGGCAGGGAACCCAAGCTCTTGGGCCATCTTCTACTGCTTTCCCAGGCCATCAACAGGGAGCCAGATCAGAAGTGGAGCAGCCGGGACTCGAACTGGTACCCATACAAGATGCCAGCACTGCATTTGGGGGCTTAACCTACTGTGCCACAGCGCCGGCCCCAACCTCTATACTTTTGAAAATTGGCCTTGAAAAGCATATCCTTAATATTGAGAAAGTAAAACACAGGTTTGAATTTAAGTTACTGACATTTGTGCCTCAATTTCCTTATCTGTAACATGGTGATGATGATAATAACACTTCCTGGGATATTATTGTTGGATTGTTGTATAGGTGTTTATAAAAATGTTTTGAAGGTGCCTAGAAATAGTAAACCTTAGATGAGTGCTTCTGGACATTATTATGTCAGAGTGGCTAGCACTGTGCATATAGATAGATTTGTGTAGTGCACTAGATACATGGTAGGTACTTGGTTTTCATTGGACTCTTTAGAAAGTGTGACTTAGATGCAGATGGCCCCTTTGATGCCATCTTATACACTCCCTGCTTTCTGGGAGTTTCCAAGCTAAGGTGCTGTCACTAAAACAATAACATCCTTTCTTTCTTCTGTTATTTTTTTGTATTTGAGTGTTTGCTTGGGAGCCATGACTGTGTTCCATAGGAGTACATAATGTATAATGCTTTGGAGGCTTGCTCAAGTTGTCAAATTAGACACTTAAAAATTCAGTCAGAAAAAGTTACTAGGGGAAAATTAATATTTCCTTTCTTGTTCTTAAAAATATATTTTCTTGGCCTAGAAGAAACATATTATCGAAAATTTTTGTAGTCATTGAATTGACTTCTCTTGCCATGAGTAGTTGATGTCAGCAAACTGATTTGCAGTGAGACAGATGACTGCGTTTGCTGAGCATTGGTGGGTAATGATTCTTCCATTTTGATAAGTCTGCTGGCAATACTGAATTGTAACCTGGGTGAATAGGAGTTAATCCTGGCTGCCTGGCAAAAGTGGATTTGTTATATAATTTATGGTACCCAGAAGCCCTTTTGGGAAACCTTTATTATCATTATCATGACAGTATCCATCTAGATCTGAAGATTAATTTTTGTTGTTTTCATCTAGTTCCCTCAGAGTGATTCTCATAACTGAAGAGGTAGCAACTTGCTGTTAAATACCTGCATTTGCTTTGACACAAACTATGTTCATCAAGAATGGGCATTGGAAATCCAGAAATGCTTCAGTTAGATTTATTAATAGTGTAGAAGTTTTTTTCCCCTCCTATTAAACTGATTTAACTTCTGAAAAATGAGTCATATTCAGAGTTTTAAACATTTCCTCTTTGACTCGTCTCAGAAAAGGTTTGTTAATGCTTCTGTCTTTATGAATTGCTGCTGCAGTTCACTTGTGTCAGTCCTGCCACTGCTGAAGTAAACCCAGGAGGAGTGTCAGTTTGGTTTTCCATCACCTGACACAAGTGGACTTAATTTTGTCATTGGTGGATGTCCACTGTTAAAAAGCCTGTACTACTTTTTATGACTCACTGAGAAGTCATGTGGTGGTGTGATCCCCCATCCCCAGCCACCAGCGCTTAAGCTTGTAATTTTCAATGTATTGTGTTAAAACAAACTTCTAATTCTGGCCATTTTTCTTTTCAATTTTAGACCTAAAATTGGGAGCTCTATTTTTGTAAAACAGTCTCCTAGAAAAGTCAGCAGTGTTGCTATTCTCTCTGTACCCCAAATATCATAACTGGGCCTGGGGGCGGGGAGAGCTGGCTGTTTCACATGGGTAAGCAGAGTGTGTGGGCCTGCCAGCCAGCGGAGGTGGAATCTGCTCTTTGATTTCCTGGCAAGTATGTCTGGCTTTGGAGGCCCTGTTGAGGACTTTGGTGTTGACCTTTTTCATGCCTTCAGTGCAACATAGTGAACCCATTGTCTCCACTGGAGAAGTGGAGGACCTTTATTGCTCCCATTTCTTACCCTCTTTGACAAGGTGCATAGTTTAACCCTCAGAAATAAAAGCAACTGTATCATAAATGAGTTTTAGTAAGTATCACAGTGGTATAACATATCACCAGAAGTTTAAAACTGGCTCTAGGTCCTTCATGCTTTAAGTGGTTAAAACCCTATTTAAGGGCCGGTACCACGGCTCACTAGGCTAATCCTCCGCCTGCGGCACCGGCACCCCAGGTTCTAGTCCCAGTCGGGACACCGGATTCTGTCCCGGTTGCTCCTCTTCCAGGCCAGCTCTCTGCTGTGGCCCGGGAGTGCAGTGGAGGATGGCCCAGGTCCTTGGGCCCTGCACCCGCACGGGAGACCAGGAGAAGCACCTGGCTCCTGGCTTCAGATCAGCATGGTGCGCCGGCCGCAGCACGCCGGCCGCAGCGGCCATTGGAGGGTGAACCAATGGAAAAGAAAGACCTTTCTCTCTGTCTCTCTCTCTTACTGTCCACTCTGCCTGTCAAAAACAAACAAACAAACAAACAAACACTATTAAAGCAAGTGGTATGCAGTATTCAAAAAAGCTGTTGGCTTTTGCTCTTCCACCTCCAAACTTCTTATGTAGGATGCCTTTATGAGATGGCGTACACATAGTTCAGATCAGCCCCGAAGGTGCTGAGCCTTCCTAGAGTTTCAGCCAACCCTCGAACTTACACCCTTCCTAAAAAGAGGCAGGAATGATTTCCATTAACAATGTGAATTTTTTCCAAGTAACTGAGATGCAGGTCGAAGAGAGACATGACTGATTGAACATCTGCCTATTTCAGCCTCAGATGTCTGGCTTTTGAGGTGAAAATCAGTTTGTGAAGCGAGGAGAGAGTTAGCTGTGTACTGTGTCTGAGAAGCTGTGTTTGTAGCACACTGTCTGAGAAACTGAAGAGGTAGGGAGTAGTTGGAGCAATGAAACAATTGCTTCCTTCCTGTTCTCTCTGTAGGTGGTAGGGTGCTGGGAATGGAGGGGTCTAAGAGAAGCTGGACCTTAAGAACCACTCTTGAGAGGTGAAACTGAGTTCTGCATCCTTAGGACTCAGCTGCCTTTACTGTTGAGTATTTGTAGCATCATCATTTAATTAAACTGGTATAAATAGCTAACGTGCATTGAATACGAACTGCTGGGAAAAGTATTAAGCTTATTAAATTCTTCATTTATTCAATCATGAATTAATACTTTTAATAGTGATACACTAGTGCCTTGTACAGAGGGCATGTTCAGTTATCTGTCTGTGATTAGCATTCATTCAACACATATTTATCAACCCCTTGCTATCTGCTAGCTTAGGTGCACAAGATTAAAGTAGTGAAGAAGACTGGTCAGGGGTCGCCGGCTGCAGTGCCGGCATCCCATATGGGCATCGGTTCAAGTCCCAGTGCTCCACTTCCGATCTAGCTCTCTGCCATGGCCTGGGAAAGCGGTAGAAGATGGCCAAGTGCTTGGGCCCCTGTACCCATGTGGGAGACCCGGAAGAAGATCCTGGCTCCTGGCTTCGGATCGGTGCATCTGAGGGATGAACCAGTGGATGGAAGACCTCTCTCTCCGTGCCTCTCCTTCTCTGTGTACCTCTGACTTTCAAATAAATAAATTAATCTTTAAAAAAAAAAAAAAGGTAAAATCGTTGCTAGTAGAGGATACAGATGATAAGTAAGTTATCAAACAAGAATTCAGGGAATAGGCCGGCGCCGCGGCTCACTAGGCTAATCCTCCGCCTTGCGGCGCCGGCACACCGGGTTCTAGTCCCGGTCGGGGCACCGATCCTGTCCCGGTTGCCCCTCTTCCAGGCCAGCTCTCTGCTGTGGCCAGGGAGTGCAGTGGAGGATGGCCCAGGTCCTTGGGCCCTGCACCCCATGGGAGACCAGGAGAAGCACCTGGCTCCTGCCATCGGATCAGCGCGCCAACCGCGGCGGCCGCAGCGCGCCAACCGCGGCGGCCATTGGAGGGTGAACCAACGGCAAAAGGAAGACCTTTCTCTCTGTCTCTCTCTCTCACTGTCCACTCTGCCTGTCAAAAAAAAAAAAAAAAAAAAAAAGAATTCAGGGAATAGTATACTCTGTGAAGAAATAAAATAGTGTGCTGTATTCAAGTGAAATGACACTTAGATTGGACAGGAAACATCTCAGCATTTGAACTGAGACGCATCTGATGTGAGGGAGACTTTTATTCTTCACAATGATATTCTAAGTTTTCTAGTTTTCAAGTGAGAAATGTGAGGCTGTAATATCTGGGCAACAGGTTTTTGAATGAAGGGATTGAATGTAGTTATGATACAAGCAAAATGCTTAGGGTTATGAAAAGTGTGTGATTCCACTGACGATATTCTGGAGCCCATAGCTATCTTTAGATTTTTCAACATAGTGATTTCCAAAAGCTTATGCTGCTGCTACTTTATTTTAACATTTTCTCATATTGTATATTTTTAAGTAGAGCCTAACTGCTAGTTTTAATAGATAGCATTGCACTATCCATTAGGTAGTGACAGTTTTGTCAGGTCACATTGGTGGGAAGTGGGCAGGAATTGTCAGTTGTACTTCTCAATGCCTGTAACGCCATGATGCCTGCCATCAGGTATGGAGCTTTATTCTTGATTAAATTAGTCTGTTTATCTTTGTGCCTCAGTGTAATTTGGGGCTACATGCTATACAAGCATTTGTGAAATTAAGTAATGGTTTTAAAGAAAAGTATAGTGTACACTTTGAGCCTTAAATTTCAACCTGCTAGGAACGTATTTCCAATAAAGACACCTAAGTATGAACATTTCCTGTCACTGTCTTCGAAACCTGAACACTTTGTAAATTGGTTCTTTAGTACTTAAAATCAAAGAGAAATTGTTTCAGTGGTGGAATTGAAACCAAGAGGGTAGCCAAGTTCTGGTCAGATCTGGTCTTTCAGTTTCATAGGATGTGGTTTATATCAAATGCCTGTTTCGGCTGGAAAATTGATCATGTTACTGCACAGAGAAAGACTTCCAGGAGCTCTTGTTTTATAGCCTTTCACATGGTACCTGAGTACTGGAAGGTTACTTCCTGGGTACGTGAAGATGACAGAGAATATTTCCAAAATGGAATAAAGCAGCTTCGGGGACTCTGGTCTCTCTGCTTGAACCAGGATTGGGGGAAAAGTTGCAATCTTTTTAGCTTGTTATTCATGTTGTCTTTTAAACAGCATCTTAACGGTCCACCCAGTTGTAATGAAATTTGGCAGCTTTTATAAGTTTGGATCATTGGATCCTGTTAATGTATTGGGTTGAAGCTGTATCCTGGTGAGTTGGCCCAGGACCATGAATCAAAACACTTAGATATTAGATTGTCTCTTTCTTTGCTCTGTGAGTAGAAGAGATCCAAATGGCCTGGCTTTGCCTATCATTCGTGGCAGAGAACCTAACATCTGGCTTAGGCAAGAGGGAATTTAGTGGTTCACATATCTGAAGGGCTGGCTTTGATCTTGATTCTATAGGAGGTACAATTGGATTCACAATGCAAATAGTGCTTTTAAATCTTAGTTTCTCTTTGTCTCTTGTTGCTGCTTTCCACTTGGTGATTTTGGTCTTGAGTTCTGAATGTACTTGAGCCAAGATCTGTCTGATAAGAAAAGACTATTTGGGATCAGTGCTGTGGCACAGTGGATTAAGTCACTGTCTGCAGAGCTGGCATCCCATATGGGCATTGGTTTGAGTCTGGCTGGTCCACTTCTGATCCAGCTCCCTGCTAATGCACCTGGGAAAGCAGTGGAAGATGGCCCAAGTGATTGGGCTCCTGCACCCACGTGGGAGACCTGGATGAAGCTCATGGCTTCTGGCTTTGGCCTGGCCCAGCCCTGGTCATTGTGGACACTTGGGGAATAAACCAGTGGATGGAAGATCTCTCTCTTTCTCCCCCTGTCTTGCTGTAACTCTGACTTTCAAATAAATACGTATTTTAAAAAAATTAAAAACTATTTAAGCTTCTCAGTGACCCCTTGATAGACATTTTTGTTTTCGTTAGAGGCTCTTTCGGGTAGGATGACTATAATATCTCCAAGCTCCGGTATTCTCTGAGATACACTCTCACTGGCAAAGGTCACGTGCATACCCTTGTTTCAGTCATTGAAACCAGGGGCATATGAGGCTTTGGTGGACCTGAGTCACATGTTCCCATTAAAACCTGCCTAGCCATGTGGCCAAGAGTGATAGAGACAGATCTACTAGTGAAAATTGGATCATCATTTGATGCTGAGGAGGCAGACCAGTCTGTTACAAGCAGTACCATCCTTTGAGCCAGTCTGTAGCATGAGAGCCTATATGATTAGGCCTAGGGGCTAAATCTAGCCCATTTACTGTTTCTGGGGGTTCCACAGTTCCCTGTGTCTGCTCCCTGGGCATATGATTCACTCAGATTCTGGCTAGCCCTTAGGCCAGACCCTTCTAACCCAATGGTAAACCTTGGTGAGGGGATTATTCATTAGACCTTAAAGTAAGCATCATCTTTTTCTGTTTTTTGGGGGAATGGGGGCTGAAGATGGGCTTGGGTAGTGAATTTAATCTTCTTTTGAAAAATAAATTGAGATATAATATAAGAGATCCTTGTGATTAATCTTGTTTCTGCACTACCACCACCCCACAGTTAACAACACTTTCTTAGTCTTTGGACTCACAGTGAAGTAAGTGGCCTCTTTATTTACCTGCTTTCTATCCTCCTTTGGCAGTTTGATATTTTTGTTAATTATAATATCTTACGAGTTTTGATTAAGGACTTTTTTTTAAAAAAAGAAAATGAATTAGTGTTGAAAGAAATACATACCTCAATACACTGCCAGAATAAGTTGACACTACCTTTTTTGGAAATCAGATTGATTTTATATATTTTTTTAAGAAAATAATTATGTGTGCTATTAGCTGTATTTTCTGTTTATTACACCAGTGTTATTTATAGTAGTGAACTATTGGAAGCTCCATGTCCAGCAATATGAGATTAAATGGGCAAATTGTAGTACTCTCACTCAGTGGAAGACTTAGCTGGCTATTAAAGATTTTTTTTTTTTAAGATTTATTTGAAAGTCAGAGTTACACAGAGAGAGGAGAGGCAGAGAGGGAAAGAGAGGTCTTCCATCTGATGGTTCACTCCCCAATTGGCCGGAGCTGCACTGACCTGAAGCCAGAACCCAGGAGCTTCTTCCAGGTCTTCCATGTAGGTGCAGGGGCCCAAGGACTTGGGCCATCTTCTCCTGCTTTCCCAGGCCATAGCAGAGAGCTGAGTCAGAAGTGGAGCAGCCGGATCTTGAACTGGCACCCATATGGGATGTCAGTGCTTCAGGCCAGGGCATTAACCTGCTGTGCCACAACACCAGCCCCATATTAAAGATGTTTTAACACAGAGAAACTGAACCTCTTTCTCACCCCTGCAGTATAGGTCCAAATTTTTGACAGATTGAATATTAGTATTTAAATAGCCTATGGGTTACATGAAATGGCTGGAGCATTAGTGATGTTACCAACACTAGATATTACCCATTGAATTGTTGCTTTTTAAAAAACATTTTAAGAGAAGGGAAGATTTTTATGAAAATATTCAATGGAAAAGTTTGCAAAATAGGATGTATAATATGATTCCTATTTTGTTTAAAATTTATGTAAATAATATGCACCTATATGTATTTCTGTGTACCTTCATATGTGGATTAAAAAGATAGACCCCCAGATGTTCACTGTAGATGATGGAATTACTACTTGACTGTTTTTTTTTTTTTTGACAGGCAGAGTGGATAGTGAGAGAGAGAGAGAAGTGGATAGTGAGAGAGAGAGAGAGAGAGACAGAGAGAAAGGTCTTCCTTTTTGCCGTTGGTTCACCCTCCAATGGCCGCTGCGGCCGGCGCATCGCGCTGATCTGAAGCCAGGAGCCAGGTGCTTTTCCTGGTCTCCCATGGGGGTGCAGGGTCCAAGCACTTGGGCCATCCTCCACTGCCTTCCCGGGCCATAGCAGAGAGCTGGCCTGGAAGAGGGGCAACCGGGATAGAATCTGGCGCCCCGACTGGGACTAGAACCCGGTGTGCCGGCGCCGCAAGGCGGAGGATTAGCCTGTTAAGCCAGGGCGCCGGCTGTTGACTGTTTTTTCTTTATGTTGCTCTATATTTTCTAAACTTCACAGAATAACTGTGTAATACTTTTGAATTTTGCAGCAGGAAAGAAAGTGCTGGTGGCCTCACTTTTCTGACCAGGTTGCTGATGTGGTTGAAAGCAAGAATTATTTTATCGGACAGCTCTTTTCAATTCCCCTTCCTGTCTGCTGTATTAGCAGTCAGCTTCCATCATGGAGCTCTAGGAAAAAACTGATAAATGTGGTCCTAATGGATTTAGATTTTTTTTTTTAAAGAATTAAGAAATTGATTAGCTGCTATGTGATGACTCTGAGGCCTGCCTAGAGGCCATGTGGCTCTAGAAACCGGGTCTGTACATTTGTGGTCATTTAGGTACCCCTTTAAAACATTTGGATGCAGTCATTCATCATTTTTATTTTGGTTTCCTTCCTCTTCTTTTGGCTCATTTCACAATTTCCTTTCTTGCTTTTTACTTAGATGCAAAAATCTAACCTATTCCGTGTAAACTATTTTTCAGTCAGTTGCTCACTACTAAACTCTTCAAAAGGTGACTCAAAATCGAACAGTTGACGTAGCAATTGGGTGTTTGAGGACCCATCAGTCATAATCGGGTAAACTTCTGGAGTGGCTGGTACCCATATGCTAACTGGAAAGCAGGGGATTAGTGCCTAATCAGTGGTTTGCCTTCGGTGGGTTCTAACGAGACTGTATCCCAAGGAAGAAAACAAGCTGCAGGCATACCAGAGATGAGTCTAGCAGACATGCTTCATTTGTAGTATAGAGCCACGGAGTACAAGTCCAAGATGGGCCTGTGATGGGGAAACTTGCTGAAAAAGCTGGTGCAGGGACAAAAAGCTGCCAGCCTAGAAACCTGATGCTCCTTAATGATGCCCCTTGTGCACGTAAGTGGGCAGTCAGACTTGCCCAGATCAGTGGTGATAGCAAAAAGTATTTCTGTTGTGGATCAGTGGAATGTTAAGGCCCTTTTTGGTTGTTTGGCGTCATCTGGGATTAAACATAAAGTTAAGTTCTGGAATTCAGAGACCAAAAATGCTTTATTATTTGGCATTTGGAAACTTTATAATAGTACATGTGTGTTGGCCTGGTTGTATTTGGCAAATAATATTTGTTCTAGCCAACTCACACTGGCCTCAGTCCCTCAGTCCCCAGGTACATTCATACCGTCTTGCATTGCTAAACGATGGGGACACATTCTTTTTTTTTTTTTTTTTTGACAGGCAGAGTGGACAGTGAGAGAGAGACAGAGAGAGAGAAAGGTCTTCCTTTGCCGTTGGTTCACCCTCCAATGGCCGCCGCGGTTGGCGCGCTGCGGCCAGCACACCGTGCTGATCTGATGGCAGGAGCCAGGTGCTTCTCCTGGTCTCCCATGGGGTGCAAGGCCCAAGCACTTGGGCCATCCTCCACTGCCTTCCCGGGCCACAGCAGAGAGATGGCCTGGAAGAGGGGCAACCGGGACAGAATCCGGCGCCCCGACTGGGACTAGAACCCAGTGTGCCAGCGCTGCAGGCGGAGGATTAGCCTGTTGAGCCACGGCGCCGGCCGATGGGGACACATTCTGAGCAGTGTGTCGCTAAGCAGTCTTGTCATTGCACGAACATCAGAGTGTGCATACACAAAGCTAGATGGTACAGGTCATTCATGCCAGGAAGCCTCTTGATGCAATAAACAGACATGGCAGAAAACAGATGTGTGAGACTGCTGCTGGCTACACATGGCATGCTTTTTTACAGTAAATCTAGAGGGAGTACACTCTAAAATAATGTTTTTTGAAAGTACATAGTCATTTGTTGTCATTATCAGGTATTATGTACTATGCATAATTATATGTGCTAGACTTTTATCCAACTAGCAGTAAAGTAGGTTTGTTTACACCAGCATCACCACAAACAGTGGAATAATGCCTTGCACCGAGATGTTATGAAGGTTCCAGTCACTGGGTAATAGGAGGTTTTCAGCGTTTAGGGACCACTGATGTATATGTGGCCCTTCATTAACAAAAACATCATTTTGTAGCACGTGACTGTTTATGAATGACGCAAATTAAGTAACAGTGGGAATACTTCAAAAATGAAATAAATTACTTTGTGCTGAGCTGGCTGGTCTTAATTATGTGATTTAAGATTATTTTACGGAAATATAACCAGTTGGATTATTTTCTTTTTAAAAAAAGTTTCCTCTTTCTTCCCTTCTTCCCTTCATCCCTCTTCTTTTGCACTTTTGAAATTGGTTGAGTAGAAATTCATGTGTCCCTACCCAATCCTGACTGGACCCACTGTCTTAGCTTGCTGCCGTGGTACTTTTTAGGACAAAAAGTCTTTTTAAAGCATGAAAATAGAAGCAGACGGGTCTCATTTGCTTTGGCCAAAGGAACAGCTTTTCCTCCCAAGTAGCTCTGCGTAAGACTTAATCTCCAAAGGTGATCTTTTAAGTTCCAAATGACAGCAGCAACTTCACATTTTATTAAAGTACTCTGGATTTCAATCTTTTTTTGTTATTGTTGCAAGTTTACTTTCTAGGAAGTAGTTTACAAATGGACACCCCATTTTTCTTCATTTCTCTGGGCCTTCCTGTGTCTGCTGCTGCCAGGTGGGATCCAGGAGCTCTGTGGTCTTGGCGTGGGACTCCCTGGAAGATCATTTCTGCCATTACAAAGCTGTTGTAGCCTTTCGCTGCTGTAGAAAAGCTGAGGGATCCCTGTACTCATGTTCTCTGGCTTTTGGGTGTCTGGCATATACAGTAAGAAATAAAAACATACACCCAGCTAGTTCTTCCAGGTGTTTAGATGAAAGCTAAAAAGTTAGGTTTCTTTTTGTTAATATGTAGAAACAGCAGCATCTGTCAGTGGCTTCTGGCTGCTGGATGAGAACAGAGTGGAAGAGTGGTTTGGATTGGTCCTGCCTGTCAGGGAGGTCTCAGCGTAGATCTTAGCAGCCTTGCTGACACTGTTTGGTGGTGCTAGCATTTGCCTCCTGTTTTTTAGCTCTTCCTTCTGTAAGACTGTTCACCGGGTGACAGGGCTTCCCATCAGCAGCCAACACAGCATTCTTGTGAGCAGGCTCCCTGGCCCAACCAGCTGCAGCAAAGAGCCAGCTTGCTCTGGTCTGTTTTCCATATGTCAAGGCCTATTGCTGATCCTGCAGGGATCAAACTTAAGATTATTAGGGAAGGCTGCAAAACCAGTTACCTGTCACCCATTGCTCAGACTGGAGAAGGCCTGCTTTCTCTCTTTTGGACTTGGCTCTGATGGGCGGAGACAAAGTGTTCTTAAAAAGGTTGCAGATTTAGAGTTTGAATAAAGTAGGTTAAAAATGTGAAGGTAGGGGCCGGCGCTGTGGCATAGCTGGTAAAGCCACGGCCTGCAGTGCCGGCATCCCATATGGGCACCGGTTCGAGTCCTGGCTGCTCCACTTCCAATCCAGCTCTCTGCTATGGCTTGGGAAAGCAGTAGAAGATGGCCCCCAAGTCCTTGGGCCCCTGTACCCACATGGGAGACCCAGAAGAAGCTCCTGGCTTCAGATCGGCGCAGCTCTGGCCGTTGCAGCCACCTGGGAAGTGAATCAGCAGATGGAAGACCTTTCTCTGCCTCTCCTTCTCTCTCCATGTAACTCTTTCAGATAAATAAATAAATATTTTTTAAAAAATGTTAAGGAAGTCCCAGAAAATTTGGTCTGGAAAAACCAATCCAGACCCCTCACTTTAATGCTGGGGTCAGAGAAACTGATAGTGGATAAATGACTTGCTTAAGGGCACACTCAGCTTAGGGACATGCCAGGTGAGAACTGAAGGCATTCTGGGAATTCACTCTGTTCCCATTCACTAGTGGACTGAGACATTGCTAAATTTTTTTTTTCCTCTTGGAGTATCATCATCCCATTAGGAGCCGTGTATATCCTGGCACATCGTAGCAAAAAGCAGTAGTGAGGCTTTGATGGAGCATGGACAATTAGAGTCAAACTGCTTGGACTTGAAGCCAAAACTTTTCTTCATAGACTGGCCATGGAACCTCTTTTAAACTCAATTTACTTCCTCCCTGTTTAAAATGAAAATTTCATTATCTTCCTGATTGAGTGACAGTTCTTGTCAATTCCCTCAATAAATATATGTAATGATTTTTTTAAAAAGATTTAATTTTATTTATTTGAGAGAGAGTTACAGACAGAGAGGGAGAGACAGAGAAAAAAGTCTTCCATCTGCTGCTTCACTCCCCCAAATGGCCACAATGGCTGGAGCTGAGCCCATGTGAAGCCAGGAGCCAGGCGCTTCTTCCAGGTCTCCCACAGGGGTGCAAGGGCCCAAGTGCCTTGGCCATCTTCCACAGCTTTCCCAGGCCATAGCAGAGAGCTGGATAGGAAGAGGAGCAGCCGGGACACGAACTGGTGCCCATATGGGATGCCAGCGCCACAGGCAGAAGCTTAGCTTACTACACCACAGTGCTGGCCCCTGTAATGATTTTTAACATACTGGCTCTCTTCCTGCTTTCTTCTCTTCCATGATATGCCGTTTAAGGACCTGTACAAGTCCTACTTTCCCTGAAACCTTCCCATATAAAGTCTTCCAGAGTGGTTTGACTTCCTAGTCCCACTTCTGTTTCCTAACTTAGGAGAGCTCTAACAGCCCATTTCTCCGGCTTGGGGGCTTTGAAAATGATGATGATGCATATGAAGATGTAGCCCCAGGATCCCCTAGTTCTGGTTTCTCTTCCTCAGTCCCTCTCATCTCTTCTTTCCATAGTGAAAATTCACCCTTCTCTCGCCAGGTCTCAGTGTGGGCTAGCCTTCCATGGTAGTTTTGCTCCCTCAGAGGCAATTCTGTCAGCAGTTGAGAGTGAAGCCCTATGACAGAATTATGCCTGCACAGCACTGCCCAAGACATTGGAGTGGCTTCCTGATCGATCCCTAGCCGGAGCTAGAGCACTCCTAGGGACCACAGCCTCTGGAATTGCCCCTTGGGCCAGCAAGGCCTACTCCAGACCTACAGCCAGAGGGCAGTGAGGCCCATCCACGGGAGTAGCAGCCACAGCTGGCACAGAGGAGCTGTGAGGAGGAGGCAGAAGCAGTTGGGCCTGAGATTGAGGGAGAAAACCTGGAGGCTGCTCTGTCTAGCATAAGCTCAGCGGAGTTACTGGCTTTGATTTTGCCGCTTAAACACCCAAAGCTGTAAGTGCCTGGAAGTAGGATTCTCAGGTTTGTGATATGTGTGTGTATTTGCTTTTTATTTTTTGTTTTGTTTTGCTTTCCTTTCTTCCCAACCCTCCTTGTCCTTGGCTCCAGTTAACCCATTTGTGTTCCATGGTTGAAACAGGAGCAGAAGGCCGTTGCCGTGGCTCAACAGGCTGATCCTCTGCCTAGCGGCACTGGCACACCGGGTTCTAGTCCTGGTCGGGGCGCCAGATTCTGTCCCGGTTGCCCCTCTTCCAGGCCAGCTCTCTGCTGTGGCCCGGGAAGGCAGTGGAGGATGGCCCAAGTGCTTGGGCCCTGCACCCGCATGGGAGACCAGGAGAAGCACCTGGCTGCTGCCTTCGGATCAGCGCGGTGCGCTGGCCGCGGCGGCCATTGGAGGGTGAACCAACGGCAAAGGAAGACCTTTCTCTCTCTCTGTCTCTCTCTCACTGTCCACTCTGCCTGTCAAAAAAAAAGAAAAGAAAAGAAAAGAAAAAGAAACAGGAGCAGAGTCACTTGTGAACAGGAGCGCTACTGCTGGGCATACTTGAGTTACCACGGCAGATCTGGGCTGCTGCTGAAAGAGCACCGTTCCATAAGGGAGGCTGATGCTGTCACCAACTTTGTGGTAATAACAGTAGCTATTACAGAGGCAAACATTTAACATACACTTTTGTGAAAGCCAAGTACCTGGAATGTCTCAGTCTACCCAACAGTGCTTTGAGGTACGGCTGCCCTGTTTTAGTCATAAGCCGATAGAGTTCCTTGGTGCCAGCATCGGGATTCAAATCCTAGTTTGCCTGAGCTCATTCTCTTAATTACTCTGCTTCTATTTTCTCCCTCCCAAGACAGGTTCCTGAACCTCCCTGTGCCTCCATTTATTTTGCTGTAATTAGGGGTAATTACTTCACAGAGCTATGTTTATATATAGCTATTATAATGTGCTAACAAATGCAAAGTGGTACTCATTAGTAACAATGGTCTGTTACTGCTGAAATTTGGCTCTGGGGGGCCCACACAGTGCTACAGCCATGAGGCTGTCTACGTCCCAGCCAGCAGTGATAGGAAGGGGGACCTACTAACTTAGGCCGACCATTAGATGAGTGTAACTGAATAGAAAACTAGAAATCCTGGTTTCTTCTTTCAAACCTGCATAGCTGGAAATAAATGGAAGGGGAAGGAATTTGGAACTGGCTGAAAGCCCGCCCCAGGTTAGAGACAGCAAAAACCCTACTCTGTTTGATTCAGTCAGTCAAAAGGAAACCCCGTCCTGTGGAGAATCTCATCCTGCAGGTATTTCTGGGCCGTGGTGTTTTTGTCTGGGGTCACTGCTGTGGTGTAAGAAACTTTGAACAAGACCTGGGCTGCTGACTCAAGGCAGGGATAGGAGTCCTATCTGGGTCTGAGGAGACTGAGGCCTGGAACCACTGTTCACATGGGACAAGCTAGGACGTCCAACTGGCCACTCAGCTGCTAGTAATCATAGTAATAGGTTTCATAGCAGGTGTCTTCTGTTAGAAGAACAGTAGATATTAAATATATTTTATTGCCTTTCCTAACTAAATCCTTAACAGTTCTGTGAAGCAGATACCATTTCTGCAGATTGAGGAAATTCAAGCTTCATCAGGGTTACATGGCCAGTGGCAGAGCTGGACTTCAATTTCTAAAATAGAGCTGTGGACCAAAACACAGGGGTTCAGACATCTGGACTAATTCTGGTTGGAACTGAGCCCAAGGCCATCTTGGCTGGATCGTGCAGCAGAGATGGCCTAGGAGAGGACAGTGGGTTCTTGAGCCGCAGGCACAGATCATGCAGCTCCCTTTGCTGTGGCTGATGTAGGAGTTGCTGTAGCGTCACATCTAAACTCAGTGCCCATTCTTCTGTGTGCTTTCCCCAGGTACCCTGTTGGAAGTGAATTCATCAGTGTAGTGGTAAAGGTCATGGTTTCTTGAGCCAGATTACTAGGTTCTGTTGGTTACATGATCTAGGGTAACTTACTTTTGAGTCTCAGTTTCCCTGTCTTTAAATGTGGGTGTGATATGGATATATGAGTTAAAGTGCTTAGCATAGTGCCTGGTATCACAGCAAGTGCTCAATAATTGATGGCTGCTATTATTAGCCATTAGCCAACAGCTAGTGATGCAGGAAGACCTTCAACTTTAAAACACTTAAAGTGCTTCCAGCCTGGAACAGAAGTCTGGGGACTGTGATTGAGACTGGGAAAAGCTCTGGAAGCAAAAGTGTTTTTCCCAGAGAAGAGGGTAGACCCAGAAGAAGGGAGCTCACAGGGCAGTGACCAGGGACCATACTCACACCAGATATGAAAATATTTCCTCTGGCTTTAAACCAGCACACGTTCAGCTGCAATGAGAGCGCCTTTCCGAGAGAGCTCAGAATGGAAGGATCCAGCCTTCTGGCACTTGCTGATTGATCATCTGTCAGTGTTGATGTTCCCCTCCTTTTTCTCATCTGTTAAAAGCCTTCAGGTTTCGGCTGGTTCTGCCATGTCAGGTCATCAGAAGATGCTCTTACATGGAGGGCTGGTTGGGTGAATGAGATTAAGGGCCTCTTTGGAAGCCCATCTGTTCTGTCCCTACCTGAAGGCCTGGATGCCAGGATTTGGAGGAAGCTGCTATAATGAAGCATCTGTCCAGGGTGGCTGGGGTTGAGTAGCCTGGGATAGGTGGGTCAGATGGAGGCCAGGAAATCCTCTTATCTCGCTGAGTGCCTGTGCCTCCCTCAGCAGCAGGAGCTGAGCAGCAAACCCTGATGAGTCAGCGAGGCTGGGAATTAGAGTTGCCAGTCTGTGAGCATGTGGGGTTTGTGTAAGTTTGGGCCTTTTGTTTGTTTCAGCACTCTAGTCTTTAGAAACACAAATCTGGAAACCAGACCCTCCACATGCTATAGTCCTTCTTGTTTTGAGATAATTCAGCTCGAACAGTTGCTTCCCTTGTATGATGGTCTACCAAGAATTAACCCCTTGCCTTTTGATATTTTAATAGGTTGTGCTTATGGCCTGTTCGCTATAATCTTAAAGCATAGAAGGACTTTTAAAAAAACGTAACTTGGGTATGTCATTTTCTACACTAAAAGCTCTTCAAAGACTTTCAGTAAGTTTTTAAAGCCTAAGTGAAACTGCAGGTCTTTGGGAGGCATGTATGGGCATGTCTTTTTGTCATTTATTCTCTCTCAGGGTGGAGAGCAGACACGCCCTGATACGATTAGTCTCCAGGAACTACAGTGCTCTTCCCTCTTAAATTTGTGCACCTAGAAGTCACCCTAGAATTCCTCCTGAAGATAACCCCCAAATCTACCCAGGTGCTATTTAAAGGAAGCTTTTTTTAGGCAAAGTTTAAAGTTCCGGCCTTTCATAAACAACAGCCTTTTGCCCCAGTGCCAGTTCTCTTAAGAGCTTGAATTTAGATCTTGAGGGTCCATGAAAGCTCCCTACAACTGGGGAGGCCCGTGTGGGACTGACATAGATTTTTGTCTGGCATTTGCTTTCCTTGCTGTCCTGGCTCCTAGTCCACATTTCTCTTAACATTTTTGGTGGATACCATTATTGTAGTAGCTGGAAAAATTTTCTAAGTACAGGTTGAGTATCCCTTACCTGAATGGTAAGACCCAAATATGTTAAGAAATTTCAGATTTTTCCAGATTCTGGAGCATTGCATTATACATAATGAGATAGATGTCTTGGAGATGGGACCCAAAACTAAACATGAAATTGATTTGTGTTTCATATACTCCCTATATACATAGGTTTAAGTTAATTTTATACAACATTTTAAGTAATTTTGTATGTGAAATAAAGTTTCATGGTAGGGAAGTTTCCACTTGTGGCATCAAGTCAGCCCTCAAAATGTTTCAGATTCTTTAGTATTTTGGATTTTTGGAATAAGGATGTACAACCTACACTATTAAAAATGGATTTCCTAGCAAACTATTTGAAAGTAAGAATGAATCCTGGAAGTTGCCATTGTTAATGGTGGGTTAAGTTGTTATGAAGGATGCCTGGATCCCAGAGTGCTGGTTCTGAGTCCTAGCATCTCTGCTTCTGATCCAGCTTCCTCCTAATGCATCCTGGGAGGCAGCATATGGTGGTTTAAGTGCTTGGGCTCTTTCCACCCATGGAGAGACCTGGATGGACTTCTAGGTTCCTGGCTTTGGCCTGGCCCAGTGTGGTTGTTGTGGGCATTTGAGGAGTGAACCAGCGCATGGAAGATCTCTGTATCTCTGTCTCTATTGCCATTTAAGTAGATAAAAATAAACATGTAAGAAAAAAAGGAGTCCTGGATAGACAGGGTAGTCTTAGAGAAATTACATTACCTTTAGGTCCCTTTCTGATGTGGGTGGCAGGGACCCAAGCACTGACGCCATCATCTGCTGCCTCCCAAGATGCAGTAGCAGGAGGCTGGATCAGAAACTGAGTAGCTAGGACTCCAATATGGAATGTGGGCCTCCCAAGCAGTGGCTTATCCTTTTGCATCACAATTCCTCCCCCCCATATCCTACCATTTTTAGAAGATTGTATTTAGACAAATCAGTCCTTTAGAGCAGAGACACATACCCCATTAGAAGCCTGCTAGGACTGTCATGTTTAATGAGAACTTGGCTTGCATTCTGTACAGCCTCACTAAAGACATAAAAGGGAGGGAATGAAAAAAGAAGCTCCTAGGAGACTTTGCTTGGAGTACAGGGATGGTGGATGGCTTCCGTAGCTGAGCGAAGAAAGGTCCTTACACCTGCTGTGTGGGATAGGCCCAGAAAGAGATCTGGAGAGATCAGGGATGAATTTTACTTTGATGTTTGGCTGGGCCCTTGTTCCCAGGCCTGACACTGCAAATCCCTTACCTCATTGTTAGGCCATTGTTTTTTTGTTTTTTGTTTTGGACAGGCAGAGTGGACAGTGAGAAAGAGAGAGACAGAGAGAAAGGTCTTCCTTTGCCGTTGGTTCACCCTCCAATGGCCGCCGCAGCCGGTGCAGCACACTGATCCGAAGGCAGGAGCCAGGTGCTTCTCCTGGTCTCCCATGGGGTACAGGGCCCAAGGGCCCAAGCACTTGGGCCATCTTCCACTGCACTCCCGGGCCACAGCAGAGAGCTGGCCTGGAAGAGGGGCAACCGGGACAGAATCCAGCGCCCCAACCGGGACTAGAACCCGGTGTGCCGGCGTGGCAAGGCGGAGGATTAGCCTGTTGAGCCACGGCGCTGGCCCATGTTAGGCCATTGTGAGACCCTATAGTTGTTTTGGGTATGGCCACTCCCTCCCTCCATTAATCCTATGTATGGAAAAAGAAAATCTGAGCGTGTTGGTGTTAGAAACTAGAAAATAAACCTTATATTTGTACCCTCTGGCTTAATCCAGGTCCACATAAAATTTTTACATGATGATGAATTGGCAAGACAGATTTCCTCTGGAATATTTGTCAGAACTGTGGTCTTTGATGTGTTCTGCACATGAATCAGCTTCTTTGTAACCTATGTTACCTTAAGAATTTTAGGAATTTCCCATATTGGTTTTCCATATGTGCCATAGCCACTGCTTTTCCAAGGCAAGTTACAGAGCTGGCTTATCAGGCAGGTGATCTCCCTTCATTCCTTGTTGGCTCATTGAAACGCAGTGGTCCCCAGTAAGCAGTCCCCAGAGGGTGTTGCCCATGCCCATGCCCTGTGTTCAAGAGGTGACTGCTTTCCAATTTCCTCCCAGGTTGGCTGGCTCCTCTGGCTGATGGCATGTTGAAGTACATGGGCCAGCGGCAGCGAGGGCATCCATTCCAGAGGGGGCCGCTTTAGAGGCCAGGCCACCAGCACCATGGGCCAGTGTGTCACCAAGTGCAAGAATCCCTCATCAACCTTGGGCAGCAAGAATGGAGACCGGGACTCCAGCAGCAAATCACACAGCAGGCGAGGTGCAGGCCACCGTGACGAACAGGTGCCACCTTGTGGCAAGCCAGGTGGGGATATCCTCGTCAATGGGACCAAGAAGGCGGAGGCTGCCACTGAGATCTGCCAGTTGCCAACGTCCTCGGGAGATGCTGGGAGGGAGTCCAAGTCCAATGCTGAGGAGTCTTCCTTGCAGAGGTTGGAAGAACTGTTCAGGCGCTACAAGGACGAGCGGGAGGATGCAATTTTGGAAGAAGGCATGGAACGCTTTTGCAATGACCTATGTGTCGACCCCACGGAATTTCGAGTGCTGCTCTTGGCTTGGAAGTTCCAGGCTGCTACCATGTGCAAATTCACCAGGTTAGTTACAAATACTTCATGTTACCAGGTGAGCCGAGGAGGAAACAGAGCAATGTTGGGCAGGAGTGCTCAGCTAGGATAACTGGGTCAGCTGCATGGGGTTTGGGGAAGGGAAAATCCTTGTGTTCTGACCAGTTTCTCAAAAGCTGTTAAGTTTTGAGCTGAGTTGTGTTCCTGATCCAGAGAAGGCCTCCCCCTGCCACCTCCCTCCCAAGACTCCTCTGAGGGTTTAAAAAAATATGTGCCTGACTCTATAGCAGACCCACTCAATAGGAATCTTGAGGTACTTGAGAATTCACTGTCTGTCTGTCATGTGGCAGGTGCTGTGTGTGCCAGTACAGTGAGAACCTCCGGGGATGTGCCTCTGCCGCACTGTGAGCCCAGTTGTCCCTTCTCATCCTTACCGTATTGCCCTCAGCCAGACCTGTATGAAACAAGGACAGGTGGCCCAGTTATCAAGCAGTAGTTTGCATGTTGTTGTGGTCTTACATCCCTGTAGAAGTTGCTTGCGGGTGAAGACATGACAGGGTCACCCCAAGGGGTGGTTTGCTGAGCACAGGTTATGAGACCTGACTTTCTAGTTTATATGCCCCCAGGTAGCTCACCCTCCAGACCTGGACTCCCTAATCTCGGTGGGTACAGCAGTCCCAGAGAGGAAGATCCGGTGTGAAACCGTGCTGTCAGCTGAAAGTGTTACAAAGATGTTCAATATGTGGACGCAAGTTTTGTTTTTTAATAGCACAGCTTTTATCTCTGGTGGCAGACTTAAATTTCATCCTGAATCTTGGGCTCCAGAAGTCTCCCTTGGCTGTCACCAGAAAGATACCAAAACAACCCAGAGAGAATCAAAAGGGAGGCAGGAACGCTCCTCCATCCAGGAGAAAGAGGCTGCAACCTCATTACCAGTGCAGAGCAGCAGAGTAGCTGCCTGCCATGTGCTTGGCAGTGCTGGAAACACGTGGTACTCGTGCTAACATGTTGACCCCTCACCAGAACCCTGCCAGGTGAGGTGTAACGGTTACTCACCATTTGACAGATGAGGAAGGAGGACTACTTAGTGGAGGTGTTGGCATTTGATCCAGGCCATCCTGCCTCAGTGCCACACTCTTGATTACTATACTCTGTTGCCCTCGGTAAATAATATTGGTTATAATTAATTGTGCCTTCTTCCTGTTGCAGGAAGGAGTTTTTCGATGGCTGCAAGGCAATAAGTGCAGACAGCATTGACGGGATCTGTGCGCGGTTCCCTAGCCTCTTAACAGAAGCCAAACAGGAGGATAAATTCAAGGATCTCTACCGGTTTACATTTCAGTTTGGCCTGGACTCTGAAGAAGGGCAGCGGTCACTGCATCGGGAAATAGCCATTGCCCTGTGGAAACTCGTCTTCACTCAAAACAACCCTCCAGTATTGGACCAGTGGCTAAACTTCCTAACAGAGAACCCCTCGGGGATCAAGGGCATCTCCCGGGACACTTGGAACATGTTCCTTAACTTCACTCAGGTGATTGGCCCCGACCTCAGCAACTACAGTGAAGATGAGGCCTGGCCAAGTCTCTTTGATACCTTTGTGGAGTGGGAAATGGAGCGAAGGAAAAGAGAAGGGGAAGGGAGAGGTGCACTCAGCTCAGGGCCCGAGGGCTTGTGTCCCGAGGAGCAGACTTAGTGGCTCTGTCCCAGGAGCAGCAGCAAAGAGCTGCCTGCTGCCCTGCAGCCAACCAAGGAATTGGACCTTTCTGGAAATTACTGAAGATCCGGATTTTTCTACTTTACACCTTTCTCTGCCTTGTATCTGAAAGGGCTCTAAAATGCTGTATCATGTTTTAGGCACTTTCTTCATTTTTTTGGTTATTTTGGTTATTTCTTTTTTTGGGGGGGTAATCCTCCAAAATATTTGAACCTGGCTACATGTTGTGTATCTTTTTTTGAAGCCTTCAGATAGAATAAGCCTGCCATTTCTTGCACAAATTGGATGATTTTTTTTTTTTTTTTTTTTTTTTTTGGTGGGGGCCAGTATAGAGCCGGGTGGGGGGAATGGGAGTGTTCGGTTGAATTAACATTACAAAATGATACAGTGCCAGATCTCAATTTTGCATACTGTTTTTCAGGGCAGGTCTGTACTGTGTGTAGTGCTGTTTACATGGTTGAATTTAGGTTGTAATAATTATTTTTAAAGATTTACACAGATTTGAGTAGCAGTGTTAACTGTTAACCACATTGCATTAATTTCCAGACAAGTTTAGAGCTCTTGGGGAGCTGAGGCCAGTCAAGAGCGTTTGTGTAGTCTGGTGATAACTTCCCTTTTAAGCTAATTTATCCAAAACCCTTATTTCCCTCACTTCTTGCTCATTCCTTCTTTGACCTACTGCATTTCATGTTGAGTTTATCCATGAACATGCTGCACCTGTCAGTCAAGTGAGCAGTGTTTTTTCTTTTTTTTTTTGGACACATTGTACTGAGAACCACTTAAGCATTGAATACAGAGAAAGCAGTGCTACCTCAGTTTTGCTGGAAGTAGACTTATTTGATAGTTTTCTTTCGTTGATGAAGTTTCTGTATTTTCATGTTGTTAAGTGGAAATACTTTTTTTTTGTTTTGTTTTTTCATTTGCTTTGGAGCCAAAGTTTCTGTTCCTGGTGGTCGGAATATGGTGCCTGCCGGCCAGCTGACTTGAAGGAAAACTGTGGTATGGAGCTCTGCTTGAATTATTTTTTCTCCTTAATTTTCCTTTCTTTGTGTATCATCAGCTTACTTGTCTGGCAAGTGCAGAAGCCTGGGGCTGGCCTGAACTCTGCCAAACAGATATCAAAGTGTATTTAAGAGGTAAACGTGTGCCCTTTCCCTTCTTGCTGCACCCGTGTTGTCACTTACCCCCCAGGAGTTATTTATTCTTTTTGTTAATGTCAGGCTCATTTGGGGTAATGTGATGACTGTTTAGGTTTACATGACCCTCCTCTCCTTCCCTTCCCCCAAATATGTATATATACATATATAAAATATGTATATATTTTACCTATATAAAATATATATATATACACATATATGTATCTATATTCCTTCATTTCTTTGCCTGCTAAAACTGGCCATAAAAGAGGGAGCTGCCTTCAATGTATAAAGTCTAAGAGTGCCAGGGGACGTCATAACGGAGGCTTTCCTATCTGCGTTTGGACCGTGTTCACTGATGGCATGAATCCGCACGGCCCTTTCCTCACAAGGGCCTGGTTCCCCAGGCTCCTCCACACACCTGCTCCAGAAGGCCAGCTTTGGCCAGACTGCCACAGGGGCCTGAGGAGCTGACTCTGGTCCTACCTGATTTTTAGTAGAGGGTCCTCTTGTTATTTTTCAATTTTTAAAAAATGTCCTCAAAAAACTGTACTGACGGGTGGGTGGCAGGAACTTGTACAGTTCAGCTTCTAGTACTTTGGAACAGATTTAAAAGGGAATCTTTTAAATAAAAACTTATTAAAATACGTATGCTGTTAAGGTAATGAGAGTTTGTCTATTAAGCATTTAGTTTTCTCTGGTAAGCAGTCCTGTCCCCCAGGTACACTTAGGGTTTTCAGCCTGGGCAAGAATTGCATGTTTTGAGTTCCTTTGCTAGTAGCCCTACCTGACCTCCCATCTTTACAAAGATAATTATTTCAGGTTTTGGCAGCCAGTGTTTTCTAAAATTGATACTGACATAGGGAACATATTAATAATTGGAATTTTAGAAAAATCCTGACAGTTGCCCCTCCTAGAGGGGTAGATCAGTCACAGCAGGGTAGCAGGACTGCTGGAAAGCTGAAGTTGGAGCCTCAGGTCAGGACTCTATCCTTGTTCTAGCTCAATAAGATTCAAGATGAGGTAGACATACCCAGACTATCATCTTTAATTGTAGCTAGTTTGCAACTCCTGATTTTTCCTAATTCTGGATTTTGTAGAGGTTAAGCGAAGGAAAACACAGGCTGCTGTTAGCCAGACAAGGCCTTTTCCATACCAGATCAGAAGCACAGATGGGAAGGAAGAGCCCAAAAGAGCAACGCAGGCGACTCTGAAATGAGAGTCTCCGCCCATCCTTCAAGAAGGCATTCCATGCGTTAGGTGCATTAGTGGGTGGTTCCTGTTTTTTTTTAAATGAACTATTCAGCATCTCTTTCCCCTACAAAAGAACTATTTATTTTTTGGTTATATTTTTGATGATTTTTTTTTTTTTTTACAAAAATGCAAATAAGAAACCAGAAAAGGGAGCAATCAGGGAGGGACTTAAGGTTCCTTCCTGGTTGAATTCCTTCCTCAGCAATGAATTCAGTAGGTTTGGGTCAGTATGCAACTGTTTTCAGGATCACAGGCAAAGCAGATTTTTCTACAGAGGGATCCAAGGTGGGGTGAATGTAGGGTTTATAGATAATCTTCTGAGAACTGAAAAGCCCCTGTTCTTCTCAACCTAGAAACAGCTTTGCTGTGGAATGAACAAGCAGACATTTTGTGGAGGCAGCCAAATGCATGCCCCTCGGGTAGGCCAGTGCACCTCTCACTTTAGCAATGTTATGTGACTCCAGAGTGATGCGACCAGGGGCAGATATGGATGCCATTTTGAAAATGGGCAGCATCCCAGGGTAACGACAATAAACTCAATATACTCACATATATTGGGAAATTACTTGGTTTTGGCAAATGGCTTTGAGCTCCTTTAACGATTTATTAGCTGGTATGAGATGAAGTCTTGCTTCATTGAATTGCTCTCTCCTTAATCCTTGCCAAATTTGAGTGTATCATTCTTAACCCCACCTCCTCTAATAGCACTTCGTTGTTTCAGCTGCTTGCCTTAGCAGTTCTTCCTCATCCTGCAGGATGTGCTCATATGTTGTGTTAGGTCCAGGAACTTATGTCTACTCTTCTGATAAGGGAAGAAGAAAAATCCAGAGGTGAGTGAAGATCCAAATTTCAACCAAACCTCATGGCCCAGGGAAATTAATTGAAAATGTACAAGACAGTGTTTTCAGTATTAAACTTCCCCATGGAAGGTGTATAAACCAGCCTTCTTGGAAAGGAAGAAAGGATTAAGCCACACAGTATTAGTCTCTGAAACAGTACTGATCTCCCAGGAGCTGCTGCCAACATTCAGTCCTTGGTGCTGGAGGTTACAGCGGGGAAGTTACTGGGGTTAAGACTTGTCTAAAAGTTTACAAAACAGGTTATATTTTGGACTGTTGGGTTTGCCATATTTCAAATGAAGTCTTCAGTGTAGTAAAGCCCAAAGGTAGAGTCAATTATACTGTTATTAAGGTAAGGACTGAAAAAGAGCTGCTCCTAGGGATTCTTTGTTTTTTGGTTTGCCTTTTTTTTCTTTTTCTTTTTTTTTTTTTTTTTGGTGGCTTGCTGTTTTTCTTGTGTCTGTTATGTTTGGTTAATGATGACTTGAATATCTTGATAACTGACAAAGGTCTTCCTTGGTGGACTTGAATATCTTGGTAACTGACAAAGGTCTTCCTTGGAGGACTCCAGCAGTATATTGTTTAAATGGCTATAAAAGGACTATTAAAGTTATTGAAATGTGTTACCCAGGACTCATTTGAGGACATGTGACATTGCTTGTCCTCACTCCATATGTTTTCTGAGTCTTTTTGAGGGGGTTCCCACCTGCCCCCTTCAAGTTTATTCCCATTGTAAGCTGTAACTATGGCATCTATCCAGTTTCACTTGGATTGGGGCTGCATGTCAGTGATGACCAGCAGGGTTTTTTTTTTTTTTCCCTTTCTCAAAGAAAATAAATTGATGCTTGAGCCCTGGTTGCAGAAGCCAAGATGGCTTGCATTAAACATCAGGTTCTGCTTCTGATTCAGATGCTGGGGCATCTTGTCCTCCCCATTCCTTGCTAGAAACCCAGCTTGCTCTCAGATACTCGCTTGTCCACCGCCCACCTTTTTTCCTCACTGCTGTCCACACAAATCTTTGATGTTGCCAAAGGAAGCCAGCTGTTTGTTGTGTCCCTCTGCTTCCAACACATATAGTTGCTCTGGAAGTGTCTTCTGACTCTGGCCCCCAGCTCTCAAGTCTGTGATTAATTGCTCTTACCTGTTGCACTAATGACTATGGTTCTAAGTTTCAAAGGGGGAATTTGAAGCAATAGGCAAATGGGGCATGGATGGTTTGGTCCTACAGATATCCTGCCTTAAGCTGTTGAGGTGATGAGTCCACTGCTCATGTGACCCTCCCCCACTGTTGTGGATCCCTCTTGGTTTGTGACCAGCGTGTATTTCTTGAGGCTGTACAAACTTGACAAAAGTTATACTTTTGATTGTGTTCTCTGCACTGTTGCACTCTTCAAATGGCCCCTTGAATATTTTTATTAACTTGTTACACATATTTTTGTCTTTGATGTCTACATTATTTTTTTCTTTGATGTTTTATTTGGAAGGTTATCTGCTGTTGGATTTAATAAATTTGTTTACTTGATTATTGACATTTCTGCCAGAAAAAAAAAGTGACTTTATTCTGGGGGCAAGATTGATCCACGAGGACCCTCTACAAACTCACTAGATAACAAGGCAGTGCTTTGAAATAGCCCAGATGGTACAGGACCCCTGGACTCCCAACATGGCTGTGTTGGCGTCCCACATCTGCTTTTAGGATCTCAGTACTTATATGCAACAGAGCAAGTCAGTTCTTATTGGGCCACTGACTAAATAGTTTGGACAACTGATGTGAATTCCCCTGGGCGTCAAAAAATGAGTTTGAGTACTCTGAAGTCCACGGCTTCTAGATCTGTCAGTTTGGCAGTGATCATGACAAAGGGCACCTGATCATTCAGATGCCACTGCTGAATGACCCTTGGCAAGTTAGTGAACTTTTAAATTGCCTTTTACTCATCTGTCAAATTAAGAGACTTCTACTCATAGATTTCAAAGAAAGTATTTATAAAACACCGAAGAGCAACAGACTTTCTTGAGTCTCCAAAAGGATGTTAGCTGAAGCAAACAGACAAGAAGAGAGGGGCCAGCATGGTCACACATGAACTTCTACAAGTCACTGCCCCTGTGAGGGGCTCAGCTTTTTTCTGCCAAGTTTGTATGTGATCTTAGATTAGCATGATCTCCAAGATTCCCATCTGCCTCAAAATTCTGGAAGCCTAATTACAAGGGCCTACTATGACCCCAATCTTCCTTCCATTATCTTTTCTATTTATTGTTTATATTCTGGAAAACTAATGACCAGCCCTTTTACTCATGTCTTTGATGGAGGCTCTGATGCACTTCCTCTTCCCTAGATTCCCAGCTTCATGTTGGTATCCTCAAAATAACGACTCCAGTCGTGGAATTGAATGTACTTTTTCTTCCAGTTGCAAAGGACTCAGGAGTCAAGGTTTCTGAGGCTTCCGAAATGAACTGGATCCCCCACCCCCACCCCGTATTAGCAAGGTCAGCATCAGGTGCAGTCAGAAAGGAAATCCAGAGGTGACTTTCTTACTTCAAAAGTAAAAGTGTTCCTCCAGCCATGTACTTACTCCCATTGGCTCCTGGGCTGCTTCTGTGCTTTGAGCCTTCTGAGTAATCAAGCCCAGCCAAAGCTTTGTAAACAGTTTGAGGAGTAACAAGAAGACTGCCGATTCTGGTACGTACTTAGAGCTCGAATATGATACATATAGCTATGTGTACTATATGGATTATCTATGGCTATAATATAATTAGATAATATATGGGCTATGACTAAAATCCAATTTTCAGTTAGATGAGGGGCAAGCAGTTTCTTCACATGGTTGTCAGAAGACCTTAACTGCATGTGGGATGGACTTTGTTTAGCAAGAAAGGTGTAATGAAGGCACTGCTTGGGGTCCAGAACAGTACAGAAAAGTCAGTGCAGCACTGGCCTCTTCCCTGCTCTCTGAACCATTTGCCAAAGCACCTGGCTGGGTTGACTCTGAAAATCATCCCTTTAACTATAGGATTTATTTTTTTCTTCTAAGATTTATTTGAAATGCAGAGAGAGAGAGAGAGAGAGAGAGAGAGAGATCTTCCATCCACTAGTTCATTTCCCAAATGGCTGCCAATAGCCAGGCAGAAGCCAGGAGTGAGGAGCTCCATTCTGGTCTGCCACATGGGTGGCAGGGGCTGCAGGTACTACAGCCATCCTCTCCTTTCCCAAGCACATTAACACAGAGCTGGACCAGAAGTGGAGCAGCCAAAACTCAAACCAGTGTTCCAACATGGGATGCCAGCTGTAGCTTAACCCACCACAACACCAGCCCCTAGCTCTGGGTTTTGATCCAGTTTGAAGGTTAGTCTGCCTAGAAAGGAGAGGTTTGGCCCATTTTCCCCTTCCTTTACTTTGACTTCTTAGGCTATCCTATCTTGAAGTCCTAAGGCTCCCATCTGGATTTAACATTCTTTGTGTGGTATTCTAACTTTATTCAGTCTCTTGCCTCAGAAACATTGAGAAAGTCGTAGTTGGAATATAGCAGCACCAATGCAGTCAGCAAAAACATTTTTACTCTGTAGTGTTTTGTAATTCATGCTGATGGGACTCTTCCATGGACCCTGGGCTTATTTGGGGTGGTTGCTGGTGAAATTACTACCGCATTTTAATATAGATCCACAAAATATGTAGTACCAGTCCAAGATAAGATAGAATATGGATTCAACATAGATGGACTCAAAGAGAGCACCCTCCTTTATTGGTAAGTAAAGACAGAAAATTGAAGAAAGCTAAATATTTGTGAGAAAGTTGTTAGTATATGCTAAAGTAAATGTGAGAAGTAAGGGTATACATGAAAAATTAATTATGAATGCATAACCTTGTCAATGAATGTTAAATTGATCTCTGTCAGTTGGGACTTTCTAAGCATTAAGGCAAAACAGTACCTGGGTTCAGTGCCCAGCTCTGGTTCCTGCTAATGAACAAATGGATACAAATCAGTCAGTACAGAAAAACGACCTTGACTTCCCGACAGAAAGATGGCAAAATATATATGGACAACTCAGTTAAGAAAAATTGGCCAAAAACCTTATAGAAAAAGAAGTTGGATGCCAACCTAAAGGGTATTCAAGTAAATAAAAATTAGCACTACAATAGAAAACTTTTCTTCACCTATGAAATTATCAAAAACTTGAATGTAACAGACTTTTAAAAAGCTTTTTGGAGTTAAAAGATACCTTAAGTATTCCTGCTTCTTAACACAGTAATTTGTTTTTTTAAGATTTATTTATTTGAAAGGCAGAGTTACAGAGAGAGGTCTTCCATCTGCTGGTTCACTCCCCAAATAGCTGCAAAAGTCAGAGCTGGACCAGGTCAAAGCCAGGAACTCTGTCTCCCACTTGAGTGGCAGGAGCCCAAGCACCTGGGCCATCTTCCGCTGCTTTCCCAGGTGCATTGGCAGGGAGCTGAATGGGAAGTGGAGCAGCCAGGACTCAAACTAGCGCCTATATGGGATGCTGGCGTCACAGGAGGTAGCTTAACTTGCTATACCTCTACACCAGTAATTTTCTTTTAGAAGCATAAGGACATATGTGCAAAGATAGAATTGACAGGATCCTTGGAGAAGAACCTCAGTGTCAACAAAGGACATCTGTTGTCTTAGAAGTTATAGCAGACATCAATGTTGGAATATTATATAGCTATTAAAAGCAGCTTTTGAATAGTGATGGAAAAGTTTGGATTAAAAGACTGCAAAATGTTGGCAGTCATGAACTCTGGGTGGTGTGCTTAGATGTTGCTTTAATTTCTCAGAATTTTTCAAAATTTTCACTTAAATGAACTTCCTTTATAAAAAGAAGTTATTTACAAAAAGGACAAAAAAGAAATGAAATTGAACATGGATTACAGTTTTGAACAATCCTACCTTGGATAAGGAGGCCAGAAAATGGTGGTAGTATGTTAAAGGCCTAAATGAAGAGTTTTGTAAAAACTTGGAGTTGCTTTTTCACCCCAAATGAGAAGCTGCTTCTCCAGCAGCTGCTTTGGCAGCTCTGCATTGGCTGCTTCTAAGGGTGTGGGAGGAAAAATGCACAAACGCACTTATGAGTGGAATGTGTGTTTTGCAAGAGGCCAAGTTGGCAGCCTTGGCTTCCAAAAGGTGGGAGCATCAGCCCAAAGAACAGAGTGTGCAGACTGAAATCTTGGAGGCCTTGTGGTTCAGGTCCTTTTCTGTTTCTACAGATTCTGCAGTTGGGGCCCGGAGGAAACCTCCAGTCGCACGCACCTGAGAAAAGGAAATGACCTTAGCTCTTCTTGCGAGCAAAGGGTATGCTTCTGGTGTAGGGCACCCTAATCTGCTCTTCCTGCATGCCAGCGGTGATCCTCAGTAAACTACTGTCATTTACTGAGCACGCAATCTGGATTGTCCCCCAACGTAGTTTAGATGAGGAAACCGAGGCACAGAAAGGGGGACTGATTCACACGGAGCCCACTACTCTGTCATTGCCAACAAGCGGGATCTTTGACGTTTCAGTCACCCTTAAAGTAGATACATCCTCGGTTTATACAGCTGTGGAAATGGGCCCAAATGAGGTTGAGGTTAAGGAACTCACCCAAAAATATTCAGAAGCAGAACCGAAGCTCCAAACCAGGCCTGTCGGTATCCAAGGGAGGGACTTACTTGTCCTTGAAGACTGGAGCATCCAGAGGTAAAGAGCAAGTAAGCTCTCAGAGCTTTGGCGCTCAGCTGGGTGGGAGGGAAGCCAGCAACGCTGTCAGTTTCAATTTGTTCTGGGGGCCTCGCAGCTGAGGCTGGCAGTGTACCTGACAGAGGGTCTTGTTCAAATTCTAGCGGCCCAATCCAAAATGCAGCTCTTCAGTTCTGGCTTCTCTAGGGCCGGATCTTAAAGAAGCTACATTTAAAAGATTAAACACACTTCCCCGAATGTTCAACCTTCTGAATTTTTTTCTGACCATAGCAGCAGTATATGCTGAATACTGGAAGAAAAGTCCAGTCTCCATGCAGGAATGTATTTGGTAGAACCTTTTGCCAATCTTGTTCCAAGCCTATGCATAGCTGTGTGTGTGTTTGTGTGTGTGTGTGTATTTAAGATTTATTTTATTTGAAAGGCAGAATTACAAAGAGAGGGAAAGACATGTTTCATTTGCTGGTTTACTCCCCAAATACAATGGCCAGGCTGAAGCCAAGAAGCTTCATCAAGGTCTCCCATGTGGGTGGCAGGGGCTCAAGTACTTGGGCTTGGGCCGTGTTCCACTGTGTTTCCAGGAGCATCAGCAGGAAGTAGAGCAGCCGGGACTTAAACCTGTGCCCATATCGGATGCTGGGGTCATAGGTGGCAGCTTAACTGACTATGCCACAGCTCTGTAAATTTTTCCCTACAAAATGGACTCAAACTATTCAATTCTGTAGTCCTGCACACTTTTTTATACCAACCCGTGACTGCATAATATCATTTATGTTTGCAGTCATCCCATACGTACCCTTATCCTGAGCACAGTACACAAGTAATATGTAAAACAGCTGAGATTTAAAGTCACAACATTCTGAATCCTGATGGTTGCTGCCTCTTGCGGGTCGTTTCCACTGCAGATTTTATTTATATGCACACACAGTCATTAGAACTCCACTGTGATAACTCTTTGGTGCCCCCTTCATACATGTTTTTGTGAAATTTATTAGCTTAGGGTAGTACTTGACAAGTGGAACTGCCAAGTCTCAGTGTACGAGCAATTTACAAAGTGTCTGCTCTGATCATACTGCATGCCACATTAGTCCATCTTTTCTGGACAGCAGTTAATATCGTTACTGGCTTTGGAATTGTGTGCCTGTATTTCATATCCTTTCCAACACAGCATATTATCAGTTTGAAAGTCAATTAAAAAGCAGAAAAGTGGATTTTACTGAATTGTGGTTCCAGTTCCTAGGAGGAGAGCTGATGTAATGGAGGCACCTACTGGGGAAGAGTGGCATTGCAGGAGTATCTGAAGAAAAAAAAAAAAATCCTAAACAAGGAACTGGAATGAGCTTCCCAGGGTTTGTAAAAAGCTGTGGTGAACTTGCCAGATTTTGTTTAGCCTGTCTTTTACTTTCAGTTTTGTAGCATCTGTCAATGGTAACAATTTGCTTTAAAAAAAAAATTGGTGTTGTGGGGGTAAAGCCGCCACCTGCAGCACCAGCATCCCATATGGGTGCCTGTTTATGTCCTGGCCACTGCACTTATGATCCAGCTCCTTTGCTAATGCCCTGGGAAAGGCAGCAGAATATGGCCCAAGTGCTTGGGCCCCTGTGTCCACGTGGGAGACTGGAATGAAGCTCCTAGCTCCTGCCTTCAGCCTTGCCCAGCACTTCCCAATGCAGCCATCTGGGGAGTGAACCAGCGGATGGAAGACATCCCTCCCTCTCTCTGACTCTAACTTGCAAAATAAATCATTAAAAACAAAGCAAAAACAAACAAAAAAAAAACCTTTTTTTTTTCACTGCAGATACTGCAACTTTGACAGACTACAAAACTTGTTGGGCTTTCACCACGGTGAAATCACTCCTTGTTGGCTTATCTGTACCCTTTTATAAGAGTGCTATATGAAACAAGCATCTGTGTACATAAACTCAGTGACACAAGAAACACACTTGTTCTTTCCCCACCTTGTCTTAAGATGAGGAATGTTTGAACTTATAGGTATTTATTAAAGATTTGACTATACCATATAAATGAACTAAACTCCTGATGACATAGCTAGTATCCCTATGGCAACTTTCCACAAACGCTTCTGCATAGAAAGGACGGAGGCCTCAGGAGAGGCTGTGGCCTAACCACCTTCTCTGCCATTGCCCGTAAAGGGTAAGAAATGGTGCACAGGACATGGTGGGCAGACTCACAAGCACATGTTTGCAATGGTGCTTTCCTCTTCATCTCTTATGCCCATGAGTCCCAAGCCAGAGAGTGATCCATGAATGCTGCAATAAATGAGGAATGAAGACAGACTTACTCACAGGGCCGACTGAATGGTAAATTATTTGAGTATGTGTTATGTGTCATGGAGCCACAGGCAAGCAGTTTTATGGAAAGCTGCTCAATGGAGAGGCCTACATTCAAATCCTAGCTCTGTTACCTAAAGAGATATGAGACATATCTCAACCAAGCCTCATTTCTTTAACTACCAAACTATTAAATATTGAAGTTACTGTGTCAGAGCCTTTTCTGAGGACTACAGACAATGATGGCCAGCACACTCAGCACTTACTAGATGGCCAAGGGTAGTTTAAGCACTGTCTCATTGAATCCTTCAGGATGGCTCACTGATGTAGGTGCAACTGTTATCTTCATTTTTCAAGTAAAGAAATAGGCTCATAGACAACATATAACTAGCTCAACAGGTATACCTGTTAAGTAGCAGAACCAGAATTTCAATACGGGCAATTGGTCACCAGATTCCTTGTAAATTGCTATAAGAATCTTGTCTTTTGTTCAAACACCTGCAGTCCTACTGTGTGCCAGGAACTGTTTAAAAACCTTTATAAAACATTAATTTAATAATGTGTTGTAAAACACCTGATACAGTACATAGAATTCAGGAGTCACCTAATAACATACTAGTTCCGTGCCACTTGGTGATGAACATTCATGGTATTAGGTTAGAGTTGAGCTCTTGAAAGCAAAGGAGGAAATAAAAGACAATACAGAATCTGTCTCCACTTACTATCCACACTGAAGCTAGCAAGCACTATCCTTTTGGACATGGAGGACTGGTGCACTAACAGCAAGAGAGTGGATCTGGAGTCAGAGCAACAGGGTTCAAATCCTGACCATGTACTTAACAGCTGTGTGACCTGAGCAAGTCACTTTGAGACTTTTTCTACAGGAATTCTAATGTCTTCAACCAAAAATGTATATAAAAGCATTTAGCACAGTTATCTAATGCTTATGGATTCTGGAGGTAAACTATAGCAATTGTTAATATTTCCAATATTATTTTCAGCAGCTACTGGAAATGTGAAGAGCTGAGTCAGGCCTTCAGCCTGAGGAGACCTGTTCTCTTTGCCTCTTCCTGAACCACATGGTTTACCAAGGGTATCTGCTGGAGGCATGATGGCAGCTCCACATGGCTAGAGTACAACTTCTAAATGAAAGGAGTTACTTGGTGCTTCCAAAAGTTCCTATTCTTTTGATTTGGAATCTTTGCCTTTGTCAAACCCTAAGCCTCTTTGCTACTGACCTCAACACTCCCTTTAGTCGAGCCTTCACTCTTTGTGGAATATCCAGACCACTTAAAGAAGAATACTTTGGGTCACTCCTTTAGTTTACTTATAAAATAGGGGACTACAATCTAAGTATTCTGCTTATAAACATGAAGATCCAGTCTTCGATTCTCTCCTTACCTCCATATGTACTGGTCCTGAAGAGCTAGCTAAGAGCAAGTCTGTACACTAGGGCCTTTGCTCTTAACCAAAAAGCTCTACTGGCAGTTCTGGTCACTTTTTAACCTAATGCTGTCAGCCTTTTAAACTGTAAGATTTTTTATTCTGCATAAGCACATATTTGTTTTTGCTTCTCAGATAGCAGTTCTTTCAAGTTGCAGGTAGATGGTATCACTAGTAGCCATCAGATGCATAATATAAAAACTTTATAAGAAATTGTGATTCAGGTTTTAAGGCTTGAGATATTGCCTTAATATTGACATTGCCTAGAATGTCAGACTCTTAAGGGCCTTTTTAGAACTTACCACAATCCAGTGATTTTTTTTTTCCAACTATTCAAAAAAAGCCACTCTCTTCCTCCAATCTATATACTCATTCATGCTTCTACCCACTCATTCCCAGAACTGCTTGTCTTTATGCTTTAACATTTAACATCAGTTTCTCTTTAACGAAAGTGTTTACAGTTAAAAGGGTTTAAAATCACTTGATTTACTCCAAATCACTCAAGTTATTGAAGGGAAATGGAGATCTCTGTCAGCAATGGCTTGGCCACTTCCAACTGATAGGTGACAGAACTGGAACCGGGCCCAGAGTCCTATTCCAGTGTTGCTCAGGCTTAGAATCAGTGAAACAGACCCTTCTCTCTCTTAAAAGTCAAGAGTCAGCAATAGGGGAAAGGGCAGGAACATACTCCGGTAAGTGAGAAGGGTCAGCAGGCCCTGGTTACACCTAAGCCTGGGCCTTGTCCTAGGACGTCTTGATCTTTTTTACTCAAGTGGGGTTAGGAAGTTACTACTTACCCAGAGGGGCTACAGGATAAGACCTGTGGTTTTAAACAGGATGAGCTATCTCCTTGAGCAACCATTAAGTGTAGTAATATAAGAACCCAAAAATGTGAACGGGACTATCTTAGAACTATGAAGATTAAGAGATGATTCATGGAAGTCCTCATTATGTCTGGACATCAGCAAAAGGTCTTTCTGCACAGCTAAATCTAGGGGCCACAAAGATAACCCACCTCAGCCTTACCTCTGGGTTCCTGGCAGCAGGACGAGGCAGAGGGTCCCTGGACACAGGCTGCGGTACAGCTTCTCAATCTTCCGGCCCCAGCGCCAGGCTGCTATCTTCAGAGTCTAGGATCAAATCCACATGTCAACACTCAGAGCACTCTCAGGCTCACACATACAGGGGCTGAACACTTCCTCAGGCTCCAGGGCCGTCAGATCCCAGTGAATAAAGGCATTGGATAAATCCCTTCCTGGAGCTGGAGCCCACATTTCAAGTGTTCCATGCAACCAGCATCCTGAGATACCCAAGTTGGCTTGTGACCTCCTCAAGGAGGATGGCAATGGTCATTTTTTTCTCCAGATACATCATCTGGGGCCCCTTGGTAGGGGAGCCACATCACTGATGTTATCTCTGGCCTCACCTCTGCCATTAATTATCATTGTGAAACTAAAGCTAGGTGTTACTTTTCCCCAAAGATTCAAATATTGGGAGCTTGGTCCTCTGTATTGTGGTATTGGGAGATGGGGTCCCGAGGCCTTGGGTGAATGCCCTCAGTCTCTCTGGCTTCCTATTTGGTGGGTGATGTGATCTCTTCTTCCCTATACACACGCTTCTGTCACTGCCATCTGCCAAGAGGGGAACCTTGCCAGAACATGCATTACGTTCTCTGCATTTTCAGGCTCCACAATGGTGAGCTAAATAAAATAAACCTCTTTTCTTTATAAACTTAACCTGCCTCAGGTATTTCCTTATAGTAACAACAACAAAAAATAACCTCATACATTGATATTGGGAAAGTCACTGACCAGCTCTGGCCTCTATTTCTCATCAGCTAGGTGTGGTAGATAGACTAGGACAGGGTTTCTCAAGCTTCAGCTATTTACCTTCTATCTCTACTCTCCTGCCTTTGTATCCCTCATGTTTTTCTTTAATGTGAGTCCATTTCTTCCAGAGCCTTGTCTTAGTAATACTACTGATGTAATCATAGGTTCAGTAAGTTTTCTTTAGTGAGTGTTAGAAATAGAGTAGATCTATGACAATGAAAATTTATTGTGTGTTCTACACTTTGAGAAATCCTAGACTAGATCACTGAAGATTTGTGTGGCTCTCCAGTCTCTTGCCTCAGTCCCTCAAAGTCCTTTGAAGAGCCACCTTGAATCCTAAAATCCTAATTTTAGCAGGTATGGATGGGGTAAAACGTATCAGAGATGTGGCAGAAAAATCCATGTGGCCAAGAATGGAGGGAGCTGGGAAATGCTGTAAGACTGGGGCCAGGAAAGAAAAAAATTGATTAAGTGTCAGGGTAGGTGTTTGGCGTGAACAGGTAAGACTGCCTGGGATGCGTGGATTTGAGTTCTGGCTTGACTCCTGAACCCAGCTTCCTATGAATGTACACTCTAGGAGGCACCAGAAGATGGCTCAAGTAGTTTGATCCCTATGACCCACAGAAAAGACCAGACTGATTTCCTGGCTACTGAATGGCCCAGGCCTGGCTGATGTGGGCATATGAAGAGTGAATATGCAAATAGGAGATCTCTGCCTATTTGTCTATCTCTGCCATTCAATTAAACATATAAAGGGTTAAGTGTCACTGAGCAGAGCTCTCCTAATTTCCAGAAACAGAAGACCAAGGCACAGAGCCAACAAACTAGAGCAGCTGTCTTCCCTCTATAACTCCACAATACACTCCCTCACTCACCTGCAAGGACTGCTGTTCTGATGGGGGAGGTATGACATGAAGTCCTGGAGGGCTTCTTGATTCAGGCGGTAAGCCCCTGAGCCATGCATGGAGGTGCCTTGGGGTAAGGGCATGCCTGCCTTTCAGCTTCCACTCCTTGCCTTTGAGAATGGTAAGGGCCCTTTGGGCACTGCCAAAAGTTTTGAATTCTGAAAGCAAGAACACCCCCACCTTCTGTTAGCAAGGGCCAAGATAACAGATCACCACCTAAGCTGGAGCCCAGCCAGAGCCATGGGAAGGCAGAATGAGGAGCTGCTGCTCTGGTCCAGCCCAGAGCTTGCTTGGTGAGCCTCTCCCTTCTCCGACCTCACACATCACCATCCCCAAAGCTATAGTCAGCGGCAGAGACTTACTCAGGAAACAGTATTTTTTCGGCATTCCACTTTTAAGGTCTTTAGGCAAGATCACAGCTTCCAAGCCAAGGAAGAGGCTGGACTGCTGCAACAAGCAGTCTTTGAAGTTTTCATTCACTCCAGACAGGTAAATAGTACCTTGGTTCTCAGAATCTAGTTCCAGCTCATTCACAAGGGTGTCCCCGTCAAGGGTGAGCTCAGTCACAGGCCTCTGCACCTGACCGAGAAGGAGGAGTTAGTACTGGCAAGTCACCACTTTAACCCTCAGGCCTGCTGTAAACCAGCAAGTAACTTAACTGGTTTTTCCAATCTGTACACAGAGACTACTGATAACCACCTCACAGAATTGTGATACCTAGCTGATAAATACATAACTATACATAGTTTTCATGGAAATATATGCTATTCAGTTTACTTTCTGTCACCTTCATTGAAATTCTATCTGCATAGGGAACTTCAAAATAGAACCACCTGATGTCCCTGAAAGCTGAAGGAAAGGGCAACCAGAACAAATCATCTGCGGCCTAAGTAGTGATAAAGAATACATGGAAGACCCCACTCCAGCCCGGGCTGATTTTGACAAGAATTAAAGCTGTTAAGTCTGAGGTCACTGCTAGGAGAACGCCAGACTTGGCAGAAGACTTTCCTTCAGAACAGGAAGTCTTGTGCCTGCGCTTCTCCAGGGTATTTCTTACATGTCTTGGAGTGCTGAAAATAAAGGCTGTGCCAGACCAGGCCTGAGTGAAGGGGCTGCTTTTGGCTTCCTCTGGGCCATCCTACCTTGATGCAAATGCCTTCCACCAGGATGCCATCCAAGGACTCTATGGCCAGCTGGGCAGCTTCCAGAACTTCATATTGAACACAGAGATGAGGCTGCAGAGAGACAAGATTTCCTCCTCATTGCTTTCCAGCTCAGTCTGCAAGAGGGGCTGGGAAAGGGATCCAAACCATAATGGCCACGGCCACTAGAATGGATGCCCGTGCCATGCTACTCCAGACAGAGAATGCAGACGGTAAATGTTAGTGAAATTTAAGATTTGTCATTTAGAAAAAAATTTTAAGATGTATTTAGTTAGTTACCTGACAGTCAGAGTTAGAGAGAGGGACATAGAGAGAAATAAATCTTCCATCCTTTGTTCCCTCCCCAAATGGCTGCAATGGCCACGGCTGGGCCAGGTGGAAGCCAGGAGCCAGAGGCTTTATCCAGGTCTCCCACAAGGGTGCAGAGGCCCAATGATTTGGGCCATCTGCTGCTGCTTTCCCAAGAGCATTAGCAGAGAGCTGGACTGGAAGTGGAGCAGACAGGACTTGAACTGGTACTCAAGGGGGTTGTCAGCATCGCAGGCAGTGGTTTAAACAATTATGCCACAACATGGCCCCTATCATTTAAAATTGAAGCCCACTGACCTGGGTAGTATGGGGAAAACACTAACAAATTCCCTATTATGCAATTTGCTTTTCAAAATATTTATTATTCAATAAAGGCATCACTACAAGTCACAGACAGTCCCACTTGCTTGTTAGTTTGATTTTAAGCAGCTTTCCTATTAACGTGGGAGGCTAAGTTCTCCTACTGGATAGATCACACCTTCAAATGGTCTGCTTTGGGGCCAGCGCCATGGCTCACTTGGTTAATCCTCCACCTGCAGTGCCGGCATCCCATATGGGTGCCGGGTCTTAGTCCTGGTTGCCTCTCTTCCAGCCCAGGTCTCTACTGTGGCCCGGGAAGGCAGTGGAGGATGGCCCAAGTGCTTGGGCCCCTGCACCCGCATTTGGGCCCCTGCACCCGCATGGGAGACCAGGAGGAAGTACCTGGCTCCTGGCTTCTGATCAGCGTAGCTCCGGCTGTAGTGGGAGTGAACCAATGAAAGCAAGACCTTTCTCTCTGTCTCTCTTTCTCACTGTCTATAACTCTACCTGCCCCCCCCCCCACCAAAAAAAAAGACACACACACACAAATGGTCTGCTTTTCTGTCTGATGATTCACGAATAAATCTGCATGATTATCTGAGTCACAGCCTCAACACAGAAATGCTAAAAGCCCACAGGAAAACTTCATGACCTGCAATTTGGCAGTGATTTCTTGAATATGACACCAAAGGCAGGCAACAGAAGAAAAGATAGATTGGATTTCAACCAAATTTAAAAATGTTTGTGTAACCAAGGACACTATTCAACAATGTCAAAAGACAACCCTTTGGGGAGGAAATATTTACAAATCACAAATCTAAATAAGAGATTGATATCTAGACTCCATAGAGAATCCTACAATTCAACAACAAAAACAATCTGTTTAAAATATGAAGAGGGGAAGACATTTTGCCTAGCAGTTAAGACTGCAGTTTAGAGACCCACATCCCACATCAGAGTCCCTGGGTTTGATTCCTGCCTCAGGCTCCTGACTCCAACTTCCTAAGGAAGACTCCACAAAGCAGTAGTGATGGCTGAAGTAGTTCAAATACTTGTGTACCCGTCACCGGCGTGAGAGACCCTTACTGGGTTCCTAGCTCCTAGTTTTGGCCAGGCCCATCCCCAGTCATTATAGGCACTTTGGGAATAAAAGAGTGGATGGTAACTCCTTGGTCACTCAAATTAAAAAAGAAAAAAAAAAAAAGGCAACACCTGTGTAGCTATTTCTCCAATCATTAGGGAAATGCAAATCAAAACCAAATGAGATACAACTTCATATCCATCTTAAAAACAGAAAAATCAAGTATCAATGAGGATCAGGAGAAATGAGAACCCTTATTCTTTACTGATGGGAATGTAAAATGGTGTAACCACTATGGGAAACACTTATGGTTCCTCAAAAAAAAATTAACAATTTGATTCATCGATTCCATTTCTGGGTATATAGGCAACCTAATGGAAAACACCTATGTTCACAGAAGCATTATTCACAAAATCCAAACAGTGGAAACAACCTGTGTGTCTACTGAAAAATGAGTAGACATACAGAATGATTTATGTACATACATTGGACTATTATTCAGGAATAATAAAGGAAGAGGTGCTGCAACATGGAAGAACCCTGAACACATTACGCTAAGGGAAATAAGCCAGACACAAAAAGACAAATATTGTATGACTCCATTTATATGAGGTATAAAGATGAGGCAAATTCAGACAGAAAGTAAAACAATCCTTAATTACCAAGGGGTGGAGGAAGGGAGCAATGAGGAGGAGTTATAAAATAGAGTTTCAGTTTGGGATGATGAAAAAGTTCTGGAGATGGATGGTAGTGATGGCTGTGCATTATCAATGTACTTTATGCCACTCAGAAATGGTTAAAAAGGTAAATTTTGTGTTATATGAGGGTACTTCAAAAAGTTCATGAAAAATGAAAACAAAATTATTTGCAATTTTTAAAAAAAATTCATGCATCTGTAGTGTCTCCAAAAAGGTCATGGAAGATGTGTGTTATGAAAAAACAATGCATTTTATATCAATTTTCCTAAATACTCTCATATTTTTTACCCAAAAAAGCCAACAGAAAGACTTATAGGAAGAGGTTATAGTTCTTTTCCACAATTTTCCCATCTCCCAGTCCATCATGTCAGGAACAATCTTTTTATTTATTTTTTTAGCCACTGAAAAGACATTAATAAAACATTTTAGAAAAGCATATTTTAAAATATCTAGGATCCTACATTTAGCTCATTTTGGAAGTCTTTTATGTTTTTGCTTCATTTTATTTTTTATTTATTAGAGAGGCAGAGGGACAGAAAGAGAGATACTGATTTACTCTTTAATTAGCAATAATCGCGCCTCGGATAAACCTCATTGGCTACGATACTGCCACTGTGCAAAGCTCTGATTTACTTTTTAAATATGTACAATAGCCAGGATCAGGCCAGGCTGAAGCCAAGAGCTGGAAACTTCATCTGGGTCTCCCACATGGGTGGCAAGGATCCAAGTCCTTGAGCTGTAATGAGGAAGCTGGAGTCAAGAACAGAGTACTCCTAATGGTAGTGGCTTAACCACTACACCCCTGCCCACCCAATTCATTTTAATAGTTATTCATGTACAAGTTTAATAGTTGCCTAGTTTCCAAATTATAAAGCAGGGGAAGGGAAGCTTTCTTCTGCTAGGGGCCATTTGGATATTTATGACATCATCTGCAGGCCATACAAAATTATCAACTTCAAAGTTAGCCTGCTACAGATTTACCTGTGGTTGCCTTGGCAGGGCCAGGCCAAATGATTTCGCAGGCCATTTAAGGGCTGGATGTTTTTCACCCGTTTTTTTTTTTGGACAGGCAGAGTTACACTGAGAGAGAGAGAGAGAGAGAGAGAGAGAGAGAGAGAGAGAGAGAGAGAGAGAAAGGTCTTCCTTTTTCCATTGGTTCACCCCCCAAATAGTTGCTATGGCCAGCGCATTGCACTGATCTAAAGCCAGGAGCCAGGTGCTTCCTCCTGGTCTCCCATGTGGGTGCAGGGCCCAAGCACTTGGGCCATCCTCCACTGCCTTCCCGGGCCACAGCAGAGAGCTGGACTGGAAGAGGAGCAACCAGGACAGAATCCGGCGTCCCAACCGGGACTAGAACCCCGTGTGCTGTGCCGGTGCCGCAGACGGAGGATTAGCCTAGTGAGCCGCGGCGCCGGCCTTCACCCCTGTTCTAAAGCAACAAAAATGCCTTCCCTATCTCCTTTTCCCCAGACATCTAGTTCCTTCCTTTGGATACCTCCATCATAAGTCATCGTATATTATTTTATATATATTCTTTATAGCATTCCTATTTTTACTTCTCATCATAGTTTTCTTCATCTGTATACAATGTGCTTATAACGTTGTAATTGCTTCATATATCAACTTTGGTCTTTAACTACTGGTGAATATGACCATGAAAATGGAGACTTACTTGTTAAGTCTTTTTGAACAAATATGCCTTTTTAAAACCACACACAAGTATTCTTTTTTTAAAAAGTAAAAATAATTAAACTCTCTAAAAGCTTTTATGAAAATAAAAAACACAATATACAAAACTTACCTAAGATACCGACAATAACAAGAGCTCTCCCTTAATCCCCTCCCCATATCGTACTTAGCTAACAGCCTACTTTGCAGTTACAGCCCACTCAAGCCCTAGACCCGTCCCACGATATGGAAGTTACCACTCTTTTTTTTTTTTTTTTTGACAGGCAGAGTGGACAGTGAGAGAGAGACAGAGAGAAAGGTCTTCCTTTTGCCGTTGGTTCACCCTCCAATGGCCGCCGTGGTAGGTGCGCTGCGGCCGGTGCACCGCGCTGATCCGATGGCAGGAGACAGGTGCTTCTCCTGGTCTCCCATGGGGTGCAGGGCCCAAGGACTTGGGCCATCCTCCACTGCACTCCCGGGCCACAGCAGAGAGCTGGCCTGGAAGAGGGGCAACCGGGACAGGATTGGTGCCCCGACCGGGACTAGAACCTGGTGTGCCGGCGCAGTTACTGCTCTTTTTTAAAGACTGTTTTATCGTTTAAAGCTAGAGTCACAATAAGAAGGTCCATAGGCTATATTCAACCAGCAGACATATTTTCTGGCTTATCTGACATTTCAGAAAACTGGAGCTAACATGCAAAAGTTGACAGATTCTCAAAAAAACAGGAAACCTGGCAATTCTGGATAATGGATATAATTCTCGTGGGTCAACAACTGCTCTCATCAAAGTATATTTCACACTCAAGCTGGTGACAAGCTCAGTTCACTATACTTGCTATCTTAATGGCTCTAGAAGTGATCTCTATTTCTAATACTTTTTAAAAGGTCAAAATCTTGAGTTTTCTGGTCGCCTTACCTGATGAGTTTCAAGAACAACAGTAATTGACCGGACTGGACCAAAGCTCTTAAACAGCCTTTTCAAAGCCCTGAGATCGCAATTTTTGCTAAACGGCCCAGCATAGACAGTTGACATCTCTGTCCACTTAAGCCTCATCTACAAGGAAAAGAACAATATAGTGAAGAGGTGGATGTGGTAAGAAAATTCATTAGTCAAAACGTGGATAAAACCATCTAAAGAATATTTAGACACATATATATGCCAAATATATAGAAGGATTCACTGCAGTATTAGTTATAATAGCAAAAATTTACAAAGCGCAAATGCTATAATAGGTATATCAAACAGTGCAATAACATGCAGACTTTAGGAACAAGAATAAGATATATAGTGACATAAGATATATAAGATAGGCAACTAAATGAAAAATAAAGTTACAAAGTAGTATGAATAGTCTGATTCCCATTCTTATAAAAATTTGTTTTTCTGTTAAAATACACACAGAAAAACTCTGGAAAGTTATAAGTCATTCAAAAGCCATCTACTTACCCTTCTGTTCATCTCTTCAGTGAGGATGGGTGAAAAGGGCTCAAACGAGAACTCAACAATGCTGAAGGGAAACTGGGGGATTTCCACTCTAGCCTGCTCAAGAACCTGCAGAGAAGAGCACTGCCTGGTTGAGACAGGAACCTGCTACTCTACTGTGGCTGCTGGGGTGAGCCATAATATAAAAAATGGCTGTCCTTTTACGCATGTGAAAAAGTAATATGTGGCTGACTGCCAGGTCTGGAGGAACTGGTGACACTACAACCTCGAGAAAAGACACAAAATCCATAAGGAAAATAAATAAACTCACATATTACCCTTACCTTCAGTATTACCTAGCAATAGGGATTACTACAACCTTCAAATTTCCTCTATATAAAGAATTAAGTTTAATTCCAACAGCACTCTCACTGTTGCACAATACTGCAAGCCTCTGAGTTAAAAACAAAAAACAAGGCAGAAGCTTAACAGATTTGGCGGGCGGTGAAAAACATCAAGTGGCATGGGAAATAGATGAAGCACAAACCAAATCACTCCCAGGGGATGGGGGGAAGGTCCAACTGAATGCCAAATAATAAGGAGCAGAGGTCACAACTTTGATATTTCATGGCAACTGACTACAGGAGAGACCAGGCAGTCTCAGAAGCAGTACGTCTGGAGAACAATCAAATATACAGAGAAAAGGTGGTACCCCTTGGAGACAATGCAGTGGACAGAAAGAAGGAAATAAGCAGGCATGGGGCTGGCGCTGTGGTATAGAGGGTAAAGCTGCCACAGGCAGTGCCGGCATCCCATATGGGCGCCGGTTCAGGTCCTGGCAGCTCCTCTTCTGATCTAGCTCTCTGCTATAGCCTGAGAAAGCAGTGGAAGATGGCCTAAGTCCTTGGGTCCCTGAACCCATGTGGGACACCTGGAAGAAGCTCCTGGCTTCAGATCAGCCCAGCTGCAGCCACTGCAGCCATTTAGGAAGTGAACCAGCAGATGGAAGACCTCTCTGCCTCTGCCCCTGTAACTCTAACTCTCAAATAAATAAATAAATCTTAAAAAAAAAAAAAAAAAAAGAAAGAAAAAAGCAGACAAATTAAGGAGCCAACAGAAAGAGAATTAAGACACAGGCAGACCCCTCCAAACAATATTATAAACTCCTGTCTTCCCCTAACACCAAAATATCATTCTCAAAAGAGAAAGCATTAAAAAAAAGAAGAAGAAGAAGAAGAAGAAGAAGAAGAGGGGCTGGCGCCGTGGCTCACTTGGTTAATCCTCCGCCTGCGGCACCGGCATCCCATACGGGCGCCGGATTCTGTCCCGGTTGCTCCTCTTCCAGTCCAGCTCTCTGCTGTGGCCCGAGAGGCCAGTAGAGGATGGCCCAAATGCTTGGGCCCTGCCCGCATGGGAGACTGGGAGGAAGCACCTGGCTCCTGGCTTCGGATCGGCGCAGTTCCAGCCATAGAGGCCATTTGGGAGGTGAACCAATGGAAGGAAGACCTTTCTCTCTGTCTCTCTCTCTCACTGTCTAACTCTATCAAAAAATAAATAAACAAACAAACAAAAAAACAAAACAGAAGAGATGAAGGACTGAGAAGCTTCAGGCGCTCATTCTCCCACAGACCCTAACAACAACATATGAACTAGAACACCTTTGAGAAAACTCCAGAGACCAACTGAGAAACCACTGTAAAACCAACAAGGGGGCAGGTGTTTAGTGCAGCAGTTAAGATGCTGCTTGGGATGCCTGCATCCTCTACTAGAGTGCCTACCTCAAGTTCTGGCTCCTCAGCTTCTGATCCAAGTTTCTGCTATTGTACACCCTGTGTACAGTAAGTGATAGCTCAGATACTTGGATTCTCAAATACTTGGGAGACCCTGGTAGAGTTCTAGGTTCCTGGCTACAACCTGGCCCAGCTCCAGCTGTTGCAGGCATTTGAGGAGTGAACCAGTGGGTGGAATATATCTGTCTCTGTCTCTCTGCTTTGCAAATAAAATGAAAACTAAAAATTGTATAGCAAAAAGGGAGGGGAGGCATGCATGCATAATGCAAAAAAATGGCAATCTCAAAAAACAGAAAGGTTGAGAAATGGTCCCAGATTCAAGTAGAATAAAAAGATATGACAACTAAATGCAATACCTGACCCTAGAATAGACATTCTGAAGGGAAAAGAAATGCTATAAAGGACATTATTTGGTCAACTAAACAAATTGGAATACAGATTAGAGTAGATAAAGGTACTGGATCAATATTAAATGTACTGAAATAGGTAGCTACACCATGGTTATATGAGAGAAAAACTCTTTTTAAAAGATTTGTGTATTTGAAAGGCAGAGTTACAGAGAGGTGGGAGGTGGGGGGTAGGGGGGTTGGGGAAAGAGAGACCTTCCATCTATTGGTTTACTCCCCAGATGGTCACAATGGCCAGGGCTGTAGCAGGCTGAAGCCAGGAGCTTCATCCAGGTCTCCCACACGGGTGGCAGGAGCTCAAGCACTCAAGCTATCTTCTGCTGCTCTTCCCAAGCCATTAGCAGAAGCAAACTGAAAGTGGAGCAGCCAGGACATGAACCAGTGCTCTAACAGGATGATGATGTCACAGGCAGTGGTTTTACCCCCTTCACCGTAACACTGGTCCCAAGAGAAAATATTTTTAACCTCACGAAATACATTCTAAAGTACTTAGGGTGAAAAGGCCATGATGTGCTTCATGTATTTTCAAATGGTTCAGAAAAAGTCATACAGGGGAGGGAATGGGGGAAAGAAAGAACATGAGAGAGGAGAGAGTACATAAACATAAACACACACACAAGTGTTAACAAAAGGTGAACCTAATAAAGCAGTGTGCATTTATGCAAATTTTCTGTAGTTTGACATTACTTCCAAGTACAATATTTAAAAAATAATACAGATTGTGCTTGCTTCAATAGCACATATACTAAAAAATTAGAATGATATAGAGATTAGCACAGCCCCTGCACAAGGAAGACATAAAAATTCATAAAGCATTTCCATATTTTTACTATAGGGAATCTCTTTACACTAATAAAAAAGGAAAATATCATACCTACACATAGAAAAATACAGATCTTCTGTATACAGTAACACACTAATGCAACCTCTCTACTTTATACTTACAGCCATGAGAGATAAAATATAAAAAGAAAAAAAATGAAGAAGATACAGCCAGACTCAAAATCAAGATAAACATTTCCGTAAACCGGGGATAGAACAGAAATTCAAAGTGGTATGCAGGGCCAAAAGCCACAGGCCTGCTGGGCTCTGGAAGTAAACATTGGCAGCTAACAATTCTGGTCCTATGGGGCAACTGTGACTTAAAGCGCTCCATACAAGATTTGAGTAGGGGCCGGCGCCGTAGCTTAACAGGCTAATCCTCTGCCTTGTGGCGCCGGCACACCAGGTTCTAGTCCTGGTTGGGGCGCAGGATTCTATCCCGGTTGCCCCTCTTCTAGGCCAGCTCTCTGCTATGCCCCGGGAAGGCAGTGGAGGATGGCCCAAGTGCTTGGGCCCTGCACCTGCATGGGAGACCAGGAGAAGCACCTGGCTCCTGGCTTTGGATCAGCGAGATGCGCCGGCCGCAGCGGCCATTGGAGGGTGCACCAATGGCAAAAAGGAAGACCTGTCTCTGTCTCTCTCTATCACTATCCACTCTGTCTGTCAAAAAGAAAAAAAAAAAAAAAAAAAAAGATTTGAGTACAGGCCAGATTTGCTACCTGCAACCAGGGTAGCTGAAGAAAAAGAACTGAACACTTGTATAGGGTGCATTCCCCTCTGCTCTCAATGCAACCTGCAAAGGTACAGCAAATACTCACCTGTTTATTTGAAAAGCACTTAATAGTTCTACAGTTTCTAGAAAAAAGTTCACTAGCATCTGTCTCCTGGGACAAAAAAAGGAGTTTCTGACCCAATGAGTCCAAGCATTCTGTAACACTGTAAAGAAGCAGAAGAGATCAAGGTAAGAACAATAGTTTTTATAACCTGACAGTTATTTCTCTGTACATACTCTATCCAACAAGATAGCCACTAGCAACAGGTAGCTATTTAAATTAGAATTAATTAGCATTAAAACTTCAGTTCCTCAATTGCCACACTTGTGGTGGCTACCACACTCAACAGCACAAATGTAGAACATTCTCATCATTTCATTAAACCATGCTGGGCAGTGCTGCTGCAACAAGGATGGGAAGGGTAAACAAGAAATGTACCCAAAGTGCTCTACCAAAACATAGGCCAGATTCTAAGGATCTGATCCTGACACAGTCATTATGTTCTGGAGCCAAACCTTCCTTCTGAGTCTGTTTCTGTTTTTGTGTTTCTTTCCCCCAATCTGGGAAATATATCAAAGATGTAGATTGACTCTTCAAACCAAAATGGTTCATCATATCTCCCAATTCTACATTGTTCACTGTATCCCAAAGTCTTATTTTCTCATAAAGGATGTCATTTTAGACCAGCCGCTAGATTTAGAAGATTAAAAATTAGATAATATTTCGGGAAGCAGCTGACATTTTTTCCCCATGGTTTTTGTAATGTGACTCATATTTTTGGTAAACGTTTCTCAAAAAAACTCTGAAGAGAAAAATTCCAAGGCTTTGTTGTTAAAGTAAGAAACCAGATACTCTATCTGCCTTTGTTCTTGTTTTTAATTTTTTTATTAATATAAAGAGAACAGATTTCATGCATTCCACAGGTACAGTTCCAAGAAGATACCCACATTTCCCTCCTTCCACCTCCACCTCCCCAAACTCTGTTCTTGTTTAAAACTAAAAAACATTACCTTGTGTTTGAGTGCTGAATGACTCCTGGTGTATTTCTTGGCTCTTGGCTGGCTGCTTGCAGTTCTTGGTGATGAACAAGTGCATGCAGATTGAGTTCCGCAATCTTGAAGCAAGTAAAGTGGTAAAAATCATCTCATTTCTTGCAAATCATTTAAGGTTAAAAGAAATTTGAAAACCCCATTTTAGTGATGTTCTCTTCTTTAGGTGGTAGCTTTGTTGTTGCCATAGTTCCCAGGCTGCCTTGAAGTTACCAGATGTATTCTGGCTGCTTAGCCAAGAATGGTAACGTGTTACCAGCCAGCTACTGATGCTGTTCACATGAATATAGGAAACAGCCCAGTAAGGTTAAGGGAAAAGAGATGGCAATTTTGGCTCATCCTCATTCTCTAGTCACTTAAAATTTACTTCTCTGCCAACATGCTATTTTTAGAAATAATAGAATGGCTTTTACAACAACATCAAAAATGACATATTAGTTTAATATGAAAGCACATGACGTCTACTGTAGTTGATATATCTTCTTTCATAAAGCAGGAGTGCAACTGAGAATTGTGATACAGAGAACATATTCTTAAAAACTATTTAAATTGTTATAGATTTATAGAAACAACAGAGTTCCTATATGCCCTATACCCATTTTCACATATTAGTAACTGATTAGTATGATGTACTTGTCACAATTAATGAACCAATAATGATATATCCAATATTAACTGAAATCCATGCTTAATTCAGATTTCCTTAGTTTTTACTCAAATAAAACAATTTTCACTGGAAATGAAAAAATAATAGGTTCTCAAAATGTGGTATTAGGACACATGAGGGTTCCAGAGGCCTTCCCATGGGATTCATGAGGTCCTCTCTCCTCCAATTATGTCACACAACAGAATGAATGCAAAAGCAAGTGCAAGGTGGTTGGCAGTGTGTCTTAGTGGGTAAAGCTGCCACCTGCAGTACCAGCATTCCATATGGGCACTGGTTCATGTCCCAGCTGCTCCATTTCCAATCCACTTCCTTTGCTAATGGCCTGAGAAAAGCAGCAGCAGAGGACCCAAGTGCCTGGGCCCCTGCCATCCTCGTGGGAAACCTGGATGAAGCTCCTGGTTCCTGGCTTCAGCCTGCCCAGCACTGGCCATTGCACCCATCTAGGGAGTGAGCCAGCAGATAGAAGATCTCTCTCTGTCTCTCCCCTCTCTAACTCTGACTTTCAAAATAAATAAATCTTTTATAAGATAAAATAAAAGCAGGTACAAAAAGCAACCTGACTTCTATTAAGCTAGAAGTTCATTAAGTACGAAATATATTAAACAATGAAACTCTTCCCACTTTTTTTGAAATTCCTTTTTTCATACAGATAAGTCATTTGTGTTAACATATAGTTTTTGATATTTTAAACAAATATTACAAATATTTTCTCTCATTTCATTTCTAATATGGTAAATTTTGATAAAATACCTATATAAGCAAAATTTGAGAACCTATAAAGTAGGATTTTTTAAAAAAAGATTAGAGGGGAAAAGGAGAGACTGAGGGACAGAGAGAGAGGAAGATTAACACTGCAACTGATTGATTTTTTTTTTTTTTAATTTTTTGACAGGCAGAGTGGACAGTGAGAGAGAGACAGAGAGAAAGGTCTTCCTTTGCCGTTGGTTCACCCTCCAATGGCCGCCGCGGTAGGCGCGCTGCAGCCAGCGCACCGCGCTGATCCGATGGCAGGAGCCAGGTGCCTATCCTGGTCTCCCATGGGGTGCAGGGCCCAAGCACTTGGGCCATCCTCCACTGCACTCCCTGGCCACAGCAGAGAGCTGGCCTGGAAGAGGGGCAACCGGGACAGAATCCGGTGCCCCGACCGGGATTAGAACCCGGTGTGCCAGCGCCGCAAGGCGGAGGATTAGCCTGTTGAGCCACGGCGCCGGCCGCAACTGATTGATTTCTATCCACTGGTTCACTCCCCAAATGCGCATAATACCTGGGGCTGGGCCAGGTGGAAGCCAAGATGAGGAAGTCCATCTGGTTCGAGTGCCTATTACCCTTCTTCTGATTCAGCCCCCTGCTAGTTTTCTTGGGAAACACCAGACAATGGCTTAAGTACTTGGGTTCCTGCCACTCACATGTTAAACCCAGATGGAGTTCCTGGCTCCCGGCTTCAACTTGGCCCAGCCACAAATGTTGCAGCCATTTGGGAAGTGAACCCATTGATGAAATTTCTTTATCTGTTTCTCTCCCTCTCTGTCACTCTTTCACATAAAAAAACATTTTAGAACAGCATATTCAGTAAGAGCTCAGTGAATGCTGACTATCATATTTACACGTCCAAACAAGATCTTTTTAGAATGTCTTTCTTACTACTACAACACAAAACACAATTCTGACTATTGATTATTATTCTATATGGACCAAAATTTATAGGCTAACGATGGAACATTATGTAATAGAACAATCTAACAAGCTAGCATGCATTATAAGAAAATCTGTCAGAAAGAAGGACCCCTTCAATGCCTCCCTTATGTGTTCTAATCCATACCCACTGATTATTAAAATAATGGTATGCCGCCCTCCAACTCCAAGAACACAGAAATCCACATAGATTTTTTTTGCTATTAGTATCAGCTATAATGATCACCACCACTGGCATGGTGTTTAACATATTGAATGAACTATGTTAAGAGCTTTATACACAGTATCTCCTTTATCCTTACCAATATTCTACAGAAGCATGTGTTCCCATTTTACAGATCTAGAAACTGAAATTACCCATAACAACTGCATTAGATTATACAGCGAGACACTGTACAGACTATATTTAAAAACTAGCCCAATTTCAGAGACTATATACTTAGCCACTACATAATGCTATTAACACGTGCCTTAATCACAAATGCAACAAGCTCAGCTTCAATCACACTCCCAGTTTTTGAAGAAAAACGTAAATAAGAGACCGTGTTATGTGATTTTCTTATCCATCCCCATACATTTGAGAAAGGCAAACATGCTGGTCAAAGATACTAACCTTCTTTGGGCCATACTTAAGGAAATATTGAGCCAATTCAAGGGTTGTTCTAGCATCTTCTGTAGCATCATGACCAAGCTTGTTTGGGCATTGTATATCCTTCCTGGAAAGTAAAGATACTGTTGATACACCTGTGAGCATTTTTAATGACAGATTAAACCACTTCAAATGCTCTGGTTAGGGGCCAGTGTTATGACGCAAGTTAAGCTGCCTCCTGCAATGCTGGCATCCCATATGGGCACTGATTCAAGTGCCAGCTGCTATGCTTCCAGTCTAGCTCCATGCTAATGCACCTGGGAAAGCAGTGGAAGATGGCCCAAGTCCCTGGGCCCATGCACCATGTAGGAGACCTAGATGAAGTTCTAGGGTCCTAGCTTTGGTCTGGTACAGTGCCAGCCACTATGGCCATCTGGGGAATGAACCAATGGATGGAAGATCTCTCTCTGTCTCTCCCTCTCTCTGTAACTCTGCCTTAAAATAAATCTTTAAAAAAAAAAACAAAAAACATGCCGGCCATAGCAGCCATTTGGGGGGTGAACTAATGGAAGGAAGACCTTTCTCTTTCTCTCTCTCACTGTCTAACTCTGCCTGTCAAAAAAAAAATTTTTTTTTTTTGTACTCATTAAATAAAAGGTTTATTTGGGGAAAAAAAACTGTCTGGTTACATAAATTTCAGCATTCTGATGCATATCACAACAATCAAGATTTCTTAATTCTAGTTAACTGCCTGGCACTAACATATCATCTGAATAAAAGATTACCCAACAAAAGTCTCTAGCCCACTCTGCAGTCATCCCCTCTCTCATTTCTTAGATGTAACACCTGTTTAAACTCACCCTCCAGAAATTTCTTATTTATATACAAATGCCCATTTGTATTGAAATCCTTTTATAGTTGCCTTTTTAAAAATATACACATATAGTTAAGTGGCATATACAGATTTAGCTCTGCATCTCCATTTTATTCTCAGCAATACTTTAGGTTTCCATATTAGCACATACAGATCAACCATGTTATTTTCAAACAGCAAAGTGTTCAATGCAGACAACCATAATTTATTTAACCAGTCCTGCAGAATTAATCCTGTTATAATGAACATCTTTGTACACATGTGTTTCTACACAAAAGGATGTATTTCAATATAGGTATCTTACGTTTTGAATCTTTGGTCATCTTTTCTGCCCTTCCCTGAATGGTTCTATCCATCAAGTTCAACAATGAATGTAAATCCTATTACCTATCCCATAATATCATAATTTCATAATAAATGAAAATAATAATGTTCAAAAACTAAAAGGAAAAGCAAATACCCTAAATTTTGCAATATGCATTAAATTATAGAAACTATACACTTACGTATGTGCAATTTATCAGGTCAGTATTATAATATGTAAACAAACCTACCCCAAAATAGCTTTGGCTAAGAACTTTAGCTTAAATCTTCTGCCCTGCTCTCTGATATAAAGCAATGATGTATCAATAACATATGGATGTATCATCTGAGGAAGAAAGAGAATAGAATGAGTACTATCTTATGCTAAAGGCAACAACAAGTAAGCTGGGAGGTACAGTCCAAGGCTTTAGGTATAAGACACTCACTTTCAACGCTCTGAGATCCAAGTCTAAAGAGTGGCCCACTAATACGGCATCAGGAGGAAGCAGAGCTTTTAACTGCCTCTGTACATCCTTGAGTTTGGTTGTCACTGGGTTAAGAATCTTTTTCGTAATTCCTGAAAACCTTTTAACAACAAAAAGAGAAATAGGTATGCTAGGGGGTTGGCACTAGGGGGTTGGCAGGTTAAGGCCCTGGCCAGTACTGCCGGCATCCCATATGGGTGCCGGTTTGAGTCCCGGCTGCTCCACTTCCAATCCAGCTCCCTGCTAATGCACCTGGGAAAGCAGCAGAGGATGGCCCAAGTGCTTAGGCCCCTGCACCCACGTGGGAGACCCAGAAGAAGCTCCTGGCTTGGCTTTGGCCTGACCCAGCCTCAGTCACTGCTGCCATTTGAGGGGGGAACCAGCAGATAGAAGACCTCTCTCTCTGTCTCTACCTCTCTGCACTCTGCCTTTCAAATAAATAAAATAAATCTTTTTAAAAAAAGAATAGACTTGCCAGGATATTAACAAGTTTAACTCACTGGAAAGTCATTTAAAAAGAATATAAGAAAAAAAGTTTTTACCTAATTTATGCTCAGTATCAAAAAGAATGAAAATATAAATAAGCAGAAACTGGGGCCGGCGCTGTGGCACAGCGGGTTAATGCCCTGGCCTGAAGCACCGGCATTCCATATGGGCGCTGGTTCGAGACCTGGCTGCTCCACTTCTGATCTGGCTCTCTGCTATGGCCTGGGAAAGCAGTAGGAGATGGCCCAAGTCCTTCGGCCCCTGCACCCATGTGGGAGACCTGGAGGAAGCTCCTAGCTCCTGGCTTTGGATTGGCTCAGCTCCATCCATTGTGGCCAACTGGGGAGTGAACCATCGAATAGAAGACTTCTCTCTCTCTCTCTCTCTCTCTCTCTGCCTCTTCTCTCTCTGTGTAACTCTTTCAAATAAATAATAAAAAAATTAAAAATGTTTAAAAAAAAGCAGAAATTAAAAATTAGTCATAATCCCACTACCCAGAGATGATCACTTTTCACATCTTAGTAAATATCTCTTCATATTTTTTGATACATAAATGAGGGTTCTTGAGGGAGCCGGTGCCATGGCTCACTTGGTTAATCCTCCGCCTATGGCACCAGCTTCCAATATGGGTGCCGGTTCTAGTCCCGGTTGCTCCTCTTCCAGTCCAGCTCTCTGCTGTGGCCTGGGAAGGCAGTGGAGGATGGCCCAAGTGCTTGGGCCCCTTCACCCGCATGGAAGACCAGGAGGTAGCACCTGTCTCCTGGCTTCAGATCAGCACAGTGCCGGCCATGGTGGCCATTTGAGGGGTGAACCAACAGAAGGAAGACCTTCCTCTCTGTCTCTCTCTCTCACTGTCTACCTCTATCTGTCAAATAAATTTTTTTAAAAATGAAAAAAAAAAAAGTTCATGGAGGGGTCAGCATTGTAGCATAGCAAGTTAAGCCACCACCTACAACATAAACATCCCATATGGGTGGCAGTTTGAGACCCGGCTTCTCCACTTCCAATCCAACTCTTCGTTAACGCATCTGAGAAAGAACAGAAGATGGCCCAAGTGCTTGGGCTCCTGCACCCATGTGGGAGAACTAAAAGAAGTTCCAGGCTCCTGGCTTTAGCCTGGCACAGCCCCACCACTGTGGCCATTTGGGGAGTGAACCAACGGCTCTCTCTCTCTCTTCCTCTCTGTAACTACCTTCCAAGTAAATAAAAAATATTTTTTAAAAGTTCATGGAAAATAGAATTAAAAATTGTTTTTTTGTTGCAAAAACTTTGAAATTGATGCATAGATATTAATTCATGTATATATTTCATTTTTATAAAAATGAAATAATGCACATGCTGCTTTAAAACATGTCACTTGGTATGTATCTTGAACAAGTTTTCGTATCAATAAATCTCTCAGAACATCCTTTCAAATTGTTGGAGTATTCCATTTTACAGAGACAACATTTTAATTAATCCCCTACCATCAGACGTGCATATTCCCATATTTTTGTAGTACCATGACAAAAAAACTTGTGCACACATACCTATTCCCTAACATACTATCAAATCATCAAGTCTGTTAACACAATAGTTTTTATCACTAATATGGCTTCTTTGCCTATAGATGCAACTTGAATGGATGGAAATAATACTGTTTCGCAATCTCATTCTCTGCCTAATCACTCTGTGCATATTCTGAAATTACATGATAATCTTTGGAAAAACAGACTAAAACTTTGGGCTTCAAATTTGTATTATGGAAAAAATTAGTTTTGTTTTGGTTTTCGAGGTCAAAGCAGATTAAACACTAAGATCATTTAACTGCAAAATGATAATTTACAGATTTTCAGCTGAGGTCTTAACAGAAAGCATGGCTCCCTCCAGCTGTTTAGCAGTTGCTAGAAAATGATTACAACTGGGAGATTCTAGGACAAGGAAGATAATATTATGCAAACTTAACATCTCAAGAGGACTAGAAAACTAGAGCACACGCATTATTCTCTGACAATGTGTAATTTCAGTATTAAAATATACTGACATGTTGCCCTAGTCTGTTCTTTGATAATATATAAATAGATAAAACCTACATAAACGGATGCTGTCATCATCTTGTTAAATCTTACTCCAATGTAATGTGCCAGTTCTAGAAAGAGCTGGAGGTGAGGTGAAAAATACCTGGTGAGATAGTCCAGAATTTTGTTGTCAGGTTTGACCAGTTCATCCATAATACAGGTGCCTCCTTCAGCAACCAGTGAGACTCGGGTTAGTTCTCTCCCCTTGGAAGTGAGGCACTGTAAGATCAGGAGGAAGTCAGGATGCTGAAGTGTGAAAGATACTGATTCCTCTCATTACCCACTTCACAGCGATTGCCACTACCCTCATCTACCCACTAGAGTCCTGCAGGAATGGCTATAAGATCCAGTATGAATTCAATTAAGGGAAAGGATTTTCTCAAGATAAAGGGAAATAATATTAATCATAGCTGTATCTATCACTTATGAAGTATGCACTATATCCAGTAGTATGCCTAGCACTAATAATAAGTGATTTTTATTAAACATACTATTATCATCCAGTGCTGCACTAAGCATTTTATAGTGACTATTTAATCATAATCTTTTTTTTTTTTTAATTTTTACAGGCAGAGTGGACAGTGAGAGAGAGAGAGAAAGGTCTTCCTTTGCTGTTGGTTCACTCTCCAATGGCCGCTGTGGCCGGCGCACCACACTGATCCGAAGGAAGGAGCCAGGTGCTTCTCCTGGTCTCCCATGGGGTGCAGGGCCCAAGCACTTGGGCCATCCTCCACTGCACTCCTGGGCCATAGCAGAGAGCTGGCCTGGAAGAGGGGCAACCGGGACAGAATCCAGCACCCCGACCAGGACTAGAACCCGGTGTGCCGGCGCCGCTAGGCGGAGGATTAGCCTGTTGAGCCACGGCGCCGGCCGTTAATCATAATCTTATGAGGTAGCTTTATTATTATTACAGAGGGACATGATGATGCTAAGAGGTTAGGGGACTTTTCTAGAGTGATTGAGTAGGCAATGCCAGGATACATACACTGACATGGAAGACTCCAAAACCTTTAGCTTTTAGCTTCCTCATTAAGGATTAAGAAACATTTCCTGAGGAATGAGAGGGGATGCGTTTTTTTTTTTTTTTTTTTTTAAGATTTATTTATTTATTTGAAAGGCAGACAGAGAGAGACACAGAGAGAGCGAGATCTTCCATCTACTGGCTCACTCTCCAAATGGCTGCAATGGCTGGAGTTGAGATGATCCAAAATGAGGATCCAGGAGCTTCTTTTGGGTCTCCCACTTGGATGCAGGGGCCCAAGCACTTGGGCCATCTTCCACTGCTTTCCCAGGCTATTAGCAGGGAGCTGGATTGGAAGTGGAGCATCCAGGACTCAAATCAGCACTGATATGGGATGCCAGCACTGCAGGTGGCAGCTTTACTCATTACACTACAGTGCCAATCCCAAAGGGATGCGCTGTTTTTGAAAGGAAATTTACTAAAATGAGGCAAAGTAAAACATAATGAGAGCTGGCACTGTGGTCCAGCAGAGTAAGCCACTGCCTGTGACACCAGCATCCCATACGAGTGCTGATTTGAATCCCAATGTTCCACTTCCAATCCAGCTCTCTGCTAATGTGCCTGGGAAAGCAGAAGACAGCTGGAGTGCTTCGGCCCCTGATACCCATGTGGAAGATCCAAATAAAGCTCTGGGATCCTGGCTCCTCTTAGTCTGTCTATGTGTTCCTCCCTCTAACTCTGCCTTTCAAATAAATAAAGAAAATTTTTTAATATACCCGCTTTAAACAATATACAAGGGGTACTTATTCAAGGAAATCCCACTTACGATATTCAATGTATAAAACTAAGCCAAACCAATGGCAATTAAGGTAGAATCTTCATAGTAACAATAAAACACTTGTTCAAAAGACAGAAGGAGTAAACTAGTAATGAGCATTCAAGTAAATATAGCAATTAGTTAGAAAACAAATATTTATTCTTTTTTCTATGTTGTTGTTTTTTAAAGATTTATCTATTTATTTGAAAGGCAGAGTTACAGAGAGAGAGCAGAGGCACAGAAAGAAAAATCTTCCAAAAGCTGGTTCACTCCTCCAAATGTCTGCCATGGCCATGGCTAGGCCAGGCCAAAGGCAGGAGCCAGGAACTTCATCTGAGAGTCTCCTACATGGGCAGGAGAGGCCCAAGCACTTGGGCTATCTGTTGCTGCTATCCCAGGTATATCAGCAAAGAGCTGGATCAGGGTGGAGCAGCTGAGAATCCAACTGATGCTTGTATGGGACGCAGCTGCAGGTGGTGTCTTAACTGATACTCCATAAGGCCAGTCCCAGAAAAATAAATCCAAGTTTTCTAAAATGCCCAGTAAAAAGTGCTACTTTCAGCTACTTAAACTATTTCTTGTTTCTGGAACTGAACAAATTGGTTCACTGATGCATTACATTCAAGAAACTATCTTACTCTAGACTCCAGTTTGCAACACTCCCGTTGAAAATTAAAAATAACACTTACCATCTCACAGTCAAGACCGAAGAGAGGACTATTCTCTGTTACAGAACCATCACATTTGGTAGGTACAAAATTTTCACAGTCAGGAAAACCTAGAAGGAAAGGAATAAAATATTTTTCTTTTGAACAAGAAATAGTAAATATCACTCTTAGATTCATCCAAGAAAACACCATATTTGCTAGGCACTTTGTGTATATAAAACATTTGAAATACAGAAACTAAATAAAAGGCAATCTCTGTCTTCCAGTTTTACTCCATCTACTCATTTTTATACATATTTTGAGAAAAATAATAAGCTATTGTTATAGGGGATCCTGGGCCTGGAATTGCTAGCAGTTATCAAGCAACAATTTTGCATTCTTAGAGATTATGACTAAATTACAGCTAAACCCAAAGTTACTGGAATGTCCATGTAGGCAGTAAGAAGATGAATAAAGTATGCAAATGACTACATGTGGCATCTTTCTTTCTAAATAAAGCAAGAAAAAACAGAAATGAGATCCTACCAAAGTAGAGTTCTCAAAGGATTACATAGTAAGCAGAAAGTTTACGTAACATTCACCATGTGTGTCCCTCCACCCAAGTCCATTCTTCAGATTTCTATGAAATCCCCATTGAGAGTTGCCTGCATTTTCTGTAATCATCGCGTAAAAATTACCTACAGAGGCTCAACTATAAGCTTATGGTATGCCCTCCATTGTGGACCCAAGATAATAAATAAATACATTCAGTTCAGAAACACAAAAGCATTTAAATAATTGGAAGATTTCTACTTTTAGGCAGAGGCTAAAGCAACACAGGTAATATCTGAGTCTTGTTTGACAAGAAACAAAGGGGCATATGAAAACTCTTAGTTGGGACCAGCACCATGGCTTACTTGGTTAATCCTCCACCTGCAGTGCCGGCACCCCAGGTTCTAGTCCCGGTTGGGGTGCCGGGTTCTAGTCCTGGTTGCTCCTTTTCCAGTCCAGCTCTCTGCTGTGGACCGGGAGGGCAGTGGAGGATGGCCCAAGTGCTTGGGCCCCTGCACCCACATAGGAGACCAGGAGGAAGCACCTGGCTCCTGGCTTCGGATCGGTGCAGCACCGGCCATAACGGCCATTTGGGGAGTGAACCAACGGAAGGAAGACCGTTCTTTCTGTCTCTCTCTCTCTCACTGTTTGTAATTCTTCCTGTCAAATAAATAAAATCTTTAAAAAAATTAAAAATAAATAAAACTGTTAATCAGTTTTCATCTCCAGTACTCTGAAATAGCCACTTAATTAGAAGAATCAAATTATTAGTTATCCCAGAAAAGAAATGAAACCTTGTCCCAGGTTTGGGACACACTATACTTGCTACCACCTTTACCTGTATCATTAGTGGAAATAAAAAAATTAACATCTTCAAAATATTCACTGTAGAAGTGTTAAAACGTTAAAGACATGTTGCCTTGTTTTAATTCTCTAAGAACTGAAATAAAATTGAACGCAAAAAGGGGCCATCACTGTAGCATAGCAGGTTAAGCATCTGCCTGGGGCACTGGCAACCCATATGGGTGCTGGTTCAGGTCCCAACTGCTCCACTTCTGATCCAGCTCCCAGCCTTGGAAAGCAGTGGAAGATGGCCCAAGTGCTTGGGTCCCTTGCACCCACGTGGGAAGCCCCAAAGAAGCTTCTGGCTCCTGGCTTTGGCTCCAGCCATTGCAGCCATTTGGGGATGAACCAGCAGATGGAAGACCTCTCTCTCTATCTCTCCCCATCTTGGTCTGTAACTATGCCTCTCAAGTAAATAAATAAATAAATCTTTTTAAAGAATTTAATGAAAAGGAATAAATTATCACTGAATATTTCAGTGGTATTTAATGTTCTATTCATGTACTACCTAAAATCTTCACTTTACCAATCATGGTACATATGCCACACTTTGGGAAACACTGCATTTAAATTATTTCCTCATTAATGGAAAATGGAAAATGTAAGAAAGCAGCCAGAAAAAATGAACTTTCAACAGTAGAAATTAAACTGTAAGATATTCTTATATTGATAACAAATCATATTAAGTTTAAACCAACCTTGTAATGGAAAGCTGAATGTCTTCATTTCTTCCTTTGTCAGAAGGCATCTGATCAAGCTCACTTTCTTAAGACCATATTTTTGAATGATAGGGTCATTCTGCAGGTTGATGCTGGCTTTTGAAATAGCAGGAGGTAAAGATCCTGGAACAAGAACAATTACATATACTTAGAATGTGTGTGTTTAATGACTTCAGAGGACAGGTCTCCTAGCCTTGGGTAGGCGAAGCAGAATAAAGATCAAAAGATGTATAAAACCTGACCCCAACTATTAAGGGGCTTTCAATCTAATGCAGTAATAAGAACACAAAGGGAAAATAAACCCCAAGGGAGGAAGGGGGAAGACAATATCTCAGGCTGGAGTAGTCAGAAACAGTTCAAGAAAGAAAAAGCGAGCCGTGAAGAAAAGGCCGATTCACATAGTTGGTGTATTAGATCTGCTCAATACGGCGCCTGCCATTCCCAGCAGCCCATTCTAGCTAAATCAACTCTACTTTCAGACATCTACCCAAGAACCCCAAGCAATACCATGTTCTTTTAACTGGGGGTGGAGGCCGGCGCCGTGGCTTAACAGGTTAATCCTCCACCTTGCGGCGCCGGCACACCAGGTTCTAGTCCCGGTTAGGGCACCGGATTCTGTCCCGGTTGCCCCTCTTCCAGGCCAGCTCTCTGCTGTGGCCCGGGGAGGCAGTGGAGGATGGCCCAGGTCCTTGGGCCCTGCACCCCATGGGAGACCAGGAGGAGCACCTGGCTCCTGGCTTCGGATCAGCACGGTGCACTGGCCGCAGCGGCCATTGGAGGGTGAACCAAGGGCAAAAAGGAAGACCTTTCTCTCTGTCTCTCTCTCTCTCACTATCCACTCTGAAAAAAAAAAAAAAAACCTGGGGGTGGAGGCGAAGGGTGGTTGGCATGAGTGGGCATCAGTGATTGAATAAGGGTGTAGAACTAGTTCAAGGGAGCCTCATCTATAGACTGACCAATGACTTGGTATTTCTTGCCAAGACATGTTCAAAGGTGACAAGGGTTGGGGGGAAAAAGCCGTTGTAATCCATAAGCCGTACTTTGGAAATTTATATTTGCTAAATAAAAGTTAAAAAAAAAAAGGCGACAAGGGTAATTAAGCTGATCAGACTGCTTCTACAATTTTAACTAGAAAATATAAAGAACTGACCAGTTAGAATCCAGATGCATCACATCAACAATATTGTCAGCACTACCAAACAAGACTCTCCTTGCTTAAGGTGGCTTGAATGACCATCTGATCTTTGCAGCCAAAAGATCCAAAGTATTATGAGTAGAAGCTGTCATTTCATATGTACCAAGCAAACTTGGTTTAGTTAGATCAGTAAAGAAGAAAAAAGATCTATATAAGAGAGGCAAGGATAAAACAGAGGTGAAAGAGAAAGATAAAATAGATCATTATGTATGCTTGGTTCAAGAGTTTGAACTTTATCACAAAATACATAACGGGGAACATTATGAGAAAGGAAGTGACATAAACAAATCAATTTGAGAAAGATAAGCCTCAAAAATTTGTGGAAGTAGAAACTACAAAGGCTTTGAAGTAATTCTGGTTTAAGATAATGGAAGCAGGGCCGGCGCTGTGGCACAGTGGGTTAACGCCCTGGCTTGAAGCACCAGCATCCCATATGGGCACTGGTTCGAGACTCTGCTGCTCCACTTCTGATCCAACTCTCTGCTATGGCCTGGGAAAGCAGTGGAAGATGGAACAGGTCCTTGGGCCCCTGCACCTGCATGGGAGACCCAGAGGAGGTTCCTGGCTCCTGGCTTCGGATGGGCACAGCCAACTGGGGAGTGAACCATCAGATGGAAGACCTCTCTCTCTCTCTCTCTGCCTCTCAGCTCTCTGTGTAACTCTTTCATATAAATGAATAAATCTTTTTAAAAAAAATAAGAAGCTGGCCAGCACTGTGGCTCACTAGGCTAATCCTCCGCCTGCAGCACCGGCACACCGGGTTCTAGTCCCGGTCGGGGCGCCAGATTCTGTCCCGGTTGCCCCTCTTCCAGGCCAGCTCTCTGCTGTGGCCCAGGAGTGCAGTGGAGGATGGCCCAAGTCCTTGGGCCCTGCACCCGCATGGGAGACCAGGAGAAGCACCTGGCTCCTGGCTTCCGACCAGCGCACTGGCCACGGCGGCCTCTGGAGGGTGAACCAACAGCAAAGGAAGACCTTTCTCTCTGTCTCTCTCTCTCTCACTGTCCACTCTGCCTGTCAAAATAAATAAATAAATAAATAAATAAATAAATAAATAAGAAGTTAATGGAAGCAATGGAGGAGATGCAATATATGAAAGAAATTTTACGTAAGAAAAACTAGCAGAGCATGGGAACTAGCTAATTCAATCAACAGAGGCTAGCATTGTGGCATAGCAGGTAACGTGCCGGTTGTGATGCCAGCATCCCACATGGGCGCGTTTATGTCCCGGCTACTTCACTTCCAATCCAGCTCCCTGCTCAGCCATGTGGGAGACCAGACGAAGCTCCTCACTTTGGCCTGGAGCTGCAGATCAGGTCATCTAGGAAGGAGATGGAACAATGAAAGGTAGAAAACTAGAAGCCAGATGTGCTAATAGAAGATTACAGCAATAACAGTTCTGAAAGTGATGGGAAGGAAATGACTGATTACTCTCATGTTCCCAATGTGTAACTATTCAATTATTTAATTATATATGAATTCTGTTAAGTTCTATTTCATTACTCTCTCTCTCTCCAGCCTCTACTACTCAAAAAAACACAGGTTAGCTATTAATTTGCTTATAGGATACAACCTACAGCTTGAAAAACAGTTATCATGGAGATACACACACACACACACACACATAAAATCTTTTAGCTGGCTACCATCTAGAACTCCCTGTTCTTTTCTATGAATTAGTAGCTGTCCTTTACATTAGTTAGGAATTCTCATCTGCAAGTGCAAAGATCCAGTGACAGTTCAGAAATTACTCACAGTAATTCCCAAGGGTCCACTGTCAGTGATATTCAGGTATTCTTAGCTACCTTACCTAACCAGATGGTTTCTGAGGCATAAACCCTATGTAGTTCTTGCTGTCTAATGTCCCTGGGGCAGCTGCACATTTTTTCCTCAACAAATTTGCTTCTCTTCTTAAGTTAATTAGAACTCAATTCTGTTGCTTGTTAACAATATACTCGACTGGTAAACCTATTTACAGCTATAACCACAACACCTTTTTAGAATGAATATATTATCGACTCAAAAGCATAGTCATACCTTCCAGTGTCTTGGGTAGCTCTCCAGTTGGTTCTTTCTTTTTCAGTCCAATGATATCAGCTAGAAAATTAGATGATGGAGGTGGCAAGCAGAATTTCTGAAAACACATTAACAGGTCTTTACAAAAATGCTTGCAAGCAGTTAAAATACAAGGATGTGAAAGGCATGGACTCCTGTCCAAGTGCAATAAGAGGTCAAGACTTTGTTTGCAATGTAAAATGTTTCCTTAATACATAAAAGTGACAAGGTAAATGCAGTCATATTTACCACCATCACCCAAAATTTTCTTTGCTTCTCTGATTATACATTGTAAAAAGGACAAGCATTATAGAAAAGTACAACTTAGACAAGGAAAATTGCTTATATTTTTCAAAGAACTCCCATACCTAGTATTTTATTGGACAGCATGCCAGATAGTCACAAGGACAAAGCTGAGAGCTCTAGCCTCAGGCTCACCTGGTTTAAATTCCAACTTCATCAATTACTAGATATCCTGGGCAAATTACTCAGTTTGTTATGGATAAAATGGTAACAAAAGAAAGTATCTCTTACAGCACTGTTGTGATAAAGATGAAGCACACAGAGCCCTAAGTGTTCAATAAACGGCAGCAAAAAAGAAGACTTAGAGAGATCAATTTAGAGCTCATCAACTCAAACGTTTGAAGGGGTAAAAGGATAAAAACAACCAATATTGATGGAAGAGGATATGGAAAAATGGAGAGCACAAACTTCTAAAGATAGTGGCTACTGTTTAGCTCTAGATACAGTTCTAAGGATGCCTCATCTTATGAAATTTTTTAAAGAGAGGAAAAACAAATTGCATTTAAATCTTACAATTTTGAGAAATACCATAGTCTAAATAGTCTGACTAAAACTGGACACTATCAATCCAGGAGATATAGATTATAACCTGGGAATAAATGTTTTTCCCTAATTAATAACAATAACAACAATCAGAGACAAATCTAATCTCAACAGGAGCTCTCTGAATCTTAGTCCCTTTTCCTTTCCAAACCCCATATTACTTGTTTAGGCAGGTTGCCAATTAGCATGGCCCCAGACACATACATTACTCTCAAGATGGAAGAACTTGATTCAGCCCCTAAAACACAGTTTTCTTAACTTACATGTCTGAACGCCTTTCGGAGAAATCGGAACTCCAAATAGAACCTGTAAAAGTGTAGCTGACTCATTCCCCGAAGAACAAAAACCACCACGTTTTTCAGGCGGTTTTGGTGAAAAAGCTGGCACCATCTGTTGAAAAACCAAACCAACACAGTTAAGAGTGATGTCCTCAAGTCAGTTTACAGGCAAACAAGAGAAGTGTGGGGGACAAAGGCAGTAAGTGACAGCTAATGGAATTCATCATCCCTTACTGACTCCCTGGAACTAGGAGGCACGTATTACTGCATAAAATTCAATTAAAGAGGGCTGGCGCCGTGGCTCACTTGGTTAATCCTCCACCTGCGGCGCTGGCATCCCATATGGGTGCCGGGTTCTAGTCCCAGTTGTTCCTCTTCCAGTCCAGCTCTCTGCTGTGGCCCGGGAGGGCAGTAGAGGATGGTCCAAGTGCTTGGGCTCCTGCACCCACATGGGAGACCAGGAAGAAGCACCTGGCTCCTGGCTTCGGATCAGCGCAGCACCAGCCGACGCAGCCATTTGGGGAGTGAACTAACGGAAGGAAGACCTTTCTCTCTGTCTCTCTCTCACTGTCTAGCACTCTACCCGTCAAATAATAATAATAAAAAATTCAATTCAAGATCTCTTGAGCTAAATATTTGTTGCACTAAAATCAAGTACAATACCAATTGAAGAATAATGCATTTAAATCCATTGTTCAATTAAGTTTTTTTTAAAAAAAATATTTACCTGAAAGGCAAAGTGAGAGATAGAGAGAGAGGGACAGACAACCTTCTATCTTCTGGTTCACTCTCAAATGGCCTCAATGGCCAGGGCTGGTCCAGGTGGAAGCTAGAAGCCTAGAACTCCATTCAGGTCTCTGTCATGGGTGGCAGAGGCCTAAGGCCATTCACTTCTTTCCCAGGCACATTAACAAGGAGCTGGATCATAAGTGGAACAACCAGGACACAAGCTGTGCTCCAGTATGGAATGCTGCTGTTGCAGGCAGCAGCTTAGCCCACTGTGCCACAACACTGGCCCCAACTAAACTTTGTTTTAAATTAGAACCAAGCTCACATTACAAAATTCATTCCCAAGATCCCAACCTAGTCCACAGGCTTTCTTAAACTAGATAATCAAATGGTTAGCATCAAGAAATTCAGTTTTAGATAAATTTACAGGCAGACAGCATTATTTGTTGGTACAGCAGATGGCTTTTGAGGTACCTAAGTAATTTATAACCTCCTCCAGAAAGATGCTTGCATTTGAAAATCCCTTTATTGCTACATACACAAAAAAATGTTTGTAAGATATTTAACAATGGTATTGACAATATTGGAATTGTAAATTCTGTCATTGCTGTATATTTGTAAAAGGAAAAAATTGACTGATTTCTTAACATAGCATCATGTTATTTCAACTAGGTCTACAAAACCACACATAAAATAGCCTGAGAAATACTGTAATTAAAAGAAGCAGGCCAAACAGACACATACCCCATATAGAAGGGAAGACCACCACTCAGTTTTGACAAAGTGTTGCCATGCTGGGCTTCTCAAAGAGAAAGAAAAACATGGATTTTCATATAGGAACTCACAAACTTAGTTGTGAGGAGCCATAATACAAAGAAAAATTAGGATATGCTGCATGGCAAACAAATAATGCCAGTAAGCCAGATATGGTCCTATAAACATCAATTTGAAACCTCTGGTCTATATCGCTATTTAAGTTCGTTTCATACCTGGGTTTAGAAACACAAGATTTGCCCAGAACTGCATATTTTAGCAATTCACATAGCTGGCCATGAGTCACTTCACAGTTTTCAGCAAGTAAAACTGTAGATAAGCGAGGCTTCTGCAAATATATATCAAGGTACAGGAAACCATGAGTATCAAAAATAGCAACAAAAGCAAATCATTATTTTAGCTTCTGATTTTTTAAAAAAGATTTATTTGAAAGGCTGAGTTACAAAGAAAGGGACAAAGATCAATCTGCCATCTACTGGTTCACTCCCCAAATGGCTCCAATGGCTGGGCTGGACCAAAACTAGGAGCCTGGAATTCTATCTTGAGCAGAGGCTCAAGCACTTGGGTCATCTTCCGCTGCTTTCCCAGGCACATTAGCAGTGAGCTAGATCAGAAGTGGGACTTGAACCAGTGCTTATATGGGATGCTAGCATCACAGGCAGTGGCTTAACACACTGTGCCACAACACTGGGCCCAATTTCTGATTATTTTAATATATATTCAAAGATAGGAGCGTTCTAATTGAAAATGAAAGCTAAAATGTGTGGCATGTCATTATTAATAAACACTGATACAGAATCTGAATTGTAGATAACTGCTTCTGTGTTAAGGATAGTAGGATGAGTGAATCATGATTCAATCTTTCAAGGACTCTATTCTACTAGGGAACAAAATCCAACAGTCAATTATTCCAACAGTGTAGGTAAGTGCTATTACAAAATTTGAGGCACAAAGAGGCTAACTGCCTTGGGGGTTAGTTTCAGGGATAGCTTGAGATTAAAATACTGGAGTAGAGTAAAAAATGAGTCTGCCAGGCTAGAGGGAAGTGAGTGCCCAAACTTATATTTGGGTTTAGCTGGAGCCAAGAGTATACATTGGCTGAGTAGTGGAGACGTGAAGAACAGGAGGCAAGGCAAGATCACAGAAAATCTATGTGGTCTAACCTAAGCATAAGCTAAGCAATCAGAATTTATTATAAGGTAACAGGAAGTTCAGGGCCAGTGTAGTAGGTTAAGCCTCCACCTGCGTTGCCGGCATCCCATAAGGGCGTCGGTTCGAGTCCCGGCTGCTTCACTTCTGATCCAGCTCTCTAACGGCCTGGTAAAGCAGTGGAAGATGGCCCAAGCATTTGGACCTCTACACCCAGGTGGGAGACCCAGAAGGAGCTCCTGGCTTCGTACATAGTTCTAAGCACTTTAAATGTATTTTTTTAAAAAAAGATTTATTTATTTATTTATACTCATTGAATGAACACTCTTAACACGTGCCAGGAGATAACAGTTTTAAAGCCCCAACTACAGCCCGAAGGGAAGAGATATCATCATGTCCATTTTACAGATCTGAGAGCGTGAATGAGTCTGACCTGCGTCCAGGGACCCCGAAGGCCCCAAAGCTCCTCGGGCCGCCTGTTGCTCACCTTGGCCACGGGCTGCCTCTCCTCGTGATCCCAACGGGCTCTCATCGCCTCAGGCGCCCCGATCAGCGTGTTCGGGGCCCGCTTCCTCTTCCTGCCCTTTCTGGGATGCCTCCCGGTCCCGTCCCTCTCTGGCTCCATAACGCTGTGGAGAAAGATCATGTGGTACTGAGAAAACTCGGATGCCCAGAATCCACGGCCCCGGGAGCCTCTTACAGCAACAGCAGCAGGGGACTGACAACCTATAACCTACCTCGGGAGGGCTGCTCGAGTCTCAGTTGACAGAGCCCGCAAAGCGTGAGCGTCCATGACCCCTGTCACAAGCAGCCCACACAAAACGGCTTTACCGTCCGCGTCTGGGGTCGGATTCGAAATGATTTCCCCAACCGCGCCAACACGTCTCCGCCCACAGGCGAGGAAGGATCAGAGCCCTGCCCGCCTAAAGCCACTCCCCACGCTCCGAAATCCGGGAGACGCCGAACAGAAGTCGAGGGGTAAAAACCCCGTTGCTGTCGCCGCGGCCGCCGCCACCGCCGCCAAGCCCCGCCTCCGCCGCCGCGCGGGTTCTTCGAACGGACCGGAAGTGAGCTTCCACGGACTTCCGGCGGCCGGCCTTCGGAGAGCTGGGAGTGCCGGGGATGGCGACGAAGCGGCTGGCGCGGTACGCTAGGGTGGTTCGTGAGGTGGGCGGCCCCCTAGTCAGGCGCAGGTGGCCGCGGCTGCGCCGGACGTGCGGCGTCAGCGGTGGCCGCCTCTGTTCTCCGCAGTCGCCAAGTCTGTGTCTGTGAGGATGCGTCGCGGAACATCCGCCTTGAAGCGAGAGCGGAAGGAACCTGAGACCGGAGAGCTCCGGGTTCTTGAGTCTCGAGCCAGGGTCTGCCCGTTCTAGGCCTCGAGGAAGCACTGGACGGGTAGAGTGTTCGAGGATGTTGACGTCACGCTGCGCACCTGGCCGCGCTAGTGCTCCGTTGAATTCCTATTCTGGATCACTGTGGCCTTCTCCCTGCCTCCTGGACACGACGTGCCCGTGTCGGGTTTCTAGAAGCGGTGTAATGAGTTGGTGAACAGCTTGAGCCTCAGCCCCGACTTGACAAACCAAAGGGTTTTTGTGTGCACGTAGCGTAGGTTGCAGAAGTGTCTACCTCATAACCGTTAAGGATTAAAGACATCGTTAATCTTAGTTTAGTACCTGCTATGTAGTAAGCTGTCAGTAAATGCTAATTATTATTCCCAAATCCCAGCATTTCCCTCATAGCTCATAACACAAGCTGCCAACAGCAGGTGTCTGCCTGGGTAAAAATGGCATGCTTGTTAAAGTCGTTTGTCTCACCCTCACTTAAAGCCAAAACTCTTTTTTTTTTTTTTTTTTTTTTTTAATTTGAAAGGCAGAGTTACAGGGAGGCAGAGCCAGCGAGAGCCAGTTAGGTCTTCCATCTGCAAGTTCACCCCCCAAATGGCCTCAAGGCCAGAGCTAGGCTGATCTGAAGCCAGGAGCGTCTTCCCTGGGCTCCCATGTGGGTGCAGCGGCCCAAGGACTTGGACTATGGCTTTTCCAGGCCATAGCAGGGAGATGGATTGGAAGTGGAGCAGCTGGGACTCGAACCAGAGTCCATACGCTACAGTGCCAGCTCTTTCTTTGGACTCTGCCATACAGTCTTTGGGAGTCCTTTATCATAAACTATGTTGCATTGATTTCAGGGACGTCTTGTTTCTTTACCCAGATTTTTTTTTTTTTTTTAAAGCTCCTAGAAGAGCCCTATGTTGTGTTTACCTGTTCAGAACTGTTCTGTGTACATAGCAAGGACTGGGAAAAAAAGCTAAAACAATTTAAGCCTTTCAGTGCATCTTTACATTTGAGTTCCTCTTATTACTGTAAAAGGGAGCAGATAAAATTAGACTAAGTTTGAAAATACACACTTTGAGGCCCAGGTAGATAAAACATCTCCTAAAATCAAAAGGGAATGGCAGGCATGACCCCAGGTCTTTTGCTCCTCAACTCTAGTTCAGTTTCCCCTCACAACACAATAATGGGGGTTTTGCCACATGCCCTGTATCATTAATGTGGGAGCCTATCTAAATAATGAATGTGAGCGTGGATGAGTTCATTAATCACATAAGGTTGTTTTACATTTTTAGACAGCTTGGATTAATAAGGAGAAAGTCAATTGCATCAGCAAGTGGAAATCTAGGAAGAGGCAAATTCAGTAAGTAGTATGCCGAGTTTCTTTGCATTTTGTAGCCTTGTACTTTGAATACTGGTAAAGCATTAAGAACTCCGTAATCTTTTACAGAGCAGTTGTTTCAGTACTTAATTGTCATTGATTTTGAGTCGACATGCTGGAATGATGGAAAGCACCACCATAACCAGGAAATAAGTAAGTCTGCACTGCCATTGGCCAAAGCTGGTCCAGATGAGTCCCTTTACAATTTATAAACCAGCCAACAATTTAAGGAAATAGTCTATGAGTGTAGTTTAGTATGAAATCTAGGTCAGTGTTCAGCACATGGAAGACAATAAAAATCTTTTGAAGAGATGAATTAAGTGTATTTAGCCTCAACAAATAGCAAGGGTGATAATCAGCCTTATTATTCCCCTATTGAAATGTATATTGCATGAGGACTGGAGACTGTGTGGTTTCCTCGACTGAGATATTCCCCAAACATAGAACAGTTCCTGGCAAAAGACCTCATTCTTGGCTAAAAAAGAACTAAATCTCAGATAACATACTTAGTGTGTCATTCATGAGTATAAAGTAATTGTTTTAGGATTACATACAAAACTTCAGCTTAATAGAAACAAAAAAATACTTGTACAAAAGATACATTTCAGTGCTCTTCATATTTAATAGTGGAAATGTATATTTTAAGTGTTTATAACTTGAGTATTTTGATTTTTTGGCATCACACTACTTTTGTTATTTTAATATGGTTTTACTGAAACTGTTTAATAATACTATTATATTAATCTGCTTAAGATATTTGAGCATTAATTTTAAAAATTATATATTTAAATGTCAATTGATGTTTCTTTCATTTAGTTGAATTTCCAGCAGTATTGTTGAATACTTCAACTGGAGAAATTGAATCTGAGTTCCATACATATGTTCAACCTCAGGAACATCCAATTCTTTCTGAATTTTGCATGGAACTGACAGGCATAAAGCAGGTATGATACAAATTTTAAAATTCAGAAGTCAGTTTCAAAAAGTTTCATACTATAGTTTCATAAAATAGTTTCATACTATTTGGAATCAGATTTATTCAGTGTTAAAAGAAATAAAGAAATAATGGTTCCCCTGGAATCTTTACAATCTGGGAAGAGTAGTTTCATGAAAATAAATATCAAATTTGTTTTGTTGAGGAGCTGGTGTTATGGCACAGCAAATTAAGCCACACTAGCATCCCCTATCAGAGTACCAGTTCAAGTCCTTTGTGAGTTCTACCCACAATGTTATTTTTCCCCATGTGTTTTTACATCTCTTCACAAAATAAACTCTTGCCCATTTAGAACCTCTTCTTTGTTATGTCCACTGTCTTACAATACATGCTCAGTAGTTATGGAATTTTATTGAATTCAGATTTTGTGACTCTACAGGCTCAAGTTGATGAAGGAGTGCCTCTGAAGATTTGCTTGTCTCAGTTCTGTAAATGGATTCATAAGATCCAGCAACAGAAGAAAATTGTTTTTAGTACTGGAGTTTCAGAGCCTTCTTCTTCAGAAATACAACCATGTACATTTGTTACTTGGTCAGGTAAAAAATAAGTTATGCTTACCAATCATAAATGTGTAGTATTACCACTATGTAATTCTTTATTTCCAGTTTTATATTTGTGACCTAGAATGTTAACTTCCTAGGGCAGAAAAAAATTTACATACCTAGCAATTGTTAACCAAGAAAGTAAAATCATTCATATTTTTGAAGTTATTATTCTGGAACACCTTAAAGTTTTTAGCTTTAGCTTTAAGAATCATTGTAGATGTTCCTTTCTGTTCTGAATCCAGGCAGGAGATTTAGTAAAACCTTTTCTCATGATATTCTATATAGCTTTGAATAAAAAGAATCTTGATGCAGCTTACATCCTTTGCTTTTATGTTTTGACACTTACTAAAGTAGACTTCAAGAAAAAATTGGCCATTTAAATTAGGTCTTTTGGGGTGTTTTTATTTTGTTTTGTTTTTAAGATTTATTGTATTTATTTGAAAGGCAGAGTTACAGAGAGGCAGAGGCAGAGAGAGAGAGAGAGAGAGTTCTTCCATCCACTGATTCACTCCCCAACTGGACACAATGGCTGGAGCTGTGCTGATCCAAAGCCAGGAGTCATGAGCTTCTTCTGGGTCTCCCACGTGGGTACAAGGGCCCAAGGGCTTGAGCTATCTCTTACTGCTTTCCCGGGCCATAGCAGAGAAGTAGAGCAGCTGGAACTCAAACCAGCACCCATATGGGATGCTGGCACTGCAGGCAGCGGCTTTACCCGTTATATCACAGCCCCGGCCCCCTAAATTAGGTCTTTTGTACAATTGTGATATAGCATTGCCATCAATACTCATTAATAGCAATGCAGTGCCATTGACAGCATAACACTAATAGCCATGTTTGGTTTCAAGTTGCTATATTATATTTGGTTTCTAAATGATATTAATATTTTCTTAGAGTATAAGACATACATGGCTTATAATTTAACACTTTACTGTTCTGAAATAGGGTTTTATTGAGTGTTTAAGAAATGATTTTGAAACTTAGTCACCAAACTAATTTGTTATATAAAGTGTATAATTAGGGGCCTGTGCTGTGGCATAGCAGATGAAGCTACTGCCTGCAGTGCCAGCATCCCAAATGGGCGCTAGTTTGAGTCCCAGCTGCTCCAATTCCAATCTAGCTCTTTGCTATGGCCTGAAAAAGCAGTGAAAGATGGCCCAAGTCCTTGGGCCCCTGTACCCGTGTGGGAGACCCAGAAGAAACTCTTGGCTTCTGGCTTCTGATAGGCACAGCTCCAGCCTTTGTGGCCATCTGTGGAGTGAACCAGCAGATGGAAGACCTCTCTCTGCCTCTGCCTCTCTGTAACTCTGCTTTTCAAATAAATAAATAAATCTTAAAATAAATAAAGTGTATAATTATTAGTTATCAGCAAAGCAGTTAAGTCTTGCTGATCTATTTTAAATCATCTTCTAGCTTTTATTTGCAAATGGTGATAGCATAAAAAATGTTAATATTGACTGTTCTATTTTGATGTATTTAAAACAGACTGGGACTTGGGAGTTTGCTTGGAGTATGAGTGTAAGAGAAAACAGCTGTTAAAACCTGTGTTTTTAAATTCTTGGATTGATCTCAGAGCAACTTACAAGGTAAAGGTCAAATATAGTTGCATGTTTACTTTCCTTCTATTGAAAAATGGTTACATTTTATCCTACATAGGGGTGTGAGTTTCTACAAATAAGATATTTTCTTGGGTTGGGCATTTGGCACAGCAGTTAAGACACTCCTTGGGATGCCTGCATCCCATATCAGAGTGCCTGAATTCAAGTCTCAGCTCCACTTCTGACTCTAGCTTCCAGCTAATGTGCACCCTGAAAGGCAGCACCCTGCTGGCTCAAGTATTTGGGTTGCTACCACCCATATGGATTGAATTCCTGGCTCTTGGCTTTGGCCTGGCCCAGCCCCAGCTATTATGAGCATTTGAGGAGTAAACCAGCAGATGGGAAATTGGTCTCTCTGTCTTTTGTATAACTGGCATCCCATATGGAATGCCAGCGCTGTAGGCAAAAGTTTAACCTATTATGCCACAGCACTGGCCCCTAAATAAATGAAATAAGATATACTTTAAAATAAGAAGATACTTTTTTTTGAAATGGTCTCATAAATATATTTCTGAAAGTATTGGAAAACAACCAAAAAAACCATTTCCACTCTAGTAGAACTAAAAGTTATGATAGGAGTCGGTGCTGTGGTGTAGCGGGTAAAGCTGCAGCCTGCAGTGCCAGCATCCCATCTGGGATGGTTCGAGTCCCGGCTGCTCCACTTCCCATTCATCTCTCTGCTATGGCCTGGGAAAGCAGTAGAAGGTAGCCCAGGTTCTTGGACTCCTTCCTGCACACATGTGGGAGACCTGGAAGAAGCTCCTGACTCCTGACTTTAGATCAGCGCAGCTCTGGCTGCTGCAGCCAGTTGGGGAGTGAACCAGTGGATGGAAGACCTCTCTCTCTCTTTATGCCTCTCCTTCTTTCTCTATGTAACTCTGACTTTCAAATAAATAAATATATCTTTAAAAAGCAAAGCAAACAAAAAAAAGTTATGATAAGTGGTTAATGCATAGCCTTTTAAGTACTAACCATTTTTTTTAAGCTCTGACTTCTTTTGTTTGATTAGCTTTTTTATAGGAGAAAACCAAAAGGACTAAGTGGTGCCTTGCAGGAAGTGGGAATAGAATTCTCAGGAAGAGAACATTCTGGTAAGTATAAACTTAAAATAATTTTATTATGTAAGTTATTTGAATTTTATAAAATCTTTCATATAATTCTCACTTTTGACAGCTTCATTCATCAGGAATACCCGTCAACACAGAAAAAGTTCTTGATCTATATAATTCAAGACTTTGGAATTATCCCTTTCATAAATTTTATAAAGACTGTCATCTGTTGGCTTTCTCTTTGCTAAAAAGAATCAGCCAAATAAAATGGAAATTAAATAAATGCTCAGATAATTCAGTAGACTAGTGAAAAAGTTGAATAACACTATTAGATTCCTCACAAATTATGGTCCCTACAGGTTGTTGATCACACTTTGGGGAACTAATTTTCACTTCCTTCTCTGTACATAAAGGACATCTTTTATTGGTAATGCTGCCACAGCATTGTGACCAATATTAGCAGATGATCACAAAACTAACAATATAACCTAATTTCTTTTTAAGTGGTGATATTTTCTTGCTTTTTTTTTATTATTATTACTACTAAATTCAGTGTTTGATTCAGGGTTGGATGATTCTCGGAATACTGCCCTTCTTGCTTGGAAAATGATCAGGGATGGTTGTTTAATGAAAATCACAAGATCCTTGAACAAGGTTAGTGGCGTCTTACCTCTTCATTTGGTCATCTCTAACTCCAGAAGCAGTCATAGATTCATTAAAATGTAGATTGCATTTGTGTAGTCATTTATCAATGAGTGACTTTTTCTTTTTTGTCACACCTAATGTATACTGAAGAAATTGTAAATACACAGTTTCTAAAGCTGTTGGATTTGTCTGTGGAATCTTAGGTTCCCACTAAGAAGAATCCCAACATTCTGACCAGAAATTTGAACATAAATCAAGTCGAAGAAACGTCTGCCTGCCACAGTAACATCCGGAGTCCCATCATAGATGATGGGGAGCCTAAAAATTCTATAAATTCTCATGAAAAAATTCAAATGAGGTCAGTGTGTGTGAATTCTAGAAAGTTACAGCAGGATCATTTCCAACCAAAGAATGACTTAAAAGCGGGTTTTCACAACATCAAAAGTTGCTTATCTCTTTTTAGTGCCAAACCCTCTACTTCTCTGGGACAGTTGCAGTCTCCCACCTTGAATTCACCTATCCATATAGAGAACCAAAGACAAAATGACCATCTTGCATTTAATACCAAATCTAAGTCTTCCACAACTAGTTCAGAATTAGTACTTGTTTCTACCACCATTCCATCTGTTAATCATGCTTCTGACGTGGAAATGAGTTCTGTTCCTGACTGTTTACCTATGTTGACTGATTGGGAGGATGTAATTTTACTGCCAGCATCTCAGCCTGATCAAAATATAGATTGTACAGCTCCCATTAGTGACTCAGGTACTTCATTTAGTTCTGGAGAAAGATCAGTGGTTTTAAAAGAACCAGAAATGCTAAGCTGTGAAAATTTGGAAGGCATAGAGAAAACTCCTCAAAGGTTTGAGACCTCCAAGTCTATTGTGTACCAGAGTCCTCACACTACTATTTATAATGTAAAAGAAACCAAAGATCTAGGTTCAAATGTTTCTGCCTTTAAGTTACCTGAATACAAATCAAGTAGCTTCAACACTGTTAATGCCAGTGCATCTCATCCTTCAGTTTTGAGAAAACCTCCTCTTCTCTTAGGTGGTACTAAAAGGAATCCATCTAGTCCCCCAACTTTCCCACCAGCAAAAAAACAGACCTTTACTGTTCATGAAGAAAAGCCTACATCATCTGATTGCTCTCCAGTAGGGAATTCTTCCCGGAAAGTTCTCCCCGCTGTATTAACTTCTACAGTTAACCCACAGGAGCCTTGGAAGAGTGGGAAAATGACACCTCCCTTATGCAAGTGTGGCCGAAGATCTAAGAGACTTGTTGTTTCTAATAATGGACCAAACCATGGAAAAGTCTTCTATTGTTGTCCTATTGGGAAATATCATGAAAACAGAAAATGTTGTGATTATTTTAAATGGGAACAAACTCTTCAGAAGGAAAAAGCCAACAACATGGTTCAGTCTCATTTCACAGGGCAGCTCGTTTTTAGTTCTCCAGAAACAAACCATGTTCCTGACAGGAATTTGAGCTTTTCTATTAAAAATACTTTGAGACTCAGACCTTCAATGAGGAATTGAAAGACTTAACTTTATATCCAAACTCTGTTTCTAGTTTAATGTGACTTAGTGCAAGAAAAATTTAAGGACATGTTTAAGTTCTGTATACTACACTTGAACTATCATACACACATATAAACTGAAAGAGAAAAGATAAATTTATGACCTTCCACTTTCATTCACCATTGTCTAACATTTGTATTCTGTTTATTCCTGAATGAATCCTAATTGTTCATTAAATTCCCAAACATGAATATTCTGTTGTCTTATCCTGTTTATATTTCATATATTATTGTTTGCTGAAGAACCACAAATGAAATATTTTGTAAACTGTATTTATTAAGTTAAATTGAAAAAGCAACAATAGTATATGACATCCTCCTTTTATAGTTGGACCGTGAAACAAATTTTAAACTCTTTGAATACAAAGGTGACTAATAAAAATCCCTAACTTACTTTCAAGAAGAAACTTGAACTTAAAGAATTACTAAACTCTTTGATATTATTAATTTTTCTGGAAAGTTTTATGAGTTGTTTAGTTTTATTTCAAGGCTTGTGGTTGGTTCTGATTTTATATATCAATATTTAGAAAGAATTATTCAGCTAAAGTTTGAAATATTTGGTTCAGAAGCTGATTCTATACTGTACATTTAAAAATTTCTCAGCATTTGATGAAACACTTTATATTATCAAATTATAGAAACATTGACACTCATGGAGAATAATTTACTGAATGATTTATTTCAAAATTCAGCCTTTAATGTCATAACCACAAGATATTTTAAATCAATTTATCAGCCTATTACCACATTTTTTATCACCTCGCCATAGTTCTGTGGCCTCTGCAGATTTATAAATACCATGTTTGGATGCCAGCGTATTAATGGAGTGATTTTATATTGTTTTCCATTCCTTCTTCCTCAGTTCATTTCTTTTTATCTTCCCACTGATAGTCTTTGGCAGCTCTTGAATAAATTCTACCTGTTGGTATCAAGGAGAAGAAAATTATTCCAGATTTCCCCATTAGATATAGCCAATTATATAGCAGCTTTTTTTTTTTTTTTTAATGAATTCTGGGTGAAAGTTGAGGGTACCCATTAGGTTGAGTTTTTGATGACAAGCTAAAAGAGAAATGGGTATTGTCTAGGAAAATTTTCTTGATAGTATTCACTGCAGGTCTAGTGAACTAGATGACTAGACACATTAAAGTAGGAGTTTTCATTTTAATTTCAAAGATTCTGGTTGTTGTCCATATATTATTAGCTTGCAATGTTTGGCATAGCTTGTTTGATGAGAAGGTTCATTAAGAAGGAAAAATAAATCGCTGAAAGTTTCTGAAACAGAAAATGCTCATCACAGGATGCTCACCTTTCTGGGGTATTTGTAGGGTGCTGTAGTTTTTTTCACATGCTCCTGAATCTCCTTTTTCAATTGTTCTTGATCCTGTGACTCGTATTCAGGGTTCAGAACAATAAAAGCCTTTACCACCTAAAATAAATATTTGAAACACCAGGAAGATGAATTGTGTTTTTTAATTTTAGACTGTTTTCTTATTTTCTCTAACTGGGAATTTTAAGTGCATGAATTCTAAGGGCCAGAGGGTTTAATAGAATTTGATCCCTGCTGGTCTGCCTGGGGAGGCAGTGAAGTATGACCCATATACTTGGGCCCCTGCCACCTGTGTGGGAGACCAGAATAGGGTTCCTGGCTCCCAGCTTAGGCCTGGCCCAGAACTGGCTGTTGCAACCATTCAGCTATTTGGGTACTGAACCAGTAGATGGAAGATCTTTCTCTCCCTCTCTCTCTCTCTGTGTTTCTCTCTCCATTGCTCTGCCTTCCAAATAAATCTTGTGAAGTAATGGTTAGCTGATAATGTTAGGAATATTTTGAAGTTGAAAACTGCAATGGTGTTTAAGGAGACAAATATGAAAATGCATACAGTAGATGCCAGAGTTGTGGCATAGTGAGTAAAGCTGCTGCCTGTGATGCCAGCATCCCATATAGGCACTGGTTCAAGTCCCAGCTGCTCTGCTTCCAATCCAGCTCCCTGCTAATGGCCTGGGAAAGGCAGGTGTTTGGGTCCCTGCCATCCCCATGGGAGACCTGGATGAAGCTCCTGGCTTTTGGCTCCTGGCTTTGGCTTGTCTCAGCCTTGGCCATTGTAGCCATCTGGGGAGTGAACTCGTGGATGAAAGATTCTCTCTCTCTACCTCTCTACCTGTCCATCTCTCTCTCTCTAACTCTTTCAAATAAAAAAACTACTAAAAATGCACACAATAGTATTGTTCCAAGATTATATATGGCAGGTAGATAAAAATGATCAATATTTGGGATAACGTCCTCCCATCTTCATTTCCTGTTTCTTGTCAGTTCTGGAACTTTCTGCCCAGTCAGGCTTGGCAGAACCTGGTCTGAGGAAAGACCCAACCAAGCCAGAATAGGTCTGCCACCACAAAGAAAACTGTTGTGACGTGCAGCACACCATCATTTTGTACAAGGACAGTTTATTTGAGACATTCACCTGCATGTTCTGTCAGGAAATGGTGCAGTCCACTAGTGTTGGGAAAATAGCCAAGCTTTCCCCCTCACTCTGACTAATGCAAGCTCTATGCCAAGACCTCAGAGCTGTGTGGATGCATTTACCCACTTATAGCCCTTAGTTCTCTTATACTCTGGAGTAGCAGGTGTCTGCCAAGCCAAGCATCGTCCTGGATGCTCAGATGTCATCCAGTTCCTAGTAAGCACCTCCCTGGATGGACAAAAATGATGATGGCTAATGGTAGGGGAGAGACGTGGGAGTGGCTAAGACTGATGAAATCCTCTGATGGAGTTTAGAATGAAGACACAAACTTCCATAAGCACTGATTCTGTCCCTTGCTCTTTTGTACCCATATTATTCCTTTATTTATTTATTTGAAAGTCAAAGTCACACAGAGAGAGAGATCTTCCACCGATGCTTCACTCCCCAATTGGCCACAATGGCCAGAGCTGCGCCCATCTGAAGCCAGGAACCAGGAGCTTCTTCTGGGTCTCCCACATGGATGCAGGGGCCCAAGGAATTGGGCCGTCTTCTGTTGCTTTCCCGGACCATAGCAGAGAGCTGGATCAGAAGTGGAGCAGCCGGGTCTCGAACCAGCGCCCATATGGGATGCCGGCACTTCAGGCCAGGGCTTTAACCTGCTGCGCCACAGTGCCAGCCCCCCAAAGTATTCTTTTCAGGGGCCAGTGCTCTGACATAGAAGTCTAAACCTCTGCCTGCAGTGCCAGCAATCCATATGAGCACTGGTTTGAGTCCTAACTACTCCACTTCTGATCCAGCTCCTTGCTAATGCACTTCGGAAAGCATCAGAAGATGGCCCAAATGCTTGGGCCCCTGCACCCATGTGGGAGTCCCAGATGACACTCCTGGCTTTGGCCTGGCCCAGCCCCAGCCTTTGTGCCATTTGGGGAATAAGCCAGCAGATGGAACATCTCTCTCTTTCCTTCTCTTTTTCTACCTTTGAAATAAATAAATCTTAAAAAAAAAAAAAAAAAAAAAGTACTCCCTTCAATGGTAAATAGGGGCTTTCAACCTAGCAACTGTGCAAACTGTCAAACCCCAGCTGCTGGTCAGTATACAGAACAATTTACAGAATGTACTCTTTCATCAAAGCTCAGTTAGGAAAATCAGTTCTTGGGGGAGACCTACCCTTGCTCTACTACAACACTCACATCTTCTCTTTCTGCCTTAAATCCAAGAAACTTGAACCCCTAAAGTTGAATACCTTTTAACTCTCTCCTATATCCCATGCCTCAAGCCCTATACCTACAATTGACATAAGGAACTTAAATATAGGAAGTTCCAGATTTATGATGACATCAATAAACTTGGTTCAGTATTCGAAGGGATGGAGAATAGAGAAATATTTGTGAGTATTTGTAGCCCACTGTAGGCAAACCCTGAATGCATGTTGTAGATGGACAGGCAAAACCCAAGAGGCTCTGCCTGGCCAACAAGGCCTAAAAAGTTGCATGGTACCTTTAATCCCAAACTACCACATGGTCAGAACCAACAGGAGTGGGCTTTCAGAACTTCTGAGAGCTCTGTCTACCTCCCCAGCCTGGTTATGGCTACTTCAGTTCCTATCTCTGATCTTGCTGATACCTACAACTTAATCCTATCTAGCTGACTTCTGCCCTTCCATCCTGGTGTGAACACAGATTGTTGGCAGTCACACCATCTTTGTTCCAGCCCTCCTCGGAAAAGATTCCGATTGTTTGCAGTATTTTTTTTTAAAGATTTTTATTTATTTGAGAGGTTACAGAGAGAGAGTGGGAGAGACAGAGAGAAAGGTCTTCCATCTGCTGCTTCACTTCCCAAATAGCCACAATAGCCAGATCTGGGCCATTCCAAAGCCAGGAGCTTCTGGGTCTCCCATGCAGGTGCAGAGACCCAAGCACTTGGGCCATCTTCTACTGCTTTCCCAGGCCATAGCAGTGAGTTGGATCAGAAGAGGAACAGCTGGGACTAGAACTGGCACCCATAGGGGATGCTGGTGCCACAGGCAGAGACCTAGCCCACTATGCCACAGCACCGGCCTCCCAGTATGTTTTTCAGTCTCATTCTGTAATTGGTCTTTTTGACTAGAATATTTTTATCTGACTTGCATTTAGTAAATTAATTTCTATCTGATTCACACATTTAGAGAATTTGGATAATTGTCTCAATGAACTTGTGAGGGGACTGCAGTTGAGGCACTGATGGTTAAGCCACCTGCTTGTGATACTGGCAACTCATACTGAAATGCTGGCTCAATCCCTGTTGCTCTGCTTCTGATCTAATCCCCTGATAATGCACCTGGGAAAGCAGCAGAAGATGGCCCAAGCACTTGAGCCTCTGCTACCCATGTGGGAGACCTGAATGGAGTTTCAGGCCCCTGGCTTCATCCTATTCCAACCCTGGCCTTTGCAGCCACTTGGGGAGTGATCTTCCGGAGGATGGAAGGCCTCTCTTTCCCTCTCTTTCTGTCTATGCTTTTCAAATAAATACATTTTTAAAGCATGTATTAGGTTGCCAACAATTTTAAATTTAAGATTAATCATTTCTTTTACCTCTCCTCTGATGGGATCTGGGCTGCTGACAACAGCTGACTCTGACACTGAAGGGTGCTCAGCTAGGGCACTCTCTACTTCAAATGGTCCAATTCGGTAACTGAAATACACCACAAACATTTACAAAGGTGAGCAGCAGGTTTACTGCAGAATGCTGATGGTCAGTGGACACAGACATATGCACAGATGGAAGAGACTGTTACCCAGAGGATAATATGACATCATCTGATCTTGCGACAAACCAGAAATACCCATCTTCATCCATATACCCCCTGTCTCCAGTGATATAGAAATTGCCTCGGAGAGTTGCAGATGTTTTTGAAGGATTATCCTGCAAAAAAAAAATAGCATTTTGTTAATGTTATTGTGAGTGTGGCTGTTCAGCCAGCTTTTTATTTTGTTTAAGGAAAAAGAAGTTTGGCCCCTTTGAGAAGTCTTAGAAGGAACGAGAGCCAGAGTGTGAAATAGAGATGAAATTGCAACATGGAGCCAGCCCAACATCAGAAAGCTAAACTATAGCTACAAAGACTGCTTCCACCTTGAGAGTTTTATCATACAGATCGTAAATAAAAACTTCAGGAGCACAGAGAATAAGCTAAATTAAGTCTTTTGCTAAATCATTCATGCTGATAGAAAATGAGAGAAGCACAGTACTCAGAATTAAAGAAAACACACCTAATAAAGAGCCGACAGTTTTTCTTCTTTTGCACAAAAGCAGCAAACTGCTTCTATAACTGCAGCTTAAGAAGGGAAGTGAATGAAGTATTGTTGTATTATGTAAAGCATGCTAGCAAATAGAACCTGGACCTGAACCCTTTATTACATTGATATAAACTGCTCTGTTTGTACATTATAATAAGGGATGTAATATATTTGCAGAGAATAAGGATCTTGGAAAACTTCTGGTGAAATTTACTTAATCCCATTGCCCCTTTCCCTATGTCATTCCTCCCCAAAACGGAGAGCAATAATCAGATGTCATGAACATGAATTGTTGTGTTCAATAGTTGAGACTATCAGTGGATGTTAAGATGGCACGGATAGTTAAGAGGCTTCTTTCTAGGGCACCTTCTTTTGCCCTTATGGGTCTTCAACAGTGATTTAGCCCACAGAGTTAGCCAGCATACTTTTTTTTTTTTTTTAATAAGCATTTGGGTGTTTCTTCAAGTCCTAGTCTGTGGGATTGCTATTCAGCACAACAAATCTCTCAAGAAAAGACCAAGTGGTGCCACTGGCATTGTGGTTCAGCAGGTTAAGCAGCTGCCAGCAGTGCCTGCATCACATTTGAGCACCAGTATCCCATGTGAGCTCTGGTTTAAGTCCCAGCTGCTGTGCTTCCAGTCCAGTTTCCTGCTAATGAATGGGCCTGGGAAAGCAGCAGAAGATGGCCCAAGTGGTTAGGCCCTTGCCTCATGTAAGAGACCCAGACAGGACTCCTGGATCCTGCCTTGGGCCTGACCCAGCCCTGGCTATTGCAGCCATTTGGGGAGTACACCAGCAGGTAGAAGATTCTCTCTCTCTCTCTCTCTTTCTCTCTCTCTCTCTCTGTATGTGTGTGTGTGTCTGTCTGTCTCTAACTACTCTTCAAGTGAATAAATATTTAAAAAAAAAAAAAGAAAGAAAGATCAAGTAAAGTATACCATAGGTGTGTTTTGTGGTGATTAGGGGTAGATACCAAACACTTTTGAGAAATAAATAGAAGATATTATTTTAATAAGTCTCTTACTACATAATGAGTGAAAAGACCAAATGGTCGATTAGGTAGAACTTGAATGCCAATGTCTCCTTCTTGTCCAGGAGGTAGAACATTACCATTTACATCTAAAATCTAGGATAAAAAAGAATAATTTATGAGTATTTAAGAGAGAATTTGTATTTAACAATGCATGTTTTATTTTGCTTTGTGCCATTTAAGAAAACAATTTTGAAAAGCTGATTGGTTAATAGGCAACCCTAGGTTGGAGAAAATATTTCAGTGTGCTTTAAACTTCTAAGAGAAATATATTCATTTAAATTTTAGCAGGTTACTAAAATGTAAAAGAAGAATAAAAATTGTCTTCTAATCTACCATCTAGTAACAATCACATTTTGGTAACAGCCTTTGAAACATTATAGATATAGGAAAAAAATAGGACCACTTTATGATATACAGTTTTACAACTGCTTTTCTTATTTAACAATATATCTTGATAATCTTTTTCTCTTGTTAAATATCTTCGTTACTGGTTTAAATTTTTTCACCATGGAGCATACAAAATCTTACTTCTGAAGCCCAGTATAAATAAACAGGGAAAGGAGAACGTTCTCTGGTTGAGACAATGGTACATAGCCAAAGTCTTGCTCTCTTACCTTCTCTCTAATCCTCATGGTTCCCTGAAATGCCTAATAGTGACTATCAGTTATTAAACACTTATTGCATGCTAAATATTAGATGCTAAAGTTCTAAGTACTTTATACTTATTATCTTACAACAATTCTGTATGGTTGGAACTGTTATTATGCCCACTTTAAGAATGAAGAAACTGAGGTTCAGAAGGTTTAAAGAACAGTATATGATTGAGCTGGAATACAGATCTCAGCAGTGACTCAAGAGCCAGTGCTTATGATCATTATCCTTTGGTTTGCAATGTCTCTTGAGGGTTAGGTCCAATTTTTAAAACTGGAGTTGTCAGATTGATTGCTTGTATGCTATTTCTGCTCTAAATGACTTTTTAGCTGTTTCTAAGTAGCAAAACTCTATCTAGGCGGGCGCCGTGGCTTAACAGGCTAATCCTCCGCCTTGCGGCGCTGGCACACCGGGTTCTAGTCCTGGTTAGGGCGCCGGATTCTGTCCCGGTTACCCCTCTTCCAGGCCAGCTCTCTACTATGGCCCGGGAAGGCAGTGGAGGATGGCCCAAGTCCTTGGGCCCTGCACCCGCATGGGAGACCAGGAGAAGCACCAGGCTCCTGGCTTCAGATCAGCACGATGCGCCGGCCGCAGCGGCCATTGGAGGGTGAACCAACGGCAAAAAAGGAAGACCTTTCTCTCTGTCTCTCTCTCTCTCTCACTATCCACTCTGCCTGTCAAAAAAAAAAAAAAAAAAAAAACCAAAACAACTCTGTATATCTACCAGGTACCTTCAGACTGGCAGTGTGACTTTCTTAGAAAATAAGTGTAATAATTATCCAGAAGGAAAGGGGCTTAGGAGCAGATGAGAAAGTTGAAAAGCAAAAGAAGTATGAGGTACAAATTTTCCTTTTAAGCTCTTGCAAATAAAAAAAAGCATAAATTCCAACCCAGCCATTTAAAGGAATATTTGGCTCTAGGCATTAAAGAATTATTGGGGCCAGCACTGTGACATAGCAGGTAAAGCCACCTCCTGCAGTGCCAGCATCCCGTATGGGCACCGATTTGAGTCCCCGCCACTCCACTTCCAATCCAGCTCTTTGCTATGGCCTAGGAAAGCAGTAGAAGATGGCCCAAGTCCTTGGGCACCCACATGGGAGACCCAGAGGAAGCTCCTGGCTCCTGGCTTCATTTCAGTGCATCTCCGGCCATTGTGGTCATCTGGGGAATGAACCAGTGGATGGAGGACACCTCTCTCTCTCTCTTTCTGCCTCTGCCTCCCTGTAATCCTGCCTTTTAAATAAATAAATAAATCTTAAAAAAAAAAGAATTATTGATGGAAAGGAGGCATGTTAAAAGTTCTAATTATCTAACATAGACTACTCTTTAATAGGAAAAATGGGTAAAAATCTTCTATCTAGGCTGGCGCGGTGGCTCAATGAGCTAATCCTCTGCCTGCAGCGCCTGCACCCTGGGTTCTAGTCCCAGGTCTTCTATCTCTGGGGAGAACCATATACCTATTGTTCAAGGGGTACTAAAATGTTTGAACATGAAACAAATGAGCTTTGGGCCTTGAAACTATGGGAATGTGATATCCAGCTGTCTGGATCACAGGTGCCAAAACAATATTGCAAACGCTTTCAGCTTTATAGCAAGAGTCCAAGTAATAACAGTCCTAGGACAGTGTTTAAAATGAAAGTAGCAATGGTGACTGAGGAAGGGATCAGGGTACTGTTATCCTTCAAGCCATGTAATTTTTGCAAAGAGAGCTGCTCCAGAAAAACCACTGGGCTTGAATTAGTGGGGGACTGGCTGGGATTCATTGCAGTTGGGATTACAAGTGCCTATGAGACTGATAGTGCTGCATGTTGGGAATAGTTATTAAGGGGGAAGGGGAGGAAAAGAAACACAGCTGTTGGGGCTGGTCTATGGCGTAGCGGGTAAAGCCACGGCCTGCAGTGCCGGCATTCCATATGGGCGTCAATTCGAGTCCCAGCTGCTCCACTTCCAATCCAGCTCTCTGCTATGGCCTGGGAAAGCAGTGGAAGATGGCCCAGGTCCTTGGGCCCCTGCACCCATGTGGGAGACCCTGAAGAAACTCCTGGTTTTGGATCGTCACAACTCAGGCTGTTGTGGCTATCTATGGAGAGAACCAGCAGATGGAAGTCTCTCTCTCTCTCTCTCTCTCTCTCTGCCTCCGCTTCTGCCTCTCTGTAACTCTGCCTTTCAGATAAATAAACTAAATCTTAAAAATAAAAACAGCTCTGCGTGAAATGTCAGCTTACCTGCAATGCAGACATGATCATGCTTAATTGTCAATATCCCTTTCTCCAACCTAGGGTTGCCTATTAAGCAATCAACTTTTAAATCTGTTTACAGAATGAAATTAGGGCTCCCTTGCCATTTTTTCTTAGATTTTGAAGAAAATGTGAGGGAGACATGAATGATGTTAACAGCACCTGTATTTTAAACCCTCATTATGTGCCTGGCACTCTGCTGTGCTCTAGGGATATTATCTCAATCCCCGGGGCTGGCACTGTGGCGCAGTGGGATAAAGCCCTGACCTGAAGTGCCAGCATCCCATATGGGCGCCTGTTCTGTTTCTCTTCCAATCCAGCTCTCTGCTATGGCCTAGGATAGCAGTAGAAGATGGCCCGGGTCCCTGGGCCCCTGCACCCACATGGGAGACTTGGAAGAAGCTCCTAGCTCCTGGCCCCTGGCTTCAGATCATCACAGCTCCGGCTGTTGCAGCCATCTGGGGAGTGAACCTTCGGATGGAAGACCTCTGTCTCTACCTCTCTCTGTAACTCTTTCAAATAAATAAAATGAATCTTTAGAGATATTATCTCAATCCTCACAGAAGGCCTGAAATCAGTCTCTTGTTATTAGGGTCAGCAACCATTTCAGATTGCCTGGGACTGAGGCTTTTGTGGGGCGCACAGTGCGGGGGCAGAAAGGAGGGCAAAGAAGGAGAGTTTACTGCTGCAAGCTAGCCTCTTTTGGCCTGTTGACCTCCTCCAGAGGTCCTGACCTCCCTCCCTGGAAGGGGCAGTGCTCCGTTGTGGTTAAAAGTACAGATATTGTAGCCAGATTGCTTGAGATTGAATCTATTCTAGCAACAACTAGCTGGATAACTTCAGGTGAGTTTCTTAACTTGTCTGTGCCTCATTAATATGGCTATTGTAGGTTCTTTCTAGGAATTAACCAGATTAATATTTATAAAGTGCTTAGAACTGCATGGTACAGTGTAAATATTTGCAAAATTATGAAGACATTAAGGTAACATTTCTAACTCATTTCCATCTTAGCATGGAAATTAAGGTACCATGGAAGTAACATGGAGACATCACCAAAACAAGAAGTGTGTTTGGGGGTAGGTGGAAAACAAATTAGGTTGTGAAATATTTTGCAGGTGCAAACCTTAACATCAAAAGCAGGAGAAGGCTTTCCCATTGAGCCAGGCTTGATTTTCATTCCCTTAAAATTTCCACAGATTAGCACCTAGTTAAGAAGAAGAAAAAGTAAGGTAATATTATGAGTAACTTAAAAGTCATTTATTCATCTATCACGCGTGTTCAACAAATATGTATTGAGCACTTACTATGAACCAGCCTCAATATTAAAAAGCCTGCTTTCATGGAGTGTAGACTGACAATATACATATATACATAATAAAGTTATGACAGTTTATGATTACTAAAACATCCATATTAAAACATTTGTGTTTGGCATAATACTTGTTATGCTCTTTCTGTTTAAGTGATTTGCCAATGTTTATTTTTCGTATTTTAATTTTTGACTAGATAATACATTCCATTTGCAAATTGAATCATTAAAAAAAGATATATTGTGGGGCTGGCGCCTGCAGTGCCAGCATTCCATATGGGCGCCAGTTCAAGTCCTGGCTGCTCCACTTCTGATCCAGCTCTCTGATGTGGCCTGGGAAAGCAGTGGATGGCCCAAATCCTTGGTGCCCTGGACCTGTGTGGGAGACCTGGAGGAAACTCCTGGCTCCTGGCTTTGGATCAGCCAACTGGAGAGTAAATCAGCAGATGGAAGACCTCGCTATCTCTGCCTCTCCTTCTCTCTCTGTGTAACTCTGACTTTCAAATAAAAAAAATCTTTTTTTTTTTTTATTTTTGACAGGCAGAGTGGACAGTGAGAGAGAGACAGAGAGAAAGGTCTTCCTTTTGCCGTTGGTTCACCCTCCAATGGCCGCAGCGTGCCTACCGCGCACCGCGCTAATCCAATGGCAGGAGCCAGGAGCCAGGTGCTTCTCCTGGTCTTCCATGGGGTGCAGGGCCCAAGCACTTGGGCCATCCTCCACTGCACTCCCTGGCCACAGCAGAGAGCTGGCCTGGAAGAGGGGCAACCGGGACAGGATCGGTGCCCCGACCGGGACTAGAACCCGGTGTGCCGGCGCCGCAAGGTGGAGGATTAGCCTAGTGAGCCGCGGCGCCGGCCTCAAATAAAAAAATCTTAAAAAAAAAAAAAAAAAACACATTGTGAAAAGTTTCTTTCAAACATTCCCTTATCTACTCCATCTTATCTTTCCTTCTCCCACAAAATAATTACTTTTGTTCTTATTTCATTAATTTATTCTAGACTTTCTTTTTATTGTTATTTCTATGATCTCTTAAATAAACTTTTTTTAAGATTTATTTATTTATTTGAAGACTTAACAGAAAGAGAGAGAGAGAGAAGTCTTCCATCTGCTGGTTCACTCCCCAGATGGCCACAAGGGCCAGGGCTGAGCCAGGCCAAAGCCATGAGCTAGAAGCTTCATCCAGGTCTCCCACATGGGTGGCAGGGGCCCAAATGCTTTGGGCCATCTCACTGCCTTTCCCAGGCCATTAGCAGGGAGATGTATCAGAAGTGGAGCCAGGACTCGAACTGTGCCCATATGGGCTGCCAGTGTTGCAGATGACAGCTTAGCCTGCTATACAGATCCAGTAACAGGTGGCAGCTTTACTCACTATGCCACAGCACCAGCCCCAAGAACTATTTTTAGAATATGTTTTCCAAGGAATCATCTAGCAACTCTTAATATTTCCTTTGTTTTAAATTATTACTTTAAGTGTACATATTTTTTGGATGCAGTGTGATAATTCAGTGGGTGATGATCAACTCAGGTTACTTAGCATTTCTCATTAAACATTAAAAATTTTAATTACACTTAATGATTGTACATATTTATGTGGCACAGTGTGATATTTTGATAAATGTGTACTATGTTTACTGATCAAAGTAATTTTTTTGTCATTATTTTGTTTGGAGTCTTCCAAGCTCCTCTATTTCAAGCTCTCAATATTTCAGATATCAAGCAACTCAGCCAGTGTTTCCATTTGAGGCAGCCTTATCTAACAGAATTCTTCAACAATAAGACAACCTCTCCTGCAGATCCAGTGTATATATATATATATATATATATATATACATATATATATATTTTTGACAGGCAGAGTGGACAGTGAGAGAGAGACAGAGAGAAAGGTCTTCCTTTTGCCGTTGGTTCACCCTCCAATGGCCGCCGTAGCCGGTGCGCTGCAGCGGGCGCACCGCACTGATCCGAAGGCAGGAGCCAGGTGCTTCTCCTGGTCTCCCATGCGGGTGCAGGGCCCAAGCACTTGGGCCATCCTTCACTGCACTCCCGGGCCATAGCAGAGAGCTGGCCTGGAAGAGGGACAACTGGGACAGAATCCAGCGCCCCAACCGGGACTAGAACCCAGTGTGCCTGCGCCGCAAGGCGGAGGATTAGACTATTGAGCCACGATTTATTTATTTTGTTTGAAAGGCAATGTTTATTTAAAAGTCTGTTGTGAGACAGAGAGAGACAGAAATCTTCCATCAGCTGGTTTATTCCCCAGATGGCCACAACAGCCAGGGTTGGGCCAGGCCAAAGCCAGGAGCCAGGAGCTTATTCCAGGTCTCCCTTGTAGTTGTCATTTGAGCCATCTTCTGCTGCTGTCCCAGGTGCATTAGCAGGGAGTTAGATCAGAAGTGGAACAGCTGGGACATGTACTAGCACCCATACATAGATGTCAGTTTAACCCACTACACAGATCCAGTATTTTTTATTTAAAAAATATTGTAAGAGATGTGCATTTGGAGCATTGCTTGGGGTGCCCACATACCACACTGGAGTGCCTGGTTCAAGTTCTGCCTACCTCTCTTCCAATCCAGCTTCCTACTCATGTGTACCCTAGGATGTAGCAGCTGATGGCCCAAGTACTTGGGTCTCTGCCACCCATATTGGAGAACAAGCTTGGATTCCTGATTCTTGGCTGCAGCCTGGTCCTATTGTGGGCATTTGGGGAGTGAATCACTCCCCCCAACCCTGATGAGTTAATAGTGTTTTTTCTTCAGTGAATGACTATTTAAATAACTGTTTATAGAATTTTTTGCAACTAGCTTTCCTCAAGCCTTTTTTTTTTCCTTAATTTTGTTGTTTTCTAACCTCTCTACTTCTTCCCTATCTCTCAAACAATCATAAAGTTTTTATTCATCTGAGTATATTGAATCCAGCCCTGCTTTTTGAGTGAGGTCAGTTACCGTTTCCGTCTGTCCATATCCTTCATAGATATCCAGGCCGGTCTGCTTTCTCCATTGTTCAGTCACTTCAGGGTTGATTGGTTCCCCGGCACTCACACAGTGCTTTAAACTTCTGAACTTGTAACTTTTCAGAGACCAAATAACAAATTAGGATTAGGAGGGAAAATGGAGAGAAGTGGAAATTAGGGTTATTTCTGATGAACTTCAATATGAAATGTATTTTAGCTCCTTCCTGTCTCCCTTTTGCTATGAAAAATAAACAGACTATTCTAACATTGTAAACCGACACCCAAATAACCAGGTTTTTCTCATACTCTTTGTTTTTTGGTCGGGGGTGAGAGGAGTTTGTTGCAAAGAAAAGCTATACCATCCTTAGGGAAGGTATTCCAATAGCATTTTAAATTAGCATGAAAAAGGTTCACTTGTCATTTAAACTGATGGTGAAATAGTTCTATAATGGAATACTTATACAACTGTTTAAAAAAAGCAATGAAGAAGCTCTGGACAGTGCTGTTCAATCGAACTTTCTACCATGTTGCAAGTGTACTATAATCTGGAATACCCTCTACAGTATCCACTAGCCCTATATGAATGTTGAGCACCTAAAACATAGTTAGTATAACTGAGCAGCTTAATTCTTAATTTAATTTAAATTTAATTACATGTAGCTAATGACTACCATATTGGACAGCATAATTTTAGGATGTATTGTTAGGGGAAAACAGCAAGATGCATAACTGGATGTCTATTACGCTACCATTGATGTCCATAATACAGAGGGGGAGAACACAGGCATATTAGCTTATGCATTTTCAGGGCAGGTTGATAACAAACTGGAAATAGGTTGTGTCTATAGAGGAGCAGGACAGAAATGGGGACAAGGTTTGGAGAAAGATATAACTATATAGAGAGAGAGATTAAATTTTGTTATTAACATGTACATTTTATGGGTTATAGTGCAATATATATATATATATTTTTTTTTTTTTGACAGGCAGAGTGGACAGTGAGAGAGACAGAGAGAAAGGTCTTCCTTTTGCCATTGGTTCACCCTCCAATGGCCGCCGAGGCTGGCGCGCTGCGGCCGGCGCACCGCGCTGATCCAAAGCCAGGAGCCAGGTGCTTCTCCTGGTCTCCCATGGGGTGCAGGGCCCAAGCACTCGGGCCATCCTCCACTGCACTCCCGGGCCATAGCAGAGAGCTGGCCTGGAAGAGGGGCAACCGGGACAGAATCCGGCGCCCCGACCGGGACTAGAACCCGGTGTGCCAGCGCCGCAAGGCAGAGGATTAGCCTAGTGAGCCGTGGCGCCGGCCTATAGTACAATATTTTAACACATATACACAATGTAATTTTCTGGCATGTGAATTATTTCCTTTTCAAAATAAAATTTTAAATATTTACCTGTAGTATTGTGATATAGCAAAAACTGTGTATTGTGTCCTTGTCCTGAGTTCCTAGCACAAAGTTCATAAAATCCTGCTGTAGTAATTTCTTAAGTGGTAGGGGTGCTGAGAGCATCTTCTGTTCTAATAGTTCATCTTTGACCCAATTCCTGACAAATTCCTTGCAATTTCTTGGGCAACAGATGCATATTTTGTTCTAAGGAGGCATCTTTTGGTTAATGGGCTCCTCATGGGTAGCTTTAGGATAGAGGATGGCCACCAGAAAGATGTAGCATTGATCAAAAGCTTGAAACTTTCAGCCCCACCCCACACCCACAATTCTTCAAGGAAGGGAGAAGAGTTGGAGATTGAGTTAATAATCAATCCATACCTGAAGTATGAGGTTCAGAGAGTTCCAGTTCCCAGGACAGTGGTGCACCCTAACTCCATAGGGATAGAATTTCTTGCACTTAAGATCCTGGTGGACCTTACCCTGTGTACCACCTCATTTGGTTGTTCATCTGTGTGCTTATCATATCCTTTTTTTTTTTTTTTTTTTTTTTTGACAGGCAGAGTGGACAGTGAGAGACAGAGAGAAAGGTCTTCCTTTTTGCCGTTGGTTCACCCTCCAATGGCCGCCGCGGCCGGCATATCACGCTGATCCGAAGCCAGGATCCAGGTGCTTCTCCTGGTCTCCCATGTGGGTGCAGGGCCCAAGGACTTGGGCCATCCTCCACTGCCTTCCCGGACCACAGCAGAGAGCTGGACTGGAAGAGGAGCAACCGGGACAGAATCCGGCGCCCCGGTGTGCTGGCGCCGCAAGGTGGAGGATTAGCCTGTTAAGCCATAGCGCCAGCCTATCATATCCTTTTAATAAGCCAGTAAACATAAATGTTTCCCTGAGGTCTGTGAGTCATCATAGCAAATTACCAAAGCAGAGAGAGGTTCTGGGGACTTTCAACTTCTGACCTGTTAATCAGAAGTGCAGACGACTGTCTGGACTTGCAATTGGGATATGAAATGGGGCAGTTTTATGGGACTGAACATGGCAATTTTATGGCCCTAAACATGTGGGATCTGATGCTAAATATAGGTTGTGGATTTAGAATTGTGTGGAACACCCAGCTGATTTTGGAGAATTGGTCAATGTGGAGAAAAAAAAAATCCCTCCCATCTGGAGAATATGGAGAATAGAAGGATTGAGAGTTTTGAGTATAGGAAAGCCATTGTTTTTTCTCTTCAGGTTATCAATCCGTCCTTTCAGATGGAATAAGCAGTAGATTAAAAGACATGGATCTCTTTTCTACTTACTGGGATAAGTTTCTGTACCTTCTCAGCTCAGGTACAGCCACCATCCAAAGGGTCAACACCTTACCCATAACACTGAACCCAGCTAGAGACCTGGCTGAACCCTCCCTTTCCTATCCTTATCTGGGGGAACCTCCTTAAACACAATAATTATTTACAGAACGTAAGACAGGAGGAGGAGGCGGGAGAACAAGATTGCTAAATCCTGTGCCTACTTAGTCTGGAGCTGTTTTTAGGCGGAAAAGTCTTCTCCCACACTAAACATCTATTTACCCGCATTTCTTACCTCGTCATGTCATTCTGTATAAGCATTCGATATGCAGTTGGTGCTGAACAGAAGACTGTGATAGGAAACTTGGAGAGTGTCTGCAATTCAGAAGAAATAATCTCTTGCTCTTACCACAGCTTTAATAAGTATTAAATTAGTGTTTGGCACAATGTAAACATTGCTTATTTACTGTAAATGCATTCACAGCTTTTCTGGGTATATCTTTTCAGACTTACTGACTTTCTGGATATGAAATATCTTAAGTCATGTCTACTCTCTTCACTGCAAGTTACTTTATTCACTGATCCTATCAGTAACACTGCTAATGCATTTCTAACTATTGACCTCCTGTGTGCTGCCTTACTTGCAAGATGGAAATTGGCTCAAAACGGGGCAAATAGTGTGCAAAGACGCATGCTCCCTGAATCCATGGAGAAAAAACACTACTCCATGCAGACTTTGCCCAGCCTGTGTCCGAGGTATTCCACATCACATCTGATGGTGTCAAATCCAGCCAGAACCTGGAAAAACAAAGAGTCCTGATGTATGAATTTGTCAGTTGTAGGAATTTAACGTGTATAATTGTTTGTATAAATGTATTAAATCTATAAAAATGTTAAATATATAGGAAAACAAATTTAAAAGACCAGTACATGAATTATCATCTTTGCAGTTTTGACACTTCAAGCTGTAGTTCTGTGGAAATACCTTCCATTTACGGATAATCCTAAACCAAAACTGCTATGGGTGTGTCCAATCATTTTAGGAGGTCCAGTTGTTCCACTGGTGAAGTAAATGGCCATCATCTCATTATGTTTTGTCTTCACACAGGTGTGGTTGTCACTGGCATGTCTGTGAAGGAAAATTACAATCATTCTGCACATTAAACACAGCTTCCTAGGTTGTTATCATTGAAGGGATTTGAGAAACCATCTACTTGGACATCTTTGACTTGTGAATCAGTGACTTAGGTTGAATTCTAAGGTAAATTCATCTCTGTTTTCATATTTTAGGTGCTTTCTAAAATCAAACTAAACTTTACCATCAAAATTCCACTTATGATGGCTGATTTCATGGACTTTTACTATGTTAAGAGATTGAAGCATCTTAAAAATTTGAGTTTTATCATACCCCCAGCAGATTGAGGATTCTATAATTTTATAATTATAAATATAAATGAGGAATTTCCTTTTCCAAATGTGATTTTTTTAAAAACTGTGATACAAGTCAGGGTTCTATAATTATCTTCCCTTAAAAAAAATACCTGCGCATCTGTCACTTCCATCACTGATATGTTTGCCCTCAAAACCTAAAGCAGGGTTAGGTTACTGATCTCTTACTATAAATGACAATAAATATAGTAGTTAGGAATGTGGGCCCAGCAGCTAGATTGTCTGACTTTGAAACCCAGCTCTGCCATATGTTGGCATTTGACCTTATTCAGCTGTATAAGTACAGTACCTACCTCCTAGGTCATTGTGAGATTTAAATGAGCTAATGCTCCTATATCTGAAGTGCCTGGAACAGTTTCTAGAACATAACCAGGGCCATATAAATGTTAGCTGTTACTGCAATTGTAATGTTATTTTTATTAGAACAGAACAGTACTTAACCTTAGGTAAGAACTTGGTCAATGTTAGCTGTTTTAAAGACCATAGTTCAATGTTAGCTGTTTTAAAGACCATAGTTACAATCATGCTCCTAAATCCTTGAGTAAAGGTAAGCTCATTTTAGAGAGGGAGTTTACTGCCAGCCTAATATTAAATTATAACCAGTATCTGGCAAAGAGTTCCAAGTGACCCTAGAAGCAACCCATGGCAGGACTTGAACATCAGTGTAATTTAGTTTTTTAACTGCACCCATTAACCTTAAGTGTTCCTCTTACAACCTAATGGAAGTGTTGTTGTCAGCAGTGGAATGGTGTAATCTTCAAGGAAGAACTAATTGTGATCAGTGTCCCTGGGAGATGATAGTAGCTCGGGGCTTGATGCTGTGATGCATCTCTAGATCCTCTGCAAGGATGGACTCATTCCCTGCTAGGGACTGGGAGCCCTCTTTGGTGATTGGCTTGGCTGAAGAAAGCTGTCTCTCCCAAGGTCATACGTCTTTCTAGGAACAACCCACATTCGGTTACTGATCGTTAGGATTAATAAAGGCCAAGACCTCTTGTTATAACTAGGATCAGCTTTGAGGAGCTAGCCAAACTACAGAGGATTTTGTTGTTTGACTGAGGACCTTGTAGGGAATATGTTGCAAATAAATTTCCTCCTATGCCCAATGCCTCAACATTCCTCTTCCTTTATGAGTGTTTATCCCAAGAAACCTCCTTAATGAACTTCTTATACACTAATCGCCACCTCATGGACTGCCTTCTGGGGATCCCACCCTAAAAAGCAAACAAACAAGCAAAAAACACTCTGAACCTTTTCCTGCCTAAGAGCTTAGCCTGTTAGTAGCAATCATTACCAGTTATTCCCCTTGCCTATTGTTTTGGTTTGCATTTTCTGATCACAACAGAGTTAAATACTTTTCATCATTGTCTTTCTTTTGGGGAAGCAATTGTACAACAATTATAAGGACTCACTTCATCATCTCCTCGAGGTTCCCCCACCCCTCTCTGGAGTTCTGAGACACAATTAGCTTGGAGTGCAGATCTTCACACTTAGGAGCAACAGCATCTACTGCTGGGGCTAAAATGTCATTGGTAATAATGCATTTTGCTTTGGAAGATTGTAATCTGTAGAGGATGTCTTTCTGGGTCAGCTGAGTGGTTCCTGGAATTAAAACTGTCCCTAAAGGAGCAGAGAAAAAACAGTGTTTGCAAAAGAAGTTATTCTTCATCATGTCAATTAGGATAGTGTACATAGCTTGTGCTCACTCTATAATTCTCAGAAGGCATTAGTCAGTTTACCAGAGAAGATATTTATCTTCCAGTGTTCCGCTTTTACCTTCCAAGGGATCAAAGTCCATGGCCCTTTTGCCCTGACATGAAATGGTATTAAATGCTAAATAATTGTCCTCCATTTGAAGACCATCTATAATATTGAACTGGTGGAGAGGTTTGATTAATAAGTGTTATTATCCAACATTTATTAAGTACTTGAGTGCCAGCTGTTACTCTAAACGTTTTGCAGGTTTTAACTCATTCATTCCCCTATCAAAAGAATACAAGATACAAAAACTATGAACAACTTGGCCAAGGTTATCTAAGTAGCAAGTGGTGACACAGGGAACTACCTACAGCTAAACTCCAGAGCCCAACACTTAACCTCTTCAGTCCAGTGCCTCTTAAAATGCTATTTTTAAGGTTGTTTTATTGTTTCTTCCCAAAGGCAAGGGTGGCAGCATGCATCTTTTCCTGTGGCTCTACTTCCATCTGCTGTATATTACTACACTGTAAGGTGTGCATTGGTTAAAAGTGTCCTGGAGCCAGACACTCCTATAGTTTGGTCTTGGGTAACCCACTTTATCGCCATGACCTTCAGTTTTTGTACCTGTAAAATGAAGAGGATAATAATACTACTTCCCTTATAGGATTATTTGGCAATTAAATAACTAGATTATTTAAAATTACCATTCCTGTTTGGAAATTTTACAAAAATTCCAGAAATTGCTGGAGAGTGACTTGGATTATGGTACTGACTTTCTGAGTAACTAGCCTTGGGCAAGTGACTTACTGTTCCTTTTCTCCTAAAGCATGTAAAAAGCTTAGAAGAGAACTCAGTAAATTTTGACTGTCATTTTTTAGGGTGAATTGACCTTTAGGAATATATGTATTTTTTTAAAAGGTTTACTTATTTATTTGAAAGGCAGAGTTGCAAAACTTGTTCTCAAACAGTACTTTATATGTTGTGTGTGTGTGTGAATACAAACTGTTGAAATCTTTACTTAGTATAGAGTTGGTCTTCTGTATATAAAGTTAATTGAAAACGAATTTTAATGAAGAATGGGGTGGGAGAGGGAGTAGGAGGTGGGATGGGAGTGGAAGATGCATATGGGGGAAAGAACCAACTATATTCTTAAAGTTGTACCTATGAAATTTGGCATTCATTAAATAAAATCTTTTTGAAAAAAGAAAAAGACCTTAAGTATGAAGTCAACATAAAATAGATCATAACAGAGTAGGCAAAGTCACTCCTAACAAAAATATTGGTTCACAGAGTGGCAAAACCTAAACTGTACTCTGATATATGATACATCAATATAGAATTTATCTGGGGCGGGCGCAGTGGTGTAGCAGGTAAAAGCTGCCATCTGCCATGCCGGCCTCCCATACAAGCACCTGTGCATGTCCTGGCTGCTCCACTTCAGATCCAGCTCCTTGTGAATGTGGCTAGGAAGACAGTGGAAGATGGCCCTTGTACCCATGTGGGAGACCCAGATGAAGCTCCTGGCTCTTGGCTTCAGATTGACCCAGCTCCATCCACTGCGGCCATTTGGGTAGTGAACCAGCAGATAGAAGCTCGTTTCTCTCTCTCTCTCTCTCTCTCTCTCTTTATTTTTATATTTTTTGACAGGCAGAGTAGACAGTGAGAGAGAGAGAGAGACAGAGAGAAAGGTCTTCCTTTTTCCATTGGTTCACCCTCAAATGGCTGCCGTGGCAGGCTCATCGCGCTGATCCGAAGCCAGGAGCCAGGTGCTTCTCCTGGTCTCCCATGTGGGTGCAGGGCCCAAGGACTTGGGCCATCCTCCACTGCCTTCCCAGGGCATAGCAGAGAGCTGGCCTGGAAGAGGGGCAACCAGGACAGAATCTGGCGCCCCGACCGGGACTAGAACCCGGTGTTCTAGGCAGAGGATTAGCCTATTGAGCTGCGGCGCTGGCCTTTCTTTCTCTCTTTCTCTCATCTCTTCCCCTATCTCTCTATAACTCTGCCTATTAGATAAATAAATCTTAAAAATTATTAAAAAATAAAATTTATCTCAGAAGTGGGTACTCCAGCCATAGAACATAGAAAAAGGAGATTTACTGGAATACACTGTGATGCTGTCTGTCCAAATCTGTCTTGGGGAAAATCTGTGTTAGAGTATTTCATATATTATGGTCCTTTGGAAGAGTTGGTTCCTAACCAATACCTACATTCATAACTGGCCTGTTTTCATTTCCTCATATCTGTAAGTTACTTCCTGCTTCAGGACCTTTACACAGGGTTTTCCATTTGAGAGAAGTATTCCATCACCCACAGCTTCTTCCATGGGTTGTCATCCCTCAGGTCTCCACATAAATGACCCCCTTACTTTCCCATCAGTGATACCCCTTTATATACCAATGGCTCTTATACATTTCCTTCATAGCTTTTGTCATATTTACCATATTAAGTGTTCATTTATTTAATTCATGACTCTCTGTCCCACTGAATCCCAAGTTCTATAACTTCTGAAACATACCAGATGCTTAGTAAATATTTGTTGAATGGAGATAATGGATGGGTATAGAGGGATGGGTGAATGAATTGGACTTTCAAATCCTAATGCAAATAAATGAAATTCTGAGCATCACTTGTTCTGAACCTATATTCACTATTGAGGCTGCTGGCTAAACTTTGTCTTTTCTTGTAGGTCAGTTAAGAGGGAGAAAGAGGGCTACTCATACCAGATTTTTTTGACCTTTCATTGCAAAAAAAAGTTAATGTCATTTTACACACTGTAAATCATAAACATGGTCATGAGAGCTTCCTTGCCCTGGGATTTAGAACTCTATCCTTCAGTTTCTGATTTACTAGGTGAGTGGCCAGATATTTTCATTCTATGAGACCTCCAGTAAGAGAAAGACTCCCTCCTTTTAGCTAAGAGGTCCTGAAACTTGAACATGCGTCATAGTCCCTGGAGGGCTTGTTACAACACAGATTGCTGGGCCATACCCCAGAGTTCTGGATTTGGACGAGGCTGGGAGTTTCTATTTCTGACAAGTTCACAGTAGTGCAGGCCCAGGAACACTCTTGGGGAACTACAGTTTGGCATCATTCTTCTGCTGTGCTGTGTCCCTTCCCTGTTTTGAAAGCATATTAAAACTCATCCACTACTCTCCCATTTAGTGATGTGGTCCCAAACATTTTAAGATTCTTCAAAATATATATTCCAGTTAGACTTTTTCTAAAAGCAAAAAGCAAAATATGCAAAAGAATTTATGCAATGTATGTGTAGTTCCCCTATAAACATGCAAATAAGCATTACGTATCACTTAGTTTAATAAATAGAACTTAATAGCATGCTTGAAGCTTCCTTATACCCTTTTCCTAATCTGCTCTCTCTGCCCTACTCCCAGCCCCAGGTAGCCATTATCCAGATTCCTGTTACCTATCCATTTGCCTTTCTTTATCTCTTCTTATCATACATTTATACAATCCTAAGTAATATGTGAACAATTGAGATCCTATTTGATGAGGATTTCAATTTTCAATTAACTAATGTTTTTTAAGAAGGAAAAATTATTGGGAAATCAAATAACTATGAACTTATTTCTAATGCTACCATGAAGGCTAGCATTGTTAGTGTATTGGATTTATTATTCATTGCCTCCCTCTCCTTCTTCCAAGAGAATCTGTCTTTCTTCCTGCATAGAGCCCCAGTAACCATGTTCGTATCTGGTGAAGTCATCTCTGACCACATGTGATTGGCCTGTCCCCAGTTGTACTCATCAGATTCTGCCTCAAATATTTGACTTAAGAGACTAAATGGATTAGTGGATGGTTCATTTAAGGTAGGACTGAAGGTATCTGTGTGGCAGACCAAAGCTATATACCAGCCAAAACGCAGGGGATCAGAGAAGCCATGTGTTAACAGAGAGAAGAGTCAAAGGGGCAGACCATGAGCACACAAAGACCCTGCGGCTCTAGAACAAAAGAAGTGCAGAAGGAGGAACAAAGCTTCCAGCTGAATAGCCTGTTCCCTTGCACAAGTGCAGGCGTTCTTTCTGCTGTTTGTTTTTCTATAAAGTTCTCTAATAGCTGTTCAATAACCTCCTTTCTTACTGGACTAATAAGAATAGACATCTGGTCCTGGCAATCAGACAGTAATGATTAGAAGTAATGATTGTAATAAACTGAGACCTGTACCTATTTATTTATTATGAAAAAAGGAATATTAATTAGTTCAACAAATATTTTACTGAGCATTCACTATATACCCATCATTTGGGTTGTAGAGATGGGTATATCATAGCGATGGCCCTTTAGGAGCTTCTGTAGTCTTATGGGACTGATAGGTTTATAAGCAAAGAGTATACCCAGACATTGTAGTACCTCTTAAAGTGAAAATACTTACATGTTGCCTTAGGGAGGTTAAAGAAGAAGGTATTTGGGTTGGAACATCGGGTTGTCTGAGAAGGTAGCTTTAGAGCTGAGACTCAAAAGGCTAGTAAGAGTTGTTAGGTGTTTAGGTGTGAGAGAAATGCTTCTTCAGCACAGGAAACTGTGTAGAAAGGCTGAGTGATGGGAATGATGCAGACCTTATAGGAAACCATTTGGCATGGCTGAAGAATGAAGTATAAGGCCGGCGCCGCGGCTCACTAGGCTAATCCTCCGCCTTGCGGCGCCGGCACACCGGGTTCTAGTCCCGGTCGGGGCACCGATCCTGTCCCGGTTGCCCCTCTTCCAGGCCAGCTCTCTGCTGTGGCCAGGGAGTGCAGTGGAGGATGGCCCAAGTACTTGGGCCCTGCACCCCATGGGAGACCAGGAGAAGCACCTGGCTCCTGCCATCGGATCAGCGCGGTGCGCCGGCCGCAGCGCGCCTACCGCGGTGGCCATTGGAGGGTGAACCAATGGCAAAAGGAAGACCTTTCTCTCTGTCTCTCTCTCACTGTCCACTCTGCCTGTCAAAAAAAAAAAAAAGAGAATGAAGTATAAGTGTGGTGGAATTTGAACAATAAAGAGACAATGGCTATGGCCTTCAATTGCACCTAAAAAAGTATAGATCTCAGCTAGTAGGCAATGGAGAAATATTAAAGAATGTTAAATAGCAGAATGGCAGGATAAAATATGTGTTCTATTAAAAAAAATTGGCCTGTGAGGATGAATTGGATCAGGTTGGTGCCTGCACACACTCAAGACCAGAATCCAAGAGATTTGGAGGGAAATCTACTCAGGAGGTGGTGAGATGTGAAGTAAGGCAATGCAAAGAATTGGAGATGAGAAGGAACTCTGGAGGCGTGTAAGAGGCCACACTTATAGAAACTTATTAGGAAAGATGAGTCACAGGTGGCTGGCGTGGGGCAGCAGATGGATGGTGTTGAACCAAGAGAGAAAGGCGTGAAATAAGAACTGGGGTAGGTTCTTTGAGTTTGGACATACATTCAGTTCCTGATGACCATGGCTCCTATAGCAGGGAGGGAGAGTAGGTAGGAAGGTGTTGAACAATTGACCAGCAACCACTTAGTAATTTTTTTATTCATTATGAAAAGCCTAACTTGTACTTCAGGTCAAAAGGCATGGCATGTTTTCAACACATTTCTAAAGTTTCTGATAAAAAATAGTATATTGTATACAATTTTTCAAATAATACATCCAAATAAATGTCCCATGATTAATTAGATATTTTGGAAACTGTCTCCCCTAGCTTAGTTTAAGTATGATCAAATTGTGAACATTACTTACCTGTCCGCAGACAGGCCACATTTGCAAGCCACCACTCTGGGATCCTGGGTAAAATCACAATTACTCGATCTCCCCTTTGCAAGGCACAGGCTTCTGTAAGTATATTGGCAAATTTCCTGGACAAAGATCCAAGTTCCTCAAAACTCCACCTCACCTCTTCTCCACTTCCATTTATCCACCAGAATGCTGGATTGGAAGGTTTTTTCCCAGCCTGAGGAAAAACAAACCAGTCATGGACTTAAAGCTCGTTATATAGCTAAGTTATATTTCAACTGACATAATTCAGTATATTCTCTAAAGAAGCTTTACAAGTCACTGGTTTGGACAGACATAGAATATCTGGAAGTAACCCTGGGATCCTTATTTCAAGATGTTGAGAGATTTGCTATTTCTCCTGGACTATGTCATTTCTCACTTAGCCTGTTTTTCTTTATAAAAAGTTAGAATTCTTATATCCCTGTGTATTTATCTCAGTGTTGTAATTATGCCTTATTTGCTATAATTTCTTGGAATTTTTTTGTTTAAAAAAATCAGCCTAGAATAATATATTAATATAGCCTAAGGTTTCTAAAACAGCCATAGAACTATTGACATTTTAATCAAAATAATTCTTTTTTCTAGGGGATGCCCTGTGCATTTTGGGATATTTAACAGCATCTCTGATCTCTACCATTAGAAGCAAGTAGCAGACACCTGCCACCATTCCCACATACCAATAATGAAAATATATATAAATCTACAGACATTGCTAAATTTCTGCTGGGAGCAAAATCACCCCTAGTTAAGATTGTAGTCTGGCTTTTGATCCATGCCTTTTCTATGTTAGTCCATTGATCAAGGACATCACTGGCAAAATTGAAATATTCTGGAATCTCCAGTTTGAAATCCTGTTTCATGGATTCATAGCTGGAGAAATTCTGAGGAGTTGCTGTTCTGTAATCTTTATGCAATGCTCTCACAGAACCAGGAATTGCTAGGCGCTGAAAATACTTGATGTGAAGAGGTATCTTCATGGTGACAAGAGCTGGTGTCAATCTTGTCAGATATTTTTGCACTCAGGATTTCCACAGAGATGAACCCATCTAAAAGAGAAGCAAAAGGAACATGTATCTGTTTCTGTCCTGAAGGTAGCCATCCATAAAGCTGCTAAGCATTTGTTATTATTATTAATCATAATGGAACCAGTTTCTGAGTATTCTTTATATTCCAAACATTGTACAAGTATTTACATACACTTGGTCATTGAAACCTTAGAATAGTCCTGTGAAGTGGGGACTCCTATCTCTGTTAATAGAGAGAAAGTGCCTAGTAAGAGTCATTGACTGGGGGCCAGCATTGTGGCATAGCTGGTTAAGACACCACCTGCAATGCTGGCATCCCCCATGTTTGAGTCTCAGCTGCTCTACTTCCAGTCCAGATCCCTTGCACCCAAGTGGAAGACCTGGATAAAGCTCCTGGCTCCTGGCTCCTGGCTTCAGCCTGGCCCAACCCTAGCAGTTGCAGCCATTTAGGGAGTGAACCAGCAGATGAAAGATCTCTCTCTCTCTCTCTCTCTGTATCTCTTCCTCTCTCTCTGTACTCTGTTTCAAATAAATAAATAGTTTCAAATAAATAAATAGTTTTTAAGTCATCGACTGGATTTGAAGCCAAAACTATCATGTCCCAGCCCATTCTCTTGTTGCTTCCCGTATCCATTTCTCAAGAAATAAGTATCTGGGTCATTGGTTAATCTTACTTAATGCTTAAGGACTAAAGGCTTCTTATCTAACATCTTTCACCTGCAGATTTCAAAAGTAGTGTAGAAATGTTAATGAGAATTTTTCATGGTGGAAAATCTACAGATGAGGAAACTGAGAGTAACACAGTACCAATTAGGCATGAAAGCACTGTCAGAGTTTATAGACTGCAGTTCCCATGCTCCCCAGAGGAGCCCACGCTACCTTCTAGTCCAGGCTTGGAGCTGCATTTACCAGAGATGTAATAATAGTGCTTTAACCTTTAGGAGTTTTGTGGGGGAGGCCCCTCTGGGCTACTTCTCCCCCCCTGCTTCTGTGGGAATCATTTGATCACAAAACCACTTGCTTGGTGGAGGCTATTAAAAATACAGTTTTAGGAATTGTGAGTGTTTGAGGTTCTTCTTTTTATACTTTCTATAATTTTCCAAATTTCCTACAGTGAAACATATTATTATTACAATCATTAAATCATCATTTTAATTGAAATTGTATGTGTAGCATGTAAGGCAGTGTGGCTTTTTGGAAGCATTTCTATATTGATACATTGCCAAAACAATACACAATAACAACTATCAGCTGAGTTTTACCCTAAAGGGACCTGGTATTTGGGCATATGTTAATGAACCCAGCACACAGGGAAACCTGGGTGCTTCATCTGACCCTCTCATCTGTTTGTGTGAAGACCTGATAAATCAGTGATCTGGAACCCTCTGAGATCATCTGGTTAAGCTTCCTCATTCCAACTCCCCTCCCCGCCAAAAGCAACCTACAGCACTGGAGAGGGGAAGCAACTTGCTTCATCTTTATCAAAGTTAGAAGTAGAACTCCAACCTTTGCCTTCATATCTGGATGTTTTTACTACAGTTCAATAGTATTTCAATAGAGCAGGGATTCTGAACTCTGGCTAAACATTGGAATCACGAGGGGGGCTTTTTTAAAAAAATGCTGATGCCGGCAAAGGAAGACCTTTCTCTCTGTCTCTCTCTCTCTCACTGTCCACTCTGCCTGTCAAAACAACAACAACAACAAATACTGATGCCTATGTCATGAAGCGATTAAATCAGAATCTCTCAGAGTGGATTTGGGTTACCATATTTTTAAAGTTTTTCCTCAGAGGTTTCTAATGTGCAGCCAAGGTTGAGAACACTGATCTAAATGCTGATCTGTGTACTTACAGCATCAGCATCACCAGGTAGCTTGTTATAAATGCACATTCTTTTCTTTGGGGGGGGGGTTATATTTTATTTATTTGAGAGATAGAGTTAGACAGTGAGAAAGAGAGACAGAGAGAAAGGTCTTCCTTCCATTGGTTCACCCCCGAAATGGCCGCCACGGCCGGCGCTGTGCCGATCTGAAGCCAGGAGCCAGGTGCTTCCTCCTGGTCTCCCATGACTTGGGCCATCCTCCACTGCCCTCCCAGGCCACAGCAGAGAGCTGGACTAGAAGAGGAGCAACTGGGACTAGAACCTGGCGCCCATATGGGATGCCGGCACTGCAGGCGGAGGATTAACCAAGTGAGCCACTGCAACAGCCCCATAAATGCACATTCTCAAGCCCTATTCCAGATCTATTGAATTAGTAGATTTTTTTAGTATTTTAACAAGATCCCCAGATGCTTGGTATATACATTCAAGTGTGAGAAGCATGATATATATATATATATATACATACATACATATATATATATATAAAATGATGGCTGAACATATTGGCTATTGAGTCAGTCATGAGATATAGTTCTAGTTTTGCAACTGTGAAGTGTGTGACCATGTTTGAATTATTAACCACTCCAAAGTTTCTTATTTGATGAAAAGACTAATAGGACGTCTGTCAGAAAGTTGTCCCAAAGATTGGGATAATGCATGCAAAATGCTGATCGTGGTGTCTAGCATATTACTCTTAAGCAGAATAGGGGCTGAAAAACATTTTCTTTAAAGGGCCAGATAGTAAATATCTTGGGTTTTGTGGGCCTTGTCGTCTCTACAGCAACTACTTAACTCTGCTGGTAAGACAGCAGCCACTGGTAATACATAAATAAATGGGCATAGCTATATTCCCAGAAAACCTTATTTATAGATACTGAAATTGCAATTTAATGTAATTTTTGTATGTCATGAATTATTGCTCCTCTTTTGATTTTTGTCTTCAACCACTTCAAGATGTAAAAACTATTATTTGCAGGCTATATTAAAACAGGCAGAGAACTGGATTTAGCCCTTGGACTGTAGCTTACAGATCTTTGTATTAGAATATAAGTTCCATAAGGGCAGAGACTTTTTCTATTACTTTCATGCTACTCTCTCTGGAAATTATAATAGCATTGGGCCCATAGTAGAGACTTAAGAAATATGTGTTGAATAAATAAACAGCTTTTTCAGAAGGGAGAGCTTTTAGATGTTTTTTATTTCAATGACTCAAGATTATAGGAGACCTCAGAAGTGCTTCTACTGTTTTAACCAGATTTATGTGACTACTTAAACTATCCACATGTGACAATTCATTTGAATTAGCTTAAATAATATTTAAAAAATCAGCTCTTCAGGGGCAAGTGCCTGGTGCAGTGATTGGGACTCTGCCTGGGACACCTGCATCCATGTTGGAATGCTTGGGTTCAAGTTCAGATTCTGTCTCCACTTCTGATTCCAGTTTACTGCTATGCAATAGATAATGGCACAGCTGCTTGGGTCCCTGCCGTCCACATGGGAGACCTAAATTGGGTTCTAGGTTGCCAGCTTCAGCTTGGCCAATCCCTGGTGGCTATTGCAGGCATTTGAGGAACAAACCAGAAGATGGGAGATTCTCTCTCTCTCTCTCTCCCTCTCCCTCTCCCTCTCCATCTCTCTCTATGCTTGCCTTTCAAATAAAATGGAAGTATTGTGTGCCTCCCTCTCCCTCTCCATCTCTCTCTATGCTTGCCTTTCAAATAAAATGGAAACAAAATTTTTGAAAATCATTTTTTTAGTCACACCAGCTTTATTTCAAGTGCTTGATAGCCACATGTGACAAGTGGCTACAATATATAGGTCAGTGCAGACATAAAGCATTTCTATCATTGCAGAAAATTCTTTTGGACACTGCTGATCTGCATTGCTAATAGCTCTGAACTAGATTGATATGAAACATTAAAACACAGGTAAATTGAGGGAGAAGATTGAAGATTCCCAATGTTAGATTTTTATAAGGGTCCAGATTTAGTAAAGTATCAACTATTACTATTCTCTTGCTTAAAGCTATGGGAATGAAAGCATCCACAGAAAGTTCTTAACACTCTGGGAGAAAAGGCTGCTCTTTAGAACAGAAATAATAAAATCATCTGAGACCTAATTTCCCTGTGTATTAAGTTCCTAAGTCCTCAACTGTCATTCTGCTTGGCACTGGGGGTTGGGTAGGGAGGGCACTTAGTCTCCACTGTCTGCTGGCAAGTTATCACAGTACTCTGGTTGCTATCTCTAGTCTAACAGAATTGGCATCAGGTTTTCTTCAGCTGAAAGAAGTATTGTGTGTGTGTGTGTGAGAGAGAGAGAGAGAGAGAGAGAGAGAGAGAGAGAGATGGTTGCATGAGCTGCTGCACGATAATTTCACTAGCCCTCATCAATGGTCATCTGAGTTGTTTGTATTCTTCTGCAGTCTAGATGAAATTCTAAAAATATTTTCTCCAAAAGAAATGTTCTGATTCTTTCACACATCGCTTGGATGTAAAACTGTGTAATAGTTTATTTTTAATTTTTTTAAAAGATTGATTTATTTATTTGGAAGGCAGAGAGAACTAGATCAGAAATGGGGCAGCTAGAACTGGCACCCCGATGTGGATACTGCCATTGCAAGTGGTGACTTAACCCACTGCACCATAACACCAGTCCCAAAACAGTATTTTAAAATGGTTAAAAGGGATAAGAAAAATATGTCTGGTCTTATTAATATAAGAGGCAGAAATTCCCCCTGAAGAGAACAAATACCTTAGGGCCCTGTGTTTGATTCTTGGTATGTGGACATGATTAACTTGTTTACTCAGCCAATCTACTGAGCACCTACTGTGAACTGTTTCAGACACAAAGGATACAGGGATGAATGAAAGAGACATGGGAAGACACAGATAATGAGCAAGATGACAGATAAATAAGATCTACACCAAAAAATAAGAACCTAATGGGAGAAAAGGAAGACTCTTTTAGACGGTCTCTCCAGGAAGGTGACATTGTTACTGAGGTCTGGCATATGGCTCTGCTGTGGTAATCAGTTTATGTATGTTTATTATTACTTCCATTTTACAGACAGGAAAACATACACACACCACAAGTATACACCCTATCCATATTGGACAATGTATTCATTCATAAACAAGATATTTATTGAACCTTTACTATATATCAGACGTATACTAAATGCTGAAAATACAACTGTGAATAAGACACAGCTGATCCTTACAAAGTACTAAGGAAGAATTAAGCAATTTTGCAAATGTTAATGTCAGTGGGGATAAAAATACTCTGTCCCGATTAGTGATACTGAATAGAATTAGAGTTCAGTTTGATTTCTTGCCTATTTTCCAAAACTCTTGCCACATTTAAAATTCTTAAAACACACACTGAACAGAAGGTTAATCAATAATTTGTAGCTCAAGAGGGATGTTTCTATTCTATCACAAAGAAAATATTAACATCCGCCTCACCAAACCATGCAATTGCCTGCTCCCTGACCAAAGTTCTGCTCCTGCCTATTCAGTGATCTTAGCATTTTGCAACCATTTTCTAGGTTTGCCAAGTTCTTTGTAGGTGAAAAAACTGAGATGCTTTCCCTAGTCAGTCCAGATTTTCATACTGAGCCGCAGAAATGTTCCTGTACAGAACTTTTGGAGCTTCCCTCAGTAGAGAAAAGTAGTTGGCTGCAGGATATTTTCATAGATTTGCATAAGTATGTTTTCCCAAAATTTACTAGTGGTAGTTTTCAGTCTTTCCAAATAATACAGAAGATAGATTCCCACCTGCCAAGAAGATAGTCCAGTGAAAAATTCAATTGCTCCTCAGACTCAATTTCTTCCTAAAACAATCTATCAAGCTAACAAATACATAGCTTTTGTTTTAAAAATCACATAGCACCAAAAGCCTTAATATGAAAACTCACCTGCCATGTTTATAACTTTTTATGTGTGCATACTCTTCATAATTTACTAAATAGTATCACACAGCTGAGACTCTCTAAGGTAAATACCTGGGTTGCCTAACCCTTCCATGACAGCATTGTTGATTTGTTAGTCTTATTTGCTCATTTGTTATCTTTGCTAAAAATAAAACACACACACACATACACACACATACACACACACACACAACATGTGCCAGCACAGGAAATTTTACAAGGATAGGAGAGGTACTCACTCAAGTTACAGATTCCAGCACAGCTGCAGGTGATGGCAGACCTGTTTCCTAGAACAGCTCTGAAGCTTGGATTCTCACTGCTGCTTAGTCATGGCAGTAGCCAACAGAAGAGCTAGAAGTAGTGTGACAACTGGAAGGAGTGACACTTGCCTAGAGCACCTTTCTGGATTGGTGGAGACAGTCTGGAGGAAGGAGCAGGAGCTGTGGGAAATGTTTACACTGAAAGTTTACACAATCCTTGGCCATTCCTCTTACAGGTAATGATTTACATACACCTCAAGCTTTTAGGGGGCAGGGAAAGTCATTTATTTGTATACAAATTTATTTGTCTGTTATTTCACAAGAGAGAAAGTGCCTAGGGAGTTGCTTGAAAAGTTAGTCCAGTGAAGGGGCAGAGGAAGTTGTTTGGTTTTTCCAGAAGGAGGAAAGAATAGTGGGAAAAAGATAAAGAGGGATTTTGCAACAGAAAGGAAAGAAGTTGAAAGGCCAGAGTGGGTTGTCCTAGATCTCAGCAAACTAGTTGCCTGTTACCCTGTTAATCTGTTGAACTGGTCAGGACTAAACATAAACACTATCTGGTTATTCCTCTGTCAGACTTGTATAATCTGGTACAGGGTCTCCTCTCATCCACTGCCCACAACCCCTCTTCCGCCTCACTCTGCTGCAGCCACACCAGCCTCCTTGCCTTTGCTCAAACATAACATGCACATTCCAGCCTCAGGATCTTTGGACTCCATTCCCACAGATATATCCTTGGCCAAATCCCTCATTTTTAAATAATTTTTTTAATTTATGGTTTGGAAAAGGAGAAAGAAGAGAAATATCTTCTGCCCACAGGTTCATTCCCCATATGCCCACGACAGCTGGGGGTAGGCAAATCCAGCCAAGAGCATAGAGTTCAGTTTGGATCTCCTACATGAGTAACAGGGACCCAATTACTTGAACTATCACCTGCCACTTCCCAGGGTGTAAAGTGAAGCAGGGCAAGGACTGGAACCCAGAGACTCTGATATGGGATACAGGCATCCCAGGCATCAGCTTGACCCCTATGGCTGTCCCAAAGCCCTCATTTTGTGAGGGTCCTATTAAAGAGGTCTTCCCAGGCTGGTGCCGTGGCTTAATAGGCTAATCCTCCGCCTTGCGGCGTCGGCACACCAGGTTCTAGTCCCGGTCGGGGCACTGGATTCTGTCCCGGTTGCTCCCCTTCCAGGCCAGCTCTCGGCTATGGCCCGGGAAGGCAGTGGAGGATGGCCCAAGTCCTTGGGCCCTGCACCCGCATGGGAGACCAGGAGAAGCACCTGGCTCCTGGCTTCGGATCAGCGAGATGCGCCGGCTGCAGCGGCCATTGGAGGGTGAACCAACGACAAAAAGGAAGACCTTTCTTTCTCTCTCTCTCTCTCTCACTATCCACTCTGCCTGTCAAAAATAAATAAATAAATAAAGAGGTCTTCCCTTACCAAATATTTTCTAAAAAGTACTTGTTTTTCCTCCTTCAACCTGTTGTAACTCTTAAGTATGTAACATTAGGCCTCATTATTACTATGTGTAGTTTTCTGAAAAACTTACTGTTGCAATAAGACAACTATCCCTTACTTAGCTTTCAGAGAAACAACAAAACTGTGACCTTTTTGAAATTATGACACTCCAGAATTGTTTGTTTGAAGTGGAGGGTCCTTCCATCTTGAAAACCTCCCCCCAAAATGTACAGATTTCAATTTGAAATCCATGAGAGATCGCAGTCCTTTTTTAATATATTTTTTAAAGATTTATTTCTTTACTTGAAAGAGTTACACAGAGAGAATAGAGGCAGAGAGAGAGAGAGAGAGAGACAGAGGTCTTCCATCCGATGGTTCACTCCCCAGATGGCTGCAACGGCCGGAGCTGTGCCGATCCGAAGCCAGGAGCCAGGAGCTTCCTCTGGGTCTCCCACATGGGTGCAAGGGCCCAAGCACTCCTCCCCTTCCCCCTTAATAACTATTCCCAATATACAGCACTATCAGTCTCATAGGCACTTGTAATCCCAACTGCAATGAATCCCAGCCAGTTCCCCACTAATTCAAGCATTTGGGCCATCCTCTACTGGCCTCTCGGGCCACAGCAGAGAGCTGGACTGGAAGAGGAGCAACTGGGACTAGAATCCGGTGCCCACATGGGATGCCGGTGCTCCAGGTGGAGGATTAACCAAGCGAGCCATGGTGCCGGCCCCTCCTTCCCTTTCTATAAACTTCTCTGGAAGGATTTTTTTTTTAAATATATAATTTATTTAACACCTCTTTGAAAAATAATGCCATTAATTAACATTTGATTCACTTTTTAACAGCTCAGGAAGCACTTTCTCATATATTGGCTTATTTTACCCTCAGAACAACACTTGAGATATGTACAGTATAAATATCCATGTTTATTCTATGAAACAGAATTAAATGATCTGTTTTGTTCATTCATTTATTCAGTAAATATTCCTTAAGCACCAGCTCTGAGTTAGGGACTGGGGCTAAAATGATCAGACAAGCAAAGTCTCTGCTTTGTTCTCTGTTGGAGCTTATGATTTAGGGCAGGCCATGGCACACTTTTTCTATAGTGAGCCAGAGAACAAATATCAGGCTTTTTGTGCATGTGCCCCATGCACAAGGCAGGCTTTGTGCAATGACTCCGCTCTGATGCAGGAACATGAAAGCCACCATAGCCAATATGTAAACAAATGGGCCTGAGTGAGTTCATATGAAACTGTTCACAAAAACTGGTGGTGGGCTGGATTTGGCCTATGGGCCCTTGTTTGGCAACCAGTACCCTGGAGGAGACTCTAAATGAAGGAACAAATGAAGGGACATGATGACTCTGATAGTGATCAGTGCTATACAGTGCTATACAGTGATGAGAGTGGCTTGAAAGTCTACTGTAGATAGGGTAGGCAGGGAAAGCCTCACTTAGGAGAACACATTTGAGCTCTAATCAGACAGCAAGGAGCCAACTGTGAAAAGGACTGGGAAAGAGCATTTCAGGAAGAAGAAACAACAAGTGCAAAGACTCTGAGGTCCCTACATGCTTGAAGAATAAAAGAGGATGGTGACAGATGTGGTCAGGAGACGTTAGGCCAGGGTCAAGCCTTGTAAAATATTCATCATGGCCATGGTAGAAAGCAGGAAAATGGAAGCCAAGTCCTCCATTTGAAGCCTTCTGTCTTTAATTCTTTTATTAGGTTATAGTTTTCTGGGAAGGAGACAGGCCTTCTCTGAGCTCCACTGAACTTTCCTATTGCTTGCAGAAAGTTGGGTGGGGACTGTATTTTATTTTGGCAAAATAAAGACAAATGGAGAAAAGGGCATGTGGAATATTTCCTCAATATCTTCTGGATCCCTGTCTCACCAGTACCAGTCATTTATAAAATAGGTTGAGCTTGTGACTATTTCCTCTGAATAATTTAAATAAGAACAAGAACCTTTTTAAAAGAGAAATATTTTCATAAACAGTTCTACAGGGAAAAGGACAAATCTTTACATAACCGTGTCGATCATTTTGTAAGTTACATACAGACACTACATCTTTTAAAAAAGTTGCATTTATCTACTTTAAAAGCAGAGTGACAGAGAAAGAGAGAAAGATCTCCCATCCACTAGTTGATTCCGCAGTGCCCACAACAGCCGGGGTTGGGCCAGACCAAAGCCAGGAGCTAGAATCTCCGCGTGGGTCTCCCATGTGGGTTGCAGGGGTCCATCATCGCTGCATCTCAGCTTGCATTAGCTGAAAGCTGGATTGGACGCAGAGGACCTGGGACTCCAACTGTGGCAGAGGCCTTTGTCTTTTGATTAAACTTGTTTCTAACGGATTTGATTGAAGTTGTGGTAGAGGCCTTCCCAAGGTCAGGAAAAGAAAAAGGGCATGGGGGGCAGGGCATCTGTCCTGGGAATGAAATGTAGTTGTTATCTGCTTGCCCATGAATGCTTCAACTGTAGTTACTGGCTGTTAGTATGTCACCTTGTCAGGTTCCGCTTGCCAATACAGAGCAATGGTGTTAAGCCTTGCCAGCCGGCAGACGGCTCAGTATGTGTGGGGAATGAGCATGATCAGTAACTACATTCCCATGCACAGTATTATATCAATTCTATCAGTTCCTGTGGCCCCTGTAATATTAGAATATCCGATCAAATGTATGCATGTAACCATATGAGGAAGACAAAGAGGCTAAAACCATATACAAGGAAATACCCGTCTTTGTTCCAGGCTCAGGCTTTTGGATAAGAAATTTCACCTGGGCCTTATGCTGGCGTAATAAAAGACTACTTCCTGGGGCCAGTGCTGTGGTATATTGGGTAAAACTGACACCTGCAGTGCCAGCATCCCATGTGGGTGCCAGATTGAATCTCGGCTGCTTTTCTTGCAATCCAGCTCTCTGTTATGGCCTGCGAATGCTGTAGAAGAAGGCCCATGTCCTTGGGCTCCTGCACCCATGTAGAAGACCCAGAAGAAGCTCCTGGCTCCTGGCTTCAGATAGGCCCAGCTCCAGCCATTTGGGGAGTGAACTAGCAGATGGAAGACTTACTTTCTCTTTCTCTCTCTCTCTTTCTCTGTAACTCTGCCTTTCAAATAAATAAATAAATCTTTTAAAAAAGATTTTTAAAAAAGATTTTAAAAAAGATTATTTTTTAAAAGATTTATTTATTTATTTGAAAGGCAGAGTTACACAGAGAGAGGAGAGGGAGAGAGAGAGAGAGAGAGGTCTTTCATCCGATGGTTCACTCCTCAGTTGGCTACAATGGCTGGAGCTGCGCCGATCCGAAGCCAGGAGCCAGGAGCTTCTTCCGGGTCTCCCACACAGGTGCAGGGGCCCAAGGACCTGGGCCTTTTTCTACTGCTATCCCAGGCCATTGCAGAGAGCTGGATTGGAAGTGGAGCAGCCAGGTCTGGAACCGGTGCCCATATGGGATGCTGGCGCTTCAGGCATTAACCCGCTGCACCACAGTGCCCACTCCATATGTAAATCTTAAAAAAAAAAAGACTACTTCCTGCTAAGAGGCCTCGGTGTCTTGTCTCAGTACACAAATCCTGCTACATAACTACTTAAGTCTAATGCTGGTGTTCCTACTTGATGGGCTTTCCTGGTGACTCTTCTGAGCAGGGATTCAGGCTCTTTAAATTCAGGGGCTCCACTCTCCCCTAGGTCTTTTAAGGGTCCTAGTTAAATTCTCTTAAATCAGCTGACAAGAAATGGGTGACAGTTGGAGGGTGGGGGGGAAGAGAGACAGAGAGAGAAAGGAACTTGTGGATTTTGGCCTAGATGCAGTATACATCACTTCTGCCCTCCTGTCAGTGACCTCACCCTCACTTCCGGGGGCCGAGAGATTAGCCTGGCTGTGGGTTCAAAAGAAAAGAGAAGTACTTTGATGAATATCAAATCATACTTTATTTTAACTTACAAAATGAATACATGCATATGCTTAAAATGAAAGCTATAGAAGTCAATAAATAGAATATAATAATCTCCAAATGTGTTGCAAAACAAGTATGGTATATGAGGAAAAGGGTGGGAGATATATATATATATAAAGGGCACTTGTCTTGCCTGATCTTGTTGATGTGCTTATTATTATCTCATCAAAAACGTTTTTTAGGGGACGGCGCTGTGGCGTAATGGGTAAAGCCGCCGCCTGCAGTGTTGGCATCCCATATGGGCACCAGTTCGAGTCCTAGCTGCTCCACTTGCAATCCAGCTCTCTGCTATGGCCTGGGAAAGCAGTGGAAGATGGCCCAAGTCCTTGGGCCCCTGCACCCACATGGGAGACCTGGAAGAAGCTCCTGGCTCCTGGCTTCAGATCGGCGCAGTTCTGGCCATTGCAGCCAATTGGGGAGTGAACCAACAGATGGAAGATTCTCTCTCTCTGCCTCTCCTTTCTCTGTGTAACTCCAACTTTCAAATAATTAAATCTTTAAAAAACAAAACAAAACGTTTTTTAAGCTAACGAAGAAACTGAAACTTGGCTTGGGTAACTTGCTCAGAGTCCCACTACCAGGACATAGGCAAACCAATATTAGAACCTGATTTTACAATTGGGGCTTCCAATCATACATGGCACCAACTCTGAAAGTAGCAGTACTTGGGAATTAAGTCAGATAGACTGGGGTTCAGAGTCAGGACATCTATCCCCTGAAGATGCCAGTAATGAAAGAATAAGTAAGGAAATCCTGGATGGGAGAAAGGTCAGAACAGAAGGTTTCCTACCAAGAGACAGGATAGCTTCTGTACCCAACATAGAGTAGAATTTAAGTGGCTTTAACTTTGAGGGTTAGAAAGAGAAAAAGAAAGGGAATCTAGAATGCACCCCCCCCCCCCCACTAAGCCAAAGGCCCTTCTGCAGTCTTTATTCTTGATTCCCTATCATCCACTCCACATTTCTGGGTCACTGAATTAGTCCATCCTAGGGCAACCCTCTTTCAGCTCCTAATGATTTTGTTCAACAGTGAGGAATGTGACTTTCCTATCCAAAGTTCAGATGGAACAGTTCACCGAAATATCATTATCACTCTTCATGACATCCATGTCCAACACAAGTGTGAAGACATTGAAAAGTATAGTATTTTTGGTACTAATAGAAACATTTTACAAGTTAAAATATATAGCTCCCACAGTGATGGGTTTTCAGTGATAGTTAAATTTTCCCAAGTTTGGCCGAGTGTCCCTGTACGAGTATTTTAAAATCGCTCATTCTGACAGAGTCGCTTGCACCTTTCCTATTTTTCTAGTGCATCCGGGGTCCTGCAACAGAGCACAGAAGAAAGTCTGCTGAATACACACGTTTCGAGGGAACAAAATCAAGTGGGGTGATTTAAAAGCTCTCACTGACTTACAAGAGAAACATTGACCTTATAAAGGTAATGAATGGCGTCTCGCTCTGCTAATGGCCCCAACCTCAGTACTTCAATGACTAGCAGGTACTCATAGAAGCTCAATAAATAATAACCGAAAATGAATGAACATGAATGAAATGGTTGTTTGCAATCAAGATCTACATCCACGTAGAGTCCAGACTCCACAGTCTACATGCGGACTGCACTCGGCTTCGGGGATCTCCTCCCCTGTGGGGCGGTGAAAGCAAGCCTGTCAATCCCCCGAGGCGCGGGACAAGGGCCGGCCTCGCGTCACCTCCCCGCGGCCCGCCGCGGCCGACCGGCATTAGGACCCCGAGCAGCACAGGAAGAAATTGGGAGGCGGCTTCAGGGAGGCTGTCGCACGCACGTGACGTCACAGCCCGCGCCAGCAGAGGCGAGGACGCCGACCATCGTGAAGAAACGCTTCTCTTTCGCCTCAGCTCAGGGGCGCCATGGCAGACCCCGGCCAGCCGGGCAGCGGGAAGCGCAAAGGCAAGGCGCAATACGTGCAGGCCAAGCGGGCTCGGCGCTGCGATGGCGGCGGTCCCCGGCAGCTGGAGCCCGGGTTACAGGGCATCCTGATCACCTGCAACATGAACGAGCGCAAGTGCGTGGAGGAGGCCTATAGCCTGCTCAACGAGTACGGCGACGACATGTACGGGCCTGAAAAGGTACTGGTCCCGGCGTGGGCGTGCCGGCTGGTAGGCCCGTGAGGGCGGAGGGACGGCGGGAAGGCCGGCTGCCTTGGCACGCATGCGCGCGATGTGGCGCGTGCGCAGTGACGGGAAAGCGCGGCCTCGCCTGTGTTCGCTCCGGCTCGCGCCGTCCCGCTCCGGGGTCCCGCCGACTCGCCCTGGAGCTCGAAGCGTCTTCATTTTGGACTTTACTTTCATTCAGTAATAACTCCTGTTTATTGCGAGCTCCCTGTGCGCCTGGCGGTGTGCTGAAGCTCTTCTCAGGACAGTCTTGTGTGAAGTTGGTTGTTATAATGTGTTTGTCCCAAGTAACACCTTCAGCAGTGGGTGTAGTGCCAGTTCTGGTTATATTGCGAACAAGCCTAAAGATAGATTAAAAAGTAAACATTTGTGTGCCGATAGCACTGAAGTTCTCATTGCCCCGTCACCGTTTCCGCTCATTGCTTTGGATTTAGGACCTGGAATAGCATGGGTGGGATTTGAATTCAGGTCCATCACTTACCAGCTCTGGGACCTGGATGTGGGCACTTAATTCTACTGGGTTAGGCTTAAAAAGCGAATAATGATAGTACTTTGTAAGGCTGATTTAGAAAGTTGGTTGTGTAGGAGCTGATGCTGTGGCGTAGTAGGCTAAGCCTCCTCCTGTTGCCGCGTTATTTCATATGGACACTAGTTCAAGTCCTGGCTGCTCCTCTTCTGATCCAGCTTTCTGCTATGGCCTGGGAAAGCAGTAGAAGATGGTCCAAATGCTTAGCCCCTGCACCCACGTAGGAGACCCAGAAGAAGCTCCTGGCTTCAGATCCGGGCAACTCCGGCCAGTGGGGCCACTTGGGGACTGAACTAGTGGATGGAACATCCTCCTCTTTGTAACTCTACCTCTCAAAAAAATTTTTTTAAAGCATTGGTGCATAAAGTAATGGATACTTCAAAAAGTTTATGAGAAATGGAATTAATTTATTTTGGTGTCAAAAAATTTTAACATTCATAGTGTTTTTAAAATACACATTTTGCACCAACGTTTTGAATGCCCCATGTATGTGTGGATTTCAAAACTTTTTTGCACCAGAATTATTTTTAAATTCCACTTCCCACAAACCTTTTGAGGTAAACTCATGCATCCTGGTATATAATAAAGGCTCCCTAAATGTGTATAAAACTATATTTGGTCTAGTCTCACCAAAAGGAGATTGCCATGTATCTGGCACCAAGATACCTAGGTATAGCATTAAGGTCAATCCTGAAATAATTCAACTGGTGAGCATATTTCTCTATGTCCAGACTGCCACAGTGCTTCGGAGAACACTTGGGAATTGTGTGTACCGCAGTCTGAGGAAACCCCCTTCTTCCTCTGCTTGTTGAAGGGCGTGGTGTCTCAGTCTCAGTAAAAAGCTTTATAGTTCAAACTGAGCCATCTGCCACTGGGAGTTTCATCTAAATAGTTAATTGTAGTGTTTAAACATGAGCTGTTGTGTCATTTCTGCTCATTAATTTTGCACAAACAGTTTACAGACAAGGATCCACAGCCCTCTGGAAGTGAGGGAGAAGATGATGATGTGGAGGCTGCCCTGAAGAAAGAAGTTGGCAACATTAAGGCATCTACGGAGATGAGGCTAAGAAGATTCCAGTCAGTGGAAAGTGGAGCAAATAACGTAGTGTTCATCAGGACACTTGGGATAGGTGGGTCTGACTGACACCCCTTCAGGAGTCTTAATTTCATGATATCTGGACATCTGCCTGTCCTAGGGAACATTTCTTAAAAATGGCATCAAGGCCGGCGCCGTGGCTCAACAGGCTAATCCTCCGCCTAGCGGCGCCGGTACACCGGGTTCTAGTCCCGGTCGGGGCGCCGGATTCTGTCCCGGTTGCCCCTCTTCCAGGCCAGCTCTCTGCTATGGCCTGGGAAGGCAGTGGAGGATGGCCCAAGTGCTTGGGCCCTGCACCCGCATGGGAGACCAGGAGAAGCACCTGGCTCCTGTCTTCGGATCAGCATGGTGCACTGGCCGCAGCACGCCGGCCGCGGCGGCCATTGGAGGGTGAACCAACGGCAAAAGGAAGACCTTTCTCTCTGTCTCTCTTTCTCTCACTGTCCACTCTGCCAGTCAAAAAAAAAAAAAAAAAAAGGCATCAGCATGTGGCTCAGTTAATCATTTGATCATGTCCTCTCCACATTGTATTCGTAGTAGGCATATGGAGCCATAGAGTGAGTTGGTGAACTTGTACACTATGTGGTTCTGGGATTCCTTCCAGGTCTGAGATGGAGACTTCTGTACTAACTTAGCTAATGAATGAATGAATGTTTTTTTAAAGACTTATTTTATTTATATGAAAGGCAGAGTTACTGAGAGAGGGAGAAGCAGAGGGAGGGAGAGCTTCCATTGGGTGGTGCACTCCCCAGATGGCCACAGCAGCCCCGGCTGCGCCAGACCAAAGGCAGGAGCCCAGAACTGCTTCTGGGCCACCCATGTGGATGAAAGGGCCATCTTCCAGTGCTATCCCAGGTACATTAGCAGGGAGCTGAGTCAGAAGTGGAGCATCCGGGACCCAATCCAGTGCCCATATGGGATGCTGGCATCACAGCAGCTTTACCCGCTATGCAACAACACCGGCCCTGTTTATTTTAAGTGACTTGCAGGCTTTTGTTTTTGTAAAATGTGTAGTGTTTAATGTTTATTGTTCTGATATTTGCTGTTATAGAGGAAAACAACAGCTGAGTGTTGCAGTTGCATAAATTAGGATATTACAAAATTTTAACTCTAGTGTCTACATGAACAGTTTTTTAATAAAGATGTTTTAGTTTCATTTTCCCTGAACGTTTTTTGTTTTTGTTTTTTTTTTTTTTTTTTTGACAGGCAGAGTGGATAGTGAGAGAGACAAAGTTCTTCCTTTGCCATTGGTTCATCCTCCAATGGCCGCTGCGGCCGGCACATCACGCTGATCCGAAGCCAGGAGCCAGGTGCTTCTCCTGGTCTCCCATGCGGGTGCAGGGCCCAAGCACTTGGGCCATCCTCCACTGCCTTCCTGGGCCATAGCAGAGAGCTGGCCTGGAAGAGGGGCAACCGGGATAGAATCCGGCGCCCCGACCGGGACTAGAACCCAGTGTGCTGGCGCCGCAAGGTGGAGGATTAGCCTGTTAAGCCACGGCGCCGGCCTCCCTGAACGTTTTTTAAGGTTTATTTATTTAGTTTTATTTGTTCAAAAGCAGAGTGACAGAGATATCTTCCATCCACTGTTTATTCCCTAGATGCCAACAATAGCTGGGGCTAGGCCAAGACAAAGTTCAGAACTCCCATCAGGTGTCCCACATTCATGACATGTTTTTAGTAAAAACTCTAATAATGATGACTAGTTAAAATATTAGATATGGTGTTAGGGGCCGGCACTGTGACGTAGCGGGTGAAGCCACTGCATTCAGTGCTGGCATCCCATTTGGGCACCAGTTCAAGTCCCGGCTGCTCCACTTCGGATCCAGCTCTGCTATGGCCTGGGAAAGCAGTAGAAGATGGCCCAAGTGCTTGGGCCCCTGCACCCACATGGGAGACCCAGAGGAAGCTCCTGGCTCCTGGCTTCAGATCAGCGCAGCTCCAGCCGTGGCGGCCAATTGGGGAGTGAACCATCGGATGGAAGACCTCCCTCTCTTTGTCTCTGCCTCTTCTTTCCCTGTAACTCTTTCAATTAAATAAATAAATCTTTTAACAAAATTATATAGATATGGTGTTAGTATATAGTAGGCACTAAAGAGATATTAATTGGGAAAAAATGATTCAAAAGATTAATTAAAAATTTTTTTTTAAATTTTTAAAAAAGATTTTATTTATTTATTTATTTATTTGACAGGTAGAGTTACAGACAGTGAGAGAAAGACAGAGAAAGGTCTTCCCTCCGCTGGTCCACTCCCCAAATGGCTGCAATGGCCGGAGCTATGCTGATCCAAAGCCAGGAGCCAGGTGCTTCCTCCTGGTCTCCCACGCGGGTACAGGGGCCCAAGCACCTGGGCGACCTCCACTGCCCTCCTGGGTCACAGCAGAGAACTGGACTGGAAGAGGAGCAGCCGGGACTAGAACCTGGTGCCCATATCGGATCCCGGCACAGCAGGCGGAGGATTAACCTAGTGCGCCATAGCGCTGGCCCCTAATTTAGAATTTTTAAGAGAACTTTTATTGTCAACCTAAGTGACTGCCAGTGAAAATTTAGAGAATTTCACGAATCTTTAAAATGTTAGAGAATTTCTTGGCTTACTTGTCTCTTCTGTGTTGACTGTTTTCTTTTAGAACCTGAGAGATTAGTTCATCACATTCTCCAGGATATGTACAAAACCAGGAAGAAGAAGACCCGAGTCATTTTGCGAATGTTACCCATCGCAGGCACGTGCAAGGCTTTCTTGGAGGATATGAAAAAATATGCAGAAACATTCTTGGAACCCTGGTTTAAAGCTCCAAACAAAGGGACATTTCAAATTGTGTACAAATCTCGAAATAATAGTCATGTAAATAGAGAAGAAGTTATAAAAGAATTGGCAGGTACATTTCTTGATTATTTTACATAATTGTGCAAAATATTTTTAAGGTTTTTCTTTTTTCTTGTTTTTTTTTTAAGATTTAAGGCTTAACACTTTTGAATATAGAACAAGTATATAAAATGACCTTAGATAATACCAAGCCTAACATTGCAATATGATGAATAGGAGATTTTATGGTAGTTTTTTCCAAATCAGCATTTAATTTTCTTAAGAAAAAGGTATTCCTTTTAAATGTCTCAGGATTTTATTTTTATTTGTTTATTGAAAGGATTCAAGGCATTTGATTGAAGTCCATGTAGAACTGTGAACTAGTATATATTCTCTTTTAACAGTTCTCAGAAGAAAGTGATAAAAGTTTTTTTTTTTCTTATTCATCAGAGTTAATGGTATCCTTCTTGTGCTAAGTGTTTTTGTGTTTTTCTTACAGGAATAGTGGGCAGCCTCAATTCGGAAAATAAAGTAGATCTCACCAACCCACAGTACACAGTGGTAGTAGAAATCATCAAAGCTGTCTGTTGCCTGAGTGTTGTGAAAGATTACATGTTATTCAGAAAGTACAACCTCCAGGAGGTGGTGAAGAGTCCTAAGGACCCATCACAACTTCACCCAAAGCAAGGAAATGGGAAAGAAGCAAAGTTGGAATCTGATGACAAATTAAATCAGAGTGACCCAGCAGAAGGGAGAAATAACCAACAGGAGGCACCAGACAGTAGTGAAGAGAAAACAAAACCCATGACAGAGACTCAGGTGGTACACGAGGGAGAAACCAAACCTGAACCTTCAAGTCAAGTCACAGGTGGATCTGAGTCAAATGCACCTGATGTCTCATAGGAGGTAACTGGGTGTTACAGGTGGGTTTTTCAATATTAGTTCCATGTAAAATTGTGGCTAAAAATGTTTCTGACCTTTGCGTGCCACATTATGCTCTTAAAAGTATGATTTCTCATGTGGGCAGCCCTGTTAACATTTCTGTTAAAGATCTTTCAGTCTTATATGGCAATGTGTTAGGGTCCACATGCTACTGTAAGAAGGGTACCTGTTAATATTAGGAGGATGACTTGGCCTCTCCCTCATGATGACCTTCCCAGCCTCCCCTTTGGCACTGCCAACTGACCCAGGAGAGGGCATAAGCTCTCTGAAGTGACAAGAATCTTTGGGAAATTTTCGTTGTAAAGAAGGAATTTTTAATGTCCCACAACTCAGCTATCTTCGACCACTGTGTTGTAAATGTTGCAAAAACAGATTGTGTAGGTTAGAAGTGAATTACTTGGTAATGTTTTTGTATTTTGTATGGGTTTTTCTTGTTACTATGTCTATTTTTGTATATTAACATTTGTTTGTAACAAACAAATTCAACAGTTCATTGCTGCAATTTTTGAAGGCAAGATGTGAGGTAGAAGAGGACCGTGCCAGGGACAGCACTGCTGACTGACAAGGTTAGTGATGAGAGTTAGTCTTTGAGTTACTTTATTATACTACTGAGGACACAAGGAAATTCAGTCTTTACAATGAAAGCTACTTCTCCAGGGTTTTGTATGGAATCATAATCCAAGTTGTCATATGCCATCGTGCTTTGTCTGTGGCATGAAACTTAGAAATCTAGTAACTGTCCCATCAATTAAAAATTACAGCCATTTGACAAGTAAGGATGTTGGTTATTTTAATGCATTTTGGAATATCAAAAGTGTAAAGCTTTTGTTCAAAAACTCTTAAAGGTTTAGGAATCAAATTATTTGGTAACAGTACTTATTCCAAAGAAGAAAATTTACATGGGCGGTGAGACTAGTAATACTAACCTGAAAACACCAAGATAAGACACAGGACAAGAAATTGAAGACTTTGCTCTTAGTTTATTGGGTTGACTTACTGATGATTTGTCACACGATGCTAAAGGTTTTGTTTTGATAACTAGAAAGCCACATCTTCTCTATGATCCCTCAACAGGTTCAATGAGTATTTGCCGTGCTGTAACATTTGCAAGATTTGTAAATGATGATGAAATTAAAAAGTTTTTAAGGGCTTTTTCTTCTGCTAGAAGTCACCCTAAACAAAGGCCAGTTATACTTCATGGTGTAGCTCATCTGAAAACCAAGGGTCTGTCATCTATCCTGGTGCCCCATCAATGATTGGCTTCATGGCAACTTTTGCCTTCATTTTAAAACAAGAAATTCTGACACAGACATTATAGCTATCTTTTTTTTTTTTTTTTAACAGAGATGCTGGTATCAAAAACACTGCTTTTATTTTTAACAGATGCTGATATCAAAAACTTGGAGATGAAATAAAGTTCTGAAAATGTTAGAGAAATGGTTAACTCAATTAAAGACCCATTTATGTAACAATGTTTTTAAAAAAACCCAAAGCCCAAACATAAATCTGCTCCATTGAGAAATCTAGTGATCTACCAGAGGAGGGCTTCTTGCAGGGTGTTGCGTTGAAAGCTAAACTGCAAGAGTACTTGGAAGAAAACAGTAAAACAGTAGGCTGAGCTTTGCTCAGTGCTTTGAAAATAAGAATGGCTGTGGAAACTAGCCAGTGTATCGGACACTTTCATCAGTGAATGAATGAGCAAGCTTGAGAGAAAGCTTTTTCTTAAAGTGACAAGAATTTTAGATCTGAAAGGAACCTGAGTCTAGAAAAGTCATGTCAGCAGTCGCCAAGGGGACTCTTGAAGGTTTCTGTAGCAGCTAGGGCTTGAAAATGAAAAATACATTAAGCCTCAAACCCACCTGGGAAAACGACATAGCCAAACTAAACAGCGTAGCCTCTCATTCCCCAACATGAGCGAATGAGGAACTCCCGTAAGTCTTCTGCTCAGCCTGAGACTGTCTCTGAAGGAAGAGAAAGGACTCAGCCCTTTAAGAAGTTAGGCAGCAGGTATAAATGTTAAGGCTTCTTGCACAAGTGACTGTTAATTCAAAGGCTAATGAACATGGGACTGCCTCTGTCCTAGCTAATGGTCCTGTTAGGTAAACCAGACTAGAAGAGTTTGGGAGGAGCAGAGAGAACAGGTAACACCTTGCTAATGCAGATGGGGAAGGACCTTCTTTAAAAATCTCCAGATATTTAGAATGTTAACTCTTGAAGAGGTTGCAGTCTCCTTGAAATGCTAGTAAGAGTTACTCGTATCATTTGCAAGAACAGGGAAGATAGGGTTTTGGTGCCTTTGTCAGTGGCCTTGCTCCTGGTTCCAAGACACAGATACTTTTTATTTTGATAGTGAAAGACAAAAAGACTCTGGGAATAAAATTTGCTGTATGCCTGCATAACATACAGTTCTGTGGAACTTGGTTCCTTTACTTTGTGAAGCTGCTAGTACACAGAATGATTTTCACTTTATTGTTTGTTTTTAATTGCCTTTTGTATTTATTTATATTTGGTAAAACCTGAGTGTGACACAAGCTGTTCTTCCCCAGCAATAGAACGTTGCATTCTGTTGGAGTGTGAATTTATTCACTGAAAGATTGTTCTTGGCTTTGTCAACTGTTTCTTTTCACTGACATCTCAGTGTATTACTTTATATTATAAATTACTAGATTCCAGGGTAGGAAGTGAGTGCTTTTTTCTGGTTGTTGTTCAGTTTTTTATTTTAAAAAATGAAAAGTTAACGAAACAAAATGTTTTGGTTTAGTATACTTGCGTTGTTCTATGTAGGAAACAGTGTTAAACTTGGTCTTTTAAACATGTTTTTTCAGGGCTAACCATGATTTTTACTTGTATTTTGCCTTTGGTATGGCCAAATATTCAGCTTGTTTTTCATAACTGCTGGTATTTTTAGAAAAATCAAAATAAATCTGTTCCTTAAAGACTGGTGTTCTGTACTTTTTCCTTATTTCTGTGTCTTAGTAAATCTCTTGTGTTTGTATATCATCATAAAAAGTGTTTGCTTGTGAGACTATAAAAAAAGTCATGTAAATGGTTCTAAAAAACAGATATAGAAAATGTATTATTTATTCTTATATAATTAATACTCTGAAATAATCCAAGGTTCAGTGAATTTGCTTTCCTGGTCTTTGAATTACCTGTATTCCTTAACTTAACATTAATATTTTAATCCAGCTTAAAGGTTTAGTCTCAAAGATGTTAAGCAGAAAAATTTCTGTCTTAAATATTTCTCTTAGAATAGTTATTCACTTTATTTTTAATTAATCAGGTATAAAACAAATGAAGGATTCATGTATAGTGTCCTTTGCTAAGTAATAATTTGAGCCCTACTATTTTAAACATTACTGATCATTGGACTGGTCAGCATAACAGTTTTTTTCCCAAGTATTTTTAGATTTTTTTTTTCCTTTTTATGTTTTGGCTAAGTACAGAACAAAAACTGGAATTTTCAACTAGGAGAAATCTTAAACATTTTAATGGGGTAGTCGCTGAATTAAAACAACCATGTTGTTACTTAGTCCTTCCATTTTCTGATTAAGCTATCTTCTTCCCCATTCTTGGTCTCTTAAAACATTGCGTTTGATTTTCCCAGTGATTGTCTTTGGGAGTTCTTGAACGAATTCCACCTAAATCACAGAAAAACATTATAAGACTCTTGATTTCATTTTGACTTAACTGTCAGTACAGTAAGAGAGAGCTTTTACAAACTTGAGGCTATTTTGAGTCTATAGATTGTCCTAGCCTAAGCTCACTGAACTTTGTAGACTTAAGAATCTTGTCCATTTATATACTAAGGACGACAGTGAAACACCACCAAATGGATTTGCACTGCAAATTCACTTATGTGCTTTGCCAGAAGATAATCCTTTACCATAATCCTTTCCCCTGCTTCAAACTAGACCTAGTGCCTCTGTGGCGCTTTGAAAATGGAGGTTTTACTTAAAGGCAAAAAGAAGTTCTTGGCTTTTGAATTTAAGAGCTGGGTCTTTCAAGTTCTGAGGGGGAAATTTGTAGCATAATTTGGAATATATATGATGTTTTTCATGCTGTAACTTGACCTTAAAATCCTCCTTGTTCCCCTGTGAAGGTAAAGTGTGCTGTCTTTTAAAATGCCCTCAAACATTTCTGAAAACCAAAGGATCACTGACTCAAAGAATTTAATGGAGAAAGTGTTAAAATGGTTGAAACCAATAAATAGAAATGAACTTTTCAACTGTTAAAACCTCAGTCCATGGGGGCCGGTGCTGTGGTGTAGCAGGTAAAGCTGCCACCTGTAGTGCCAGCATCCCATATAGGAACCAGTTCAAGGCCGGGCTGCTCCATTTCCAGGCCAGCTCTCTGCTATGGCCTGGAAAAGCAGAAGATGACCCCAAGTGCTTGGGCCCCTGCACCTGCATGGAAGACCTGGAAGAAGTTCCTGGCTCCTGGCTCCTGGCTTTGGATCTGCTCAGCTCCAGCTGTTGTAGCCATTTGGGGAGTGAACCAGCGGATGGAAGACCTCTCTCTGTCCCCCCACCCCCCAATACCTCTTCCTTGCAAATAAATAAATAAATTTTTAAAGAAAAAAAAAACAACAAAAAAAAAACAAAACCCTCAGTTCTTAGTTGTATTACCCAGGTCTTAGGTGAAATTAACTACCTTTTGGATGAAATGATGCCAACTGGAGATCAACCAAAAGGATTTCTGGCACTAGAAGGAAACAACAGTGCCATTTCTGTGTCTTGTATAGAATTATTCTTAAATCTGATGATGGTGTCAGGAAAGATTCCACAGTTTCTTTGGGTACTACCCTTTTCCTGCCTTGAATGTGGTCACTTGAACTTTATTAAAGGCACATGCTTTGAGTTTCTAAGGGAATTATAGCCAGGAGTACTAAGATAATTCTTATGGAATGGGCCCAATTAGTCCTGCAGTGACTGAGTATTATAGAGTTGATTTAAGAATTCTATATTATCTATATTCTGTATTTATAGTGTCCTAATACAAAACATTTCAAGACAAAAATTCTTAGGGCTAAACAAATTGAAAAGATGGTCTCTAACTATATAACATGCTACTATAAACCCAAAAACCCAATAAAGTCTAATACAAGGGGTCTTCAAAGAGATCGTAGGAAATGAATGTAATGAAAGGGCTGTAGATGATTTTCCTTTTTTTTTTTCTTTTGGGCACTAAAAAACAGGTACTAACTTGCAAAAACATCCCTGAACAGTATCTAGTTTGAGACATTAAAAAGGCTAAGAATTTATTTTGAAAAGGACTCATAACAGACCAACATGAGTTCAGCTACAATTGAGGCAAGAACAAGCATCAAATTGTTGGTGAAGCTTGGGTAGAAGAGTGGCAAAACTATTGATGGCTTCCAGGAAGTTTGTGGTGACAATGCCGTAAGGACACAAGTTTACAAATATAGGACTCATTTTAAAAATGAATGAAATGGGGGCCAGCGCTGTGACATAGTGGGTGAAGCCGCCCCTTGTGGTGCTGGCATCCGTTTGGGCTCTGATCAAAGTCCCAGCTCCCTGCTAATGCACCTGGGAAACCAGCAGAGGATAGCCCAATTGCTTGGGGCTCTGCACCCATTTGGGAGACCTAGATGTGGCTCCTGGCTTTGGCCTGGCCCCGCCCTGGTCATTGCAGCCATTTGGGGAGTGAACCAGTGGATGGAAGATTCCCTCTCTCCCTCTCCCTTTCTCTCTCCCTCTTTCCCTTCCTCCCTCTCAAATAAATCTTTAAAAAAAAAAAAGTGATGATGTTGAAGATAAAGCCTTTGGTGGCAGACCATCTACATCAATTTGAGAGGAAAAAAAAATAATCTTGTTCCTGCCCTAATTGAATAGGGCAGACAGTTCGCAAAAGTAATAGCCAATAGATCAATGTATATCAAAACTGTGCCCAGATCAGTGGCAGACAACAGAAGAGCTTTCAATGAAAGTTTTCAACAAGCAGGATCAAGATCCTGAAGCAGTTCTTTAAGAATTGTGACAGGAGGGACTGGCATTGTGGTGTAGTGGATAAAGCTGCCACCTGCTACACCAGCATCCCATGAAGGCACCAGTTCATGTCCCAGCTCCTCCACATCTGATCCAGCTTCCTGCTAATGGCCTGGGAAAGCAGTGGGGGATGGCCTGAGTGTTTGGGCCACTGCCACCCACGTGGGAGACCCCAGTGAAGCTCCTGCCTCCTGATTTAGCCTAGCCCAGCCTGGGCCATTGCTGCTGTCTTGAGTGAACCAGTGGATAGAAGAGCTCTCTGAGTGTCTCTTTCCCTCTCCCTAACTCTGTCTTTCAAAAAAAAAAAAAAAGTATTTAAAAAAAGAATTGTTGCATGAGATTAAACATTTACAGCATGATCCTGAAGACAAAGCACAATCCAAGTAATGTCTACCAAGAGGCAGAAGTGGTCCAGTCAAAGCAATTACATACTGGTCCAAAGCAAAGGTCATAGCAGTAGCTTTTGGGGATGTTCAGAAATTTTGTTGTCGTTTTGTAGGGCCAAAGGAAAAACCATCTACCTATTAGGAGAGTAGTTTGAAAAAGCCAAAGCTTTAGCAGAAAACTGCCTAGGGAATCTTCACCAGAAAGTCCTCAACCACAGCAATGCCCCTGCTCATTCCTCTCATCTTGTGAGAGTTAGAGGGGAATAATTAGGCAGCCACTTTTGAGTCCTGATTTAGCTCCTTCTGACTTCTTTTTGTTTCCTACTCTTAATCTTTAAAGGCACCTGTTTTTCTTCAGTTAGTAATGGAAAAAAAAAAAAAAAGACTGCACTGACAGATTACCAGGAACCTCAGTTCTTTAGGGATGGACTAAATGGCTGACATCATTGCTTACAAAAAGATCTCAATCTTTATGGAACCTATGTTGAATAATACTTTACATTATTTTTTTTAATCTTTTAATTCCACTTTTCCACAAACATTTTGAACACCCCTCATATTAGCATAAACCCTAGTTTAGTAACACAAACTTAACTTTTGGGCCAAGCACTTACCTTTCTTGGATATTTGTAAGGTGCAGTTGATTTTTTAACATGATCCTGAAGCTCAAGAGTTAATTCCTCTAGATTGGAGGATTTAAAGGGTGCTGATAAGACAACAAAAGCTTTCACCACCTGCAATAGGAAAGTCAATTTATGTTACTGTGTTTGTTTTTCAGACACACGAAGGGTTTTGGAACCAATGCGGAACACAGGTACTAACTACTTATTAATAGCTTGAATGATGACTTGCAAATACCAGACATCACCTAGGAATGAAGCTCGGATATAATGATAAAGTGAGATTTGTGAGATCTAATAGAGATGAATGTCATGTGAGTGTAAGGAGTGCAGTTCGTACAGCTAACTGCCATGTTCTATTTTAATGTCATGCATGTATTTACCATTGCAGTCATACTGGTCCTATTTATTATACAGGAAAGGCAGTCCTGAATTTATAGATGGTCACTTACTCTGTCAAATCCTCATTGCTGGAAGCATACCATTGAGGAATAATGGAGACTCTAGAGTATAGGATTTGAAGGGCATTTTGGGAGGCCTAATCTGGGAAGGATACTATATCAGGAAAGACTGCCTTATCTCTAAGAGGCCTTTCTTGCCTTGTATTTTTAAAAAATAATTTTTGCATTTATATACGGGGACCACATTTCATGTATTACATATATACACATTTAGGAGCATCATGGCCTTGTTTTTGTTTCTCTCTGTAATGGTGTTTAAAACTCAGCAGTTACCTAGTGTTTGAGATGACTAAGCTTATTATTATTCGTACATCAATTCCAGTTGGTGCTTACTTCAGCTGATCAGCTTCGATCAATTATATTAAGAGAATGAGAATATGATAGCAAGAGGAAAATACTTTGGAGAATGGAATAGATCAAGACTTGAGAGTGTATAAGAGGTGATAGTATGGTATCTGTAGTGTCACTGCAGTGGCTTACTGGTCTGTGAGAGGGAGATACAGAAAGAAATGTGTGAAAGGAGGATTTTAGATGTGCTGTTTTGACATCTTGCCACTTGCTGAGTCTGTAGGAAACTTTCATGGGGAAAGAAAGTCTGGCCAGTGGGCATACCGTTCCTCGGATCATGTTGGCTGGAGATGTGATCTAAGATAGCCAAAGGAGATCCTAAGGTTTGTGTGAAATGATTGGAAAGAAAGCGTGCTGTTTTCCTAGAGGGGCGGGGAAGGTTGTCAAGCTGTGTAAGTCTGGAATTGGTTGCTGTCAAGTAGAAAGAACAGGCTCAAATGGAGCCAACATAAGAAATAGCAGAGTAAAAAAGGAGAACCTAACTCTTGCCAACTTCACATGAACTCTTGAATGTAAATGTTCCTGAATACCTCTTACTAATATGAACAAAAAAATTTTTTTTCTTTTGAATTAAATAAGTTGGTGGTTGAATTTTTGTCACTCACCACTGAAAAATCCTAGTATACCTCTTAAGGGACAGAATTCATTTGCTAAGTTGATTGTATAGGATACATTTTTTTTTTTTTGCCATTTCTGTGCCTCATTAATGAGAATTAAATGATTAATCTTGATGTGATCTTGAACATGGTTAAATGGATAGAACTTAAAAATATGCAATTGCTGCTTTAATCAGTGGCATTCACGCTACCTCTCCGCGGATTGGATCTGGACTACTGACAACAGCCGATTCAACAACTGCTGGGTGCTCGATGAGTGCACTCTCCACCTCAAATGGCCCGATACGGTACCTGAACAGGAAAAGAAAGCTTTGAGCACTGTACCCCCAAGGAGGAGATCCCCTTCTCTGACAACTTGTTCCGTTCTTTTTTTTTTTTTTTTTTTTGACAGGCAGAGTGGATAGTGAGAGAGAGAGACAGAGAGAAAGGTCTTCCTTTTGCCGTTGGTTCACCCTCCAATGGCCGCCGCGGCTGGCGCTGCGACCTGCGCATCGCGCTGATCCGATGGCAGGAGCCAGGTGCTTATCCTGGTCTCCCATGGGGTGCAGGGCCCAAGCACTTGGGCCATCCTCCACTGCACTCCCTGGCCACAGCAGAGAGCTGGCCTGGAAGAGGGGCAACCGGGACAGGATCGGTGCCCCGACCGGGACTAGAACCCGGTGTGCCAGCACCGCAAGGCGGAGGATTAGCCTAGTGAGCCGCGGCGCTGGCAACTTGTTCCGTTCTAAGAGTGGCAGATGCACAAACCCAGAGGATATGATGACATCATCTGCTCTGCCGACAAACCAGAAATACCCATCAGTGTCCATTACTCCTCTGTCTCCAGTGACATAAAAGTCTCCTCTTATTGTGGCAGCAGTCTTCTCTGGATTGTCCTAGTAATCAGAGATGATATTTGGGGATTAGTTTGGATACAACAGAGATAGGGGTATGATACCCATTAAGTGACTAGTGCATTACACATTGTACTTCTAAAGAAAAATAAGTTTTTTTTCAAAAAAGATAATTCCTCCTACAAAATACAAAAGGTCTAAAAGGGTATAATAAAAAGTAAACCCTTCTTCTGCCTCTAATGCCCCCAATCCTCCCAGGCCTCAGCCTTTCCAGTTTTCCTTGTGAGGACACGTGCCGAACCTGTTTTCTTAGACATGGACTGTCATCTTTGCAGTACTCTTAGGTGGTACTCTCCCCATTTTACAGCTGAGTAAATAGACTTGGAATTTGTTACTTGCCCAGGGTTATATAGCAGGATATGGTGGAAATGAAATTTGAAACTCGTGTCTGTATTCAAGTGTGACTAGCACTACCCACATGCTCATACCACATATTCAGAAAAGAAACAGAAGGGCCGTATAGACTTGACTCTGAGGGCAATTTCCCCCTCCTTGCCAGGTGGTAGGACACTGCCATTTTCATCTATAATCTAGAATGAAAGAAACAGTTTGGGTTATTAAAATGTTCTTTACACAAAATGGGAATGGATTATAAATAGTTGTGTAATAAGTAGCAGAAAACTGTAAAACCTTCACCTTCTTTTGTGGGCCAGTGAGATATTTTCTCAACCCACCTGGACATCATAGGGCAGCACTCCTTTCCCCATTGATCCTGGTTTAATTTCTTGTCCCTTCTGATTGGCACAAATTATTCCCTGTTGAGAAGACATGTTTTAGATATACGTGTGTAAAAATTCATTTTCTGTAGATATTTATATTATGACAGTGAGACTTAAGATTCAGTTCTGGATCATTTTCCCTATGTGCAGCTCATCTTCTGAAATGTTGTTTTAGGCCACTAGTTTTTTTGTTGTTGGTGGTTTTGTTGTGTGTGTGTGTGTGTGTGTTTTTTTTTTTTTTTTACATTTTAGGCTTTTATTCAGTGAGATAAATCATAGGAGAGTGAGAGCTTTATCTAAGAGAGAGAGGTAAATCTGGGTTCATACTGAGCACCAGGAACCAGCCACATGGAGGAGCATCTATGCCAGGAAGCCTAGGGCGGGTGGCCCGAAGGCCACGTGCCCTGGAGGCGCAGGGCTACAGCCAGCCCTCTCCCAGCAAGAAGCCAGGGCCAAGAAGAGAAGGGCGGGACACACCATGTCCCAGGCTTTTAACCCACTTCCAAGGGGGAGTGGTTAATTAACCTGATTGGGTGGTAGGCACCCAGGTGTGGCCAGGTAGGGGCATGAGGTCACACAGGGGCGGCCACTAGTTCTTAACTTCGGATGTATATCACAATCACCGGGAGTTTCTGATTTAGTGGGAGTAGGATGGGGGTCTAGGAATTCGCATATCTTTTAAAAAATATTTATTTAGTTATTTTTAAAGTCAGAGTTAGAAGGAGGCACAGAGAGAGAAAGATTTTCTATCTGCTGGTTCACTCCCCAGATGGCCACAATGGTCAGTGCTGGGTCAGGCCAAAGCCAGGAGCATCCTCCAGATCTCCCATGTAGGTGACAGGGGCCCAAACTCTTGGGCCATCTTCTGCTGCTTTTCTCAGGCCAGCAGCAGGGAGCTGGATCAGAAATGGAGCAGCCGGTACTCAAACCAGCACCCATATGGGATGCCAGTGTCATGGGCAGTGGCTTTCCTCACTATGCTACAATGCCAGCCCCAGGAATGTGCATTTCTATCAAAACTCCAGATGATGCTGATTCTGCTGGTTTGAGGACCACACTTTTGAAAACCACTTTAGACTCCATTAAGCACATATTGGAATAGATTCCCCATGGAGGCACTCAGGGGCATCCTTTCCAGCACAGTTATGAACTTCACCAACCCCTAAGACCCCTGAAATTTCTCCTTAATGGAGAGGGGGCAGAAAGACTGTGTGAAATAATCACAGCCTTCAGCCAAACCCAACTGAGCAAGTCACAAGTTTTGCTAACAACTGACAAGGTAAGGTATTCTGGGAAACTAGAGCATGATTAGGGCACTTTAAGAGCTCAGTTGACAGTCACGGGGCTGAACAGCTCCTAGTATGTCCAACGTTGCTCTTGAAATAATACCACTTCTGTCTGTCCGTAGCCCTCGTACAGCTCCAGCCCAGTTTGTGCCTTCCACTGTTCCAGCACCTCTGGATTGAGTGGCTCTCCTCCGGTCAAGCAGTGCCGTAAATTCTTGAATTTATATCTGGAGAGAGAAAGTTGCATTTGGTCTTTGGGGAAAAAAACCCCCGAGTAGCATTAACTGCAAGATAATCAGGACATTCAAGCAAGAAGCCAAGGAACTAGGAGAGGCAAGTCTTAGGAAATTTCATTCAGTGAATATTTGTTGGACCCTTAACTATGTTGCCAGACATTGTTCTAGGAATGTAGGCATATTAGTGATTGAAACAATGATTTCAGAAGGAGCTTAAATCTTAGCAGGTGGAGAATTTAGCTGTTAAGGAAAAAGGTGGAAAAAAATATTAATGGTATTTTTATGTATTATTAAGTATTTATTAGACAAATGATACAACTGAGCAGGTGCTGTGTTGAGACAGTTTCAGGAGAGCTCTTAGCATCCTCTCAACCTCTGTTTTACAGATAAGGAAATAACTTTCCATTACTACTCATTGGTCTGGTGTCACCATGCCTCTGAGGTGGTGGTTCTTAATCTCCTCCTATGGGTGAAGTTGACTGAGGCTGAGCAAGGGCATCTTGAGTGTCTGAGGTCACACTTTTAGGAAAGAGCAGAGCCTTACATGATTGACTTTGAGCTTGGTCTTTTGTGTGTGTGTGTGTTTGTGTGTGTGTGTGTTTTACAATTTATTTATTATTTATTCAAAAGGCAGAGTTACAGAAAGAGGGATGGAGAAAGGGAGGTCTTCCATTCACTGATTCACTCCCCAGATGGTCACAACAGCTAGGGTTAGGCCAGGAGCCTAGAACTTCCTCCAGATCTCCCTGGGATCCAAATATCTGGGCCATGCTCTGCTGCTTTTCCCCAGCCATTACAAGGGCACTGGATTGGAAGTAAAGTAGCTAGGACGTGAACTGGTACCCATAGAGGATGCCAGCATCTCAGGCAGCAGCCTTACCCCCTACACCACATCAACTCCCTGAGCTTGATCTTTCAACCACTGGCCTTATTGGACTCAGCTGAGAAAGCCTGAGACAGCCCAGTTCTCATACTGTGAAGTTCTAGTGAGTGGGAAGGTGTAGGTAAGACATGAATCATGCGTGTTCAAAGTAATCCATAAAGAGCTCCTGCAATTACCCTTGAAATATGAAGAAGATCACATTTTGAGGGCTACAAGGGAGCTGACACTAAGAGAAGAGATGATTCACATCTGATATATTCTAATCACAGAACTTCCCTCCTGGGCATCCACACTTTGGTGGGGGCAGAGGGTAGACAAGCCTGCACTACTTACATTGTTTCTCTCTTCCTTTCTCTTTCCCCCATGTATACCATTTGAATTAGTTTAATAAATATACATTGCAGCTATTGGATGTTTGGGTAATTTGGATAAATTGAATATAACCCTCATTAGCTTTTCTTCAAAGAAGTATAAATATATTTATTTTATGTTTCTGTTTTGTTTGGGCTGTTTTTAAATTACAGTGTGGTTTTTTTGTTTGTTTGTTTGTTTGGTTTTTTTTTTTTTTTTGACAGGCAGAGTGGACAGTGAGAGAGAGACAGAGAGACAGAAAGGTCTTCCTTTGCCATTGGTTCACCCTCCAATGGCCGCCGCAGCCGGCGCACTGTGGCTGGTGCACCGTGCTGATCCACAGGCAGGAGCCAGGTGCTTCTCCTGGTCTCCCATGGGGTGCAGGGCCCAAGGACTTGGGCCATCCTCCACTGCACTCCCAGGCCATAGCAAAGACCTGGCCTGGAAGAGGGGCAACCGGGACAGAATCCGGTGCCCCGACCGGGACTAGAACCCGGTGTGCTGGTGCTGCTAGGCGGAGGATTAGCCATGGCGCCGGCTCAAATTACAGTGTTTCTAAAAGAGTGGTAGTAGTGGACAAACTTCTTTGAAAGAGACTGTAGGATTTAGGTTGTCCTAGAAAAATGTCCAGTTGCCCCCTGGAATCTATCCCAGTGGTTCTTAAGCTGATGGACAATTTTGTCCCACCTCCCAGAGATACTGGGCAATGTCTAAGGACATCTCTGGTTGTCCCAAATCAGGAGAGATACACTGGCATCTAGGAGGTAAAGGCTAGAGATGCTGCTCAAGTATCCTCTACTCAATGCACTGGACAGCTCCACATAACAGAATTATTCAATCCAAAATGACAATTATGGTGAGATTGGGAAGATCTGCTCTGTGCTGAAAGGGGGAGGTCTGTGAAGCTGAACGATATAGCTTTTGTGTGTGGTTCAAATGGAGATTTCTGCCCAAGTACCTCTTGAGGTCCTTCTGCACAAGCATCCGATACACAGTGGGAGCACTGCACAGAGTAGTGATGGGGTAAGTGGTAAGCGTCTGAATGGGAAAGAAAGACACAGATGTCAAAAGCATTACTTAGGGCCACAACTAATGCATCTTCTCATTCTCTTTCATTAATTTATGCCCATCTCATAATCACTACTGAAACAAGAAAGCAAATATTTATCATTTATTACTATGTGACTGTGTGTTGGGAATTTCCAGTTGTTGGAAAGAAGTGTATATGTTATAGAAACAGACATACACAATCAAATTTAACAAGTAATTGATTCACCTGTGGAGTTTCAGAACAACTCAAGGTATGAACTGGTGCTATGGTTTGAAAAAGATTTGGATGCTGAATTCATACAGTTATTTAAACCCCAAAGTCATAAACTAATGATATTAAGAGGATGGAAACTAAATCCAATTATGGTGTTTAGGAGTGGGGCCTGGTGAGAGGACCTTAGGCCACTGGGGGCGAGCCCTCAGAAAGCTGTTCTTATGAGAGGTTTAGTTATGAAAACCTGAGTTGGGCCCAGCTGCTTGTTCTGCTTCCTGGCTCACTCTGTGATGGTTCCTCTGCACATGCTTCCTCTTTGCCATACCTCAGCCTCATCAGATACCAAACCAGTAGAGCCTGCCTGATCTTGGACTATGAACATCCAAAACCGTGATCCAAAATAAACTTCCTTAGTAAGCAGCGTAAGTGTTTTGAAAGCTGACAATTTTTTATTTTACTTCAGGGCTACAAGTTGCCTTCCATAGTGGAATTTTATAACCTCTGCCTGTACAGGAGTACTCTAAAAGTTCATAGAAAATGAAATGAAAAGATAGTTTATTATGGTACACATAAATTTTGAACTCCACATCTAATTTTTTTTCATAATAAACATTTTCTGTGAACATTTTAGAGACTCCTCATATACTCATATATTCATATATAGCACTTACTCTGAATGTATAAAATAGCCTACTGGGCCCTTCTCAGCATAATTCCTGTAAAAGGATATGTCCTTTTGTGTGGATGGATAAAGGCAGACATATGCATTTTTCAAGGCCTTTTTTAAAAAAAAATATTTCTTTTTATTTTATTTGAAAGGCAGAGTTAGAGAGAAAGGGTGAATGAGACAGAGAGAGAGAGGTCTTCCATCTGCTGGTTCACTCCCTAAATAGCCACATCAACCAGAGCTGGGTCAGGCTGTAGCCCGGAGTCAGGAGATTCTTCCAGGTCTCCCACGTGGGTACAAGGACCCAAGCATGTGGGCCATCTTCCACTGCTTTCCCAGGTGCATTCGTAGGGAGCTGGATTGGAAATGGAGCAGCCAGTTCTAGAACCAGCACCCATAAGGGATGCCCGCATTGCATGCGGCAGCTTGACCAACTATACCACAACATTGGCCTTTTCTTAGTGGCTTAAATTTTTGGGAACTCAATTAAACCTCCAATTCCTTAAATCATGTAATGGTGTAGGCATTTTAAATCTAGAGAAATACTAATGTTTTAGAGGTCCTCTTTCTAGAGGAACAAGTTCCACCATGTCATTTAACATATTGACAATGTGTATGAAATGTAAGCATTTGAGAGAGGACTCTCAAGATGTGTGTATAGGCTATCTTGATTGTCATAGAATAACTTTATCTATAAATGAACACCTCTACTGTGTACACTTGGTTCCTAGATTCTAATTGCTTTTTTTCTAAGTGTAATGTATTTATTTAAGAATAGAATAAATTTATGAAGGCTTTTGTAGCATTTAAAATTAAATTTGATAGCACTTAAAAATTTCTGCTTTGTAGCCGGCGCTGTGGCTCAATAGGCTAATCCTCCGCCTTGCGGCGCCGGCACACCGGGTTCTAGTCCCGGTTGGGGCACCGGATTCTGTCCTGGTTGCCCCTCTTCCAGGCCAGCTCTCTGCTGTGGCCAGGGAGTGCAGTGGAGGATGGCCCAGGTGCCTGGGCCCTGCACCCCATGGGAGACCAGGAGAAGCACCTGGTTCCTGCCATCGGATCAGCGCGGTGCACCGGCCGCAGCGCGCCAACCGCGGCGGCCATTGGAGGGTGAACCAACGGCAAAGGAAGACCTTTCTCTCTGTCTCTCTCTCTCACTGTCCACTCTGCCTGTCAAAAAAAAAAAAAAAAAAAAGAAACTGTAGAGTTAACTTATCTTCTTCATTGCACTTTGCACACTTCAGGTAGAGGTCCCAAATCTTATGATACCCTGCATTTCTGTTAAGACCCTCAAACTGCCTTCTCAAATCGGTTAGCAAAATAATTTGGTGAACAGCTTCTGTTCACACACAGGTGTGGTAGGTATATAATAATACTTATATAATTAAACTGAATTGATTTTTCTTGGTTGAAACATAGTTGTACTGATCACATTTTTCTATAGGCTAAATCCATCTGATATCCTAGTCTAGTCGTCTTTGGCCAAGAAGGCAAATGCCTGGTTTCCAAAAGAGTGCTGTGTTCTGAGAATTAAGAAAGTGAGAAACACAGGGTGAGAGGATAATAGAAGTAGCTACTCTGGGAGAAAGGCCACCGCACCCTTAATCTCCACTCAGGAATTCAGATTTACCAGCTATTATCTTTGTTTCACTGAATCAGAAATGAAAGATTTGTTTAGACCGGAGAATTCTAATCTATTATTTAGAACCAGGGTACAGATTAGAGTAGTCACAGCCACAGATTCAGTGACACTAGCAAATTCTCAGCAATTTGAAGCAGTAATCTGGATTTCATGCCTGTATTGTGAATGTTCCCCCAAGACTCTGTTAAATATTTTCAAAAGCCAGGTAGACTTTGCTTCTTTAAAAGAATGATTTCAAGAAGCCTTGCCTGCTTAAGAGATTATGTCTCTGTGGCCTCTGGGAGATGTGGAGGAGCTGTAAAGGCAAATGTAGCTGAAGGTCATGACTTACATCTAGGAAAGTATCAGTGTCAAACTGGGCCATCCGATGCACAAAAACACAGGCCCCCTGAAGCCAAGAAGAAAACACGCTGCCAATGGCGGCCTTGATCCAGCCAGTGTCAGACATGTTCCATATGATATCTGAGGACTTCAAATCCAGCCAGTATCTAAACAGACAAAAATAAAAAATAAATTTGAAAGCATTTGGAAAGCAAGCAAACTTGCCCTAGAACCTTGTTGGTGGTCTGAGAGTGAAGTGGGAGGCTGGGTTTAGCACAGTTTTCTGAGTTTGCCTATTGAGGTAATGACTATTTATTGACCAGATATTATGTGTCAGGCATTGCTCTACAATAGTGATCAAAGGAGAGCAGAACTCTCATTTTATGGAAATGGATAATAATTATACAATAAAGTGAGTTAAGAATATAAATAAATATTGTCATATCAGATAATGATAAATTCAATGCAGAAAATAAAACAGGGTATTATGAGAGTTTCACATTAATCTTTCTTGGAGTAAGGCCTTTCTGGGTGGGTAGATTTGCCTGAAATAAGGAGAAGGAGCCAGACATAGTATCATGGGATTGAATCAGTATTTATTACTAAATTCTTGCTTAATTGGTTGGTTAGATGGTGCCATTTACTGAGCTAGGGGTGAGGCAGGGACAGCAAGAGTTCTGTTTTATAGATGTGATTTTGAAGATAGCTTATTGCCATTCAAGAAGAGGTGTCAGTTAGGCAGTTTGATATGCATGTTAGCAACTCAAACACAATTTACTGAAAGCAGGATCCTCTCCCTACCTTCCGCAAAGGGTGTATCCAATGCCAAGACTGCTTTGAGAGTGCTGTGCCATCTTGGGAGAGCCTGTGGTCCCACTGGTGAAATAAATGGCCATTGGTTCTTGACTTCCTGTCTCTACACAGCTATGCTCTTCAGAGGCAGACCTGCAAAACATGGACCCCAAGATGGTGGCAAAAATTGGCAGAGTAGTATTGACGCTGATATTTCTTTTACTCTACTACTTGGCCATCTTGTTAACCAGAAGAGAGTTAATGGAACTGAACCTGATCCAAAGCTTCCCTTGAGGAACTCCTCTATCTTGGAGGGACTTTGAAGATCAGTACAAAGATTTAACGACTCAAATAAATATTCCTCTTCTTTTCTTAGCTTCATCTTCCTATAAGCCAATTAAATACCCAAAATAGCTTTCCAAATAGGTAACCAATGAAGCTGCATTTCCTTTATTTAAACATCATTTCCTAAGTGATTTTTTAAAAAGATGTATTTATTTATTTGAAAGACAGAGTTAGAGAGGGGAGCGGGAATCTTCTACCCACTGGCTTATTTCCCAAATGACTACAATGGCTGGGGCTGGGCCAGACAAAAACCAGGAGTCTGGAACCCCATCTGGATCTCTTATACGGGTGGCAGGGGCCCATGTACTTGGGCCTTTTCTGCTGCTTTCTCAGGCTCATTAACAGGGAGCTGGATAGGAAGCAGAGCAGCAAGAACTTGAACTGGCACTCATATGGGATACTGGCATTGAGCTGCACCACAATGCCAGACCCCCTAAATGATTTTTAATTTTTTTTTTTTAGTTTTAAAAAATCTGTGAATTTTTAAAAATAAATATTGCATCTTTGTAAATTAATATTTCAGAATCTTTTATACTTAAAGGAAGATCCTTTGGCTTTTGAATCAAACTGTTACTTAGCTTTTGTTCAGTATCTTCAGCATGTTTGAAACATGTCTGAAACCACCCTAACCGTCATACTGAGAATGGCATGATGGAAAGATGAATGAATTTGGGTCCATGTTAACTTCATCAAACACTGAATCAGTCAGCCCTCCCTCAGTTCATCTTACCTTTGTGCTTCTTATCTGTGAGATAATAAAATTCTTTGTATTGTTCCAGTCACTTCTTGGGTTACTAAAACCAAAAGTATTCTAACTGGTAGCAATCTCTATAAGATTGTTTGTGTGTAGATAGTACCAACAGTTCCTTTGATATACTTTTGTACCAGTACATATGCCATTCCCTCATTTTGAAGGGTGGACCATGTATCCTCTCCTTGCATCTGGACTAGCCTTGTGACTTGCTTTGATGACTACAATATAGCCAAAATTCTGGGATTTCTCAGCCCAGGCCTCAAGAGACTTCATAGCCTTCCCTTTCCCTGGGATAGATGTGGGGCAACACCACAACCATAGTTCAAACTGCCCTGCTGGAAGAGGAGGCCATGTGCCGCACAGTGGAGGAGCCTGAACTGACAGGCAGTAGATGAACTCTCCATGGGTGCTCCAGTCCTAGTAAATACCAGCTGCCCTGCTGAGCCCTGTGTGCTTTTCTGACCTGAAGGACCGTGAGCAAAGTGATTGCTGCTTTGCATCACTAAGTTTGGGGATGCCTTGTTACTCAGTGATATATAACTGATCTAATATCTAAGAATTTTTGAGACTCTTGTATCATATTCTTAAATTCCCTGGTTGAAGGAAATAGGGACAAGGATGTCATTTTAATTAATCTTGATAATAAATTCATAAGATTGCCATTGAAACTGTAAGCCAAAGAGGATTACTATATACATATACTATATTGTCAAAAATAATTTCATGAAATATTAACATGGCTTCCTTGGTAGCTTAATTTCTTCCCTCAAAATAGAAAAATAATATTCAGTTGCATTGATATAAATATATGATGAAGTCACAACGTTTGACTAGAAAGAGGAGGGTTTCCTCACAGTATCTAAAACACTGGTGATGGTGGGAAGGCGGTAAACTCAACACAAATGGAAAATGCTTGATATTAGGGTTTCTTTGTTTTTGTTTTTAACTAAAAAAAAAAAAAATACAATCTGTGAGTGCCAGGGAGATATTCAAGCAGTGATTCTATTGACTGACGTCATTTGCCCTGGACATCTGAGTTCTGAGTTCTCTTTTCAGATTTTTGGAGTTGACTGTATATTGATGACTTCCAGATTTGTATCTACCTCCATAAGTCTAAGGCTCATATTTACCCCTGATATAATTTGAGTTTTCACACACCTTTTGAACTCAGTATGTCCAACTCTGAACTCATTGTCTTAACCTCCTGTGCTAGCTCTTCCTTCAGCTTATTAGTTAAGTCACCATCCACCCAACCACCCATATGAAAAAGCAGGTCAGCCTTAATGTCTTCTTCCTTCAACTTCCATGTCCCATCAGTCTCTCCAAGTCCTGCTGGTTCTTTAGTTTGCCCCCTTTCCTCCATCGTATTCACCAGAGCTCAGATTTAGATCTGCATAGTCTCTACCCTAGATTAGGCTCCACGATGGTGTCTCGGTCCAATTTGATCCTCCTCAAATTCATCCTTTATACAGTTGCCAGAGGAATCTGTTTAAAATCCAAAATCAGCCTTGATCATTTGCTTATTAAAAGCCATCAATGGTTCACATGTTTTTAATATTTAGCATGGCATTTGAAATATTTCACAGTCTGGCCTCTTCTTCTTCCAACCTTCACTCAGACTCATATTTAGTTATACAGCTACCCAGAAGGGCTTTAGTCCATTCCTTGCACACCTTAGTGTATTTTATTTTTGTGTGGGTTGGTTTTGTTCTCTTTTGTTTTTACTCATGCTGTTCCTGCGCCTAGAACACTATATTGATTCCCTCAAGATCAGAACACAAGATTATTAGCTCATAGAACTAGGACAGAAAAAGAAAAGATTGATCCAGCCTATAATTTTGCACTTTATCCCATCGTGAATAGTCTAGAAAGTTGTTCATGGTCTTGTATCCTTGGGAGCAGAAGGGTGCAAGGCCATGTAATTAACTCCTTAAAAGGAAAATGGACTCTAACTATGTAACATTAGGCCTCATTATTGCTTTGTGTGGTTTTCTGAAACACAATGATCCCTTCCTTAGCTTTTAGAGAAACAAAAAATCCATGGCTTTTTTGAAATTATAACACTCCAGAATTGTTTGAAGTGGAGGTTCCCTCCAACTTGAAAACCTCCCCCAAAAATGTACACATTTCAATTTGAAATCCATGAGAGTTTGCAGTCCTTTTTAATCTGTTAATTTTAAGACCTCTTGGAGACTCAATAGAATGTTGCAGAGTTGTTCAGGACAGGAGTCTCTGAAGTGAGGCCAGGCTGTGGCATAGCAGGTAAAGCCGCCACCTGCAGTGCCGGTATTCTATGTGGGTGCCAATTTGAATCCAGGCTGCTCTACTTCTGATCCTGCTATTTGCTGTCGCCTAGGGGGGCAGTGGAGGATGCCCCAAGTACTTGAGCCCCTGTACCTGCGTGGGAGACCCGGAGGCAGCTACTGGCTCCTGGTTTCACATCAGCCCAGTTCTGGCAATTGCGGCCATTTGGGGAGTGAACCAGTGGGTGGAGGACTTCTCTCTCTCTTTCTCTCTCTCTCTGCCTCTCTGTAACTCTGCCTTTCAAATAAAAATCTTTTTTTTTTAAAGGGGTGTCTGAAGTGGGGGTGCTTGTTGCTCAGGGAATGTGCAGGGCAGCACTTACAAGGAAGAAAATAAAGGAGCTTCGTTTATTTGTATCTTTTCACTCATTTTCTAAAGTTTTCATTTCTGGTATTTGTATAATTCACAGAAGTATGTGTACACCATTTATAAACACATACATACATACATACATAGATGTGTTAGAGAGTGTGTTAAAAATATTTTACTGGTGGAGATGCATATTTGATTAATCAGAATACCACTACCTTCGGAATGACGACACTGCTGAATGACTTTGTTAAGTTGAATTTGGTAATAGCAGTGATAATTACTGTAATATTTATGGAGTAATTACTTTGTGCCAGACATTATGCTAAGCATTCTATACTTTATCATACTTGATTCTTCTACAACCCCATGAAGTAGATACTATTTTTATCCCCATTTTATGGGTAGAATACAGAGTTTCAAAAATTTACTTGATTTTCCCAAGGTTACACAGCTTATAAAAGACACAAACAGGATTCACTAATGTGGCCCTTGGGAGAGAATTCAAAAATTGACCAATTGAATTTTGTTTACGTTAATTAGTGGGATAAAATTTCATCCTTACAATGGAAACTGCCCTGTTATTCAAAGGGTTTATATACCTTCCCTTTCTATAAACCTCTCTGGAAGGATTTTTTTTTTTTTAAAGATAGAAGTTATTTAACACCTCTTTGAAAAATAATGCCATTAATTAACATTTTATTCACTTTTTAACAGCTCAGGAAGCATTTTCTCATATATTGGCTTATTTTACCCTCAAAACAACACGAGATCCATACAGTATAAATAACTCTATTTCTTCTATAAAAACTGAGTTAAATGATCTGTTTTGTTCATTCATTTATTCGGTAAATATTTCTTAAGCACCAGCTCTGAGTTAGGGACTGGGGCTAAAGTGATCAAACTGACAAAGTCTCTGCTTTCTTGGAGCTTATAATTTAGGACAGGCCTTGGTAAACTCTTTCTTTGTTTCTTTGTTTCTTTTCTTTTTTTTTTTTTAAATTTGACAGGTAGAGTTACAGACAGAGAGAGACAGAGAGAAAGGTCTTCCTTCCGTTGGTTCACTCCCTAAATGGCTGCTACGGCCAGCGCTGCGCCAATCCAAAGCCAGGAGCCTGGTGCTTCTTCCTGGTTTCCCATGCAGATACAGGGGCCTAAGCACTTGGGCCATCCTCCACTGCCTTCCCGGGGCACAGCAGAGAGCTGGACCAGGATTTTTAGAACCCAGCGCCCATACGGGATGCTGACGCCGCGGGCGGAGGATTAACCAAGTGAGCCCCGGCCCCGGCCCTGGTAAGTTTTTTCTATAGTGAGCCAGAGAACAAATATCAGGCTTTTTGTGCATGTGCCCCATGCACAAGGCAGGCTTTGTGCAATGACTCCGCTCTGATGCAGGAACATGAAAGCCACCATAGCCAATATGTAAACAAATGGGCCTGAGTGAGTTCATATGAAACTGTTCGCAAAAACGGATGGTGGGCCGGATTTGGCCTACAGGCCCTTGTTTAGCAACCAGTACCCTGGAGGAGAAAACCAGACTCTAAATGAAGGAACAAATGAAGGGACATGATGACTCTGATAGTGATCAGTGCTATACAGTGCTATACAGTGATGAGAGTGGCTTGAAGGTCTACTGTAGATAGGGTAGGCAGGGAAAGCCTCACTTAGGAGAACACATTTGAGCTCTAATCAGACAGCAAGGAGCCAACTGTGAAAAGGACTGGGAAAGAGCATTCCAGGAAGAAGAAACAACAAGTGCAAAGACCCTGAGGTCCCTACACGTATGAAGAATAAAAAAGAGGATGGTGACAGATGTGGTCAGGAGACGTTAGGCCAGGGTCAAGCCTTGTAAAATATTCATCATGGCCATTGTAGAAAGCAGGAAAATGGAGGCCAAGTCCTCCATTTAAAGCCTTCTGCCCTTAAATTCTTTTATTGAATTATTTTCTGGGAAAGAGCCCGGGTCAACTCACAGTATTGCTGAGTCCTTGGAGACAAGGAGACTCCAGGATGTAGCTGTGATTTGTTGTTGCTCGTGCTGCAGGTAAGCTGGGAAAAATACTCACTGAAATAGCTCCTGGAAGCTGAGCCACCCATTCCGGCTCTCTGGAGACACCAGGAGTTTGGTCTTCAGATGAGGACACTCTGACACGATGGACTCCACTGCTGGGGCCACTTCCTCACTGGCCACAATGCACTTGGCCTTGGACACGCGTAGCCGGTAGAGGATGTCTTTTGCTGTCAGCTGGATTGTTCCCGGCATAAAGACAAGCCCTGGGAAGGACAGAGAACCCTGAGCTGAATAGAACTGTTGCCCAATAGTTAAGACTCTGTGTCTGGGTGGGGAGAAGCTTCAGAGTCCAGCCAACAACTATCCCTGCCTTGGTCCCCAGTGGTGTCCCACAGGGCCCTGATCACTGGGCGATCCTTAGAGCATTGGTTTTGGAGTCTGACTGACCATAGGTCTAATCTCCTGGCCTTACAACTTACCAGCCTGTGACCTTGATCGCTCTGGGACTTCTTGTCTTTGTTTGTAAAGTGGAGATAATAGTAGTAAGTATTTGGCATTTAGTAGGTATTATAATGGTGGGCTCTTATGTAACATTTTAACATACTATTTGATCATTATTTTGTAACACTTCAATAGCACTTTACAGCTCATAACACTTTATAAACACTATCTTGTTCTATACTCTAAACCAATGATCTCCAAAGTGAATTTTGCAAGGCAACCCATTGGAAATGAGTAAAAAAAAAAAATACTAGAGTTAAGTAAAATTAATGAGTTACTAGAATTCTTTTTATCTTTTTATCTCATTTTTACATATATTGCATAATATGCATAGTATATTTGTATACTAGAATAGTATAAATAACTAAACTCAGATAAGTAGATCTATGTCATAAGTGTTTTTTATTGATTATATAAGCAAAAATGTGTAGACTCTTTTCCAAGCAACCCTTGAAGTTCCATGCAGTTGTTGCCATTTGATGGAAACTGAGATTTGGCTGTTGAGCAGCCAAGCCAGCTGTCAAATTTGTGGATCCCAGATATCTGGCATCATCCATGCTTGCATAGACTAAGTTGGCAATGCTTATTTTATCCCAACTTCTCACTTCATCCTAAACATTAGCTTGAAATGGACTCTTCCTCATGAGAATAATATATGAGGGCTCTTCAAAAAGTTCATGGAAAATGTGCATTTTCTTGAGTACCTTCAGAATGGCAGAATTAGATGAAAGACACAAAGCTGGTGATTTACACTTTCTAAAGTGAATCAGTGGAGAAGAAATGGAATTTATATAAAGCAGAACAGACAGCCACAACCATTTATTGAGCACTTACTAGAAGCCTGTTATCTCACTTAAAATTAATCCTGGTGCATAGATGACAACTTGCCCAATGATTGTATTATCAGCAAATGACAGAGCCAGTATTCACAATACATTGTCCAGACTTCTTTTTTTTTTTTTTGGACAGGCAGAGTGGACAGTAGAGGGAGACAGAGAGAAAGGTCTTCCTTTTTGCCGTTGGTTCGCCCTCCAATGGCCGCCGCAGTAGGCGCGCTGCGGCCGGCGCACCGCACTGATCCGATGGCAGGAGCCAGGTACTTCTCTTGGTCTCCCATGGGGTGCAGGGCCCAAGCACTTGGGCCATCCTCCACTGCACTCCCGGGCCACAGCAGAGAGCTGGCCTGGAAGAGGGGCAACCGGGACAGGATCGGTGCCCCGACCGGGACTAGAACCCGGTGTGCCGGCGCCGCAAGGCGGAGGATTAGCCTACTGAGCCGCGGCGCCGGCTTCATTGTCCAGGCTTCTAAGACCTGTGTCAAATACTAGAGCACTTATTTCTTGGTGATTTCCCTGAAGTTAGCAAAATAGGGAAGATGGGGAATTGAATTCCTAGGAAAGTTTATTTTATTGAATATATTTTAAATGATCTCAGATGTCATCCCATCCTGAGGAAAGGAATAGATATGTGAGAATGAAGAAGTTGGTTAAGAAAATACCTCAGAGCATCTCAGAATGTTACTCAATATAAAATATAATTTATTCTATAAACCACTTAATGACTCACAAATAGTTTGTACTCTTGATGGATTTGTGATGTGAAGATGCTCAGTGGATAGACCTCTGACTTGAGAACCTAGTGAAAGTTTCCTAGTGGATTTCAGATAGCAAGTATTCATTGAGAGCAAATATCTTGGACTTTAATGATACACTTTACAGTAAAAACAAAAAGTGTTATGATGTGATATAGTAAAAGCAATCTCCACATTCACACGGAAGGCCTAATGATTATGAGTTAGAAAACAATCTTTAACTTCTTGCTTTACATTTAATTAACCAAATGTTTTAAAGCATTTTTTGTGTTTGGGGTTATTTTTTGGCATATCATAAGTTGTGTATGTTATGTTAAGTAGTATTAAATACATTTTATAACAAATAAAACCACCCTTAATCTCCCAACCCACAATTGGTTTCACATTTGCGATTTCCCCTTTAGAGTTAACACAAAAATTTTATATTTTGCTAGTTTTATTTAAAATTGGCAGTAAGAGGCCGGCGCCATGGCTTAACAGGCTAATCCTCTGCCTTGCGGCGCTGGCACACGGGGTTCTAGTCCCGGTCGGGGCGCCAGATTCTATCCCGGTGGCCCCTCTTCCAGGCCAGCTCTCTGCTATGGCCCGGGAAGGCAGAGGAGGATGGCCCAAGTGCTTGGGCCCTGCACGTGCATGGGAGACTAGGAGAAGCACCTGGCTCCTGGCTTTGGATCAGCACAATGCGCCGGCTGCAGCAGCCATTGGAGGGTGAACCAACGGCAAAAAGGAAGACCTTTCTCTCTGTCTCTCTCACTATCCACTCTGCCTGTCAAAAAAAAAAAAAAAATTGGCAGTAAGAGCACTTTCAACATCATTTTAAAATCTCTATCTTCCTTTACTGTTGGTTCACCCTCCAATGGCTGCTTCAGCCGGCGCACTGCGCCGGTCTGAAGCCAGGAGCCAGGTGCCTCCTCCTGGTCTCCCATGCGGGTGGCAGGGCCCAAGCACTTGGGCCATCCTCCACTGCCTTCCCAGGCCATAGCAGAGAGCTGGCCTGGAAGAGGGGCAACCGGGATAGAATCTGGCACCCCAACCGGGACTAGAACCCGGTGTGCCGGCGCCACAAGGCGGAGTATTAGCCTGTTAAGCCATGGTGCCGGCCTGTAACTGCTCTTAATTTCAACTCTTCTTCCCCTGTCCTCTCTCTCTCTGTGTGCTCTAAGCACAGGTTTACTCATAGCTAACATTTCAGAAAATGCTTGAGACTCAGTCTCTCAGTTTTGGCATGATTTAGAAATGTTCGATATTGGCACCGACCTGTTCTCATGCAAGCCACATTTACAAGCCACCACTCCGGGATTCGGGGCAGGATCACAGCCACTCGGTCTCCTCTCTGCAGGCCGCAGGGCTTGGTGAGTACGTTGGCAGCCTTTCGAGACAAGGTGCCCAGTTCTCTGAAGCTCCATTTCACTTCATCTCCTCTGCCATTCACCCACCAAAGGGCTGGATTGGCTGGTCTCTCCCCTGCCTGCCAGGGATGCGTGAGAAAGAGAGGCAAAGGCTTACATGACTGGTTACAAGATAGATACTAGGGCATCTGCCCTCTCTCCCCTGTTTTTGTGCATTCTCGTAACAGCACCCCTATTTGACTTTCAGGGAACATAGCCTTGGTGATACAACCCATCAGGGTGCTTGCTCCACTCTGACTAGTGGGTGGGCCTGTGGCCAAAGCTGGGCAAGTCAGACACTTCCCTGGTCTTTGAATTTTCTGAGTAGGACCAAAGATAGAAAATGGCTGGTGCTTTTGCATCCCCAGGGAGCTATCCTGTCTCTTGTCCTTGCCAAGACTGAATGTCCAGTTTCCAGCCCAGTTTTACAAGCTCTCTCATATTCTTCCGATGAATACATGTCCTTTTTGCTTTAGTTACATTCTGTTCCAACCAAGTAACCTGAGTGAATGTACTGAGTTCAGTGAGGCACCTGACATCTGTTGGTACCCAAAGGCTGAGGTGTGGATTTCTCAGGTCACAAAGAGCAAGGTGGAAGGGGCATGAACTTCTTGATTGATTTCCTTATGTTTCTACAAAGTGAGTCTTTGTGCTGCAAAACCTCTTTGCTTTATGTATTACCTAGGGAAAAAAAATAACCATTTCTTCCTCTTATCTAGAATGTTCCTTTAATGTTCTTTGATTGGAAAATACTTTAAAACCCAGTTTACATTGCAGTTCACTTCTGAGTCTCTCTTCCCCACTGGTCCCCACCTCTCTGGGTTTCTTCAGTATTATGCTCCTACTCCAGGTGATCGCATTATGTACACTGTATTATATTACAGATGTGTCCCCACCCTATGAATGCAAGCTCTGTAGATCAGAGGTTTGGTTCTTGTTTTTTGGAGCTGTGTGACCTTGGTTAAGTAGCTTAACTTCCATGAGGTTAAGTTTCTTATCTGTAAACCTCTGAGGCTTGTGATGGGGATTTGATGAAATAATATAGGTCAATATTTCACAATCTTTAGTCATTTGAGTATTTACTATTTCTGCCAGATCTATCTACACCTGTGTTATTATTCTTTATTTTTGTATATTCTTTACATTGATTCACTTTTGCTTGTATGCCTTTACTTAAGAAAGAAAATAGGGGTGAGTGTTTGGTGCAGTGGTTAAGCCTCTGCTTGAAATGCTTGTTTCCCATATCAGAGTGCCTGGGTTAGATTCCTAGCTTGGCTTCCTATTCCAGCTTCTTGCTAATGTGCACCCTGGGAGGCAGCAGTGATTGCTCAAGTAATTGGATCCCTGCTACCCATGTGGGAGATCCAGATTATCTACTGGGTTCCCAGATTATGCCTAGCCTGGTCCTGGCTCTTTATCTCTCTCTCTTTCTCCCCTCTACCTTTCAAAAAAAATGAAAATAAATAAATAAATAAATTTCAGAGGGTGGGGAAGATGGCAGAGTAGGGAAGGAGCTTGCTGCTCTAGTCTAGGAGAAGATAGTTTTATTTATTTATTTTTTATTTTGACAGGTCGGGTTATAGACAGTGAGAGAGATAGACAGAAAGGTCTTCCTCCCATTGGTTCACTCCCCAAATGGCCACTAAGGCTGGCGCTGTGCCGGCCCGAAGCCAGGTGCTTCCCCTGGTCTCCCATGCGGGTGCAGGAGCCCAAGTACTTGGGACATCATCCTCCACTGTCTTCCCAGGCCACAGCAGAGAGCTGGACTGGAAGAGGAGCAACCAGGACTAGGATCCAGCACCCATATGGGAAGCTGGTGCTGCAGGCGGAGGATTGGCCAACTGAGCCACAGTGCTGGCCCCAGAGAAGATAGTTTTTAAAAAAGTGGAAAGAATGGAGTTTCAGGGAAGAGTTAGGAGGAAAACAGCAGAGGAAACTTTATGCCAATTGGAAGGACACAATGGACCTCTGTGTGGAGCAGAGGACATGTACAACTCAGGACCCCAACAGCTGAAGAGCCTCTGTACCAGCTTTGGAGAGTGTGGTGAGACCAGACTGCAGCAGCCCAAGCCACTGGTGAAAAAGCTGCAGGAAGAGCCTAGAGGGAATCCAGCTTAGAGCCCTGTAGGGGATAGTGTACCTGCTAAACTAGAGGAGAAAAGACAAAGGTGAGGGACACTTTCTCTCTCCCCAGTCACCCTTCAACAGCATCCTGTAACAAGCTGATAGAAAGTAGGTACTATTTTGGAAATTCATAACAGTTGTACCCAGCAACCAGCCCAGTGGAGACCCTTGATTCTAGTGGAGAGAACAGATTGGGTTGGGTGCTCATGACTATGGGAGTCTTGTGTGCCAGGACATTGAAAATGCTGAGGCTGTGTGGGAGGACTCAGGATGTGGCTGGGATTTGGGCTGTCACTGTGGGAGATGCCACATGATCAGGGCTCCCTGGTTACCTGGCAAGGGACATTGCTGGGGATCTGAGCTTACACTGAGGACTGCACAGATCCTTTGTGTGGTCCTTGTGGCAGAGCTGACTGGGGCAAACACCCAGGCACTGGTCTCCTTTCAGGAGAGGAGCTCAGCTGAGTCTACACCAACAGACAAGAACAAACCTCCCCTCTCATTTAAAAAAAAAAAAAAGATATTCCATGCCAAACCTGGGTGTGTCACCTTAGACACACCCTTCACCCTTGAGCACTAGAGCTCCTTGGCCACACCACCACATGCCTTTCAGGTATTCCCTGAAAGCAGACACTCCACTAATCTACTCAGACATAGTCCAAAGATAAAAGCCACCAAAGTGAAAAAGCAAACCAATGAGTATCTCCACAAATGCCTAATAACTAATGCCCCAATTCAAGAAACAAGAATAAGGAAGAAAACATGATGCCCCCAAAAGAACACTTAAATATTAAATTGTGAAGATGATGAGAATGAAGAAATGCTAGAAATGGAATTCTAAAAATTGATCATAGGATTACTCTGAACTAATCAGACACAAATGCTTGAACTAATGAAATCCATACATGACATGAAGGACAATTTCTCCCATGAAATTGAGATCTTAAGGAGAAATCAAAATGAAATCTTAGAAATGAAGAACTCAATAGAACAAATAAAACATGCAATGGAAAGCCTTAAAAACAGAATTGGTGAAGCAAAGAAAGAATATCCAACTTAGAAAAGCACAGGAAATTATACAGTGAGACCAAACACAAGAAGAAGAAATTAGAAAACTGAAAAGCACTGTTGGTTATCTATAGGATACTATCAGATGACCCAAAATATGGGTTCTAGGAGTTCCTGAAGATGTAGAAAGAGAGAAAGGATTAAAAGGCCCTTTTAGTGAAATAATAACAGAAAATTTCCTTAATTTGGAGAAAGAAGGGGACATCCAAGTACAGGAAGCACATAGAACTCCTAGTAGACATGACCAGAAAAGATCTTCAACATGACACATTGAAATCAGACTCTCCACAGTAAAACATAAAGAAAAGATTCTAAAATGTGGAAGAGAGAAACGCCAGGTTACTTTCAGATCTCCAGTTAGACTCACAGCAGACTTCTTATCAGAAACCCTGCAGGCTAGGAGAGAATGGTGAGATATATTCCAAGTAGTAAGAGAAAAAAACTGTCAACCCAGAATACTATACCCTGCAAAACTCTCATTTATAAACAAAGGTGAAATAAAGACCTTCCATGACAAAGGGAAATTGAAAGAATTTGTCACCACTTGTCCAGCCTTACAGAAGATGCTTAAGGATGTGCTGTACACAGAAATACAGAAACATGGTAATCACTATGGAAGAAGGTAAAGGAAGGCAATCTCCCAGTGAAAGTACAAAGGAAATCCAAAGTAAAAAATAAGAAAATTATGGGAAAATGGCAGGGCAAACTCATTACAACAGTCACCTTGAATATAAATGGTCTCAATTCTCCAGTTAAAAAACACAGACTGGCTAAATGGGTTAAAAAATAAAACCTACGAGAAACACATTTCACTAACAAAGATTCATGCGGGCTGAAAGTGAACGGATGGAAAAAGATATTCCATGCTAACAGAAACCAAAAAGAGCTGGTGTAGCCATCCTAATATCAGACAAATAGACTTTAACACAAAAACTGTTAAAAGAGACAAAGAATGGCACTATGTAATGATTAAAGGATCAATTCAACATTAAGATGTAACTTATAAAAATATATGCACCTGGTTACAGGGCACCTGGCTATTTAAAAGAAATGTTAAGGGACCTAAAGGGAGACATAGACTGAAATACAATATTAATGGGGGATTTCAGTATCCCACATTCAGCAATGGACAGTAACCAGACAGAAAATCAGCAAGGAAACAGCAGAGTTAATCGACACTATAGACCAAATGGAGCTAAAAGATATCTACAGAACTTTTCATCCTACAGTTGCAGAATACACATTCTTCTCAGCTGTGCATGGAACTTTCTCTAGGATTGACCATATGTTAGGCCATAAAGCAAGTCTCAGCAAATTCAAAATAATCAAATTCATACCATGCATTTTCTCAGACTACAATGGAATGAAGCTGGAAATCAGCAACTCAGGAATCTCTACAACATATGCAAACACATGAAGACTGAACAGCATACTCCTGAATGAACAGTGGGTCATAGAAGAAATCAAAAGAGAAATCAAAAAATTTCTGGAAACAAATGGAGATGACAATACAACATATCAAAACTTATGGGATACAGCAAAAGCAGTATTAATAAGAAAGTTTATAGCAGTTGGTGCCTACATCAAGAAATTGGAGAAGGCCGGCACTGCAGCTCACTAGGCTAATCCTCCACCTGCGGTGCTGGCACACCAGGTTCTAGTCCTGGTTGGATCACCGAGTTCAGTCCTGGTTGCTCCTCTTCCAGTCCAGCTCTCTGCTGTGGCCTGGTAAGGCACTGGGGGATGGCCCAAGTGCTTGGACCCTGCACCCGCATGGAAGACCAGGAGGAAGCACCTGGCTCCTGGCTTTGGATCGGCGCAGCGTTCCGGCCATAGTGGCCATTTGGGGGATGAACCAAAGGAAGGAAGACCTTTCTCTCTGTCTCTCTCTCTCTCACTATCTAACTCTACCTGTCAAAAAAAAAAAAAAAAAAAAGAAAAGAAAGAAAGAAATTGGAAAGGCACCAAATAAATGAGCTATCAATGCATCTCAAGGATCTAGAAAAACACCAGCAAACCAAACCCAAAACTAGTAGGAGAAAAGAAAAAATTAGAGAACTCAACAAAATTGAAACCCCCCCAAATACAAAAGATCAGCAAAATTAAGAGCTGGTTTTTAAAAAAAAAATAAACAAAATTGATACACTATTGACCCAACTAACCAAAAAAAGAAGAGAGAAAACCAAAATCAATAAAATTAGTATTTCTTAAATACTCCAACAATAACTAAAAAACCAAAACTCAGATTACTACTTTTTGGATAAACCATTTTATCACCAACCTGAACCCAAAAGAAAGAGGAAAAAAAAGAGAAAGAGGCCTAACTCTGAATAACCACAATGTGACAGTCAGTGGTAGCTGAGGTTCTAGGATCTATGGCAAGAGAGGAGGGCAAATGGAAAACAAAGGAAACCAAGAGAGATGAAAGGAAGAATTGTATTGAGATTAACAAGGAGACCACAAAACAGTAAAGTGGAAGAATGAGTGATAAGTAGACACCAATGGAAGCCCATCATCTTCTACCTTCTCCTTTTGGGACCACTGGTCCAGCACATCCCCAGCAAAGTTAAAGTTCTTAGGCAACGACCTGTCACAGCGATTTATGGCTTCAAAGTCAGCAAGTGTCAGAGATGCCCAACGCTGATGATCTTTGTGAAAGTGCCGGCCAGATGGCTTGGCAAACCAGATGAATCTGAACATCAACCATGTCCTCATGATTCCCAAAGGACACTGGCCACCAGTATGGCGTGGAAGTACCACCACCTGTGGAGAGAGATGAATGGAAAGTGTCCGTCAGAGATTAGGGAGTAGACCTGTGGCTGCATGGCCCTGGCAAATTGAAGAACATGCCCAAAATACCCCATCCTTTTTTTGAGCTGATGCTGTTAGCCACTAATTAATTTCTGCCACTGGACTCTGCCATTTGATTTTGACTGTGACTGGATTAGTCTTTTTTTTATTATTTATTTATTTGAAAGGCAGAGTTACAGAGAGAGAAGGAGAGACAGAGTGAGTGATCTTCCTTCCACTGGTTCACTCCCCAAATGGCCACAACAGCCAGAGCTGGGCCAATCCAATGTCAGGAGCTTCTTCCCAGCTCCACATGAGTGCAGAGGCCCAAGGACTTGGGCTATCTTCTGTTGCTTTCCAGGCATATTAGCAGGGAGCTGAATCCGAAGTGGAGCAGCTGGTACCCAAACTGGTGGACATATGGGATGCTGGACTCCTAGGCAATGGCTTTACCTGCTATGTCACAGCACCGACTCCTGAATTAGTTTTTTAAAAACACTACAGCTGTAGAAATGTCAAGCTCTTGTCTCTTGTTCCCACCTTCCCACCTTCACCCCAACCAAACAACAGACAAATGGAATGTTTGCTGCCTGGATTGGCAGTCAGGGCCTCCTGTCTGCTTCATACTCTGTTCCAGGTGTATCTGCCGAGTCTCCTGTTGGAATTTCCTCTTGCAGTAAGAGCAGCCCACTCACTTTCCATGAACGTCTGTTGCCACCACTAAGATCAGGCCTGCCATTCCCCTTGCATTTGGCTGCCCTTCTCTCCTTCCCCATCAACCTTCCATAATTATCGCTTAGAACCTTGACTTATGTCCTGGCTAAGAGACTTTCTGGCTGTAAGACTTTAGGTAAATTACTTATCTTCCTATTCCTCAATCATCTACAAGATGCAGAATATATGGTACCTCCCTCCTAGGGTTTTTGTGAGGATTTAGTGAGATAACACCATGTACCCCATAAATATACACAGTAACTATATGTGAATTTTAAGATACATATTGAAAATAAAGACAGATAATACAATGAGTTTAATATGCCAAATCTGTAAAAAAAATAAAACATGCCTTCGAAGTGCTCACTACTGCTATTGTTGAGATTATTTTTGTTAGTACTTTTGTGACATGGTTTCATGAAACAATACTACATTATGAATTAGGAGAGCTGGGTTTTACTCAGCTGTTTCATAACTATCTTTGAGACATTGGGAAAGCTACCTACTGTTTCTGGACTCCATTGTAATCAAATTTTTTTCTTTTAATTCTGTGATTACTTCTTTTTTAAAAAATTTCCATGGGGCCGGGACCATGGCTCACTTGGTTAATCCTCTGCCTGTGGTGCCGGCATCCCATATGGGTGCCGGGTTCTAGTCCCGGTTGCTCCTCTTCCAGTCCAGCTCTCTGCTGTGGCCCAGGAAGGCAGTGGAGGATGGCCCAAGTGCTTGGGCGCCTGCACCTGCGTGGGAGACCAGAAGGGGGACCTGGCTCCTGCCTTCGGATCGGGGTAGTTCCAGCTGTGGCGGCCATTTGGGGGTGAACCAACGGAAGGAAGACCTTTCTTTCTGTCTGTCTCTCTCTCTCTCTCTCTTCTCTCACTGTCTCTCTGTCCAAAAAAAAAAAAATTTTCCATAACATCCATTTATACTAATCATGTAACACATGTCTGTCTGATTTTATTAATTACCATTCTTTTCTGGTTTTTAATTAATTTTTAAAGGGACATAATGACACATAAAGAGATATATCATCTGCTGAATAATTCCCTAAATGCCTGCAGTGGCCAAACTGGGCCAAGCCAAAGCTGAGAGCCAGAAACTCGATTAAGATCTTCCACATGGGTGACCCCAATTACTTGAGCTATTGTCGCTGCCTCCAGGATCTACATTAGCGGGAAGCTGGAGTCAGGCGCTGGAGGCAGATCTCAAAGCTGGGCACTCCTGTATGAGATGCTGGTATCTTGAATGCTATGCCAAATTCCTACCTCTGTCATTTTTAATATATATGCCTTGTCTCCCTAATTTATCTAGTAGTTGTGGTAGAGGCTGTGTATCATATCCTTTGTACTAAGCATGGCTCATAGAGAATAAAAGCTAATGTTTATTATTTCTTAAGGTAGGCCAGGCACTTGGCACTCCTAATGTCTTTTATTATTCAAATGTGACAAGCTTGTGAGGCTGGTGCTACTATTATCTCCATTTTGCAGATGAAGACCCTGAGGCTCATGTAGACTTAAGGAAATTGCCCAAGGTCATCCATCTCATGGTGGCAGAGACAAGGTTTGAACATTCACAGGCTGACTTCAGAGCTTGCCTACTCAGTCTTTCTGCTGTTCAGTTTCCTTCGTTCTGCCTGTACCGTAAAGGTTTCCTGTTGATGGTGAGCACTCTCACCCTTTTGCCCTTTAGTCCTGTGTAGTTGATTTGCATGAAGTGAAAAAACCGGCAGGTGCAAAGTGTGCCTGGGTCTGCAGCAGTGATAAATAAACAAAGAACAAAGGATGCAAGATGTCCTCTCCCTTCATTGTTGCTACCAAGCCCTCTTAACTACTCAGTGACATCTGGACAAGTGAGAGGTACATTTGGTGCAAACACAATTTACTGTAGCCCAGAAAGAATTATTTCTGGCAATACTGTTGGTATTTAAACTCTCTGTTATGTCAAGGTAGAAAAGAGAGGAAAACTGGGGAAAGGAGCAGCAGAACGGGGCCATGCTCATTTTTCTGCCAAAAGTGAGACCTCTTCTAAAACACACAGTACTTGCAAACACACATACTCACATTTACACACACATATACTTGCACCCACACTTGTTTCTCTGGATGACCTCCCCCAAGTTGCTTGACTTCTCTGAATCTCAGTTTCATCTACTCAGTGGAATGATAATACCTTCTTCACTGGCTAGTTTTGCAGTTTGAGTGAATTCTTGACACAATCACTTATAAAATGTAGCTAGGACTCAATAAATGCTGTATATTAAAATTAAACCTCAAAACTGTTGACAGTAGGTTTTAGCTGCTTGACATACCAAAAAACTAGGATTTTTAAATACTATATATTAATATTGATTATAATAGAAATCAATGTTACATTCATATTAAATGTGGATTGGAGCCACTAATATTTTTCTCATTTCTGCCTCTTTTAAAGCCTGGTCACTATGCTTCCTGCTGTTGGAGCTGGCCTCAGCATCCATCATTCTGAGGCATTGCAGCCTTCACTTCCACCATTTTGAATGTTTTTGGTTTAAGATTAATAGTGATCTGGAAAGAATTCCAAGATATGGGGCACCTGGGCCATTCTTGCTTCCTAATGAGGTTAGGTCAGAGAATATAGTGGATACTTTTTAATGCAGATATCCTCCTCTAAACTGAAAAACAGTTTGTCATAAACTGTTCTTATTTCCCGTACTTCCATGGATGAACTTTTAAAATCTGAAAATAATCTTCAAATTAACATACCAACAAATCTAAAACAGCACATTGTAAACAGAACTGATCTGAATACACATTTTAGCATTTTCTGGGTTGAGGGCATAGAGTAAAATAGATCTTGCATATGCAAACCTGATCAATTAGCAATAAAGTACAAATCAAGATATCAAGTAGGGTTTTTCAGTTAAACTTAAAAAAAAGTTTTTCCCAGTAGCACTCCTTCTTTTCTGTCCCTTTAGCCTGCCTTTGATTTTCAGAATGCATTTGGTGCAGGTAGACCTTCTAGGAGAGCGCAGACTTTGAAGGTCCACCATTTTGCTTTGAACAGAGCCATTCCGACTTGGGATGCTCTGGGAGGTTTATATGACTCCATGATTAAATCTAAGGGTCACTGATTATTTTAGCTCAAAACATAATCTTCGTAGAAATTTGTGTATAAATATGTTTAACAGGATATCTCTATAAAATATCTGTAAAAGTCAGCGAGTTGAACTAAGTGATTTTTAAAGTCTGAATGGTTTCCAGAGTGTTAAGGGAAACCTTCACAACGAAAAAAATTTATCGAGAAATTGGTGTACGCTCACGTCAAGTATTTCTGTGTAATATCTTGTTTAATTCTCTATCAGTCCTAAGAGTCAGGTATTTTATTTTACATATACATGATTTATTATTTTACGTATAAGGGAACTCTTGCTCTGATAGGTGAGTAATTTGCCAAAGATCTAGCAAGCAGCAGAAATTCCAGGCCTCTCTTTGTTGTCTCCACAGCCAATGCAAGGAAATTCTGTCCCAGATTTTTGCTATATTTCTGCCAACCTTCATAAATTTAGAAGAACAGTCTTTTTCAGTCAAAGCAACATTTATCTGGGATTGGGACTACAGTTACCCAATTATGGCAAGACAATGAGCCCCTTTTCTTACTGCCATGCTAGAGATTTACATACACTTTCTCAGCTTCTCATTCTCCACATTACCATATGCATTTAGCTTACCAAAAAAAATGATATTTTGGATCCAGAAAGGCCTTCAGCTCCTTACAAACACTTGACCGCACCTACCAGAAGATCAATTCCTTCCTTCTTTCCTTTTGGTGGTATCTATGCCATTGCAGCCCTCAGTCTCTGGTGTGCAGTTGGAAGGATCATAATCTCCTGGGAGGAGAGTTTTCGTTTCCGTGGACAACCTGTGGTTAAAGGGACAGCAGCTTATAAGACACAGCTGGGAGGGGAGAAAGGAAATGCAGGAGCAACCTCCTCTCATTGGTTCAGTGCCAAACAACAGCTAAGCCCCAGCACATTAGCGGATTATTCTCGTTCAGAGAGCTGATGATATTGAAATCCATACTGCTCAGAGTCTCTTATCAGAGACTCTTGACATGATTATTGAGTAGTCCAGGACATTGGCACACTCGATGCTTGATTATTGTGGCATAACTGGATCTGGCCTGCAAACCTGCCAACATAGTATAGCCAAAGAATCGCATTTGAATCCCTAACTGATTGATTAGAGGAGATTATGAGAAATCCTCCAAACTTCTGATTTTATTGAATACTTATTAAGTTCTGGCCACTACTAGAAAGCTATCCTGATAGTAGGTCAATTTGGAGATCATCTTGAAAACAATGTTGCTAGCTGGTTTATGGATGACTTTCATTTTACTTCCTGTATTTTCCAAAAGTATAGATATTTCCTACCTTAAGCATGTATTGCTTTATTTTAATAAGTAGAAAAACTTAAAATTATTTCTAGTGAGCATGAAATATACAGTTACATACTCAAGTAAATGAAAAATATAATTTCATTTCTCTATAACAATACTGTTACTTTCACTCTTGAATCTGTTTTGCGTAAGAACAGACACTTGATGTTGCCATTACTGGGGAGACTCCATCACTTTAGTAATTAAATTTGGCCAGTTCAAAGTTTAAACTCATTCATCTCTCTGACTCTGCCCCTTTATCTTACTGTCTCTCTGGGGCTGGAATATATTTCATAGGGCTGATGTACTGTCCTGGAATCAGGAAACAAAATCTGGTGTACGGTCATTGATGCTATCCATAGTGGCTTCTGCTGAGATGAGCAACCCTTGCTAATCTTTAATCCCTGTACCCTCCTACTGCATTCACAGTCTGATAAAGACTTTATCAACTCCACACAGAAACAGGGCAGGAGAGCAAATAATCATTGGACACCCATACTATTTCAGGCCAATAACTAGGAATTGGGATATAGATGAATAAGACATGGAAGACATTCTGAATAGAGAGAGATGGGTAAAGAAACTAGTGTGTGGAAGTGTTACATGTGTTGTGAACACATGAACAAATTTATGAAAGAGTAGTTGATTAGACAGACACTGGTTGTGGGAGGGAAGAAGATATGGGAACCAAGAAATATTTTATAAAAAAATGTCCCTTTAGGATGATTGCTTTGGCAATGATGTAGAGACTGTGAAGTAAAATGATGATTAGAGTCCAACAAGTTAAGAAGTATTCCAGAGGTAAATAGGTTTATTGTCTGTCCTACATGAAACTGGGAGGGACCAATATTGTATTAATCAAGACCCATTTGGTTGTGACAGAATCCCAAACTAAGTATCTTGCCAATTCAAGAATGTATTGATCATTCAAACCATAGGAACACTAAGGTTTAGCTTAACCTTAGGAAAGTCAGGTGCTCAAACACCATCAAGAGTCATTTTATGTCTCTGTTTCTATATACGGGTTGATTACATTTTTTTCCCTGAAAACTGGTTTTCTCTACATGGTGAAAAACATAGCCCTTTGTCATTTCTTAGATTTTTTCATTTTAAGACTTTTTTATGTGTTTATTTGAAAGTCAGAGTTACAGAGACAGAGGGAGAAACAGAGAAAGAGATCTCCTACATGCAGGTTCACTCCCCAGATGACTGCAATGGTCAGGGTTGGGTCAAGCCAAAGCCAGGGGCCAGGACTTCTTTCAGGCCTACCACATGAGTAGCAGGGGTCCAGGAACCTGGACCATCTTCCAGTGCTCTCCTAGGCCATTAGCAGGGAGCTGGAACAGAAGTAGAGCAGCCAGGACACAAACAGGTGCCCATATGAGATGCCAGTGTTGCAGGTGGTAGCTTTCCTGCAATGCCACATGCTGATTGCTCTTAAGACCTTTGAAAAGAGTTGTTATTTATTTATAGTTTGAAAAATACTAGAGAAGAGCTTCGGTTTTGGCTAAGTGCCAACCACAACCAATCCATAGAAGCTAAGATGGGGATAGGATCAAGAAATAGCATGGGAGCTGTCACGATAGTCATGTAGTCAAGAGGACAGACTTCCAAGAAGTTTATTAATGGGCAGACACTTCCAGACTGCTGACTCACTTTGTTTCTTTTTTTAAACAGTTACTCATTCATTTCAAAGTCAGAGTTACACAGAGAGAGAAGGAGAGGCAGAAAAAGAGAGGTCTTCTATCCGCTGGTTCATTCCCCAGTAGACCACAAAGGCAGGAGCTGTGCCGATGCAGAGCCAGGAGCCAGGAGCCAGGAGCTTCCTCCAAGTCTCCTGCAGGGTGCAGGGGCCCAAGGACTTGGGCCATCTTCTACTGCTTTCCCAGGCCATAGTAGAGAGCTGGATGGGAAGTGGAGTATCCAGGACTCAAACCGGCGCCCACATGGGGATGCTGGCACTCAGGCGGCGGCTTTACCTGCTACACCACAGCACTAGCTCTCTGCTAGTTACACAGTATGTTCAGGTCCACAAGCTAGGGTTGTGAAATAGTGCCAAATCTTCTCTCTCAGGGTTGTTATGGGAAAACAAAATTACTAATTCCTGGACAACTTGTTCCAGATATTCTGTACCCTCAGTACTTTCATCTAGTATTTGAGACCAAAGTCATCAAACGATAGTCACTTGGGATCCTTTGGTACTTTGAGCATCTCTTAGGTCTTTCAATGCTTCATATGGATGGCAAGTGTTATATTCCCTACAAGGGACAGTATGTATTCTGTGCTTCCTTACTTGATTATTCAGGGATCTTATGGGAGCCTCTTGCTTAAACTGAGAAGGCTAGATAGATAACAAGTCACCATTGGATTGGCATCATCCCTCTAATGGTTCATTGAGAAGGTCCAAGATTCCTTCTAGAGATGATAAGCTCCAGGGACCTTGTTATGCAGGAGGCCCCAGGGAGCCTATGGACATGCAGCATGGATCATTAGCTGGGCCTTCAGAGCACATTCTGGCAAGTGTGGAACTAAAGTAATTATAACCCAGGATAGATTTCAAGGAGAAAATGGCAAATCATGTCAGAATAGAGAATCTACATTAACTCCTTAGGAGAGGAAGCAACTTGGACCAGAAGCTGAGGATGGCAGGGTCTAAAATCACATGATTCCAGAAGGTCAGCATCTGTGAATTCCCAGAGATCTTTTTCTCTGGGAAAGTGTCCACATGTAATAGCAGTCATACTTTATATGTATATGCGCTTTATAATTTACTGGGATCCTAAAAGCTATTATTTCTTCCAATGCTCACAAAAATCATATGAAGTAGGTACTACTATTATTTGGTGAGAAAAAAAACTCTGAGAGGCTAAGTAAATTGGAAAGATCCACATCTTTTCTTTTCTTTTCTTTTCTTTTCTTTTCTTTTCTTTCTTTCTTTCTTTCTTTCTTTCTTTCTTTCTTTCTTTCTTTCTTTTTTTTTTGACAGGCAGAGTTAGACAGTGAGAGAGAGAGAGAGAGAGAGAGAGACAGAGAGAAAGGTCCTCCTTTCCATTGGTTCACCCCCTAAATGGCTGCTATGGCTGGTGCGCTGCGCAGATCTGAAGCCAGGAGCCAGGTGCTTCCTCCTGGTCTCCCATGCGGGTGCAGGGCCCAAGCACTTGGGCCATCCTCCACTGCCCTCCTGGGCCACAGCAGAGAGCTGGACTGGAAGAGGAGCAACTGGTTTAGAATCCAGCGCCCCAACCAGGACTAGAACCCGGTGTGCTGGCGCCCCAGACGGAGGATTAACCTAGTGAGCCACGGCACTGGCCCACATAGTTTCTTAATACTTGATTCTTCAAGAACGGGCCATCAAAGAAGGAGGTACCTTTCTCTGAAGGGAGGAGAGAACTTCCACTTTGACTATGACTTTGTCTAAATAAGACCGAAGTCAGCGAACTCAAAAGGCTTCCATAGCCTTGGCAACTCATGACTAGAGCCTAGGGAGATTACTGACGCCATAAACAAGAGTGTCAATTTGTTAAGTCAACAACAAGAGTCACTGTGCACTTACTTCTCATGTAGGATCTCTGTCCTTAATGTGGTGTCCAGTGTGAAGTAATGCTATAACTAGTACTCAAACAGTATTTTACACTTTCTGTTCTGTGTGACTGCAGACTGATGAAATCTTTCCTTAATATATACTAAATTGATCTTCTGTATATAAAGATAATTGAAAATGAATCTTGATGTAAATGGAATGGGAGAGGTAGCAGGAGAGGGGAGGGTTGCAGGTGAGAGGGAAGTAATGGGGGGGAAAAGCCATTGTAATCCATAAACTGTACTTTGGAAATTTTTTATTTACTAAATAAAAGTTAAAAAAAATACTTGATTCTTCATCATCAGTTCTCAGCATAAAGAGTTGGTAGGTACCCTCAGAAATTAATGGTGACTAAAATTTTTTTGAGTGATGAAATTTTTTATAAAATTCATTTGACAGGTAGAGTTTCAGATGGCGAGCAAGAGAGACAGAGAGAAAGGTCTTCCTTCCATTGGTTCACCCCCCAAATCGCCACCACAGCTGGTGCTGTGCCGATCTGAAGCCAGGAGCCAGGTGCTTTTTCCTGGTCTCCTACGCAGGTGCAGGCACCCAAACACTTGGGCTATCCTCTACTGCCCTCCCGGGCAACAGCAGAGAACTGGACTGGAAGAGGAGCAACCGGGACTAGAACCCAGCTCCCATATGGGATGCCGGTGCCGCAGGTGGAGGATTAGCCAAGTGAGCCATGGCGCCGGTCCCTGACTGATGAAATTTTTAAGTATGAACTCATAAATACACACACATACAGTGTTTCAGTCCGGGGAAGTAATTTTTAAAAAGTTTTATTTCTTATTGATTTGAAACAGTGAGAAAAAGAGAGGTCTTCTGTCCACTGGTTCACTCCACAAGTGCCTACAATAGCCAGGGCTGGGCCAGGCCAAAGCCAGAAACTGGAACTTCATCTAGATCTCCCAGAGAGGTGGTAAGGACCCAAGTACTTGAGCCATTGCCTGTTGACTCCCAGCATGCATTTTAGCAGAAGCTGGATCAGAAGTGATGGGGGGACTCAAACTCAGGCATTCGGATTTGGCATGCAGGCATCCCAAGTGGCATTTTAACTCCTGTGCCATGTCCCTGCCCCCAGTGCAGACTTAAAAAAATCTAAAAAAGCTCAGATTTTTCCAGAATGACTCCCAGGAACCCCTTCAGGATAGCTTCTGTGTCACTTTGTCGTGACCCTGTTAATATTTGTAAACTTATTTTCTGGCACAATAAGATGTCCCACATTCACCCTGTATGTTTCCTGTCCTAGTTCTAAGATCAGCCATTTCTCCAAGGAGTCCTGAGAGAAATGGTATTTGACAATCAGATAATCAACCATCATTGCTGTTGTGCTTTACTAAAATAGGATGACTAACCAGGTTTGTCCCTATTGTGGAATTTTGGTCCATAGTGCACTGTGTAGAAAGGAGCCATAAGGCAAGATAGTAAGTTGAGTAGACTCTCTGCTCTTGTTAGTCAACATTACATATTTGTGTCTACCTGTATTTGGTTGAAGACCATGATTATTTTGGATACATTTAATATCAGATATTTATGAATTAATATATTTTGTGCAGGGTTTTAGAGATACACAAGGCATAGGTGTACAGTGGCTCGTAATTGTTGGGATAAAAAGAATGGATCAAGGTTGCCACTTTCTGTACTTGCCCCTTTGGAACTGAGGGGCATGCATTAGACAATAAGCTCACCATGAGTTGCAGTATTTTCCATGCAGAAAGAAGGTTGGAGTCTAGGACTCTTGCTATTGACTTCAAGCTCTACTTCCTGAGATTCCTAGCCTAAGTGCCTTGAGAGAGTATGCTCTTAAATACTACTTTTATATCTTCAGAAGTTTCCAAGGGCTGAAGGGGATTTTAGATGCCAGATGTACTTAACAATACATCAGCCCTATGTCTTTCTCTAGGCCAGTGGGCAGGACCCCAGGTGCAGCCAGGAGAAGAAAGAGCTGTTGTTTCTTATGAATGGAAATAAAAAACCAGTATTTAAGAGTTTAAGCCTAATTAATGACTTGAATTTCAGGGCTCCAAATGGTGTAGGTTGGATTACCACAAATATTGTTTTAGGCTTTAACCTAAATGTCAGTAAGAGGGAGCCGTCGCTGTGGCATAGCGGGTGAAGCTGCCACCTGCAGTGCCAGCATCCCATATGGGCACCAGTTCGAGTCCCGGCTGCTCTACTTCCGTTACAGCTCTCTGCTATGGCCTGGAAAAGTAGTAGAAGATGTGCTAAGTCTTTGGGCTCCTGCAACTGCATGGGAGACCTGGAAGAACCTCCTGGCTCCTGGTTTCAGATCAGCACAGCACCAGCTGTTGTGGCCATCTGGGGAGTGAACCAATGATGGAAGACCTCTCTCTCTGCCTCTGCCTCTGCCTCTCTGTAACTCTGACTTTCAAATAAATAAATAAATCTTTTTTATAAATGTCAATAAGAGGGAGATTGTTGGCTTGCCACATTTCTCAAGAAAAGGCTTTTCATTTATTCAGCTGTATGCTATGAAAACCAGAAAGAAAGAGAGTCTAACAGCACAGTTAAATGCTTTAAAGGTATGTCATTATCTGTTCTCACTTCACTGGAATATAAACCCTGTGACAGGAGAGATTATTATCTGTTCTTTTCACTATTATATTTTTAGCACCTTGGACAGTGCCTGGGACATACTAGCTTTCTCAAAACATTGCTAAATAGATACATTTCTCCCCTAGCAATACTAATATGTGCAGGCTCTTCTTTGGGGACCTCCCTTTTGCCCTTACTTGGCTCACATATGCATTTTCCTCCCAAGAGGAGTTTTTATGACCTGAATGTGGCTATTCTTCAGTTCTCATTCATGAATTTCCATGTCAGATTGAACAATTGCTCAACCTTTAATACTTAAAAAAAAGAATCCAGAGGAAAATTTTCCACTGATAAATTTAGATTACTTTGTTTTTAATAAACTTACTGGCAGCAAAACAAAACACACAGTGATACATGCACACACTCTTGGGCACGATTTATACATAAGTAGAACTGATAATTTGTCTTCCCTAGGCAAACTCAGAGAGGGGGGATCGAGTATCAAAATAAACTCTGCTATGCTGTATAATAAATAATCTCCCACATCTCATTGAGCTGTAAAACAGCAGAAGTTTGTTTCTTGCTCCTGCTAATTGTGCAGTGCAGATCAGCTGAGGTGTCTTTTGTGAGCTGACTGATGGAACAACCTTTATTTGAAGGATAGGATTCGCAAGTAAGTGAAGAGAAAGCAATTGCATGCTCTAGCCTAGAAACAGTCCAGCCACCATGTCATTGGCCAGAACTTGTCACATGGTCTGAGTTCAAGTTGTAGCATGTGTGTATGTTGGGGGGTGGAATAGAAAACTGTGTGATGACTCCTATAGTTGTTTGACCAGAATGTTCTGGGTTCACTCCTTCAGAACTCAAGAGCACTTTTCTATAGGAACAAAACTTTACAAGAAAACAGACTGGCCAGCAGCCATTTTTGCAACCTTAGCAGACTAGGTCATACATACAGTACAGCAGCAATGATCATAGATTTTTTTTTTTAATCCAAGAGACCTGAGCCCAAATTCCAGATCTGCCTCTTAGGAGCTGTGTGTTATTACGTAAGTCATTTCATCTTTTCAAGATTATTATCATCTCTAAAGTGGGTCTTCCTCACACAGAGGATGAAATTATGAAGATAAAATGAGATCACTGAATAGAGTACTTCACATGCAATATCTGGCGTATATTGCAGATCCAGTACATGTTAGCTAGTCTGAAAGATGGAAAGTCTAACATTTTATTAGTTGGTGCCTCAAGGGCCAAGATTTCTTGGCAGGCAAGGCTTTTATGTTCCCAGGAGGTCTGGCAATTAAGACTGCTCAAATTTCTCTGTGGGAGAACATTCTTTGAAATGATTCTTCAGCTTACCAGATTTCACTTTCATCAGTTCTCCAAGTCCACACACTCTTTCTCATTTATTCTCCTTACTACAGATTCTCAAGAAGTCTCTTATCAGAGAATCTTAAATAGGAAAATATTCAGAATCCCCAGGAGTTCTTCAAATATACCAATTCCTGAATTCTACTTCAGACTAATTAAATCATTTTTCCAGGAGTGAGGACCCAGTCATCTGTATTTTGTTGTTGTTGTTGTTTATTTATTTGAGAGGCAGAGTTACAGACAGAGGGAGAGACAGAGAAAGGTCTTCCATCAGCAAGTCCACTCCCCAAATGGTCACTACAGCTGGAACTGGGCTGATCTGAAGGCAGGAGCCAGGAGCTTCTCCCAGGTCTCCCGCACGGGTGCAGCTGCCCAATCACCTGGGCCATTCTCCGCTGCTTTCCCAGGCCATAAACAGAGCTGGATCAGAAGAGAAGCATCTGGGACACAAACCTACGCTTATATGGGACAACAGCACCACAGGCGGAGGCTTAACTACTATGTCACAGCACCACCTGACCTTGGGCCCCTGCACCCATGTGGGAGACCCAGAAGAAGCTTCTGGCTCCTGGCTTTGGATTGGCTTAGCTCCGGCTGTTGCAGGCATTTGGGGAGTGAATCTGTGGATGGACTCTCTGTCTTTCCCTCTCTCAGTCTGTAACTCTACTTCTCAAATCAATAAATAAAATCTTCAAAAACAAACAAAAACCCAGCAATCATGTTATCAAAAAAAAAAAAAAGCCTCCTGGTAATTAAATGAGAAATGAGGATTGAGAACCACTGCTCTACTTGTTCTGGCTCTTGCCAAAGCCTTCAGCCTCATCTACACCACTGTTCTGCCCCCAGGGTCATCATACCCCAGCCTTCTTTTTGTGTATTGAACAATACCTACCTCAAGACCTGGCATTCTCTGTTTCCTCAGCCTACAATGTGTTACCTTATGTTTCCACAGAATCAATTCTTGTTCTTCTGGTCTCAATGCAAATGTCACTTCTTCAGAATTTCACTTCATTACCCCATTCTAAAGTAGTGCTCCTTATATCATTTCCTTTCTAATATTCACTGCAATTTGAGCTGTTTGATTAATTTGCTTATTTGCTGATTAATTACTTATTTACTGTCTCCTCACTACACTATAAAAATAGTGCTCTTGTCTCATTTACTCAGTACTCAGGACTTCAAATTGTATCCAGCACATAAATAGTAAATATTGTTTAATAAATTATTCTTGACTTCCATTGAGATAATTACATAGCATCATTGTAATGAGCAATTCTTATGGTATATTGACAAAACAATCATTTTCTAAGAGGCAAACTGCATTTTCTGTTTCCTCAAACCCCTTTGCACAGTTTCTGTTAGCTATTTGTTACAGGGGTTAAAAAGAAGAAACAATACAGGTAAGTATCCATTGTTATCATTGTATCCTGTGGCCTCTGCTTCATCCAGTTTCCCTTTACATTCGCTTTTCTTTCACTGGTTACCTTCCTTCTGATGATTTCTTCGGTTTGAAAGCACTGAGATCTTCTAAACTCCTCTTTCTAGTGATCATTACAAAGGAGAAAGATCATGAGACTTAGAGTCAAATGCTGAAGTTGGAATTTTGGCCTGGCAACGTACAAAGGCAAATCATGTAACTACTCCGATTCACTGAGCCTCGGCTCACCTCATTAACGAAGTGAGGATACAAGTAGTTCCCATTTCAAAAAAATTCATAAAACTAAAATGAGAAATTAGAGGTGAAATCACCTTGTATCTTGTGGGACTTCAGCAAGTAGATTTCAAAAAGAATCCATCATTCTAAATGCCACATGGGTTTGTGTTCCCTTTCTGTCCCTCTCACCACTCTAGAAAGGGAGAGCCAAGGACACCCTTCTCAATCTCCTGACTTCCTTCCTTTCCACTTCTGGGCCGTTAGCATACTGAGGCACCCACAGACATTATCCTTCTTCCCTTTTGGGAACCTGGAAGCTCCTTTGCTTACATTTCCTAACTATCCCACATGGTTCTCAAATTCCTCAGAGCTTCTGCTTGCTTCTTCATAATTCACAGTTTATGACTGGTGCTGTGGCTTAGAGGTGACTGAAACTTTTAGTGACAGATCACCTGAATGGATGAATGGTTGGGTCTGGTAAAACAGCTTTATGTGTTCTCTTCAGCTCCCTGAGATGCAACTTTCTCATTTCTTTTTTTTTTTTTTTAAGAGATTTATTTATTTGAAAGTCAGTGTTGGCCCCTCACTCACCGCCGATGGCCTGCCTCGCTGCATGCACTCCGCACCGCCTCCCCGCAGAAATGCTTCGATTACCCACAGTCCTTTGCCAGATGAGGCCAGTGTCCAGGGCACTGGCTCCTCATCTCACTCAGGCTTACGCCAAAGACGTAAAATTTGGTGCAGATGCCCGAGCCTTAATGCTTCAAGGTGTAGACCTTTTAGCTGATGCTGTAGCCATGACTATGGGGCCAAAGGTGAGAACAGTAATTATTGAACAGAGTTGGGGTAGCCCTAAAGTAACAAAAGATGGTGTGACTGCTGCAAAGTCAATTGACTTAAAGGATAAATATAAGAATATTGGAGCTAAACTTGTTCAAGATGTTGCCAATAACACAAATGAAGAAGCTGGGGATGGCACCACCACAGCTACTGTACTGGCCCGCTCTATTGTCAAGGAAGGCTTTGAGAAGATTAGCAAAGGTGCTAATCCAGTGGAAATCAGAAGAGGTGTGATGTTAGCTGTTGATGCTGTAATTGCTGAGCTTAAGAAGCAGTCAAAACCTGTGACAACCCCTGAAGAAATTGCTCAGGTTGCTACAATTTCTGCAAATGGAGACAAAGAAATTGGCAACATCATTTCTGATGCAATGAAGAAGGTTGGAAGGAAAGGTGTCATCACAGTAAAGGATGGGAAAACACTGAATGATGAATTAGAAATTATTGAAGGCATGAAGTTTGATCGAGGCTATATTTCTCCATACTTTATTAATACATCAAAAGACCAGAAATGTGAATTCCAAGATGCCTATGTTCTGCTGAGTGAAAAGAAAATATCTAGTGTCCAATCCATCGTACCTGCTCTTGAAATTGCCAGTGCTCACTGTAAGCCCCTGGTCATAATTGCCGAAGATGTCGATGGAGAAGCTCTGAGTACACTCGTTTTGAATAGGCTAAAAGTTGGTCTTCAGGTTGTGGCAGTCAAAGCCACAATAGAAAGGACCAGCTTAAAGATATGGCTATTGCTACTGATGGTGCAGTATTTGGAGAAGAGGGATTGACCCTAAATCTTGAAGATGTCCAACCTCATGACTTAGGAAAAGTTGGAGAAGTCATTGTGACCAAAGATGATGCTACGCTTTTGAAAGGAAAAGGTGACAAGGCTCAAATTGAAAAACGTATTCAAGAAATCATTGAGCAGTTAGATATCACAACTAGTGAATATGAAAAAGAAAAGCTGAACGAACGTCTTGTAAAGCTTTCAGATGGAGTAGCTGTGCTGAAGCTTGGTGGGACAAGTGATGTTGAAGTAAATGAAAAGAAGGACAGAGTTACAGATGCCCTAAATGCTACAAGAGCTGCTGTTGAAGAAGGCATTGTTCTGGGAGGAGGTTGTGCCCTGCTTCGGTGCATTCCAGCCTTGGACTCACTAACTCCAGCTAATGAAGATCAAAAAATTGGTATAGAAATTATTAAAAGAACACTGAAAATTCCAGCAATGACTATTGCTAAGAATGCAGGTGTTGAAGGATCCTTGATTGTTGAGAAAATTCTGCAAAGCTCCTCAGAAATTGGTTATGATGCTATGCTTGGAGATTTTGTGAATATGGTAGAAAAAGGAATCATTGATCCAACAAAGGTTGTAAGAACTGCTTTATTGGATGCTGCTGGAGTGGCCTCTCTGTTAACTACAGCAGAAGTTGTAGTCACAGAAATTCCTAAAGAAGAGAAGGACCCTGGAATGGGCGCGATGGGCGGAATGGGAGGTGGTATGTTCTAATTCTTAGAATAATGCTTTACCATTATTAATGAGCTGTGACAGGAAGCTCAAGGCAGTGTTCCTCATCAAGAACTTCAGAGAAGTCAGTTGAAGAAAATGGAGAAAAGGCTTGCTGAAGAAAATCACTATAAGCATCAGTTACTGGTTTCAGTAGACAATATATATGGTTTACTGCTGCATTGTCCATGCCTACAGATAATTTATTTTGTACTTTTGAATAAATAAAGAAGACATTTGTACATTCCTGAAAAAAAAAAAAGTGTTACACAGAGAGAGAGAGAGAGAGAGAGAGAGGAGAGAGAGGTCCTCCATATGATGATTCACTTCCCAATTGGCTGCAAAGGCCAGAGGTGTACCAGTCCAAACCCAGGAGCTTCTTCCTGGTCTCCCATGCGGGTGCGGGGGCCCAAGGACTTGGGCCATCTTCTTCTGCTTTCCCAGCTATAGCAGAGAGCTGGATTGGAAGTGTAGCAGTTGGGTCTCAAACCAGCGCCCATATGGGATGCCTGCACTTCAGGCCAGGGCCTTAACCTGCTGCACCACAGTGCCGACCCCCTTTCTCATTTCTTACCTTAGTTTCTTTACCTATGAAATGAGGCTAATAGTAGTAACTACCCTCTCAGTTATGCAAACTCAGTCTGATAATATAAATAAGTACAGGCTTATGATCTATATTTGAAATGTGGTACTTATTATGATTGCTTGTGTCACTAAAGCTGTGGCACTCAGATATTTTCAACCTGTAAACCCTGACAAAAGGGATCAAATTCTAAATTTAATCTGTCTGCTCTCATTTCCCAGAAGAGTTTAGTATTCAATGTAAAAACAAGGCAGTATTGACTATCCACTTAGAAACATGAAAATATCTCCTTAGTCTGGTACCCACACTCCATTCGAAGATATGCAGAGACCCCAATAGTAGAGAAGGCTAGGGGATCTTAGCACCCATCACAACATGCTTCCCAGTGCAGAGCACACTGCTGCTATCACAAGGAGCCAGTCCCTAGAATGCACCTTTTTTTATCTTCAGCCAAAAACAAGTTCATTCTGTGGATGCTGGATAGCATTTTCATGATTTCTTTCTAGTTCAATCCACAGAAGTTGCCCATTGAAGGTCTTTAGCTCTCATTGCACAAACTCCATCCGAATGAAAACATGGCAACCCAATAACAAGTCCTGAGTCCCCAACAACTCATACTTTCCTTGAGTAAAGATTTATTTAAGGCCACTTAGCTGAGTTATAAACTCGTATAGCCTAGTAAAGTGACTGTGTAACCTGAATTGTGAGAGTAGTGCTTAAGTGTTCTTGATGACATTGAGGCAGGGACCACCCATTTTTCCATCTATCCTTTCACCTGCAGTTACCTAGAACCTGCCACCCACTATCTGTTATGTGTTCATAATAGAAAGATAAACAAAATGTAGACATCTCTGCCCCAAGAAGTTTGTAGTCTTGGCTGTCCTTTGCTGGAAGCCATGTTTATATTTTACTGTATTCAGTCATTTGATAAATTCTAATTGTGGGCTAACTTGGTATGAAACACTATGGAGGATATAAAGTATAAAAAATAGTCTGTGAAGGTCAATTAATTACAATCATTATGGAAGATGAAGCTTGTGTACAGGAAATTTTAAGGTGGCAACAATCCTTGTATCATAAATCAGGAGTCTTGGGTTCTAAATCCAAACTTGTCACTCCTACTCTTAGCCACCTCTACCTTTATCACCAATTCCTCATCTCCTCTTAAGCTGTGAGCACTACGATTCATCGCTAACCTCAAGATCCTTTCAGTTTTTTGTCACTTATTTCCACTGCACCTGCTTTTCTATCATCATTGAGCTCACTACCCTAATACCTTTTGGTTTTCTATCACTCTATCTGTATCATCAATTCATAACACCCTTCTATTTTTTCTCTGGTTCCATCTCAGCCCTTATCTAGCTAATATCCTCAAATTCCTTTCACCATTGTCCTCACTTGATCAGCAAAATACCATCCATGAGCCAATAAACTGTTCATCTTATCTATTCCAGAACTGCTAGTATTTCTTCCTTCCTTCCTTCCTTCCTTCCTTCCTTCCTTCCTTCCTTCCTTCCTTCCTTCCTTCCTTCCTTCCTTCCTTTCTTTTGACAGGCAGAGTGGACAGTGAGAAAGAGAGACAGAGAGAAAGGTCTTCCTTTTGCCGTTGGTTCACCCTCCAATGGCCACCGCGGCTGGCGCGCTGTGGCCGGCGCACCGCGCTGATCCGATGGCAGGAGCCAGGTACTTATCCTGGTCTCCCATGGAGTGCAGGGCCCAAGGACTTGGGCCATCCTCCACTGCACTCCCTGGCCACAGCAGAGAGCTGGCCTGGAAGAGGGGCAACCGGGACAGAATCCGGCACCCCGACCGGAACTAGAACCCGGTGTGCCGGCGCCGCAAGGCAGAGGATTAGCCTGTTGAGCCATGGCACAGGCCAAACTGCTAGTATTTCTAAAATGAAACAAAAAACACATGCTTTGCTGATCAATAGTTCAAAATTATCATCTCCTGCCTTAGAAAAGCTTTCAACACTTCTTGGCAGCCTCAGACATGGAAGACAATTTGGGATACTGGTTTAACATGAAGGCTCTTGGATTTAGAAGACCTGGGTTCAAATCCCAGCTTATCCAGGCTACTTATCCAAACTAAACCTCTCTGAGTTTCGTTTTCCTCCTCCATTAGGTTGAGCAGTGATAATATGTACTCTGTGGGGTTATTTGGGAATGATATGAACTAACGCATGGCAATGTTTAACAAAGGACCAAGCATGTTGTGAGAGGTCAGTGAATGTTTGGTGGTATGAATGCATTCCCTTGTCAGCATCCTGCTTTATTCCCCACTGTGATGATTATTCTGTCTCCCGTGCTCCCAGCTGCACCTCCCTGAACAGCCCTAAGACAATCTCACCTCCTCCTCCTTGCAGAAGCTATCAACAAGAACTTTAACTTGCACCGCTCCCCATACCCATGTCCAGCTTCCACACCTCATCTTCCAACTCTCCTGGATGAGCAGAAGACCCAGGAGGAGGAGGTTCTATATTTTCACCTCTTTTCTCTTCCATCTTCTCCCTCATTGACCCTTGCTTACCAACATTTCCTTATTTTATTTTAACTTTTTCATTGATTTCTGAGACAGAGAGAAGTCTCATTTACTGGTTCACTCCCCAGAATGCCTGCAATGGCTGGTGCTAGGCTTAGGCCAATAACAGGAAATGGAAATGCAATCAGGTCTCCCACATGAGAGCAGGAACCCAGATACTTGAGCCATTGTCGCTGCCTTCCAGGGTCTGCATTAGCAGGAATCTGGAGTCAGGAGCCAGAGTTAGGAATTGAACCCAGACCCTCCAATGTGGGACATCTTAACTTCAGGCTAAAATGCCTGTTCCCTTGTTCCTGTATTTTAAAACTCACCCTTCACTTGGTCTTTGCTATCTGGATGTCGCTTATTTTTTCTTCTTGTCCAGTAACTGGTTAGGGTGCTGTCCATCCCTCACCAAAGAAAATGAAGGAGGATTTGGGGGCTCGCAGGACTTGTCAAGATATCTCTGTTCCAGGTTCAGCTTTCCTCAGAACCCTCCTGGACTTAGTGCCTCAGGGGCAGCTAGCACGGTGAGAGAAGGACTGTGACACAGACACGGAGCTCCTGCCACTGCTGCAGAACCGTTGCCTTCCATCTGAGTCAGCTTCACAGGAAGACAGGTGCCTGTGTGTCTGCTCACAAGGCTCTAGCACAGTGCTCAGTGAGCATTTCTAGCCTGAATTAGCCCAGTGACCACCCGACTCTGGATGTAGGATGTTCCCACCCCCAGAAGACTCCTTCCTACCTGTGGTGGTCAGTACTACCAGAATGGGTGATCTTGCTTCTGCCTGCAACACCAAAGTGTCCGCCCATGTTTGAACTGTGTGGATGTGAATCACATCATGAATGACCTAGAGGTATCAGTTGGTCGTCTAGGATACAGACACTGAGACAGAGGATCTCACGAGGTTTATTAGGGGAAATTTTAGGAAAAATAAGAGAGGGAGGAGGCAGCATGGAGCAGGGAAAACATTCAGAAGTGAATACTCTTCGATGTGTATCATTGTCACAGCAAGCTTAGGGTGGCTCAGGATCCTCTTTGGATTTCAAAATGATTGTCCTGGAAGGCAAGAAGATTTAAGATTATTTCCATAAGACTTGATTTTCTTATCCTCACTGTGCCTCCTCTCATCTATCTGGGCTACGAGTGAATACTTCCATGTGTGGCTGTATCTGTGTCTCTAGGTCATGAAACATCGCAGTCTGCACATCTCAGGCAGATCTGAGCTTCCTGTGAGCACATCCTCATCATTGCCTTACCTTGTCATGTCTGAATTTGAATAACAGAGAGGAGACTCTGCCTCATCTTTGCAAACAGGGTTGCAAGTCATGTCTTGGCCTGAGCTATTACACCCTTAGATTCTTTATTTAAAAATTTTTATTTATTTATTTATTTCACAGGTAAAGTTACAGACAGTGAGAGAGAGAGAGAGAGACAGAGAGACAGAGAGAAAAGTCTTCCTTCCTTTGGTTCACTCCCAGAATGACTGCTGCAGCTGGAGCTATGCCGATCCAAAGCCAGGAGCCAGGTGCTTCCTCCTGGTTTCCCAAGTGGGTGCAGGGGTATAAGCACTTGGGCCATCCTCTACTGCTTTCCCAGGCCACAGCAGAAAGCTGGACTGGAAGAGGAGCAGCCGGGACTAGAACCCGGGGCCCATATGGGATGCTGGCACCCTTAGATTTATTTACTGTACTCCAGTGAACATCTTTTGATGATCTTATGAGAGGCGAGTTTTCATGTGAGGTGGGAAGGGGAGCACCCAGTATGTGCAGACATTTGCCAGGTACTTTTGCCATGGGCTTATTTCTTCTTCCTGACAGTATCCTCAGAAACCAATAGGATCCCCGTGTCACGGGTGACTGAGGGGGGCTCAGAGGAGGCCCCACAGAGCGTGGGCATCAGGGCCTGAGGCAGCAGAGCCACAGGGAGAGCCCCCATGGTGCCTGATGTGGAGCTGAGAGCAAGGCTAGAGGAGGCTGGGATGTGGTGAGAGGCGCCCAGCTGGGCAGCACACAGTCAGCCTCAGTTTCCTCTGGAGCCTGCTCATCACGATGCGGAGGGAGCAGCCCACTGCCCCAGACCCAGCTGCACAGTCAGTGTCTTTGGGGCATCATCAAGCAAAGTCTCCTCACAGGACCAAGGTCCATTTCCTGGACCTCCAGGGCATGCGTCCTCACTGACCCATAACTTTGACACACCCACAGGAATCCCTTGTCTTTCCTGCAGATTAGGGATGAAGGGCTTTAGGGCAGCAAAAACCCCGATGTTTCTGGCCTCCATAAGCCACCTCTTTCCTTATGTAAACACACACCCACTGCACAGTGCACAGCAGAGATGATACTGCCAACTGTGTGTCCTCAGAAACTGGAGCAAAGTTCCAAGGTCCTCAGACAACCTCACCCTTACGTTGTAACACCCTGCAGTACAATCTGGGACGTTTTCCTTTGTATATAAAAAAAAGAGATAAGATGAGGACACTTTCCAGGTCAGTTCATGGTGTGCAGATCATCATACCAAATGCTAGAGGTGGAGGCACTGACTGAGGCTACCGGTGTAGAGACTGATAGCATGGGAATAGCGTGATGAGGGGCCACTTGTGGGGTAGGGCATACAGAGAAATTTGGGAAAAGTAGCGGTCCTCTGCAACCTCCCACAGAAGTTAATATTTGAAATGTATTACTAGGATGGACAATGGCACCAACACTCATCCCAATAAAAGCTGATCCACAATAAAGTAGGTGACAGTCCCAGGCACCTTCCCCTCCACCAGATTTAGAGCAACACGTGACACACAACTTGACTCTTCCACTGGGTCCTGACAGCTTGGGGCATGTAGGGATGTCACAGGGATAGATTGCTGTCCTCACATGTAATTCTCTATGTCTGCAGATGTCAGAAGATATGGCCTGTCCTACAGGAGATGCAGAGCCAAACCAGATTAATAAACACATACATCCTAAACAGATGTCCTCTATATCCAGACCACCCCCAAGTCTACCTGCCTACCACACCCAAAGCCTGTAATTTGCACACTAAGAACAGATAATGAGAAGAGAGGAATGTCTACCCTCCACACATGATCACAGACAGTCGTGGAATCGAGGGCCACCTGCCTCCTTGTCCACCTCTGCTTTTCTCCTCAGCTCAGGGTTTCCAGTGTTGCCACCCCTGGACACCAGAATCTCTTGGGAGGGGACATGGGTTCCTGATGTCCTGCAGGGAAACTGGGAATGTGTTTTGATAGAAACTTACCTAGAAGTTAGGTAGAGGTATAATATTTATCATAATTCACAGGCAATACTGAGTTTAAAGTCCAGTGAGAGTTTCAGACTAACTCTAAATAAGAACATTAAAACAAATGTGTTTTGATTTCAAACTGTAAACGGCTTGTGGTGTCTGACCAGAGGACTCATCCACTATAATAACTACACAGGCCACAAGAGAACCTGTTCATGGGAACATAATTCAGGACTTTCTTGGAAATTGGCCCTGAAGATAATTACTGACTGTCACACTTCACTATCACCCTGCCAGTGTACATTTCTATTATAAATATTTGATCCCTGCTACTTCAGAATATTTTACGGAGGGCATCACTGAAGGATTTCTGCATAGCATATTTTCCAAGAGAAATAAGACAGTGATTTGCTTTTTCCAAGAGTGTTCAAAATTGCACAAAGCACACAAAATAAACTCTTCCTCTAGGACACTCACATCCCATATCACAGGGCCACTTTGAGTTCCAGCACATCCATTTCTGATTCAGCTTTCAGCTAAAGCACATGGGAAGGCAGGAAATGATCACCAAATACTTAGGTTCCTGAAACCCATGTGGGAGACCTGGATAGAATTCCTGGCTCCTGGCTTCTGCCTGGCCCATCCTCAACTGTTATGGGCATTAAGGGTGAAGCAACAGATCAAGCTCTCTCTCTCTCTATCTCTCTCCCTCCCTCCCTCCCTCCCTCCTCTCTCTCTTCTCTCTCCTCTCTGTCTCTGTGTATATGTTTGTCCCTCTCTGTCACTCTACCTTTCAAATATTTTTTTAAGATTTATTTTATTTGAAATGCAGAGTCAGAGAGAGAGAGAGAGAGAGATCATCCATCCTCTGGTTCACTCCCCAGATGGCTGCAACAGGCTGGGCTGGGCCAGGTTGAAGCCAGGATCTTCTTCTGGGTCTCTTATGTGGGTGGAGGATCCCAAGCACTTGGGCCATACTCTGCTGCTTTCTCAGGCACATCAGCAGGGAGCTGGGTTGGAAGTGGAGCAGCCTGGACTAGACCCAGTGCCCATATGGGATGTTGGCATTGCAGGCAGTGGCCCAACCGACTACACCATAATGCCAGCCCCTCTGATAAATCTTTAAAAAAATCACCAGTGGGAATAGAGGAGAATCCACATCCAGTGCAGGGACCTTTTCTTGGGGTCTAGCCTTGCCAGGGCACCTGAGGAAAAGTATCCTACCACCTTCTGGGACAATGCTTTCTCTTTAGTTAATGCACTGGACTGTTTAGAGCATATGGAACAATCACTTCTGGAATGAGGAGAGGATGTGGATTCTGCAGTAGAAATGAAGCTGCCCCCCCCCCCCAGCTGCTCCTACCTCTCCCTGGAGTGTTCCCCCAGATCATTCGTCCCGGTGCTGGCATCATCCGCCTCCAGTATTCCTCTGCCATCCTCTGCATTTCCATTATTTCCAATCTTGAACACAGAAAACAAGTGGACTTCAATACCAGCTTCTCTACTAGACACTCAACATCTTAATCTTAAGCCTTCAAAAACACGCTTAAAAATGCCAACCCCATTCAGCACCTGTGATGCAAGTAGACCAGCTCCTTCCTCCTTTTCATCACCTCCTGCTCAAAAGCACAGGCCCTGAGCTGTGGAAGGAAAACACATGCCTGTTTAGCTGTGGAAGACTGGGCACAAAAGAAGGCAGCAAAGAAAAAGTCTTTAAAAAGTCTTACCCTGTTTTCCCAATCCTTCTGGGCATAAAAGGCTATCTGAAAAAGTCCACACATCAGCAACTAAGTCAAGGGATTCCAAGTAGCACTGTAATTATTGGCATAAGGGGCTGAGGATTCTGCAATGATTGGCAGAATGCAGATTACCTGGTCTCTGAACATAGAACTTTGTCGCTCCCTCCATGTCTGCAGTTCTTGTATTATCCTCCTGTGATTGAGATTTACTGTCATCAGATGAGGAGCATTTTTTGATGATGATTTTACTCAATGTACTCAAGCGGTCATTATCTTCACACATGTGCACAAAACATGCACACAGATCAAACGCCTTGTATGTACCATGATAATAAAGGCACAGTGGAATGCAAACTGCTGCTTTACTGTAGTATATAAAGCCTGCAGGGTTCTGAGTTAGCACAATCTCCTTACCCTGCTTTATTCTACTTGAGTATCTTTTCTCACAAAGCTCTGTTCTTCTCTTACTGATGTGCTTCCACATTCCCCAGGGTGGCAACAACTGGGTTTACGAAATGCTACGATCTCTTCTATGGCCGTGATCTCTCCTACATCAAACTGCTTTCCTAAGGATAATCATAACTGCCACCACCCCACAAACATTCACACGAGCCCAGCCTCCCACACTATTGGCCCAGCGTTAGGGATCAGCAAATGTTCAGTAACTTGACATTTTCTCGTCACTAGTAAAATTTAATTTGCTGTGTTTTCCCTGCTGTGAGCTTTTTGTTCCCTCTGTGTATGTCCTCAGACCGTTTGTTCATATTTCTGTGTTAATCATGTCTAAACACTAAATAGAGTTAAAAACAAAATCCAACAAGGGTTTCTCCAGTAGTTGGTGTTCAATCTCAGAACTCACTTGTATTTTTGTAACTCCTCTTCAGCCAGTTTCAGGTTTTCCTCTTTCTCTAACAGCTGCCTCTTGCTCTCCATCCGCTCCTGTTGCCACCTTGCCAGCTCCCTAAGGTGGGAAAGAAATGCACCTCACCCAGAAGCCCCTGTGAAACTGCCTTTCTGACCACCCAGCAGTCTGATGGCTTTGAATGCCAAATTCCCTCCCAGCCTTCTGTAATAATGTACACACCCACAAACACATTCTGAGAACAGAATTAAAGCTGCCCATTGAGGGCCAGAGGAAAAGCAGACTCTGGGCCACTGGCAAGTCCTCTGCAATTTCACGCTCCTCCTCGTAGCTCTGTATTCCTATTTATTAGTAAATAAGCCATAATTACATACATTACATATGTTTGTGTATACATAGCACCTATGGAATGCACTGGTCAGCCATGACCTTGAGACAGTAAATGCTCATTTTCTTTCCTGGTGGCAAACCAGACCAACTCAGACCAACTCATCCCAATTCATCCCATTGTTTGTAAGACAGGGGATCCATGCTTGTCTTTCTCCTTCCATGTGAGACTGATTCTCAGTCTCAGGTGGGTACCCTGACATAGACAATCAGACCTGCAGAGAGCCTTCCAGGGTCACTGGTGACTTGTGGATATGTCTAAATGCAGGAGTGGAGTCCCTGCCAGCTACTGCTTCAAGCTTAGTAGAGGGAAAAAGCAAATCATAGTGCTACCAGCACTGACTGAATTTGAAAATATTGTGAGCTGTCACCTAGTCAGGATGTTAGCTCCTGGAAACCTGGAGCCAACAGCTGGGAAACTCTCAGCCTCAGTGTCATCTACTCTCACAAGGTGGAATTCACTGATGGTGTAGGCAGAAAATCCTGGGGTCTGGAAAGTTACACTTGCTGTGCTGCCCTTGAACTGCTTTGTCCATGGTTTTGAGTTAAAAAAAAATTCTCAATTTGATCTCTGTTTTAATAGGGATTACCTACAACATTTAAAGAGCCATAGGAAGGAAATAGGCACAAAGCTACACAGAAAGTTTCTGTATTTTTTTTTCTGGCGATCCATGCAAGGCTTCAGCAAATGCTTTCTGGAGAGGCCTAAACGCAGTAAGGTATTGAAGACACAGTGGAGCAAGGCACTGTCCCGCCCTAAGAGAGCTCACATTTCAGTGCAAACAAGATACTACTGAAGACATAACAACCCCTGCCTCAGCCTTGAGACGGACTAAGACAAAACCTGGATCATAAGGAAAAGCTCTGCTTTGACAGTCACAGCTGCCTACATTGGTGGACACACTTGTTCACACAACAGTAGTTGTATCTAAGAACATGTGAGCATCTTACCTCATTAGGGCCATCTTTCTTTGCACATGGTTTTCATAAAGACTATTCAAAGTCATCTTCAGTAGTTGGTAGTCAGCCGCCTTTTCTGCAAATGCAGAGCTCAATGTTTGACAGTTTTCTTCCAGGTTCTTTTTTTCTTCTGTAAAAGATAAAACAGTGTTTTTTGTGTATGTGCACTTGGACCTAAGAACGTGGCTGGGACAAGGACCCTAGGGGCAGTAAGCCATTCTTCACCTTCCCAGTGAAAACTGATCTTTGCTCTATTGGGCTTTTTTTCCCAATAATGTACCTTCCAGTTCACATATGCTGGACCTCGGGGCTTCCCACTTGAATTCCTTGGCTTCATCATGATACTCTGTAGACTTTAAGACAAATATAAGAAGAGATATTCAAGAAATAATGACTGCACAACTTTGTGAACGTTTAACACTACTCAGTTTTTCCCTTAGAAATAGTTAGCTTCTGTCTGGTCCCCCAGGCATTGTGGCCATTTGGAGAGTGAACCAGTAGATGAAAAATCTATCTTTCTCTTTCTCTCTGTAACTCTGCCTTTCAAAGAAATAATGAATAAAGCTTTTTTTAAAAAAACATTTATTTATTTTACTTGAAAATCACAGTTATACACACAGAGAGAAGGAGAGGCAGAGAGAAAGAGAAAGAGAGAGAGAGAGAGAGAGAGAGAGAGATCTTCCATCTGCTGGTTCACTCCCCAGATGGTCGGAACAGCCGGAGCTGTGCCGATCCGAAGCCAGGAGCCAGGAGCCAGGAGCTTCTTCTAGGTCTCCCACGCAGGTACAAGGGCCCAAGGCCTTGGGCCAACCTCCACTGCTTTCCCAGACCATAGCAGAGAGCTGGATCGGAAGCAGAGTGTCCGGTCTTGAACTGACGCCCATATGGGATGCTGGCAGTGCAGGCAGTGGCTTTACCCATTACACCACAGTGCCAGCCCCAATAAATAAAGCTTTTTAAACAAAATAGTGAAGATGGTTAATTTTGTGTTATTTATATTTTACTAGAACCAAAGCTTTTAAAATATTTGACAAATAAGTAATTACAATTCAGTTCTCTGATTTATATCATCTATAGGAGTAACTTTTTGTTATCTGCTACCTCTTCTTTTTTTTTCAACTTTTATTTAATAAATATAAATTTCCAAAGTACAACTTTTGGATTATAGCAGCTTTTCCCCCCATAACCACCCTCCCACCAGCAACCATCCCATCTCCCACTCCCTCTCCCATCCCATCCCTCATCAAGATTCATTTTCAATTATCTTTATATACTGAAGATCAACTTAGTATATACTAAGTAAAGATTTCAACAGACTGCACCCACACAGACACACAAAGTATAGAGTACTGTTTGAGTAGTAGTTTTGCCGTTAATTTGCATAGTACAACACATTAAGGACAAGAGATCCTACATGGGGAGTAGGTGGACAGTGACTCCCTTTGTTGATTTAACAATTGACACTTTTATGACGTCAGTAATCACCTGAGGCTCTTGTCATGAGCTGCCAAGGCTATGGAAGCCTGTTGAGTTCACCAACTCTGATCTTATTCAGACAAGGCCATAGTCGAAATGGAAGTTCTCTCCTCCCTTCAGAGAAAGGTACCTCCTTCTTTGATAGCCCCTTCTTTCCACTGAGATCTCACTCACAGAGATCTTTCAATTAGGTCACTTTTTTTGCCACAGTGTCTTGGCTTTCCATGCCTGAGTAATTTTCATGGGCTTTTTAGCCAGATCTGAATGCCTTAAGGGCTGGTTCTGAGGCCAGAGTGCTGTTTAGGGCATTTGCCATTCTATGAGTCTGCTGTGTATCCTTTTTCCCATGTAGGATCATTATCTCCTTTTTAATTCTATCAATTATTATTTGCAGACACTGGTCTTAATTATATAATCACTTTGACACTTAATCCTATCTATCTGATCAATTATGAACATAAACTGATCACTTTTAACTAGTAAGATGGCGTTGTTACATGCCACCTTGATGGCATGAGCTGAGCATTTTCTTTGTCTACTTTCTCATCTTCAAACTTCAGTTTTATTTTCCTGACCCTGACATCATTAGTGGTAATTTGAACCTAATATAGGAAATTCTCACTAATGACAATTCCCAAAGCAAAATTCCATGTAAAGATCATACAATTTTAATCTTTTTTTTTTTTATTTGAAAGGTAGAGTTACAGACAGTGAGAGGAAGAGACAGAGAGAAATGTTTTCCATCTGCTGGTTCACTCTCCAAATGGCCACAATGGCCACAGTGGGCCAATCTGGAGCCAGGAGCCAGGAAGGCCATCTTCTACTGCTTTCCCAGGCCTTAATAGAAAGCTGGATTAGAAGAAAAGCATCCAGGACTAGAACTGGAGCCCATGTGGGATGCCGGCACCACAGGCAGAGGAGTAACCTGTTGTGCCACAGCGCTGCCCCCAATTTTAATCTTTTAAGAAATGAAATATTTGTTCTGCATCAAAACTAAGATGTACAATGGGAATCCTGTAGCAAGTATAGGTAGTTTCTCTCTGACAATCCTGAGATGTTCATTGGCAAAAATAACATTGGTATAACATCTTTCAGTTTCTCTCAAGTTTTCTTTTTCTACTATCTGCACTGTAATTTCCATAAAAACTCTGAGTGATAAACTGAAAAGATGAAAGTCAACCAGGGGGCCAGTGCTGTGGCATAATGGCTTGAGCCTCGCTTGCATCACCAACATCCCATATGGGTGACGGTTCAGTCCCCAGCTGTTCCATTTGCTATCCAGCTCCCTGCTAATGACCTGGGAAAGCAGTGGAAAATGGCCTCAGTACTTGGGCCCCTGCATCCACGTAGGAGACCCAGAGGAAGCTCCTGGCTTCAGCCTGGCCCAGTCCTGGCCTTTACGGCCATTTGGGGAGTGAACCAGCAGAGGGAAGACCTCTCTCTCTGTCTCCCCCTCTATCTGTAACTCTGCCTCTCCGCCTTCATGAGAATTTATTTTCCCCGAGCCTAACTGGGAATGTGCCAGAGACTAAATGACCTGTATGATAGGCAATACTCAACTCTACCGCTGTCGACTGTCTCACCTAAAGGAAAGAACAGAACTACACTGAGAGGCACAGGTGAAAGTTACATTCCAAGTAATAATAGAAAACTTTCCCTATGACCACAAAATTAATGTAGAAATCAATAATAGAAAGATACTGAAAGGCAAAAGTTATTTGAAGATTAAACAATGTAGTTCTAAAGAGCACATGAATCAGGGCTCATGTCATGGTTAAGCTGTACTCAGGACACCTGCCTCCTGTTATCGGAGTGCCAGTTTGAACCCCAGCTCCTCCACTTCTGACCCAGCTCCCTGCAAATGAGCCTGGGAAGCAGCAAATGATGGCATGAGTACTTGAATTCCTGCCACTTATGTGGGAGACCTGGATGGAGTTCCCAGCACTTGGCAGTGACCTGGCTCCACCCCAGCTGTTGCAGTCATTTGTCTCTTTCAGATAAATACATAAATACATAAATACATAAATACTTAAGAGAAAGAGCACATGACTCAAAGAAGCAATTGAGAGAAATATAAAAATATCAATCTAAATGATAAATGAAAATGGACTTGTTAAGATTGATAGGATACAGTAGAAGTAGTGCTTCAAGGGGAGCTTAGAGTGCTTAACACAAATAAAGGGGGCAGTGACTAAAATTCCTGCTTATTTATGATTAAAAGTATACCTGCATGTTACTGTAGTATACTCACCGCAAGGCCAGCTCTCCAGAAGAAAATGGAAAAATGCAGAAATTACCAAGGAGACAATAATGATAGATTTCCAGGGAATTTCAAAACAATCAAGTCCAAGATGAAAATGGCTAGGTGGAACATGGACCAGCTGTAATGATTACATCAGAAACAGTGAGACGCCTCAGAGATATTTATAATATTTCACCCACAAAGAATCATCTTTTAGAAAACCCAAGCCAGCATACCAGAGGTAGGCTGCAGCTGACTGCGGGGGAATTCATTGCTTCAAGAAATATTAGAGTTTGCCAATCTCACATTTCCTGGATGGCTGCTAGTGTTTTTAGATGTTGTGAATATGGATGTCTCTAAGTGGAGGGTTCTAGTTCACCATGGGCCCTCCCTCTCCTATGTCTGTTGCTGCACAGGAATCTCTTCAATGTGCTTTTCTCTTGGATTATATAATTTTCATACTCAAAGATAAGCATCAACCAAAAAACAAAATGGAGAGATAACCTTATTCAAACAAAAATCAAGTATCAGTGCTTAAATAAAACCAAGACGGCAATAATGAAAATGAGGGCCGGCGCCGCAGCTCAATAGGCTAATCCTCCGCCTTACGGCACCGGCACACCAGGTTCTAGTCCCGGTCGGGGCACCGGATTCTGTCCTGGTTGCCCCTCTTCCAGGCCAGCTCTCTTCTGTGGACCGGGGTGGCAGAGGAGGATGGCCCAAGTGCTTGGGCCCTGCACCCGCATGGGAGGCCAGGAGAAGCACCTGGCTCCTGGCTTCAGATCAGCGTAGTGCGCCGGCCGCAGCGGCCATTGGAGGGTGAACCAATGGCAAAGGAAGACCTTTCTTTCTGTCTGTCTCTCTCTAACTGTCCACTCTGCCTATCAAAAAAAAAAATAATGAAAATGAGGCTGAAGTGTGGGTTTTTTTTCTAATATTCTTGAATTAATTCCATTAGACTCTTATAAGAAGGAGGACAAAGACTTCCACTGAGTAGGTCCTGACTGATTCTGATCAGTGCTGTCCATAGATTGTTCTGGATTTACCTGTTTTTTTTTTTTTTAAACTTAGCACATAATTAATTCTAAACATTTCCTTCAAGCTGGTGGATCAGAGATAATAATGTAAGTATTATGCTGAGTCTGAAATGAGTGAAAGAAAATTGCTGATTTAAGGGACAATGCAAGTGATTTTAGAAACATTGTGCACACAAAATAAGGCAGACACAAAAGAGTAAATATGGCATGCATGCATCTGTTTATATGAAATTCTAGAACAAGCAAAATTAATGATGAGGATAGGGACCGACTGGGAAGAAAGTGAGAATACTTGCTGGGGTGACAGTCATTTTGTAGATTTTGATAGGGTTTGGGCTATACTTGTATATTTTTCAAAGTCAGTGACTTACACTTTATATGTTTTCCTCTATGTATCTTTTTTTTAAAGAAAAATCTGTCAAGAAATATTGAACTTTAATTCATGACAATCATGCTGTACTATTTAGAAGGAAATACAGTGATGTCTGCAATTCATTATAAAATGTGCCAAAAATAAGATGGACAGGTGGACAGATATGTGTAAACTCATGTTTGGTAAAATATTAATCAATCAATGTTATCTGTTTCAGTGTTTTCCTGATAAAATGATCATGGTAATTAGCAAAACCAAAATGTCTCATGTCAGTGATTTTTCTTTTGAACAAAAGTGCCAAAAACTATTACAATTCTATATGTTTATAGAATCATAGGTACAATCCCAGTTGGAGATTTTTCCCAGTCAATTCATTGTGGAGCTGCAAAATGCAGGGATATACTGGGAAATCTCACAGAGGAACTGCTTTTGTTTTAAGAGCAAGGATCAATGGGAAAAACAAGTCCCACATCCTCCCCAAAGTTGTCAATCCAAACAAAGTATCTAATAGCAATGGAAAGAAACAAACTACTAATATATAAAACAATATGGATCAATCTCTGCTCTTGCTGATTTAGCTAATCTAGAATAACAATAACAATAAGCCCATCATGTCTGCTTTCCTTCTATAAAATGGAATGGACTGAGATCAACAGCACAGGGAAGACAGGGGGATGGAGGGAGATCAGGTGGACGAGCGAGGAGCAGAAGAAAATGTTTGTGATGAATGAGTTTACCATCCTGAATGAGGAGACAGTTTCATTACTTATGCAGATGTTAAAAGTGGGAAAAAAATCTGTTTCTCTAAAGAGATATGGCTTTAAATAACTTTACGGAACATAATCTGTAGAACAAAATATGATGCATAGCTTACAATCTTAGTTTTCTGACAAAAACACAGAAAGTCTTTTTAATGGTTGATTGAATTTTACTTATGAATTTATAAGCCAAGTTATAATTGATTGATAAATGAATAAGCTTACTTTGGATGGAAAGTCAGTATCTTCTTTTGAATATTCTTGAAATAACTGGTTAAATGGTTTTGGAAAAAATCCAACAACACAGCCAATCTGTATGGAAGAATGAGAAAAATTTACAAAGTGTGCTTAAGGTATCAATGAGAGTAACATGGAAGAGAGATAGGCAGCAGCTGTGCCCTAGTACCTGAGTTATTATTCCAACAAAATTTACAAACAGATTGTTGCTTAGCCCAGGTTTCTAAAAACATTGACCTTTTTTCATCATTCACTGTTTTTTTCAAACTAATTTTATAGTAGTCAAGTACAAAATGATTGAGGAAAATACACCAGCTGCTATAATAATTACCACAAAAATAATTAAATTATTTGAGTACTTTTTACAAGACACTTACAATCAGTTTTGCTGTGATATAACTCATGGCTCCCTAAAAGCCACTGTGCTATGCAAAATAAGCAACATCACAAGTCCTATGGGGAAAATAGATTTAGCAACAAAGCTAGAATTGGCAGCTGGAGATGGGGAATCAGACTCAGCCACTCCAGTGTGGGATGGGGACTTCTTAACTGGTGTCTCTCTCTCTCTCTCTCTCTCTCTCTCTCTCTCTCTTTTAATATTTTATTTATTTATTTGAGAGTTAAGAGTTATAGACAGAGAGAGGTAGAGACAGAGAGAGAGAGTCTTCCATCACTGGTTCACTCCCCAAATGGCTGCAATAGCCCCGAGCTGTGCAGATCCAAAGTCACGAACCAGGAGCCTCTTCCCGGTCTCCCACGTGAGTGCAGAGCCCCAAGGACTTGGGCCATCTTCGACTGCTTTCCCAGGCCTTAGCAGAGAGCTGGATTGGAAGAGGAGCAACCAGTACTAGAACTGGTGTCCATATGGGATGCCTGCACCACAGGCGGAGGATTAGCCTATTGGGCCACACCTCCACAGTGCTGCCCCCTTAACTGGTGTCTTAACCACTAGGTTAAACACCTACCCTGAGCATAGTTGTTGTTGTTTTTTTTTTTTTAAACACTTCTTCAATTGTTAAGAAATGCATAAATGCCAAAACAAGTATAGCATTTTAACTTGGAAAAGACTTGATGCTTGCTTGTGGAAATGGATGTCAGAGAAGTTGCAGCTTCTGAATGATTCCGAAACGGTAGAAGAAGGGTTACTGAAATTTTACAAAACAAAAAACAAACAAACAAACAAAAAAACAACTTAACACCTGCTGTGATCTGAGGTGGTTAGTAGATATCTGAGGAGTATACGTGTGTGTGTGTGTGTTGTGTGTTCCCTATGATTCCTATCAACTGGGTGCAGTTTTTCTGTCTTCATCTAGAGTTTTCAACAAAGGTGGCACAGAGAGGTCTGACTGTGCTCAAATTGTTTTCTAACGTATCAAGTTCACCACAACAAATTTGCCATTTCAAAACAAAGATTCTTTTTTTTTTTAACTTTTATTTAATGAATATAAATTTCCAAAGTACAGCTTATGGGTTACGATGGCTTCCCCCCTCCCGTAACTTCCCTCCCGCCCGCAACCCTCCCCTCTCCTGCTCCCTCTCCCCTTCCATTCATGTAAGGATTCATTTTCAATTCTCTTTGTACACAGAAGATCAGCTTAGTATATATTAGGTAAAGTTTTCAACATTTTGCCCATATAGCAATACAAAGTGAAAAAAACTACCATTGGATTACTAATTATAGCATCAAATAACAATGTACAGCACATTAAAGACAGAGAACCCACATGATTTTTTTTTCAAATTAATTAACTTTCTATGCCGTTTCCCCTTCAATACCAGGTTGTTATTTTTTTTTTTCATTTCCAATTCTCTTTATATACAGAAGATCACTTCAGTATATCATTAGTATAGAGCTCATCAGTTTGTGCCCACACAGAAACGCAAAGTATAAGGATAAAGTATTACATTCTATATCTAGAGTCAGGACCTAAGCTGATCAGGTCATTGTTTCTTATAGTGTCCATTTCATTTCAGCAGGTTTCCCCATTGGTGCTCAGTTAGTTGTCGCCGATCAGGGAAAACAAATGATATTTGTCTCTTTGGGACTGGCTTAGTTCACTCAGCATGATGTTTTCCAGATCCCTCCATCTTGTTTCAAATGACTGGGTTTCATTGTTCCTTACTGCTGTATAGTATTCTATGGAGTACATGTCCCATAATTTCTTTATCCAGTCTACTGTTGATGGGCATTTGGGTTGGTTCCAGGTCTTAGCTATTGTGAATTGAGCTGCAATAAACATTAACGTGCAGATGGCTTTTTTATTAGCCAAATTAATTTCCTTTGGGTAAATTCCAAGGAGTGGGATGGCTGGGTTGTATGGTAGGGTTATGTTCAGGTTTCTGAGGAATCTCCAGACTGACTTCCATAATGGCTTAACCAGTTTGCATTCCCACCAACAGTGGGTTAGTGTCCCTTTTTCCCCACATCCTCTCCAGCATCTATTGTTGGTAGATTTCTGGATGTGAGCCATTCTCACCGGGGTGAGGTGAAACCTCATTGTGGTTTTGATTTGCATTTCTCTGATTGCTAGTGATCTTGAACATTTTTTCATGTGTCTGTTGGCCATTTGGATTTCTTCTTTTGAAAAGTGTCTATTGAGGTCCTTGGCCCATCTCTTCAGTGGGTTGTTTCTTCTGTTGTTGTGGATTTTCTTGATTTCTTTGTAGATTCTGGTTATCAACCCTTTATCTGTAGCATAATGTGCAAAAATTTTCTCCCATTCTGTCGGTTGCCTCTTCACTTTCCTGACTGTTTCTTTCGAAGTACAGAAACTTCTCAATTTGATGCAATCCCAAATGTTAATTTTGGTTTTGACTGCCTGTGCTCCTGGGGTCTTTTCCAAAAAGTCTTTGCCTGTACCTACATCTTGCAGGGTTTCTCCAATGCTCTCTAATAATTTGATGGTTTCGGGCCGTAGATTTAAGTCTTTAATCCACGTTGAGTGAATTTTTGTGTAAGGTGAAAGGTATGGGTCTTGCTTCAAGCTTCTGCATATGGAAATCCAGTTTTCCCAGCACCATTTATTGAATAGACTGTCCTTATTCCAGGGATTAGTTTTGGGTCTTTGATCAAATATAAGTTGGCTGTAGATGTTTGGATTGGTTTCTGGTGTTTCTATTCTGTTCCATTGGTCTATCCATCTGTTTCTGTACCAGTACCATGCTGTTTTGATAACAACTGCCCTGTAGTATGCCCTGAAATCTGGGATTGTGATGCCTCCGGCTTTGTTTTTGTTGTACAAGATAGCTTTGGCTATTCGAGGTCTTCTGTGTCTCCATATGAATTTCAGTATCATTTTTTCCAGATCTGAGAAGAATGTCTTCGGTATCTTGATTGGTATTGCATTGAATGTATAAATTGCTTTTGGGAGAATAGACATTTTGATGATGTTGATTCTTCCAATCCATGAGCATGGAAGATTTCTCCATTTTTTGGTATCCTCTTCTATTTCTTTCTTTAAGGTTTTGTAGTTTTCATCATAGAGTTCTTTAACGTCCTTGGTTAAGTTTATTCCAAGGTATTTGATTGTTTTTGTGGCTATTGTGAATGGGATTGATTTTAGAAGTTCTTCCTCGGCCGTGGCATTGCCTGTGTATACAAAGGCTGTTGATTTTTGTGGATTGATTTTATATCCTGCTACTTTGCCAAACTCTTCGATGAGTTCCAATAGTCTCTTAGTAGAGTTCTTTGGGTCCCCTAAATAAAGAATCATATCATCTGCAAAGAGGGATAGTTTGACTTCTTCCTTCCCGATTTGTATCCCTTTAATTTCTTTTTCTTGCCTAATAGCTCTAGCTAAAACTTCCAGAACTATATTGAATAGCAGTGGTGAGAGTGGGCATCCCTGTCTGGTACCAGATCTCAGCGGAAATGCTTCCAACTTTTCCCCATTCAATAGGATGTTGGCCGTGGGTTTTTCATATATTGCTTTGATTGTATTGAGGAATGTTCCTTCCATACCCAGTTTGCTTAGAGTTTTCATCATGAAAGGGTGTTGTATTTTATCAAATGCTTTCTCTGCGTCTATTGAGAGAATCATATGGTTTTTCTTCTTCAGCCTGTTAATGTGGTGTATTACGTTGATTGTTTTGCGGACGTTGAACCATCCTTGCATACCAGGGATAAATCCCACTTGGTCTGGGTGGATGATCTTTCTGATGTGTTGTTGCATTCTATTGGCCAGAATTTTATTGAGGATTTTTGCATCTATGTTCATCAGGGATATTGGTCTGTAATTCTCTTTCAATGCTGCATCTTTTTCCGGCTTAGGAATTAAGGTGATTGTGGCTTCATAGAAAGAATTTGGGAGAATTCCTTCTTTTTCGATTGCTCTGAATAGTTTGAGAAGCATTGGAGTTAGTTCTTCTCTAAATGTCTGGTAGAACTCAGCGGTGAATCCATCTGGTCCTGGGCTTTTCTTTGTTGGGAGGGCCTTTATTGCTGTTTCAATTTCTGTGTCAGTTCAAAACAAAGATTCTAGTAGAACTGATTGTCCTAGTTCAAATGCTTTATTATAGTGATTTATTTAATCTTCCTAATAACCCTTTTAATTTGGTATTACTGTCCTCATTTTATTGATGAAAGAATTGAGGCAAAGAGAGATTAAATAACTCAACATAAAAACTTATTGGGGCCAGTGCTAATTCCCATAACTCCTGTGACATCAGAGTTCCTTATGTTGGTAAAACTATTGACGTTACAGTGCTGTGGCGCAGCGGGTTAACTCTCTGGCCTGAAGCGCCAGCATCCCATATGGGTGCCAGTTCAAGTCCCAGCTACTCCATTTCCAATCCAGCTCTCTGCTATGGCCTGGGAAAGCAGAAGAAGATGACCCAAGTCCTTGGACCCCTGCATCCGCATGGGAGACCTGGAAGAAGCTCCTGGCTCCTGGCTTCAGATCAGTGCAGCTCCAGCCATTGCGGCCAGTTGGGGAGTGAACCAGCAGATAGAAGACCTCTCTCTGCCTCTCCTTCTCTCTGTAACTCTGACTTTCAAATGAATAAATAAATCTTAAAAAAAAAAACAAACCACTATTGAGATACAATTCCTTACCATATAGTTCCCACCACTAGTGCATGTAATTCCACAGGAAAGGTCACTAATCTTTCCCTTTTATACTATGAGATTATTTTCAGAATCCCATGCTGTTAGTCTTTTCTGTGTCAGGACCCAGCAGAAGCTGATGTCACAGATGTGGCCAGAGCCTGATCAGCCTGGTTATGACAGCTGTGCTGAAGTTCTTGGTCTCCAAGGAGGGCCAAGTTGCTATCCAAGAGACCCTGAAAAGGCTGTTACGTAAAACTCTGTGTGTCACAGCCCAATAGAAGGGAAGAAACCATGGCACATCTAATGTTTGCTCACATTCCAGATGGAGGGACTGCGAAACCCCAGCAGGAATATCCAGAAGATCCACCTGCACACCTCCATGTCCTGGTTCTCTCAGGGTGCCCCAAGTCACCAGATAGGAAGAGGGGAGAGGGGGATGGGGGAGGTTGGGATGGAGATGGGGAATGGGAAGCGATGTGGCAGGAAGGGGGACGTTGGGCACCTGGGCAAAGCAGGAGAAGGGAGTCAGGAAAGTATTAGGGTCAAAGCACGTGTAGAGGCTGGGAACAGGGTTCAAAGATACATCAGTGGGAGGCTGCACACCAGCAGGACAGACAGCAGGTGTGAGACACTCGGAAGTAAGTAGAGGGGCACAGAGGAGGGCCCCGTTTTCCTCCAAGTGTTTTGTTTGGTGGTTGCCTTACCAACCCTGACCTGTTTCTGCCCTCTCTTGACCAATCCGCTGCCTTCATTCTTGCTGCCTCACAGTGGAATCCCCCACGTGACCCCATTCTTAGAACACCCCTCCTCCAGCTGAGCCCACACCAGGAATAAAATAAAGATCAGGACCTCTTTGCAAACTACTCACCACTTCTGATGCTGGTTCTTCCCAGCCCAGCTCCCCTGTGCTCCCCTGCTCCGCTGGTCAGATCCTTCCTATCCAAACTCCTAGGGTTTCCCATAGGTGTTCTTGGCTGCCAAGCATATTGTATCAGACAGACTGACCACAAGAAGGATGTGATACACATACGGACTGAGAGGGTTCACATCCCTCTCTCAGAAATGGATATAAAAGTAGACAAAACATCAGTAAACTGTAGAAGGTTCTAATCACGAATCTTCTTTCTCTATCATGTATCTAACATCTCTTTGTATCTAACAACTATAGAAGACAGTAATTTTAAGCAAACAATACATTTGTAAGAAGTTGCCCTTTTGATTTTGTCAGTAATGCTGAATAATGCAGAGGAATGAAATCATATAGCTTTGTTCAGACTCTATAATTGTGCTAGAGGTCTCTGAGAAATGGCGGACTAGAAATTCCTATGTGACTAGAAATAGGGAAGTGTCTTTGTGAAAAAAATGAATGTGAGAAACATTCAAACAAAAAATAGACAATATTTGAGCTCAATGTTATGATCATAGTAATCTGGGAATAAAATGACTCCCTCTGGCCTGGGAATTGTACCTTATGAGATAAGATTATGTGATCTGAAATCATTCCTAATTAAGTTAGATATTTTAACATTTGAAATAAGGGTGCAAAAACATTTATCCATGTCATTCTACAGTCTGTTAGCTTGAGCTTTAACTTTTAAAAAAAGGTTTCTTATTTTCATCTACTTGAAAGATGGGGCATGGGGGAGGGAGAGAGAGAGAGCAAGAGAGAGAGTCGCCCACCTGATGGTTCCCTCTCCAAATGTCCACAACAGCCAGGACTGGGTCATGACAAAACCAGGAGCCCAGCACTTAAACTATCATCTGCTATCTCCCAGGATGTATAAACAGGAAGATGGATCAGAAGTGGATTTGAGATGCAGTTGTCCCCAGTGGCAGTGTAAACCACTGTGCCACAATGCCCAGCTCAGGCTTTAAATTTTGAAACCAAATTGGGGTGAAAGGCAAGTTGACTCTTTTTTTTTTTTTTTTGACAGGCAGAGTGGACAGTGAGAGAGAGACAGAGAGAAAGGTCTTCCTTTTGCCGTTGGTTCACCTTCCAATGGCCACCGCGGTAGGTGCGCTGCGGCTGGCGCACCGCGCTGATCTGAAGCCAGGAGCCAGGTGCTTATCCTGATCTCCCATGGGGTGCAGGGCCCAAGCACTTGGGCCATCCTCCACTGCACTCCCTGGCCACAGCAGAGAGCTGGCCTGGAAGAGGGGCAACCGGGACAGGATCGGTGCCCCAACCAGGACTAGAACCCGGTGTGCCGGCGCCGCAAGGTGGAGGATTAGCCTAGTGAGCCACAGCGCCGGCCGGCAAGTTGACTCTTATAAATGACCTCCCAGTGATCTCCAAAGGGATGTGTGCATTTTAGAAGAGAAAGTTCAGTCTCTTTTCTTGGGTATTGGGTAACACTAGCCAGAGCAATGAACATACCAGGAGTGATGGGTGAGGATTACCTACCAGGTGGACAGGGGGCCAGGGAATTAGGTGATCAGGGTAAAACTCTGGTGGAGACCATTCCTGGGCCCTGCCCTAAACTGACCTTCCCCAAGGCCTTTTTCTGTCTGACTGCAGTGTCCCCAACTCATCAGGCTATGGCTGATTGAAATCATTGCTTTCATTCTGATCATGATTTTTTCTTATGTGATTATATTACAAACAGAAAACCTCTGTCACTGATATAAGTAGAAAGTAAAGGGTTTGGCAAAGATATAAAGAAACCATATATTTCTTTTTATGCTTATTTATTCATTTTTATTTATTTGAAAGGTAGAGCAATAGAGCTCTTCCATATGCCAATTCACTCCCCAAATGCTCCCCAAATGTCCTTACAGCTAGGGCTGGGCCAGGCTGGAGCTGAGAGCCAGAACTCCATGTGGCTGACCACATGGGTGGCAGGGACCCCATACATCATCTGCTGCATCCAAAGCACATTAACAGGAAGGAGAAGCAGAGATGGGACTTAAACCAGGCACTGCAATGTAGGATGTGGGCTTCCCAAGCAGGGGCTCAACCTGCTGCACCACAATGCCTACTGCAATTTGTTTCCTTTTTTTTTTAAGATTTATTTATTTATTTGAAAGTTAGAGTTACACAGACAGAGGAGAGGCAGAAGGAGGGAGGGAGGGAGGGAGCGAGGTCTTCCATCCTCTGGTTTACTCTCCAATTGGCTGCAATGGCTGGAACTGTGCTGATCTGAAGCCAGGAGCTTCTTCCAGGTCTCCCACACAGGTGCAGGGGCCAAAGACTTGGGCCATCTTGTACTGCTTTGCCAGGCCATAGCAAAGAGCTGGATCAGAAGTGGAGCAGCCAGGACTCAAACCGGCGCCCATATGGGATGCTGGCATGGCAGGCTGTGGCTTTACCTGCTATGCCATAGCACTGGCCCCCATTTTCTGTTTCTTAACCTGCCTACATGCAAGTTCAATCTAGTACCTATGTTTATAATCAGCTAAATCCCAAATAAAAATTTCAGCAAAGAATAGGATGTTATTATTATTTTAAAAATATCCAAATTGGCTAAAAAAAAAACTTGATATTTCCTTAAACTAACAATGGGATGGGTATATAAGGGTGATTGGGTCAATTTATAACTTTTATTAAAAATATCTGAAACACTGGGGCCAAGCATTGTGGTACAGCATGATGAGCCTGTAACTGCGATGCCAGCATTCTCTGTGAGTGACAGTTCAAGTCCCAGCTGCTCCACTTCTAATTCAGCTCTCTGTTAACACACCTAGGAAAGCAGTAGAAGGTGACCCATGTATTTGGGCCCCTGCCACCCATGTGGAAGACCTGGATGGAGTCCCAGGCTCCTGATTTCAGCATGTCACAACCCCTGCTGCCCATTGCAGCCATTTGGGGAGGGTACCAATGGGTAGAAGATCTCTCTCTCTTTCCCTCTCTGTGTAACTCTGCCTTTTAAATGAAAGGTTTTTTTGGCTGGCGCTGCGGCTCACTAGGCTAATCCTCCGCCTGCTGCGCTGGCACCCAGGTTCTAGTCCCAGTTGGGGTGCCAGATTCTGTCCTGGTTGCCCCTCTTCCAGGCCAGCTCTCTGCTATGGCCCTGGAAGGCAGTGGAGGATGGCCCAGGTCCTTGGGCCCTGCACCCGCATGGGAGACCAGGAGGAAGCACCTGGCTCCTGGATTCGGATCAGAGCAGCGTGCTGGCTGTAGCGGCCACTTGGGGGGTGAACCAAGGAAAAAGGAAGACCTTTCTCTCTGTCTGTCTGTCTGTCTGTCTCTCTCTCTCTCTCTCTAACTCTGCCTGTCAAAAAAATAATAAAATAAATAAATAAAAAGTTTTTTTTAACTCTGAAACATGTAAATAAATCAAAATATTAATAGCAAATGATTCTAAGACTCCAAGATGGTGCTTATTATATGAGACTATTTCATAAAATATGTGGTAGGTGGAATTGAAAGATTATTTTGTTGCAAAAAATTTTTAAAATCCACGCATATGTAGAATTTTCACTAAATTCATGGAAATGTATTATGAAAAAACTTCATAGATGAAAATTTTTTTGCAATGAAATAAATTTTTCTCTTTCTAAAATTTTTTATTTCTGTTACAGTCTTTTTTTTTTTTTTGACAGGCAGAATTAGACAGTAAGAGAGAGAGAGACAGAGAGAAAGGTCTTCCTTTTTCTGTTGGTTCACCCCCCAAGTGGCTGCTACAGTCAGCATGTTGCAGCCAGCACGCTGCACTGATCTGAAGCTAGGAGCCAGATGCTTTCTCCTGGTCTCCCATGCAGTTGCAGGGCCCAAGGACCTGGACCATCCTCCACTGCACAGTCTTTTTTTTTTTTTTTTAGGAGAGAAAGGTCTTCCATCTGCTGGTTCACTCCCCAAGTGGCCGCAAGGGCCCGAGCTGTACTGATCAAGCCAGAAACCAGGAGCTTCTTCCAGGTCTCCACTGCAGATGCAGGAGCCCAAGTGTCCAGGCCATCTTCTACTCTTTCCCAGGCCATAGCAGACAGCTAGATTGGAATAGAGCAGCTGGAACTCAAACTGGCGCCCTTATGTGATGCCAGCACTGCAGGTAGCTGCTTTACCTGCTACACCACAGCGCTGGCCCCTGTTATGTTTCAAAACACATATTATGTTGTATCATGTCCAATCAATGTATATATGTCTATTCCCTCAAACATTTAATATTTCTTTATTGTGACAAATCCAGAATCCTATCTTCTAGTTCGTTTCTTACCAGAGAAATCTACAGTACATTAACATTATCTGTAGTCATCTTACTATGCAGTAGAACTCAAGAATTTCTTACTCCTGTCTAGCGTATAACTCAGTACCTATTAGTCAACCTTTCCACATCTCTCCTTCCCTGCTTCCGTCCCCACATCTGGTAACCACCATGTAGTCTTAGTATATGTGCTGCTGAAGCGAGCACCACCATGTAGTCTTAACTTCTATGAGATCACCATATTTTTAGCCTCCACACAAGTGAGATCATGTGATACTTGACTTTCTGTGTTTGGCTTATTTCACTTAACATAATGACCCCAGTTGCACCCATGTTGCCACAAGTGACAAAATTTTGTCCCTTTTATTGCTTAGTAGTATTCCATTGTATATATGCACCACACTTGCTTTATTCATTAATCAGTTGATGGACATTTAGATTGTTTCCATTTATTTTGTGAATTATGCAGCAATAAATACAGGATTGCAAATTTCTCTGGCAGACTGATTTCATTTTCTTTGTATATATACCCATTAGTGGGATTCCTAGAGCACATGGTAAATTTACTTTCAGTTTTAAGAGGAACCACCATATTGTTTTTCACAGTGGCTGTACAAGTGCAAAGTTCCCTTTTCTCCACGTCCTCACCAATACTTGTCATCTTTTATCTTTTTGATAGTAGCCAGTCTAACAGGAGTGAAGTGCTATCACAATGTAGTTTTGTTGTTGTTGTTGTTGTTGTTTTGACAGGCAGAGTGGACAATGAGAGAGAGAGACAGAGAAAAAGGTCTTCCTTTTCCGTTGGTTCACCCTGCAATGTTCTGCTGCGGATGGCGCACCGTGCTGATCCGAAGCCAGGAGCCAGGTGTTTATCTTGGTCTCCCATGCAGGTGCAGGGTCGAAGGACTTGGGCCATCCTCCACTGCACTCCCGGGCCACAGCAGAGAGAGCTGGCCTGGAAGAGGGGCAACCAGGACAGAATCCGGCACCCTGACCGGGACTAGAACCCGGTGTGCTGGCGCCGCAGGCAGAGGATTAGCCTATTGAGCCACAGCACCAGCCTACAATGTAGTTTTTTTTGTTTGTTTTTTGTTTTTTGTTTTTTTGACAGGCAGAGTGGATAGTGAGAGAGAGAGACAGAGAGAAAGGTCTTCCTTTTTTGCCATTGGTTCACCCTCCAATGGCCGCTGCGGCCGGCGCATCTTGCTGATCTGAAGCCAGGAGCCAGGTGCTTCTCCTGGTCTCCCATGGGGTGCAGGGCCCAAGCACTTGGGCCATCCTCCACTGCCCTCCCGGGCCACAGCAGAGAGCTGGCCTGGAAGAGGGGCAACCGGGATAGAATCCGGCACCCCAACCGGGACTAGAACCCCGTGTGCCGGCGCCGCAAGGCGGAGGATCAGCCTGTTGAGCCACGGCACCGGCCACAATGTAGTTTTGATTTATGTTTTCCTGATTAGTGATGTACAGACCTGTTGATCTTTTTTTATTTTTTATTTATATAAGGTGAACAAATTTCACGTATTTCATATATACATATTTAAGAGTATAATGATACTTCACCCCTAACCTCTCTCCCACCCATACCTCCACCCTCCCTCTTCCTTCCTATTTTTAATTTTTACAATGACATGCTTTTATTCTTTATTTTATAATCATAAGCTTACCCCTCGACTAAATACAGAATTCAGCAAGTAGTAAGTAGAAAACCACTGTTCCTCAAGAATATAGACAAGAGCGGTAAACAATAATCAACTTTCAAAAGGTCAATTTCATTCTTATATATTACATTGTTTTGTACTAAGCTCTGTTGATCATTTGTATGCCTTCCTTTGAGAAATTTCTATTTAGATCTATTGCCTATTTTTAAAAACTGGATTTTTTTTGTTTTAAGTCATTTGATTTCTTTATATAATCAAGTTATAAACCCCTTAAGACATGTATAAGTTGGAAATATTTTCTCCCATCCTGTCAGTTGTGTCACCTCTCTGTTGCTTGTTCCCTTTGCTGCGCATTAGCTCTTTAGTTTTATGATATCACATTTTTCACTTTTGTTTCCCGAGCTCTTGGGATCTGAACCAAAAAATAATCCTGCCATCCCATTGTCTCTATGTTTTCTTCCAGAGTTTTAAAGTTTCAAGATTTGCATTTAGGTCTTTAATTTTTGAGTCAATTTCTATATTTGGTAAGATATTCTAGGCTTAGTTTGATTCATCTGCATGTGGATCTCCAATTATCCAAGCACCATTTCTTGAAAAGACTGTGTTTTACCCAATGCTTGTTCTTAGTAATTTGCCAAAAAGAAGTTGCCAATACCACATTGTTTTAACTACTATAGCTTTTTAATACATTTTTTCTTTTTTCTGTTGGTTTAATGTATTTTAAAATCCAGTAGTATAATTCCTCCTGCTTTGTTCTTTTTGCTAAGCATTGCTTTGGTTATTTGGAGTCTTCAGTGGTTCCAAACAATTTTTTTTAATGTTTATTTATTTTCATTTACTTGAAAGGAAGAGCCTATACATATTTTAGTAGTGTTTTTTTCTGTTTCTGTGAAAAATGTTATTGGTATTTTGAGAGTGGTTACATTGAATCTGTAAATCAGTTTGGCTAGTATGGCCATTTTAACAATATTAGTTCTTCCAATCCATGAACTTGAGTTGTTTTTCCATTTCTTTATATCTTCCTCAATTTCTTTCATCAATGATTTACAGTTTTCACTGTAGAGATCTTTCACCTCTTTAAGTTTACTCTCATGTGTTGTTTTACTTTATTTTTGGCAGCTATTGGAAATGAGATTTCTTTCTCAAATAAGCCACTATTGGTAGAAAACAGTGTTCCTAATTTTTTTGCATGTTGACTTGTATCCTGCTACTTTACTGAATTTGTTTATTTGTTTAACAACTTTTGTGTGAAGTCTTTGGGGTTTTCTATCTGTAAGTTCATGTCACCTATAAACACTGACAATTTGACTTCCCCCTTTTCAGTTTGGATGCTATTTATTTCTTTTCCTTGCCCAACTGCTCTGGCTGGGAATTTCAGTACTATAATGAGTATAAGTGATAAAAGTGAGCACCCTTACCTTATTCCAGATCTTAGAGGGAAAAGCTTTCAGATTTTCCTATCTAGTATGATGTCAACTATTGGCTTGTTATATATGGCCTATGTTACATTGAGGTTCTTTTATTTCTTTATTTAAAAGGCAGAGCAAGTGACAGAGAGAGAGTGAGAGAGAGAGAGAGAATCTTCTATTGTGTGTGTTCACTCCCCAAATGTTTGCAATGTCCAGGGCAGGCTAAGGCCAGGAGCTTGGAATGCCATCTAGGTCTCCCATGTGAGCTGTAGGGTACCAAGTACTTGGGCCATCATCCACTACTTTCCCAGGTGCATCGGTAGGAAGCTGGATGGGAAGGAGAGCAGCCAGGCCTCAATGTGGCAGCACTTCAACATGGGATGTCAACATCACAGCTGCATCACATTTCTGGCCCAAGGAACTTTCTTTCGATACCTAATTTGTTCAGATTTTTACATTAAGGGACATTGAATTTTATCAAATGCTTTTTCTGCATCTATTTTTTTAAAGATATATTTTTATTTATTTGAAAGTCAGAGTTACAGAGAGGAGAAACAGAGAGAGAGAGAGAGAGAGGTCATTCTTCCATCTGCTAGTTCACGCCCCAGATGGCCTTAAAGGCTGGAGCTGCACTGATCCGAAGCCAGGAGCCAGGAGCTTCTTCCATGTCTCCTACATGGGTGCAGGGGCCCTAGGACTTGGGCCATCTTCGACTTCATTCCCAGACCATAGCAGAGAGCTGGATGAGAAATGGAGCAGCCAGGACTCAAACTGGCACCCATATGGGATGCTGGCACTGTAGGCAGCAGCTTTATCCGCTATGCCACAGTGCCAGAACCCCAACTCATATTTCTATTTTTGATGTTCCAATTTACCTCTTTCTATATTTTGTGTCTCTTAGAATTTTAATGTAGTTATTATTTTTCAGTTGTTTTTGTTTTTTTGTTTTTTTGTTTTTTTTTTTTTTTTTTTTTTTTTTTTTTTTTTTTTTGACAGGCAGAGTGGATAGTGAGAGAGAGAGACAGAGAGAAAGGTCTTCCTTTTTTGCCGTTGGTTCACCCTCCAATGGCCGCTGCGGCCGGCGCATCTTGCTGATCCGAAGCCAGGAGCCAGGTGCTTCTTCTGGTCTCCCATAAGGGTGCAGGGCCCAAGCACTTGGGCCATCCTCCACTGCCTTCCCGGGCCATAGCAGAGAGCTGGCCTGGAAGAGGGACAACCGGGATAGAATCCGGCGCCAAGACCAGGACTAGAACCCCGTGTGCCGGCGCCGCAAGGCGGAGGATTAGCCTGTTAAGTCATCATTCTAAAAATATGAATGGCTTATGCACCATGTTTACAAAGATACAACATTCAGAATTTGTGTAGTTACTCTCACCAGTGTTTTCTACCTTCTGATATTTTCCTCTTCATTAGCGTATCTTTCTTCCAGTTTGTTCATATTTCATTTTCCTCATTTTGTTTTCCATGCTTTCTTTTAATTCATTTGCCATTCTTATTACGGTAATTTGGTTTCTTTGTCTAGTATTTCATCAATCTCTATTTCTTTAGATTCTGTATTCTAGGTAGGGGTTTTGTGGGGAGCCGGCCCCCACAACCTCTGTCTTCTGCCTGCCTGTAGACTGATGTGAAGTAATACAACCAAATGTTCCCACCGTTCCAATGTGCGCAAACAGAGAGGCTATCAAAAGGACAGTACATACCCTCGAGGACACTCTAAAACAGGGGGCTGCTGTATGTGATATGCCGTGGAAGCCTCGGTCTCTCTCTTCCTAACTGCCTCATTGACCGCTTGCTCCTACACTGTTCTTAGGGTGGACCGGTAGTCAACGACGGGTAAGCACTCGCAGGCTTCTCTAGCAACCTAAGACAGAGGACAGGACATGCTTCCTATATCCTTGATGACGGGTAAGCAGAGTAAGCGCTGCGGGGCACCTAAGACAGGCACGAGTCCACGCCATTCAGCGTTTAACGCGAGGGACTTGTGGGGGATGGATCCTCCCCCGCGGCCCTCTGGACAGTGTAGACGCCGGTTACCATAAACACCAGGCCATTCTTGTACAAACAAGAAGGGGGAGATGTCGGGGCCAGTGGCCCTGGCCCGACATGAGATGCAGCAGGCTGAGGCTGTCCCTTATCTAATCCTGTTTCCAAGACTTTTCGTCCCATATTCCTGCAGGCAGGATGTGACTTCTGATGAAGGTTTATGATGTTCTTTGCACTATCTGCAGAGCTTGTACCCTGATCATTGCTACTTTGTAAACTTGCTCTATTCCTGTGCTATGCATGATTGCACACAATGAATGTTATCTGTATGGGGTCTGGGGTATATATCCTTGTCTTTCTGTGTGCTCGGGGCTGGAGACTGAAGGGTTTCTTTAGGGAGACTGCCTCCAGTCCCTCATTGCCGGGCCCCCTACTTTGGCTTGGAACGCGATGAGGCAATAAACGTGGTGATGAATTGACTGAGTGCTGCGTGTCTCCGTGTGGTTTGTCGGGTGGCCTCCGACAGGGTTTAATTTGTTGCTTCAAGTGTTGTGGTTTTTTCCTTTGTATTCTTTTAATTTTGGGGGATATTTTGGCATTTGAGGAATTAGCCAACCCTCCCAGACGTTTCAGTCTGATTTCAGACAAAAGGACTGTCTCCAGCTGGGCCAGCTGAAGAGTCTGGCCTCTCAGACTCTGAGGCTGCTTCCTTTCTGGACGATGTAATGTAATGGAAGGGGTTTGCAGGTTTCTACCCAGGGATTCTCCTGGTGTGTATGATACTGTGCCCTGTCTGGTTTTGTAGTAATCTGCAAAACTGGAGCTCTACCTACTGTATGTCTTTGGTATTGCAATATTGACCAGGTGTACTAAAATATAATAAATTACATTTAAAGGAGAGAGATGGAGAGAAAAAGCTCCCATCTGTTAGTTCACTCCCCAAATGCCTACAACAGTCCAGACTATGCCAGAGCTGAACCTCAGAGACAGGAATTTATTCCAGGTCTCCCACATGGGTGGCAAGAACCCAGCTACTTGAGCCATCACAACTGCCTTCCTGGGTGTGCATTAGTAGGAAACTGGAGTTAGATGCCAGAACCAGAAACTGAACCCAGGAGCTCCAAAACAGAATGTGGGCATCTTGACCACTAGGTTAAATTCCCGCTCTGGGTCATCTTTTTTATATAGACCCCCTACCTGGCATACCATTACTGTCAGTGGATTTAGCCAAGAAAGAAACTAGCCTCTTGGAAGGCCCCCCTAAAAGTTAGAATTTGCAGTTCATTCACATCCTTTTCCTCTCCAAGGAAGGGATGGGAGTTAGGAACTTCCTGTCTGTCACGCAGTGTTTCAGAAGGAGGAGGAACTCTGGTGAGAGAGAGGGGGAGAGAGATGAAGCCCTGAATTTTACTTCTGGGTTTTAATGTTATTGAATTCACATTCATCTGCAGAGCAGGAACCTCTTAACTAGTTCCTAGATTTCTCACAGAGGCACATGGTTTCTGTCATTGCAAAATCCATGTCTCCTTGGGGTAGGAGGGCCTAGGAATTCCTGTTTCATCATCTTGCCCTTAGTTGTGTTTCTTCAGTAAGCTTAATTCTTAGTTTTAACCTTAAAATAGCTAAGATTTTTCTACAGTGTAGTTTTTTATATAATTCAGAAAGTTAACATTATGTACATGCCTCATTAAGAATGAAAACAATTGTACTGACTGTTTCTTCCCAAAAATTGTGTTTAAAAACCCCACTACCACCAGCCACTTTGGGTTTTGCCTCTCTAGGAGCCCCCTCCAGGCCACTCTGCCGGAAGTCTCTGACTTAAAATACTTGCTTTTAAATGAAAAAAGAAAGAAAACAAATATAGGAAGAAAATATCAGTTGTTTAAGAAATTCGCCCTTAAGTATAGTCTACACTTCTTTATTGATATTAATAATTCCCGTATAAGTAAAATAGTAGCTTCCTATCTCTGTACAAATATCTATAAATATATGTACACTCACAAGTACACAAAATTTGTATTTTTCCCCATTCCTTCTAAAAGATTTATCATATTTTTGGATATTTTGAAGGATTTCATATGGGAAATTCATGGATATAGAAAATAAAAGGAAGATTTTCTATCCAGTACAAGTTTATAACATTTTTTCCTCAGTTATAAATCGACTCATAAATTCATAACTTAAAATCCATAAAGTTCAGAACTAGGAGTAGCCTTCTGGGCTCACATCTTATGTCAGAGCACTTAGGTTTGAGTCTCCTGATTCCAGCTTCCTGCTACCGTGCACCCTGGGAGGCAACAGATGAAGACTCAAGTACTGGGTCCCTGACAGACACTAAAATGGGAGACCCAGATTGAGTTCTTTCTTCCCAGCTTCCTCTGGGCCCAACTGCAGCTGTTGCAGGCATTTGGGGAGTGCACCTAATGGCTAGAAGAGCTCTCTCTGTGACTCTGTGTCTGTCATTCTTGCCTTTCAAATAAAAATAAATAACTTTATAAAGGACTTGTAGCTAAAATATACATAAGATACATAAAACCATCAGTAAGAAGACAGTAAATTGAGGGGTTGGTGCTGTGGTGCAGTAGGTTAATATTCTGCCCGCATCTCTGCAAGCAGATTGGAAGAGGTTCCAATCCAGCTCTCTGCTATGACCTGGGAAAGCAGAGGAAGATGGCCCAAAGCTTGGGTCCCTGAACCCATGTAGTAGACCAGGAAAAAGCTCCTGGCTCCTGGCTTTGGATCAACTCAGCTCCAACCATCACAGCCATTTGGAGAATGAACCAGTGGATGAAAGACCTCTCTCTGTCTCTCTCCCTCACTGTCTGTAACTCTACCTCCCAGATAAATAAATAAAATCTTTAAAAAAAAATAAGAAAGAAGACAGGTAAATTGAAAACCAGATAAAAATCAGTTACTTCCCCAAAGAAGACATACAAACAGCCATTAAAAAGGCCAAAAAGAGTCAACATCATTTGCCACTAGAGAAGAGAAAACAGCACTAATGCACAAGTGCCACTATAAGCCATTCAAAGGGATGAATTTCCAAAAAACTGACTGTCAGTTGCTGGCCAGGATGCTAAGCAGCAAGGACTCTGTACTACTTGCTGGAATCCAACATGGTACAGCCACTTAACAGGTTCTCACAAAGAAACACAGACTTAGGATACACCATTGACAATCATCCTCCTACTATCTGTCCAAGTTTGAACACTATGTCCAGGTAAATACCAGCATGCAAATGTTTCCATCAGCTTTATTCAAGAATGACTTGCCCCAAACAGAAAGGATTCAAGATGTCTTGTAAGACGTAAACATAGGGAACCCAAGAGGCCGGGGACCTGCAGGCTCAAATATTCAGCCAGACTGCATCTTGCCTTCACTGTGATTTGTGATTTGCATTGAGGCCAGCACAGCTCGGCTGCAGAGCTGGCGAGTCCCGTGGTTCTGTGGCCAAAGCATGCTCTGGGAAAGGCAGGCCAGCATGGCGCAGGCGGGGCCAGCCGGACACAGTGGCTCTGTCGGCATGCTGTGCCCTTTCATGGCTGCTGGCTGCCCAGAGAATCTTCAGTGCGCTCCAGTTCCACATGCAGGAATCACCAAATGACATAGCTGACTGGCTGTAAGTTGGGCTGACCCTGTACACCACCGACTTCCTGTGGATCTATCTTACCCAACACAATTAGTATGTTTTACAGAGAAATGCACTGTCATAAGCAGGGAAATGCTGATTCATTAACTCCACAGAGTGGTTATAACAGTTCTTCAGAATTATACTGATGAATTGTAAATATGAGAGAAATTTAGTATTGCCAAAAATAGACAAGCAATACCAGTGATTCTACAGTGAAATGAATGAGTGGATGGATGAAAAATAGCATAATACATAGTAGTTACATAATAAAATATTTAGTAAAGTTCCAAATAACTAATGTAACTACCAACTTCTCCAGAGCATGATGCATAACTTCTCACTTGAGTGAGAGATATATAAATTGACATTATCCAAAGATCATACACAACGCACAGAGAAAAAAAAATTGCAGTGGACAAGGCCAACAACCACTACCTCAGTCAGGTGGTCAAAGTCATCAAAAGCAACAAAGTTATCTTGGGAGCACTTATAAAAGAACTTCAAAAGCTTCATGGAAAATGTCTTTTTTAAAATTTGGTACAAAATGATTTGAAACCCATGCAGTTTCTTTATAATACAAACTTTTCATGAACTTTTTGAAGATTCCTTGTATGCATGGATTTCAATTTTTTTAAACTGAAATAAGTTTATTGTCTAATTCCATTTTCCACAAACTTTTGAAGTTCCCTTGTACTTTTGGTATGAAATGTTGGCGGCTCAATAGGCTAATCCTCTGCCTGCGGTGCCGGCACACCAGGTTCTAGTCCCGGTCAAGGCGCTGGATTCTGTCCCGGTTGCTCCTCTTCCAGGCCAGCTCTCTGCTGTGGCCCGGGAGTGCAGTGGAGGATGGCCCAAGTGCTTGGGCCCTGCACCCTTATGGGAGACCAGGAGAAGCACCTGGCTCCTGGCTTTGGATCAGCGTGGTGCACCAGCTGCAGCGCGCTGGCCGCGGCGGCCGTTGGAGGGTGAACCAACGGCAAAAAGGAAGACTTTTCTGTCTCTCTCTCTCACTGTCCACTCTGCCTTGTCAAAAAAAAAAAAAAAAAAAAAACAAAAACAAACAAACAAAAAAAACCAAAAACCTTTTCCTGGCCAGCGCCATGGCTCACTTGGCTAATCCTCCACCTGCAGCACCGGTGCCCTGGGTTCTAGCCCTGGTTGGGGCACCAGGAATAGTCCTGGTTACTCCTCTTCCAGTCCAGCTCTGCTCTCTGCTGTGGCCCAGGAGGGCAGTGGAGGATGCCCCAAGTGCTTGGGTCCCTGCACCCACTTGGGAGACCAGGAGGAAGCACCCGGCTCCTGGCTTCAGATATCTGGCCATGGTGGCCATTAGGGGAGTGAACCAATGGAAGGAAGACCTTTCTCTCTGTCTCTCTCTCACTGTCTAACTCTGCAAAAAAAAAAAAAAAAGTTTTCCTTATTTTTATTTTCCATCCAGTGGAGCCTTATTAACATAGAAGGAAAATCTTCTCTTCTCCCTTTTCCCTAAAGTAGCCAATGTACTCACAAACTCCCGCCTTGTTTCAGTGATGCCACTATGTCAAAGGGCACGTGCATGTCTTCTACTGGATTGCCTCTTGTAAGAATTGAAGTTTACAGATCATACCCATCAATGCCTATGAGAGCCTGGATTCCCACGTGGTGCTGACAAAGCGTGTTTTCAACCTTTTGAATTTTTTGCTTCCTTATGTTAAAAAGTACATCTTAGTGTAGTTTTAATCTGTATTTTTCTTGTCAGTAATACGGACCTTTTTTTCACATGCTTAGGAGTCATTGGTGTTTTCTGTTCCTCTCAAAGTCTGCTGTTGGTCTATACCTCTTTTCCTAGTGGGTTGTTTGGCACTGTCTCCTCATTTTCGAACTCTATATATTTGAGAAAAGTCAAACCCCTTCCTGTGTGCTCTTAGTCTCAAATATTTGTCCACTTTGCATTCTCTTTTGATTTTTCTTATGGCATTTTATTCCAGGTAAATAGTTTTGAATTCAGTCAAATTTATTCACCAATTTCTTTCATCATCTTTGGATTTTGAACTGACCCCATCGTCAAGGCCAGGCCCTGCCCTGGGACCCAGCAGGAGACCAAGACAAGTTGCTGCCACAAGGAGAGCAACTTGGGCTGAGGGACAAGCACCCATGGACAGGAAATATGACCTGGGCAGTGACAGAGGGCCACACAGGGCTGTGGGTGCCCGAAGTAGGGCCTATTGGTGGTATCCTGGGTCTCCCTTGCCATCTCTGACAGCAGGGTCTGGACCCAGGGCTTTCTGGCCATGGATTATTTGGGCAGGTGAGTCCAGCTAGCAGAGTGAGAGCCTGAGAAAGAGAAGGAGAAGGGAGACAAGCTAGAGCAAGGGTAATGAGGTTCAATCCAAAGACATCTCTAGGGAGCCACTTGAAAGGTGCACGAGACCCTCCGCTCCAGCAGGAGACTCCCAGTTATCCCTGGATCCTCCTCGGTGAGGACCATCTGTAGGGAGCAGAGAGGAATCAAGGAAAACTCCCTAGACCAGGTGCCAGAGCCACGGCTGGAATCCTGGTGAGGCCAGAAGCCAAGGGTCAGGGGACAGTAGGTTCTAGCCCCTCTTCTCCCTCTTGGTACTCTCTCTCTCTCTTCCATTCTGTGCCTCACCTTTTCTACGACGCAGGCCCCTACTCTACTCCAGCCCTGTGTATAGTTCCTCTTGGAACTGCCCTCTGCCCATCACTCAATAAAGAAATGCTAAAGGACCGTGCAGTTCACAGGAGGGTTCAAGAAATCTCTGCTCCAAGCTCAGCTGCCAACAGTCTTCCTGGAACGGTGCCCTTGGAGAGCAGCTGGTACAGTGAAGGAAGGGCCCTACAATGTCTGACCTGGGATCCTCCCGCTGGGCTCTCTGAGCCACTGCTGGAGAGCCATTGCCCATGACCTAAACTGGCCACATCGTGGGATACGTGCCTGTGTGCCTGTGTATCTGGTCACAAGGCACCGTGTGACTGGCAGATACCAGGTCCTCAGTGAACACTTCTAGAATTAGCCCAAGCACCACCACATCCAGATAGATATTCCCGACCCCAGAAGGCTACCTTGTGCTCCTCATGGTCAATACTACCAGAAAGGGCAATCTCGAGGGGGGCCAGTGCAGTGGCACTACGGATTAAGCCATCGGCCACAATGCCAGCCTCCCATAAGAATGCTGGTTTGAGTCTTGCGTACTCTGCTTCTGATGCAGCTCCCTGTTAATGAACCTGGGGAAGCAGTGAAGATGGCCCAAGAACTTGGGCTCCTGCCACACACGTAAGAGACCCACATGGAGTTCCTGGCTCTTAACTTCAGCCTGGCCAGCCAGAGCCATGGTGGTCATTTGAGGAGTGAACCAGCAGATGGAAGATCTCTCTCTCTCCCTCTTTGTGTATAATTCTGCCTTTCAAAAAATAAAAAACCTTTTTTTTTAAAAAAAGGACAATCTTGCTTCTCTCTACAGTACCAGAGTGTCCACCCATGTTTGATCTGTGAATGTGAATCACATTGTGAACCAGGAATTATCAGTTGGTCTTCCAGGACACAGACACTGAGACAGAGAGGGGATGTCATGAGGTTTATTAGGGAAACATTAGGAAGGATGGAAGAGGGAGGAGGCAGCAAGGAGCAGGGAAAACATTCAGGAGTGAGCACTGGTCAGTTCTTCAATGTGTATCATCTCCACAGCATGCTTAGTGTGGCTCGGGCTCCTCTTCAAATTTCAGAATGATTGGCATGGAAGGCAAGAAGATTTGAGATTATTTCCATGTGGTCTTACTTTTGTCCTCTCCACACTGTGTCCCCTCTCATCTATGTGGGCTACAGCGAGTACTTCTATGTGTGGCTGTATCTGTGTCTCTAGGTCATGAAACATCACAGTCTGCACATCTCAGGCAGATCTGAGCTTCCTGTGAGCACATCCTCATCATTGCCTTACCTTGTCATGTCTGAATTTGAATAACAGAGAGGAGACTCTGCCTCATCTTTGCAAACAGGGTTGCAAATCATGTCTTGGCCTGAGCTATTACACCCTTAGATTTGTTTACTGTACTCCAGTGAACATCTTTTGATGATCTTACAAGAGGAGAGTTTTCATGTGATGTGGGAAGGGGAGCACCCAGTATGTGCAGACATTTGCCAGGTACTTTTGCCATGGGCTTATTTCTTCTTCCTAACAGTGTCCTCAGAAACAGGATCCCCGTGTCACAGGTGACTGAGGGGGGCTCAGAGGAGGCCCCACAGAGCGTGGGTATCAGGGCCTGAGGCAGCAGAGCCACAGGGAGAGCCCCCATGGTGCCTGATGTGGAGCTGAGAGCAAGGCAAGAGGAGGCTGGGATGTGGTGAGAGGCGCCCAGCTGGGCAGCACACAGTCAGCGTCAGCTCCCCCTGGAGCCTGCTCATCACGATGCGGAGGGAGCAGCCCACTGCCCCAGACCCAGCTGCACAGTCAGTGTCTTTGGGGCATCATCAAGCAAAGTCTCCTCATTTGTAGTCCATTTCCTGGACCTCCAGGGCACCCGTCCTCACTGGCACTCCCTTCTCTTTTCTGCCAATTATGGACAAAGGGCTTGAGGGCAGCAAGGAGCTCTGAGCAGCATGGGGCCCTGGCCCACTCTGGGTCATGGGTGCTTCTGGAGCTGTGACTTCACGGGGTCTCCATGCTCCTGCTTTCATTGCCCGCCCTGCCTGGGTGGCCTCTTCCAGCCCCACCTGAGGGAGCTCCCCAGACCCCCAAGTGGCCCATCTCCTCACTTCCTTCTCTCTTTTCCCCACTCTCCTGTTTATTCCCAGGAGAATCACTCCCTGACTCGTACTCCCAGGCCCTGCGTTGGCGCTCTCATTATATTGCTGCCCAGCTCTGTGCTGTGGCCTGGGTGTGTCTTCCCTGGAGGACATCTGATGCCCTTGAAGTCAGGGAGGGGTTTCAGTCCTCACAGAGCTGGGCACGTGGCCCCAGATTCCATGTGTATCTGTAGAATTGATATTTCTGGCTTCTATAAGCAACTCATTTCCTCATATATCTGCTGCCTTGTGCATGGTAGGGAGTCAATGCAGGCCCTTGTATGTCCTCAGAAACTTAAATTCCAGCTCCTCAGCCAGCCCCACTCCCCTGCTGCACCATTCAGAGTGACGGAGAGAGGAGTACGCTTTGCAAGTCAATTCACTCCATGCAGATTAACATACCATATATCGTGTACAGTGTGTTCTTTGGAACATAGCGCATTCGCCCATATTTCTTGCATGGTGGACAAGAGCGGTTCTTGTTGCGCATTCTCCGGGCAGGAGGGCACCTCCGTGCCTCCATGTTGACCTGCAGAACACAATACAGTAACATCGCTGTGATGGAGAAAAACATCAGCACAGGAGCTGGGCCCAGCAAAGCAGGCTGACAGGCCATGGCACCTGCACTAGGTTTCAGTGCTACAAAACCACCCTGCTGGCCAGCGCCGTGGCTTAACAGGCTAATCCTCTGCCTTGCAGCGCCGACACACCAGGTTCTAGTCCTGGTCGGGGCACCGGATTCTATCCCGGTTGCCCCTCTTCCAGGCCAGCTCTCTGCTATGGCCCGGGAAGGCAGTGGAGGATGGCCCAAGTCCTTGGGCCCTGCACCTGCATGGGAGACCAGGAGAACCACCTGGCTCCTGGCTTTGGATCAGTGAGATGCGCCGGCCGCAGCGGCCATTGGAGGGTGAACCAACGGCAAAAAGGAAGACCTTTCTCTCTGTCTCTCTCTCTCTCTCACTATCCACTCTGCCTGTCTAAAAAAAAAAAAAAAAAAAAAAAAAAACATCCTGCTCTGCTGGGTCTTGACTCATGGAGTGGGGTGGGGTGGGAGGTGGGGCATAGTCCTGGATGCCAGGACAATAAACTGATGTCACCACACAAAACTGTGTCTGCCAATCAGGATGGAGTGGGCCGGTCCTCGAGGATTCTGTCACAGCAAACTCACAAAGAGAAGCCTCCCAGATAGGGGTGCCTATGTGCAGCTCCCCTCCCCCCAGCACACCTGCTCCTCATGTGCATGTGCGTGCTAAGAGGAGAGGGAGGGAGGGGGAGGAGAGGGCACCTTCCACACAGGCAGCACCAGCCTCTGGGGAGGACTCCACAGGCTTTCCCTGGCCTGTCCCTAATTCTCAGAGCTCTGCAGGGCAAGGGTGGCCTTAGCACACTCCACAGAAAACCCACTCTCGGTCTCAGACATGGGGGCTCCCAAGGGATCAGAAAAACTCACTTCAGAGGGTGCAGCGAGTGACACCAGTGCCCCTGCAAACCTCTCTCATTCCTGCTGCTTCCCTTGACAAAAAGGGTGTCCTCCCTGGAGGTGCCACCCCCAGGCACAGAGCTCTCCAGGTGACGTGGAGTCCCGGGTCATGCAGCAGCAATGTCACCTTTGGAAGTTAGTTAGGCACAGGGACAACATTCACCTGAATTCACAGGTAGGACTGAATTTTAAGTGCGCGAGGAGGTGCGGGCACATGCTGTCCTACACAGAAATGTGCCTGGGATGAAAATCAGTGCATTTGCAAATCAAAGCAGAGATGTCCTGGGAGGTGAGACCCGAGAGCTGGTGCAGCTCCCCAGGTTGGCTGGAAGGCTGCTGCGGGCACTCCAGACCCGACTTCCCCTTCACTCTGTCCCTGCCTGTGTACACTTCCGGCACAGAGAAGCAAGGCCGGATACAGGGGACACAAGCACCAGGCCCACCCTCGGAGGGACTCGGCAGCAGCAGAGGGGACAGCAAAGAGGTAGGAACTTAGCAAAGCCTGGACTCTGAATAGACACTCAAGATTGCACCTCCGACCATGTTGGAGGGGATGAGGCTTCACGTTTTTCATTTCTGATTGTCACAGCAGGTGTGCTAACAGATCAGTCACCTGCCCCCACAAAGGAAAATGTCAAATGGCAACCACCAAATATAGGAGCTCAGGAGCAGTCATCGTGTGGCAAGACCCGGAGTCAGGAGATTGGTGCTGTCCTCCCCCCGGGACCGCCAGACACTGACCCGGACTCCCTCGGGCCCCAGCCTCCAAGCATGAAACCTTCAGAGGTGCCACCAACACACCCAGCTGGGAAGGGTGGGGCCCGTGGGTCCTGGGGAAGATTTTGCTTTTTGAAAAGTGAAAGACACAACAAAGGTATCACAAGACCCACACAGTGCAGAGGAGGCCAGGAGAGCACACCTCCGCAAAGTCAAGTGTCCCGAAATGGGGGTGATGACCCTGGTATGTACCTGTGCGTTCTGAGCGTGCTTGGCCGGGACCGGGCCACTGCGTCTCCCAGGGTCTGCGGGAGCACCTGCATCTGCGGAAGGCAAGAAGAGACCGGGCTTGGCTCACACGTGTTCCGTGCCCTGCAGTCCTGCACGCCTCCCCCACCACCTGAGTCTCGAGCCCATGACGGGGCCCTGACCAGAGGCCCGGGGTCACCAGGTGCTACACAGGAGCCCTGAGGAAGACTCCAGCAGGGGTCTGCCCAACACCTCACCCCGCTGTGCACAGGGCAGGACGCAAGGGAGCTGGAAATCAACAGGAAAACCAAGGTTTCCCTCCCCGCAGGGGAAGTGAAAATTCAAGCACGGATTAAAAGTGACAACAAGGCAGCCCTGGGTGCAGAGGACACCCACGGAGCCCTGCCCTGAGCTGCACTGCTTGTCCTTTGCTTCTGGCCCTGGGTGGATTTTCACTCCCGTGGTCGCCATGTGCTCTGCCTTCTGTTTCTGCCTTGGCATCGTCTACGTATTAAGGGGCACAAATGGGCTGCAAGAGACTCCTATGCAGCGGGGAGACAAGCAGTGCCGTGGGGGTCAACAGGACCGTGCGAATGTGAGAACTTCACTCAGGATACCGACACTGGGGGACATCTACTCACTAACAGAGGCCCAGAGCACGCAGTGCAAGATGACAATGAAAAGAATCAAGGCACCTCCAGAAACACCTGCTCCCTTACAGTGAACGGCAGCAGAATATTTATCCGCAAAGACAGAGCAAGGCAGCTGCTTGTCTCACAGGACCTTCTGCCCCAACTCGAGAGTGTCCTTGGTGTTATTTTTCTCAAGTGAAAGAACAATAAAGCTTCTGCCCCTGACTGAAGGGGCAGGAGGAGCTGGCCCAGTTTCCCACTGCGCACAGAGCAACTGAGAGGTCAGGGTAGTGGGGGTGGGGAGTCCACGGCCAGTACAGGGACCTCGGCTCCACCCTTCATGGGGTAAGGCCCAAAGGGCCACGAGGCCAGGGCACCTGAGTGTGCTGCCTGCCCAGGCGTTCCCTTTACTAAGTGCTTGGGGACAGTGTTCAGAGACCCTCATGATCGCCCCCAGAACAAGAAGTGAGGGGCGGGGTCTCCCACGGAAGTGCAGCTGCTGCCTCTCCCCCACTGCTCCTACCTCTCCGGGCCTGGTTCTCCCAGCCGGGTCCTCCCAGGGCTGGCTCCTGCCTCTTGTACCCCTCGGCCAGCTTCATCATTTCCAATCTTGAAGACAGAGAAAAAATGCACTTCAATGACAGTGAGAACATCACAGCACTCAACACAGCCTTATCTCAAAAATGCAAAAATGGGCTCGAGAGTCCAGCCTAGCCCGTACCTGTACCTCAGGTACTCAGCCTCCCTGTCATGGTGCACCAGCTCCTGCTCCAACGCATTGGCCCTGTGCTGTGGGAGGAACACGAGGGTTCGTCAGTCACGGAAGACAGGGCACAGAAGGAAGGAAGCTAAGAGTCGCTAAGAAAGAGTCTTACCCAGCTGTCCAGAGACTTTCTGTACTGCGTGGAGACCTGAGAAAGCCAACACATCACAAGGGTCTGGTGAGGGCTTGTGGGGGGCGTTAGGGTCGGGCGAGGGGCGCTCAGGGCTCTGCAGAACGCAGCTCACCTGGCACGCAAAGCTGCGCTCCTCCTGCTGCAGCTCCTCCTGCAGCTGGTGAATTCTGCTCCTGTGATTTAGATTCGCTTTCATGAGTGAAAGGGCACCGCTGGGTGTGGGTCCCCTGCCCGAGCCCCTGCTGCCCTCACACCTGAGCCTCACACAGTGTATCCGCACCGGTGAAACAGTCCCCTGTCTGTGACAGTGTTGCAGGAGCGCCGCTGTCTCTGTCATGTCCTTGTCTATCTGGAACGCACGCCTGCAGCTTCCAGGCTGGCACTGCTTCCTGGTCCGTTCTCAGTGTTTCCCTGCTCTCTCCTCCACCCCCGAGCACCTTTCCCCCGAGGCCCTACTCTCTGACTTAGGCCCTCACTGTGTTTCGCTAGGCCACCATGGCTGGGTTTCCAAATGGCACAGTCACTTTCAGAGACGTGTGACTTAGCCCACATCAAACTGCTTTCCAAAGGCTTAGGACAGTTTGTCACCAATCCCAGAAACATTTACGTGAACCAGATTTCCACATGGTCTGGCCAGTGTCCGGGATCAGGAAATGTCTAGCAACTGTACATTTTTTCTAATTTGTAACACTTGAATATTTTTTTCTGGTGTGAGTTCTCTCTACACACATCTTCTAAATATTTGTTACTATTTCTGTGTGAATCGCGAGTAAACATTGTACAAAAGTTAAGAATTTAACAATCTGGCAGAGGCTTCGTGAGATGCTGGTGCTTAGCATCTGAACTCACTTGCATTCCTCTATTTCTGCTGTAGTCGAATTCAGTTTTTCCTCTTTTGCAGACAGCTGCTTCTCCATATTGGTCTGCTCCTGACTTCCCCTAGCCATTGCCCTGAGACAGGAAGGAAAGAGACATCATCCAGTAACTCCTGTGAAACTCTGCCTGTCTTCCCGCCAGTGGTCTGCAGGCCAGGAGTCAAAAGGCCCCCTCCCCCACAACCTGCACCATGTTCAGTAGGAGGCCATTGGCCTGGGGCGGTCCCGAATTCTGAGTTCCTACATAAAACTGCAACCTGGCTTAGCGTGTCATCAACTAAGACCCTAACTCGGGAGTATAAGGAACAGCTGAGTCTCAGCCGTCACAAGTAGCCATGCTTCAGCCAATCAGAGGCAGCCAACAGATGAGCCCAACAGGTGTAAGGCAACCACCTGGTTGGAACCCATGAAGCTATTTCTGCACTTGCTTGGTCTGTCTGTGAATTCTCACTGCCTACAGAGCAGAGATGTCTCTCTTCTGGTTCTAAGTACTGCCCCCTCAGGAACAGTTCTTTGATCAGCGAGGCTCTGGTTTAATTTTCATGCCCTACAGTTTTTCTTAACACCCATAAATGTATAGACTTAGCCCCATACTCTGAGGAAAAAACTAAAGCTTCCCATACAGGGACAAAGAAAAATCCATCTCTGGCCTGCTGGCGAGTCCCAGGCCATTCTGACTGCTAATTCCTCTCTCTCTCTGCTCCTACTCCTAAGTAAATAAAGTCAATGAGCATGAAAAGCACTTTATGATATGCACTGTGCACCTCTCCAGGCGCAGTCTCTTGTGCTTGCTTGGGGAAAGCTCTTGTCAGTTCAGTATGGAAACCAGGCCCAGCCAACTGAAAACAACTCAGCTCGCTAGGATGAAACAGGGGATCTTGACTGTCTGGTTTTTCCATGGGAGGACTGGACTTCTCCCTGCAAGGCTGGTGCCATGACACACCAGAGAGACCCTCCCCAGACACACCATTGCCAGCAGTTGCTGGGCAGGTCGGGAGAGGAACTCCTGTCGCCTACTTCAGAAATATTGTTTTGAAGGCAGGGACTGAGAAGGAAGACGGATGGGGTTCAGGCTCTGCTCAAGAAGGGACCTCACGGAATTCCACACACTGTGGTTAAGTCTCAGAAGGGTGGTGGACTGGAAATCTAGTGACTCATGTGGGACTTGGCCTACAGTCAGTGACCTCAGTTGCAGGCTGGATTCAGGGGGCCCAGTCCTTGCCAGTGCCCTGACTGCCTGTCTGTAGCCGGATCACATCCAACCAGACCTCAATGATTTTTTTCCCAAGGTCTGGCATTGAGATAATGACTAAGCACACAGCAAGCCACGACCAAGTGGTGGACTGAAACCTAAAGGGCAGGGCACATGGACCCCAAGGGAATCCAAATGATGAGGTCGTCAGTGCTGGTGCCAGTGTCCCCTCTGACCCCAAATAAATGACAGACAGGAATTTCTGACAACCAGCCAGATGGGAAGAAAAAACACAGGTTCTAGAAATCAAGGCAAAAAGGAGAACCGCAGTTGTGTTCTGACTGAACATGGCAGTAATACTGCAGTGAGAATTGTTTGTCTGCATGTGTGCTGACACAGCAGTGTCTGTCCCAATGAACACATGAACATCTTACTCCTCAGCCATCTGTAGGTCTTTACGAATGTAGTCCAGCTGCAACTTCAAAGTTTCAAGTTCAGGATCCTTTTCTGCTTTCACAAATGCCCGTGTGTCACAGCTGAATTGTACTTTCTTTACATGTTCTGTAAAGGAGAAAACAGTTGTCTGTGTGTATGTGTACACGGACCTGAGGCCTTGGGGTGAGGAAGGAAGATGGGGAGGGCCCTGGAGGCCAGAAGCCATTCTTCACCTTCTCAGGGAAAACTCATTTCCACCCTGTGGGGCTTGCTGCCAGGCAACATACCTTTACATTGATGTGCGTTGGAATTCAAGGTTTTTGGCTCGGCTGCCCCAGGCCTCTCATTTATGTACTGAGACTTTAAGACAAACATGAGAAGAGACATTCAAGAAGTATGACAGCACAGTGTGACTCTCCTTAACACTACTGAATTGTTATTTTCAAAGGGTTGCAGTTTAGTGTATGTGCTACTGAAGCTAGCGCTTAAAAGGGTTAAGATGGTTAATTTTACGCTATGTGTTTTTTGCCATAATTAAAAATCTCTTTAAAGGAAGTGAGGGGCACTGGCATTGTGGTACAGCAGGTTAGGCCGCCGCTTAACGACACTGACATCATTTGTTAGAGTGCCAGTTCCAGCCCTGGTTACTCTACATCTAACCCAGCTTCCAGCTAATGTGCCTGGGAAGCAGCCGTTAATGTTAGTCCAAGTACGTGGGTCCCTGTCACCCATGGGGGATAAGAGGATGGAGTTCCTGGCTCCGGACTTCACCCTTGATTGTCATCTCATCATTTTCCTGCTTACCACCTTGTCTTTGGACTTCGGTGTCATATTCCAGAGCAAGGATTCATCAATGGTAATTTTAACCTAATGAAAAACATGCGTGTTAATGATGTGATTTCTGAGAACAAAATTCCATGCAGAGACCATACAGTCATGAAATATTGGTTCTGAATCAAAGGTAAGGTGTACAATGGAAACCCTGTAGCAAATGCAGGCAGCTTACCTCTGATGTAGTGTTCTTCAAATTCTCTGTATATTTTTCTTTTTTCAGTATCTGCACATAATAGAAATAAAACATGCATTGTGATTTCTATAGAAACACTGGGCCAAACACTAAAAATAGAAAAGGTCAAGCAAATCTATCCATAGCTACCTCTAGATTTGATGGAAAAGTGGTTGATCTAGGCTGGGGCCAGGGACTATGTCAAACACACAGAAATGAGGAACAAAGAAATGCCTCAAGGCATGAATGTTTTGTGGCATCACACCATTCCTGCTTAGGCGATCACGGGACAGACTGAGTGAACAGTGAGGGCAAAGCAAAGAAGGTGGCGCTCAAGTCAGATGGCTCAAATGAAATGTTCTTCATAGATAAGAAAGGAGATCAAAACCAAGTGTCTCTCACTTCACCTAGAAAATTCTCTGGCATCAAGAGTGTCTTTCCTTGGCCTGATGTCTTGTTCATCTGATAATTCTCTCAGTTTTTTTTTTTTTTTTTTTTTTTTTTTGTTTTTGAACCTTGCAGGGTAATGCTGAATGTTTGCTTACTCAGGTCGGTCTTTTACATTTAAGACATTGTGTGATAGGTACTAGAACTACTGAATAGCACTCAGTAGAAGTCAGCCCCCAGGCTCACACAGTTGACTGTCAGTGTGGATAAGCGTGACATTTCACTGCGGGCATGTGGGGCTGCACCACGTGTTGCACATCTTCTCTCTAGGAGTCCCAACAGGTCCTCACAGTGCTCATCGGAAAACAGGCCTCTCCTGCTCTCCCCAAAGGCAGGAGAAAGCAGCCCAGAGCCTTTCCTTCTCTTTGAAAAGGCCAGCCCTCTTGAAAATCTCTTTTCCCAGAGCCTGTTTTCCAGAAACTACATGACCACTGTGAAGGGAAATAGCCAACTCTCCCTCTCTCTACCCTTGCTAACCTGGAGGGAAAGCCAGAATCACACTGAGCAGCACAGGGGAACGTTGCAGGGCTCAGGCTCCGTGCAAGACTGAGCTGGTCAGGAACCCTGGGGCCCGATCACCACCACAGGGCTGCTCCTTGGCCCCTGGAGCTTTAGGCTGAGGCACTGTGTGCCAAGTGTTATGGACTCAGGGATATCTCCTCGAGGACACAAGGGCACGGACAAGAGAGGAAATCTTAGCCTCTGCCACTTTCCATTGGAGTAAACAGAAGACAGCCTAATCCATAGTCAGACAAACCTAAAACCCCCACACAAACTGGTTATTGACCTCAGTCCCTTTTAACCTGGGTTCGTTGAAGAATTAGAAGACATACTAAAATACACCCATGGAAACAAAACCCACAATTTGACAAAGAAAGCATTTAACTCACACTGAGCTATGGCAGCAATGATAGAATGATCAGACTTGGAATTTATTTATTTTTTTATTTATATTTATATTTATATTTATTTTTTTGACAGGCAGAGTGGACAGTGAGAGAGAGAGAGAGAGACAGAGAGAAAGGTCTTCCTTTACTGTTGGTTCACCCTCCAATGGCCACCGCGGCCGGCGCACTGCGCTGATCCGAAGCCAGGAGCCAGGTGCTGTTCCTGGTCTCCCATGTGGGTGCAGGGCCCAAGCACTTGGGCCATCCTCCACTGCACTCCCAGGCCATAGCAGAGGGCTAACCTGGAAGAGGGGCGACTGGAACAGAATCCGGCGCCCCGACCGGGACTAGAACCGGTGTGCTGGCGCCGCAGGCGGAGGATTAGCCTATTGAGCCGCGGTGCCGGCCCACACTTGGAATTTAAAACCATTGATTAATATGGCCACGACTCGGATGGAAAAACTAGGCATAATGCAAGAAGAAATAATCAGCAGAGAAAGAAAAACTGTGAGGCTCCAAAAGAAAGGCAAGAAATCAAAACACAGCAGCAGAATGAGGCATCCCTTTGGTGGTTCACTATCAGGCCCAACACAGATGAGGAAAGAACCAGTGAATTTAGGATGTCAGGGGGCCAGGGTTGTGGCATAGTGGTAAAGCCACCGGTTTGAGTTCCAACATGGGCACGGGTCTGAGTTCCAGCTGCTCCCCTTCTGATCCCGCTCCCTGCTAATGGGAAAGCAGCAGAAGATTGTCCAAGTGCTTAGACCCCTACACCCAGGTGGGAGACCTGGAAGAAGCTCCAGGCTCCTGGCTTCAGCCTGGCCCAGCCCTGGTCATTGCAGCCATTTGTCTCTCTAATTCTACCTTTCAAATTAATAAGTTCAAAGAAAGGAAGGAAGGAAAGAAGGAAGAAAGGAAGTCCCAAAAGAAAAATGTAAAGGAGAAAAGGAGATGAAAAGCAACACAGGGAATCTAAGAACAGAACCTATTGGCCCTTTTTAAAGATTTATTTATTCATTTGAAAGGCAGAGAGACAGAGACAGAGACACAGAGAGAGAGAGAGAGAGAGGAGTCTTCCATCTGCTAGTTCACTCCCCAAATGGCTGCAAAGGCTGGAGCTGGGGCAATCTGAAGCCAGGAGCCAGGAGCTTCTCTGGGTCTCCCATGCAGGTGCAGGGGCCCAAACATTTGGGCCATTTTCTACTGCCTTCTCAGGCCATGACAGAGAGCTGCATCGGAAGTGGAGCAGCCAGGACTCAAACTGGCTCCCATATGGGTTGCTGGCATTGCAGGTGGCAGCTTTACCCACTACACCAGGCCCTGAAACTATTGACATTTATTGCGTACTTTAATCCATGGGGCCAGCACTGCGGCATAGCGCGTAAAGCCACCGCCTACAGTGCCAGCATCCCATATGGTGCCAGTTCAAGTCCAAGCTGCTCCACTTCTGATCTATCTCTCTGCTGTGGCCTAGAAAAGCAGTAGGAGATGGCCCAGTTCCTTGGGCCCCTGCTCCCATGTGAGAAGACCTGAAGGAAGCTCCTGGCTCTTGGATTCGGATCTGCACAGCTCCAGCCATTGTAGCCAATTGGGAGTGAACCAGCAGATGAAACACCTCTCTCTCTTTCTCTGCCTCTCCTTCTCTCTGTGTGTAACTCTGACTTTCAAATAAATAAATAAATCTTTAAAAAAATTCCATAACAGAACAATACAGGTTCTTCCCAGGCTCATAAACATTCACCAAGGTAGACACCACTCAGGGCCATAAAACACATGCTAAACAGTCATAGTAGGAAATTTCCTCTCAGGCCACAGAATTCATCTACAATTCAGTAGTAGAAAGATAGCTGAAAACCTACAAAATAATTGGAGACTAAATGACATAACTCTAAAGAACATGAATCAATGGATTAATCTCTAAAGAAATACAGAAATATTGCAATGTAAATGAAGATGGGGTTTTAAACACTGGTGGGTTGTAGGGAGAGTGTTGCTTCAATGAGGAGTAGTGCTAAATGCAGATAAAGGGTTCCGTGGCTAAAAATTCCTCTTTATTTATAATGAAAAGTATGCCTGTATGGTATGGTAGTATACTCACAGCAAGTTTAGTTCTCCAGAAGAAAATCTTAAATGTAGAAATTCCAAGGAAAACACCGACAATAAACTTCTGGAAAACTCCCAAACAACGCAGACAGAAATGAAACCTGCACTGCAGAATCTCAACCATCTGTAAAGATGATATTAGAAACAGTGAGAATCCTCAAACACATTACACAGTCGCAAGGGCTCACCCTTAGGACCCCTGAGCAAGCCTGCCAGAGGTCACCACACTCCTCAGGCCACTGCAGGGAATTCTACTGCCTCAAGAAACGTCACACTTGCCAGTCTCGCATTTCCTGGTGTCTGGGAGTGTGGAAAGTCATAGTGAAAGTGGGTGCCTTCACGTAGGGAACCCAGGTCACCACGGGCCCTGCCCTCTCTGGGTCTAATGCTGCACAGAAACCCCCTTCATTGCACTTCTTTCTGGGATTCGTTGGTTTTCCTCATTTAAACATCAGCATCAGTAAAAAAAAGTAGAATCAATAGGTTATTTCGAAAAAAGATAAGTTTTATTTATGAAATAAAACCAAGATGAAGATACTGCAAATGATGCTGACGTGTGGGTTTATTATTATTCTTGATATCAATTCTATTAGACCTTCATGGGAATGAAGACAGAAATTCCCACAGAGTAAATTCTGACTGCTTTCCATGGATTGCTCTGGATTTAACTGTATGCTTTTCGAAAACTTAACCCTCAAATTCTAAATGTTTCTTTCAAGATGATGAATTAAACAGAGCTAGTAATGCAAGTGTTATGCTAAGTCAGGAATGGAAGAAAATTATTTCCTGATTTATGAAACATGTGAGTGATTTTAGAAATATGGTGTTGAGTAGAATAAGACAGACAAAAGAAATAAATATGGTATGTATGCATCTGTTCATACAAAATTCTAGAATAAGCAAAGTTAATCCTTGTTATGGGCAGAAACTTACTGGGAAAAAGTGAGGGCAATTATTGGGGTGACTGTCATATTGTAGATCTTGAGAAGTTTTTTATATATTTTCCAAACATTGAACTTATGCTCAATATTTATGTTTTCTTCCATGTAACTTTTTTGGAAAAGAAAAATCTGTCAACAAATAGGTAATTCTAGTTTGTGACAGTCATGCTGAACTACTTAGTAGGAAGTACAGTGATGTCTGTAATTCAATATGAAATATACTGAAACTAAGATGGACTGAGAGGGATGGATGATATGTGTAAATTCATGTTTGGTAAAATGTTAATCAACCAATGCTATATGTCTTCACATTTTCATAACAAAATGGCAGTGATAATTAGCAAAACCAGGCAAGTGATGTGGCTGTGTGGATTAAGCTGCCACTTGCTACACCGACACCCTATACTGGAGCACTTTTCTCAAGTCCCAGCTGTCCCACTTCCAATCCAGTTCCCTGCTAATGTTCCTGGGAAAGAGGAGATGATGGCCCAAGTGCTTGAGTCCCTGCTACCCATGTGGGAGATCTGGATGGAATTTCAGGCGCTGTGGCTTAGACCTGGCCCAAAACTACTGTGGAGCCATTCAGGGAATGAATCAGCAGATGGAAATTCTCTAACTTTGACTCTTCCTTCCTCTTTCTGTCACTCTGCCTATCAAGTAACTCTTTTTAAAAAAATTACCAGAACTGGGATTGCAGTAGGTAAAGCCAGCACCTGCAGTGCCGCCATCCCATATGGGTGCCGGTTCTAGTCCTGCTGCTCTACTTCTAATGCAGCTCTCTGGTATGGCCTGGGAAAGCAGTAGAAGATGGCCCAAGTCTTTGGGACTCTGCACCCACATGGGATACCCAGAAGAAGCTTCTGGTTCCTGGCTTCAAATCGGCCAAGCTCCAGCCATTGCAGCCATTTGGGGAGTGAACCAGCAGATAAAAGAACTCTCTCTCTCTCTGCCTCCCTAAAACTCTGCCTTTCAAATCAATTATCATAACCAAAATGTCTTTTATGTCAGTGAGTTTTTTTGAACAGGAGTTCCAAAAATGATTGAGATTGTTCATGCTTGAAGAATTATAGGTACAATACAATTGGATCTTTCTCATTGTGGAGTTGCAAAATTCAATGAGATACTAGGAAACCTCACAAGCATGTGAGTTTCTGAGTTTTTATTTTAAGGGTCAAGATCAATAGAAATACAATTCCTGCAACCCATTCCAAAATAAAAGATAAGTAAATTGTGGTATATCCAAGGTAAAGAATTCTACTCAGCCATGGAAAGGAACAAACTACTACTATATAAAACAATATGGATCAATATCTGGTCATGCTGACTTAACCAATCTGTAAAAACAATAACAACACCCATCATGTTGGATTACCTTCTATAAAATGAGATAGACTGGGATCAGTGGTCCAGAGGAGAATGGGAGGAGAGAGGCTAGAGGTCAGATGAGTTAACAAGGAGCAGAAAGAAATATCTGGAGTGATGACCGAGTTCACAGTCTAAATGAGATGATGGTTTTATTACTGTATGCAAATGTTAAAAATGAATAAATTCTACTTCTGAAACTGATATTGTTTTCTATAAAGATCTCTGCCAAACAATCTGTAGGAGAAAAACCTGGTACACAAACTCACAGTTTTATGTTTCCAATGAAAACACAGACAATATTTTAAAGTTACAAATAGAATTTTACCTAAATTTATAAGCAAGTTTATGATCAATTAATAAGTAAATATAAACTTACTTTGGATGTGAAGCCAATATCTCCTATTGAATGTTCATGAAATAACTGGTGAAATTGTGTTGTAAAAAATCCAAAAACATAGACAAACTATATGGAAGAATGAGAAAGAATTTACAAAATTTGCTGTAGTATCAGTGGGATAATTCACAGACATATGTTCACAATTCTGAGTCTCTTCTGTAAAATGTAATAGCCTGGAGATCAGTGTAGCAGGGCAGGCCAAGAGGATGGAGGGAGAAGATCTGATGGATGAACAGGGAGCCGAAGGAAATGTATGAGAGCAATAGGTGAGTTTACCATCTTACATGATGTGACAAGTTCATTACTGTATACAAACGTAAAAAAAACAAATATATCCTAGCTTTGAAGAGATACTGCTTACTATACACAATTAACCAAACAACTTGTAGAAAAACATTTTATACATAAACTTAGAGTTTAATTTTTTCTGACAACACATGGAAAATCTGTTAAAATAGTTAATAGAATTTTACCTATAAATGTATAAGCCAGTTTACAATTGATTAATAAATGAATACAAACTTACTTTGGAGGTGAAGCCAATATCTCCTATTGAATATTCGTGAAACGACTGGTAAAATTGATTTGTAAAAAATCCAAAATCACGGCCAAACTATTAGGAAAAATGAGAAAACATTTACAAAATTTGCTACAGTATCAGTAGGAGTAATTCATAGACATATGTTCACGATTCTGAGTCTCTTCTATAAAGTAAATAGCCTGGAGACTAAGGCAGCAGGGCAGGACAAGAAGGTGGAGGGAGAAGGACGATGGATAAACAGGGAGCAGAAGGAAATGTATGAGAGTGATGGGTGAGTTTACCATCTTGAATCATGTTGACAATTTCATTACTGTATAAAAACAAATATATCCTATTTTTCTAAGAGATACTGATAATTATACACAATTTTACCAAATAACTTGTGGAAAAAATTGGCTACACAGCTAAAAAATGTTTAACTTTTCTGACAACACATGGAAAATCTGTTAAAATGGTTAATAGAATTTCACCTATGTCTTTATAAGCCAGTTTACGTTCAATGAATAAATGAAAACAAACTTACTTTGGGTTTGAAGCCAAGATCTCCTATTGAATGTTCATGAAATGATTGTTTAAATTGTTTTGTAACAAATCCAAATATATGGCTCAACTATATGAAAGAATGAGAAAACATTTACAAAATTTTAAGGTATTAATGGGAATAATTCATAGACATATGTTCATGATTCTGAATCTCTTCTATAAAATGCAATAGCCTGGAGACCAGTGTAGCAGGGCAGAACAAGAAGATGGAGTGAGAAGGTCAATGGATACACAGGGATTAGAAGGAAATGTATGAGAGCAGTGAGTGAGTTTATCATCTTAAATGATGTGACAATTTCATTAATGTATACAAACATAAAAACACATATATCCTATTCTTTGAAGAGGGTACTACTTAATATACACAATTTTACCAAACAACTTATAGAAAGCAATCTATTACAAAGCTGATAGGTTAATTTTTCTAACAAAACATGGAAAATCTGTTAAAATGCTTAATAGAATTTCATCTATGAACTTATAAGTCAGTTTATAATCAATTAATAAGTTTGACTACAAACTTACTTTGGATGTGAAGCCAAGATCTATTGAATGTTCATGAAATGATTGGATAAATTGTTTTGTAACAGATCCAAAAATATGGTCCAACTATATGGAAGAATAAGAAAACATTTACAAAATCTGCTGTAGTATTACTGAGAATAATTCATAGATATATGTTCATGATTCTGAGTCTCTTCTATAAATTGTAATAGCTGGAGATCATGTGTAGCAGGACAGGACAAGAGGATGGAGGGAGAAGGTCGAAGGATACACAGGGATTAGAAGGAAATGTATGAGAGCGATGGGTGAGTTTACTATCTTGAATGATGTGATAATTTTATTGCTGTATACAAATGTAAAAACAAATATATCCTATCTTTGAAGAGATACTGCTTACCATATACGATTTTGCCAAATTTAATCTGTAGAAAAACTCTACTACACAAGCTGACAAGAGCTTTTTTTTTTTCTGACAAAACATGGAAAATCTGGTAAAATGGTTAATAGAATTTTACCTATGAATTTATAAGCCAGTTTACAACAATTAATAAATGAATACAAACTTACTCCGAAGTGAAGCCAAGATCTCCTATTGAATGTTCGTGAAATGACTGGTTAAATTATTTTGTAACAAATCCAAATATATGGTCAAATTATATGGAAGAATGAGGAAATGTTTACTAAATTTGCTATCAATGGGAATTATTCACAGATCCATGTTTATAGATATGGGTGTGACTGGTGAGATGGACAACTGCTGTGACAGTCATACCTGAGTTATTAAGCCCAACAGAAATTAAGCCCAGCATTGTGGCACAGCAGGAAAGCCGCTGCTTTCTAGGCTGGCATCCCCTATCAGAGCACCAGTTCTAGTCCCAGCTACTCCAATTCCAGTCCAGCTATCTGCTGACGTACGTGGGAAGGTAGCAATGATGACCCCACAAACTTGGGCCCCTGCCACCCACATGGAAGACCTGGATTCAGTTCCAGGCTCCAGGCTTCAGCCTGGGCAGACTCCAGCCATTGCGGCCTTTAGAGGAGTAAACAAGTGGGTGGATGATCTCTCCTCTTTCTCTCTCCCTCTCCCTCCCTCCCTCCCTCTCTCCCTCATTTCTCTCTTTCTCTCTCTCTCTCTCTATCTCACTCTACCATTCAAAATAAATACATAAATCTTAAAAAAAAAAGAAAGAAAGAAAACAAGCCCATCATGTCTGAGTCCCTTCTATGGAATGTAATGGACTGGGATCAGTGGATCGATGGGGAATGGGAGAAAGGAGACGTTCAGGTGGATGAGCAAGGAGCAGGAGGAAACATTTGAGAGTCATGGAAGGGTTTGCCATCTTAAATGAGATAATGATTTCCTTGCTGTGTACAGTTGTTAAAAATAAATTCTATTCTTTAAGGACATACTGCTTACTGCACGTTTACCAAACCATCTGTTAGAACAAAATCTGACACACAAACTGACATGGCTTTATTTTTCTGACCAAAACATGGAAAATATGTTAAAATGGTTAACAGAATTTCACCTATGAATTTATAAGTCAGTTTATAATTGATTGACAAATAAATATAACCTTACTTTGGATGTGAAGCCAAGATCTTTTGGATGTACATGAAATGGCTGGTTGAGTAGTTTTGAAGAAAATCCAGTTATATGGCCAATCTGTATGGAAGAATGAGAAAAACAATTACAAAATGTGCTAAGGTGTCAATGGTAATAATGCATAGACATCTATTACACACATGAACATGACTGAGAAAGATGGGGAACTGCTGTGACAGTTATACTTGAGTTATTGTTCCAACAAAAATTAACCCATTCTGTCTGATTTCCTTCCATAAATGTGATAGATTTGGCTGAGCAGTTCAGGATGGGAGGATGGAAAGGTTTATTCCAAAAATTAAGTACGCATTATTGTTGAACCCAGATTTCCAAAACAACCTAAAGTTTTCTTCAATGTTCACAATGATTCTGAACCAGCACACTTTGTGTGAAGTTTGGAAGTACATGAGGATTTGCAGGGTAAAGTGATGTGTGTACCAATTGAAATTATGAGAATCGAAGTTATTTAGAAACACAACTCCAAATGGCCACTAAGAATTCCTCTTCCTAACTCCTGGTATTGCACCTAAACTGATCAATGGTGACAGTGGAAATCACTGTGTGAAGGGAGGCAACAAATTGGGAATGTTTGGTCACCATGACAAAAGGCAAACATATTGTCCTACAGAACCTAGATTTGCAAGTGTTATTGGAAGAAAAGCTCAAAATAGAATTCACGCCAACCCACAACCCAGCCTCAGTTTCTCTAGAAAGTGGACTGAACCTGAGCCTTTCCACCCTCAGCCCGTGCAGTGGGCAGTCCTGGAGAGCATGCTATGAGGAACCCCGCCGGCCTCGCTGCCATTGCTCTCAGCACCGTGTTTACAGATGCCCATCAAATGCATGAGAAGCACAAGGCCATCTGGCCAATCACTGTAAAACACCCCCGCCCCAGCCTGGGCCCTCTGGCTACACCTGCCGGCTGTCTGGACATTGCTGTCAGTTATGCAATCCTGAGTGAGATCCAATGGAGCCACTAAAAGCTGAGGCTCTGACAGTCAGTGACCATAAGCGTGGATGGAGGAGGGAAATGCAAGCCAGGATTGTTCATCCACATGCTCAGAGATGAGGATGGGCAAGGAGCTTCACTGTCATTGAAAATGCAACCTGGGAATGGCAAACAGTCTCAACAAAAATGATCAAGCTATTTCCTCCTTTGAACACTGGACAGAAATAGAACAGTGTGTTGGGTTTTTGTTTTGTTTTGTTTTTTACTTTGAAAGGTTTTTTGGCTTGTTTTTAAAGATGTATTTTGAGGCCTCCTACCTGGAGCTCGTGGGGAGACAGCGTAGGAGCTGCGTCAAGTAGGTCAGAATAGCCACTGAAGTGCCGCTTGTCATCTTCCCCAACGTGCTGGGCGCATTGCTGTTCTTGCTCACTCTTCTCCAGAGCTACATGGCCGCCAACCATCTCAGGAAATGGGAACAGAATGGGCGCTTCTGCTGCCCCACAGTTCCAGGACATAGTCTGGGGTGAGATGGAGGTGTGAGCAGCTGGAACACTGTACCCATCACAACAAGCAGAGCAACGATGTTTGGGTGTTTCCAAACAACTGTTAGTTCCTCAACCCTATAGAACCAGAAGCTGCCACTGAAATAGGGCCTAGTATTCAGGCCACCTTTTTTGTTTTTATTTTTATTTTTTGCCCTTTCTGTCTTCCTTGAATATGAGAAATATACTTTAAAAAAATGAAAGATTCATCTATGGAGCTGGTGTCATGGCAAAGCAGGTAAAACCTTCACCTACAAGGCCAGCATTCCATGTGGACACCAGGTTGAGTCCCAGCTGCTCCATTTTTGATCCAGCTCCCTGCTAATGTGCCTGGGAAACAGGGGAAGATGGCCCAGCTACTTGGGCCCTGTCACCTACATGGGAGACTCAGTTGAAATTTCAGGCTCCTGGCATTGGCCTGACTCAGCACAGGCCATTGCAGCCACTTGAGGGAGTGAACCAACAGATGGAAGATCTGACTCTCCCTCCCTCTCTGATATTCCGCCTTTCAAATAAATAAATCTTAAAAAAAAATATAACATCAACAGCAAAAAGATTGATTTATTTATTTGAAAGAGTGACAAAGCAACAGGTAGAGAGACACAGAGAGAGATCTTCCCAATTACTGGCTCACTCCCCAAACATCCACAATAACCAAAGCTAAACCAGCTGGAGTCCAGGAGCCAAGAAGTCCATCAGGGTTTCTCATGTCAGGGACAGGAACGCAAGTACTAGGGCCACCATTTGCTGCCTGCCAGGTGCATTAACAGGAATCTGGATTGGAACCATGGAGTAGACAGACTTGAACCTGGGACTGTGATACGGGATGCAAGAGTTCCCAGCTGCAACTTAAGCTACTGTACCACAAAACCTGCCATAGAGATTCCCCTTCAGGAATGTGGGATGATTGTGCCTCAGAGCAAGGGTTGTCCCTGGTAACTGCATCTTTGCTAATCTCTCACTAAGAACCTAGAGTGGTCCAATCCAAGCAAATTGTATCAGTCCTGCTCCTTCTCCCTCTTTCTCTCCTACACATAGAGGGTTATGGTTTTGTACCGACAGAATGAAGACCTCCCCAGCAGGAATCTGGCCTTTCTTTAGATCTGGACAATCCTAAGGACAGTAAGGATCCCTTCTCACATGGCTGAACCGACAGCCTGCACATGACCTAGTTCCCAAAAGGAAGGATAACAACTCCTCCCACTCCTGGGCAGGTCACTCCTAGTGACTGCCCCATAAGGACCATCCCAGGAGGATGCAGCCACTCATTGTGCCAACTGACGGGCGTCTCAGGGCCCCCTCTAGCTGGTTGGGAGCAGAGTCCCTGGGGGCAGCCTCCAAGAGCAAAGGGGAGGGAGGACTCAGAGGCTGCTGAAAGTCAACACACCAAGTAACACAAAGCACAGGTGACACTTCACTGCTAACAAACTGGTACCAACACCAGTGACCCCGTGCCACTGCTCTGGGGCTGCCAGGCTTTCACACACATGGATGATCCATCCCTAGGGAAACAACCCCACACGGCAGGGAACAAAAGCTTGCAACACTTGAGGGCCTGCCTAGGGCTTCCAGGAGCCAGGCTAATTCCCATGACTCCTACGACATCACAGTTCCCTGTGTTGGTAAAACTACTTTAACCAGACACAAGCCCATACCATATAGTTCCCACCAATAGCACATGGCTTCTGGTCTATTCACTAATCCTTCCCTTTTGAGACTATGAGATTGCTTTTTCTTTTCTTTGAAAGTTTTTAATAAATATAAATTTCATAGATACAGCTGTTTGGAATTTAGCAGTTCTTCCCCCCATACCCACCCTCCCATCCCCATTCCTGTCCCACCTCAAACTCCCTCTCCCATCTCATTCTTCATTAAGATTCACATTTAATTATCTTTATATACAGAAGACCAACTCTATACTAAGTAAAGATTTCGACAGTTTGTACCCACACAGACACACCAAGTGTAAAGTACTGTTTGAAGACTAGTTTTACCATTAATTCTCATAGTACAAATCATTAAGGACAGAGGTCCTACATGGGGAGCAAGTGCACAGTGACTCCTGTAGTTGATTTAACAATTGACACCCTGTTTATGACATCAGTGATCACCCGAGGCTCTTGTCCTGAGCTTCAAAGGCTATGGAAGCCTTTTGATACACAAACTTCGACATTATTTAGAAAAGGCCATAATCAAAGTGGACGTTCTCTCCTCCCTTCAGAGAAAGGTACCTCCTTCTTTATGAAGTTCCTACTTCAGGATCCTAGCCTGTCAGCCTTTCCCACCCCTGGACCAAGCCAAAATTAATGTCACAGGTGTAATCAGAGCCTGATCAGCCTGGTCAAGACATATGCTGAGGCCCCTGGACTGCCCAAGAGCCCCTGAAAAGGCTCTTATGTAAAGCACAGGGTGACACAGCCCCACAGAAGGGAAAAACAACGGCGCTTCCAGCGTGTACTCACATTTCTCTTGGTGTTGCTGGGAAACCCCAGCACCAGGATCCAAAAGAGCCACCTCCTCACCTCCATGTCCTGGTCCTCTCAGGGTGCCCAAGCGGCCAGATAGGAGGTGGGGATGGGGAAGGGGAAGGGGGAGGGAGAAGGGATGGGAAATGGGGAACTGCGGAGGGGAGGGTGTGGCAGGGAAGCGGGGTACTGAGGAGGTATAGAGGAGGGAGAGGACAAGGGAGTCAGGAAAGTGTCTGGGTCAAATCAGGTAGAGAGGCAGGAAGGAGGGTTCAAAGCTAAGTCACTGCGAGTTGGTCCACAGACCAGACACACGCCAAGTGTGTGTCACTCAGGAGTAGGTGGAGGGACACAGACAAGAGCTCTGTCTTCCTCTGGGTCTTCTCCTGTCTGGAGATCACCTTACCAACCCCAGACTTTATATCTTCTCTCTCAACCAATCCCCTGCCTTGCCTTGCTGTGTCACAATGCAAGCCCCACCCACTCCTAGAATGCCCCTCCCCCACACTGACCGCATGCCAGGGGCTGAACCCCTGTCCCAACTGCTATAATCTAAAAGTCAGAGAGCAAGAAATGCCGGCAAGGATGAAGAGAAAGGCAGACTTACATGTTGTAGGTGGGAATTTGAATTAGTGCAGCTACTGTGGAAAACAGGCAATTTCTTAAAGAACTAGAAATAGACCTGGCATGTGATCCACCAATCCCCCTACTGGAGATATACCAAAAAAAAAAAAAAAAAAAAAAAAAAAAAAACTTATTTTATGAAAGAGATACCTGCTCCACCATGCTTATGGCAGCACTGTCCACAATAGCCAGATATGGACTCAACCAGGGTGTCCTTTATCAGATGAATGAACAAGTAAAATGTGGTACATATATAGTGAATATTCAGCTAGAAAAAAGAATAAAATTCTATCTTTTGTAGCAAAATGATTGAAACAGGAGGATATCACGTTAGTGAAATAAGCCAGACACAGAAAGACAAGTATCACATGTTCTTCCTTATGTGTGGGAACTAAAGTTAAAAAGAAAAAAAAAAAAAAACTCAAAAAATGCCCATGTGATATATATCAGTTTTGCTGCAAACACAGTGTTTTGTCAAACTGTCTTTCAAATCTTTGTCAAATTGTTAGGAAATACGTACTACTATAGTTTTGATGATTTGACATCTTAAAATTTTCATTTGACTGTTAATAGCCCTTACCTATTTTCCTGGTGGATTGTGGATTTTTTACTTTTAATTTGTTGAAGCCTTTATTTAGTAGAGCCATTAAGTCTTTGATTGTAATATAAATTAAAAATATGTTATCTAAAAAAAGCTTTCTCCTGTAATGACATTGTCCACTGAGCTTTCCCAGGAGTGGGCTAAGCCTTGGCAAGGGGAACGCCAAGAGTGAAGCCAGCCTGGCCTTCAAAAACATCTGGGCCTCCTGGAGAACAAGAAAGACCCCAAGGCTGGTGTTGTAACATAGCAAGCTATGCTGCCACCTGCAATGCTGGCATCCCACATGGGAGCACGGGTCTGAGTCCCAGCTACTCTGCCTTGGCTCCAGCTGTCTGTTAAATACTCCCGGGAAGGCAGCAGAAGACGGCAGACCTGGGTTGAGTTCTTTGCTCCTGGCCTCAGCCTGGTCCAGCCCTGGCCATTGCAGCCATTAAGGGAGTGAACTAGCAGACGAATGATCTCTCTCTCCCTCTCCTCTCTCTGTCTCCCAATTAAAAATAAATATTTTTTTAAAAAAAGATTATGGGCTAAGTGCTGTGGCATAGTGGGTAAAGCTGCTGCCTGCAGTGCCGCCATCCCATATGGGCGCCAGTTCAAGTCCCGGCCGCTCCACTTCTCATCCAGCTCTCTGCTATATCATAGGAAAACAGTAGAAGATGGCCGAAGTCCTTGGGCCCCTGCATCTGTGTCGGGGAGGAGGTTCCTGGCTCCTGGCTCCTGGCTTCAGACTGGCGCAGCTCTGGCTGTTGCAGCCAGTTGAAGAGAGAACCAGCAGATGGAAGACCTCTCTCTTTCTCTCTCTGCCTGTGTAACTCTGACTTTCAAATAAATAAATAATCTTAAAAAAAAGAAACCATCAAGTATAGAAATGTTATTTTAAAAAAATATTAAAGAGGCTGGCACCGTGGCTCACTTGGTTAATCCTCCGCCTGCGGCGCTGGTATCCCATATGGGTGCCAGGTCCTAGTCCCGGTTGCTTCTCTTCCAGTCCAGCTCTCTGCTGTGGCCCGGGGAAGCAGTGGAGGATGGCCCAAGTGCTTGGGCCCTGCACCTACATGGGAGACCAGGAGGAAGCACCTGGCTCCTGGCTTCGGATCAGCGTAGTTCTAGCTGTAGTGGTCATTTGGGGGGTGAATCAACGGAAGGAAGACCTTTGTCACTCTCTCACTGTCTAACTCTATCTGTCAAACAAAAAAATAAAAAAGATTACCAGGTCAGTGCTCTGGTGTAGCAGTTAAAGCCATTGCCTGTGGTGCCAGCATCCCATATGGGTGCTGGTTCTAGTCCTAGCTGCTCCACTTCCAACCAGCTCTCTGCTGTGGCCTAGGAAAGTAATAGAAAATGGCCCAAGTCCTTAGGCCCCTGCACCCATGTAGGAGACCTGGAAGAAGGCTCCTGGCTTCAGATTGGCACAGCTTTGGCTGTTATGGTCATTAGGGGAGTGAACTAGTGGATGGAAGATCTCTGTCTCTGTCTCTCTCTCAATCTGTCTCTGTAGCTCTGCCTTTCAAATAAACAAATCTTAAAAAAAAAAAAAAAGGAGGAGGAAGGCGGCAGCCTACAGAAGCTAAGAGAATTGAAACAGTAGTCAGAGCTCCATCTGCTGGATTTTCAGGAGAAGCAACAAGATAAGCTTGTTCTTTGACACCAAAAAGAAAGTTGAGCAGTTTGATGTTGCATTTCAGCAGGAAATAGCCCCAGAACTAGTTGACAGAGTCTTTAACAGACCCAGGATAGAGACCTTGCCATAAGGAAAGGTAGAAGAAAAGAGTCATTTTATTTATTTGCAAGGTAGAGTGATGAGACAGAGATCTTCTATTCTCTTGTTCACTCCCCAAATGGCCCTAACAGCAGGCCTGTGCCAGGCTGAAGTCAGAAGCCTAGAGCTCCATCTGGGTCTCCCACATGGGTGGCATGGACCCAAACACTTGGGCCATTTTCTACTGCTTTCCCAGATGCGTTAGAAGGGAGCCGGGTTGGAAGTGGAACAGCCATGACACAAACCAGCACCCACATGGGATGCTGACATTGTCACAGGCAGTAGTTAAAATTATCTCTTAAAACATACTTTTCTGATTAGAGAAGTAATACTTGGGGCAGGCAGTTGGGGCTCAATTAAGATGCCACTTGGGGCACCAGCATCCCATTATCAGAGTGCTTAGGTTTGGGTTCCAACTCCATTTCTGATTTCAGCTTCTTGCTGGTGCACACATTGGGCACAACCCATATGGGCACCAGTTCCTGTTCTGGCTGCTCCACTTCCAATCTAGCTCTTAGCTATGGCCTGGGAAAGCAGTACAAGATGGCCCAAGTCCTTGGGACCCTGCACCCACATGGGAGACCTGGAAGAAGCTCCGAGCTCCTGGCTACAGATTGGCCCAGCTCTGGCTGTTGTGGCCATCTGGGGAGTGAACCAGCAGATGGAAGACCTCTCTCTTTCTCTGCCTCTGCCTCTCTGTAACTCTACCTTAAATAAATTTAAAAAAAAAAAATAAAGCCTCACCTAAGGACTTGGGCCACCCAGGTGGGAGACTTGGATGGAGTTCCTGACTCCTGGCTTCAGCCGGCCCATCAGGCATTTGGAGAGTAAACCAGTGGATGGAAATCTCTGTCTCTCTACTTTGCAGTAGGTGAAAATAAGTAAACATTAGAAAAAAAAAAGATACTAGGGAAATTTACAGGAAAATAGGGTACGGCACACTCTGAGGCCCGTGGCTGTTTTGATCAGTCTTCACTCTGTCACTGGAGGACTTCCATGGGGACATGTTGGAGGAGGTGGGACAAGTTAATTGTGATTAGGAAGTGAAAAGGGATGGTACCTGTCTCTTGGCATTCCAAAAACATGTTAAAATTTTTTCTGTAATTCATGTTTTAAGAAACACCAAAACAGTGATTTAGAAAAAAACCTCTTGCGCCACAACACTGGGTCTCCCATGTGGGTACAGGGGCCCAATGACTTGGGCCATGTTCCACCACTTCCCAGGCCATAGCAGAGAGCTGGATCAGAAGTGGAGCAGCTGGGACTCGAACCAGAGCCCATACAGATGCTAGCACTGCAGGCAGTGGCTTTATCTGCTGTGCCACAGTGCTGGCCCCGAGGTTTTATTTCTGTTCTGAAGTAGACTATCTCAGATGGTTAAAGGATATCATGTCTGTTTCTTGAAACATCTTTTTAAAAATATTTTATTTATTTATTTGAGAAAGAGAGAGGAAGAGGGAGAAAGGGGGGGGGGGGAGAGGAAGAGAGGGAGAAAGAAAGGTCTTCTATCTGCTGATTCACTCCCCAGATGGCCGCAATGGCCAGAGCTGAGCCAAGGAGCCAGGAGGCAGGAGGTTCTTCCAGGTCTCCCATGTGGGTGCAGGGACCCAAGCACTTGGACCATCTTCCACTGCTTTCCCAGACCATAAACATGGATCAGAAGAGGAGCAGCTGGGACATCAACCGGCACTGATATGGTCCGCCAATGTTGCAGGTGAAGGCTTAGCCCACTACACCACAGCTCCAGTACCTTGAAACATCCTCTAATTTATTGTCTGAGAACTACTTTTTAAACAGGTGACTCAAATGAAAACGTCCTATAAAATGTCTTGATGTCATTCAGAAGTTGTTGTTGCCTTTCTCTTAATATTAAATTCCTCTACCTTAGAAAGCATCGTCATGGCTGTTGGACCTCAGAATATTCGTTAAAGTTATTAGAGAAATATAGTAACAATCTTAACTGATCAGAGCTCTTAGACTTTGAAATAATTTAGCTTATATCACTACTCTGATAACTCAGAATGTTTCTAGAGTTTTAAAAACATACATGTTTGAGGCCGGCACCATGGCTCACTTGGTTAATCCTCCGCTTGCAGCGCCGGCATCCAATATGGGCACCGAGTTCTAGTCCCAGTTGCTCCTCTTCCAGTCCAGCTCTCTGCTGTGGCCCAGGAGGGCAGCGGAGGATGGCCCAAGTGCTTGGGCCACTGCACCCACATGGGAGACCAGGAAGAAGCACCTGGCTCCTGGCTTCGGATTGGTGCAGCGCCGGCCGTGGTGGCCATTGGCGGGGGGGGTGTGAACCAATGGAAGGAAGACCTTTCTGTCTCTCTCTCACTGTCTGTAACTCTACCTGTCAAATAAATTTTAAAAAATAAATAAAAAACATGTTCTAAACTTATGGAAAGGGCCGATATCCCAAGTCCCCTACTCCCAACCCTTTGTGCTGTGAGCAGGGTGAAGCTGATCACTAGAAGAGGGGGTCAGGATGGTTTTCTTCACCGTAGGATCCCTGAAGTTCCTCTCCCGATCTCTCATGAAGACAATTCCTTGGCACTGTTTTTAGTATCGGCAACAACTACCCTTTGGTGCTTTGATTTTTTCCCCCTAATCCTTGAAATAAGAAATGGACACTTTCAGAAAGTAACTAACGTATTCTGAACTCTTCCTTCTCTTGAGTTTACAAAGTAATCTAATTTATTGTTTTGTGAGAGTACTGTCATGATTGCTGCCAGCATTTTGGTGTATTCTCTTCTGGTCTCTGCCTGTTATATGGGATATATTTTCCTTCATTATTTTTCACTTGCTATTTTCCAGGTTTTCTTTCAAAAAATTACTGTTTTAAAATAACATTTATTTTTTAGAAGTACATATTCTTATGAAATGGTTAAAGCTAACCATTTTTAGGGAGATTTAAACAAAGAAGTAGTTAACAATTATCTTTTACTTAGATACCACTTCTCTGACAAATTAGGAGCAGGTGGAAGCAAATAAAAAGACAACAGACTAGTTAGTAACTGAAAGGCAATCAGTTAAGTGTGTGTGTTTTCAAATTCTTTCCTTACCAACTAATTAGTATTTATTGACAGCTTTTGAAAATGATTTTTGAAAACAACTTGGAGATCGACAACTAGTATCTAAAATATCTAAAATCATTCAGGGAAAATACTAACCTAAGGTGTGGTAATAGGCTGCTCTTGAAAATTCCTGTTGGGTTAGCGAATTAAGAGGATAATTCACATAAATGGAGATGTCATTTTTTTCCTCTGGTGATTTGGGGTTTTGGGTTTGTTTTGGAGGGTACTTATTCATGAAACTTTTTCTTTTTAAAAGGTTTATTTATTTATTTGAAAGTCAGAGTTAAGAGAGAGAGGGAGAGAGAAAGAGAGATCTCTCATCCACTGTTTCACTCTCCAAATGGCCCCAGTGGTCCCATGTGGGTGCCAAGGGCCCAAGTACATGGACCAGCTTCTGCTGCCTTCCCAGGCACATTATCAAGGAGCAGGGTCAGAAATGGAGCAGCCAGCAGTTGAACTGGGCCTATATGGGATGCTGGTGTTGCAGGCAGCAGCTTAACCCACTGTGTCACAACAGCAGTCCTGTGAAACTGTTGCTTGATCTTTTTTTTGTTGTTGTTGTTTTGTTTTTGTTTTTTTTAATAGAACACAATTGCATGCAAGTATACTTATTTATTTATTTATTTTTTTTTTTTTTTGACAGGCAGAGTGGATAGTGAGAGAGAGAGACAGAGAGAAAGGTCTTCCTTTTGCCGTTGGTTCACCCTCCAATGGCCGCTGCGGCTGGCGCATCATGCTGATCCAAAGCCAGTAGCCAGGTGCTTCTCCTGGTCTCCCATGCGGGTGCAGGGCCCAAAGACTTGGGCCATCCTCCACTGCCTTCCCGGGCCATAGCAGAGAGCTGGCCTGGAAGAGGGGCAACCGGGATAGAATCCGGTGCCCCGACCGGGACTAAAACCCGGTGTGCCGGCGCCGCAAGGCGGAGGATTAGCCTGTTAAGCCACAGCGCCGGCCTGTTGCTTGATCTTTGTTTGAAAACCTTTCAGACCAGGTAAGTGAGCGTGGCAATTTTTTATTATTTTTTTTTTGATGACTACTACACTATTTTTTCTGAAAGTTTATTATTCTTCATAATGTAGCTTCCCTTCACTATGTTACTTATATCTTTACTTAATACGTCCATGGATGTGTTACTCTCAGAAAATGCTTGATAATTTCCTAATCCATAACATGTAAAGAGACTCCAAATTCTTATGACACATTTGTTTAAAAACCTCACAAAGAGAGTCCAGATGCATAAACAAAGGTGATGGTACTAGGAATAACTAGCATAACAGAAATGCAAGGGTGCTAGGTACCAGGGCATGCATTTAATACAGTTCAGGCCATGAAGTGGCCAAATGAGAGAAGTCAGATAAAGATGCACAATTTAACTGCTTGTCAAAAGAGTCATCTATTGGTAACAATAGGATTTATCCCTGGGAGCTAAGGATGTTTCAACACATGTAAATACACAAATGTGGTATGAGAGTACTCCAAAAAATCACTGGAAAAATGGGATTAAAAGTATTTTACTGTAAAAAATTTTTTTGAAGTTTACTTATTTAGAAACAGAGATGGAGAGAGACACAGATCTCCCATCCACTGGCTGCAATGGCCAGGGCTGGGCCAGGCCGAAACAAGGAGCTTCATGCCTGTCTCCTACGTGGGTTCAGGGGCCCAAGCACCTGGGCCATCCTCGGCTGCTTTCCCAGGCCATTAACAGGGAGCTGGATCGTAAGTGGAAGCAGCCAGGAAGTGAATGGGTGCCCATAAAGTACGGTGGTGTTGCAGGCAGTGGCTTCATCTGCTATGCTACAGCACTGGCCCCTGCAAAAAATTTTGAAATCCATGCATACCAAGGGTCTTCAGCAAGTTCACAGACTTTATTTATTTGAAAGGCAAAGTTACAGAGAGGAGAAACAGAGACCTTCCATCTACTGGTTCACTCTCCAAATGGCTGCAGTGGCTGCAGCTGGGCCAATCCAAAGCCAGAACCCTCATCCACGTGGCAAGGGCCCCAGGATTTGTGCCATCCTCCGCTGCCTTCCCAGGCACATCAGCAGGGAGCTGGATAGAAGGTGGAGCAGCCGGGACTTGAACCAGTGCCCATATGGGATGCCGGTGGTGGCTTTACCTGCTACGTCACAGCACCAGCCCCTTAACTCAATATTTTCACAGAATCTTCTGAAGTACCCCCATATTAAAAGTAACCAAAGAAGTGAAAGACCTGTACACTGAAAACTATAAAATATTTGCAAAAGATACTAAAACCACAAATGGAAAGATCCCACGTTCATGGGTTGGAAAAACAGTTGAAATGTCCACACTAGGGGCTAGTGTTGTGGCGTAGCAGGTAAAGTCGCCGTCTGTAATGCTACTATCTCATATGGGCGCTGGTTTGAGACTTGACTGCTCCACTTCCATTCCAGCTCCCTGCTGATGTGCCTGGGAAAGCAGTGGAGAATGGTTCAAGTGCTTGGGCTGCTGCACCCATGTGGGAGACCTGGAAGCAGCTCCTGACTCCTGGCTTCCACCTGGCCCAGCCCAGCCTCGGCTCTTGCAACCATCTGGGGAGTAAGCCAGCAGGTGGAAGTGCACAAATGCTCTCTCACTCTTTATTTCTCTGTAAGTCTGGCTTTCAAATAAATCTTAAAAAAAAAAAAAAAGTCCACATTACCCAAGCAATCCACAGATTGAATGCAATCCTCATCAAATTCCAATGGCATTTTCCATAGAAATAGAGAAAATAACCCTAAAATTCATATGGAACCATAACCTAATAACCTAACAGTGAAAGCAATCTTAACCAAAAAGCACAAAGGTATAGGCATCACATCACCTGATCTCAAAGCCTATTAACAAAGCTATAGTTACAACTGCACAGCACTGGCATAAAATCAACCCCACAGACCAATGAACAAGAGCCCAGAGATAAAGTCAAACATGTAGTCAACTAACTTTCAACAAGGTCATCAAAATGGCATCATGGGGAAGACAGTCTCCTTCCATATGTAGTACTGGGAAAACTGGCTATCTGTATGCAAAAGAATGAAATTGGATCCATAAATTATACCATATGCAAAAATCAACTCAAAATGGGTAAGACCTAAGTGTAAGACCTGAAACCATAAAACTATGAAAAAAACAAAGGGGAAAGCTCTGTGACATTGGTCTTGGCAATGACTTTTTGGCAAGACAAAAAAAAAAAAAAAATCACAGGCAACAAAAGCTAAAAATAAACAAATGGGATTATGTCAACTAAGAAGCTTCATGGCAAAGAAAATAAAATGAGAAAGCAGCCAACAAACAGGGAAAAAAGTATTTGTGAATCAATCTATCTGATAAAGATTTAATGTCCAAAACTTATAAGGAACTCAAACAACTCAACAGCATCATAAAATAACTCAATTTAAAACTGGGCAAGAGGGGCTGGCATGGTGGCATAGTAGGTTAAGCCTCCACCTGTGGTGCCAGCATCCCATATGGGTGCCACTTAAGAGTCCAGCTGCTCCACTTCAGATCCACCTCCCTGCTAATGGCCTGGGAAAGCAGTGGAAGATGGCCCAAGCACTTGGAACCCTACACCCATGTGGGAGACCCGGAAGAAGCTCCTGGATCTTGATCAGCCCAGCTCTGGCCATTGTAGCCATCTCGAGAGTGAACCAGTGGATGGAAGACCTCTCTCCCTCTCTCCCTGTCTATAATTCTGCCTTTCAAATAAATAAATCTTAAAAAAATAAAATAAAATAAAAACTGGGCAAACAGGTCTCCTAGGATATAAACATCTCAAATATAAAAATACCTACATGTCTGTGAGGAAGTGCTCATCTCCTACCTGTCAGAATGACATCAACACAGACAGACAAGACATGACAGTGCCGGTGCGGATGCAGAGAACCTCGTGCACTGTTGGCTGGAGTGGAGATCGGTGCTGCCACTGTGGAAGACAGGATGCAAGTGCCAACAGAAATTAAAGATAGAAGTTCCATATAATTCAACAATTCCTCTTCTCAGCACATACCCAAAAGAAATAGTGACCACTTTGGGTAGATACCTGTGTTACATGTTCATTGCAGCATTATTCATGGTCGCCAAAGTAAGGAAACAACCAAAATGTCCACTGACAGATAAGTACATAAAATAGCTGTGGTGTACAGCATCTATGAGGGGAGTGAATAAGTTTGAGGAAAACTAAGTTTTTCTCCGTGAAAAAAAAAAAAAAAGAAAGAAATCCATGAGTAGCTTCCTCATAGCCCCCTTATAAAATTCAACATTAAAAGTGGGTATCCTGGGGTGGGCATCTGGCTAGTGGTGGAGACGTTGATGTCCTCTTTCAGAACCCGGTTGGGGCGCCGGATTCTGTCCCGGTTGCCCCTCTTCCAGGCCAGCTCTCTGCTGTGGCCAGGGAGTGCAGTGGAGGATGGCCCAAGTGCTTGGGCCCTGCACCCGCATGGGAGACCAGGAGAAGCACCTGGCTCCTGGCTTTGGATCGGCACGATGCGCCGGCCGCAGCGGCCATTGGAGGGTGAACCAATGGCAAAAAGGAAGACCTTTCTCTCTGTGTCTCTCTCTCACTATCCACTCTGCCTGTCCAAAAAAAAAAAAAAAGAGAATGCGTCGATTTGATTCCCAGACCCGCTCAATTCCAGATTCCCACCAAAGCAGATTTTGGGAGGTGGTGTGTAATGGCTCAAGTAGCTGGGTCCCTGCTTCCCACATGGGATGCCAGGGTTCAGTTCCTGGCTCCTGGATTTTGGCTCGCCCTGGCCATTATGGAAATTTGGGGTGTGAATCAGCAGATGGGAGCTCGGTCTCTGCCTCTCAATTAAATTCAAAAGCAGAAAGTCCTGCTAATTCTGACAACATGGAATAACAACCACAGGAAGAAAAATACTGCACAATCAGATTTTTATGTGAAATTTTTAAAAATTAATTGAAAGGCACAGCTAGAGAGGGAGATACAGACAGTTCCTCGATCTGCTGGTTTAGTCCCTAAATGCCTGCAATAGCTGGACCAAAGCCAGAAGCCTGGAACTCCATTGGGTCTCCAATGTGAGTACCAAGGATCTGGGCCATCTTCTGCTGCTTTCCCAAACACACGAGCAGGGAGCTGGATTGGAAGTGGAGTAGCCAGGACCCCAACTGGTCCTCATGGAATGCTGGTATTGCAGGCAGTGGCTTAACCCCCTGTGCCCCAACACCAGCCCCTATGTGAAATCTTAAAGATTATAAGAAAATCCAGTATACACAAACAGTAAAGCGGTGGCTGCCAGGGGCATGAGGAAGGAGAGTGAAGACACAGATCAAAGAATACAAAAGATACCATTATGTACAATTAACAAGCCTACAAGACCCAATGTGTAACATTAAGACTATAGACTCCAAGTTTGCCTTGTATTTTAGGTATTGTTACCAAAAACACATAACAATACAGTATGGTGGGTATGTTAATCTGCTTTAGTTATATCAGGATAAGTATACGGAAACATTCATTGTACAGCTTAAATATATACAATAAAAATAAGGAAAAAATATATTGTACATATTTATAGAAGAGGAAAAGTGAAAATGTATATTTTACTTGATGAAATAAAGTTATAATTTATCCTTGGTAATAAATCCTTTAAATAGGAATAGGTGGGTTCTTGATTAAATAAGGAAAGTGCAGTATAGTTCTGTATCAGACTCTGCACTTATTTCTTAGGGCTGAGACAGGCTTGTACTCTTACCAAAATTACTCAAATTACAACAGGTAGATAAGAATAAGGAAAAGGGCATAAAAATTAAGGAGCCAAGAATCAACTTTTTTTAGCTAAATCGGGAGAATCAAAAGCTATTCTCCATGATAATTCAGTAAGATAGCTGGATGTGAAGCACTAGTTAGGTAGCACAGTTGGAAAGATCTCATTTATAACATCCACGGGATAAAACTTTAACACTTTATAGGACTGAAATGACAAAAATTTGAAAATTCAAACACAAAGGACTCTTTGAACAAATGGAAAGATTTTTTTTTTTTTTTGACAGGCAGAGTGGACAGTGAGAGAGAGACAGAGAGAAAGGTCTTCCTTGTGCCGTTGGTTCACCCTCCAATGGCCGCTGCGGCCGGCGCATCGCGCTGATCTGAAGCCAGGAGCCAGTTACTTCTTCTGGTCTCCCATGCGGGTGCAGGGCCCAAGGACTTGGGCCATCCTCCACTGCCTTCCCGGGGCCATAGCAGAGAGCTGGACTGGATGAGGAGAAACTGGGACAGAATCCGGCACCCCGACCAGGACTAGAACCCGGTGTGCCGGTGCCGCAGGCAGAGGATTAGCCTATTGAGTGCGGCGCCAGCCGGAAAGATGTTTTTGGATAGAAGTCTCTGTATCAATAAATCTGTTCTTATTTTAATCTAGGTCTTTAATTTGATCGACAGAAGTATCACATTTCTCCCAAGAACCAGACAAGCTAATTTTTAAAGGTCATAAAGGAAAAAACTTGCCAAAAAACACCAGAGGAAGTTTAATGAGAGTAACTGAACTTCCCCTTTTGCAGTTAAGAAAATGCCAGTATCCAGCTAATTAAAGACTACACCCAGGTACAGGAAAATCAGATGCTAGGACACAAGGCCCAAATTCATACAGAATTGGTGTCATACTGACACAAGTGAGATTTCAAATGATGGGGAATAAATTGAGCTGATGTTTGGATGGAACTCTCAAACAAAAAACACAAATTAAAAGGTTAATAGGCATAAAAACTACAAAACTTTGCTTAGCAAAAAATGCCATTAACAAGATGATGTAGGAGAAAATATGTGCAATTTCTAATTGCAAAAGGGAATTTCCCAAGCACCAGATCTATTAAATAAGAAAAGCAGAGGCGGGCTTGGCAGGTAGCAGGCAGGATGCTGCTTGGGATGCCCACATCCCATATCAGAGTGCCTGGGTCTGCACCCTGGTTCCACTCCTGACTGCAGCTCCCTGCTGGTGCGCACCCTGGGAGGCAGCAGTGATGGCTCAAGCACTTGGGTCCCTGCCGCCCAACTCCAAGACCCAGGCTGAGTTCCCAGCCTCCAACTGGCCTGGTCCAGCCCTGTCTGCTGCAGGCATTTGAGGAGTGACCCAGCAGATGGAAGCTCTCTCTCTGCCTTTGAAATACATACAAACTACAACAGAAAATGGCAAAGGAGAACACAAACGGCTGACAGATTTAAAAATGTCCTTGTTAATTTAAAAAAATGAAACTATTAGTTCAACAAGGATCAAAAAATTAGCTGACGAGGCTGACGCTGTGGCGTAGTGGGTTAAACTGCCGCCTACAGTGCTGGCATCTCATATGGGGCGCCGGTTCGAGTCCTGGCTCCCCCACTTCCAATACAGCTCTCTGCTATGGCCTGGGAAAGCAGCAGAAGATGGCCCTAGTCCTTGGGCCCCTGCACCTACGTGGGAGACCCGGAGGAAGCTCCTGGTTCTTGGCTTCTTGGCAGTTTTGGGGAGTGAAACAGCAGATAGGAGACTTGTCTCTCTCTGCCTTTCCTTCTCTCTGTATAACTCTTACAAATAAATAAATCTTATAAAAGTTAGCTGAGATGGGTGAGAGATTATGGGCATCCTCATACCTTGTGAATGGGAGTCTCAGCAAACAAAGATGGCACTAGTGAAATGCCTGTGTCTTTTATTACTGTGTCTGCAAGCTTACAAACAGCTAAAGATATAGACAGCTGGTCATTACAAAGGGTTTTTTTTTTTTTTTTTGACAGGCAGAGTGGACAGTGAGAGAGAGAGAGAGAGAGAGAGAAAGGTCTTCCTTTACTGTTGGTTCACCCTTCAATGGCCGCTGCGGCCGGCACATCGCGCTGATCCAAAGGCAGGAGCCAGGTGCTTCTCCTGGTCTCCCATGCGGGTGCAGGGCCCAAGTGCTTGGGCCATCCTCCACTGCCTTCCCGGGCCACAGCAGAGAGCTGGCCTGGAAGAGGGGCAACCGGGACAAAATCTGGCGCCCCGACTGGGACTAGAACCTGGTGTGCCGGCGCCGCAAGGTGGATGATTAGCCTGTTGAGCCACGGCGCCGGCCTTACAAAGGGTTTCTGGGTAGTAGCAAAAGACTAGACAGTTGGAGCCAGCGTTGTGGTGCAGCGGGTTAACGCCTGGCCTAAAGCGCTGGCATCCCATATGGGCACCGGTTCGAGATCCAGCTGCTCCACTTCTGATCCAGTTCTCTGCTATGGTCTGGGAAAGCAGAAGATGGCTCGAGTCCTTGGGCCCCTGCACCCATGTGAGAGACCTGGAAGAAGCTCCTGGCTCCTGGCTTCAGATCAGCGTAGCTCTGGCTGTTGCGGCCAAGTGGGGAGTGAACCATTGAATGGAAGACCTACCTCTCTCTCTTCTTTCTGTGTAACTCTTTCAAATAAATAAAAAATCTTAAATAAATAAAAAAAAAAAAAAGACAGTTTAACGCACTGGAGGCTAAATGGATACTTATTTAACTCTAGACTGGAATACTATACAGGTATAAAGAACACAGATCATCAGAGATATATGGTTCAGTAAAAAAAAAAAAAAAGCAGAAGTACTTATAAGTAAACTACTGGTTTCCAAGTAAGGGATGTCATAGACACTCACGTGCTAAGGTATGCACCAACTATTTTGGAAGAATATACAGGTAATTGATTCTGGGAAGGAAGAGGTTGAGAGATTGTCATTTTTTAATTAAAAAGGGGAAACTTTTAAAATGTATGTTTTTAAAAACTAAAATTCAAAAGCAAAATTAGTTGATTCAATACTCATTGTTATGTTTGAATATTATAGTTTCTTCCCTATAACTGAATGATCAAACGTTTTGAGAATCAACTAGTCAAATGCTGTTAATTCAAAATCAAGTCTGAAGACTACTGAAATAGTGAAAATTATAGAGCATATAAATTTGAAAATGCTTTTCAAGCCTATAGTATTCACAGTGAACATACAGCAATCTGAGTAGAATCTGTGCTACTAAACGACATAATCCCAAGCATTCCCTGTTTAAAGAAACGGGAGAGGTGGTCATTATCCGGTTTTCCTACAGGTGCCTATTGGACAGGCAGTTATACCAGTGAAATGGACATCAGCTTAATTAAAATTATAACATCTATTTGTTCATTTTCATAGGTAGCTTTATTTGGTTTTAGAAAAATACATACAATAATCAGAACCTCAGTTCTTTTAAATAGTTTTAAATTAAAGTATGCAAGTGAGAGGACAATTCCACAGTCAGAACATCAACACTGCTTCATCAAGTCGTCGACAGGCATGTGGGCAGTGTGCAGGAATGGTAGCAGTGGAGCGGGAGCAGCTCAGCCAACACACAGGGGAGCGAGGGGCTGGATCTGCTCCCTTTAGTTTAAGAATCTGAGAAAGGAATTAAAGATCGACATACTCACATATCCTAAAAGCTACAGCTTTGAGTAAAACACTTGAATGTGGGGGCGGGGTGGGGTGGAGGCTCTCTAGGGGTATGCTAATAAGGTAACTGTGATCAAATCAATGTGGGGTTCGATGGATTTAGAGATGTTAGGATTCCCTGCAGTCACAGTTCAACTGGTAGCAGACCTAACGAACTCAAGGGTTTTGGAGTATTTCCTAACTTCATTTATTTTGGATTAGACCCCTGCTTTCTCCTGAACATTCTTCTTAATGAATTCACAGTATCCAACAGTGTTTGCAGCTCCCTGACTTCTAGAGTTTGAGACACTGAGCAAGAAGGCGCAGGGGTTGCCAGTTCCCACTGAGCCCTTTCCCCATGGTACAGTGACCCCAGGAGCTCACATCTCCCCCCACTGGTTCAGGGACTTTTCTAAGAACTGCAGTTAGTTAGTGCGCCAGCCAGAGGCCAGTTTGTCTCGGGATTTCCTGGGGGCACTTAAAGGGACCTGCGTCGCAGGACTGATGGCAAGCAGCTGCCTCCTTTCCTCGTGCTGTGCATTTGCCAAATAAGCAAAGCAGCGAGACAAACGTCAAGAGCAATATCAGGCTTCGGTGTCTACAAACACTTGTCCAGGAGAGAGAGGCGAGAGGAAACGGGCAAGTCAGCAGCACGGCTGAAGCTTCAATTAGGAATAAGAGGAGAGAGATCGGTATTTTGTTCTCTGTTCATTGATCTCCTGCTTAGTTTTCTTGATGCAACTGAAGATCTCCTTAAACAGCGCCTTGTACTCCGGGGGCGTGGTGGTGGTGGGGGAGCCGACGGGCTCTGGTGGAACAGAGGCTGGCTCCCAGCTGCCAGCAGCGGGCTCAGGCTGGGCAGCCATTGCCGTCAGGTCCTTGGCTGGGGCCCTGGAGGTCTGCACAGCCTTGTGCAGGAGTGAGTCCTGTTCCTGCTGGCACTTCTTCAGCAGCTCCTCGTATTTGACCTTCAGGGCACTGTACTGCGTGTCCACCTCGTGCAGGAGGGAGATGCCCCTCTGCTTCACCGCCTTGGCCCTCCTGATGCAGGTCTCCTCGTGGCCCCTCACGAGGTCGCCCCCCGCCAAGCTGCTGAGGCCCGTGTCACTGCTGCTGCGCTTCAGGGGCTTTCGCGGGGCCTCGGGCGCCGGCAGCAGCATCTCCTCCAGCAGGCTCTGGCCCGCCTCTCGGAAAGGAACAAACAGGGAGTCCGGCACGAGCTTCTCAATCCCGTTCACAAAAGGATGCTCGGACTGCAGCATCTGCCGCATCTCGGCCACCTCGGCCTCCAGCTCCAGCGCCCGCGCCCGGTAGGCGTCCGTGGCCCCCAGCTGCTGCTCCAGCTCACTGTTCTCTTTCAGCACGAGCCCGTACTCCTCCTCCACCGTCACCCGCCTCTGCCGCTCCAGGCTCAGCTGTGCCTGCAACATGGCCACCGTCTTCTTCAAGTGCTCGTTTTCTTCTTCATCAGGGCTCTGCTGGCTTTGCAAGGAAGTGATCTTCTCGGCAAACACGTGGTCGTACACAAAGTGTCTACAGGGAGAACGTGAAGCAGTTATGACTCAGGTCAACTGACACTGACAAGGGGGACACTAGTGATTTTTTTCAGCTAAATTTTGCAGGGAGCTGTGACAGTGCCTGAAGCCCATTCCACACTAGAGCAGTGGCCCAAAGTCAAAGTGTGTGAGGCAAACACAGGTTTGTGCCTTTTTTTTTAAAGACTTATTTATTTGAAAGACAGGCAGAGAGGGAAAAAGGCAGAAGGAGGGAAAGAGGGAGAGGAAGGGGCAAAGGGGGAGGGGGAGAGAGGGGGGAGGGGGGAAGAGGGGGAGAGGCGGGGAGGGGGAGAGGGAGGGAGAGGTCTTCCATCTGCTGGTTCACTTCCTAAATGGCTGCAATGGCTGCGGCTGAGCTGATCTGAAGCCAGGTACCTGGAGCCCCTTCCTGGTCTCCCACATGGGTGCAGAGGCCAAGGACTTGGGCCATCTTCCACTGCTTCCCCAGGCCATACCAGAGAGCTGGATGGGAAGTGGAGCAGCCAGAACTTAAACTGGTGCCCATATGAGATGCCAGCACTGAAGACAGTGGCTTTACCAGCTACACCACAGTGCCAGCACTCCCCTCCTTTTTTTTTTTTTTTAATATTAAAAGTACCACAGAGCATCTATTCCCAAGAACCAGCAGCAAGGCAGCCACCTCAGAAGGAAATGGCACAGTGGTCCTCAGCCTCGGCTGCAAATCAGAATCACAGGGCAGCCTTAAAAACTACCGGTGCCTGGGTCCTGCCCCATCAACTCTGACCTACTTGCCTGCTACCTGGTGTTGAGTTTTTAAAGTGGGGCAGGTGTTGCAGAACAGCAATCCCACGTTGGAGCACCCATCCAAGTCCTGGCTCCTTCAGTTCCCATCCAGTTCTCTGCTAATGCCTCTGGGAAGGAAGTGGAAGATGACCAAAGTACTTGGGTCCCTGTCTCCCATGTTGGAGACCGGGGCTCCTGGCTTCAGCCTAGCCGCAACTGTTGCGGCCACTGGTAGTGAACCAGTGGGTGGAAAATCTGTCTCCCCACATCACTCTTTCAAATAAATAAATCATCAAATAAGCAAACAACAACAACAGAACAACTATCGAAGTGATTGCTAACAAGCAGCTAAGGTTGGGAACCACTGCTGAAGTGATTCCTATCCAGGAATGAACAGCAGCATCACCTGGGCAGTTTCTGACCCACACCTAGAAAATTTGATTTAGGCCCGGGGACTGCATTGCCGTTTGCATTTTGAAACACTACACCAGTGATCTGGGTATAGCCAAGGTTGAGAAGCATCAAATGACCCAGCTGGTCTCTCTCCTGTTCAGGTCTAGTCATTATCACTTATCTGCCTCTTTTAGACTGAAAAGCTCAAGAGAGCAGGAACTACATCTATTTTGGTCACCATTCTTCATGTCTGGCACAGCACCACCTAGGGAACGGGGGTAACTAAACAGTTCTTAAGGATTCAAACTCATAGCTCTGAATTATAAAGAGATTTCTTTAGGAAAAAACCTTCTGTTTGTCTGGAGTTTTGTTTCACTGCGATTTCTTTTTGTCTTCACTTTAATGTGAGACACAAAACTGTAGTTTATCAGAAGAACTTACTGTAAGATTTAACATTTGTTAAAAATACTGAAATAAATGCTCTCAAGACTTTCAAAAATGAGATTCCACAGAATTAACTTACTAACACCTAGGAACTCTGGGATCTGTAGGCTTAAGTGCTTCTGTTCAAGCCACTAGTGGTCTAAGAGCCACGTGGCACTTCTGAAAATGGTACTTTAATGACCCAGAGGCCCAGCTGTGTCAGTGACACGGCCACTCCCCGCAGCTCTTACTGGCGGAGGTCATACAGCTCCTTCAGACAGGCAAAGCTGGGCGCCGACTTCTCCCGGTCACTTCTCCCCTGGCTCCTCCTCCCTTGGCCAGACGACTTCAGCTCCTCCACTTGGCTCTGAAGGTGATCGATGTTGGTTTGCAGGCACTCGATTGTTTCCGTCAAGCTGCGAGGAATACACAGAAGCCAATTTCTCCTTGTCATATTAAATTAAAGGTGAAAGCAGTGAGGAGAGATTAGCTGCTAGCCACTCCAACTGGGTTTTCTTAACTGAGAGAACTCCCTTGAATTTAGTCTCCACTCTCCAAATGAACTACATGAAGCCTTACCCCACACTGACCACACTCACTAGTTACCTTCTAGTTGTTTCTAATAAATGCCCCTTACAGTTCCCTCAATAGAGTCCAGAAAATGCACTTACCTCAGAATCTTCTGCTGTGAGGCCTTGCTGTCAGCAACCAGCTTTTGATTAGTTTCTTCCAGCTCCCTTGCTGTGACATCTAACTGCTCATACACCTTTGCGTGCTGCTCATTCATTTGCCGTAGAAGCTCCACCTGCTTGGTCAGATACTGCAAGGGAAGATGATTGAGAAGCAGGTGTCACACAGCCAATACCTGCAGTGTTCCACATTCCCTGCTTCTCTGACACCCACTCATGCAGGCGTGGGGGCAGGCACAGGGCTGCCACCTCGGGGCTCAGCATGCTCCTACCCAGAAGTTCCCTTGGCCTCGTCTCAGGCATGGTTGACTGCATCATCGGCCACGTGGCAACTACACCTAGCCCTTCTCTGGGGGTAGGGCTGATGGTTCTAACCCTCTGATGCTCTGGATGGCTCATGATGAAAATGCTAAGGGTTTTAGCAGCTCTATGGCAGAACAAGGGACAGCTATCTATATCCACATATATATCTTGTTAAACCACAGGTTTATTTTACAAAAAGAACCATAAATCCCAATTAAACTATCCGTCTTCATGGGATTTGAGAATAGGCTAAGCCTTTATAATGCTTAAATCCCTCAGCATCCCTGGTGCAAGAAGAGGTTGGCCCAATTTTACAAAGCATGTAAATTGCATAAAATTAGTATTCAACAGGAAAATCTAAAATGACATGATAATCCTTCAAGAGAAAATGCCCAGGGGCTGGCACTGTGGCATAGTGGGTAAAGCCAACTCCTGCGGTGCCTACATCCCATATGGCTTCCGGTTCGAGTCCCAGCTGCTCCACTTCCAATCCAGCTCTCTGCTATGGCCTGGGAAAGCAGTAGAAGATGGCCCAAGTCCTTGGGCCCCTGTATCCACATAGGAGACCTGGAAGAAGCTCCTGGCTCCTGGTTTTGGATCGGTACAGCTCCAGCCATTGTGGCCAACTGTAAAGTGAACTAATGGATGAAAGACCTCTCTCTCTCTCTCTGCCTCTCCGTAACTCTGCATTTCAAATAAATAAATAAATCTTAAAAAAGAGAGAAAATGCCTGGAACATGCGATCAAAACTTGAGCAAAAATATGCTTTCCAGAAATAAGAAAGCCCAAAGTGGAGGATTTTAGATGATTTTCACTTGAAAAATAAATCAGTTGTTTCTGAGTGAGGCAATCTGGATGAAAAGTTTGTTGATTTCACCAGAAATATTTTAGCTTAATACGTGCCAAAGCTCTGTTATTTTTGATTCTCTCAGAACGTAAACACTACTCTACTGCCTGAGTGTTTTCCCAGCCTGCTTAGGTTGGCCCTGCTTCTGAGATGTTCAAGGAAGAAGAGGAATAATCACAGTAACATCTCGACCCTCCCCACCTGACTCTCCCTGATGGTACTGAAAGAGCACACGGTCCATGAAACATTCATGGTATTGCTCTGGTCACGACTATAGAGAGGAAAATCCTGGCTTGAAGCATTACTGACGATGAGACTATAAAGGGCCGATGACTTCAAAAAACACTCTTCCTGGCCGGCGCCGCGGCTCACTTGGCTAATCCTCCGCCTGCGGCACCGGCACCCCGGGTTCTAGTCCCGGTTGGGGCACCAGTTCTGTCCCGGTTGCTCCTCTTCCAGTCCAGCTCTCTGCTGTGGCCCAGGAGGGCAGTGGAGGATGGCCTGCGCGCTTGGGCCCCTGCGCCCGCGTGGGAGACAAGGAGGGGGCACCTCTTGGCTTTGGATCAGCGTAGTTCTGGCCGTGGCAGCCATTTTAGGGGTGAACCAACGGAAGGAAGACCTTTGTCTCTCTCTCTCTCTCTCTCTCACTGTCTAACTCTGCCTGTCAAAAAACAAACAAAAAAACACTCTTCCTAAGGCTTTTTACACAACCACATGAGTATTTGCAGAGCTAACTCCTTTTGAAGAATGGGATACAGGTCATTCAATGGGCTCTTAGTTATGTGAATAAAGCACATACAGGTTAAACATCTTAAATTCAAAAATGCAAAATGTCCCCAAATCAGAAACTTTTTGAGCAGTGACACTACCAAAAATGGTTCCTATTTTGAGGCATTTCAGATTTTGGATTCTGAATTAGGGATGCTCAACTGGTAGTAAATATCCCCAAATCTTAAAAATTCCAAAATCAAAAGCACTTCTGATTTTACTTAAGGGATTTTTACTTCAGGGATACTCAACCTGTTTGGACTTTTTCCAAACTTCATTACAAAACTTGGTGGCCATGCTTAGCCTCTCTATAACGTCAACTTTCTCATCTGAAATTCTTAGGAGTCAAGTGTTTTGGAAAATTCTTTGTGTTTTAGAAAGACAATGTGATACATCTGATAACCTCCACCGTGAAGACTGGGCAGCATCCTGCCGTCCATGGAGCACTGACACTTCTGCATCACAAAGTAGGAAGAAGGATAAACAGCGTCGCAGGGGCTTCTGGCAAATAAATCTGCTACAAACTTCAGGAAAAAGGCTTGGTTCGGAGGGCTTTTTGGGTTTGGAATGAATCCTGAGGGGCTGTGTGTGGATCTGTTCGCAGCTCCCATGTAGAACTGGCAGGATTAAATGAGATAGGTGAGCACGCTGCTTCCTGCTTGTTCTTCACTGCCTCAGCCTCTCTAGGTCCCCTGGAAGTGGGCCACCATCGCTTCTCGGCCTTTTGGCTAAGATCAAGTGTGGAAATGAACCACTAATTTTTCTGGGAAAGCTTTTTCAGAATTGTAGGAGTAGGCCTTCAATCCTGCCCACTGCCTATCAATGCCATGTTAGCTTTCCATCACTGATGGGAATTTGTTCAATCTCTTAGGAATACTGGGGTGGTAAAAAGGCTTAGATTCACAGAAATATACAAAGCGTCTTCAAAAAGTTTGTGGAAACTGCATGTTTCCTTTGAATTTCATTTTCCACGTAATTATATATAACAGCTGCAGGGGTTGGTGCTGCAGAGTAGTAGGCTAAGCCCAGACCCCTGATCAAGAAGGCAAATTTGAGTCACATTTCCTGCTTCTTAGCTAAAAAATAAAAATTAAAAAAAAATTCTTTTCTTAAAAGACTGGTGTCACAGATTGATTTTTGTGATAATCAAGCAGTAGATCTACCTAATTTGGTTACAATTTTTGCCAACCTAGATAAATATGCTTGCCCATGGCATCCACACACACACACACACACACACACCCGGCCCGGTCATGACCCGTGAACAGCTGCCTGATGGGATCCTCTTGGCTGAAGTAGAACTAACTCCTGGTACTTTTTCCATCCTTTTGAGGAAAGAAATCACTTCTGGAACAAGATTCCCCTGTGTGAATAATCTCAAAAGTACAATTTCCACTCTCATGTCTCTCGGGTTGATCCTCTGTGGGGTCCTCATGAGTTGAACCCCAATTCTTGTTAATTTGAGGCAGAACTGGGTTTCACTGCAGAGATCCTCCTGGTTGGCCCTTTCGGGGTTCTGGTTGTAGTACGCTGATTTCTGGCATATGAAACCTAGTCTAGGGTCTGTTATAACCTGCTTTGCTCACATGGTGCATGTCACTGTTGGGGAATGAGGCGGCAATCCTAGTGGAAGTAACTGATTTCCTATCCCCCAAAGGCCTGAGGCAAGTCTTCCGGCTCATCCTCTGCCATGTGGAGAGGAAGGCACAAATCGGGGAGCCCAGACTATTTTCCAGGAACATGGAATACAGGAAAACAAGGAATGGTTTTCCTTTCTCTCAGCCACAAGGAAACCTAATTCAGGCAAAGTCTTTCTCAAACCTAGTTGGGGCAATTTCCACCTGGACAAATATTGGCTACTATACATAACCAGGGACAGTGTCACAGATTTTGTTATGCTCATCCATTCTTTTAAAATTTATTTTATTTAGTTGAAAGGCAGAGAGAGGAAGAGAAATAAAAGGAGGCAGAGATCTCCCATCCACTGGTTCATTTCCCAAATGCATGCAACAACCAGGGCAGGACCAGGTTGAAGCCAGGAGCCCAGAACTCAATCTGGGTCTCCCACATGGGTGGCAGGGACCCAGGTACTTAAGTTGTCACCTGCTGCCTCTCATGGTGCACATTAGCAGGAAGCTGCAATGGACAGCAGAGGTGGGATCTGAACCCAGGTAACTCTGATATGGGATGTGTGAGACCCAAACAGCAACATAACCATTATGCCAAATGCCCATCCCTCACTCCCCATTCTTCACTTTGGATTTATATAACTGAAAAAATAACATGTCTTTCAACGGAGATGATTCAGAATGGAGAACCTCTTTACTTTTTTTTTTTTTTTTTTTTTTTTACTCATAATCCCAACTGGGCTGGTATCCAAGCTTTTCCAAATACCTTACTAACCCCAAGGGAACAGATTAACAGTTTCGTAAAAGGCCTACCAGGAGGCTGAATGGCTCTGTGGGCTGAATCCAAACACTCCTGCTGATCAGAAGATTCCTGGGACTATGCCTGCCCCAGGTGACCAACAAAACTGAATCACTATAAAGAATGCCTGATACACAAAAAGGAGTACCAGCATAAAAATTATGTAACGTCTTTGTGGTACGTATATTATGCACTTGTACACACTATATGTTGTGTCTCCCTGGTAAAATTTTCTAAAGAATTCTATTTTTTTTTAAGATTTATTTATTTATTTGAAAGAGTTACACAGAGAAAGAAGGAGAGGCAGAGAAAGAGAAAGAGAGAGAGAGAGAGAAATAGAGAGGTCTTCCATCCACTAGTTCACTCTCCAAATGGCCACAATGGCCAGAGTTGTGCTAATACGAAGGCAGGAGCTTCTTCCAGGTCTCCCATGGGGGTGCAGGGGCCCAAGGACTCGGGCCACTATGTACTGCTTTTCCAGGCCATAGAGGAGAGCTAGATCGGAAGTGGAGCAGCTGGGCCTTGAACTGGCATCCACATGGGATGCCAGCACTGCTGGTGGAGGCTGCTATGCTACCTGCTATGCTACAGCGCTGGCCACAAGAATTCTTTTTTTTTTTTTAAGATTTATTTGAAAGTCAGAGTGACATACAGAGAGGAGAGGCAGAGAGAGAGAGAGAGAGAGAGAGAGAGAGAGAGGTTTTCCAACCACTGGTTCACTCTCCAATTGGCTGCAACGGTCAGAGCTGCACCAATCCGAAGCCAGGAGCCAGGAGCTTCTTCTGGGTCTCCTGCGCAGGTGCAGGGGCCCAAGGACTTGGGCCATCTTCTATTACTTTCCCAGGCCACAGCAGAGAGCTGGATTGGAAGTGGAGCAGCTGGGACTTGAACTGGCGCCCATATGGGATGCTGGCACTGCAGGCAGCAGGTTTACCCACTACGCCATAGCACCAACCCCAAGAATTCTATTTTTAAAAACTTTCTTGGGGTTGGTGCTGTATGTAAAAAGTTAAGCCTCTCCTTGCAGTGCCGGCATCCCACATTGGGGCTGGTTCAAGTACCAACAGCTCCACTTCTGATCCAGCTCCCTCCTAAGAAGGTGGACCCTAAGAAGGTCTCCCACAAGGGAAACCTGGAAGAAGCTCCTGGCTTCGGCCTGGCCCAGCCCCAGCTGTTGTGGAGTGAACCAGCAGATGGAAGATGATCGACCTCTCTATTTCCACCTTTCAAACAGATAATCTTAAAAAAATGTCTTGGGGGTCAGTGGCACTGTGGTGTAGCAAGTAAAGCTAGCACCCGCATCCCACATGGGTGCTAGCTAGTTCAAGTCCCAGCTGCTCTACTTCCCATCCAGCTCCTTGCTAATAGCCTAGGAAAAGCAGAAGATGGCCAAAGTGTCATGTGGGAGAGCCGGATGAAGCTCCTGGCTCCTGGCCTAGCCCTGGCCATTGCAGCCATATGGGGAGTGAACCAGCAGATGGAAGACTTCTCTTCCTCACTATCTCTGTAACTTCATCTTTCAAATAAATAAGTAAATATTTTAAAAAAATCATTTTGGCTGGCGCCACAGCTCACTTGGCTAATCCTTTGCCTGTGGCGCTGGCACCCCAGGTTCTAGTCCCAGTTGCTCCTCTTCCAGTCCAGCTCTCTGCTGTGGCCTGGGAAGGCAGTGGAGGATAGCCCAGGTGCTTGGGCCCTGCACCTGCATGGGAGACCAGGAGGAAGCACCTGGCTCCTGGCTTCAGATCGGCGCAGCATGCTGGCCTTAGCGGCCAATTGTGGGGGTGAACCAATGGAAAAAGGAAAACCTTTCTCTCTGTCTCTAACTGCCTGTCCAAAAAAAAAAAAAAAAAATCCTTTTATTTATCTGAGAGGCAGAGAGAGACAGAGGAGCTCCCCTCCCATTTGCTGGTTTACTCCCTGAATGCCTGCAACAGTAAGGGTGAGCCAAGCTGAAGCTGGGAACTGGGAGCTGATTCTGGATCTCCCATGATCTCCCATGTGGGTGGCAGCGAGCCAAGTACTTACTTGAGCCATCATCACCTGCTGCCTCCCTGGGTACACATAAGCAGGAAGCTAGAGTCAGGAGCAGACTTGGAACTTGAACCCAGGCACTTTGTGATATGGGTTGCAGGCATCCCAAGCGGCATCTTAACTGCTAAGCCAAATGCTTGCCAAAAATTCTACATCTTATTGGCTTACATATAAATGAGCAGTCACATAAACTAAAACTGTTAATCTAAATACCTTTGAGTTCACATGATTTAAATAAATCTGAAAAATAAGTCTGAGCAGTTTTAAAGTTGTTAAAAAAATAGAGAGAGAGAGAAAAAGATGTTTTCAGAATTATTAGCATACATTTCTGCCTGGGTTTGCTGGCCAGGCAGGTACCTTTTATTAAATGTCTGTGATCACAAAGGTATAATTTTCACCTAAGAGTAAACTGTGCAGATAAAAGCATAATGCAATGCTCATTCCTTCCTTGCAGCAAGAACAACAATTTAGCTTTTGGGGTTTTTCTTGATAAGAAAATAATTTAAAACGATCATAATATTTCAGTTTCCATAAGTATTCCAAATATACTTTAAAAATAAACTGAGCAAATATAAATGAAATAAATGTGTCTAAATATAATTCAAATACTCTTGGCTTAAGTTCTATAAGACAATATGTTGGGGATGGGGCCGGCGTCGTGGCTCACTTGGTTAATCCTCTGCCTGCGATGCCGGCATCCCATATGGGCGCCAGTTCTAGTCCAGTCCAGCTCTCTGCTGTGGCCCAGGAAGGCATTGGAGGATGGCCCAAATGCTTGGGCCCCTGCACCTGCGTGGGAGACCAGAAAGAGGCACCTAATTCCTGGCTTCGGATTGGTGCAACTCCAGCCATGGAGGCCACTTGGGGAGTGAACCAATGGAAGGAAGACCTTTCTCTCTGTCTCTCTCACTGTCTATAACTCCACCTGTCAAATAAAAAATACGTTGGGGCTGGGGCTGTGGCAAAGCAGGTAAAGCTGCCATCTGCAGTGCTGGCATCCCATATGGGCACTAGTCTGAGTTCTGGCTGCTCCACTTCCAATCCAGCTCCCTGCTAATGTACCTGGGAAAGCAGTGGAGGATGGCCCAAGTCTCCTGTACCTACATAAGAGGCCTGGAAGAAACTTCCAGCTTCAGCCTGGCCCAGCCCTGGGTGTTGCAGCCATTTGGAGAGTGAATCAGCGAATAGAAAATCTCCCTCTCCCACCGTCTCTGCAATCCAGCTTTAAAAGGCAGGGGGCGCTGTGGTGCAAAGCCCTTGCCTGCACACCAACATTCCATATGGGCTCTGGTTTGAGTCCTGGTTGTTCCACTTCAGATCCAGCTCTCTGCTAATACACCTGGGAAAGCAAAGTCCTTGGGCCCCTGCACCCATGTGGGCTACCTAGAAGAAGCTCCTGGCTTTAGATTGGCTCAGCTCCAGCCACTGGGGCAATTTGGATAGTGAACCAGCGATGAAAGACCTCTCTCTCTTTCTGCAACTCTTCCAAATAAATACAATAAATCTTTTTTGAAAAAGACAATATGCTTGATATGTTTTCATAAATTGTTAGTATATGACCATTCAAGGCTGCTTTAAAGTTACTAAGAATTAATATTCTACTTAAAAAACATTTTTAGATTCAAAAGGAATTTTACATAATTTTGTCCTGAAATGAAATAGCTGTATTATTCTAGAATGGTAACAAAGATGGGGCATGTCACAGAGGGTCTGAGCAGATCATGTAAGGTTTATGAAGAACAAATCTTAGGAAAACTTTGTATATGATCAAGATAGCTATAATTAGAAAAATTTTTGCAATTCCCTGCAAATCAAATATTAATCCACTGATTTAAAACCACAATCTCTTATTTTTAAAGCAACAGGCCTTCTTGAAATATTGATCTGCTCTTGGTAAAAGAAAGGAGTTTTGATTTTTAATTCTGAAATGTTTAGTTTTCCTTCCATCTTCTGAATTGCAGCTTTTCCTTTTATAGTTTCCATGTAATTGTTGACTCACTCTTTCAAGTTTATGGTCAGCAACTGGGTCCTCCCCAGTCCAGACTCTGCTATTATAGTCTGACACTGAAAATGCTGCCTCAAAGGCCTAGACCCTGTAACCAGACAGCACTTTGTTTTTAAGTCATGCATTACTCTACTCAAGGTTTCCTTGTTTGAACCCTTCTGTAATATAACCTTGGACACACAGTATTCCAATGTCTAATTAATCAAGGACCTTTCCCTCTGGTCTGATAGCTAGACCACCTTACTGGAGTTCATATAAGGAGAAGCAAACATACTGCAACCAGCCAAGGAAGCAAGATCTTGTGTTTTATCAAGACAATTCCTAGTATTTTCTGCTGTCTTTATTAGGTTTCTAGTGTTTAGGAAACTGAGTCTTTAAAGAGTTAAGACATTTTAAGAAATCTTTATTTATTTTAAAATATCTTACGTGGATTGCTCTCTTTCTAACTGGTAAAGTCATTGTGATTAAATGGACGACTATTATTTCACAAGGATCTAAGATCCTTTATTTAAAAAGAAAACCTACTTATTTCAAAGGCAGAGCAAAAGAGAGAGAGAGAGAGAGAGGGAGAGGGAGGGAGGGGGGAGAGAGGGAGGGGGGGAGAGAGAGAGAGAAATATCTTCCATCTGCTGTTTGACTTCCCAGATGGCCACAACGGTTGGGGCTCAGAACTTCATCCGGGTCTCCTACATGAGTGGCAGGGGCCCAGGAACTTGGTTCGTCATTTGCTGCCTTCTTAGGTGCATAAGCAAGGAGCACAGTCTGAAGTGGAGCAGCCAGGACTCAAACTTGCACTCTGATATGGGATGCCACCATGCAGCATCTCAAGTAGCAGTTTAAACTTGCTGTGCCATAGCAAAGGCACCAGATCCTATTTTGATCAAAGATTTTAAATCTTTTGGAATCTTTGGCAGATTTCCTTAGGATCAAAGTTCTAAATTAATTTTTTTAAAATGTATTTATTTGAAAGGCAGAGTTACAGAGAAACAGAGGCAGAGAGAGAGAGAGGTCTTCCATCCGCTGGTTCGCTCCCCAATTGGCAATAACGGCCAGAGTTGCACCGATCCGAAGCCAGGAGCTTCTTCTGAGTCTCCCACTCAGGTGCAGGGGCCCAAGGCCTTGGGCCATCTTCTACTGCTTTCCCAGACCGTAGCAGAGAGCTGGATGGGAAGTGAAGTAGCTGGGACTCAAACTGGCACCCAAATGGATGCTGGCACGGCAGGCGGTGGCTTTACTTGCTACGCCACACCACTGGCCCCTAAATTAATTATTTTGACTGAGATTTCCCATTGGGGCTCTGGAGATTCTCAAAGTATGTATCTAATATCTTGAAGACATAATAAACTCATTGGGCTTATTTGGCATACTGGGTTATATCAAAAACATTGCCAAATAATAAAGTGGCACTAAACTTTGACTGAGTTACATTCATATAGCTATGTTAATTAATGTTAATGTTCCAAAGATTATAGAAAATGTATAAGGGTCTAACAGTCCTGGTGTGGTGCTATTATGACTGATGTCTTAACGGGACAGAGATCCTGAAGACGTTTTAGAGATCTCTGAGACTGTCCCTCCCACCACAGGCCCAGAGGACGGGAGGACAGACTTAATCTCGTGGAACCCCAAGTCCCTTTCTGAAATGCTATATACAACAAAAAGAACTTTATTTCCTTGTCAATTGCTGAGTTGTTACCATAATTGTAACCATGATTATCCTAAGACTTTTTTTTTTTATGTCATCCACAGTTTTGATTCTTCTCTGAAAGTATTTACAATCAAATTCACACAAAAGACTCTTTTATAACCTTTTTTTTTTCTTTTTTGGACAGGTAGAGTTACAGTGAGAGACACACACATAGAGAAAGACAGAGAGAAAGGTCTTCCTTCCGTTGGTTCACCCCCCAAATGGCCGCTATGGTCCGCGCTGCGCCGATCCGAAGCCAGAAGCCAGGTGCTTCCTCCTGGTCTCCCATGCGGGTGCAGGGCTCAAGCACTTGGGCCATCCTCCACTGCCTTCCCAGGCCACAGCAGAGAGCTGGACTGGAAGAGGAGCAACGGGGACTAGAACCCGGCGTCCATATGGGATGCTGGTGCCACAGGCGGAGGATTAACCAAGTGAACCACAGCGTCGGCCCCCACACAAAAGACTTTTTTTTAATTTATTTTTTATTTTTATTTTTTGACAGGCAGAGTGGACAGTGAGAAAGAGAGACAGAGAGAAAGGTCTTCCTTTGCCGTTAGGTCACCCTCCAATGGCCGCCACATCACACCGATCCGAAGGCAGGAGCCAGGTACTTCTTCTGGTCTCCCATGGGGTGCAGGGCCCAAGCACTTGGGTCATCCTCCACTGCACTCCCGGGCCACAGCAGAGAGCTGGACTGGAAGAGGGGCAACCAGGACAGAACCCGGTGTGCCAGTGCCGCAAGGTGGAGGATTAGCCTATTGAGCCACGGTGCCGGCCACAAAAGACTCTTAACAAATACTCTTGAATACAGATTTCTGATAACTACATGAAAATTTCCAGAACTCTAATAAAGGAGCTGATGAGTTTATAAAACAAAAATTACATGAGACTGGATGAAATGATAAAAATGGAAGGCGTTTTATGTCTGTTATTTAACATGTTGTTGGTTCGGAGCCAGCACTGTGGCATAAGTATCCACTTGCGGGGCTGGCATCCCATGTGGGCACAGGTTCAATTCCTGGCTGCTCCACTTCTGATCCAGATCTCTTCTAATGTGCCTGGGAAAGCAGTGGAAGATGGTCCAAGTCCTTGGGCCTCTAAACCCATGTGGGAGACTCAGAAGAAGCTTCTGGCTCTTGGCTTCAGATCGGCCCAGCTCTGGCCATTGCAGACATTTGGAGAGCCAACCAGTGGGTGGAAGAAACCTCTGCTTCTCTCTCTCTCTCTCTCTCTCTCTCTCTCTGCCTCTCTGTAACTCTGGCTTTCAAATAAATAAATAAATCTTCATTTTAAAAAAAATGAGATTATAATATACTAAATCATTTTTCTTGGTGCACTTATATAAATATTCAACCCAAAACTTATAAGCAAACTGTTTATCTTTGATAAATACTGTTCAAGCTATAGATGAAAACTTATAAATAAATCTTAAAAAAAAACCCTATAATACACCTATTGAGTTATAACTGTGTTCTTTGTTTTTGAGATGCAAGCTCAATTTGTTATGCTCTTGTTGGTTTTATTTTGTATTTTCCTTTTTTTTTTTTTTTTAAGATTTATTTATTTATTTGAAAGTCAGTTACACAGAGAGAGGAAAGGCAGAAAGAGAGAGAGGTCTTCCGTCTGATGGTTCACTCCCCGGGTGGCCACAACAGCTGGAGCTGCACTGATCCAAAGCCAGGAGCTTCTTCTGGGTCTCCCACACGGATGCAGGGGCCCAAGGACTTGGGTCATCTTCTACTGCTATCCCAGGCCATAGCAGAGAGCTGGATCGTAAGAGGAGCAGCCGGGACTAGAACCCTTGCCCATATGGGATGTCGGCGCTTCAGGCCAAGGCGTTAACCCACTCCGCCACAGCCCGGCCCCTGTATTTTCCTTATAAACTTTATGCCTGTTGCCTGTCAAAATTCTACAGAAGTACAAACTAACAATATATCGCTGGCCTGGCACTTTGAGATGACAACTATTGCCTACAGAACAGTTAAACTTGAAAATGGACTCCAGGTAAACTCAACCTAAGAACCATTTCTAAACCTCTTTGTTGCTCAAATGAGGCTTAAAGGGTTTGTGACACTGCTGGTCCTCAATCACTTCCCTCCCAATGTGAGACCAGATTAGACTAATAATCAGGACAGGTCCATCCTGGCAATGAGGGACAATCAAAATCTAGCTACTGGATGACTGATCAATGGTGTTTTCCCAAAAATGGGCCTCAATCGTAAGAGAAGAATATAAACATTGTTAAAATCAAGATGCAGTCCCTTTTGCCAACCCTAACAAAAATAAAGCCATGGTTAAGAAGAATGGGCTCTATTTTTAAAAATTATTTGCATTTTATTTGAAAGGCAGAGAGACCTTTCATTCACTGGTTCACTCCCTAAATGCCCACAATAGCAAGGGCTGGGCCAAGCTAGAGCCAGGAGCTCCTAACTCCTGCCTGGGAGGGTGTGCATCATCAGGAAACTGGGATTGGAAAATGGAGCTGGGATTTGAACCAGGCACTCCAATATGGGATGCAGGTGTCCCAAGTGGCATCTGAAACCTTGTCAAACATCCACCCCAGAACAGTTTCTTAAACATGACTGTCTGAAAGTAACTATCACAAAAGACTGCCAGAAATACAGCCTAAACAGAGGGCAACCATTTTAAAAGATATGTTAGCAATGTAGACAAAGTATTCTTGGTATGCTCACTTCTAAAGCTGGAGTTTATGTAAACCAAGACATGATTCAAAATCTGTCAGCTACTATTGGTCAAACTGTCAAAGACATTTGTAGGAGCATAGCTGCTTGACAAGCATTGCTGAATTCCCTTGCCCATGTAGTTTTAGATAACAGGGTAGTATTAGATTATCTACTGGTCAAGGAAGGAAAAATGTGTACAGCTATTCATACTACTTGCTGTACTTACATAAATACCTCTGGAAAAATAAAAACCAGATTAGTCAGGATCACCCAAAAAGCTACATAAGATTGAAGAACAAAGATGCTTACACAACCTATTCTTTTGGCTACCATCTTTAGGAACAAATGGGGCTATTTCATCAGCTATTACAAATTTTTATTTTAATTATAACTGAGATGTCTCATAGCTTTCAAATGTTAAGGTAAAACACATACTCTGTATGTCAACTATTTATATCCATCAATCCTCCAAAGAACTGGACCCTGGTACTCAAGAGTACTTACAACTAAATCTGTTTCTTCACTCTAGAATCTCTCAACAGGGACTACCTAGAGCAGTACTTGTTCCTTGATTGCTCAAGATTGAGAAATGAACTGAATGGGGGCACTGAAACTGGACTGTTAACCAGATTTCCTTCTGATGCCCCAAACTCAAAAACCTCATTAGATTTTCCATTCCTTTCCTGCAAGTTCCCTATCTTACTGTTTAAAAAAATATGATCAGACCACTTAATAAGTTCCTGCTTTCTTCTAATGCAGATTAAATAAAAACTTATGGGGCTGGCGCTGTGGCATAGCAAGTTAAGCCACTACCTGCAGCATCGGCATCCCATGTGGGTGCTGGTTCTAGTTCCAGCTGCTCCACTTCTAATCCAGCTAATGTACCTGGCTAAGCAGAAGAGGATGGTATAAGTGCTTGGGTCCCACAACCACATGGGAGACCTGGAAGAAGTTCTGGGCTCCTGGGTTCAGTCTGGCCCAGCTCTGGCCATTGTGGCCATCTAGGGAGTGGACCAGTAGATGGAAGATCTCTCTTTCAAATAATAATAATAATAATAATAATAATAATAAAAAACTTACTTAAAAAGCATAGAGACAGAGATCTCCCATCCACTGGTTTACTCTTCAAATGCCCATAACAGATAGGGTTGGACCAAGATGAACCCAAGAGGTGGGAACTCAAAATAGGTCGCCCACATAGGTGGCAAGAACCCAATTATTTGAGCCATCATCTGCTGCCTCTTCTGGGGTACACATTAGCAGGAAGCTAGAATGGAGGATATAGAGAGAACTCAAAGGCAGGCACTTTGATACAGGATGCAGATTCCTAAGGGGTGGCTTTAACTGCTGTGCCACGTGCCCACCCCAGTTCTTGATTTCTTAGGACAGCTGCTTAGGACATGGTCAAAGAAACACAGAAAAAAAAAAAAAAAAAACTGATTCACATAACCTGTGCATGCACAGAAGGAAAACCTAACCTGCAGAACTAGAGAGACCACAGCCCTTCCAGAGGTAAAAGCTCTGTTAGACAAGGAAATCTAGAATTAAAAGTCTATCTTACTATGCTGACCTGATTCCAAGTCCCTCTGATCACAAGTTGCTTCACCAGCCTTTCCACACACCACCTACCTAATCCACAAAACTTTCTCCAGAACCCCAAAGAGGTAGATTTGAGTCACATTTGCTGCATTCTTGCCGGTTGGTTAAATAAAGCCTACCTCTTTTCAAACGGCTTGTGTCAGAGATCAGTGACTTGCCTCAACCTACGTCTCAGTGGTAACAGGATGACAGGAGGAGGGAAGATTTAAGGGAAGTTAACAGTGGCTGGCGCCGTGGCTTAACAGGCTAATACTCCGCCTTGCGGCACCGGCATAACGGATTCTAGTCCCGGTTGGGGTGCCAGATTCTATCCCGGTTGCCCCTCTTCCAGGCCAGCTCTCTGCTATGGCCCGGGAAGGCAGTGGAGGATGGCCCAAGTCCTTGGGCCCTGCACCCGCGTGGGAGACCGGGAGAAGCACCTGCCTCCTGGCTCCTGGCTTCGGATCAGCGAGATGTGCTGGCCACAGCGGCCATTGGAGGGTGAACCAACGGCAAAAAGGAAGACCTTTCTCTCTCTCTCTCACTATCCACTCTGCCTGTCCAAAAAAAAAAAAAAAAAAAAGGAAGTTAACAGCCATGACCAAAACTAATAAAGAAACCTTCACATGAATCTCATCAGTGTGGACCACCAGGGCCTGTAGACAGGGACTGTTAACCTCAACCAATCCAGAAGCATCAATTACTTCTCCTTATGGACTGTTCTCCTGTCCCAATACTGACTATACCCTGTGTTATCTTGCCCCTCCTACCTATAAGCCAATGTTGACTCAATGGAAACAGCTTATGCCTGCTTTCCCCAAATTTTCACTATTTAAAAAATAATGCTCTTGGGGCCAGTATTGTGGTGCAAATTAACTCCAATTGGGATGTCCATATCCTATGCTGGAGTGCTAGTTCAAGACCCAGCTATTGAGGCTGGCACTGTGGCATAGTATGTCAAGCCTCTGCCTGTGGCGCCAGCATCCAATCTAGGGGCCTGTTCAAGTCCTGGCTGTTCCTCTTCCAATCCAGCTGTTTTAGCCTTGGAAAGCAGAAGATGATGGCCCAAGTGCTTGGGCCCCTGCACACACGTGGGAGACCCAAAGAAGCTCTTGGCTCCTGATCGGCCCAGCTCCAGCAGTTGCGGCCATTTGGAGAGTGAACCAGTGGATGGAAGATCTTTCTCTATTTATTCCTCTCTCTGTAACTCTACCTTGCAAATAACTAAATAAAACTTTTAAAACTTAGCTATCCCACCTCTAATCCAGGATCCTGCTAATGCATTTGGTGGGAAGAAATGGATGATGGCCCAAGCATGTGGATCCCTACCACTAGTGTGCAAGACCTGGATGGGGTTCCTGGCTTCTGGCTATTGTGGGCCCCAGAGGAGTGAACCAGCAGAACAAAGATTTCTATTTCTCTCTCTCTTCCCTACCCCTTCCCTCTATGTTGTTCTGCCGTTCAAATAAATAAATCTTTTTTAAAAAATGCTTATAGTGGGGCTGGCATAGTGGGCTAAGCCTCTGCCTGTAGTATCTGTGACTTCATCACCCACATAGAAATTAGATATTTTTACATCACACTACAGTGGTAGCAGAAATCTTGACTTATTACTTGCACTCATCACTATTTGAAATTATGGTATTTTTTTTCACCACTAGATCTTGTTTTAAGAGATTTTAATTATAATGTCATGTAATTTAAGAGAATCGCTGTAGAGCTCATTAGTCAAAGGGACCCATGGTGCACACATACAGAAGGCTAAGAGCCCCAGTTATCCTTGCAGCTTCATTTCAGACATACTTTAGAAGCCTCCTCAGACTACCTGGTCTAAAGCGGCACCTGCCTGGGGCCAGCGCTGTGGCGCAGCGGGTTACAGTCCCAGCCTGCGGTGCAGGCATCACATATGGGCGTCAGTTCATGTCCCGACTGTTCCTCTTCCGATCCAGCTCTCTGCTATGGCCTGGGAAAGCAGTGGAAGATGGCCCAAGTCCTTGGGCCCCTGCACCCACGTGGGAGACCTGAAGGAAGCTCCTGGCTCCTTGCTTAGGATCTGGCTGTTGCAGTCATTTGGGGAGTGAACCAGTGGAATGGAAAACCTCTTTCTCTCTGGCTCTACCCCTCTCTGTTGCTCTTTCAAATAAATAAAATTCTTTAAAAAAAAAAAAAAAAAAAAGCAGCACCTGCCCAAGGCACCTTTAAACACTTAACACAAGGACAGTCAATGGAAATGTTTCCTTGAAGGCTCCTGGATATGTAGTTTATTCCTCACACAGTAGGAATTAAAGAAAATGTGGCTGTCAATTCCTAGATCTCTACCTATAGCAGCTTATTGTGCTCAACACTACAACTCAGTCGGTGAAACGTCAAGACAGATTTCATTGAAAGAGTCTGAGAAGACCTTTAGTTACAGTCCTCTTGTGAAAAGAGACTATTCGTCACTGATTCTCCTCTTTATTCCATTTACAGGTTATTTCTCTGTATTTATTCCCATGGCATCTGTTGAGGTGGATTCGTTCCGAGAGGAGCAGCATGGTGTGGGCAAGAGGTGCGGAGTCACCACAGAGACCCTGGGAGTCGGGTGAAAGCAGGCCAGAGGCGAGCAGCCCACAGACTCGTTTATTTCAGTTGGTACAGCAGCTTAAGTAGCCAAGGCAGCCAATCCGGTCAAAGGGTGGCTATGACTGACCAATCACAGCCTGTTGCCAGGCAGTTTCCGAAGCCATCCAATCACAGCCTGTTGCCAGTCAGGCTCTGTTGTCATGTGGTTTCCGAAGCCATCCAATCACAGCCTGTTGCCAGGCAGTGTCTGTTGCCAGCAGCCATCTTGGCTTGGCCTTCTCATGCCACCACATTTCCCCCTTTCTGTTTATTTTTGAGCAATGGGAGGCATAATTCTTGGCCATACCATTGTTGACCCCATTTCCATGTGGTCTCTGTACGCAGCTGTGCCTGTCTTAGGTTGTCCCCCAGGGGATCTTACCCGTCATTGACTAACCAGCGCTCACAACGGGAAACCACAGGAGTACTTGCTCAGATGGGGGTAGGAATGAGGAACAATGGTAATCAGGAATGGTGTAACCACACACAGGCTGTGGGCCGTCTGAGTGGCTAACCAGAGCTACTGGGGTATAAAACAGTAGCAGATGTGGCTATGGGCAGTTCCTCAGGGTAGGTTGATGGGGCAGGTGTGTCCGCTAACAAGGCGGGCTCTCAGTCTTGTTCAGCTGCTTCTGGCTAGCTGTCAGTTGCAGGCTTGATGTTTCTGGCTGGTACCCAAATGGGCTGTCCCGCATTCTCTGGAAAGACACAAGCATATCCTCGGCCCTTGGTTAGCAGAAGCCTTTTTACCGGCGTTGGAATCCAGGAACTGAATTCTGCGTCCACTTCAAGATTAACGGCAAACATGTGGGTGGGGCGGGGTCTAGCAGCTGCCCTGAGAGCCTGGGGTGCCCGGGGACTGCCACAAATGTGGGGATCCTCACTGGGTGCGGATGGGATGACCTCACATGGATTATTGTCTCGAGGTCGTCTAAGTTCATCACATAGGTATTTGGGGGGTGGCTGACTAGGCATTGCTACATTGTCTGATGTCATGTCATTTTCACTGTCAGAGCTCTCTCTCCTTAAGTCATCAACTGTTGCCTGTGAGGCAGAGGCCTGGAGTGACAGGCTCTTACCACTCAGATTCATTACGTTTGGTAATCTGTGTGGGTTTCTGAGAGGGGCTTATCTTTCCCAGGCTGGAGCACTTAAGAGCAGCATGCCACACCACTTCTAGTCAAAGGAAAGACACCCACAGCACTGCTGCCATAACAAAGAAAATTCCTAGCACCTCAGCAGCTGATGGCATTCTGCAGGGGGTTCCCTACGTTAGACAAACAGTGGTATATCAGATTGTACGTATGTCCTGTGCTTAGTGGGGGACTTCCTTGATTTGTTAGGCCAAGGCTGTATGCCCACATGGTATCTCCGGAGCGTCACCTCTCTCAAGTGAGAGAAGATGACTTGGTTCCGAATTCTGGGATGATCATTCCATTTACAGGTTATTTCTCTGTATTTATCCCTATGGCATCAATATCCTCGGTAATCTAAAGAGGAGAAATTTACAACTTCTACCAGGTACTACATGGAGCTCTCAAGTTGATGCCTCTTTAAGGACGAATGGTTAAATTAGGGTAGGACTAACAAATAGGGGGGGAAAAAAAATCAATACACAAGTACAAAGAGGCCATTTCAAAAGCTACAGAATGTTCCCCTTGCTTGATATATTAAAAACTTGTGTTAAAAACACAATGAAACCATTTAAGAATTTGGGATACTTTGGTCTTACGGGAAGTGGCTTTAAGGATAATCTAAAAATGGCAGGGAGCTTGTTCTCACGTGGTAGGAGTTTAATCTTATTAAGTCAAAATTAATTAGAAAAGCCCTTCACTTCTCCAAGAATCAGTGATAGCTTACCTGCAAAGGAGTCTGACTAAACTGGTCAGCAACTTACAAGAAAAATGATCAAATCTCCATGCAAATACTGATGATATGAGGCAGACGTCTCACTTGATGTAGTCAGACGCTGTGCTTAAGGCTCAGCCTCTAAAACTTCAAATTAGTACTTATGGGGCATTTGCCCTAGCAGTTAAGATGCTGGTTAGGACACTATGTCTCATATCAAAGTGCCTGTGAGACAGGACAGAAACAGGACTCACTAAATCACACCCCTTCCAACCAGACGATGCATCCATCTCTGACCACAGGCTGCTCCACCCAAGTTAAAAAACAATCAAGAGCTAGGAGATACAGAAGACGTCTTCATTGCTCTGCCAGGAACCATGCAAGCTGAGAAGAGACCAGTGTGACTGATACGTGACCTTCCTCGGGGAACAACACTGAGTAACACCACCATCTGCAGCATGTAGTATGCAAAAGAAGCAACTGTGCCTGTGCTGAATGCTATAGCCAGGTGCAAACCAAAGGGCTGTGTGCTGAGCCAGAGACTGGGGGGGTGGTGGTGGTGGTGGCCATGTCTCCCCAACAGGATAAAATCCCTCGGTTCAGTTCCCATCAGACAGTCAGTTGGTAGAACCGTCTCCCACATGCCTTCTCCCTTGTCCGTGAGTGTAAGCCCCTAGTAAACCTTGCTGGGTGGACCACTTGTTAATTCTATTGCAGTTAACTAAAGAGCCTCGAGATGTTATTACCCGAGTTTGATACCTGCCTCTGGCTCCTGACTCCAGCTTCTTGCTAATGTTCAAGTAGGAGGGTTCTTGCCACCCTTGTGGGAGACCTCAATCTCCCAACACAGAGGCCAGAGCTCCTTGTCTCTTTAAAAAGTCTCCAGAGTGGCTTTGGAATTACTGGGAGAGCTTTGTAAACTGTTTAATCCTCTGGTGAGATAGTAATTTCAACACATTTTTAGCCATTATTTACTAAGTGAGAAACCATAAACGAACACAGCAAACAGACCTCTGCAATGCTACAGCGGGAAACGCGGGAAAACAGAAAACAAGTCAAGAACTAAGCATACAAGAGAAGACTGATAAAGCAGTGCGAGCAGCACAAAAGGCTTCACAGTTTCTGGCAGGCATGAAGGGACGCCGTTGGGGGCAGACTCCTCCGAGTGGTAAGCACAACTCCTGCCGGTGTCCAGGCAGAGAAGCAACAAAAACCCAAGGCTGCAGGCTGTTACATGATTGTAGGAAACTGTAAGTGAATCCAGTTGTGTCTGATGGTGTCCGATCTCATCACTCTCCAAAGCTTCTCTCTTTTCTGTTCTGGCAACCAGGAAAGAAAAACTTGCTCTGGACTTAACAGCATTAAGAAGTTCACATTAGCACCGGCTAGAGGCCTCCCTGAAGCTAGCGAAGCTGTTATTTTCAATAATTTACTCTTTTTAAAATTAAAAATGATGCCTACTAAAAATATTGATCATTTTTGAGGACTGTTTGAAACCTACTAACCTTTGAAAGAATACTTGTGATTCTCCTTAGACAATATCCTTTGCTGGTTTCCTTCTTTCCATAGTAAGAGTAAAGTAAGGGGAATCTTACGTTCACCAGTTCTGCCCTATGATTCATTCACTCAGAATAGTTTGTTTCCAGACTATTTTTCCAGACTGTCTCATTTTTAATTTCTTTGGATGATGGGGATGAAAACTAATTTTTGATCTTCAACTCTACATTTTTCTAAATTTAAAAATGGTTATACATTACTTTTCTGATCAGGAAAACTCCCAATATTCTAAAAAGTTAATTCAAAACTTGTGTAAGTGATTCACATAAAGCTCAAAAACAGGTCCTAGGGCGTCAGAACACTAGGTAATGGGTATGATGCCTGGACAGGCTGATAATGTTCTTACTCCTTATCTGGATTTGCGCACGGGTATGTTTAAAAATATGTTATGAAGACTCATAACCTCTACTTAGGATATGTGTTCTTTTCTACATATTTCAATTAAAAACTTTAGTAGGAAAAAATGATGTAAGGTTCAAATTAGGGGCAGAGTTCTCATCTATGGCCATGCCACTCTGAAAGCACCTGACTCATAAGCTAAGCAGGGTTGGGCCTGGTTAGTATTTGGATAGGAAGAGTTCTAATAAATTTCAAGGGGCTCCTGAGGGTTATAAAGGTAAAAGGTGCAGGCACCAGAGTCATTAGGTGCTCTGGCTACTTGGTAATTTTTATTTTTAAGATTTATTTACTTATTTGAAAGGCAAAGTTACAGAGAGAGGGGTAAAGAGATTTTCCATCCGCTGGTTCACTCCCCAAATGGCCACAATGGCAGGGACTGGGCAAGGTTGGAGCCAACAGCTTCTTCCAGGTCTCCCATGTGGGTACAGGGCCATCTTCTGCTGCTTTCCCAGGCACATCAGCAGGGAGCTGGATCAGAAGTGGAGCCGGGGTGGGGGTGGGGTGGGGGGGAGGAGCGGCATTGTGGCACAGTAGGTTAGTCCTCCATTTGTGGAGCTGGCATCCCATATGGATGCCAGTTCTAGTCCCGGCTGCTCCTCTCTGATCCAGCTATTTGCTATGGCCTGGGAAAGCAGTGGAAGATGGCCCAAATACTTGGGCCCCTGCATCCACATGGGAGTCCTGGAAGAAGCTTCTGGTTCCTGGCTTCAGATCGGCCCAGCTCTGATGTCACAGCCATTTGGGGAGTGAACCAGTGGATGGACAACCTTTCTCTCCCTCTCACTGTCTAACTTTACCTCTCAAATAAATAAAATCTTAAAAAAAAAAAAGTAGAGCAGCTAGCACCCATATAGATGCAGACAATGGCTTAACTTGCTGCACCACAATGCCGACCCTGCCTGGTTAGAGAGAGGCAGAGCAGAGCAGAGAGATCTTCCATCCACTGGTTCACTCCCCAAATGGCTGTGACATCGGAGCTGGGCCGATCTGAAGCCAGGAGCTAGGAGGAGCCTCTTCTGGGTCTCCCATATCAGTGCAGGGGCCCATGCACTTAGGCCATCTTCCACGGCTTTCTCAGGCCATAGCAGAGAGCTGGATTGGAAATGGAGCAGCCAACACTTGAACTGGTGCCCATATGGGATGCCACCACTGCAGGCAGTGGCCACAGTGCCAGCCCCTCTAGTTACTTGTACAAGAGAACCAGGTATTCTTTATCTTAGACTATTAGAGCGAGACCTCAGAAGTTCATGTTGTGATCAGTAAATCTCCCCAAGCTCAGATGCAAACAAGTAGGCAGGATGGCCAGACTGTGGGCGTGCCCTGACTGGAAGCGAGCTACTACCGCCATTTCATCTCCCCATTTTGTCCCACTCTTACTTTCACGAAGTGATTCATGAAAGAAAGAAGTCAATTTTAATGTCAATGAAATCTAAGACAATGATTGTTCTTGGTCAAAACACAGTTCTGGATAAACAGCAAAATATATTTTTCAACACTCACATCTGTAAACCAGTAGACTACATGCTCTATCACAGAATCAAGGAATCAAGAAAAAGGTTTCTGGAAATACTTCAGGCTAAATTTATTTGAACAGTTACATACATGCATTTATCCCATATTTATTTTTCATTAAGATCCAAACTTGGCCAGCATCTTGGCTCACTTGGCTAATCCTCCGCCTGCAGCGCCGGCACCCCGGGTTCTAGTCCCAGTTGCTCCTCTTCCAGTCCAGCTCTCTGCTGTGGCCCGGGAGGGCAGAGGAGGATGGCCCAAGTGCTTGGGCTCCTGCACCCGCATGGGAGACTGGGAGGAAGTACCCGGCTCCTCGCTTCGGATTGGCGCAACGCTGGCCATAGCGGCCTTTAGGGGAGTGAACCAACGAAAGGAAGACCTTTCTCTCTGTCTCTCTCTCACTGTCTATAACTCTGTTTATAAAAAAAAAAAAAAATTCAAACTTAATTTTCATTATGCTTTGCAATACCTTAGGCATGGTATTAGATGGTGGAGTGAAATGTATACCTAGAGAATCTCAAAGACCTTTGGATTCTGTCAGAATGTCAGTGATCTGCCTTAACCATAATCTTCAATACACAGAAAAGGAAAACAAAGGTAGCAAGACAGATCATAAGTAGTTGTGCTTGTAATTTCCAACACCAATCAATAGGCCTCATTCTTCCAACTACACATATGTGGACTTCTTTCATGCATATTTGCTAAAACAAGTATCAGTGTTTTACTGATGCTTTCCTTTGAAACATCAATATAACATATTAAGACTATGCTTCTACCCAAATACAATAGATCTCACGGTGTATGACAGTCTGGACAGTATGAAGTTGAGTTGAAAGACAAATTCTAAGAAACACAGTAGCAACGAGTTCCTTCACTGCATCTAGCATTTGGCTAGTTTAATAAATGCCCGTTTTTTTTCTGTACTTTTAGGTTTCTGGCAGACTCTCCAAATCATCAAATTCAATTTAGGATACAGCATGTTCTATGTTCTTTTAGAAAATGTTTGTTTATTCTCATCCACTTGAAACACAAAGACAGCAAACAAGTGAAGTCTTCCTTTTACTGGTTCACCCCTGCAAATGCCTTCTACAGCCAGGGCTGAGCCAGGCCAAAGCCAGGAACCTGGAACTCCATCTGGTTCTCCCACGTGGACGGCACGGGATCACTTCTGTTGCCCGACAGGGTGCATCAGCGGGAAGCTGGACTGGAGGCAGAATGGCTGGGACTTACACCGGCATTCTGATGTGGGATGTGGGCATTCGAAGGCACTTTAACCCACTGTACAACAGTGCTCTCCCCTCTATGTTCTTTTGATGTACAGAGTGCTAAACAGGGTACCTGGAGACTTCAGTATCATTAGAAACTAGGCCTTCCGAGAATTAGGTATGTATTAATCACATCACTAGCTGTATCCATAAATCCTGAAGGGGAAGACCCACCGTATACACCTTAATTAGGCTACTGTGTAAAATTAATGGATATTGAGATTACAGATTTGTCCTTGTTTTGATCATAGATTTATCTGTATCCAAAAGTGGAACTCTGTGTAGTGTGGTTGCTTCAAGGCAAGGACTGTATAATTCTACTTGGAATTCCCAGCACCCAGTTCAGGAAATCAGCATGTAGTAAGTACATACTGATCCTCATGAACTGCTTCCCCGTCCTAAGGTCTGTTAGTCGTGGGTCTATTGCACCAGCTGGGGGAGGGGGACTGTAATTTAAGCCTGAGGCTTTTGTTGGGAGTTGTGTGGAGAAGGAAGTTCTGATGGGACAATTGCTTAAGATCCACAATGGGGGGCTGGCGCCATAGCTCATTTGGTTAATCCTCCGCCTGTGGCACCAGCATCCCATATGGGTGCCAGGTTCTAGTCCTGGTTGCTCCTCTTCCAGTCCAGCTTTCTGCTGTGGCCTGGGAAGGCATTGGAGGATGGCCCAAGTGCTTGGGCGCCTCCACCCGCATGGGAGACCAGGAGGAAGCACCAGGCTCCTGGCTTCAGATCGGCATAGCTCGGCTGTAGTGGCCATTTGGGGGGTGAACCACCGGAAGGAAGACCTTTCTCTCTGTCTTTTTCACTAACTCTATCTGTCAAATAAATTAAAAAGAAAAAAAAAAAGATCCACAATTATGTTCTTTACAGTCAAGTGGCCTACACACAATTGGGCCCCCTGAATGAGACCAATTATAAAATAGTAGCACCTTCCATTTTAAAGTCTTAGTCTAGGATCTTTTGTTTTAGTTTGTTTAAACTATGCACAACATTTTAATTTAAAAAAAAGCCATCAAAAATGTAAGTAAATCAAGATCACAGCAAGGAGAAAAGAAACACGTGTTTGATGACTAATTCTCTGAATGGTGTAATGAGTTTAAACTTATTATGGAACAAGGTACTATATGACTTTTAACTAAACCCAAATTCAGGGTGGAGTTTGGTAGTTGCGGGGGGAGGGAGACACCACCAAGGACGGGTGTAAGGGCCTCCAGAGTGTGGGAAGTTTTCTCTCTAAAGCTGGGTGGTGAGTACATGGGTGCTCCTTGTATTATTCTTTCTGTACATCTACAGTGGTGCATAATTCATTCTTTAAAAGAAAAAAATGAAAAACTAAGTGTAACATTCACAGCTTCATTCTGCTTCGCATACTGGCAAATCTCAAGCCATGTACTTCTATAACACTTTGCCAAGGGCGGAAAGAGAAATCTCCTTCATCATAGCAGACCTATGTATTGGGAAAATCTGAAGAAAGAACCACATCTCTGAGGGTTATTCTCGAAAAGTATGCATCTGAAATTAAATGCTGCTTCCAACCGCAAGGGTGGTTTTAGCAGTCTACGACTGGTTCAAGCTACACCTCCAAGCTAACTCTGCTGCCGAGTCAGTTACCTCAATTTCCTGTAACTGCTCCTGATTGGTTGTGTACATCTGCTGAAGCGAATCCTCCAACTCTGTGTTCCGATCCAGCAGTGTCTTCCCGAGCTCAGCAGCAAGCTGGAGATCTAGCAGAGAAGAATCTTAGCGTAATTCAAATGCTCTCACTTCAGCCTTTCATACAACCCAGTCCTTGAAATAAGAATGAAGCATGTACCCACACAGTTTAAGTCAGATCCCAGTAGAAGGTGAAATTGCATAGAAAGACACCCGAGTTCGATTTAAAATTCAATTGAACTGGGTCCTTCTAGCACGGAAAGTACACTCTTATGTACCCTTATATTATAAGAAATGAAAAACAGTCACCTGCTTTATGGAAAGTAGTCATTAAGAATGATGACTGCGGGGCTAACACCCCACATGGGCTCCTTCACTTCTAACCCAGCTCCCTGCTAAAGGCCTGAGAAAAGCTGTGGAAAACAGCCCAAGTGCTTGGGCCCCCGCCACCAGTGTGGGAGACCCAGATGAGGTTCCTGGCTCCTGGCTCTGGCCTGGCCCAGTGCTTGGCCACTGCCATCCTCTGGGCAGTGAAACAGCAGATGGAAGATCTCTGTCTCTCCCTCACTCTATAACATTCAAAATAAATCTTGTTTTAATTTTTTTTAAAGATAAATTTCTTTATTTGAAAGTCAGACTTACACAGAGAGAGAAGGCAGAGAGAGAGGCCATCCACCTGCTGGTTCACTCCCCAATTGGCCACAACGGCCACAGCTGTGCCAATCTGAAGCCAGGAGCTTCCTCTGGGTCTTCCCATGTGGTTGCAGGGGCCCAAGGACTTGAACTATTTCTGCTGCTTTCCCAGGCCATAACAGAGAGCTGGATCAGAAGTGGAGCAGCTGAGACTTGAACCAGTACCCATATGGGATGCCAGCACTGCAGGCTATACCACAGTGCCAGCCCTTAAATAAATCTTTAAAACAACACAACAACAACACTGTTTCAGGTCTCTCATTTTTTCAACTTCTCTTTACATTCTTCAAGATCACCACACTAGATACACAAAACAATCTATGAATTTTTTTAAAGATTCATTTTATTTATTTGAAAGGCAGAGGGGTGGGGGGAGAATATGAATGAATCAATCTTCCATCCTCTGATTTACTCCCCAAATGGCTGGGAGTGCCTGGAACTCACTGGGTCTCCCACATGGAAGGCAGGGGCCCGAATATCTGGGTCATCATCTGCTGCTTTCTCAGGCACATTAGCAGGGAGTTGGATTGAAAGCAGAAAGCTGGGACTCAGGGGCCGCCTACAGTGCTAGCATCCCATATGGGTGCCAGTTTGAGTCCCAGCTGCTCCACTTCTGATCCAGCTCTCTGCTATGGCCTGGGAAAGCAGTAGAAGATGGCCCAAGTCCTTGGGCCCCTGCACCCACGTGGGACCCCTGGAAGAAGCTCCTGGTTCCCGGCTTCAAGACCAGGAAGAAGCTCCTGGCTCTGAATCGGTGCAGCTCTGGCTGTTAAGGCCAATTGGGGAGTGAACTAGCGGATGGAAGACCTCTCTCTCTGCCTCTCCTTCTATGTAACTCTTTCAAATAAATAAATAAATCTTTAAAAAAAAAAACCCCAAAAACAAAAACAGCTAGGACTCAAACCGGCGCTCGGTAAGAGATGCTGGCACTGCAATAACCTGTTGCACTACAATGCTGGCCCCCAGCAATATGGTTCTTGAAGCAAAGACCAGTCAGCAGCTCATACCTCCATTTAACTCTGAACACATTTTACTTTAAAACTTCACTTTTCAATTCACTCTCTTCTTGGCAAATATACACTTAAGACAAGATCTGTTTCCTTATACATAATCCCAACAGTGCAAGTTTAGTAACAATACAAAAAAGAACACTGGCTGTGACACAGTAACATTTGTGGAGCAATCCTTTGCTAGGGTGGCAAATGCACTGGGTTGAGTAGGAAAATCTGAGGTCCAGCTCTACCATTTCCTGGAACACTTTCTGTGACTCTAAAGTTCCTACACTTAGTATTCTTGTTTAGAGAGGTGATTGCCCTGGCAATGTAACATTGTGAAAATCAATACAGAGGCAAAGTATTACTAGTATATATTTCTGTGGCTAGGCACTATGCCAAACTTTGGCTATAGAATAGTGAATACAACGGGTAACATTTCTGCTTTGCTGTCAGGCCCAGATTAACAGTTGAAGCCAGACAGCAAATAAGTCAACTTACAAACCGCGGTAAACACCATTCACACAGGCATGCATGCATTCAATAATATCTGACATCATTCTAGGCACTGGGGACATAAAGAACTCAGATGAAAAAGATTCCCTGCCCTCACAGAGCTTATATTCTATTGAGAGAAACACCATGATACACTATATAGTAGATAGCAGTAAGTGCCTATACTGGTAAAATGTATCCTACAGTAAGCAATAACAGGCAACAACTTTGGTTACCTGGTAATGTCCATTCCAGTGCATAATTAGCATTCGACTTGGTCAGTTTTCACTCCTTAGGAAAAAACAGCAGCAAAACCTAACACACAATAATTCAGCTCATTTTAGGATATTTTATACCCACTTAAATAAAAGTATATTATTGGAAGACAGGGGCCAAGATACATTCTCTCTGATCTCAGTATTAATAGTCAACTGTGTCTATTACTGTTATTGCGTAAAGACTTCAGTTTGCTTAGGAAGTGACACCTTGTACTCCCAAGACACAGCATCTCCACAATCAGCTGAGAGCACTTAAGAAACACTAATCCTTCCATCTTTACTAGGTATTTTTGGATGACACAACCTGAAGCACAAAGCTGTTAACTGACCTGATCAAATCCACACGCTGCGTCACAGGCAAGACAGAAACTACTCCGTCAACAGGTTCTCACTCTCATCATGATTCTCTATTAACAGTTTTAAGGCCATCAGAAGGGAGGTCCACATTTTTGTTGACGGTAGGTAACACACATTTCCCTAGTTAAGGTGCTTAAATCTTTCCCATTTGTTTTCACAGATAGCAATAGAAACTAGAGTTTAACTTCTGTCAGCTCTGCCAGGGAAGCACATACAACCCCAGGCAAGTGAGTATCTTGTTTTCATCAAATGAGAAAGAAACTATGTATGGCTGAAGATGGTGGAGCAATGTGTTTGGTACTCACAGTGTGTGTCATGTGTATACATAGACACACACAGAAGGCAAAGCAGCAAAACATGACATAGTTATGTTAACTACTTCCTTCTGGCCTGCTGTAAAATTTCTTGCTGGGAAGGATCAGAAACTCACAAAACATGGTCTTAACTGGCAACCAGAACCCGAGCCGAAAGCTCTTCCAGAGGCAGCACTGATGTGAGCCCACCAGTGACCACTTGATTCAGATACGAAACTGCCTGTGCTAATTCATGACAGCCAAGAACATCCTTCCTGTTCTGCTTGCACAAAGAGATGCCAAAGATAGCACTCCTTAGCAAAGAGCAAACCAAAAAGAATTTGAGACTTGCCCTTATCTCAAGCCTTGTTTCCAGTTAAATAAAGCCCCCACCTGGCTCAGTAACTTGAAGTTTCAATCTTTTAAATATTTCATAGATGTTTAGGATAGAATTTTAGCAAGTCTCAACAAAGAGAAAACACCTATGAAGTCACACTGTATAATAGGATATTACTTCATCTGGTAGTTTAAAGACAACGAACTTTTTTTGGTCTTTAAAAAAAAAGTCTGTTTCCTGTTGTGCAGCATCTGGCTTCTATAACCAAAAGGAGCCAAAAATTGGCAGTAAGCCCAAGAAGGTTTTCTAAATAATTAGTGGAGGGAATAGAATACTGAATACCCTTTATTTATATTTTTAATTAAGGCACCTAAGAAAAGGAAACAATATACTTTCCAAGCCTTGCACACCTGCTCCCTACTTTATGATAAGGATTTTCATTAAGAGGCTGTCTTTTCTAAATCCTATTGAACTGGCCGGGCTTAGGCAGCCACTAAAAATACCACAGATTTACTGCAGGTTTGAAACTTGCAACATGTCGGTACCATCACATGTTTAATATTCTTCCACTAATCGGTCTTTATAAGCAATAATATTTCATTTTAATGGTATAAACTGGTAGCTCAATCCTATGCCTTAGGCCTAGGTTAAAAAAAATTAACACTACTTGCTGAGTGATTTTAAAGATTTATTTGAGAGGTACAGAAAGAGAAAAGGGGGAGAGAGAGAGAACTCTCATCCACTGGTTCACTCCCCAAATGCCTACAGCAGACAGGGCTGGACCTGTCCAAAGCCGGAATTGGGAGCTCGATGCAGGTCTCCCAAATGGATGGCAGGAACCTAATTACTTGGGCCTTTACTGTTGCCTGCCAGGGTCAGCAGCCAGAGCCAGGAATCTAACTCTACATGGGACACAGTCATTTAACTGCCAGGTTAAACTCCCACCCCTGAATTCTTTCTAAAGGACCTTGCTTCCAGAATGTTGAAACCTTTAAATTTCACTATTACATTTTTCCCATTTTGTTTTAGCTTCTTTAAACGATATGAAGATAATATATTCCATGTTAGCTATAGCTCGTAACAGTAACTCAGTAACATTAGGGCTGAAAGCTTTTCCTATTAGAGTCAATCACATCATCTGTTGACGCTTCTGTTTAACTCCCGTTGCCAAAGCTACTATAATTAGGGAAGCAAAAACCTGAATACAAACATCCAGAAAAATGATGGTGTCAGTCTAATGACCCTCCAAACAGTGACTGAGCAAATTAGTTGTATATCAGGAGGATGTACTCATCCTGAAAAGAAATTTTAGGATTCCTTTAAGCTAGGATTTCCTTTGCTGATCCATATAGTAGAAACCTGAATCCTTCTGAGATTGCAAACAGTTACAGTCGCGGCTGGTCTCAAATAGAATCCAGTCCCTCAAAGTCTTTTCACTTTGTTCTCAGGGGCACGTTTCAAAGCAAGCACCATCATTACCTGCACAGAAGGCTCCTGCTGTCCCAGAAAAGATCTTGCCCACAGAGATTACTGTCCTACCTCAGCTCTCTGACAACAGTGTGTGCATTAAAGCGAAAGGTTTTCGCCTTCTGCCTGCTCGCAGCTTTGTGTGTTTCAAGCAAGCCATGAATAAGAGAGTCTACGGAGGTTAGATTTTTTCAGTATTTTAATTTAAAAAGAACATCCCAGAAATCTTTAGGAAATGGCTTTTTTTTAGGAAACAGCTCTCTCCCAATAAGCCTTGCTCACTAAGTTAGGAGTCAGGATGTTAAAAACTGAACAGATGTATGCACATGATGAAATCCCATGAGACCTGCTTAATCTATCTGTTTAACGGGACAGACCTGCTGCCCAGGTTTACTCAGCAACAAATATCTGCTAGGGTCTGCAATGAGCCAGGCTCCACAGTGGGCACATACCCTGAGGGAGCATCTCCAAGTTTCTCTAGAGAACGCGAACCCTGAGAATAGGGACCTGCTGGCCCTATCATGGGGACAGGCACCCTGGGCCGGGACCTAGACCGATACTGGGCGAAGAGTACATCATAAATGTCTGATACGTGAACAAGCTGTGTAATCTGTTAGAAGTTTAGGAATTCTTTTTAAAATTTAGCAAAATTGGAGGGGGAAAGATCAGCTTTTATTCATTCACACTATAACCTTCTTTGTTTTATAGGCCACATTCACAAGTTAGGATTGTTGGAATTTCACATTGTCTACTCCTACCCCGCCCCCATAGCTGGTTATGACATAGAGGGTTATGTCAAAGTCCACTGTAATAATGGATGCGAAAGCTCTGTGAAAAGTATGGAACAAATTCCAAATGCAATGTGGCAGGAGAGTTTCGGAGGTTCTCTAAGATTTGTTAAACTTGAAGAGCTGATACCTTTTGATCAAAGGTTAAAGAGACTTCCACATGTAACCCCCAACAGGTTGCACTGGCCTCTCAGGGCAATGAAATATTACAGCTGGTTGTTTCTGACACCCTGCCATGGGGGAAGGTGCAGTGTGGACCAAGGCACTTGATAAGAGAGCCATGAAAACAGCAATTTCATGAGCACTTCAGTTCAGCTTAACACATATTAAAACCAAGTTTCTATGATGGGCCGAATATTATGCTAGATGCTGGAGATACCAAAACAAAAATATCTATGTCCTTAAATATTCATGCTCCTTAAGCTCCAGACCAAAAAAAAAAAAAAAGATGTAGCTCTGATTATACAAACTGCTTAAATTATTATAGGGAAATGTTGCAATGGCATGGTGGTTGCCTCATCAATGCTAGAGAAAGTATAAAAGTAGGCCATCAATCCTTATGGGAAAACCAAAAAACAAGTCTGTTCAAGTGTTATGACAAACTTGTCTTTCCAACACAGAGAAGATGATGGCAAATACGTACTACAATTGCTGAACAACTAGAACTATGTAAGCATAAGGGTGGCTTAAATGGTTGCATATTAATTTAAGAAATCACCTTCCCGAAGAAAAGGTGCTTGTTTTTTTTTTTTTTTCCTCTTCCCGAGTTATTCAAGTCTACATTTTCTGCCAAGTTCAATGGTGAGTATGCTCAGGCATCATGACCATTTAATAGTCAACTAGACGGATATGTAAAATTTTCACAGCAAATTTAAAGTTGAAAGAAATTTACACAGAATAGTAGAAATGGAAGATGCCTGGGAAAAATTCCGGAAAATGATTCAGAATTCAGGATGGGGGTTAAGGATGTCTGCTCTGAAGTTTGAAGTGGAATCCTAGCTTCCCCGGCAGCATCCGCTTCTACCAGGGATGATGTTAGATACTAACGGGGGCTCGTGATTTAAATGAGCATCTGTATTGAGGGCACAGAAAAAGTGTCCCCAGCTGCAAGTGCCTGCTATTAATATGCTGGCAAGGAAGCCACGGGGCCTGGGCAGTGACACTACTCCTCGTTCCGAGCGTGCGGGTCCGGAAACACTGGCGCCCCGACTTCACCTTCGGGCAAGCCTCCTACCTGTTCTAGCCTTGGCTTTCCCAATCCGGAAAATGGGGCAGCGACGACTGTCCTCTCTCCAAGGGGAATGGAGCGGAGCAAACCAGAGCTGGTATTCGCCAAGGGCTCCCCGCAGCCTGCAGCCGTTCCCGCTCCGGCCGGCCCAGAAAGGCGCCGGGAGCACTTGCAGAGGGGGCTGGCCGCGGGGTCGGTGGGCTTCTCGGCCCGGCCGCGGGCAGCGGGGCTCGCGGGCTCAGCCCGAGGCACACGCGGGGAGCAGACTGACTTCATGCAAACAATGAGTGCCGGGCGCGCAGTCCGCACGGCACGCGCGTCAGCGAGGCTTAGAGCAAGGCCGTGGGCCCGGGCCGAGGCTCCCCGCGGGCGCGATGGGCGGGCCCCGCCGCCAGGTGAGCCCGCGTCCTACCCTGCACCTGCGGGGCCGGCCGCGAGCAAAAACAACTTAAAAAAAAAAAAAAGAAAAGAAAAGAAAGGTTCGCGCCAACCCCCGCCGACGCCCTCGCCCTCACCTTGCTGGAGGTCCTGGTGGTCGTACCACGGCTCGTCCTCCTTCATCTCAAACTCCTCCACCAGGTTCTCCGCCAGCATCTCCGCGGGGTCTTCCGGGGGCAGCGGCCCCCGCCGCCGCCGTCCCGCCTCAGCCGCGGCCCCGGGCTCTCCCCCGGCTCCTCCGCCCTCAGCCAGAGCCGCCCTCGGGTGGGACGCGCCGCCGCCTCAGCACGGCCGCCGCGGCCCGCACCGCAAGCCGTTGACTCGCTTCGCGTCGCCCAAAGACCACCCCCCACCCCCAGCACGCGCCCCGGGCGCCGGCGCCCCCAGGCTGGCGCGCCGGGCCGGCTCCTCACACCGCAACCCGGCCCAACGTGGCACTTTGGCAGAACCCTCCCCGACAGGGGACGCGATTCAAAACCCCGGCGGCGCGTCGGCCAATGGCGAGCGGGCCGCCGGATGAGTGGCAGCGACTCCGTCCAATCGCGTCTCTCTACAGGCTCGCGGCTCGGCCTGTCCCGAGGGCAGGCAGCCAATGGCGGCTCCAGAAGGAACAAAGAAGGCGGGGAAGAAGTGAAGGGGTGCGGCCGAAAGCCCCGCCCCTCGCCTGTGTTGTGCAGCTCCTGAGGGAGCGTTCGGGAGGCGGCGGCAGACGCCTGGCCTGCACCTGTGGTGCGTGTCCCATCGGCCCGTTAGGGGCGCACTGGTTGCGCGGGTCCGAGGGGCGAGGACCCGGGCCTCTGAGCAGTGGGCGGTTGTCGAGGGGGCGTCCTTCGTGCCGGCGGGAGGAGCCCCAGGGCCATTGCTCAGCCCGCCTTTGTCGCAGACTGAGAGTCGGTCGGGAGCTGAGAGCCGAGAACGACGCCTTCTGAGTTGTTCGCCGTTCTTCCCTTGACTTCCGAGCGGCTGGGAATGGTACTCCCTCCAAAACGGCCGGGGCGGGGGCGGGTGCCGCCGAAGCTGCCTCCGTAGCGGGGGAAACTGCGGAGCAGCTTCGCGTGCGCTGTTATAAAGGTCCGTAGACCACGCGGCGAGTCTGCGGGCGGCGTGCGTGGCCTGCCCCTGGCCCCAGCGCCCGCTGCTTGCCGCAGACCTCACACCATCCGTGCTGCTCGTGGGTCAAGGTGTTTGCATCCCCCGTGCAGGTAAAACACGGAGTCTGTTACACAGTGGGACAGCCGTCACGGGAGGGGGCGGCCGAGAGAGGTCGGAGATCTTAGAGGTGGAAGAATCGTCTCCAGGACGGGAGATCGTAACGACCAGGAATTCGGAGAGGGGGAGGAGGAGGGGACTGGTGCTACATGCTCATCCGTCGCAGCGGTACCTTGATAGGGAAGACCTTAAGTTGGGGACTCAATGGATCATTGCCACAGGTCCCCAAGAGAGCTCAGACCTGAAATGGGAGGCAGTGCGGGGTGAATTGGGATTTGTTGACTTTGATTTGTGTTATCAGCCCCTCTGTGATCTTCCTGTTTTCCCCTGGTGCACACACTACGATGATGAAAAATAAGGGGAGTTGTAAGGAAGGAGTTCTGGATCCCCGGACTATCTTTGTCTCTTCGTATAAATGAATCAAGACTTGGTGGAGCAAGGAAACTCACCTAAACTGTCTACCTAAATAACTATTCATGTGAGTGAGAACGTCTAGAGTGCCCCTCTACCTCCCCATTTTTGTTCAAATCGTTGTGCAGAAGCTGGACTCCAGGCTGCCTCCTGCTGAAGCTTCGGGCTGTTGCCCTTGGGAGAAGCCTGGCCAAGGACTGGAAAACCTCCCTGTTGTGGAGCTGCCGCCTGAAGTTGTACCCTTCCATCTTGCGGGAAGAGAGCTTAGTAGAAGAAACACCACGGACCTAGAACCAGGAAACCCAGAGTTCTGGCCACACAAGAGCCTTTGGCAAAGTACAAGACAGATCCCCCTTTGCCTTCATGGAGTTATGAGAATCAGACAGAAACTATGAGGAAGTATTTTGTGCCCTTTTAAAAATGTTTTAAAAATTTGAGAGAGCAAGCTCCCTTACACTGGGTCCACTTCCCACATGTTCACGATGGCCAGGACTCCGTTGGGCCAAAACTGGAAGTTGAGAACTCAATCCAGGTCTCCCATGCAGGTGACAGAAACACGATTAATTGAACCATCATGGCTGCCTACCAGGGTCTGTTTTAGCAAGAAGTTCAAGTCACGAGCAAACACTGGGAATCAAACCCAGAACCCACGTACTTTGCAATGGGATGCCCACCCCAGCCTGGATCTTCACTGCTAGGCCACACACCTACCCCTTGTGCCCTTCTCAAATATAAAGTCATGTGATTGCTACTGATACTGCTAAAATGCAGGGGCCCTTGGGGACAATAATGAGCATCAAAATAATAATAGTATAGGTCACAGGGCTGGGGAATGTCGGGCCCTGCCAAAGCAACCACAGGCTGGACTCAAAACTCAATGCATCTACAACAGGTTACTTTTTAAGTTGGTCACTTTGTATGGCCCATAAACTATGTCATGAATTTCCAAATGCCCCTTGACAGATAAAGGGTTCCCCAACCCTGGATAGGTTATAACCCATTGAAGAAAAGAGAAGAAAGGAAGAATTCACGTTTGCGCTGATATAGAAAGCTTTTTTTTTTTTTTAAGTGTTTATCTATTTGAAAGAGAGAGAGAGAGAGAGAGATCGATCTTCCGTCTGTTAGTTTACTCCCCAAATGATCTAAATGACTGGGCTGGGCCAGGTGGAAGCCAGGAGCCTGGAACTCCATCCAGGTTTCTCATATGGGTGCCAGGGGCTCCAGTACTTGAGCCATCACCTGCTGCCTTCCAGGGTGCACATTAGCAGGAAGCAGATTTGGAAGAGGAGTAATGGGGACTCAAACTCAGGCACTTCAATATGGAATGCAGGCATCTCAAGCAACAGCTTAACCTGCTGTGCCACAATGCCCAACTCAGAAAGCTCTTACAGTAGAATGCCAACCAAAAAGTGTAGAAGGAAAAACGTGCTAGAAAGTAATAATAATGATAATAAAAGAGGAACGCGAAACTTCACAACGTCTCTTCTGAATCCTGATAATTAAAAGGGAAAATGTTGCTGATGTGATGTTTATTGCTAGGTTAAAAAGAGGCATAATATATCGCTTGTAAAACCTTTACTGCCCGGAGCCAGCACTGTGGCCTTTGGTGCTGGCATCCCATATGGGCGCCGGTTCGAGACCCGGCTGCTCCACTTCCAATCCAGAGAGCTCTGCTATGACCCGGGAAAGCAGTAGAAGATGGCCCAAGACCTTAGGCCCCTGCGCCCACATGGGAGACCCAGAAGAAGCTCCTGGCTCCTGGCTTCGGATTGGCGCAGCTCCGGCTGTTGTGGCCATCATGGGAGTGGACCAGTGACTGGAGGACCTCTCTCTCTCTCTCTCTCTCTCTCTTTCTTTCTCTCTCTCTGCCTCTCCTCTCTCTGTGTAACTGTGACTTTTAAGTAAAATAAATCTTAAAAAAAAAACTCCATGGGAAGCTGAAATAAAAGATGTTTATTTTTGTGTAAAAATTATTTAAAAATCCATGCATAGACATGTATTCAGAAAGTTCATGGAAAAATGCATATTATGAAAAGACTATGCATGGAGTTCAAAAAATTTTGCACCAAAACAAACTTGTGTTTTAACCATTTTCCACGAACTTTTTGAAGTATCCTCCTATTAGTTCAGAGCTAAAATTTAATAAATTGAAACCACCTATTTTAGTTATTACAAATAGAGTCCTTTGGAAAGAGAGAATTGAGTTTTGGATTTGCAAGGGTGATCTGTAGGTTAGAATCATGCATTTGACCTTAGGTCCTGACCAGCTAGATTGAAAGTACTGGCTGCTTTCTCAATGGCAAGCAGAGGTTCATTTTTACTCCAAACGGGAAAAGTATATTCGAATATTCTTTAACAGTTTCTTTTTGAAAAAAAAAAAAAAAAGAGATCTGGAAAAGTAAAGTTATTGATATGTTAAAATAGTAGAAATGAAAACAGAGACAAGAGAAGAGGGGCCGACACTGTGGTGCAGCGGGTTAACACCCTGTCCTGCAGTGCCGGCATCCCATGTGGGTACCGGTTTGAGACCTGGCTGCTTCACTTCCAATCCAGCTCTCTGCTATGGCCTGGGAAAGCAGTGGAAGATGGCCCAAAACCTTGGGCCCCTGCACCCTAGTGGGAGACCCGGAAGAAGCTCCTGGCGGCAAATGTAGAGTGAATCATCAAATGGAAAACCTCTCTCTCTCTCTCTCTGCCTCTCCTCTCTCTGTGTAACTCTGACTTTCAAATAAATAAATAAATCTTTTAAAAAAGAGAGAAGAAAACCCTGTAGACTTTATGCCTTTTGGGTGTGTTTATGGGTTCTTTTTAAGGATTTTTTTAAAGGAAACTTTTCTTACCCCCCACCACTAGAAATCTTGAATAAAAATTGTATTGAAAAGCTATGTTAGTTTTCAGTGCTAAAAGTCCTTGTGGGAGGGGTCTTCATTCTTTTTTAAGATTTATTTATATTTATTTAGCTCAGAAGAAAAAAGTTCTTGGAAAAAATCTGAACTCAGAGTTTATAACACCTTACAAAGATTCTAAGTTTATAAACACCTGCCTTCTGACTTAATGATAGATCAGCAAGGTGTGGCATGTTTCTTATTTTGGCATGCCTGAAATAATATTGAGAAAAAGGAGATTGCCTAAGTTTTGGTAGGCTAAATTTGGATCTTGGCTTTTGGTTCTACTTATTCCCTTGTTGTTGGTTCTCTTGGTAACAAAGCAACCTCTCGCCTCATTCTTTGTTCTCACTTATGCCAAAAATAACTCCCTAGAGTGAGTTCTTCACCAGTAGCTCCAAGCTTTTTCAAATCTGAGGATTACTTTATAAAGCCAGAAATGTTGGCTGACCGCACACTACTGCAGTAATTGTACTCTTTAAGTATTGAAATTGTATAATAGCTACAACAACAAACCCAGATTTGTATCTAATCATCGTAGCAGAATCTACATTTTGCAAATACCAGTACACATGTGGGTATTCTTTATTCAGTCTATACAGATAATGTTTGGTATGCATATGGATTTAATAACCCCCTTTGATAATTCTAGGGCCCCATGATCCATGAAATTAGAATCATCCTTGGGTTTACCCAGGGCAAAATGAAGCTTAGAGACTTAAATAATTTAATCATTTGTGTCAAATGCGTACTTCTTTCTAATTTGCCTTCTGTTTTCCTAAGGAATTGGGCAATACAGACTGAAGTTCCTACTTAATTCTGTTCCTGGGTCTCCAAAGTTAAAGCAGAGGCTCAAGGATTATTCAAGTAAAGAACATGCCTGGCTGGTGCCGTGGCTCACTAGGCTAATCCTCCGCCTGCGGCGCCAGTACTCCAAGTTCTAATCCCAGTTCTAGTCCTGGTTGGGGCGTCGGTTCTGTCCTGGTTGCTCCTCTTCCAGTCTAGCTCTCTGCTGTGGCCCGGGAAGGCAGTGGAGGATGGCCCAAGTGCTTGAGCCCTGCACCCGCATGGGAGACCAGGAGAAAGCACCTGGCTCCTGGCTTTGGATCGGCACAGTGCACCGGCTGAGGCAGCCATTTGGGGAATGAAACAAGGGAAGGAAGACCTTTCTCTCTGTGTCTCTCTCTCTCATTGTCTAACTCTACCTGTCCAAAAAAAAAAAAAAAAAAAAAGAAGAAGAAGATGCCTCAAGTTATCTGAATATATCTCTTCTGATTCAGTGAGATTGTTGTGGAGACCTGGGAAAATATTCAAGTAATTTATATTCAAGTTATTTACTGAAACACAGAGTTACAGACAAAGAAAGGAGTTTCCACTTGCTGGTTCACTCCCCAAGTGGTTGCCACAGCTAGGAGCCAGGAGCTTCTTCCATGTGGGTGCAGGGGCCCAAGCATATGGGCCAACTTCTACTGTTTTCCCAACCCATCAGCAAGGAGCTGGATTGGAAGTGGAGCAGTTTGGGACTCAAAGCAGTGCCCATATGGGATGCCGGCACCACAGGATGCCACAGTGCTGGACCCCATGGTAGTCTCCTAAAACCATCACCAAGATTAAAAGGAAGATGAATACAGGCCTACTTCCTGCTTTTCAGTTCTACAAAGGGTCTTCAAAAAGTTTGTGGAAAATGGAACTAAAAGATAACTTTATCTTGGTGCAAAACATATTTGAAATCCATACATAGTTTTTTCATATGGTTCATTTCCACAAACTTTTTAAAGACCCCTTCCATACGCATGGATCTTTTACACCAAGAATAACTTTTAATTCTATTTTCCATGAACTTTTTGAAGTATCCTCATGTAAGTCAAAGAGTAAGATGGTGGGCTACATTGAAGAGGGATATCTAATAGAGTGAGGATCAGAATGCGTTATTTCTGTATCCATCTTGCATACGTCTTTTGAGTCACAGCTAAATAGTCTTATCAGGAGGTCAAGAAGAAGTCTTCAGATGCAAGTCTGTCCTGTTGAATGGACAGTTTCTTGCTACGAGGAGGGCCTTACTTCCGGGCTGACTCTAGCAAAAATTGTCATCTCATTGTTCTTTTTCTGTTGCAGCCTCCTTCAAGAAGGACAATGATGTGTAAACATATCTCCCGACTGCTAGTTAAGCATGCCCAAACTTGTGGATACATCCCACTTTGTAATTTACAAGCAATACCAAAAAGATAAGAGTCACATTCTCCTGCAAATTAGAGTTCTTGGCAACATCTTAAAAAAGTGTTGAGTGAACAAATGAGTAAATAAAGTGTTAAGCCTGGTGATACATTTAGAACTAGTAGCTTTGGATTCTTATTTAACTAAACTAGTGTCCAGTGGAATTTTGCCGTCCATCAATTATTGTATGCAAATTCTGAATTTTATTTTTTTTCACAAAGGGAAGAAGATTTCCTCTGCATGAAAAATGATATTTTTAAATATGAAATCTGTTGCTTGGGCATACTCTATGATCACTTTAGGGACTGACCTACTAAATTCTGTCTTCAATTTCTACTATGTGAAACTTTTTTTACATCTGTACAAGATTTCAGAAGTGGCCTTTTGTCAAGCCCAGGTGAGATAGAATCTTTATTTTCCTTTCAGACAAGACAGAACTTCTCCTTCCTTGTAGCCATGCATTATTGTGATTTGCCAAAGAGCTGATTCTTCATACAGCTGTGAGAGTTCCCAAGAAAAATGACCCATGTCCAAGATTCTGTGTGAGGTCCAAAGAGAGACTTGTTAACACAATTATCACTTAACACATAAAAACTTTAGAGAGTAAAGGGTAAATTTTGGTTACCTAGAAAATTAACTTATGTGGAACAATATTATCATTTAAATTTTTAAAAATTTGTAAATTTGAAAAACAGAGCTTGCACTGGCTAGTTTACTCCCCAAATGTCTGCAACAGCCAGGATTAGGCTGGGTCTGAGCTGGGGATGGGAACTCAATCTAGGTCTCCTACATGGGTGCAGGAACCCAAATATTTGAGACATCGCCATCGCCTCCTAGGGTGTTTTATTAGCAGGAAGCTGAAGTCAGAAGCTGTAGCCAGGTATCAAGTCCAGGAACTCTGGTAAGTGGTGTCCTAACCCACGAATTGTTTCCTAGGCTAAACACCTACCTCATAGAGTTGTTTTTAAGGATTTAGCAAAAATAATGCATGTAAATATTTATGAGATGCCTGAACACAAAGCAAATGAGTACAATGGAACTTCACAAAGTGTGTGGGAAATGGAATTTAAAAATGTTTATTTTGGTGAAAAAATATTTGAAATCCATGCATATGAGAGAGGTCTTCAAAAAGCTCATGGAAAACTCATATTATGAAGAAGCTATACATAGAATTCTATGTTTTTTTTTTCAGCAAAGTAAACAATTCTGTTTTTCCACAAACATTTTGAAAAACCTTCATATTGTCTGTTATTAATATTTTAGCTTGTTCTGGAACTAGAGCTTTTTTATTGACCAGCTTTGATAATTTCACATCAGTGAAAAAAAATTTCAGGGGTCATTTTCATCTTACACTGAATGTATAGCTTATACTTCTACAGTAAAATAATTTTACGTGTTTTTTCTCCCTAGATAATTTTGATGATCTGGATTATTCTTAATGACCTCATTGTGTATTTTTGCGACAACTTTAAGGCTGATTGTGGTGCAAGCCATTATCTTTCTGCCTTGTTTGGTGGCCCTTTGTATGCAATGACCTTCCTGCTTCCTTGGTTCCCTTGGAAAGACTATCAAGAAGGTGACTGGCTTAGTGGAATTCACCTGATGATATCATTATGCGCCTTTGAGAGCACGCTTTCATGTATCCAGCAAGTCCAGCATAAATGGTTTGTAGAGACTTTCCCTAGACATGAGAGTAGGCTTCGTCTTATTAAAATTAGCCACATGGTATCACTAATAGGATCTACCAGTATCCTTTTCTGTGGCCTCATCTCTAATAACATAGAAAGTTTGCCCAATTTTCAGGCTGTTGCTGTTATCATTGCCTTTCTTGCTGCTGCCAGTGTTCATGCTGGCATGAACCACATGAAACAGTTTGAATGGAAAAGAAGCCTGGAGGAAAATGTCCTTTTGGGAAGTGAAGAGGATCGTTCTTGGACCTCGGTCATCGTACTGAGACAGATCTTGTCCCAGAAGAACTTTTACCTTTTTCTGATCGTGAATTTCCTCCAAGCCTTCCATTTAACCTTCCTGCACAACTTCATGATGATCTTTATGGATAATCTCATTCCCAGGGATATTCTTTCTTCCTCCGGAAGGAGCATCATGTATGGGGCAGGCTTTATTTGCCCACAGGTATGTAATTATGCCTTGTGTATTTTCCAATGGGGATCAAAGATTTGATTCCTAACAGGTGGAAGAAATTTGAACACCTGATCATTTCAGAAGTTTGAGCAAATTGCAACCGTTTATTAAGAGACCCAAAGATTCACAGCCCCAGACATTATGCAAAGTTCAACAGAAACATAGTGAGAAAGAGAGACGAAAGGAAAAAAGTAAAGGGAGTCCAATGAGAACCTAGCAACGTGGTATTTTAAACAAAAATCTTTAGAATTTTATTCCTCTGAGCTTTCTCTTCCAAACCTCAGCAGAGCTTTGGAAGAAAATAAACAGCTTCCTATAAGCATGAACTTTTTGCTTTATTAGGATATTTAAGATTTCTGTGACCGTTAACTTAGAAGAAGTTATTTGGTCAAGAATTCTTAGAGTCAGGTTCCAAAACTCTTGGCCAAAAGCCCAAGTCCTGGAATTCCAGAGTGGTATTAAAATTCCATGGTCATGACCATTATTGTAGAAGGCACGTCCTCCTTCAAAAAATATTCTGGTCTGATGTTTATTATAACATTTGGAAGACTGATGATGAGGGTACTTCAAAAGTCCATGGAAAATGGAATTACAAGGTAAGTTTCTTTTTTGAAATCCATGCAGTTTTTTCACAATGTGCCTTTCCATGAACTTGTCCAAGACCTCTCATGTGCATGCATTCCAAAACATTTTTGGACTGAAACAAATTTATCATTTAATTCCATTTTCCGTGAACGTTCTGAAGTACCCTCATTTTAATCCCCTTAACCTAAATATAACATAGGAGTTAACCTAGCCTATCATATCAGGGTTTTTTTTTTTTTCTATTTTCACAATGAAATAATAAGAAAAATCCTGTTGTCTATATTCTTAAGGGTATAAGGTATTCTTCACATATTTGTTTTTACTGTTTACTGACTTTCAAAAAATATTTAAAGCATTTGGAATATAAATAGTTCTAAAATGTTTTAAGTGTTGACACAGTTTCTTGAGCAAAGTTAGGTAGGATAGAATTTGCCTTTTTGCTATTAAGTCCAGGTCTTCTGGTTCCAGTAGATATCATAGTACTGACAATTTATAGATAGTGAGTGCTTACCAAGTGTCACGGCCTATGCCAAGTGCAGAGTACACATCGCCTCACGTGATCCTCATAATCACCTGGAAGGAAGAACTTCTTTTCCTTATAGGAAAGAAAAGATGTGCAGGCGTCATCTGGTTTTAGAACTGTGCTCTTTAGGCTGGCGCCGTGGCTCAACAGGCTAATCCTCTGCCTTGCGGCGCCGGAACACCGGGTTCTAGTCCCGGTCGGGGCACCAGATTCTGTCCCGGTTGCCCTTCTTCCAGGCCAGCTCTCTGCTGTGGCCAGGGAGTGCAGAGGAGGATGGACCAAGTACTTGGAAGACCAGGAGAAGCACCTGGCTCCTGCCATCGGATCAGCGCGGTGCGCTGGCCGCAGCGCGCCAGCCGCAGCGGCCATTGGAGGGTGAACCAACGGCAAAAAGGAAGACCTTTCTCTCTGTCTCTCTCTCTCACTATCCACTCTGCCTGTCAAAAAAAAAAAAAAAAAAGAGAGAGAACTGTGCTCTTTCGCGTTCTGTCTGAAATGTATTGTGTCAACATCATTTATTTGGCAGACACCAAATACGAGTTCATTTTCCGTTCATCAGTATGGTTTCAGGAGCTGTGTGTTCATGATGTTGTCCCCCCAGAGCAATCCAATGCTTGTCAAGCTGTTCGCTCCTAGGTTCAGTGACCCAGATGGGAAGGTCTAGGAGTTTCTTTGTTTTTTGTTTACTATCAGATTCTAGGCTCTATGTTGTCTTCTCACTTTAAATCATGTACTTGTTCATAATGTACTTTCTACCTCTATGGATTTGCCTAGTCTAGACTTTCATACAAATGGAATAATATATGATATTTTGTGGCTGGCTTCTTTCGCTTAGCATGTTTTTAAGGCTCCTCCATGCTGTAGCATGTATGAGTACTTCATTCCTTTTTACGACTGGATAATACTCCGCTGAATATGGGTAGATCACATTTTGCATACGCCTTCATCAGCTGATGGGCACTTGGGTTGTTTCCATGTTTAGGTCGTTAAAGACTAGTGCTGCCATGAACATCAATGTTTTTGCACAGACATATTTGCATTTTGGGGGGTATATATGTGGAAGTGGAATAGCTATGTCCTATGGTAACTCTGTGTCACATTTTGAGATTCTGACAGTTTTTCCAAAGAGGCTCTACTATTTTATATTTCTACCAGTAGTATACAAAGGTTCCAGTTTCTCCAGATCTTCCCCAGCAATGTTATCTGTCTTATTAAAACCATCCTAGTTTGTGTGCATGACATCTCATTGTGGTTTTGATTTCCATTTCCCTGATGGTTAATGATGTTGATATGCTATTGGCCATTTGTATATGCTCTTTCGAAGGATGTCTATTCAGCTCATTTGCCCAATTTTTAATTAGACTGTTTTTTTGTTATTGAGTTATAATAGATCTTAATATATTTTTGGAGATCTAGAATCAGGTGTATTATTTGTGAAAATTTTTTCCTATTCTGTTGACTTGTCCTTTAATTTTTTTTTGATGAGATTGGCAGGTGTGAGTCCTTCTACTTCAAGACTGTTTAAGCTATTCTGGGTCCACTGCAAATCCAAATGAATTTTATAGCCAATTTGTCAATTTCTACAAAGAAGTCAGGTGATACATCGAATGCATTGAATCTGTATTTATTGCCATCTTAATGATGTTGAGCCTTCTAATCCAGGAACATGGGATGTTTCTCCTCTAATTGGATGTTTTAACATTTCTTCTAATAACTTTTAAAAAATATTTATTTATTTATTTGAAAGGCAAAGTTACAGAGAGGCAGAGGGAGAGAGAAAGAGAGAGAGGCCTTCCATCCACTGGTTTACTCCCCAAAAGGCCATGACGGATGACAGCTGGAGCTAGGCCTATCCAAAGCCAAGAACCAGGAGCTTCTTCTGGGTCTCCCATGCAGGTGCAGGGGCCCAAGGACTTGGGCCACCATCTACTGCTTTCCTATGCCATAGCAGAGAGCTGGATTGGAAGTGAAGCAGCTGAGACTCAAACCAGCGCCCATACAGGATTCCAGCACTGCAGGTGGTGGCTTTAACCACTAAGCCATCCGACCAGGCCCCCCCCCCCCTTTTTTTTTGACAGGCAGAGTTAGACAGTGAGAGAGAGAGACAGAGAGAAAGGTCTTCCTTTCCTTGGTTCACCCACCAAATGGCTACTACGGCTGGCGCACTGTGCTGATCCGAAGCCAGGAGCCAGGTGCTTCCTCCTGGTCTCCCATGTGGGTGCAGGGCCCAAGCACTTGGGCCATCCTCCACTGCACTCCCGGGCCACAGCAGAGAGCTGGACTGGAAGAGGAGCAACCAGGACAGAACCGGCACCCCAACCAGGACTAGAACCCGGTGTGCCGGTGCTGCAGGCGGAGAATTAGCCTAGTGTGCCGTGGTGCCAGCCAGCACCAGCCCCTTTAACAACGTTTTGTAGTTTCCTCCTTCTTTTGTTAAATGTAGTCTCCAGCATTTAGACAGACATTTAATTAAGACCTAAGAGGCTTTTATGATTAAAGTACATGAATATTATTAAGTATATAGATTTAGGCCGGCGCCGCGGCTCAATAGGCTAATCCTCCGCCTTGCGGCGCCGGCACAACGGATTCTAGTCCCGGTCTGGGCACCAGATTCTGTCCCGGTTGCCCACTTCCAGGCCAGCTCTCTGCTGTGGTCAGGGAGTGCAGTGGAGGATGGCCCAAGTGCTTGGGCCCTGCACCCCATGGGAGACCAGGAGAAGCACCTGGCTCCTGGCTTCGGATCAGCGCGGTGTGCCGGCTGCAGCGCACCGGCCGCAGCGGCCATTGGAGGGTGAACCAACGGCAAAAGGAAGACCTTTCTCTCTGTGTCTCTCTCTCACTGTCCACTCTGCCTGTCAAAAAATAACAATAAAAAAAAGTATGTAGATTTAGTCATTGTTTTGGTGATTACCATAGATTTTTTTTTCAATTGTTTTTAGTTTCTAACCATGTAGAGATCACCAAGTGGTTGAATTCTGATGGAGTGAAGGGCTGTTATGCTTACAAGTGCCATAACTTCATTTTTTCTTTATTTTCATTATGGAATAATATTTATTTGTTGAAAAATCCCATACACTACCAAATCACTTAAAATCAAAGCTACTATTAATTTCTTATTCTCTTCATATTTCACTTAATGAGGTTTTAACAACAAAATGACTCATATAATTTTTGAAATATAGTGACGTCACCTATGAATCTTTTATATCCTTTTTAATCTTGAGTTTTTATTATTATGTAAATTTTATTGTTTTTAAAAAAGATTTATGTATTTGAAAAGCAGAGTTACAGAGAGGGAGAGACAGAGATAGTGAGAGGGAAAGAGATCTTCCATCTGCTAGTTCACTCCCCAAATGGCCACAATAGCCTGGGCTGGCCCAGGCCAAAACCAGGAGCCAGGAATTTCATCTGGGTTTCCTACATGGGTTTCAGGGGCGGGACCCAAGCACTTGGGCCATCTTTGGCTGCTTTCCCAGGCACATTAGCAGGGAGGTGCATTGGAAATGGAGCAGCTAAGACTTGAACCTGCACTCATTTGGGATGTTGGCATTGCAGGCGGTGGCTTAACCCCACTGTGCCACACGCTGGCCCCTATTATGGACATTTTCACGTCACATATAAAACTACCTTAGGGACCAGCACTGTAGCACAGAAGGCTAAGCCTCCATCTGCGGTGCTGGCATCCCATATGGGTGCCATTTCAAGTCCCGGCTACTCCTCTTTCAATCCAGCTCTCTGCTATAGCCTGAGAAAGCAGTGGAAAATGGCCCAAGTCCTTGGGCCCCTGAACCCATGTGGGAGACCCAAAAGAAGCTCCTGGCTACTAGCTTCAGATCGGTGCAGCTCTAGCCAATCCTAAACTTTTTGACAGATTTTTTTGAATATTTATTTATTTACTTGCGAGGTAGAGTTCCAGAGAGAGGGAGAGACAGAGAGAAAGGTCTTCCATCTCCTGGTTCACTCCCTAAATGGCCTCAACACATCTGAGCTGACCTGAAGCCAGGAGACAGGAGCTTCTTCTAGGTTTCCCACATGGGTACAGGGGCCCAAGCACTTGGGCCATCTTCTATTTCTTTCCCAGGCCATCAGCAGGGAGCTGGATCAGAAGCGGTGCAGCTGGGACTTGAAATGGTGCCCATATGGGACGCAGGTGCTGCAGGCAGATGCTTAACCTATTATGCCATAGTGCTGGCCCCTGTTAACACATTCTTAAAAGGTTCTAAATTTTGGTGTAATTCAGATTTCAAATGAAGAATGTTCAATCTGTAAAGTCTATACAAATATTCCAAAATTCAATTAAATCTACCATCTGAAACATTTCTGGTCCCAAGAATTTGGATAAGGGATAGTCAACTTGTATAAAGTGGAAATCCTAAGTTACTTTAAATTTATTCTTAATTTATAGAGAAATAACACTTGCACAAATTATTGTGGTTTAAAAAAAAATGACAGCTTGCTGGAATCTGTTGGTTTTGTTCTGTGTTTGACTATATCACTTTACCCAGTGGATACAGTGTTGAAGGGTAAACACTATTTTCAGTTTCCGAAGCCGAATTCTCAGTGGCATTCTTTTTGGGGAGTTGACTAAATAAAAGAGAAAAGAATGAACAAGTTCTTTCTTTCTAATAACTCTTTTAATAGATCTGCCACTCTTCCACATCCCACTGCTCTCAGAGAGGCCAAGTGATAATCAGGTTTGCATCTGGAGCCTGCCCAGGAGAAGTCTGGCTCCCCACTTACCAGCTGGGTGGCACTAGGAACATTTCTCTAACTCTGTGTGTCTCACTTTTTTCATTTGTTAAATCAGAATAAAAATAGCCCTACATAATGGAATTATTATAAAGTTAAATGAATTAAGACACATAAAGTACTTGAAATGTTTCCTGGCACAAAATAGACACTGTAGGTCTGTTAGCTCTTATTATTATGAGCAACCAGCAGATGGGGATTAGACATCCGCTGCAAGCACAGCACTGCCTTCCTGGCTCTGTTTGGATTTAAGCATCATTGGCATCGGTTTGCTACCACAATGTTGGGACACATTGTTCAGACTCCCACTCGGTAAACATGAATGAGAAGGCAAAACCCTCAGTTTGTAGGAGTATTTCTTTTAGTAAAAGAAAAGGCAGTCTTCTTTTTTCTTTTATGATTTTTGCAAAACTACTCATCATTGGCTTCTATCTTTCTAAATAGTGAACACAATCATAACTAAGTGATTGAGTGCCTTGTATGTGGAGTGTGGTGGGAGCAGGACAAGGAAATGCCTCTTAGGGAGAGTAACTTAATTGTCTGTGAACATGTAGCTGGAAAAAGTGGCAAAGCTGGGATTCAACTTCCTTTCCGTATGTGGAAATGTATTGCTTTACAATGTTTTGTTTTGTTTTGTTTTTTTTGACAGGCAGAGTGGACAGTGAGAGAGAGAGAGAGACAGAGAGAAAGGTCTTCCTTTGCTGTTGGTTCACCCTCCAATGGCCGCCACAGCCGGCGCACTGCGCTGATCCGATGGCAGGAGCCAGGTGCTTCTCCTGGTCTCCCATGCGGGTGCAGGGCCCAAGCACTTGGGCCATCCTCCACTGCACTCCCTGGCCACAGCAGAGAGCTGGCCTGGAAGAGGGGCAACCGGGACAGAATCTGGTGCCCCGGCCAGCACTAGAACCCAGGGTGCTGGCGCCGCAGGCGGAGGATTAGCCTATTGAGCCACGGCGCCGGCCGCTTTATAATGTTTTAAAACTGGATTGCTAAGTTTTTTTTTTTTTTTAAGATTTATTTGAAAGGCAGAGTGATAGAGTGGGAGAGAGCAAGCATGAGCGAGCACTCCCATCTGCTGGTTCACTCTCCCAAATGGCTGTAATGGTCAGGGCTGGCCAAGCCAAAGCCAAGAGCCTAGAACTCCATCTGGGTCTCCCACGTGGGTGTCAGGGACCCAAGCACTTGGGCCAACTTCCTCTGTTTTCCCAGGTGCATTAGCAGAGACCTGGATCAGAAGTGGAGCAGCCAGGACTTGAACTGGCACTCCTATGGAATGCTGGCATCACAGGCAGCAGCTTTAGCCATAATGCCACTGCTGCTGGAGTGTTTCAAATAGTTTGTCTTGCAGAACTCTAAGAAATGCCTTGGATCATATTAATCACTGCACCATTGTTTTTAGTATCCAGAAAATGAGCTCTTGTTCCTTGAAAGTATAAAAATCAGCCAAAAAGTCAGCTGAGGTAGGGGTGACTGTTAAATAATATTTATATTTTACTTACATCATTCAAAATTGCCTTCTAAATGTAATGTACATATATTTGGCTAGTGAAAACGTTTCAGAGCTAAACAATGTGCTTTTTAAATTGCAAACAAAGAGTATCTTCTAATCTTTGTCAATGTGCATGTGTATGTTTAGCACTTTCCATCTAGAACAATGAATCTTTATATTGGTAGCAAGAAATTTTTAAAAAATCTATATACCCACATGAATCTATTAAAATTATGAAAATATATAAGGTTAGGACATATAGTTTGCAGAAAGGTAGACAGAATTGTAAACTATTGCTTACCTCTGGAGCTTGATTTTAGAGTAAAAAGTACATTTTAGACTTATATGACAGAAGAAGACTGTGAAATTTCAATTTATTTATTCAACAAATATTTGTTTCACCTACTATGTGCTAGGAAAATTTGGGGCTTTAACTCCAAGTTTTAAAATTTGGATTTCTTCTTCTTCTTCTTCTTCTTCTTCTTCTTCTTCTTCTTCTTCTTCTTCTTTTGACAAGCAGAGTGGACAGTGAGAGAGAGAGAGACAGAGAGAAAGGTCTTCCTTTTTGCCGTTGGTTCACCCTTCAATGGCCGCTGCGGCCAGCACGCAGGGGCTGGCGCATCGTGCTGATCTGAAGGCAGGAGCCAGGTGCTTCTCCTGGTCTCCCATGCGGGTGCAGGGCCCAAGCACTTGGGCCATCCTCCACTGCACTCCTGGGCCACAGCAGAGAGCTGGACTGGAAGAGGGGCAACCGGGATAGAATCTGGCGCCCCAACCGGGACTAGAACCCAGGGTGCTGGCGCCGCAGGCGGAGGATTAGCCTATTGAGCCACAGCGCCGGCCTGGATTTCTTTCAAATTTGAGTTCCAAAAAGCAATGTTGTGTTCCTTTTTATTTATGTATTTATTTTTAAAAGATTTTATTTATTTATTTGAGAGAGAGAGAGAGTTACAGAGAAAGGTCTTCCATCCACTGGTTCACTCCCCAATGACTACAACAGCTGGAGCTGATCTGATCTGAGGCCAGGAGCCAGAAGCGTCTTCTGCGTCTTTCATGTGGGTTCAGGGGCTCAACCACTTGGGCCCCTCTACTGTTCTCCCAGGCCATCAGCAGAGAGCTGGATCATAGAGAAGCAGCCGGGAAATGAACTGGCGCCCATATGGGATGCTGCAGGCAGAGGACTAGCCTACTATGCCACAGCACCATCCCCAATATTCTTTCTAAATAATGAAATTTTTATAATATGGTCATTTTTACTAAAATCCCTTTCATATTAGTGTGAAGATGAAAGAATTAGGAAATGATTGTCAGATTTGTTTATTGGTTTTATAGGAAATAATGGGGTTTGTTATCTTCAGACTATTAGTATCAATGGTTTGATACATATGGAAAATGGCATCTCTAACCAAGATGGGGTATGTGTTTCAACTGATACTATAATCCAGGAGCAAATTTGTTTTAGTACTGAGAATGTTTGTTTTGTCATCAGTGAGAGTAAATAGACATCACATGTTTGTTCCTTCTTAACTAACCTGTCAATCATTTCCATTTCAGTGCCTGGTACTTATGGGTCATTCCTGGCTGAAGAAATTTGGTTACTATAAGATCATCCTAATTTCTTTCTACCTAGAAGGAACAGCTTCCATTGTCATGTTACTTCTGGGACAGGAATACTATTATTGCTTGGCTCTTTATCTCACTTTTATCATGTAAGTAAAGGTCAATTTTCATCTCCAAATTATACTAGGTCTTGCCATTGTCATGTTACTTCTGGGACAGGAATACTATTATTGCTTGGCTCTTTATCTCACTTTTATCATGTAAGTAAAGGTCAATTTTCATCTCCAAATTATACTAGGTCTTGCCATTCACCCTTTCAGCTGGTGAAAGGCCTCTCATCTTTTTTTTTTTTTTTTTGACAGGCAGAGTGGATAGTGAGAGAGAGAGACAGAGAGAAAGGTCTTCCTTTTTGCCCTTGGTTCACCCTCCAATGGCCGCTGCGGCCGGCGCACCGCGCTGATCCGAAGCCCGGAGCCAGGTGCTTCTCCTGGTCTCCCATGCGGGTGCAGGGCCCAAGGACTTGGGCCATCCTCCACTGCACTCCCGGGCCATAGCAGAGAGCTAGCCTGGAAGAGGGGCAACCGGGATAGAATTCGGCGCCCCAACCGGGACTAGAACCCGGTATGCCGGTGCCGCAAGGTGGAGGATTAGCCTGTTAAGCCACGGTGCCGGCCAACGCCTCTCATCTGAACTGAGTCTGATTCTCCTTTCCAGGTAAGGTCATTGCTCCTCTCTGCCCGACTGTCTGCATGTGAACCACTTGCAGTCCTAGGGAATTCATACCCTTCATTTTGTAGTGAAGCTAATTTTATTCTTTTATTTGAAAGTCAGAGAGAGAAAGAGAGAGCTCCCATCTGCTAGTTTACTTCCCATAAGGGCTGGGAACTTAATCCGGTTCTCTCATGTGTAACAGAGACCCAATTACTTGAGCCATCACTGCTGCCTCTCAGAGCGCGTTAGCAGGAAGCCGGAACTGGCGGAGCATCAGGTCTCAAACCCAGGCACTCCTGGGATGGGGATTAACCGCTAGGCCAAATGCCTGGCACAAGTTGTTCTTAAACCTATTCAGATGTGATATTTAGTCAATGCTGCTGCCAGGTGTAAAAGAGGCCGAGCTTCTGTTTCTCTTTTGATTCTGTCCCCCATTTCTGTAACCTCTCCTCCCCCGTGATCCCACCCTGGCAGGCACCTCAAAATTCAACACATCCAAACCAAGGGTCTCTCCCCACGGCGGACCTGCTCTTTTGAGTTTGTTGCCCATTTTGAGAAATGGCTCTGCCTTCCATCTGGTTGCACAGGTTAGGGAGTGAGAAATTCTTCGCCTTCTCTCCCATGCCTATAGCCAACATGCCACCAATTAGTAGAAGTAGCAGTTTCATCTCCCAGATAGGTCCTGACCCCAACCCTTGACTGTTTCGTGGCCACTCCTCTGCCCAGGTCCTCATCATATCTTACCTACTAAGCAGCTTCCTCTATGGTCCCTGTGCCTTGGGTCTCCAGTCCCTCTGTCTCCTCCCCTCTTCCTTTTAGAGGCACATGCCATTCCTTTGACAATTTTAAGTGGCTTCTTACAGCCTTCCAGTTATATCCAAATGATGATGTGTGATGTTCTTTGTGACACAGACTCTTTTAACCTCCTCATCCCCACTTCTTGTTAGTCCTCCACTTACACCATACTCTCTGCTATGTGAAACACTTTGCATTTCCTGGTTCAGTTTCCTGTAGCTGCACAGCTCTTCCCCCCTGCCTCCCTGGTTCTCTCCTGTTCCTTTAGGCTGCAGCCCAGACATGTGCTTCTCTAGGAAGCTTTCCTTGGTTCCCTCCTCTGGATCAGGTGCCTTTCTATATGACCGTAACGTCCTATGGTTGTCTCTGCTATTGTGCTTGTTCCTCTGCGTATGACGGTCTGTGACCACCACTAGATTGAGTTTAGGAATAGGAGCTAGTCTATATTCACTTTGGCCCAATAACTACTGCAGTTCCTGCAAATAGCTGGTCCTCAGAAAACACACTTCAAGTACATGAACTAATAAATGCTAGTCCAGAGGCAGGCATATGGCCTCGTGGGTTGGATGCCATTATCTCACATTGGAATACTAGGGTTCAGCGCTTCCTCTGGCTCCTGACTCCAGCTTCCTGCTCTTGCAGACTCGGGGAGGCAGCAGGTGGTGGCTCAAGTAATTGGGTTCCTGCTACTCATGTTAGGAGACACATGTTAGGAGACATGGATTGAGTTCTTGACTCGTGGCTCCACCTTTGTCCACCCCTCGCTGTATTGACATTGAGAGAATAAATCAGGGAATGAGAGTTCTGTCTCTCTTGCTGTTTCTGCTTCTCAAATAAATCAGTTTTTTTTTTTTAAGTTAGTTAAGGGCTGGTGCTGTGGTGCAGCCTGTTAAGCCCACCACCTGCAGCACAGGCATCCCATATGGATGCCAGTTTGAGGTCTGGCCGCCCCACTTCTGATCCAGCTCTACTACTGTGCCTGGAAAAGCAGCAGAGGATGGCCCAAGTCCTTGGGCCTTGCACCCTCATGGGAGACCCGAAAGAAGCTCCTGGCTCCTGGCTTCAACCTTTCTCAGCCGTGGTCATTGCAGCTGTTTGAGGAATGAACCAGCAGATGGAAGATCTCTGTCTCTGTCTCTCTCTCTGTATCTCTGCCTTTCACATAAATAAATTTGTGTGTGTGTGTGTGTGTGTGTGAGAGAGAGAGAGAGAGAGAGATCCTCTATCCACTGATCCATTCCTGACTGCAATGGCTGGAGCTAGACCAGGCTGAAGTTGGGCCAGGCTGAAACCAGGGGCCAGGAACTCCATCCAGGTCTCCCACTTGTGTGGCAGGAGCCCAGGCACCTGGGCCATCTTCTGCTACTTTCCCAGCCTCATTAGCAGGGAACTGAATCTCAGGTAGAACAGCTAGGACTTGAGCCAGCCTCATGTGGGATGCTTTACTTGCTGTGCTATAATGCAGGCCCCTCTACTTTTCATTTTTCTTTCTTACAAACCAGATGTCAATTTTTGTTTGCTGTTTTTTTCCTTAGCAAAATCTATGCCTCCTAGTTGTAAAATTTTCATCTGTACAGAATTTTAACTTTTTTCCTAGGGTGATTGTGCAAGCTTCTTATTGCTTATTTAACCTGCCACTAGCTGACATGATTGATGCAGTGTTACTGAAGTTCAATAGGCTGTAAGTATATTTATTCAAATATTAGCCACAAAAATGTCACATGTGGGTAAGAGTATTAGAGTCTCTGTATCTCAATTTTATTGCCACTACCAATCACATATTTAAGAGATGATTGTAAAAGGCATCATTGGGAATTAGGGAGCAGGATAAAATAGGGTATTCTTATTTATTTTCTCTAGGCAATTTTACTAACTTCTGAAAGGACAGCGTATGTTTTATCCCTCAGTTTCACACAGTCAGTGCTACAATAGGGTCAACTCTCAGAACTCCATCCCCCCAAAAAAACTGAGTTAGCTTCACGTTCTACATATTGCAATATGCACTGGATAATAAAACACAATGACCTTTTCTCTGTGATATTGCGAGAGTTAATGTAAAAAAATCAAGTGGTTAGCATTGTAGTGTAGCAGGTAAAACTGCCCCTATGACGCCAGCATCCTATATGGGTGCTGGTTCAAGTCCTGGCTGCTCCACTTCCAATCCAGCTCCTTGCTAATTCTCCTGTGAAAGCAGTGGATGATGGCCCAAATCTCGGGGGCCCTGAACCCATGTGGGAGACCTAGATGAATTTCTTGGCTCTTGGTTTCAACCTGGCCCAGCCCTGGCTGTTGCAGCCATGTGGGGAGTGAATCAGCAGATGGAAGATTCATATTCTCTCTCGCTTGCTCTCCCTCCCTCCCTTCCTCTCTGCCTCTCTAACTCTGACTTTCAAATAAATAAATAAATAAGTTTTTTAAAAATGAAGGTTCTGGGGCTGGTGCCATGGCTCACTTGGTTAATCCTCCACCTGCGGCGCCGGCATCTCATATGGGCACCGGGTTTTAGTCCTGGTTGCTCCTCTTCCAGTCCAGCTTTCTGCTGTGGCCCGGGAAGACAGTGGAGGATGGCCCAAGTGCTTGGGTCCCTGCACCCGCATGGGAGACCAGGAGGAAGCACCTGACTCCTGGCTTCGGACTGGTGCAGCGCCGGCTGTGGTGGCCATTTGGGGAGTGAACCAATGGAAGGAAGACCTTTCTGTCTCTCTGTATCTCTATAACTCTACCTGTCAAATAAATGGTAAAGTTAAAAACTTGCCATGGGACTCCAAATCCCATTAAGTTGGCAGGTACCAATGGCATCTTACTAGTTAAAGTGATCAGTTTAAGTTTGTAACTGACCATAAAGATAGGATTAAGTGTCAAAGGGATCACATAAATAAGGCCAAGTGTCTGCTAATAATGATAGAATTAAAAGGGAGAGAATGATCCAATATGGGAAGCAGACCACACAGCAGGCTCATAGAACAATAAACGCCCTAAGTAGTACTCTGGCCTCAGAATCAGCCCTAAAAGGCATTCGGATCTGGCTAAAAAGCCCATTAGAGCATTTCAGGCATGGAAAGTCAAGACACTGTGGCAAAAAATGACCTACATGAAAGATCTCTGTGAGTGAGATTCCAGTGGAAAGAAGGGGCCATCGAAGAAGGAGGTACCTTTGTCTGAAGGGAGGGGAGAACTTCCACTTTGACTATGGCCTTGTCTAAATAATTTTGGAGTTTGTGGACTCAAGAGGCTTCCATAGCCTTGGCAGCTCATGACAAGAGCCTTGGGTGATCACTGACATCATAAATAAGAGTGTCAATTGTTAAATCAACAACAGGAGTCACTGTGCACTTGCTCCCCATGTAGGACTACTGTTCTTAATGTGTTGTGCTATGAGAATTAATGGTAAAACTAGTCCTCAAACAGTACTTTATATTTTGTGTGTCTGTGTGCGTGCAAACTGTTGAAATTATTACTTAGTATAGAGTTGATCTTCTGTATATAAAGATAATTGAGAATGAATCTTAATGAAGAATAGGATGGGAGAGGGAGTAGGAGGTTCGATGGTTTTGGGATGGGAGGGTGGGTATGGGTAGAAGAACCACTATAATCCAAAAGTTGTACTTGTGAAATTTATATTTATTAAATAAAAGCTTCCTATAAAAATGAAGATTCATCTTATTATTTCTTACTTGAAAACGTGTAAGCTGATGGTAAGAGGTTTTGTTCTTTGGTTTGGCTCTAAGCATTTTAGGTTAGATATAAAATTTTCTTGATTGGCAAGTATTTTTTAGATTTGAGAGAGAGAGAGAGAGAGAGAGAGAGAGAGAGAGCTAGAGCCTGTCCATCTATTGGTTCATTCCCCAAATGGCCACAACAACCCAGGGCAGGGCCAAGCTGAATCCAGGAGCCAGGAGCTTCTTCCAGGTCTCCCATGTGGGTGCAGGAACCCAAGGACTTAGGCCATTTTCTACTGCTTTCCCAGGCACATTAGCAGGGAGCTGGATCAGAAGTAACAGCTGGGACCCGAACTTGTGCCTATATGAGATATCAGCACTGTAACCTATGGCTTAACCCACTGTGCCACAGCCCTGGCCCCTGGCAAATATTTTCAGATATGAGCCCTATTCTATAGATTAGAGAGGAATGTATTATTTTATGACACAGACAAAATCTTTATTAGCTCTGTAGAAACATATTGCACAGCCTTTTTTTTTTTCAAAGAAATATTTATTTGAAAGCCAGAGTGACAGAGAGAAAGGAAGACACACACACACACACACACAGGAGGAGAGAAAGAGGAGATGGAGAGATATCTTCTATCTGCTGATTTACTTTCCACATGCCTGCAACATCCAGGGTTAGGTCAGGCTGAAATCAGGAGCTGAGAATTCAATCTGGGTCTCCCACATAGGTGGCAGGGACCCTAGTACTTGGGCCATCACTGCTGCCTTCCAAGTACATTAGCAGGAGCTGGATCAGAAGCACAGGCAGACCTCAAACCCAGGCACTCTGATATGGGGTAAAGTCTAAAGGGGTAGCTTGAACTGCTGTGCCTACTGGCCCACATCCCCTGCTTTTTTTTTTTTAAAGATTTATTTGTTTGAAAAGCAGAGTGACAGAGAGAAGGAGGAAGATATATATATATATATATATATATATACACATATATATGTATGCATATATACACATATATACATATATGTATATATCCCTATATCTATCTATATCTATCTATATATCTATATATACCTATCTATATATATATATCCCTATATCTATCTATCTATCTATCTATCTATCTATCTATCTATCTATCTATCTCGACAGAGAAATCTTCCATCTGCTGGTTCACTTCTCAAATGGTCTAAATGGTTGGGGCTAGGCCAGGCTGAAGCCAGGAGTCATCAGAACTGGATCAGAAGTGGAGCAGCTGGGACTCAAACTGGCACTCTGAGATGGGATGCTGGCTTTGCAAGAGTTGACTTAACCTGCGCCACTTCAGTGCCACCCCGTTCCCCCACCCCCCGCCCTTTTTTATAATGTGATTGAGGAAAGCTTTGCCAGCTGCTTGATTTCCTCTGTATAATTTCACTCCTGTTTTAGGGTTTTGTGGCTGGGTAATATTGGGAGTGATGAGCAAAATAGTGGGCTCCTTGTGGTTTACAAACATGTCTTCCCTTTTGTGTCTTGTGCCCAGAGAAGTGACTGGCTCAAAACAGGTTTTTTTTTTTTTTTTTCATTTGTTTGTTTTGAATGAATAAAATTACCAAGAAGTAGCTTCAGTGAACATCTTATCTCTCTCAAATTGTTTTTGAACAAGATGGGTTTCAAATAAATAAAATATCTCAAACAGTTGGAAACTGACATTTGCCAAATGCCAATGTGTATGGGCACCACATGGTTATTTGCTCATTCAAGTCCCACAACAGCCTTGGGTGGTAGTAGACATTATTGCCTTAACAAATGTTTATTCACTGTCTCCTGGGTGTCAGGCAAAGTGGGGAAAGCTGGGGAGGCAAGACAGCAGGAATCCTAACGCACTCTGCAGGTACCTGACCGCTCTCTGTCCCTCTAACTCACACTTAGGCACTCAGTACCCTGAATGTTCGTGGCTGAATGGCTGCAGTCTGCATGGAGGATATTGGTGCCTCCCCCCCACCCATTAAATTGTGTCTTTCCCATAGGTCAGTGTTTTTTAGGTTTCAAATTTGTTAATGTGAGATGTACTTGTTTTTTATAATCATAGGATTTGATTACCTTTATATTTTATAAAGTTAGGAAATATAAGTGTGAAATGAGGGTTATGTCTATGAAAACTAAGTTGAATGATTTAGACTTGATAAAGAAAAGTTGTTTAAAAAGTTACTTCAGGGGCCAGCGCTATGGCGTAGCAGGTACAGCTGCTGCCTAAAGTGCCAGCATCCCATGTGGGCAATGTTCGAGTCCCAGCTACTCCTCTTCCAATCCAACTCTCTGCTATAGCCTGGGAAAGCAGTATAAGATGACCCAAGTGCTTGGGCCTCTGCACCTGTGTGGAGTCCCAAAAGAAGCTCCTGGCTCCTGGCTTTGGATCAGCCCAGCTTCAGCCATTGCAGCCATTTGGGGAGTGAACCGGCAGATGGAAGACCTCTCTTTCTCTCTCTGCCTCTACCTCTCTGTAACTCTGCTTTTCAAATAAATAAATAAATCTTTTAAAAAAATAAAAAGTTACTTCAAACTTGTGAAAATTCTAAATGTTTTGGTTAAAATAATAAATTCTAAAGGTATTCTTCACTCAGATTGCTTTTTATTTATTTATTTATTTTTAAGACTTATTTTCATTTATTTGAAAGGCAAGAGGGGCTGGCACTGTAGTGTAGCAGGTTAAAGCCATGCCCTGCAGTATAGCCCAGCATCCCATATGGGTATCAGTTTGAGTCCCAGCTGCTCCACTTCCAATCCAGTTCCCTCTAATGTGCCTGGGAAAGCAGTGGAGGATGGCTCAAGTCCTTGGGCCCCTGCATCCACGTGGGAGACCCAGAAGAAGCTCCTGGCTCCTGGCTTTGGAATGGCTCAGCTCTGGCTTTTGCAGCCAACTGGGGAGTGAGCCAGTGAATGGAAGACCTCTTTCTTCTATCTGCTGGTTCACTCCCCAAATTGGCACAACGGCTGGAGCTAGACCAGTCCAAAACCAGGAGCCAGGAGCTCCATCCATGTCTCCCATGAGGATGCAGGGGCCTAATGACGTAGGCCATCTTCCACTGTTTTCTCCGGTGCATTAGCAGAGAGCTGGATTAGAAGTGGAGCAGCCAGGGCTCGAACAGACGCCCATTTGGGATGCTGGCATTGCAGGCAGCAGCTTAACCCATTGCACCACAATGCTGGCCCCACTCAGATTGCTTTTTAAACTTCAGGTTCTCTCTAAAACTGAACACAGAAATTATAGACTGTGTAATAAGGATACTATTTACACAAGAGAGATGGCATAGCACTTTTCATTGGTTGACCCATATTCAAAGGAAAAGTCCTGAGAAAAGATTGATGAATGAGTATTGTTAAATTAAAATAGAATAGTTAATGTCTCTTCATTTAAAATATTATTATTATTATTATTATTATTGGCTTTAGGTAACTGCCTTGATCATATGAAAATGACAGGTTTTCTACTGCAGTGGGTAAAAACAGATGAAGTCTTTGCCCTCATGACACTTAAGAGTCCAGTAGGGGAGACAGACAGCAATCACTTTATCCTACAGTAATTATCCTCAATTGCAGTAAACAAAGACCTGTCAGGGATTAACTTTGCCTAGGTAATGTAACCAGCAGAATGAAATTCACGCTTTTTTTTTTAAAAGAAGATTTATTTCTCTGAAAAGCAGAGATACAGAGAGAGAGAAAAAGGGAGAGACAGAGATGTCATCCATCCGCTGGTTCACTCCCTAAATGGTTGCAAAGGCTGGGGCTGGGGCTGGGGCTAAAAGCTTCTTCTGGGTTTCCCACATGGGTTTTCCCCCATGTGGGAAAACAGCACTTGGGCTGTTCTCCACTGCTTTCCCAGGTGCATTAGCAGGGAGCTAGTTCAGAAGTGGAATAGCAGGGACTCAAACCTGCTATACCACAACATCAGCCCAAAATTCACATTCTTATCATTTAATTCTCTGACCTCATCTTTCTTTTCTCTTTTTCCATTTCCTTTTTCTCTTCCTAGTTGCAAAGTTTCCATCTTTAATTGACTACAAGATTTCATTTATTAATAAGCCATATATTGGGGCTGGTGCTGTGGCACACTAGGTTAATCCTCCGCCTGCGGTGTTGGCATCCCATATGGGCGCACATTCTAGTCCCAGTTGCTCCTCTTCTAGTCCAGCTCTCTGCTGTGGCCTGGGAAAGCAGTAGATGATTGTCCAAGTCCTTGGGCCCCTGCACCCACATGGGAGACCAGGAAGAAGCACCTGGCTCCTGGCTTCGGATCGGCGCAGCTCCGGCCGTTGCGGCCATTTGGGGAGTGAACCATTGGATGGAAGACCTCTCTCTCTCACTCTCTCACTGTCTGTAACTCTACAATAAATAAAATCTTTTAAAAAATAAGTTATATATCAAAAATACATTTTAAGCTGGCGCCGCGGCTCAGTAGGCTAATCCTCCGCCTTGCGGCGCCGGCACACCGGGTTCTAGTCCCGGTCGGGGCACCGATCCTGTCCCGGTTGCCCCTCTTCCAGGCCAGCTCTCTGCTGTGGCCAGGGAGTGCAGTGGAGGATGGCCCAAGTCCTTGGGCCCTGCACCCCATGGGAGACCAGGAGAAGCACCTGGCTCCTGCCGTCGGAACAGCGCGGTGTGCCGGCCGCAGCGCGCCTACCGCGGCGGCCATTGGAGGGTGAACCAACGGCAAAGGAAGACCTTTCTCTCTGTCTCCCTCTACTGTCCACTCTGCCTGTCAAAAATAAAATAAAATAAACATACATTTTATTCATTTTATATGACATGATTATTTAGAAAAAATTCTATGGCAGGGTTCTTACTAGGAATACATTCAAGTAACCCTGAATGAAATTTGGGCAGAAGGACTTGGGCATGAATCCCAGTTTGCCTCTTATTACTAGTCATGTGACCATGGACAAGCTCATCTGTTCTTCCATGTCTGAAGTAGGGGTGGTGACACCTCCCTCATGGGATTGTTGTGAGACTGAAATGAAACAATCTGGGTTGTACATTTAATACAGTCTAGGGCACACAGAGCTCTCACTAACTGAGCATTTAGGAGACAGGCTATGTCTTCATTTAACAGTCTGGTTCTATAGCCCCTTACAACAAAGGGGTTAATGTTTTATAATGACTATACTCTTTGGGGACAGCACTGTGGCATAGTAGGTTAAGCCTCTGCCTGTGGCGCTGGCATCCCTTATTGGGCTCTAGTTCATGTCCTGGCTACACCTCTTCCAGTCCAGCTCTCTGCTTATGGCCTGGGGAAGCAGTGGAAGATGGCCCAAGTGTTTGAGCCCTGGCACTTGGAAGAAGCTCCTGGCTCCTGGCTTCAGATTGGCCCAACCCCAGCCACTGCAGCCATTTGGGGAGTGAACCAGTGGATGGAAGACCTCTCTTTCTGTGTTTTTCCCTCTCTCTGTCTGTAACTCTGCCTTTCAATAAATAACTAAATCCTGAAGAAAAGAAATGACTATACTTTTTTTTGACAGGTAGAGTTATAGACAGAGAGACAGAGAGACAGAGAAAGGTCTTCCTTCCGTTGGTTCACTTCTCCAAATGGCCGCCACGGCCGGTGCTGTGCTGATCTAAGGCAGGAGCCAGGTGCTTCTTCCTGGTCTCCCACGCGGGTGCAGGAGCCCAAGCACTTGGGCCATCCTCTACTGCACTCCTGGACCACAGCAGAGAGCTGGATTGGAAGAGGAGCAACCAGGACTAGAACCCAGCGCCCATATGGGATGCCGGTGCTGCAGGCGGAGGGCTGGCTCCGACTATAACTCTTTCTAATACTGCCTTTTCATGGTCATGGAGGACTTCATAGATGAAGAGGTCCTTGATACACATACACTGTATGTTTATGTACTATACACATACATACATTCATACATCTACACATGTGTAATTGTATGTGATGCAGACTCATCCTGTTTTTGTCTGTTCTAGGCCACTCTTTTCCTCCATGGTTTTTGGCATCAATGCTTTGCTCACAAAACCTGCCCAGTCTTTAGCTCCCATGGTGATACTCTCTAGACTCACTCAGTTTGGATACAGAAGCCCAAACAGCAGGTATAGTAAAAACAAATAAAAACCTTTGAAATAATGTAAAGGAAGTGTAAAAGTAAACTCAGCTTTTTACATTAGCTGTTAAGCAATGATCCTGGACTTTGGATATTGTTACTTATTAACTCGTATATCTTGGGTAGGCTGTAATAAAAAGTATTAAGGTTAAAGGGGATTTACAAGGAATATCTCTAAGTAGCATTTATTATTTAAATAATATATACTATGTATTTCAAAATGTTCATAGTAACCTACATATTGATTGTTTTATTGCATTCATCCATTTTTTCACTGTTTTGGGGGGATTTCTATTTTATGGCAGGGACAAAGTACTGGGAATAGAAGGCCTCACAGATTATGACAAGCGATACCACGAGCTCCATCAGGAGCACACGCACACTGGGGGGCAGTGGTAAGAGGGATAAGGGATTCCTCCCTCAATCTGCCCAGAGCTGGGGAGCGCCTCACAGAAGAGAGGTTTTTTTTTTTTTTTTTTTTTTTTTTGACAGGCAGAGTGGATAGTGAGAGAGAGACAGAGGGAAAGGTCTTCCTTTTGCCGTTGGTTCACCCTCCAATGGTCGCCGCAGTAGCGCGCTGCAGCGGGCGCACCGCGCTGATCCGATGGCGGGAGCCAGGTGCTTCTCCTGGTCTCCCATGGGGTGCAGGGCCCAAGGACTTGGGCCATCCTCCACTGCACTCCCTGGCCACAGCAGAGAGCTGGCCTGGAAGAGGGGCAACCGGGACAGGATCGGTGCCCCGACCGGGACTAGAACCCGGTGTGCCGGCGCCGCAAGGCGGAGGATTAGCCTAGTGAGCCGCGGCGCCGGCGTGAAGAGAGGGTTCTTGGGTTGAGTTTTGGAGGCTGAGTTGGATCTCCCCTTCTGAACACGGAGGAATGTCATGGCAGCCATGGAAAATAGCCTGGCACATATCCAGAAGCATAAGTGACCCTTGGAAAGCTGCTCGCTTGTTCATTTGAGAAACATAAGTGAGAGCCTACCAAGTCCTAGACTGTATGATATATAATGAGGTGTGGCCGTGAACAAAATAACAGCCATTTCCGCCCTCACAGAGCTTACCTTCTACTGGGAAGGAGGCAGACAAGAAATTAAACAGCGGTGGGCATTTGGTGCCGTGGTGAAGATGCTGCTGGAGACACCTGTCTCGTCAGAGTGCCTGGGTTTGATTCCCAGCTGTAGCTTCCGATTCCTGCTTCCTGCTAATATACACCCTGAGAGGCAGCAAGTTTGCCACTCATGTAGGAGAACTAGGTTGAGCTAGTCTCTGTCTCTTTGCCTTATGAATATGAATTTAAAATATTATGCATGCAGATTGGAGGTAACTAAGAGTGGACGTGTGAAATGATGTGGCACTTATTGAACAAATATTTACTGGCCACTTACTATTTTCTGGGGCCTATGCTAAACCCAAAAAAAACACAGATAGGAAAGACAAAGTTCTCAATCTCAATAAGCTTACAGTAGATAATAGTGAAATCACACTGCTATGTGTTGGGTACTATTGATAGAAGCAAGCGTGGGATACCGTGGGCGTATACACATTGGTTGAGCATGTAATTCAGACTGGGTAGCAAAGAAATGATGTGTCAGATGAATTTTGAAAATGTAGTAGGAGTCTGTAAGTACAGAGAGGCTTAAGAGCATATAATATGAGTAGAGGAAGGCCAAGTGGTTTAGTTGTAGAGCTTGGGAAGTAAATACTTGATTCTAAAAAGAATGGAGTATTATTATGATTTAACAAAGGAGTTATAATATCAGATATAATTTTATTTTATATTGTAAATGTAATTTTTATTTTTTATAGACATAGTAGTTGTATGTTTATTGGGTACTATGTGGCATTTCAGTACTTGCATGTATACAATGTGTGATGACCAGATCAGGGTAAGTGGAATATCTAACACCTCAGATATTTGTCATTTCTTTGTGTTAGGAACATTCAGAATCTTCTCCACTACTAATTTTGAAATAGCCATTTCAATGTTGTCAACCACAGTTATCCTACTGTGCTAGAGAACACTAGAAGTTATTCATCCTGGGAGTAGGTGTTTATCATAGTGGTGAGACACCCACATCCACACCAGAGTGTCTCAGTCTGATCCTGACTCTGGCTCCTGACTTCAGCTTCCTGCCAAAGAAGATTCTGGGAGGCAGCAGCTAATTGGGACCTGTCACCCACATGGAGACCTGGATTGAGTTCCCAGTTTTGGCCTGCACCAGGGGCTGCTATGGGCATTTGGGGAGCGAATTAGCAGATGGGAGCTCTCTCTTTATGTCTCTCAAATAAGTAAATTCATAGAATATTCCTCCTCGGGGCTGGCGCTGTGGCATGGCGGGTAAAGCTGCCACCTGCAGTGCCGGCATCCCATAGGGCGCTGGTTCTAGTCCCGGCTGCTCCACATCCAATCCAGCTCTCTGCTATGGCCTGGAAAAGCAGCAGAAGTTGACCCAAGTCTTTGGACTCCTGCACCCTCGTGGGAGACCCAGAAGAAGCTCCTGGCTTTGGATCAGTGCAGCTCCAGCCTTTGAGGCCATCTGGGGAATGAACCAGTGGATGGAAGGCCTTTCTCTTTCTTTCTGCCTCTGTCTTTCAAATAGATAAATAAATCTTAAAAAAAAAGAGAGAGGGAGAATATTCCTTCTGCCCAACTGCAACCTGATACCTGTTAACCATCTTCTCTCCATGCGCCCCCGCCATCCCCTTCAGATGTGTCTTTGAAGAGATCATCCTGCAGTGTGGAAATGATTTGAAGAGCGGTTAGCCACATTACAGAGAAAGTGCAGACTGAAGGTTAATTAAGTGATTTTATATGAGAAATCCTGAGGGGAGCCTGAGCTAAAGCAATGCAACAGGGAACACAAGGAAGAGAGACTGACATGAGAGTGATTAAGGAGTTAAAATCAAGAGCGCTTGGTCAAAGCCACAGGTGTGGCTCACAATTGAGAAATGAGTGTCTCGGGAAGTGAATGTGTTCTGTTCAGGGCCACATTTCTTCTGCTAAATTTGAAGGAACTCTCAGTCTCAGCTTTTCCATCTACCGCGTGACTGTTTTTCACCTGCACTGCGGAAGTTACTCAAAGTCCAAGAAGCATTAAAAGCCTCAATGCTGTAGAAAAACATGGTGGCTTAAAGAGACAGGAACAGAATCTGGGGAAGAAACGCCCAAAGACCTGTATCTCCCATTGTAATTTATTTGCTGATCAATGTGAGAGCAATGGAGGAAGAACATAAGTGTTTGACTTGTCTCTCTGAATTTCCTCTGTATGCTGAAAAACCACAAAGGCCCTAAAGTAATGATTCTCCATGGTTACTTCCATGGAAACAGAAACTCTGGATAGTAATCTCGATGGCTTGGACGTAGACGTGTTGGCAACCACACACTGGCAAACTAGTTTCATGACACTGCAAGCATGTTTAGAATTATAGATGCATAAAAGGAACTTCAGTACCATGTATCTTTGAGTGATAATTTAACTTTTGGCATCTGGTGGCCTTACACAGCTAATGCTAAACTGAAAGTCTCCATCTGGAGTTCAGGGGCTAATTGTGCACTTAGCAGGCTGGGGTGTGATGATCAGAGTACTTGAAGACTCACCAGTGCAGAGTTTGGCAAAAATGTGAAATAAAAATTTTTGAAGATTTATTTTATTTACTTGAAATACAGAGTTACAAAGAAGTAGAGAGAAAAAGAGAGAGGTCTTCATCCTCTGGTTCACTCCCCAAATAGCTGCTACAACCCGGGGCTGGGCCAGGCCGAAGGCAGGCACCTATATGGGTGCAGGGTCTTGAGTACTTGGGCCATCTTCCACTGATTTCCCAGGCTTATTAGCAGGGAGCTGGATTGGAAGTGGAGCAGTTGGGACTCAAACCAGCACCCATATGGGATTCTGGTGCTGCAGGCGGTGGCTTTATTGGCTCCGCCACAGTGCCGGCTCCTTTCCTAACATTTTTAAAAAATGGTCTGTGATTCCTTGATATAGTTAGATGAATTGTTTGTTCTGTTGTTCTTCAGGGAAGATAGTTTTACTAAGTTTAATAAATCTATGTACTGTTTTTTAAAAAAATATTGAGGCTGGAGCTGTGGTGCAGCGGGTTAAAGCCCCAGCCTGCAGCGCCAGCATCCCATATGGGCACCGGTTCAAGTCCCGGCTGCTCCACTTCCTATTCAGCTCTCTGCTATGGCCTGGGGAAGCAGTAGAAGATGGCCCAAGTCCTTGGACCCCTGCACCCGCATGGGAGACCTGGAAGAAGCTCCTGGCTCCTTGCTTAGGATCAGTTCAGCTCTGGCTGTTGTGGTCATTTGGGCAGTGAACCAGCGAAATGGAAGATCTCTCTCTCTCTCTCTCTCTCTGTAGCTCTCTTTCAAATAAAATAAAATAATTCTTTAAAAAAATAAAAGTATTTATTTTCATCTACTTGAAAGGCAGAGAGAGAGAGAGAGAGCGAGTTTTCATCTGCTGGTTCATCCCCCCCTCCCCATGCCTGCAGTAGCCAGAGCCGGGCCACCTCAAAGCCAGGAGCCAGGGATTTCCTCTGGATCTCTCATGTGAATGGTATGGACCAAGCACTTGAATATCATCTTCTGCCTTCTAGGGTGTGCGTTATCAGGAAGCTGAATTGGAACCAGGACTCAAACCAGCACTCTGCTATGGGATGCGGGTGTCCCAAGTGGTAGCTTCACCTGCTGCACTACTATACGCACTGCTATTACTTCTTAGCGGGCTAATGATTCACTATCCAGCAGCCAGTAAATGTAATGATTAAATTTCTTGTTAATGGAGATCCATAACTGAGGTTCTTGTCAAGTAAATCAATGTAATCTAATTACTCTGGACAAGGTACTTCATGTAGCAATGTTAGAGATTATTTTATACCCTTAACACCTATTAAAAAACTACAAGTCTGCATTTTGCACAAAAAAATAACAACAATGAAAGTCTAATATATTACAGAAAAAGGGCTGTTCCTTCTCTTTGGCCAGTTAAGCTTGCATTCTTTGTTCAGCAAACTTTACGGAGTTTGTATTGTGTATTAGCCAGGAGCTAGGATACAAAGTTATAAAACTCGATACAGTGCTGCCCTTAGGTGCTCACATGGCATTAACAAATGAAGCTGATGGGCAGGTGCAGTCAGTGAGCTAAGTCCAGGGCTGAGTGTGCTGCACCAACTCCATGTGGTTAGCACTGGTTTAGGGTCCCAGCCAAATTCCTGCTGCTTCATAGGAGACTCTGGAACAGAAAGAAACATTTCACAGTGATCAGAATCTACCAATTTATTTACTGAATTACACAGTCAACTGTTGATATGTTGTAGGAAACCTAAATAAAATACTTAAAAAATAGCCTTCTTGGAACAGGTTATTTGCATGGTGGTTTACATGCCACTTAGGACACCCCCATCCCATTGGAGTGCCTGGTTAAGTTCTGATTCCACTTCTGATTCTAGCTTCCTACTAATGAGCACTCGGAGGCAGCAGGTGATAGCTTAAGTAGATCCTTGCTACCCACGTGGAGACATGGACTGAGTTCCTGTCTCCTGACTTAGAATTGGCCTAGCCCCCTGGCTGTTGCCAAGTGCTTGAGGAATGAATCAGAGAATTGAAGGTCTCTGTTGGTCTGTATTTATACCTCTCTTTCTGCCTTTCAAATGAATTTTAATTTTAATTTTTTTTTTTTTTTGACAGGCAGAGTGGATAGTGAGAGAGAGAGACAGAGAGAAAGGTCTTCCTTTTTGCCATTGGTTCACCTTCCAATGGCCGCTGTGGGTGGCACATCGTGCTGATCTGAAGCCAGGAGCCAGGTGCTTCTCCTGGTCTCCCATGGGGTGCAGGGCCCAAGGACTTGGGCCATCCTCCACTGCCTTCCCGGGCCATAGCAAAGAGCTGGCCTGGAAGAGGGGCAACCGGGATAGAATCTGGTGCCCCAACCGGGACTAGAACCTGGTGTGCCAGCGCCACAAGGCGGAGGATTAGCCTTTTAAGCCACGGCACCGGCCTATTTTAATTTTTAAAGATTTATTTATTTATTTATTTGAATGGTTGAGTTACAGAGAGGGAGAGATAGAGAGCTCTTCCATCCACTGGTTTACTCCCCATCCACTGGAACTCCAGCTGGGTCTCCCACATGGATGGCAGGGACCCAAGCACATGAACCATCTTCTGCTACTTTTCCAGGTATGTTAGAAGCGAGCTGGATTGGAAGTAGAACAGCTGGGACTTGAACTGGCATGCCTGTAGAATGCCAACATCGCAGGCAGTGGCTTAACCTGCTGTGCCCCTCAAATAAAATTTTAAAAATAGCCTTCTATAATTAATTAATTTAAGATAAATATATATTAAGATTTATTTATTTTTTTGAAAGATAGAGAGGAATCTATCTTTTTTGAAAGATACAGAGAAAGAAGGAGAGAGAACAGTCGTCCATCCACTGGTGCACTCTCCAAATGACCACAGCAATCTGGGGTTGGGCCTGGCCAAAGGCAGGAGCCAGGAGCTTCTTCTGGGTCTCCCATATGGGTGCAAGGGCCCAAGGACTTGGGCCATCTTCCGCTGCTTTCCTAGACACATTAGCAGGGTGCTGAATCAGAAGTGGAACAGCCAGGACTCAAACCAGTACCCACATGGGATGCCAGCACCACAGGTGGAGGCTTAACCCTCTATGCCTTGGCACCAGCCCCAATCTGCTCTCTATATAAACATGATTTTAAAAGTTATATATGTAAAGGCCGGCGCTGTGACATAGCGGGTAAAGCTGGTGCTGCAGGCACCGGTTTGAGTCCTGGCTGCTCCACTTCCAATCCAGCCCTCTGCTGTGGCCTGGGAAAGCAGTAGAAGATGGCCTGAATACTTGGGCCCCTGAGTGGGAGACCCAGAAGAATTCCTGGCTCCTGGCTTCAGATTGGCTCAGCACTGGTCGTGGCAGCTATTTGGGGAGTGATCCAGTGGATGGAAAGCCTTTCTCTCTCTCTCTCTCTCTCTCTCTCTCTCTCTCTCTCTCTCTCTCTCTCTCTCTGCCTCTCTATAATTCTGCCTTTCAAATAAATAAATAAATAAATAAATAAATAAATAAATAAAGTTATATAGGCAGCATTCCATTTTCTTGTCTTTTATCTAAAACCTCACAACAGATACTTTCTTTTTTGATTGATTGATTGATTTGAAAGTCAGAGTTAGAGAGAGAGAGGACAGGCAATCTGCTGGTTCACTCCCCAAGAGGCCACAATGGCCAGAGATGTGCTGATCTGAAGCCAGGAGCTGGGAGCTTCTTTCGGGTCTCCCATGTGAGTGCAGGGGCCCAAGGACTTGGGCCATCTTTTACTGCTTTCCCAGGCCATAGCAGAAAGCTGAATGGGAAGTGGAGCAGCTGGGACTAGAACCGGTGCCCATATGGGATGCCAGTGCTTCAGGCCAGGGTGTTAACCTGCTGTGCCACAGTGCTGGCCCCCACAACAGATACTTTCAACAACTATATTTTTAAAGAAAAAGTTTACAATTTTTTTTTTAGATTTTAAAATTTTATTTAAAAGAGTTACAGATAGAGAGAAACAGAGATAGAGACAGAGATAGAGACAGAGAGATCTTCCATTCCTCAGTTGACTCCCCAAATGGCTGCAACAGCTGGAGCTGGGCCATTCTGAAGGCAGGAGCTAGGATCTTCTTCCGAGTTTCCCACATGGATGCAAGGGCCCAAGAACCTGGGCCATCTTCCGCTTTCCTAGGCACATTAGAGGGAGCTGGATTGAAAGTGGAGCAGCCGGGACTAGAACTGGTGCCCATGTGGGACGCTGGCACTGCGTTCCCTGTGCTCTTTTGTCCACAGAAAAAGGAGAAGGCAATTCCATCTTGAAGATGGAAAATCTCCCAGAAAGAACCCCTGGGCAGCTGGAACCCAGTGTCCTGGTATTTCTGAAACCACAACCTGTTACAGCAACACAATGCTGAAGGAAAATGGGCTCCTGTTGCTGACTGAACCCTCAGACAGAGACCAGCCTCAGGCAGAGACCAGTCTTCTCATACTTCTGAGCACCTGTTGTAACAACTGCATGACTAGCAGCTCATGGGAAAGCTCTGTGGATTTTCTCCCTTTTAATGTCTTCATGTGGCCGCTTCCTTTCTCTTTTGTGTTCGAGGCACGTGTGATTTATGTTGCTTCAAAGTGGAACTTGGGTTTTCATGACCTTCCTGGCATCGTGCACCCTTGGTCAGTCCGGTGCTCCAGTCTAGTCTGAGCTGTGGTTCTAATCAGTAAACAAAGTCGGTGAGAGAAGTGTCATCAAAGTCACAAGTACAGTCATGACCTTGTCCTCTTGTTCTCTCAATCTCTAATCAGCTGTTTCAAACCTCTTGTGCCCTTACTGGTAGTGGTCAATTAGATTTCACTGAATCCTATCTCTTGAGTAGTCAGAGGCAGCCGTTTTATGGTAATGTGGGCGTAAATTGCCAATTGGGAAGCTACATTATTCAACACACTTTGACTTGCAAATGACAAAAATCCAATACAGTTTAGCTTAAGCAAAAAAAAAAAGGGGGGGGCATTTATTAGCTCTTATCATTGAAAATTCAGAGTGGGCTGGATCTCAAATGATATCAGGAACCTATTTGCTGACTTTTCCTCTGAGTTTGGGTCAAGCTTTTACCACACGGCAGCGAGATAACTCCAGGCTCACGTGAACCAACCCAAGATCATGAAGACACATGCCCTTTTGTCCGAGTAGCACAGCAGAAGGTCCTTGGCAGACACTGAAAGGTCAGGTGCTCACTGCCCAGGCAGAAGTTGCACTTTGAGGCATGGAGTCCTCTGACCAGATCCGGGCTGGCCTGAGAGGCAGTCAGACCTCACCAAGTCTTAAGGACTGAAGCAGGCTTATGCTGGAAGAGGAGAGAGGATTTCTTAAAGAGAGAAATGGTGGGAAGAAAAAAACCCCAAATGCCCCTAAATTAAAGGAGTACAATAATGGAGACTGGATGGAATAGAAGTGCGGTCACATTCTGTTGGCACTGCCTCTGCTTCTTCTAGAGGCTACAGTCAGGAGGTGATGGGTGGACCAGCCCACAGATGCCCCTGGCCACTGCACTTATCTCAGTTATCTCAGAGCCAGGGAAGCAGCAGCAGCAGGACAGAGAGTGCGTAGGTAATAATCAGTTCTCAGATCAAGCAGGACCCAAGGTGAAAGGTTGACTTGAGGAGTGGCAGTGGGAGGGAGGGCCATGCCCAACAAATGTAGAGCCAGAGACAGACAGAGCTCCATTCCACTGGTTCATTCCTTATCCACAAGGACCTGCATTAGGCTGGGCTCAGAACCAGGATTCCAGAACTCAGTCCAGGTTCTCACGTAGGTAGCAGAGACTCAACCATGTGAGTCGTCATCTGCTGCCTCACAGGGTCTGCACTGGCAGGAAGGTGCGATTGGGAGCTGGAGCTGGGACTCCACCCAGACACTATAATGGGGGTCACAGGCATCTTAACATTAGGCCAAATGCCCATTAGAGCAATTGGCTTCAATATGAAAATGTAACAAACTGCGTCCTCTTTTCATACAGTTTTTTTTCTTTTCCTCAACTGGCTGAATTAATGAGGCACTATTTTAGATAGTCCATCTAACCACAAAGAAGCTTCAGATTGGATATTTAGCCTCTGAATAATGGGTGCCCCCTTTTTACTGTATATGATTTAAATGGAAAAAAAAAAGAATCTATCTAGAGTATAACTGAGACTCAGAGGAATCTCTGGGCTTAATGGACGTTCTTAGCAAAAAACCAGGCCATGCCACTTCTGAATTTTGTTATTAACTCTGGATTCCTTTTGAAACCTCTAATTGTGCTATATGGAAGTAAGTTTCAGCTATCCAATTATTTGAAAGAATCAGAATATTTGATAAAATTTATTTTACTTCTCCAATAGATAGCAAAACTTTTCTGAAACTTTTGTTAAATAGCTTTGAGTTAATAAGAAAATAAGCTATTGAGAAAACTAACTGTGTTTTGTATTTTTTTCCCCTTAGTGCACTTTTAGATCCTCATGGTGCTGTGTTTAGCTTGGTTTGCCTGCTCCCACTGGGAATTGCCATAATTCAGATTATGGTTTGGAGCCTGTTCTCAATCAGAAACAAGACAGACTACACACAGACTTTTTAAGACCAATGCCAGCTGCTATGGGAGTCAAACAAGACTTCAGGTCTTTTGTTTTTACAATTGGTTACTTTGTAGCAGAAGGGCAAAATTATTCTTCATAAACTCTAAATTGTTTAGAAAACAAATAAGCAAAAAGATATAAATAAAACAAGAAATCCATCAAGTTTAAGGGTTCTTTACTCTCTTATTAGAAGGTTAAGTATGAGCTAAGGCCCCTCTGTTGGTTATTTCCAGTTGATTTTGGCCTGGACATGCCTGTAACTTCACCAGTGAATAGTTATGGAGTTGCTTTGGGTTTTCCAAAGCCCAGTTGGTTGTGTGTGCCACTCCGTTTTATTTTTTTTTTAAACTTCATATTGATCCTCTGACCAATTTTATTAGTGAGACAGCCCCCTTTCCATTTTTTTCATTAATATTGCATCACCATCATCTGTAGATTCCCCTGTGATTGCAAGTGGAGAAGATCACCACAGTCCCTGATTTCAAAATATATAATAAAGCTGTTGTAATCAAAACAGCATGTACCGGAATAAAAACACATAGGCCAATGCAACAGGATGGAAAGCTCAGAATAAACATTGACACATTTGCAGTCAACTGATTTTGATAAAGTTGCCAAGAAAACAATAAATAGTATTGGGAGAACTGGATTTCTACATGCAGAATGAAATTGGATCCTTATATCATATACAAAAATTAAATCAACATGGATAAATCTTTAGGTGTAAGGCTTGAAACTATAAAACTAGAAGAAAACATAGAGGGAAAATTCCATGACCTTAAAGGCTGGTCAATGATTCCTTGGGTCAGACCTCAAAAGCAAAGGCAGCAACAAAATGGCAAAGGGGATTCTATCAAGCTGAAAATAATTAACACAGTGAAGAGACAACTGGAGGATTAACAGAAAATATTTGTGAACCATACTTCTGTTATGGAGCTAACATGCAAAATGTATGAGGAACTCAAACCACTTAATAGCAAGAAAACTAATAACCCTATCAAAAATGGGCAAAGGATCAGAACAAACATTTCTCAAAAGAAGATATGTGAGTGGTCAAGAGATGCTGTATACAAAAAAGATGCTTAACATCTCTACTTATTAGGGAAGTGAAAATTAAAACCACGCAAGGAGCCATCACCTCACATCTGTAGAATGGCTATTATCAAAAAGACAAAATATAATGTGTTGGTAAGGATGTAGAGAAGAGGGAAAACTGGCACACTGTTGGTGGGAAAATAAATTAGTATACCTTTTTTGGAAACTAGTATGGTGATTCCTCAAAAAACTAAAAATAGAATAACCCTATGAATCAGCAATTCCACTTTTGGGGTATACAGCCAAAGGAAGTAAAAGCAGTGTTTTTGAAAAGTTATCTGCACTCTCATGTTCATTTTAACATTACTTCACAATAGCCAAGATATGAAAGTGACCTAAGGGTCCATCAATAGATGGTGGATAAAGAAAATATACTTTAAGCTGGGAGGGCAGCCAGCTTTGTGGCCTAGAGCAGCATCCCATACGGGTGCCAGTTCAAGTTCTGGCTGCTCCACTTCCAATCCAGCTTCTTCGTAATGTGCCTAAGAAAGCAGCAGAGAATGACCCAAGTGCTTGGGCCCCTGCACCTTATGGGAGACCTGGAAGAAGCTCCTGACTCCTGCTTTCATCCTGGCCCAACCCCAGGTTGTTGTGGCCATTTGGGGAGTGAATCAGCAGTTGGAAGACCTTTCTCTCTCTGTCTCTCCCTCTCTCTCTGTAACTCTGCCTTTCAAATAAAATAAAATAAATCTTTTTTAAAAAAATAAAATGTAAACACACAATGGAATACTATACAGCCTTAAAAGAGAAGGAAATTCTGCCATTTGCAAGAATATGGAAGAATCTGGAGAATTTTATGTGAAGTGAAATAAGTCAGGCATAGAAAGATACCACATTAGGGCTGGCTATGTGGTGCAGCAGGTTAAAGCCCCAGCCTGCAGTGCCAGCATCCAATATGGATGCCAATTCAAGTCCTAGCTGCTCCACTTCTGCTCCAGCTCCCTGCTAATGCACCTGAGAAACCAGCAGAGGATGGCTCAAGTCCTTGGGCCCCGGTACCCACATGGGAGACCTGGAAGAAGTTCCTGGCTCCTGGCTTCAGATTGGCCCAGCTCTGGCCTTTACAGCCATTTGGGGAATGAACCAGCGGATAGAAGACTTTTCTCTTTCTGTCTCTACCTCTCTCTGTAACTCTGTCTTTCAAATAAATAAAATAACTCTTTAAAGAAAAAGGAAGATAACACATGATTTCACTTATAAGTGGAATCTCAAAGTCAATTTTATAGAAAGAGAATAGAAGGTTGGTTACCAGAGGCTGGAGGGTGGGAGGGATGGCAAAGTGTAGATATTGGTCAAAGGACACAAAAATTTTTGTTAGACAAGAGAAATATGTTTTAGTGATCTATTCCACAGCATGGTGATCATAATTAACAATACTGTATTATATACTTTAAAACTGTTGAAATAATTTTAAATGCCATCACCACAAAAAATGATAGGGAAGGTGACAGACATGGTAATTATCTTGATTTAATCTTTTTGCAATGTATAAATATATCAAAACATAAATATATAATTATCTATTTAATTAATTAATTAATTTAAGAAACAATGGATAAAGTCAGATTTGGGACCTACATAAAAGAATTCCAGTAAGATGGATTTATGTGGCTCACTATCTTAGGGTGCTTTTGGTGGTCAAGAAAGGAATCCAGGGGCAGGCGCTGTGTGGGTAAAGCTGCCGTCTGCAGTGCTGGCCTCCCATTTGGATGCCAGTTCGAGTCACAAATGCTCCACTTTCGATCCAGCTCTCTGCTGTGGCCTGGGAAAGCAGTAGAAGATGTCCCAAGTCCTTGGGCCCCTGCACCTGTGTGGGAGACCTGGAAGAAGCTCCTGGCTCCTGGCTCTGGATTGGTGCAGCTCTGGCTGTTGCGGCCAGTTGGGAAATGAACCAGGGGATGGAACCTCTTTCCCTCTCTCTCTGCCTCTCCTTCTCTCTTTGTGTAACTCTGACTTTCAAATAAAATAACGAAATCTTAAAAAAAAAAAAAAAGGAAGAAAAGAATTGAATTTCAATGATCTTCAAGAAAGGATTTTTAGAAGGATACAATAGCAAATTCATATACACTCAAGGAAATTAGAGTTGAGCCATGCGTGGATTGGAATAGGAAAGTCAAAGACAGCTTTCTCTGTGACAAACTGCAGTGTTATTATCTCCCTCCCCTCCCCTCTCCTCTCCTCCTCTCTCTTACACACACATATACACACTCTCAACTGGCTGAGTGCCAGACTCCCAGCTTACTTGTACCCCTTCATCCAACTGACTCTGACTCTAGGAGGATATTTCAAAATGCTCATGAGAAAATTTATAGATAAGTTTGCTTTGGTGCAAGAAATTTTGGAGTTCATGCATTCAAAAGGCATTGGAAAATTTCATGGAAAATGTATATTATGGAATAAAACTAGGCATGCATTAAAAAAATTTGCCACCAAAAACAAACCTATCTTTTTGTTGTATTTTTCCATGAACTTTTTGAAGTATTCTTGAATGTGCCTATTTGGCTTTTCTTATCCAAGACTGATAATCAGTTCAGCATAAGATGGCCATATACTTCGGTGTGCAATGCTTCATAATTGTGTCTTTGAAAAAATGCATGTATATTTATATGTATGTAACTTAATTATAAATCTTACTGATAAAAAGTGTTGAGCATAATTTAGAAATAATAATAAAAAAACCCATACTTGGAGATAGAAGTTAAGATGCCAGTTAAGACACCTGCATCCTACATCAGAGTGCCTGACTTTGATTCCTGACTCCAGCCTCCTGCCAGTACAGAACCTGGGAGGGTAGTGATGATGGCTCAAGTAATTCTGTCCCTGCTACCCATGTGGGAGATCTGGATTGACTTCCTGGTTTCTGCTTAGGGCAGGCCTTTGTGGGCATTTGGGCAGAGAACTGACAGGTGAGAGCTCTCTCAAATCTAAAAAATGTAGTGAAATGATCAGGAAGTCATGAGTTTTGGGTATTTACCACATTTGCTTTTAATATAACTTCTATAATTAAAAATATATATGAACCATTTTAATGATGGCGATTTTTTCCCACCTTCCTGCTAACGCACCTGGGAGGCAATGGATGATGGCCCAAGTGCATTACCACCCATGTGGGAGATCTGGATGGAGTTCCTGGCTTCTGGCTTTAGCCTGGCCTAGCACCGGCTATTGCAGGCATTTGGGGAGTGAACCAGCAGACAGAAGATTCCCTCTCGCTTTCTCTCTTACTCCACCTTTCAAATAAATAAAAATCTTTTAAAAAATATCTGAAAGTTAAGATATACTTATAATTTACTCATGAGTCAATGAGGAAGTTATAAAAGAAATTAGAACATATTTTGAATTGAAAAAAATGAAAAATCAATGCATCAAAAATTTGTGAAATACAGCAAGAACAGTGCACAGAGGAACATCTATGACATTAAATACTTATATTGAAAAGAGGGGTCTCCAGAGTTAAAGTGAGCCAAAGCCAAAATTAACAACTGGAATTACATCAAATTGAGAAGTTTCTGTATGGCAAAAGGAACAGTCAGGAAAGTGAAGAGGCAACCAACAGAATGGGAGAAATTATTTGCAAGCTGTGCAACTGATAAAGGATTAATAACCAGAATCTACAAGGAGATCAAGAAACTCCACAATAACAAAACAAACAATCCACTTAAGAGATGGGCCAAGGACTTAAATAGACATTTTTCAAAAGAGGAAAATCAAAAGGCCAACAGACACATGAAAAAATGTTTGGGATCACTAGTTGTCAGGGAAATGCAAATCAAAACCACAATGAGGTTTCACCTCACCTTGGTTAGAATGGCCTACATACAGAAATCAACAAACAACAAATGCTGGCCAAGATGTGGGGAAAAGGCACCCTAATCCACTGTTGGTGGGAATGCAAACTGGTAAAGCCACTATAGAAGACAGTTTGGAGATACTGCAGAAATCTGAATATAGCCCTACCACACAACCCAGCCATCCCACTCCTTGGAATTTACCCAAGGGAAATTAAATTGGCAAATAAAAGAGCCATCTGCACCTCCATGTTTACTGCAGCTCAATTCACAATAGCTAAGACATGGAATCAACCTAAATGCCTGTCAACAGAAGACTGGATAAAGAAATTATGGGATATGCACTCTATGGAATACTAAATAGTGGTAAAGAAAATGAAATCTGGTCATTTGCAACAAAATAGAGAAATATGGAAAACATCATACTGAGTGAAATAAGCCAGTCCCAAAGGGACAAATATCATAAGTTCTCCCTGATCTGTGACAACTGAGCACCTAAAAGGAAATCTGTAGAAGTGAAATTGACACTATGAGAAGCAACGACTTGATAAGCCAAGGAACAACTTACTATTTTATTCTGTTTAATATTTTCTTTTTCTACTTAATATCATTGGTTGAATTTTTTACTTAACACAGAATTATTCTTGGGTGTTTAAATTCAATTGAAAATTGATGCCTATTAAAAATAAGAGTGGGAATAAGAAAGGGAGGAGATGTACAGTTTGGTACATGTTCCCTCGGACTTACCCCTAAGGATAAAGCTAAAAACTTGCCTTGGGACTCCAAATCTCATTAAGTTGGCAGGTTCCAATGCCATCTTACTAGTTACAGTGATCAGTTTAAGTTCATAACTGATCATAAAGATAGGAATAAGTGTCAAAGAGATCACATAAATAAGACTAAGTGTCTGCTAATAATAATAGATAGAATTAAAAAGGAGAGAACTGGGGCCAGCGCCATGGCTCACTTGGGTTAATCCTCTGCCTGTGGCACCAGCATCCCATATGGGTGCCAAGTTCTAGTCCTGGTTGCTCCTCTTCCAGTCCAGCTCTCTGCTGTGGCCTGGGAGGGCAGTGGAGGATGGCTCAAGTGCTTGGGCCCCTGTACCCACATGGGAGACCAGGAGGAAGCACCTGGCTCCTGGCTTCAGATCAGTGCAGCACTGGCTGTGGCAGCCATTTGGAGAGTGAACCAGTGGAAGGAAGACCTTTCTCTCTGTCTCTCTCTCTCTCTCTCACTGTCTGTAGCTCTACCTTTCAAATAAATTAAAAAAAAAAAAAAAAGGAAGAGAACTATCCAACATGGCAAGCAGGCCACGGAGCAGACTCATAGAATGACAAATGCCCTAAACAGCAGTCTGGCCTCAGAATCAGCCCTTAAGACATTCGGATCTGGCTAAAAAGCCCATGAGAGCATTTCAGGCATGGAAATCCAAGGCACTGTGGCAAAAAATGGCCTAAATGAAAGATCTCTGTGGGTAATATCCCAGTGGAAAGAAGGGGCTATCAAAGAAGGACATACCTTTCTCTGAAAGAAGGAGAGACCCTCCACTTTGCTTATAGCAGGTATAAATAATGATGGAGTTTGTGGACTCAAAAGGCTTCCATAGCCTCAACAGCTCATAACAAAAGCCTTGGGTGATCACTGACATCATAAATAAGAGTGTCAATTGTTAAATGTACAACAGGAATCACTGTGCACTTTCTCCTCATATAGGACCTCTGTCCTTAATGAGTTGTACTATGAGAATTAATGGTAAAACTAGTCCTCAAACAGTACTTTATATTTTGTGTGTCTGTGCGCGTGCAAACTGTTGAAATTATTACTTAGTATAGAGTTGATCTTCTGTATATAAAGATAATTGAAAATGAACCTTAATGAAGAATGGGATGAGAGAGGGAGTAGAAGGTGGGATGATTTGTGGGTAGGAGGGTAGGTATGGGGAGAAGAACCGCTATATTCCAAAAGCTATACCTATGAAATTTATATTTATTAAATAAAAGCTTTCAAAAAATAAACAATAAAATAAAGATGGGTCTCCAATCAATTGTCTAGACTTTCATTTAGAAACTAGAAAAGAGCACATTAAACCCAAATTAAGCAGGAGGAAATAATAAAGACCAGAAACTAATAATATTGAAAAATAAAATCAATTATGCTGAAAGTTAGTTCTTTGAAAATACCAATAAAACTGATAAATTTCTTGCCAGATTATTCAAGACAAAAAGAGAGAAGATATGAATTTTCAATGCCAGGAATGAAAGGAAGGGGCATCAATCCAGATTCTACAGATATATAAAAGATAAAGAAATATTATGAAGTCTTTATATCAACAAATCTGACAACTTAAATGTTTCCAACAAAGAAAACTCCAGACCAAGATGGTTTCACTGGCAAATTCTACCAAACATTTAGGAAAGAAATAATACCAATTTTACACAAACTGTTTCAGAAAATTGAACAAAACTATTCCCAGTTCATCTTATGAGACTAATACTACCCTATACAACCAAAGATATAAGAAAAGAAAACCATAATTTGTCATGAACACAGACACAAAAGTCTTCAACAAAACATTAATAATCTAGCTAATATGAAGAGGGTAATAAACATAACCAAATGGGTTAATTGATGGAATGTAGTGTTGATTCAGCATTCAGAAATCAATCAATATAATTCACAATATCAACAGATAAAAGAATAAAAGCCATATGACCATCTTAATTGTTGCAAAAAAAGAAGTTGATGAAATGCACAATCTACTCATGTGAAAAAATCTTAGACACAAAAAAGTAAAAAAATTCTCAAACTGACCAAGGCCTTTAAAAAATCTGGAGCTAATATCCTTAATGGTAAAAGACTGAAAGCTTTCCTACTAGGACTGGGAACATGTCAAGGATGTCTGCTCTTCCCATACCTTTCAAAATCATCAGGTTATCCCAGGCAATGAAATAAGGCAAGAAAAAAGGAGGAAAGCATACAAATATGAAAGGAAGAAATCAAATTCTATCAGCAGATGGCAGGATTGTCTATGTAGAAAAATCTCCAAGACTCTTCAACAGAAATACCAGAACTGTTAGCAAGTGAGTTTAGCAAGGTCACAGCTTACAAGATCAAGAGATGAAAGTCAATTGTATTTCTATATATTGAAAACATTTAGAAACTAATATCACTTTTTTTAAGATTTATTAGTTTTTGAAATGCAGAGAGCAAGATCTATTTGCTGGTTTGTTCCCCAAATGATCCCAATGGCTAGAGCTGGGCTGAAGCCAGGAGCCTGGAACTCCATGTAGGTCTCCCACATGCATGGCAGGGGTCCAATTACTTCGGCCACCCTTCCCTACTTTCCCAGATGCATTAGCAGGGAGCTGGATGGAAAGTGGAGAAGCTGAGACTCGAACCAGCGCTTATATGGGATGCCACATCCACAGGTGGCAGCTTAAATTGCTGTGCCACAATGCCAGCCCTGTTATTACTTTTTAAAACTTACCATTTACAATAGCATAAAAAAAGAACCATGGAATTTTGGGGTATATTTCTTTGAAAAGCAAGATGTGTATGATAAAACCTAGAAAGTACTGATGAAAAAAAATCAAAGGAAATTGAAACAGAGATATATACCATATTCATGGGCTGGAAGACTGGATATTCTATTTTTTTCCTAAGATTTATTTATTTATTTTAAAGGCAAAATCACAGAGAGGCAGAGGCAGAGAGAGGGTCTTCCATCTGCTGGTTAACTCTCCAAATGGCCGCAACGGCTGTAGCTGGGCCAGGTCAAAGGCAGGAGCCTGGAGTCTTCCAGGTCTCCCACGTGGGTGCCAGGGCCCAAGCACTTGGACCATCTTTAACTGCTTTTTCAGGCCATAGCAGAGAGCTGGATTGGAAGTGGAGCAGCCAGGACTTGAATTGGCACCCATGTAGGATGCTGGACTATAAGCAGCGGCTTTATCTGCTACAGCACAGTGCCGGCCCCAAGACTGAATATTCTTGAAATGTCAGTTCTCCAAATGCAATCCAATTAAACACAAAAGAGGGGCTGGCACTGTGGCATAGTTTGTAAAGCCGCTGCCTGTAGTGCTGGCATCCCATATGGGCGCCAGTTTGAGACCTGGCTGTTCCACTTCCAATCCAGCTCTCTGTATGGCCTGAAAAAGCAGTAGAAGATGGCCCAAGTGCTTGGGCCCCTGCACCCGCGTGGGAGACCCAGAAGAAATTCTTGGCTCCTGGCTTTGGATCGGTACAGCTCTGGCCATTGTGGCCACTTGGGGAGTGAACCAGCAGATGCAAGACCTTTCCCTCCCTCCCTCCCTCCCTCTCTCCCTCCCTCACTCCCTCCTCCCTCTCTCTCTCTCTCTCTCTCTCTCTCTTTCTCTCTCTCTCTCTCTCTGCTTCTCCTTCTCTCTGACTTTCAAATAAGTAAATAAATATTTTAAAAAAGAGGAAAATTTGTAGAAATTGACAGCTAATCATGAAATTCATAAAGAAATGGGGCCAGCGTTGTGGCTTAGCAGGTTGGGCCTCCACCTGTAACTCCAGCATCCCATAGGTGCCAGTTTGAGATTCAGCTGCTCCAGTTCTGATCCAGCTCCCTGCTGGCATGCCTGGGAAAGCAGAGGAAGATATCCCAAGTGTTTGGGCCCCTGCACCCATTTGGGAGACCTGGAGGAGGCTCCAGACTCCTAGATTTGGCCTGGCACAGTCCTGGCTGCTCTGGCCATTTGGGGGGTGAACCAGCAGATAGAAGATCTCATTCTGTTTCTCCTCTTCATAACTCTACCTTTCAAATAAAAAGTTAAATCTTTTTTGAAAAACTTTCATAAGGAAAAACAAAATAACTAGAATAAGAAAAAGCAGTTTTAAGAAAAAAATAGTGGACTCAAATTGCCTGATTCCAATTACTTACTATGAAACTACAGTAATCAAGAAAGTGTGGTATTGAAAAATGAAATAGAATACAATCTAGACATAAAACCATGTATGTGTGAAAAACTGACTTTTGACAACAGTTCATCAGCAACTCAAGAGAAAAAAAATAGTCTTGTCAATAATTAGACATTCAACTAAAAAAATAAAGACTAACTCACATCTTGCATTAAATACAAGATTAAAACAGATCATAGACCTAAATGTAATACTGAAAATATATCTGACTCTGACAGTAAAGATTGCTTAGATGTGACATCAACTAGACAACTCATAAAAGAAAAATTTGATAAAACTGACTTCATCAAAACCAAAAACTTCTGATCTTTGAAAGACACTGTTAAGAAAATAAAAATGAGGACTGGCATTGTGGCTTCGCAGGTTAAAGCCCTGGCCTACTGCACCAGCATCCCTGTGGGCACCGCTTTGAGTTCCAACTGCTGCACTTCCAATCCAGATCCCTGCTATCGTGCCTGGGAAAGCATCGGAAGATGGCCCAAGTCCTTGGGCCCCTGCTCCTACATGGGAGATCCGGAAGAAGATCCTGGCTCCTGGCTTCGGATAGCTCAGTTCCAGCAGTTGTGGCCATTTAGGGAGTGAATCAGTGGATGGAAGACCTCTCTCTGTCTATCTTTACCTCCCTCTGTAACTCTTTCAAATAAATAAAATAAATCTTTAAAAAAAATAAAACTGTAAGCCACAGACTGGAAAAAAATATTTTCTATTGAATAAAGGACTTAAATATAGAATATATAAAGAAGTTGAGTGGTGACTCAATTGTAAGATGACAAACAATCTAATAAAAAAGAGGAAAGTTCTGAACTGATACTTCACCACAGAAAATATTCAGGTGGAAAATAAAATTCATGAAAAGATGTTTAACAGTACTGGTCATTAGGAAAATGTACATTAACACCATAATGAGTTACCACTATATAACAAGTAGAAAAGTTAAAATAAAAACTGACAGGGGCCAGCGCTGTGGCGCAGTAGGTTAACGCCCTAGCCCGAAGTGCTGGCATCCCATATGGGTGCTGGTTTGAGACCTGGCTGCTCCACTTCCCATCCAGCTCTCTGCTATGGCCTGGGGAAGCAGTAGAAGATGGCCCAAGTTCTTGAACCTCTGCACCTGTGTGGGAGACCCGGAATAAGCTCCTGGCTCCTGGCTTCAGATTGGTGCAGCTCCAGCCGTTGCAGCCAATTGGGGAGTGAACCATTGGATGGAAGACCTCTCTCTCTCAGATTCTCCTCTCTCTGTGTAACTTTGACTTTCAAATAAATAAATAAATAAATTAAAAAAAAATAAAAACTGACAATACCAAGTGCTGAGTAGAATGTGCAGCACCAAGAACTCTCATGCATTTTGGATGAGAATTAAAGTGGTACAGCTACTTGGAAAAATTCTTTGACAGTTTCTTTTAAGAAACTTAAATATACATTTGACATATGATCCAGAAATTCCTTTGCTAGTTTTTGCCTAAGAGAAAGAAAAATTTGTGCTCACACAAAATATGTACAAAAATATTTATGGCAGCCTTATTTGTAGTCATCAAAAACAGCTGAAAACAAAACAAATGGCCTTCAGTTGGTTAAAGGATAAACAAATCGTGGTACAACTATCCCATGGAATACCATATAACAGCAATAAGCAGATGATTTACTGATACATACAACAGTGTGAATGAATGTCAGATTATGCTAACCGAAAGAAGCGAGGCTCAGTGTATGATTCCATTTATATGCTTTATGGAAAAGGCAAAACTCAGCACAGAAAACACATCAATGGTTGCCAGAGATGGGAGAGAGGTTGACTGCAAAGGGGCACAAGGAAATGTTTTAGGTTTTGGTGGTGCTTACACAGTTTATGCATTTGTCAAAACTCATAAATTCTAACCCAAAGAGGGTGGATTATCTGGCTTAAAAACAGATTGTATGCCGGCGCCGTGGCTCAACAGGCTAATCCTCTGCTTTGCGGCGCCGGCACACTGGGTTCTAGTCTCGGTTGGGGCGCCAGATTCTGTCCCGGTTGCCCCTCTTCCAGGCCAGCTCTCTGCTGTGGCCCAGGAGTGCAGTGGAAGATGGCCCAAGTGCTTGGGCCCTGCACCCCATGGGAGACCAGGAGAAGCACCTGGCTCCTGCCATCGGATCAGCGCGGTGTGCCAGCCGCAGCACGCCGACTGCAGCGCGCCGACCACAGTGGCCATTGGAGGGTGAACCAACGGCAAAGGAAGACCTTTCTCTCTGTCTCTCTCTCTCACTGTCCACTCTGCCTGTCAAAAAACAAAACAAAACAAAAACCGACAGATTGCAGATATTACTTTATTTTTGGAAATTTGTCCTGAAGTAATAACATGAATGCCATTTCATTTACTGTTTGGAAATGTCATTTTCTTTTCTAGGTTATCTCAACAGACTGTTTAAAATTAATTGCCTTGGGGCAGGCATTCGGCTTACTGGTTAGGATGCCAGCTGGGAATGCCTGCATCCCATATCGGGGTGAGTCTTGGCTCTGCCCTCACTGGGTTTGAGTCCTGGCTCTGCCCTCACTTCCAGCTCCCTGGGAGGCAGCAGGTAATGGCTCCAGTAGTTGGGTCCCTGTCACTTATGTGCTGACCTGTATTGAGTTCCAGCTCCCTGCTTTGGCCTGGCTCAGACTTGTCCATTGCAGGCATTTAGGGTGAACCAGCAGATGGGAGCTGTCTATTTCTCGGCCTCTGAAATAAAAATCATCTAATTAAAAAAAATGAATTTTATAACTTTAAATACTTTTTATTAAAGTCTGGCTTGGTTCTGCTAAGGACCTCTTCTCTGTCTTCTCTGATGAACCATGTTGAAAACTCCCTATTTACAACAAGATTCTGGATCAATATATCTGGACTAGCCCTGGAAATGGCATTGTAACCAGTTCTGCCGGTGACTTGGACGCTAGTGGTGGCCAAGGACTGTTAATGAACACTAGGAGGCAGTAGAGCATTGTGGTAAAGGATGGGACTTGTGCAACCCTACTCCTTAGATCAACATCCTGCTTCAACCACTTCCGTAGCACTTTGGAATCTTTCTGTGCCTTGGATGATTTTTCTGTAAAAAGGCGGTAAGAATAATATCAGAGATGACCTGTGTAAGGTGCTTAGCACGAGGTTTGGCACTTAGTGCGCACTCTCATCCTTGTAAGTGTGTGTGTATGTGATGAATGTGTGGCAGTAAGAAAGCCAAGGGTTTGATTTCAGGTCACAAGAAGCTGACAATTTGTTAAGAACGGAATTCTTAAACAAAAGACCATCTTGGAGCATGTGTTTGGCCTAGGGGTTAATATGCCACTTGAGACCTACATGCCATATCAGAATGCCTGGGTTCAAATCCTGGCTCCGCTCCGGATTCCAGCTTCCTGCTAATACACACCCTGGGAGAAAACAAATGATGGCTCAAGTAGTTTTGTCCCTGCCACACACTTGGGAGACCTGGATTGAGTTCTGAACTCCTGACTTCAGCCTGGCCCAGGTCCCGATGTTGCCGGCATTTGAGGAGTGAATCAGTGCACAGGAGATCTCTATTTCTCTGCCTCTCTCCACCTTCCAAATAAGTAAGAAAGAAAAGATCATCTCTATGTAAAAACTTTGTAACAGGAATTACTGTTTGCGGTGAAGTATTTCCCGTTTTAAGGTCAGTTAAGGAAGTCTGAAACTGTAAGATTTATTTCTAAAGTGTGTGGGGAAACACAGAGAGTTAAGTCACTTCTCTTGAGTATTGTGTAAATACAGGTATATTTACATTAGAATTTGGAAAAATCTACAGAATTCATAATTAACTAAGGAAAGTAAATGGGTAAAGGTCTACGCCTTTATACATGGCTTGTCCTTAATAATTAGCAGTTTTACAGACAGGATACTTGGGATTATGTGATTTTTCCAAGGTCACATGGTAACTTTAAGGGACACTAGAATTTAAATCTCCTGCCTTCTGGTGTAACTCTGCCATCTGCTGATTCACTACCCAAATGGCTGCCATGGCCTGAGCTGGGCAGGCCAAAGCCAGCAGCCAAGTACTCCATCCTTCCACATTAATGGCAGGAACCCAAGTAGCCTCTCAAGTGCAGTAGCAGGAAGTTGGATGGAAAAATCACAGTAGCCAGGACTCGAAGTAGGCATTCCCCTATGGGATGCGGGTGTCCCAAGTGCTGGTTTAAGGCGCACCGCTACTGCCCATTTTTAATTTTATTATTTTATTTTTTGTTGTTGAGCTGTTTGAGTTCCCTAGTCTGATTATTTGCCCTTTGTTAGACATGTACCTGGAAAATATTTTCTCCCATTCTGAAGGTTGTCTCTTCATTCTGGTGAGCATTTCCTATGTTATGCAGAAGCCCTTCAATTTGATGATATCCTATTTTCCCATTTTTGCTTTTGTTTTCTGTGCTTTTGGGATGTTGTCCAAAAAATCCTTGCCCATTTCAATGTCCTGAGAAGTATCCCTGGTTTTCTTCTAGTAGTTTCAAAGTTTCTGGTTTTATGTCTATAATCCATTTGAGTTGACTTTCTATTCATGGTGAGAGATGGGAATTTAGTTTAATTCTTTTGCATGTGGTTATCCAGCTTTCCCAACACAACTTGTTTCCAAAACTCTCCTTTTTTTTAGTGCATGTTCTACATATCTGTTTTTATGCCAGTATCATGCTTTTTAAAATTACTGTGGCTTTATTTGTGCTCTGAGTTTTATTATTTCATCCTTGATCCATTGGTTGTTTGGGAATTAAGTTGTTTAATTTCCATGTATTTATGTAATTTCCTCAAGTTTTTCTTGTTAGTGATTTCTAGTTTGTTGCATTGTGGTCAGAAAAAATACTTGATATGATCTCTATTTTAAAGAATTTACTGAGGTTGGGGTCCTTGGCATTAATAAATTTAAGTTAATCCTTAAAAAAATTTACTGAGGTTTGTTTTGTGACCTATTATGAGACCTATCCTGGATAATGTTCCAGGTGTTATTCAGAATGTGTATTTTGTAGATGTTAGATAGAATGCCCTGTAGATGTCTGTTAGGTCCAATTGTCATAGGATGCGATTTAATTTTGCAGTTTATTGATTTTCTACATAGATGACCTATTCATTCCTAAAAGTGGGGGTGTTAGAATTCCCTGCTGTTACTGGAATCTCTCTCTTTAGGTCTGTCAATATTTGCTTGCATTTGGGTGCTCTGATATTTTGGTACAGATATATTCACAACTGTTATTCCTTTTTGCTGGACTGAACCTTTTACCATTATGTAATGACCTTCATTATCTCCTTTTACTACTTCTGATTTAAAATCTATTTATCTGATAGAAGTATGGTTAATCCCACTTCCTTTTGGGTTCCATTCTCTTAAAGATTTATTTATTTGAAAGGCAGAGTTACAGAGAGAGACAGAGGCAAAGAGAGAGAGAGGGGTCTTCCACCGGCTGGTTCACTTCCTAAATGGCTGCAACAGTCAGAGCTGGGCACATCGGAAACCAGGAGCCAGGAGCTTCCTCCGAGTCTCCCACACGGGTGGAGAGGCTTTCCCATTCAGTCCATGTGTGTTTTTAGAGGTGAAGTGAGTTCACTGCAAGCAGCATATAGTTGGATCTTATCTTTTTTTTTTAAATCCATTTGATAACTCTGTATCCTTTTATTGGATAATTTAATCCATTTAATTTAAAGTAATTATTGATATGTAAGATCTTGCTACTGCTATTTTGATGTCCATTTTCTAGTTTTATTGTAGTTTCCATCTTTCTCTCTCTTTTACAAACATCCTTCATAGTTAAGTGATTTTCTCTAGTAGGATTTTGATTCCTTGCTTATTATTGTTGGTAAGTTTGTTAAAGAGTTTTGTTTTGTGGCTACTATGAGGCTTACAAAAAAACATCTTTTGGTTATAACAAGCTATCTTGAAATGATAGCAACTTAACATTGAAAGACAAGAAAAGAAACAAAAAAAAGGCAGAGAGAAGAAATACTAATAAAGGACCCTGTACTGCACTGCATTCTTCCCACATTTTGAATTTTTGATGTTCCACATTACTTCTTTCCATATTGCTTGTTTCCTAACATTTTAGTATAGTTATTATTTTTAATCATTTTAATCTTTATACTAAAGATATGTTTACCCATGGTTTACAATATTAGAGCATTCTGCATACTTTTAGCAGTAAGTTTTCTACCTTCTGGTACTTCCTTATTACCTTCTCTTTGTTTCAGTTTGAAAATCTCTGTATAGCATTTCTTCTAAGACAAGTCTGATGGTGATACATTCTCTCAGTTTTTATTTGTCTGGGAACATCTTTATCTCTGTCATATCTGGAGGCTAGCTTTGCCGGGGACAGTATTCTTGGCTAGCAGTTTTTTCCTACAGTACTGAGAAAGTCTCACCCCACTCCCTCCTGGCCTGTAAGACTTCTGTTGAGAAATTTGTGGTCAGATGAATTGAGACACATTTATGTATTATTTTATGTGTTTCTTTTCTCTTGCACCTTTGAGAATCCTCTGCCTTTAATTTTGGAGTACTTGATTATAACATGTCTTGGGGTAGATTTGGTTGGGTTGAATCTAACTGATGACCTTTGTAGGCAATAAGACCTTCCTGTATGCAATAAGACCCAAGTTTTTCCTGTTTTATATTCATATATGAGGGTAATTTTAAAAAGTCCATGGAAAAAATGGAATTTAAAAATGTTTATTTGGTCTAACAAATTTTGAAATTCATGCATAGTTTTTCATAATGTGGATTTTCCCTGGTATAACAAGCTACTTTGTTGAGATTGCTCAGCCAAGTTGGATTTCCTGTGTCCCCTGGGTGGGTGTGGGAGGCAGAAGCTGGCTATGGGGGAAAATTCTTTGTGGTGGAGGAAGCTACTAGCCTCTAATGCCTGTCCCTGTCACATCTCAACTTTTCCAAAGATTTGAGCATACAAAGCTAACGAACTGAGAAATAAACTTCCTATTGTAGAATAACTTAATAGCTGCATTCAATATTGACTTTGTCAATTTTAGGGAACTTTATGGAACAAAGAATGCTTGGTAAGGGGAAACCATAATGGGAAGATGAAAACGGCAGGGGGTCTCACAATGCTGTGGTTTTGGTTTTCTAATAACCAGATGCCTTTCTTCTGATTTAATGAGTTGTACACACAATAAGTTTGAAGAATATCCTAGGCTAAGTTGTAAAACAAGCTCAGATTAGCTGTGGCTGTTAAGAAAATCAATCAGTTTTCACTATAGAAAGGAGATTTGTTCTGTCTGATTTTCAGGTTGGCTGATTGCTCAAGTATCCTCTTTCATAAAAGCATTGTTCCTTATTTTCTGATCAGCTTGTGGTTGTGCAAAAATAAAATAGTGGTCTATTTTCATGCCAACAGAGATTTGGTTGTTGTGTGAAATGTTACCCAGACTCTTTATGGATCAGTTATGCTGATGGATACACAAAATTTTGGCCTACTAGAAAATGTTGAGATTTTAAGTTTTACAAACTTTCTCATTGTACAATGCAGTTTTTTTTCATGTATCCAATATAAACCCTAAGTTTGAATGCTTTATCATCATAAAATAAGAAGGCCTATAGTTTCCATAAAGAAATCAAAACACAGTGCTGTAAAGTTACATGGTGAATGGGGTGAAGAGGAAGCAACCATTCAAGAGACCAAACCCACATACTGTCCACACAGGAGGCGGCGAGTAGGAGGCCAAGGACAGGCTTGTTTTGAAGGTGTATTTAGGGGCCAGTGCTGTGCCCCAGAGGGTAAAGCTGCAGCCTGTACTGCTGCCATCCCATATGGGTGCCAGTTCAAGTCTTGGTTGCTCCACTTCCAATTCAGTTCCCTGCTAATGTGCCTGGGAAAGCAGCAGAAGATGGCCCAAGTCTTTGGGACCCTGCACCCATGTGGGAGACCCAGAAGAAGCTCCTGGCTCCTGGCTTTGGATCGGCCCAGTTCCAGCCATTATGGCCATTTGGGGAGTGAACCAGTGGATGGAAGATCTCTCTCTCTGTAACCCTGCCTTTCAAATAAATAAATGAATCTTAAAAAAAAAAAAAAAAAAGAAACGTCTTTGTTTAAAAAAAAAGTGTATTTAACACAAGTTGAAAGATCTTTGGACCTTTGAATGTGCCTCAGAAATAGAATGAAAACAACAGTCTTCTCTGTTATCAGAGCTCTGACTCAGAGACCTACTCCTAGAAAGACCTTAGTTGGCATACAAATTCAAAAACACACAAATTCCTTTAGCTTAAACCATTTTACATGCAGATTCCTTTTAAGGATTTCAGAAGTAGTCCAATATATGCACAACCTAAGTGCAGAGGTGGCTGATTTTATAGGTAAAGAAGTGGAATCACAGGGTATTAAATTAATACATTTCTTTAAGACATTACATATGATTCTTACTTGACCTCAGTTGTACCACCACCATTTAGAGCTCATCAATTTATGATCTAGCAAGTTCAAGCCCTTAAAATCATAAGAAACAGTGCCTTAAAAAGGATAGTTTAGGTGGTACAAGATATATATTTAATTCCTACTTGGTATACTTGTTTTAGAAATTGGTTTGTTTGGTGGAGATCAGAATTTAGTTAAGTTTTAAGTAAAAGGACTCTCCTTTTAGGAATCTGTCTTGAATGAGACTAAGATAAAGTATGAGTAGGTGGCTACTCATCTCCGGGTGTAGCCCATCCAAGGAGAGCTAGGCTCACTTCAGCCTTGTGGTTCAACGGTGACAATCAGAGCTACTATTTGACAGCTGACTATATATAGGGCACTGTAGATATGATCTCACTTTGTTCTCTAGAAATCCGTGTGTGTGTGTATGTGTTTGTGTGTGTGTATGTAACACTGTGATTCCTCACATTCTGTAAGGTTCTGAGGAGCACCCATTTTTGTTCTCACAATTAGTTGGTTCACCTGTGGTCCAGAGGAACTTGGGCAACTCAGAAGCTCTCAAACTTAGCAAGGAGGTGTCAAAACGAGGAACACAAAGCCACACTTCCTCACGCAGCTCTCCCCAAACATTCTCTCTTTTCTAGCCTTCCTCTTTCGGTAAGACAGGTCTCTGAATTCTAACAATATGTCCTGAGTCCTTTCTAGCACTCAGCAATTTGTAAGTATACAATCATTGGCAGAGAGCAGGCTCAATGAAAGTGAAACATTATTTTGCGTTCCTTTTTTTACAAATATTTATTTTTCTAAAGATTTATTTATTTGAAAGGCAGAGTTACACAGAAACAGGAGACACACACACACACACACAGAGAGATCTTCCATCCACTGATTCACTCCCCAAATGGCTGCATTGGCCGGAGCTGGGCTGATCCGAAGCCAGGAGCCAGGAGCCAGGAGCCAGGAGCCAGGAGCTTCTTCTGAGTCTCCCATGTTGAGGCAGGTAACTTGAACCAGCAGTCCTATGGGATGCTGGCATTGCAGGCAGCAGCTTTACCCAGGATACCACAACACCGGCCTCTTTATTTTGCTTTTCAATCCTGTAAGTCCAGTGCCTGATGCATTGCATGCACTTAATAAATATTAATATTGTGGTTCACTCCCCAATAGCTGGAGCTGGGCCAATCTGAAGCCAGGAGCCAGGAGCTTCCGCTGGGTCTTCCCACACGAGTGCAGGGGCTCAAGGACTTGGGCGATCTTCTACTGCTTTCCCAGGCCATAGCAGAGAGCTGGATCGGAAGTGGAGCAGCTGGGACTTGAACCAGCACCCATATGGGATGCCAGCACTTCAGGCTAGGGCGTTAACCTACTGCACCACAGCGCTGGCCCCTGTAGTTTTTTTTTTTTAACCTTTCTACTTGTTATATAGTGGTAACTCATTATGGTGTTAAGTGGTAAGATGAACCAGGTGGGAAGAGTTCCATGTAGAAAGGTAATTCAAAAAGTTCGTGGAAAATGGAATTAAAATATAAATTTATTTTGGTGCAAAATTTTTTGAAGTGCCTTTTCAAACAAATCACAGAAAATGCATGGATTTAAAATTTTTTATTTCAAAAAAATTTAAAAAGATTTACTGTATTTCTTTGAAAGGTATACCTAGAGGGAGAAGACAGAGAAGAGAGATCTTCCATTTGCTGGTTCACTCCCCAGATGGCCACAGAAGCCAGGAATCAGGAACTCCATGTGGGTCTCCCATGTGGGAGGCAGGGGACCAAGCACTTGGACCATCTTCCACTGATTTCTCAGGCAGGCAGCTGGATTGGAAGTGTAGTGGCCAGGAGTTGAACTGGCACACACATGAAATATACTGGTGATGCAGGCAGCAGCTTAACTCATTGCACCACTATGCAAGTCCCAATTTCAATTTTGTGCATGGATTTCAAAAATGTTTTGCATTAGGCCAGCACTGTGGCTCAATAGGCTAATCCTCCACCTTCGGCGCCAGCACACCTGATTCTAGTCCCGGTCAGGGCACAGGATTCTGTCCCGGTTGCTCCTCTTCCAGTCCAGCTCTCTGCTGTGGCCCGGGAGTGCAGTAGAGGATGGCCCAGGTCCTTAGGCCCTACACCTGCATGGGAAGCCAGGAGGAAGTACCTGGCTCCTGGCTTCAGATCGGCTCAGTGCGCCGGCCGGAGCAGCCACTTGGGGGGGTGAACCAACGGAAGGAAGACCTTCCTCTCTGTGTCTTTCTCTCTCACTGTCTAACTCTGCCTGTCAAAAAATTAAATTAAAAAAAAAAGTTTTGCATCAAAATAAACATCTTTTAATTCCATTTTTCTATGAACTTTCGAAGTACCCTGTTATGAGAGACTTCCTTGTTTAAGACAGCCAGTGCTGTGGCGTAGTGGGTAAAGCCACTGCCTGCAGTGCCGGCATCCCATAGGGGTGCTGGTTCAAGTCCCAGCTGCTCTACTTCTGATCCAGCTCTCTGCTATGGCCTGGGAAAGCAGTGGAAGATGGCCTAAGTCCTGGGGCCCCTGCACCCGAGTAGAAGACCTGGAGGAAGCTCCTGGCTTTGGGTCAGCCCAGCTCTGGCTGTTGCAGCACTTGGGGAGTGAACCAACAGAGAGAAGACCTCTCTCTCTCTGCTTTTGCCTCTCTGTAACTGTGCCTTTCAAATAAACAAAACAATCTTTTAAAAAAATGCTTTCCTTTAAAAAAGAACAGTCATAGTTGACAACTAAATAACAAGCATTTGTTGCCTAATTTTGTGATTTAGGTTTGAAAATTTTCTCATACATGCCTTTCCCCTACTCTACATCTTTACTCCCTTGGTTTGAAGTCTTACGATGGGCTCTGAGGATAGGCACATTTTAAAGATAAGCTATCACAGGTTCTAAGAGACTGATTTATGGAGAGGAGCTTTGCAGAGGCCAAAGTCACATCCTTATTATGATAACCTTGATTGATGCTTTATGGTTTATGAAGCTTTCAGATCATCTGATGCTCACAGATGTATAATAAAGTTAACAGCTAACAATCAAAGTCTTCAGTTTATGGATTAGAAGGGAGGCTCTCCAAGGAGGTTGATTCTTATGAGTTAAAGTGAAAACAAAAGCAAATGAACATTTTTTTGAGTGCTTACTATGTGTTGAGGCATTCTCAGCACATCCCCATGAGACAGGTAACCATTATTGTTATTTCCATTTTACAGATGAGGAAACTGAGACTTGGAGAAGTAACTTGGCTCAAACAGCATAACCTAAGGAAGCACAGAGCCAGGCTTCTATCCAGTCCATCTCTAGAGTTTCAACGATAAACAACTATGCTAATGAGTAGCATGGGTGATCTGCCCATCAAGTTCACTGTGTTAACTGTATTTGCCACTGAAGAACTTCTGCCTCCTGGTTCAAATCTACTTCTGGTTGATTTTTTTTTAATGTTTATAGTTTCACTTTTAGAATTTATCAGTTAGAGACCACAGTGATGTTGTTGCACATGATTGAAATTATATCACTAAGTTCATATAAAAGTCCTCTACATTTACTGATTTAAAAACATTACCGAGGGGACAATGTTGTGGCATAGCAGGAAAAGCTGCTGCCTGCGATCCTGGCATCCCATCCGGGCTCTGGTTCCTGTCCCGGCTGCCCTACTTCCAATCCAGCTCCTTGCCCATGGCCTGGGAAAAACAGAAGATGGCTGGGAAGAAGCTCCTGGTTTCAGCCTGGCTCATCCTGGGCTGTTGTGGCCATTTGGGAAATGAGCCAGCAGATAGAAGACCTCTCTTTCTCTCTCTCTGTAACCCTGACTTTCAAATAAATAAATAAATAAATAAATAAATAAATAAAATCTTTAATATCCAAGTCTCTCTCTGTGGGTTCTCGTATCATTATTTTCTTTAACTGAAAAGAGTACATGAAATTGCCATAGTTTATGGCTTAAAGCCACAAGGTCATGCCTAGAGATGCAGATAGGAAAGTGATCCAGCCAGAATCTTAGGCCTGTGTAGAGATCTCTAAGGTCCCTGAGCACAGCTCAGCACAGAGTGTCATTTATGTGTCTTTCAAGTATCACGGCATTTTAAAGCTACATTGGAAAGGATATTGGCTTATATATGGCTTTCTGTGTTATCTGTGCCTCTTGCCCTCGCTACTATGGATAAGTGAGGTTTTAACATACAGTCGTGACATTCTAGTAGCTGAAGGCAGGGGGCAGTTACCAAGGGCAATCTGAACTTCTGCTTAGTATATTCCCCCTTGCTGTTTTCCTTCCTCCTCATTTGTAATGCAGGAAGCTCCCTGAGAAGAGACAGCAAGGCTTCTTAGATGGATCGGAGGACCAGGAGCTGGGATTCCAGGTTCTATGACAAGGTCTGCTACTGAATTTGCTCTGCTACCTTTAGGCAAATGATTTGATCACACTGTGTTTGTGTTTCTTCCTGGGCTTGCTAAATGTAGATAACACGCACTTGAATATCTTGTGGTTATTACAGAGGATCTTAAACGTGTGGGTGGTTTGTTTTTCCAGGCTAGCTGCTCAGGCAATAAAACAAAATCTGCTCCTTTGAGATCCAAGCTTCCTGGCAGTCAACGGACCCACAATTCTTCAGACCACAGCAGCCACCTATTTGCTTCTTGCTCATCTGACACATGTGGCAGTGTCTTGCTACAGTTCAGCAGGCTTACTCTACAGTTGGGGAAAACCTTTGTCTACGGAAATGAAATATGCCACTTTATGCACTCCTGTGGCTCTCACTACTTCCCCCTGCCCCCTCTAAAAAGATGAAGGCTTTCTTTTGGGAAAGGACTGCTTTATCTGTGATACTGATCCCAAGGGGAGGACGGGGAGCACTGACATAGCACACAAACTGAGTTATTTGGACTTGGCTACTATCGTTCCTTTTCCGTGGTTTGGGCCAAAGGGTTGAACTAGATTTACAGAGGCACAGGATCTTTGGGGTTTTGGCAAAGAAATGGTCATGGAGTACACTGGAAACAGAGAACAAAAAAACCCTGTGCCTCCTTTGGTTATAACCTGTGTCATATTAGGCAACAGGCTATTCCTGTTATGGAAAGTGCCAAGCTGAATTCCCAGACGATAGTGTGTTTGTAAGCAATGAGTTTGTTCCTAGTCTGTGGGTCATCACCCCACTATTTCATAAATGAAAAATCCCTGTAATGTGGAATTCACCAAAAGGCTTATTTCCTTTAAAGTAAAATGAAATGTATTTCACTATTTCTGGTGCAGGTAAGTGAAAAGCATTTGCAGGACAAACCTTGGAAGGTGCTTAGTGAGGGCCTAGGAATACGAGTATGCTACTCCTTAGTTGTCGCTGGAGCAGCAGCAGCAGGCACACGGTGTAACCCTACAGTTTGGAAACGCTCCTAGGTCTCCTCGAGCCAGCCGTAAATGATCAAAGAAACATCAGGGGTAAAGCTGCTCCCCCAAGCGAGCAAGCTTCAGGAGTGTCGGGTCCCACTTCCATCTGCCAGTTCCAGGAAACCAAGCTTGGGGTCTTCCTTCTTGGGCAGGGTCCCCAATACAGCAGAACACTCATCAACCGTGCGTAGTCGCACTCCTGCCTCTGAGAAACCCGTCGCCAGTGACTCGTCAGCCTGGAGAAGCGGGGGGCAGGCAGCGATGGTGGGAAGGCCAGTTGGGAGGGAGGGGTCCGTGGCGTCCTTTCCCCTCAATCTCGCCTCGCAGCTGCCGCTAAGCAGGGTGGGGATCTGGCTCGTGGCCTCCAAATGCAAACCGGAGACCAAGCAGCTGGTCCGGTAACAAGAACTGGCAGGGGCCGTCTCTTTGGAAAAGTCTCGAAGCCCTAGGTCATCTCCTAGGTCAATCTACGCGATCAGAAGTCCCACCGGGGGTCGGGCTGAGAGGCCCAGAGGCAACTGCTAAGGCGAAGACAGACCAGAGGTGCTGTGGGCACCACCGTGGAGGGGCAGGAAGCAATTACCGCCTGTCCTAAATACGTGAAAATCCTCTCCGCCATTACCTGCGGCCGCGACCGCGCAGAGAAGCGGGAACGCGCGTCAGGAGAGTGCGCGCTCCCTTTGTCCCGCCTCCCGGCCCGCTCATTGGACGGAGCGCGCGCGCCCGGAGGAAACGCGCCGCGGCCGCTCGTACGTGCTCCGGGTGGAAACTGGCGCCGGCGGTGGCGGCGTTCCGCGGCCGGAAGGGAAGGGGAGGCGACGGGCTTGTGCGCCGGCCGCTCCTCCCCGCCACCCCCTCCCCCGCCTCGGCCCTGAAGGGGCCGGATGGGCAAGTTGGACGCGATGGCTCGAGCCCGGGCGGCGGCGGCGGCGGCGGCAGCCGGAGGCGGCGGCGGCGCCTCCTCCTCCTCGCCCCGGCGCCGGCGGTGATCGGGCGCTAGCGGCCGCGGCTCCCGATGAGACTGCTGGCGAGCTGGCTGTGCCTGAGCCTGGCGTCCGTGTGGCTGGCGCGGAGAATGTGGACGCTGCGGAGCCCGCTCAGCCGCTCCCTGTACGTGAACATGACGAGCGGCCCCGGCGGGCCGGCGGCGGCCGCGGGTGGCCGGAAGGAGAACCACCAGGTACTGGCCGGGGCCGGGGCCGCGGCCGGGGCGGGGGCGTGGCGGCCCGGCCTTCCCGCGCTCGGCCCCGCTATTGTGCCCGGAGCGAGGCGAGGGGGCCACCGTCCGACCCTCGCCCCGGCCCCTCAGAAAGTTTCCCCTGCGTCCTGGCCGTCGGGCGCGGGGCTCCGCGACGGCCCTGGGCGCCCGGCCCGGCCCCGCAGCGCCTTTTGTTCCCGGGCGCGGGCGGAGGGCGGCCCTCCCTCTCCCCTCCCCCGGCCGGAGCGTGGGCGCCCCGGAGCCCCGCATTGTCCCCGGGTCCCCGGGCGGTGGCGGCGGGCGCTCGGCCACCAGGTTGTCCGCTGGAGGAACTTCGGGACGGTGTGGGTCCGGGGCCACCTGGGGACCTGCGATTGAAAAAAAAAAAAAAAAAAACCCACAAACTCATTACCCCTGATTCCCGAGAAGCAACAGAACGAAAACCCAGTGCTTCTTTTTGTCTAGTGGAATCCTAGAACCTGCAGAGGGTCCTAAAGAGATTCAGCCGAGCCTCGAGAGCCGGTTAACTCTCCCGGCTTATTCGGGTGACATTTTCCCTCAGCGCTTAAAAAAAAAGTGTTTGACAGGTCCTCTGGCTCGCGTCCTTACCCACCGTTTCTTTCTGAACGTGGGCGAGATCGCCCTTGAACTTGGATTTAGTTAGCTGACCGGAACGGCTGTGCTCCTGCGGAAGATGATGCAAGGGGTTTTAAAACAGAAGGGAGCAACAGGGAGTCCTTGAATCGGAGTTGCCGTGTTGGATCGTGAGCGATGCGATGGGACCAGTTGGGTGGTCTTTAGTTTTGTGCCACTTAACGAAGTATGTAACAGGCCAGCCGTAGAATTAGGGTGAGGGATTTCATATTTGACCATAATGGAGTTTGCAGCTAACCTTAAACATTCGTGCAAGGGAGTCTTGTAAGCCCTGCCAGTGTGGGCTCATGATAGCTAGCGTTTGCAACTATTTGAGAGCACAGTAACTCATGATTCCCCATATCGTCATCATTTTTATGTATTCCTCATTTTCCTGTGTTATTTTCTTACTATGCCAGATGTTAGAGACTTTACACCCAGGTTGATTGCGTGTGTTTTAGGGAAGGTAAATGATTATCTAAGGAGATAAAGCAATTCACTTAGAAAAGGAACATTTAATTCTTATCTTGTAAATATTTATGGTGACCTTTTTTCTGTTTTTAAAGGAATGCCAAGTTTCTCTACAGTTTTTGGAAATCCCTCAGCAATTTATTAGGCCATCACTTCTATGATATCACTGGAAATGTCCAAATATATTGTACACAACTAATTGTAAAACCAGATTGATTGCTGTGAATTAATTACTTATATGAGTTAATTCTTATGGAAACAATACTAAAGTACTGTGCGGTTAATTGTATATTGTTATCAGAATGTCACATATCCATATGGAACATGGATAATGGTGTACAACAATGAATTAGAAATGTCAGTTTAAACAAGCAACTGAAATAAAGTCCTGGATAGGAAAAAAAAAAAATGATTTCTGTCGACATGGAATTATGATTGTTGGTGTTTGTGAAGATATTTGACATGATTATTTTCTACTGCAGCAACTTGATTCGTTTTCAGTGCTCATAAAAGATTTGCACCTTAACAATTGAAAACTTTTTAAAAAGTCTGATTTTTATGTGGACATAGCCTGAGAAAATCTCCCAACAGAGAATACTTTCTAGTTCTGTACCTTTTTAAAGCTGAGTTGGTAAAATTTTCGTGAAAACTAACGCAGGTTTCAGATACCTCATTGACTTCGTTACGTGTCTCGGACACTGGCATGCATTGGTGTGTTTTAATCAGTTGCTCTAGCAATTTGGCAGGTAATTCTTCAGGCTGAAGATCAATCTCGTGCTGAGTATTTAGGGGGATCAACTGTTTTCCTTAGAATAATGAATCCGAATACTAATTTTGAGATTAATATAGTCACATTATGAAAATAATTGTCCATGAATCAAGATTAATTGAACAAAAGAAAAATGTGTGTAGAAAAAAGTGTCATAGATAAAGTAAATGGACAGTTGGAGGCCGTCCATTCTGCTTTGTGGTGGAGGTGGTGATGTGTTATGTTATAGTCCAGGATGGTGAGTTTGTCTTATAACTTTGTTGCTTGTGAAGTAACTTTAATGGCTTTTCCCCTTTCCCATTAATTGTTTTATACAAGGTCTTCTGGTGTTCATTTGGGAGTGTGGCTCCCATAGCCAGCCACATCTGGTTCTTTTGGAGTTACATGAAAGTAGAATTATGGATTTGATTGAACCATACTTAGCACAAGTTTTCCTTCTGGTTATTTTATGAAGGAATTATGATGGAGGAAGCTATGGTTAAAAGAGAGGTCTTGGGCAATGCTTATTTATTAAATATTGCTGCTTAGTTAGTATAGCCTGGAGAAGAAGCGAGGCTCCTTTGTGCTCAAGCGGCTCTACAGCTATCATCACAGCACCATTTTAATGACTTGGTCCTGTGTGCAAGCTTCAGAACTGGGATTGTGCTTCGTTTTGAGCAAGCAAGAAGCCAGGGCTTCTTTGAGACCAGGGCGATGTCTTGTGAAGTAAGAATAGCTTTCTATTTGTACATGTTTACCAAGAAAAAAGTTAAAATATGGTTTTGTCACGTGAGAGTTTCATATATGATATGCAAGTTTCAGTGTCCACAAATAAAGTCTGGCTGAAACAGGGCAGCCACAGAAGTTTTCCTGTCATCTGTGAGTGCTCCTGGGCTTCAGACGCAGAGTTGAGTAGTTGATGCTGTGTGGCCTGCATGCCCCAAATACTTACTGTCTATCCCTTGACAGAATGAGTTTTCCTAAGAGAAGCATTCCTAGTGTCCTTACCAGCAGAGATAGCGAGAAAGAGAGAGAGAGAGAGAGAGAGAGAGAGAGATTGTGTGTTTGTGTGTGTGTGTATATATTTTTTAAAAATTTATTTATTTGTTGACAGGCAGAGTGGACAGTGAGAGAGAGAGAGACAGAGAGAAAGGTCTTCCTTTTTTCGTTGGTTCACCCCCCAATGGCCACTGTGGCCGGCGTGCTGTGGCTGGTGCACCGCGCTGATCCGAAGCTAGGAGCCAGGTGCTTCTCCTGGTCTCCCATGAGGGTTCAGGGCCCAAGGACTTGGGCCATCCTCCACTGCACTCCTGGGCCACAGCAGAGAGCTGGACTGGAAGAGGAGCAACCGGGACAGAATCCGACGCCCCGACCAGGACTAGAATCTGGTGTGCCAGCGCCGCAGGCGGAGGATTAGCCTAGTGAGCTGCAGCGCCGGCCAAGATTTATTTTAGTTATTTGAAAGGCAGAGTTACAGAAAGGCAGAGGCAAAGACACACACACACACACACAAAGAAGTCTTCCATACGCTGGTTCACTCCCCAGATGGCTGCAACAGCCGGAGCTGGGCCAATCCGAAGCCAGGAGCCAGAACTTCTTCCGGGTCTCCCACACAGATGCAGGGGCCCAAGGACTTGGACCATCTTCTATTGCTTTTCCAGGCCATAGCAGAGAGCTGGATTGGAAGTGGAGCAGCCAGGGCTGAAACTGGTGTCCATATGGGATGCCAGCACTGCAGGTGGCAGCTTTACCTGCTACACCCAGCAATATATTCTTAATAACAGGTTGAAGAATGGGGAGGTTGACTCACTGGGGAAAAACAGAGTAGTGAGAAACTATTAGGTATCACTTTTCAATGTTGACAGATTGAGAAGTTGAAAAGAAAATGATAGCAAAATGCTTCAGATCTAGTCTTTTTGAAGCATTGCACTTAGTGCTTAGAGTTGATGTGAGTATTATGGAGCTCTTGAAACTAAAAAGGACCTTGAAGCCCACTAACTAGGTTCTTGGTAATAACAGTCATTCAACAGCTTCTCAATTGATAGAGTGAAAAAAAGTTAGAGAACTTGTTGGAACTAGACCATGACAGTTTCTCCAGGTGTAAAGTTTTTTTTTTTTTAAACCCAGATAATATTCAATATCCGGAATTGTTAAAATATAACAAAATTGCAAGCATATGTATATCTGTAACTTTTTTCCTCTTCTTATATAAGCTCAGAACTGTGCTATGCCACAAGCAATGATGGATTCAAGAAGGATTGAAATCATTTGCTTGCTTTTTCTTTTCTTTTCCCCAAATGGGAATATACTTGGACACAGTTGCAGCCAAAGTCAAATGTGCCGAAGGACTGATCCAGTTTCCTGTTTCTTTACCCCTCATTTACCTTGTGGAGGCTGAGCAAGTCAGGCCCGAGTTAACAATGCTTCAGGGCTGTCAGCCAGCTGGCCAGGCGGACCCTGACGGATTGCTGTCCTCTCAACTGCTTTCCAGGTCCGGAGGCCCCTGCACCGAATACCAAAGAGACTTTGGAAAGGGTTTCTTTCCTTCCTTATAACCTGTATTGAAACCCTGACCAAGTGTTTCACAAAACACTATCCCCTTTGAAGGTTCCCTGGAAGACCCTGTTGTTCAGATCCTTGAAGCTTTGTTAACAATCTTAGGGTGGTGAAATCCAAACAATGACTGAGAATGTGAAGGGAGGGTTGCCAGTCATTTATTAAAGCTGAAGCAACTCAGTCTGTATAAATGCTTTATCCCCATGCCTGTGACGCTGCCTGTGGCTTTACACATTAAGGGCTCAAGGAGATTATCAGGTTGGTTTGTGTATTTACTTCTCTGCTTCTCTGTGTTTCGATATAAGAAGACGTCAGTGGTGAAACGCCTGGCCTGTTTTGGTTAACACTGCAGAATCTGAGAATGTGGTTTTTGGATCATAAGCTGTCAAGATCAGCCTGCTTGGTCTGACCCTTCTGTGTAGCAGAAAAAGAGAGTGTTCATGGATCCCAAGCTGTGGAGCCTTTGGGGTGTTTTTGGTGGGCTTGAGTTCCTCGGGTCTTTGGTTGCCTATTTCTTTTGCGAATGGCAGGTTGCCCAGACCTACAGTGTGGTTTTTCAGCATTCCCTTGAATTGCACTTCTCCAGCCTCTTTTCTGTCCTGTTGGATGAGAAAGGGAAAGGACGTGAACAGTTACCGTGCGTCTATTGTGTGACGGGCACTCTAAATCTATTATGCCCTTTAGTCCACCCAGCTGAGGTAGGCAGTGCCATCTCCACTTTCCAGAATGAAGGTTAAAGCTAAGAGAGATGAGCACAGAGATACAGGCCGTGGAGCTGGGGTTTGAACCCAGCTTTGTCTGGTTTCAAGGCCTGGGATTTTCCCACTGCTTGGTGATGTTCCTCCGAGTAAACCTTGTGTTCGAGGGGAGGTGCTATTTAAATAGGCTCACCTTTTATTTTACTTTATTTTTTATTTATTTTCTTTTTTAGATTTTATTTATGTATTTGAGAGGTAGAGTTATAGACAGAGAGAGGGAGAGACAGAGAGGTCTTCCATCCACTAGTTCACTCCCCAAATGGCCACAACTGCTGGAACTGGGCCTATCTGAAGCTAGGAGCTGGGAGCTTCTTCCAGGTCTCCTACATGGGTGCAGGGGTCCAAGCACTTGGGCCATCCTCTGCTGTGTTTCCAGGCCATAGTAGACAACTTCATTGGAAGTGGAGCAGCCCGGGCATAAACTGGGGCCCATATGTTGTGCTGGTGGAAGCTTAGCCTACTAGTCACAGTGCTGGGCCCGAGGCTTACCTTTTTTTTTTTTTTTTTTAAAGATTTATTTATTTATTTGAAAGTCAGAATTACACACAGAGAGAAGGAGGGACAGAGAGAGAGAGAGAGGTCTTCCATTCGCTGGTTCACTCCCCAACTGGCCGCAATGGCCAGAGCTGCACTGATCTGAAGCCAGGAGCAAGAGCTTCTTCCTGGTCTCCCATATAGGTGCAGGGGCCCGAGCACTTGGGCCATCTTCTACTGCTTTCCCAGGCCATAGCAGAGAGCTGGATTGGAAGTGGAGCAGTGAGGACTTGAACCAGAGCCCATATGGGATGCCAGCACTGCAGGCGGTGGCTTTACCCGCTATGCCACAGCACTAGCCTACGCTCGCCTTTTTTTTAAGATTTATTTTATTTATTTGAAAGATAGAGTTACAGAGAGAGGTAGAGAGATAGAGAGAGAGAGAGAGAGAGATCTTCCATCCTACGGTTCACTCCCCAGATGGTTGCAACGGCCGGAGCTGTGCCGATCTGAAGCCAGGAGCCAGGAGCTTCTTCTGGGTCTCCCACGTGGGTGCAGGGGCTCAAGGACTTGGGCCATCCTCTACTGCTTTCCCAGGCCGTAGCAGGGAGCTGGATCGGAAGAGGAGCAGTCGAGACTAGAACCAGCGTCCATATGGGATGCTGGCACTTAAGGTCAAGGCTTTAACCCACTGCGCCACAGTGCCAGCCCCTAGGGTCACTTTCTTAATGAGGGGCTGCCCCCACTCTCCTGGGCCTCTGTGTGAGCATTGAAGTTAGGTGAAGTATGCAAAACACTAGTTGAAGATTTTGTAGTTTTTGAGTTAGATGAGGATGAGACAATTGTTTGAAGTTCTGGCTTTTATCTAGTTTGTTCCTGCTTTTTTGTAAAGTTTAATGTTTAAAACAAACACCTGTCAACGGTGTCTTTTTTGTTTGACACCATCCAGTTATCAGTTTCCGTTACCAGTTGAGTGTCCAACAGTGCAATCCTATTCTGACCCTAACTAGCTGGAATTACTTAGGGTCAGACTCTATTAAGGGGTCAGACCCACAAGCCTGTCCTCTAAGCCAGCTGTAAGTTCTTAGTTCTCAGGCTGCTGGTGCTTCTGTCCATCTTGGTTACAAATTAGGGGGTTCCTCACCCTCTCCATCAGGTTTGATAATTTGCCTTTACTGGTTTATTATAAAGGACACAGCCCAGAACAGCCAAATGGAAGAAATGTGTAAAGAAGGTATGGTAGGGTAGAGGATGGCATAGAACTTCCATGTCTCTGTGGTGAACCACTCTTCCAGCATATCAAGTAATTAATATGTTTAATTAATCAATTAATATTAAGCAACCCAGGAGCTCCTAGAACCCAGTAGTTTGGAACCTTTTTTTGAATAGGTCTCATCATAGAAACATGCTTGATTAATTCAGCTCCTTTCCCATCCTCGGAGATTAAGGAGTAGGGTGGAGAGCTTCTATCCTCTTAATCCTGCTTTGGTCCTCGTCCTCAAGCTGTCTAGATTACTCTCCTACTCAGAAATCATCTTGTTAGCATACCAAATAGCATACTCTGGAGATTCCCAAAGGTTTGAGGAGCTCTCTAATAGGAACTTGAAACAAAGATGAAATATTTATTTTTTATCATTTTGTCTAAAATCAATAGATCCTTTTTATTTTATATTTATATATTAAAGATTTATTTATTTGAAAGTCAGAGTTACACAGAGAGGTGCAGAGAGAGAGAGAGAGAGGTCTTCCATCCACTGATTAATTCCCCAACTGGCCGCAACGGCTGGAGCTGCGCCGATCCGAAGCCAGGAGCCAGGAGCTTCCTAAGGGTATTCCACGTGGGTGCAGGGGCCCAAAGACTTGGGCCATCTTCCACTGCTTTCCCAGGCCATAGCAGAGAGCTGGATCAGAAGTGGACCAGCCGGGACTTGAACCAGTGCCCATATGGGATGCTGGCACTGCAGGTGGTGGCTTTACCTGCCACACCACAGTGCTGGCCCCAATCCTTTTTGTTTTTTAAGAGTCAGAGTTGTCCTATCTGTGGGTTTCACTTCTCAAGAATTAGCAGTGACTGAAACTGAGTCAGGATAAAGCAGGGGAGCTGGGAACTCAGTCCAAGTTTCCCGTGTGAGTGGCAGAAACCCTATTACTTGAGCTACCATCACTGCCTTCCAGATTCTGCATTAACAGGAAGCTGAAGTCAGGAGTTGAGCCCAGGCACTCCAATATTGAACTAGGGCATCTTAACCAGAGTCTTGACCTCTAGGCTAAATGTACACTGCAGTAAATTGGTTTTCTATAACTTTCTAATCCTACTGGAGTGCTCAAATCTTTCGTATGGTGGGGGGAAAAAGACTATTCTATCTTATATACATGTTTGACTAGTTGAGAGTCTCCAAAAAATAATTTCAGAAAGATTTTTTTATATATTCCTCAGTCTGATAAGCAAATATTATTTTATAGGAAAATTGCATTTTTTTTAAGATTTTATTTATTTGTTTGAGAGGTAGAGTTACAGACAGTGAGAAGGAGAGACAGAGAGAAAGGTCTTCGATCTGTTGGTTTACTCCGCAGATGGCTGCAACGGCCGGAGCTGCGCCGATCCAAAGCCAGGAGCCAGGTGCTTCTTCCTGGTCTCCCATGTACTTGGACCATCTTCTGCTTTCCCAGGCCATAGCAGAGAGCTGGATTGGAAGAGGGGCAGCTGGGACTAGAGCTGGCTCCCAAATTGGGTGCCGGTGCCGCAGGTGGAAGATTAACCTACTACGCCATGGAGCTGGCCCCAAATTGTCTTCTTTGAAGGAGTAATTCATCAATGTAGGTTATATAATATTAGATGATGTTCATGTTCTTAATGAAGAAAATTTTAGACAACATGATCGTATTAGTTTACTTTTTGTAACTTAAAAATACCTACGAAGAGCTTCTTTGGGAACACAAGGTTATTTCAGCCTAAAATTTGGAAATTACAGTTCAGGATCAATCCATAGTCTGGTGTCTGTGAAGCTAATTGTGGCAGGTGGAGAGAGACAATCACAGGGTGAGCCGGGGGGGGGGGGGGGGAGGGAGAGGGAAATGAGAGAGAACCTCAGCCAAACTTGAACTCAAGCAAAAACTCCCATGAGAACTCGAGGGCATGCTCCCAGTGACCTAACGATCTCTGGCCTCACCTCCTTTCTGCCACAGTTAGATCAAATCTGCACCTTTAATCTATCAACCATTAGCATAAAGACATCAGAGATTAAATTTAAGCATCTGTGTGAGTTTTGGGGCTGCAAGTCCTGCTGGACCCGTAACACCTAATATTTCATTACTTTGATGAGCTAATACTTTCAAGCACTCATTTGGAAATACTATTGTCCGCGTGTTTGGCTATATATTATTTGGATAATTATTAATGTCTTGCAGTCTTGTTGCAAGGACTGAGTATTGCTATTTCATTTCTAGAAGATGTTATGTTTAGTTATCACATCCTGTTTCATTCGTTGCATCAACAAATAACTGCATGGAATAATTCTGGTTTGATTAGAGTTTGTTATTCAAAAGATTTCCTTGGTTGTTTAGTGGGACAAAATTTGAGTGAGCTTTGAAAGTAGATGCTAATAGGATGTGTTTGCAGACACTGGTCTCCAGCTGAGGAGTCCAGCCCCACAGTAGAGCTAGCAATAATCCTTCCAGTGTGGAAACAAGCTTAGTACTTTGTTCTTGCCTGTGCACCTCTATAGTCTTCAAGAGCACACATTCAAAGAACGCATCTGCTTGAAAGTGACCAAAAGCCTGTGATGGGAGAGAAAACCCCAGGGTCTGCCATATGGACTGCAGGGGTTCCTACACTAATTTTCTCTTAGTTGGCTGAAGGACAAGGTGACTACTCATTTAAGGCTTGAAGGTCCTAGCTGAGATCTTAGTCCCATTTCTTGCTTCTCTTGATTTCTTGTTAGTTTTCTCCTCTGGAATGTAAGTTCTCTGAGACTATTGAGTCTGGCTTTTAATTTTATCAGCTGAAGTCCCTAGAGCACAAGATGGGATAGTTAGGAAGCACTACTGCACAGTCTCAACAGCGACATGTAGTAAATCCATGTAGGTGCTCTTAAACAGTGGCAATTTTGCCCCCTTCATGGGACATTTGGGAATACCTGGGACATTTTGGACTGTTAGTTGGGGTAGTGCTCCTGACATCTGATGGATAAAGGCTAGAGATGTGGGTAAACATCCTATAATGTGTAGGACAGCCCCTAATGCCAATAGTACCAAGGTTGAGAAATGCTGGCCTATAGGAATTTAGTTGCTATCTGGGTTTGATTATCTTTTTTTGTTAGGCATATCCAGTCCAGTTTAATTGGCAGATAGTCCTGTGTTCTGTTTTCTCCTTTCCTTTTATTTTTTTTTTTTCAAATATTTATTTACTTATTTGAAGGTCAAAGTTACAGGGAGAATATATCTTCCATCTGCTGGCTCACTGCCCAAATGGCTGCAATGAGTAGGGCTGGGCCAGGCCAAAGCCAGGAGCCAGGAGCTTCTTCCAGGTCTCCCACATGGGTAGCAGGGGCCCAAGGAATTGGGCCATCCTCTGCTGCTTTCCCAGGCTCATTAGCAGGGAGCTGGATCCGAAGTGGAGCAGCTGGGATAGGAACCAGCACCCATATGGGATGCCAGCCAGCATTGCTGATGGTGGTTTTACCCACTATGCCACAATGCTGGCCTTCTGTGTTCTTTTCTCAGGCACACAGACTAGGTAGGTCAGTGAAAAGAGGCTTCTCTGAAAGAAACTCGTAGACAACATGTACCTGGAGCAGGAGCCTGAAGGAGCTGGAGCTGCTTGGGGACCCAGGCTTTCCACTTGTTCAGAAGTTACGAGGCACCACCTGAGACATACAGTGCTTGGGCAGATGACTGGCGCACACTAGGTGCTCAGTGTCTGCAATTGTGGCTTGCTTGCTTTGTACAACTTTCCATGGGTGGATAGCTTTAACCAGTTTGCAGCATTGCATTTAAGCAAGGCCCTGCTGAAACCCAGTGGCAGCTGTCACTGTGATTATCGTTATCATTCCTCCAGGATTTTGTTAAACTCCCAAATTCTGTCTGTTTAGACTGCATATAATTCTTAACAATAACTCATTGGAAGAACATTGATTGTCCATCTGCATCTGTGTCCTGTATTTATGAAGCTTTCATCTACCTGGGAAGATAGACACCAAACATGCAATTATGTATACTTAATTCAGGACTTAAAATGTTGCCAAGGAGAAATAAGAGATGTATGTGAGGATGGTATTTCCTGAGGAATTATTTAGGAGAAAGAGCCAATGGGGTGGTGCAAAGTATAGAGGGCAGAGGAAGTACCATGCAAGACAGCCGTGGGATAGGAGCCTTCCAGGAAAGGAAAGGACAGAGTCCTGTGATGTGGTGAGGGACCATGAGGTGAGGGTGTGGACACAGAATGGACAAACGTCGGGTTAGGCCTCGTAAGCCACATTGAACATTTTGCATAATTGTCCTTATTCCTTGAAGCAGTGTAGTGATAGGATTAATTACATTAATTTTTTTTTTCATTTTTTAAGAGTTTTGTTAGGTCATTTTGTTTTCAAACTACTTTTAATTTCTGGAAGATCAACTTGCTATCTATATGTGTATGTTTTACAAATAGCAGCTGTGTTGAGGTAAATTCATATACCTTAAAATTTATCCTTTTAAAAAGTACGACTCAGTGGTCTTACAATTCACAAATTAAGTGTTGCCACTACCTAATTTTGGAATGTTCCTGTTAGCAGTCATCCCATTGCTTCCTCCCACCAGCCCCTGGTGATCACAATCTATTTCTCTCTCTGGATTTGCATATTCTAGACATTTCATTTAAATGAAATTATACAATATGTGTGGCCCTTTGTGATTGGCCTGTTTCACTTAACATAATGTTGCCAAGGTTTATCCGTGTTAGAGCATGAACCACTACTTTGTTCCTGTGGGTGATGCCTTTCTGTTGTATGGACTTACCACATCTTGTTTCTCTGTAGGTTGATGGACATTTGAGTTGGTTCCACTTTTTGGCATTTGTGACTAATGCTCCTGTGCAGTTGATATTTGTATCATGCAAATGGTCAGGAGGGATACAGATGTCAACCTTTATCTTAGCGGAGTTTCACTTGTGTTTATTCTGTAGCACATTCTGTCCAGTGAGCAGTTTCTTTTCTGAGAGGCTTATGTGTCAGCAAAGGTTCAAGGACTTGTGTTAAAGTTGATGAGTGGAGAGGTGTCATCAAAAACTTGAGTCTTCTTTTGGACACTTCAAAGCAGTATTTTCAGTTAATAGTGCCAATTCTTGCTTAGTTCTGGAAGTTAGAGTTCATTTTTGATCTAGTTGTCCATTTGCAAATGGATGCCAAAGAATTCTTAGCTCTTCTGTTTACTTGAATAACTTCTTGTCCACATTAATAGAATATACCTGATTACCTATTACCAAGGTGGTGGTTTTCATTTGGGTTAGTCATTTCAGAGAATGAAAACAAATAAAAGTCACAGTGCTTCAGTGTTACAGAGTTCAGCATGTGTACCAGAAGGTCATGAGTGTAATAAAAAGTGGTTTACAACCTGCACTGCACTGGGGTATAACTTTAGGCATAGAGGTATTATGAATTAGTAAATGATTAAGCAAGAGCCTTTTCTGACCAAGGGAAAAAAGTGTAGGCAGTGAATGTAAGAAGCTTCATAGCTTCATAAAGAGTGAGAAGTTGGGTGATCACTGACATCAACTGTCAATTGTTAAATCAACAACAGGAGCCACTGTGCACTTGCTCCCCATGTAGGACATCTGTCCTTAATGTGTTGTACTATGAGAATTAATGGCAAAACTAGTCTTCAAACAGTACTTTATACATTGTGTGTCTGTGTGGGTGCAAGCTGTTGGAATCTTTACTTAGTATAGAGTTGAGCTTCTGTATATAAAGATAATTAAAAATGAATCTTAATGAAGAATCGGATGAGAGAGGAAGTAGGAGGTGGGATGACTTGGGAGTGGGAGACCGGGTATAGGGGGAATAACCACTATAATCCAAAAGTTGTACTTATGAAATTTATATTTATTAAATAAAAGCTTTCTAAAAAAAAGAAAAGTAAAAGTAAGTTTATATAAAGTCCGAGCAATTTTTTTTTTTTTAAACAGGCAGAGTGGATAGTGAGAGAGAGAGACAGAGAGAAAGGTCTTCCTTTTTGCCTTTGGTTCACCCTCCAATGGCCGCTGTGGCCAGCGCATTGCGCTGATCCAAAGCCAGGAGCCAGGCTTCTCCTGGTCTCCCATGGGGTGCAGGGCCCAAGCACTTGGGCCATCCTCCACTGCACTCCTGGGCCACAGCAGAGAGCTGGCCTGGAAGAGGGGCAACCGGGACAGAATCCGGCACCCCGAGCAGGACTAGAACCCAGTGTGCCGGCGCTGCAAGGCGGAGGATTAGCCTGTTGAGCCACGGCGCCGGCCAAAAGTTCAAGCAATTAAAAGATAGTCATTTTTATAATTAAATTTTTTAAAAGATTTATTTATTTACTTGAGGCGGAGTTTCAAACAGAGAGAAAGAAAGGTCTTCCATCCACTTCCATCCCCAAGGCTGCAATGGTTGGAACTGGGCCAATCTGATGCCAGGAGCCAGGAGCTTCTTCTGGGTCTCCCACACAGGTGTAGGGGCCCAAGCACTTGGGCCATTTTCCACTGCTTTCCCAGGCCATCAACAGGGAGCTGGATTGGAAGTGGAGCAGCCAGGACTCAAACTGGCACCCATATGGGATGCCAGCACTGCAGGCAAATGCTTAACCTACTATGCCACAGTGCCAGCCTCAAAATATTTTTATTTACCATACTTTTTAATAAACATTGGGGAATTTTTTGATTAACCATAATTATGCATATTTATGAGGTACAATGTTAACATTTCAATGCACACATATAATATATACTGATCAAAGCAGGATAATCAGTGTTTCTCTTTGATGTTACTTTATGAATGGAGCCTTGTAGCTTCACTCTTCCGTTTGTTCAGAAAATATATAATAGGTTGATGTGAACTTTAATCACCCTGCTGTGCTGTGTGGCCCTAGAAACTTTTTCCTTCTATCTGTGGTTTGGTACCCATTATCCAAACTCCTTCTATTCCCTCTCTAGTAATTACTGTTCAATGTATGTTCAAATTGGCTTTTTTATTTTTAAGATTTATCTATTTATTTGAAAATCAGAGTTACACAGAGAGGCAGAGAGAGAGAGAGGGGGCTTCAATCCTCTGATTCACTCCCCAATTGGTCGCAACGGCTGGAGCTGCACCAATCCAAAGCCAGGAGCCAGGAGCTTCCTCCAGGTCTCCCACGTGGGTGCAGAGGCCCAAGGACTTAGGCCATCTTCTACTACTTTTCCAAGCTGTAACAGAGAGCTGGATTGGAAGAGGAGCAGCCGGGTCTCTAACTGGTGCCCATATGGGATGCCAACACTGTAGGTGACAGCTTTTACTCACTAAGCCACAGAGCTGGCCCCCAAATTGGCTTTTTTAAAGCTTCTACATATGCAGGAGAACATGTGGCACTTGTCTTTCTGTATCTGGTTTATTTCACGTAAGAATGTCCTTCAGTTCCATTCATTTTACTGCAGATGACAGGATTTCACTTTTCAAAAAAAAAATGATGGAATAATGTTCAATTGTGTGTAAGTATACACACAGTCTATACACTATGTATACACACAGACACACACACACACATACGCACCACATTTTCTTTACCCATTTATTTGTTGATGGACTCCTTGGTTGATTCCCTTTGTTGGCTATTATGAATAGTGCTATAATACACATGGCGATGCAGGTATCTGTTTGATACAATGATTTCATTGCTTTTGGGTATATACCCAGTAGTGGGATTGCTATATCATATGGCAGTTCTATTTCTAGTGTGTTAAGGACTCTCTATACTGTTTTCCATAGTGGCTGTACTGATTTACATACCCCGGACCCCCGTGTATGAGTTTCTCTTTCTCCATCAGCACTTGTCATTTTATATCCTTTTGATAATAGCCATTTTAACTCATTGGCTAGTGATATTGAGTATTTTTCCATATATTTGTTGGCCATTTGTATTTGTTTTTTCTTTTTTAAAAAAAGATTTATTTATTTGAAAGAGTTACAGAGAGAGAGAGAGAGAGAGAGAGAGAGGGAGGGAGGGAGAGGGAGGTCTTCCATCTTATGGTTTACTCCCCAGTTGGCTGCAATGGCTGGAGCTGCCCCGATCTGAAGCCAGGAGCCAGGAGCTTCTTCTGGGTCTCCTGCGTGGGTGCAGGGGCCCAAGGACTTGGGCTGTCTTCTACTACTTTCCTAGGCCATAGCAGAGAGCTGGATCATAAGTGGAGCAGCTGGGTCTCGAACCGATGCCCATATGGGATGCCGGCACTTCAGGCCAGGGTGTTATCCTGCTGTGCCACAGCACCGGCCCCCGTTTGTATTTTTTTGAGCTATGTCTCTTCAGATCTTTTGCCTCTTTCACAATTTGGTTGGTTATTTCATTGATGAATTTTTTGAATTCCTTATATATTCTGGGTATTAATATTTTGTTGCAAATGTTTTCTCCCATTTTGTTAGTTGTTTGTTCACTCTGTTCGTTGTTTCTTTTGCTGTGCAGAAGCTTCTTAGTTTAATATAATCTTGTTTGTCCAGTTTTGCTAACAATCAGGCAAATTAGCACAAATAAATCAACAACTGGAAAGGTTTCATTTATCCAGGATAGGGTACAGAGTTTGTAAAATGATTTTTTAATTTATTTTTTATTTTTTATTTTTGACAGGCAGAGTGGACAGTGAGAGAGAGACAGAGAGAAAGGTCTTCCTTTTGCCGTTGGTTCACCCTCCAATGGCCGCCGCGGTAGGTGCGCTGCAGCTGGCGCACCGTGCAGATCCGATGGCAGGAGCCAGGTGCTTCTCCTGGTCTCCCATAGGGTGCAGGGCCCAAGGACTTGGGCCATCCTCCACTGCACTCCCTGGCCACAGCAGAGAGCTGGCCTGGAAGAGGGGCAACCGGGACAGGATCGGTGCCCCGACCGGGACTAGAACCCAGTGTGCCAGCACTGCAAGGCGGAGGATTAGCCCAGTGAGCCGCGGTGCCGGCTGTAAAATGATTAATCATTGAAATGTAATGTGCCTGTGTGCTTGTTTGTGTTGGTTTATAACTGGTTCCTTTTAATGTTAGTGTTGGGAATGTTGCCCAAGATTTTGTCCAACATTTAGCAAGGTGAGGATGGGTATAAACTTGGTTCACCAATTGTGCAAGCAGTTACGGGACACCTACTGCTGATATCTGTCAGAAGAAGGAAGTTGGTTTTGGCCAGCAAACTCCCTATTGGGAAATATTGGTTGTTTCATAGCAGATAATGGATTAATAGTAGCTGATGTACTCTGCAGATGCAACACTGTTCTTAGTGGGCTTAGTCTTGTTTATCAGGCCATATTAAAGGTGTCTCAGTGTTATTATCATCACTATAGAGTTCTCAACAAATGAATGAATACAGGCTTAGGGGTTTTATTGAACCTTGTCTGAGCACATAGGAGGGGCAAAGCCAGGATTTGATTGTGGGACTGACCCTAAAACTGATGTGCAGTCTACTTCCCTACTTCTCTAGTACATCAACTCGAAGTGGAAGTGGAAGACATTTATTGTGGAAGATTAAATTTCATCTACAGTTGAAGTTCTTGAATTTTGTTTTAAAAACTATGTTCTCTTTAGGGACTATTTCTGGGAATTGGGTTCTTAGCATGTAATTACTTTGATCCTCATTGCAGTATGACCTTAAGTAACTTCTTAATCTTTCTTGAGCAGATTTTGCCCAGGTAAGAATGTTGTATGACTTGTTAAGCATACTTCAGGGTTCCTAAAGATGTCTTCTATACAGCCTTCAAGAAGAAAGGCACCATAATCTGGTCACCGGGGGTGTTAAATTTTGCTCCTTCTCTGCCATTGATTTTTTTCTTTTTGTGATTTTAAGTTTAACAGATTGGATGGCTGATTATTTTCTTATCTAAAAACAGGGTTAATAATTTGCCTTCTGATGTTGAATCTCAGTGAAGGAGAGGCAATAGCTTTTCTAGATCCAAGGGGTATTGTGACCCAAGCAAAGCATCCAGTCAGAGGTCAGTGCCTGGGCTGGTGGTCTGGTTCTGCCACCTGCTAAGCCGCATGACTTGAAAGCTGCTTCACCCTTCCCTCACTCCTTCTACCAGCCTTGAGGGTTATGAGAATTAAATGAGAGGTTGTGTCTGAAGATGTATTTTTATACTTTAAAGGTTATATAAGAGAAAATGATTAACCTCAGAGTACCATGAGATTATATTTGGAAACCATTGATTTGATTTGTGTTTTATTTTTCATTTTTGGATTTCTTAGGTGACATTTTAGTTGTGTGTTTAAAATTTTTTTTCTTTTCTTTTTTTTTCTCCTAGTGGTATGTGTGCAACAGAGAGAAATTATGTGAATCACTTCAGGCTGTCTTTGTTCAGAGTTATCTTGATCAAGGAACACAGATCTTCTTAAACAACAGCATTGAGAAATCGGGCTGGCTATTTATCCAATTATATCATTCTTTCGTGTCATCTGTTTTTAGCCTGTTTATGTCTAGAACTTCTATCAATGGGTAAGTGAATCTTGTACATTTTTTTTTTTATCCTTGGGTTTAAAAAAGGAGACATGAAAAAAAATCACCTTGTTCAACATATTGAACATATTGACCACCTCAGCTGCAACACTTCAAAATCCTTGGCAGTGTGGCTCTGTCCCAGCCTGCTGCAGTTTATGCTTTTTATTTTTATTAGCAGTTAGCACGTTAAAGAAGCCTAATGAAGAGAATACTCCTGACAGGACAGGACAGCTGGGCATCTCAGCAAAGAACTGAGAGCCCAGTCTGCATTCAGACTGTAGTTTTTTTTTTTTTTTAAACACACATTTCAGCTTTTTTTTTTTTTTTTAAGATTTTATTTGTTTACTTGAGAGGTAGAGTTATGGACAGAGAGAGGGAGAGTCAGAAAGAAAAGTCTTCTGTCTGGTAGTTCACTCCCCAAATGACCACAGTGGCTGGAGCTGGGCTGATCCAAAGCCAGAAGCCAGGAGCCAGGAGCTTTATCCAGGTGTCCCACGTGGGTACAGGGGCCCAAGCATTTGGGCCAACTTCTGCTTTTCCAGCAGAAAGCTGGATCAGAAGAGGAGCAGCCGGGACACAAACCAGGGCCCATATGGGATGCTGGCGCTGCAGGCAGAGGCTTAGCTTACTAAACCACAGTACCGGTCCCAGACTGTAGTCTTTATTGATATTGATTCATAGCACTTGAGAAATAGCCTCACAAGTCTGTATTTCTGTGGTGGGAATTATTTAGGACAGTGTTTCTAAGCTTTGAGACACATAGCAGTGACCTGGAGGATCTTATTAAAATGCAGATTATGAGTCAGTATGTCTGGGGTGGGTCCTGAGGTTTTATGTTTTTTTGTTTTGTTTTTTTTTAAAGATTTATTTATTTGGGGCCCAGCACTGTGGTGCAGTGAGTTAACTCCCTGGCCTGAAGCACCGGCATCCCATATGGGTGCCAGTTCTAGTCCTGGCTGCTCCTCTTCTGATCCAGCTTTCTGCTATGGCCTGGGATAGCAGTGGAAGATGCCCCAAGTCCTTAGATCCCTGCACCCACATGGAAGACCTAGAGGAAGCTCCTGTCTCCTGGCTTCAGATCGGCGCAGGTCCAGCCATTGTGGCCATCTGGGGAGTGAACCAGTGGATGGAAGACATCTCTCTCTGTCTCTACATCTCTCTGTAACTCTGTCTTTCAAAGATAAAAATAAATCTTTAATAAAAAAAAAAGATTTATTTATTTGAAAGGCAGAGCCACAGAGAGAGAGGTGGGGGAAAGAGACCTTCCATCTGCTGGTTCTCTCCCCAAATGGCTGCAACAGCCATGTCTGGGCCTAGCTGAAGACAGGAGCCAGGAACTTCATCGGGTCTCCCACATGGGTGGTTGGAGGGTTGAGTAATTAAGCCATCTTCTGCCTTCCCAGATGCATTAGCAGGAGCTGGATTAGAAGAGGAATAGTTCCAGCACTCTGATATGGGTTGCCAGTGTTGTAAGTGGTGGCTTAACCAGCTGTACCACAATGCTGGCTCTAGGTTCTGCATCTTTTAAAAAAAAATTTTTTAAAGATTTCTATTTATTTATTTGAAAGACAGCATTACAGAGATAGAAAGAGAGAGAGAGGGAGATCTTCCATTCCCTGGTTCACTCCTCAAATGGCCTCAATAGCTGGGGCTGGGCCAGGCTGAAGCCAGGAGTATGGAACCCCATCTGGGTCTCAGGTGGGTGCAGGGGCCCAAACACTTGGGTCATCCTTTGCTGATTTCTCAGGTGCATTTTAGCAGGGAGCTGGATCAGAAGTGGAATAGCTAGGACTCTAATCAGTACTTATAGGGGCTGCTTGCATTGCAGGAAGTGACTTAACCACTGTACCATAACACCACCCTTTGTACCTGTTTTTATGTCATGTCTGGGCTCCCCAGAATTTGGTAAGTTTATTGTGCAAATTGTTCCTGAAATGGTTCCTTATAAAAACTTCTCCGGCTAAATCAATCTATGTATCTATCTTTCTTTCTTTCTCTCTCTCTCTCTGTCTTTCTCTCTCTCTTTTTTTCTCTCTTTCTTTCTCTCTCTTTTTTAAATTTACTTATTTGAAGGGCAGAGTTACAGGGGCTTGGCAGGGAGGGAGATGGTTCACTCTGCAGTGGCTATAGCAGCCGGGGCTGGGCCAGGCCAAAGCCAGGAGCCAGGTGCTTCATCTGTGTCTCCCACTTGGGTGCAGGGGCCCAAGTGCTTGGGCCAGCATCCACTGCTTTCCCAGGATAATTAACAGGGAGCTGGATCTGAAGTGGAGTGTCTGGGGCTCAAACCGGAGCCCATATGTGATGCTGGTGTTTTAGGTGGTGGCTTAATCTGCTGTATCACAACTCCAGCCCCATAAATTTTCAGACATCCCAATATCCTAGAATCCAGAAAGCCAAAGAGAAGAGCAAGAGGCTTGGTGCTTAAAAAACCTTATTGGACCCCTGAGGCTGCTGTTTACTTTAGGAAACTGTTGTGACTCAGCCTTAAACTTTGTGCCTGACATTGGGTCACGCTGAATTTCTCTTCTATACCCTTTGTTATTTCTTTGGAAACGGAGGAGTCACTGTAGCACAGATCCTTGTGCTTTCTGGGGTCCTGTACCTTTTTGACAGTGATAAATAGGAGTTTCTCTTCAGAAAGTATTTACATTTGCCATTTTGAATATAATTTCAGAATTACAGACTTCGAATCACTTTCCCCTTTCTCTACCCAGTGGACCCTGGTTAGGACTCCCTGCTCTGGAATTTCAATTTAATCAAAGAGGCAATGAAACAAACTCCTTTGGGCTTTCCTTGTCTATAACTCTTGTGCTTTTTTCTTTTGAGTGCCTCCCCCAACTTACACCCTCAACCCCAAACCCTATACCTCTTGCCCTGTGTTCTCAGCTAACAACTTAACTTCAAGCCCCTTGATCCTTTCTATGCATGGCAGTGGTAGATGATTACAAATTACTCTTACAGAATTATTACTGTGGTATCTTCTTGAATTAAGGTACATATCAGACTTCCTTATGTCAGAAAGGAGAAAGCCAAGTAAGGAGAGACTTGATAGCTGTTTTCAGAGTTTATTTTATGAGGAGGAGGCATCTCTGTAGACTCTACATCTAGAGAGAACTGAGGCTGGCTGGAGGACCTGGGATGGTTACTCAATGCTAAAGTTACAGAGACTGGAGAGCCACATCTGCCTGTGGTATGTGTTTACAGGAAACCTCACGTTGGCTAAGTCACTTAGTATTTTAGGTGGCAGCTTTCTTCATGGACTGCCCCACACATTGCAGAAGTCTAACTTTTCTGGCCTTATCCCGTAAATGACAGTGACACTCGTAAGTCATTGTAATGACTCAACACCCTTCCATTGTCCCCTAGAGGGCAGAATCAGTCCTGGTTGGTAAACACTAGGCTTGAAGGATTTTGATTTATTTATTTTTTGGCAGTGTTAATCTTTTTATGGGGCCCCTGTTGCTCATGTTCTTTGGAAACTGGACAATGTGTCTTCTTTCCCTCTGGTGCCCTGAAATACAGACCCAGTCAGATGACCTCATGAGCTCTAACCCCAGTTGGCCTCTAGCTGTAGAATTTTACAATTATCATGTCAAGGTTCCTCATTTCCCAAGGAGACTGAAGCATGTGTTACTTTTTAGCTAGGAAAGTTTAAGCAAGATAATGACTCTGTTACTGAGTTTGAGTCCTGTGGCAAGTCAGCATTGACATTGGAAGCATGCTGCCCTCAGCTGGGCCTCCTGCCCTCTCTGGGTCCTGGATCCTGTTTTGGACAGCTCTTTCAGCTGGTTAAGCCTAGTTTCTCAGATCTGGTTTTCCATTAGAATGTATGAGCAATTGAGGATTAATAACAGCTTGTCTTTGATAAAGTAGGGCTTTTCTTTGGTAGGCAGTTGCAACAGGTAATGTGTTCAGTGGTCTCTGGTTTCTTCTCCTGTTCCAGTTTTTTAGCATTTCTCTGGGGTAGTAGAGTAGATTATTAAATTTGGTTAAATCCTTCTGTGGCCTTAATGGGAAAATGGGAGGGGGATCTGTTACGTATACTCCACTTTTTAAAATTTTTTCCTGAAACTGTTCTCATTGCGAGCACCATGTTGCCTGGAGGTGCATGATAACACCTGTCCCAGCCACTAGTTAGCAAACAGACTGTGCCCATGGTTGTTTCTAGGAAGCAGAGTGCACTGCGGATGTCTCTGCCACATTGTAGACCTGTGGTTTCAAACTGTTTCCCATGGGCTGAGGAGCAAGTGCCTCAGCAGCTGCTTAGGCTGCAAAGGGAGACAGAAATGGGCCGGTGGCAGCTCGTTTTCTCAGACCTCATTCCCACAACAGCAGTTCTCAGGATTTGCATTCTACTTCTTTTAAAGAAAGAATTCTGCTGCTTAAACAGGGTTTGACAGCACTCCTGCCTCAGAATCAACCCTTGGGACATTTGGATCTGGCTAAAAGGTCCACGAGAGTCTCACAGGCATGGAAAGCCATAACATGATGGCAAAAAACAATCTAAATGAATGATCCTGGTGAACAAGACCCCAGCAGAAGGAACAGGCCATCAAGGAGAGAGGCGCCTTTCTCTGAAGGGAGGAAGGAACCTCCACTGTGACACGGCCTTGACTAAACAAGTTCAGAGTCGGTGAACTCAAGGGGCTTCCATAGCCTAGACAGCTCATAGCAAGAGTCTCGGGTGATTGCTGGTGTCATAAATAAGAGTGCCAATTGTTAAATCAATAACGGGAGTCACTGGGTACATGCTCCCCACGTAGGATTTCTGTCCTTAATGTGTTTTACTATGAAACTTAAAAACACTACTAGTGGAACGATACCCTATACCTTGTGCGGTTGTGTGAATGCAGCCTGTTGAAACCCTTGCTTAGTATATACTAAGTTGATCTTGAGTATATGAAGGTAATTGAAAATGAAACTCGATAAAGGGCGGGATGGGAGAGGGAGAGGGGAGGACCACGGGAGGGAAGGAGGTTGGGGGGAGGGAAGCCACAACAATACAAAAGTTGCACTTTGTAAATTCACATTTATGAAATAAAAAAAAATAAATAAAATAAACAGAGTTTGAGAATCCCTGCCCTAGACAGGCTAAGGTTGGAGAGCTAGAAAACAAGTTCTAAACAGGGAATGCATTTTGTTTCCCAAAGTGATGCTCCCCTTAGACTTAGTCTGAGCTATGGCTGCTTTTCTGACAGGTCTCTTTGATTTCCATTTAAATTCCCTTAGTGTCTTTTCAAAGTCATTGCTGTGGTTTTGAGTGTATTTTAGGGCTTTTAGAAACATTCGGACCAAGGACAGGCACTTGGCCTGGCAGTTAAGCTGTGGTTTGGAATGCTGGAGTACCTGGGTTCAAGTCCTAGCTCTGCTCCTGACTCCAGCTTCCTGCTAATGGGCACCCGGTGGGGAGGCAGGTGATGACTCAAGTGGTTGTGTTCCTGCTGCCCATATGGAAGACCCAGATGGAGCTCTGGGCTCCCAGCTGTTGTGGCACTGGGAGTGAAACAGCAGGTGAGAGTTCTTTCCATCTCATTGTCTTTGTCTCTCTCTCTGTTTTTCTGCTTCTTAAATAAATAATTTTGAAAAAAAAAAATAATAGGCCCCAGAAAGTTGTAAAGCATAAAAAGTTTGGGGCTAGCATTGTGGTATAGCAGGTAAAGCCACTTGTGACACTGGCATCCCATGTGTGCACCAGTTCATGTCCCAGCGGCTCCAGTTATGATCTAGCTCCCTGCTAATGGTTTGGAAAAAGCAGCAAGGGGTAGCTCAAGTGTTTGGACCCCTACCATCCGTGCGGCAGATCCGAATGAAGCCCCTAGCTCCTGGCTTTGACTGGGCCCAGCCCTGGCTGTTACAGCCATTTGAAGAGTGCACCAGTGGATGGAAGATTTCTGTCTATCCCTCTAACTCTTTTAAATAAATAAATAAGTCTTAAAAACCATAGAAAGTAACACAAGGATGAATCTACTTTAATGGAAACTGCTCTTAGAAGGACTACTCTTTTCTTTTTTTTCTGAATCTTAAAAATCTATTATCCTGGCCAGCGCCGCGGCTCAATAGGCTAATCCTCCGCCTGCGGTGCTGGCACACCGGGTTCTAGTCCTGGTCGGGGCGCTGGATTCTGTCTCGGTTGCCCCTCTTCCAGTCCAGCTCTCTGCTGTGGCCCGGGAAGGCAGTGGAGGATGGCCCAAGTCCTTGGGCCCTGCACCCGCATGGGAGACCAGGAGAAGCACCTGGCTCCTGGCTTTGGATCAGTGCGGTGCACCGGCTGCAGCAGCCATTGGAGGGTGAACCAACGGAAAAGGAAGACCTTTCTCTCTGTCTCTCTCTCTCTCACTGTCCACTCTGCCTGTCAAATAAAAAATCTATTATCCTGAAGCTGTTTTATTTTTCCTCACCCATTGTGTGATTCCATGTTCTTTTTCCCCTCTGAATTCTCTGCCTAGTGTTACTGCTTCATGCAGTGATCTCATTCTCTTAACATGTTTTACTTTCCCCACCTTTCTTTCCTGTTTTGACTTAAATTCTTCACATTCATCTTTTAATTTTTCTTTTCCCTTCTCATCCTTTTCCTTTTCCATCTTTTTCTTCCCTCCTTTCCTATGCCTTTTAGATATTAGTGGCAAAAACAAATGGTGATATCTGGAGATATTTTCTTATTTTATTAATTTTGTTTTTAGTCATAAACCATATACATTTTTATTAACATATATCTTTTATAAGTTAAAAAGATAGGAGCTGGCATTGTGGTGTGTTGCCTGCATCGCATATGGGTACGTGTTTGAGTCCTGGCTCCTCCACTTCTGATCCAGCTCCCTGCTAACGCACCTGGGAAAGCAGTGGAAGGTGACCCAAGTCTCTGGGCCCCTGCATCCATGTGGGAGAACCGGAAGAAGCTCCTGGCTTTGACCTGGCCCAACCCTTGTTGTGGTCAACTAGAGAGTGAATCAAAGATCTCTCTCTCTCTCTCTCTCTTTGTGTCTATCCCTCCCTCCCTCCCTCCCTCCCTCCCTCCCTTCCTTCCTTCCTTCCTTTCTTTAATTAATTTATTTGAAAGTCAGAGTTACACAGAGAGAGGAGAGTCAGAGAGAGAGAGAGAGAGAGGTCTTCCATCCAATGGTTCATCCCCAAATTGGCTGCAATGGCCAGGGCTGCGCTGATCCAAAGCCAGGAGCTTTTTCTGGGTCTCCCATGCAGGTGAAAGGAGCCCAAGGACTTGGGCCATCTTCTACTGCTTTCCCAGGCCATAGCAGAGAGCTGGATTGGAAGTGGAGCAGCTGGGACTAGAACCGGCACTGATACGGGATGCTGGCGCTTCAGGCCAGGGTGTTAACCCACTCAGGCCAGGGTGTTAACCCACTACCACAGCGCTGGCCCCTATCTCTCCCTTTCAAATAAATAAAATAAATCTTAAAAAAAAGAAGTTAAAAAGGTTGTTGGCACTCAGTTTGCATATATATACCCTTCCATTTTTGTCCTCTGTTTCTTTCAGGTTACTAGGAAGAGGCTCAATGTTTGTGTTTTCACCAGATCAGTTTCAGAGACTGCTTAAAATTAATCCAGACTGGAAAACCCATAGACTTCTTGATTTAGGTGCTGGAGATGGAGAAGTCACAAAAATCATGAGTCCTCATTTTGAAGAAATCTACGCCACTGAGCTTTCTGAGACTATGATATGGCAGCTTCAGAAGAAGAAATACAGGTAGAGTTTCTAGACATGATTTGGGATGTTTTGCTTGGCTTCAGATATGTTTCTTCTGGAAAGTATATTATTAAAAGAATATAGATCAGAAATAATTTCCCATGATTATGAATTAAGGAAAAAACCCTTTCTTTACACAATTAAGTAGAAATTTGGAGAGAAATAATCTTTCCATGGTAGTATTTTTCTGGAACAAAGGACTTGACACTGCAGGGAGTAAAAGAGCTGAGACATAACCTGGGAAAGGCAGATCAGATGTAGGGATTTGTTCCCTGATGAGAATCTGGCATCCTCAAATCTTGTGTTTTCAAATTGTGGTAAAATATACATACCAATATTTACCATCTTGATGATTTTTAAATATGGTAAGTGCATTCACATTATTATATAGCCATCCCCAGCATCCATCCCCACAATGTTTTTCATCTCCACAAACTGAAACTCTAGATGCATTGAAGAGTAATTATGTTTTTCCCTCCCGATCTCTCCCTGACAACCACCATTGTACGTTCTGTCTTTATAAAGGTGACTACCTTAGGCCCTAAATAAGGGGACTCACATGGTCCCTTTGTGATTATATTCTTTGGTCACTGTGTCTTCAGGTCTCCTCTGTGTTGTTGCATGTGTTCCAATTTTCTTTGAGGCTGAATAGTATTTCTTCATTTGCATGTACCACATATTTTGTTAACTCATTCGTCTTTTGATGAATACTTGAGTTGTTTTTGTTATATGAATAATGCTGCTATGAATTTGGATGTACAACTATTTATTTGAGTCCCTGCTTTCACTTCTTTGAGGTATATATGCAGAAGTGCATTGCTGGGTCACATGGTAAGTCTGTGTTTAATTTTATGAGGAATTACCATAACTTTTCCATAGCAGCTGCAACAGCAATATGCAAAGACTCCGGTTTATTTGCATCCTTGACCATCTTTGTTATTTTCTGTTTTGTTTAATAATAGCCAACAATGATAATGGGTGCAAAATATCAATGTTTTAAGATCATCAGGTGCTTCAATATGGGTTCTATTTGTTGGGGCATTTCTTATGTTGATTGAGTGGAGAATATGGGCTATGTAGCTGGAGCCTAGTCCTCTGTGGTAGTCTGGAAGCTTGGCTTAGCCTTAAAGAGAGAGGCTATCACTTTGCTATCCACACATTCCTGCTATTACTGACTAACTTAGAGACAGAACATCAGCATAGCTTTGGGTGCAGGACTGAAACATTTTCAAAGCATGAAAATTTTTTGTCTGGAGAAAGGAAGATTACTGTAAACAGATATTGGCTGAGATTTTACATAGAAGGAAGGAGTCAGTGCAGGCTCTGATCTAATCAGGCACAGTTGGTTAAGTTCTAGGTTTGGGAGACTGACTTTCCTAACTGCTGCAGCCATCTAAACCCTCACCACTGTCAGTGGTTAAACAGCTGTTATAGGAGGAGACTAACACGGGACTGAATTTGAACTAAGTGATTCCCAAGCCTGCCTTTGCTCTGGGAATCTGCTTCACTTAGGTCCCTGTGGTCTGTTTGTCTATGTGGGATAATTGAAATGTGTTCCTTCCGTTAACAATTTTAATTCACTATTTCAAAACTTAGAGTGAATTTTTAAGATTTATTTATTATAGGGGGAGAAAGAAAGGATAGGAGGGAGGGAGGGAAAGAGAGAGATGTCTTCCATCTGCTGGCACACTATCTAAATGGCCAACACAGCCAGGGCTGGGCTTGGCCAAAGCCAGGAGCCAGGGATTCCAACCAGGTCTCTCACGAGAGTGGCAGCAGCCTGAGCACTCAGCCCATCTGCTGCTGCTGTCCCAGGTACATTAGCAGGAAGCTGGATTGGAAGTGGAACAGCCGGGACTTAAAATATGGGATGCTGGTGTTGCAGGCAGTGGCTTAACTCACTGTGCCACAAGTCTGGCCTTTTTGTTTTAATAATGGCTTAAATCATGCTGAATTCTTAGTCTGAACCCCTGCTTCTCCCCTCTACCCTTAAAAAATAGTCAGTGCTTTGAAATAGGTCTAAGGATAGGGAGGGTGTTTTAAACTTGTCTTCAAATGATTGACACACGCATCTCTTTTCTTGCTTTTAATCTTTGTGCCTAAGTGAAATTTTCTGTGAAGCTTTAGATGTTTGAATTAATCATTCAGTATATCTGGAGTTAACATGATATGTAACCCAGTATATATGTCCACAACATAGAAAACATTAGACTAAGTATTTTCTTTCTTTCTTTTTTTAAAAGATTTATTTATTTGAGATGCAGAGTTACAGACAGAGAGAGGGAGAGACAAATAGGTCTTCCATCCACAGGTTCCATGTGTCCATAAAACAAAATGTGCTCTGAAGGTAGTAGGCTTAAAATTTTAAAGAGGAAGTCATATCTTATTTAAGTTTAGGGTTCTGTCAGTTCACCTTGGCTAGGCAATTGACAGCTTAATTCCACATTTTTTTGCTTCTTCTTTAGATGTAACTGTTTTTTGTTTCTCTTCAATATGAAGCCCATGAAAAACAGGCTTTTTAATAAAGATTTTGGATAGCAGTTTTGAAAGAGAAAATGGCTAAATTTTTGCTCTGTGTTGCCAGATGTGATTGTTTATGCCAGAAGACTCTAGTGTAAAATTTAAGGCTGTGGCTCTAGTTCTTAAAACACAACATCAACTTTTCTTTATATTGTTGGTGTTTTGTTTTTTATTTAGTAATTATCAAAATATTATTGCTTTGTCATCCTTTAAGGAAAATGCTATTTTATTTAGTATTTTATTTATTTGAGAGGTAGATTTATAGACAGAGAGAAAGATCTTCCATCCTCTGGTTCACTCCCCAAATGGCCGAAACAAAGAGGTTTTCCATTCGCTGGTTCACTCCCCAATTGGCTGCAATGGCTGGAGCTGTGACAGGAGCCAGGAGCTTCTTCCGGGTCCCCCACATGGGTACAGGGGCCCAAGGACTTTGGGCCATCCTCTACTGCTTTCCCAGGCCATAGCAGAGAGCTGGATCGGAAGAGAAGCAGCCAGGACTAGAACCATTGCCCATATGGAATGCCAATGCCTCGGGTCAGGGCTTTAACCCACTGCACCATCGCGCCAGCCCCTCACTTAGTTTTAATAGGATGTTCTGTGGTTTAGCTTTTCCTTTTTGGTTATTCAGATATGAAGATTCTATAACATAAAGCATCTCTCCTGGGAATAGAGATGCACTCAAAAGGTCATGGGTTATAAGTGGAAATTATTTTATCCACTCCCATTCTTAAGAATCAGAGAGGAGGTGTGGACAGTTCAGATGCTGCTTGGAATGCCTACCATCCCGGATTGGAGGGCCTGAGTTCAGTTTCCTCTTTGGCTTCCTACCCAGTTTCCTGCTACTGCACACACTGGGAGGCAGCAAGTGATGCCTCGAGTATTTGGATCTCTGCCACTTTGTGGGAGACATGGATTGAGTTCCAGGCTCCTAGCTTCAGCCTGGCCCAGTCTCAGTGGTTGTGGACATTTGGAGAGTGAATCAGCAGATAGATGATCTTTCTCTGTTTCTTTTTGCCTCTCAAAAAATAAAAAATAAATTAAAAAAATAAAAAAAGGAACCCTAGAAATATAAAACATGAACATGTGATGTATTTTATGATTAAATTCCAATGATTATGTTCTCATTAATTGATGTTTAAAATTTTATCCTACCTTCATATTTACTGGTAAAGGAAATTTCGTATGTTTTGAGAGTTGCAAATATGTAAAATTCTAAGTTTAAAGAAATAGAATTGTTTTTCTCTTGGCCTTGTTAACTGCAGATATGAATTATAAGTAAGATTTATTTATTTATTTGAAAGGCAGGGTTACAGAAGCAGAGGTAGTGAGAGAGAGAGGTCTTCCATCCAGTGGTTCACTCCCCAGATGGCTGCAATGCCAGAGCTGGGCCAATATGAAGGCAGGAGCCAGGAGCTTCTTCTAGGTCTTCCATGTGGGTGTATGGGCTCAAGGACTTTGGCCATCTTCTGCTACTTTCCCAGGCCATAGAAGGGAGCTAGATTAGAAGTGGAGCAGCTGGTAATTGAGGGTACTTGAACCAGTGCCCATATGGGATGCTGGCACTGCAGGTGGCAGCTTTACCTGCTACATCACAGTATCAGCCCCATAAGCAAAGATTTTGAATTTACTTTGATTTAGAAGACAAAGAGCAACATCTCAGTTATTTATAAAGATGTTTGTTGTGGCTGGTACTGTAGGTTAAGCATCTGCCTGCAGTGCTGGCATCCTATGTGGGTGCCTTTTTGAGTCCTGGCCGCTCCACTTCCAATCCAGCTCCCTGTACTTGCATAGGAGACCAGGAAGAAGTTCCTGGCTCCTGGCTTCAGATTGGCCCAGCTCCAGTCATTGTGGCCATTTGGGGAGTGAACCAGCAGATTGAAGAAAGGCCTTTCCTTCTGTCTTTCCTTCTCTCTGTCTGTATATCAGCCTCTCAAGTAAATAAATAAATCTTTTTTCTTTTTAAAGATGTTTGAAGGAGGTTTATTAATCTAGTTCTTTCTGGATTTTCTAGAGTGCTGGGTATAAATGAATGGCAGAATACAGGGTTCCAATATGATGTCATCAGCTGCTTGAATTTGCTGGACCGCTGTGACCAACCTCTGACTTTGTTAAAAGATATCAGAAGTGTCTTGGAGCCAACTAGAGGCAGAGTCATCCTTGCCCTGGTCTTACCATTTCATCCCTATGTGGAGAACGGTAAGTGTGGTCAGGCCAGGTCGTACCCTGGCTGGCTGTTGATTAGTTTTGGGATTTATTTAATGTGTTTATAAGTGTCTATTTCTTAGAATAATCTGAATTTTTTTAAGTACTTAAAAGCAAGATTTGTTAGTCAGAGACCTCCAGCCGGAGTAGCTTGGAGGGGGGCTCCAAGAGAGGGAAAACCCGAAGGGGCTGGTGGTAGTGGGATTTTTAAACACAATTTGGGGGAAGAAAAAGAACTTACCAGCTTGACATTCAGTTACAAGGTGGGGACAAAAAAAGTCCTGATTTGCAGGTCTGGCTTGCTCATGATAAAACAAGAGCCATCAGAAGGGTGGGATACTTAATTTGTTTTAAGGTAAACTGGGAACTCAAAAGGGTAGAGTCACCACTCCCTTGCTGTTCTCACGATAAGATTGGAGCTTCCAAGGAGTAAGGCAGACACTTTTGACCTTGCTAAAGATAACTTTTGAGGGAAGAAAGCCTTTTGCACCCTATATTTCCACTGAGACCAACCTGACTGCCTCTTAACCGGTCTGACTCACATTCCCTCCCCCAGAAGAATGGACCCTAACTTCTGTTAGGGGAACTGGGCGATGACTGCTCTGGCTGCTTCCTGCTGAGAAGGGGCATCATTGGGACCAGCAGTCAAGACAGGGTTCCAGCAGGAGATGGCCTCTTGAGGGAGACACAGTGCCAGCTTGGAAAAACGGCCTCCGTCTGAGGTTTCTTGTGTATGGCCATCTAGAATTTCATTGTTCCAAGTCTGGAGAAAGATTAAATACACAGGGTCTAAAACAAAGGACAGATCTGTTGTTAGAGACCTAAGAAAGGTGCTATCTAAACCATGAGGAAGTTTTCCTGTTGAGAGGCGATTAGAAACTGACAGGAGGGCCTTGTTAATAATCAGGTAGGCTTTAAGGCCTGGCCAGGTGTGAGGTCCAGACCTGTTTATCTCTTCACATCATAAGGGAGATATGAACCTCCTTAGGGAAGGCACCCTGTTGACTTCCATTACCTAGCTGGCCTGGGTAGAGAGCTGGCCTGAACAGAAGGTAGGTGACATCTCTAAAAGGAAATTTACAGTTCTGCCTGCAATGTTACTGACCCTACTTGGCCATCCCCTCAACAGCGGTGGTCACTTTGGGAGCTGGGCCAAGTGAAGGGCTTTTCTGCGTGGGGCCAACAGGGTCTGTGGTTCTGACCCAGGAGCCTTTCAACCCTCAGGGCATTTCCATTTCCAATGACCCAGTTCTTGGCTAGCAGAGCTGCCAGGGCTCTTTAAAAGCTGACTTCTCTTCCAGGCCAGCTCTCTGCTGTGGCCAGGGAGTGCAGTGGAGGATGGCCCAAGTGTTTGGGTTCTGCACCCCATGGGAGACCAGGATAAGCACCTGGCTCCTGCCATCGGAACAGCGCGGTGCGCCGGCCGCAGCGCGCTACCGCGGTGGCCATTAGAGGGTGAACCAACGGCAAAGGAAGACCTTTCTCTCTGTCTCTCTCTCTCTCTCTCACTGTCCACTCTGCCTGTCAAAAATAAAAAAAAATAAAAATAAAAATAAAAAAAAAAGCTGACTTCTGTATCCATCTGAAGCCCTGGCTTTCCATGTCGAAAACCAGTGCCATCTGTGGTGGACTAGTGTGTGAGTCTCCTTGATGGCAGATCACTGTGTAAAGCAGCCGTTAATTAGCCTGCCACCTAACTGTACATTGCTTTTGCTGCCTAGCTTGCCTCTTCTTCCTCCTGGTTTCTGGTAAAGTAGATCAGAGATTACCTTTAAGAGGATGCAAGTCAAGGGGGTGCTCAGTTCCATTCCTAATCTTTGATGGCCTAAGCTAGAAATTTGTAGTCACAGGCATGTTCTGATAGTGTTTTTTCTGTGAGGTAGACAATGCCTCACAGATCTAACACGATGACCACCTTATCTGTAAAAGTTGAAGTCATTAGTTAAAATAATTTGGTTAAGCCATGTAAACTATCACCTTGGTTAATGTTTATCCTGGTGGAAGTTTTATATAACTCTAGTTCCTCCAGTATATACCTGTAGTGATAATAATTAATACTCGACTTGGTCTGCCTGCTTAAGATTGAAAGCCTAAATTGTATCTGTATTCTGTGGTTTTAAATGGAGATTGAGCCAGTTATTTATTAGCTTATAAGCTGAGTCAAGCAGTAAGTGATGCCTTTTAATCTACTCATATGTACTTGCTGATTGTTAGGGCTGCTTTGATTTACAAATTGATGAAAACTTCTGTCACTTAATGTGACCTAATGTCACATTAATTCATAGTTTTAGCTTATATGATTTGGATTTCAGGTCATCTTGAAAAGTTAGAAAGTTAAGTTTCTCTTTTGTGCTTTTATAAGTTAATGTACACTAAAATAAAAATGATTATGTAAGTAGTTAATATGAAAAGTCTTCAGTTTCTCTATTATTATTATTATTATTATTATTTTTTTGCCTCGTTTGGCCTTGGCTTCAGAAACTAAGAGCTTGCAGACATTTTTAAGAAATCTGTTATTTTTCAAGTATCACGATTATCAAGTATCATGAAAAATCCATCTTAAGGAATAACATTAATGTTTCTTAGAACCATGGACTTCTGTATGGATTTCCATGCTCCTTAATTTCTTCTTGTCCTTTTTTGTTTCCTGACAGTCATGATCTATTTAGATTTAATGCTTGTCTTAACATTTCCCAAATGGTTTCAGATTTGTGTTGATAGTAAGGAAAATGGGGGAATGATTCTTTAGTTATGCAATGGAATGGGGAAGAGAACAGAACAGATTCTGCCTCTCCTGTCGAGCTTCTTCCATCTTTACATTTCAATTTTTGAGTGTTTGTCATGGTTAAGGAAAAGCTGCTGGGGCTGGTGCTGTTGTGTAGTTGATTAAGCCACTACCTGCAATGCCGGCATCCCAAATGGACACCAGTTCATGTCCTGGCTGCTCCACTTCTGATCCAGCTCCCTGTTAGTACACCTGGGAAAGCAGTGGAAGATGGCTCAGGTACTTGGGCTTTTGCACGCATGTGGGAGACCTGGAGGAAGCTCTTGGCTTCTGGTTTGGTCTGGCCCTGCCCTGGCCATTGCAGCCATTTGGCAAATGAACCAGCAGATGGAGGATTTTTCTCTCTGTAACTCTGCCTTTCAAACAAATATTTAAAAAAAAAGAAAAACTACTTTAGGTGGGAGTACCTATGTATATATGTTGTATAGTGAAAACGCCCAGCAGATGCCATCCTTGGTAATTCAGAGACTTGACCTTTCCTGTGGAAGGAGGCTTGGGCTCCATCTCTGTATCACAGTCCCTAGTCACCAGGCTGCAAGGTCCTGGCTTCCTGTGTCCTGTTGGGCAACCACATGATAGAACATTAATGCTACTTCCTGGCATAGCAGGAGGTGGAAAAGTGTGGGGAGAAAGCTTCAGTCAAACCATGCATTTTATTTCCTGTGTTTTTGACACTAAAAATTGAAAGGAAGTCGAACTAGACAGGAGGGCGGCCTCCACTAAGGACTGAAAACAAGCTCCTTGATTGTGGGTGCACAGAGTTGCCTGTGGAGGCTTAAGAGAGGCTGGCGGGTGACACATGCAAACCTGAGACAAGAAGCCTTGTTGCTATGGGTGACCTTTAGTGACCTATCAATTTTGCAGACTGCTCTGTGGCACCCTATTAGTGCTTTCTTTCTCTAAGTCACTAATTAGATCCTGATGATTTCCATGTGAAGCCGTGTGAGCACTGTGAGGTGCAAAGTGGCCTGGTTTTGTGAGTTCATGAATACTAGCCCGCTTTAAGGATGTAAGAGTGTACTTTGCATACTTGGCTGAATTTATTTTCTAACAAAAAGCAGTTGTAGCTGAAATAATTCTTTCTGTGATATTCTTTTTTGTAAATGTCTTTGAAGTTGAATCACAGCAATTTTGTTACAAAATGCAAAAACATATCTTTTAATTTCAGTTTATTTCATTTATTGACCAAATTTAGGTAGAGGTTGTTAAATTTAGTGAGAATTGTTTTAAGTATCAACAATAAGGAAAAATGTGTAATCAAGAAAAGAATTGTGTTGTGAAAATGGCAATTTTTCTAAATTGTAATTTTTTTAAAAAAGATTTATTTATTCACTTGAAAGGCAGAGTTACAGAGAGAAGGGAGAGACAAAGAGAGATATCTTCATATACTGGTTTAATCCCCAAACAACTGCATTGACTGGGGCTGGGCAAGGACAAATCCAGGAGCCAGGAGCTTCTTCCAGGTCTCCCACGTGGGTGCAGGGGTCCAAGGACTTGGGCCATCCTCTGTTGCCCTCCCAGGCTTACCAGTAAAGAGCTGAATTGGAAGTGGAGCAGCCAGGGCTCAGAGCAGCATCACTATGGGATGCTGGTGCTGGAGGCTGTGGCTTTAACCTGCTGCACCACAGTGCCAGCACCTCTCCTCCCCTGCCTTTTTTTTTTTAAGACTCGTTTATTCACTTGAAAGCAGAGTTACAGAGAGAGGAGAGACAGGAGGATTTTTTTTTAAAGATTGATTTATTTACTTGAAAGAGTTACAGAGAGAGGAAGAGAGGCAGAGAGAGAGAGGTCTTCCATCCGCTGGTTCACTCCCTAATTGCCGCAATGGCCAGAGCTGCATCAATCCAAAGCCAGGAGCCAGAAGCCTCTTCCAGGTCTCTCACATGGGTGCAGGGGCCCAAGGACTTGGGCCATCTTCTACTGCTTTCCCAGGCCATAGCAGAGAGCTGGGTTGGAAGTGGAGCAGCCGGGACTGGAACCAGCTCCCATATGGGATGCTGGCACTGCAGGCGGTAGCTTTTACCCACTATGCCACAGCACCAGCCCCAGACAGGAAGAATTTTATAAAAACATAATCAATGTAAAAAAAATAGTTGAAGCATCTTACAAGATGGTTTACAGTGAAAAAACTCTCATCTACTCCAGTTCCCTTAAAAGGTTTCTTGAATATTTTTCAGCAGATAGTCTATGCAAATATAAGTTTGTATATATGTTTAATAAAGTACTTATGAAAATAGGTATCCATTATAGATTCTTTTGTTGCCATTTTTCACTTAAACGTATCTAGAAAAGTATTCCTTTCCAGCACATATGCACCTCAGTTGTTTTTTGTATGTAGGCAGTGGTTTGTAGGAGCTGGTTCTGGCTGGGTTATGAGTGCTGATTGTTATATTGGTAGGAATTTTATGAACTTTTTGTTTTATTTGAAAGGCAGAGAAGAGACACATGCAGAGAGAGAGAGAGAGATCCTATCTGCTGATTCACTCCCCAAATGCCTGCATCAGCTGTGGCTGAGGCTGGGACCTGGGCATTTGATCCATGTCTTCTGCCTGGGTGGCAGGGACCCAGCCACTTGAGTCATCACTTGCTGCCTCCCAAGGTGTGAGTTAGCAGGAAGCTTTAATTGGGAGTGGAGCCAAGACTTGAACCCAGATGCTCTAATGTGGGATGTGGGACTCCTAAGCAGCAGCGTAGCTGTTGCACCAAACCCCTGCCCACTGAGCTGATTTAAACACTGCACTGACTGCAGGTCACGTGGCAGTATTTACATCATGGAAGTGGGCAAACACTGCAGTTAGCCTCTCCCTTCTCTAAGATGGTTGTTAAACATTTACTAACACAGTACTGGATGTGTGATAACTTTACTTGAGGCACCTCTTGATGTATTTTTAAACACCAGCAGTTTGCTTCATAATGTAAAAAAAGTGAAAATTTTTGTCTTGCTTCAGACTTTAACTACAAAGCTATCTCTCTCTCTCTTGAGATTTTATTTATTTATTTGAGATGCAGAGCTACAGACAGAGACAGAGAGAAAGGTCTTCCATCCTCTGGTTCACTCCCCAAATAGCAGGAGCTAGGCCGATCTGAAGCCAGGAGCTTCTTACAGGTCTCCGACGTGGGTGCAGGAGCCTGAGCACTTGGGCCATCTTCTAGTGCTTTGCCAGGCCACAAGCAGAGAACTGGATCAAAAGAGGAGCAGCTGGGACATGAATTGGTACCCATATGGGATGCCGGTGCCTTAGTGTTGGCCCCTAGGGCCCAATCCAGCTCTCTGCTGTGGCCTGGGAAAGCAGTAGAAGATGGCCCAAGTCCTTGGGCCCCTGTGACTACATGGGAGACTCAGAAGAAGCTCCTGGCTCCTGGCTTCGGATTGATGCAGCTCTGGCCATTGCGGCCAATTGGGGAGTGAACCAGCAGTTGGAAGACCCCTCTTTCTGCCTCTCTCTCTGTGTAACTCTGACTTTCAAGAAAATAAATAAACCTTTATTAAAAAAAAAAAAAAAAAGAGTCCTGAGAAACCTTGCTTCTCTCTGCTTTCTGCCACTCAAAAATACAACAAGAAGTCAGATGTCTGTGGTGGGGAAGAGACCCCTTACCAGAGCCTGACCAGGCGGCCCATCCTGATCTCACACTTCTGGCTGCCAGGACTGTGAGAAGTGAATTTCTGTTATTTATAAGGTACCCGATGTATGGTAGTTTGTTATATCAGTCCAAACTAAACAAGTTGTTTTAGTGTTATTCTCTTTTTATTGTCATGGGAAATGGAAATCTATATACAGAGAACTGTAGTTTAATCTTTTCCAGTGAAAATTCTTCAGGCTGCTCAGACAACAGGAAGATAAATACTGTTAGAGATGCAATGAACAGTCTTCATGAAGAGGCGTGAGGGTTGATGGCTAAGGAATGAAGTGTGCTCTGTATCTCAGTTGAAACGCTGGAAGAATATTTTTCTGTGAGAGCATCGTTCAGTTGTGTTAGAGGGTCCACTGTATACCAAGTAATGCTAGGCAGTAGAAGGTCAAAGATAAATGAGAGAAGTGCTTCTGGTCTTAAAAACACAGAGTAGTATGGGAGGTAATGGCAGGATTGTGTAGTAGGAAATATGTCAAATGTTGTTGGGTTAGGGAAGGAAAGAGCCATTAACTGTCAGGGGAGTTAGGGAAAGTTTCCTGTTGGTGACATTAGAGCAGGATTTGTTGTCTGTGAAGCATTTTAACAGGCAGAGAGGGGGATGTGCAAAAGCATGAAGGTGTGAACACGGTAGGGATGGGGTAGGGCGAGTTCAGTGTGACCCAAGGATAGTGTGCAAAAGAGGCCTTTGGATTGTATAATACAATGGCTCTCAATAAAAATAATACTGTTGGTTAGGTGGATGAATACAAGAATGAGTATTACATATAGACCAGGCATTCTTACATGGGACCTCGCAGAATAGAACTTCCTCTTTGGGAAAGTGTGTTCCAAATTTCATCTTAAAAATCCATCTTTGAAATGCAGCTGTTGCTACATTGGCAAAGGCATATTCTGAATCAAATACTAGTTTATCTGAGGTATTTTGTCTCCTGGTTAGTTCAGCAAAGAGCAGTGTATTTTTAGCCCTGGAATTAAGTGCCAAAATGTAATGGTTCTCTCATGAGAACATTTCAGGCATGGAAAGCCAAGACACTGTGGCAAAAAATGACCTACATGAAGGATCTCCGTGAGTGAGATCCCAATGGAAAGAAGGAGGTACTTTTCTCTGAAGGGAGGAGAGAACTTCCACTTTGCTTATGGCCCTGTCTAAATACTGACGCAGTGTTTTGTGTATCAAAAGGCTTCCATAGCCTTGACAGCTCATGACAAGAACCTCGGGTGATCACTGATATCATAAGTAAGAGTGTCAATTGTTAAATCAACAACAGGAGTCACTGTGCACTTGCTCCCCATGTAGGACTCTGTCCCCACTGCCCTTTTAAATTATTTATTTGAAAGTCAGAGTTACACAGAGAGAGGAGAGACAGAGAGAGAGAGAGAGGTCTTCCATCCGCTGGTTCACTCCTCAATTGGCCACAACAGCTGGAGCTGTGCTGATCCAAAGCCAGGAGGCAGGAGCTTCTTCCAAGTCTCCCACATGGGTGCAGGGACCTAAGGACTTGGGCCATCTGTCACTGCTTTCCCAGGCCACAGCAGAGAGCTAGATTGGAAGTAGAGCAGCCGGGTCTCGAACCGGCACCCATATGGGATGCCGGTGCTTCAGGCCAGGGCGTTAACCTGCTAAGCCACAGCGCCAGCCCAGGACCTCTGTCCTTAACGAGTTGTGAGAATTAACAGTAAAATTTATCTTCAGACAGTACTTAATATTTTGTGTGTCTGTGTGTGTGCAAACTATTGAAATCTTAGTATAGAGTTGGTCTTCTGTATATAAAGAGAATTAAAAATGAACCTTAATGAAGAATGGGATGGGATGGGAGAGGGAGGAGGAGGTGGGATGAGAATGGGGATGGGGGGAAGAACTGCTATATTCCTAAAGCTATACCTATGAAATTTATATTTATTAAATAATAGCTTTCTAAAAAAAAGTAATGGTTCTCAGAATGGTTTTTCTGTTCACCTCAATGGAGTAAGTGCTTGCCCTTTTTTTGCCATCAGTTTAGAAGTTCATTTATTTTACCCAAGCCAATGGTGTCAAAGTGGTGGGAGTACACAAAATAATGTACTTTGGAATATAGAAAGAAAAACATAGAGTTTCTTTATAGTACTGTTCATGGCATTGTTTAATTTCTGTTTGTTGTTGTTGTTGTTGTTTTTTTTTTAGTTTAAGATTAAAACATACATATAGGCTGTGGCATAGTAGGTTAAGCCTCTGTCTGCAGCACCGGCATCCCTTATGGGCGCCGATTTGTGGCCTGGCTGCTCCTCTTCAGATCCAGCTCCCTGCTAATGCCCCAGGGAAAGCAGTGGAAGATGGCCTAAGTGCTTGGGCCCCTGCACCCAAGTCAGAGACCTGGAGGAAGCTATGGCTCCTGGCTTCAAATGGGCCCAGCTCTGGCCATTGCAGCTGTTTGGGGGGTAAACCAATGAATGGAAGGCCTGTCTCCCTGTGTTTCCCCTTTTCTTTCTAACTCTTCCTCCCAAATAAATAATAATCTTTTAAAAAATCCATAAATACACACAAGCATATACTACACATACACATACAAATCAAATGAAGTCTCATGCTGCCCCCTCCTTCCCTCTTCCATTTTTCTGGGCATGTGTGATCAGAAAGGTTTGGTGTCACTTATTTAAGTCATCAGTGCAAAATGCTTTCAAAGGAATTTTTTTTAAAAAAAGATAAAATTGTTGAGGCCGACGCTGTGGCATTGTGGGTAAAGCCACCACCTGCAGTGTGGGCATCCCATATGGGCGCTGATTGGAGTCCCGGTTGCTCCACTTCCCATCCAGCTCTCTGCTATGGCTTGGGAAAGCAGTAGAGGATGTCCCAATTCCTTGGTCCCTGCACCCACATGGGAGACCCAGAAGAAGCTCCTGGCTCTTGGCTTTGGATCGGCACAGCTCCAGCGTTGCAGCCACCTGGGGAGTGAACCAGTAGATGGAAGACCTCTATCTCTTTGCATCTGCCTCTCTGTAACTATGCCTTTCAAATCAATGAATAAATCTTTTTTTTTAAAGATATATTTGCTTATTTGAAAGGCAGAGTTATAGTGGGAGAAAGAGAGAGAAACCTTCCATATACTGATTCACTCCCCAAATGGCTGCAATGGATGGGGCTAGGCCAACCAGGAGCCAGGAGCTTCCTTTGGGTCTCTCATGTGGGTGTCAGAGCCCAAGTACTTGGGCCATCCTCTACTGCTTTCCCAGGCACATTAGCAGGGAGCTGGATCAGAAATGAAGCAGTTGGGACTAGAACTGGTGCCCATATGGGTTGTTGGTGTCACAGGCAGCAGCTTAACCTGCTATGCCACAATGCCAGCCCCAAAGGGATCTTAAAATATTTTAAAATTCTATCTAGGTTTTGAAAAAGGCCTCACTTAATGCCAATTTAAAAGAAGTATTTTAATGAAATACATATAATAGTTTATAATTCATGTTTCATGATGCATGCACACTTTTGAATATTTTAGATTTTTACACTCAGGTAGCTTTCAGAGAGGAATCTATACTATTTTTTTTAGTGAAATGATAATTAATTCCAGAACTGTCTTTGCTGTACCCAGTCCCTCATCTGATACCATCTGATTCCTATATTGCTTAACAGTTAAGTTACTCTTGCTGAGGTCCTTGTAAAGTCAGTGCATTGCCCATGCCTTCCCCAGTGTTGTAAATTAACACAACACTGACATCTAGAGTCAGCTGTGGCTTATTTGTCCCGGAACTTTCTCTGTTTAATCAGCTTTGGAGTCTTTGTATCTTGACTTTTGTCTTCTGACTCTATTCTTTTGTTTCTTCTCACTTTTTGTTGGTAGCACGATGTAAGTTATTTGGCATCCTGCACCAGGAAAATATGCATTTATACTATTGCCCCGTTACAGTATCAGAAGAAATGACTTTTACTTCGAGGTACTTTTCAGAACGAACTTCTCAAACTCAAATTTTGGCGCCATCCTCTTGCTCTTTTTCCCTTCCAGCTGATTCTGATTGTCCCATCATGTCTACAACTTAAAACGACAAGTCTTCCACTCACGATTGAGGCAGGTGGTTTAACTTCTAATGCTCCTCAGAGTGACAGCACACACCTTGTACATTGAATGAACCAAGCAGAGCATGCATATTGTAAAAATGTTTGGAAAAGTTAGGCTGAACTTTTTGAAACTGTTAGGCTGCTTAGAATTTTTTTTTCACAAATTAGGAAAATATTTTTAGTTGTATTTTGTTGAGTTTCAGTATTTTCGTAATTACCTTCAGCTACGGTTTGTTTATACTCTGATATTTTCCTCGCAGCCAGTTGTTTTGTCCATTTATAACTTTGAGTATTTCTTTCTAAGACCTACTTGGTCTGTGTCCATTAATGTTGCCAGGGAATCTGGAGGTGCACATTGAGTGACTTAGATGAAAATGGCATTGGTTTTATGGTCTTTCATAGTTGGAGAGTGTACTTCTGTTTTCATAAGTGTTGTTATCTTTCTCCTATGTAGAAAATAACAAGCCACGTTTAAGGTTAGGTAACCAATGATTCATTGTTCAAACAACAGATACGCTCCTAGGCCATCTTTCATTCTGGACCCCAGGTGCCCTTCCAGAAATCTTAGAGGTCAGGTTACCTCTTTCCCTGTACTTGTTGTAGGATACGGGAACTGAAAACAGTTTTCTTGTTCAAAGCCTTGCTTAGGAACCTTACAGTTTTTACTTCCCGGGCCTGCCTTCAGGCCACTTCCCTTTGTTGAACAACTTGCCCCAACCTCACTAAGAAGAGATAGTGAGGAGGCATTTATAGTTATTCCCTGTGGTATTTGAGGTGATTGGCCCTCTGTCTTTATGTCTTTGTGTATACACGGATGAATAAGAAGGCTCCCTAGACAATGGTCTCTCCTGGGTAAAAGTTCTTTTTAAAACTAGATTTAAGAAAAAAAAAAAAAAAACCCTGCATTTCATATCAACATCCTGTTATATGTGCTCTCTTGGCAACTGTTTAAGAAGATACCTTTAGGGGTATATGAAAGTTCATCATTTTGTATGCATTTTCATTTAAGTTCGGGCAATCCGGTCACAGGGACCAGGTATCTGCTCTGTGAGCTCTAAGACAGCATCCTGTTTGAAAAGCCTCTTTTTTGTAAGACTTTAAAAGAATATTTTCAGGATGTATTACAGATAGGATAGATGTATACTTCCTGTCACTCAAACATCCAAGACTGAAGACATACTCGTTTCTTGAATCATTAGCTGCAGTTTTTCTAATATGAATATATTACTGCCTTATTCATAACAAGTAACTTTTTCTTTATCGTTTGATCCCCAAATGTTTGCAGCTTTCACTTAGTGCCTATTACTGCATGCAAGATTCTGTATGAAGCGACTTTCAACCAACAAAAGCCCTTTCATCTCTATTATCTGTGTTCAGTGTGCTTCTGAAAGTTTCCCTGCCGCTAAGATGCCAGCCTGGGGCTGTTGAATAGTGTGTCAAATGTCCTTTGTTGGGTATTTATCAAAACACATTCTGTGTAAAAATTCATCTTATGTGAAAGTCCTCCTTCAGACTTTGCTAAAGGAAAACATGATTATTGACAGTGTGTTGGCAGTAGAGCTTTCTTCAAACATGCTTTATATCTGTATTAAATCTTCTTGATATTTTACACTTACAGGTTGTTGGCTTCTGCCCACGTATCTCTTATGGTACAATTCTTGAGCAATTTCCTGAAAAATTCTCCGAACACTTTTCTGTAAATACAGTGAGAAAAAAAATCTCTTCTATGACCGTGAGCCATGATTGCTGTACATCATAACTTTTTCTTTGCTACAACCAACCTCAGATGTTCAACCACACAACACATCCATGCCTGTAGTTATTCTTTTCATTTGGAGTACACTGAATAGAATTTATGGGTGAGAACTGTCACACTTAAATCACAGTTCACCACTTGAATTTACCATGGACTTTCTGGACAACAGCAAATGTTAGTATCTATGATACAGACTTATTCTGCTGTCTCTGTTGCTTGCTTGCTTGCTTGCTTTTGTCTTTGTTTCCCAAAATCCTTCAGATTTGAAGTGATTACAGCCAACCACAATTCAAGAAATACTGACAAGTATAGATCTGTACCTTTTGTGGATCTTCTTTTGTTTCTTTGTTTCTTAGGATGTTCGATTTTGCCTGCCAAGAAGAAAAAGGAAAGTCTATAAAACATCTCTGGTGACAGATGTCCGTACCATAATTAGATTTGAATGGTATAAGTAAGAGTTAATACTTTTCTTATCATTTCTAAGAGACTTTTATTCCATTAATAAGTCAGTTTAACAACTTTAACCAATATTGATTTTAGGATTTACCATAATCCTAATATAAACATACACATCCCTTCTTATGCAGTCAAAAGATATTCTTTCTCAATAACTTGAGTCCTGTTTGAATATCCAACACATCCTCTAATCTCTTCATGAACCTTTTTTGCTCATAAAGACTATCCTTAGGACTTTCATCGATGACAATAATGCCCTCCTCAGCTCTCCAGCCCCGACCCCTGCAGTAGAAAAATAGCATAGAAGGTGATCTCTTAACCCTGTGTTAAAGAGAACACTGTACATCATGTACCCTGTGTAGTAAGAATTTCGGGGTTGGCAGTCCATGCCTTCTGTTGACCTCTTCGGAGACGGGTGTCCCCACACTTAGAAGGGAGGTGCTAGCTAGGTGAGCCCATTTCCGAGGCTCACAGCTGTGGAGAGGTGGAAACTCTACTCTTTAAGAGGCTGTAGGAACACCCAGTGCAAGAAGATTGGCTTACTTTGGAGAAGATTATGAAGATGACGCAGACGCCAGCGATGTAGATGGAGAGCAGTGCTAGGAGAGCCGTCAGCAGGCTCCGCACTTCCCTGCTGAGGAGCTTGCCGTCTTCATTACCAACCAGAGAGACACAGTCACTATTGACACATATTCTTGCAAATATACATATAAAATTTAATTGAAGCTACCTGTTGGAGGTAAAACATGAACTCACCCTGCCTGCCTATTCATATAAAACATTGTTCAGGATCTCTTCAAAAAACACCCAATCGTATGATAGTTAAAGCTGGGTCACCCCTTCTTCAAATACATTATGCCAAAAATGTTACCAAGGAGTGTTTTTATTTTTATTTTATTTTTAAAAGATTTATGTATTTATTTGAGAGGCAGAGTTATAGAGAAAGGGAGAGAGAGGTCTTCCATCCACTGGTTCACTCACCAAATGGCCGCAATGGCTGGAGCTGTGCCAATTCGAAGCCAGGAGCCAGGAGCTGCTTCTGGGTTTTTCATGTGGGTGCAGGGGCCCAAGCACTTGGGCCATCTTCTACTGCTTTCCCAGGCATTAGCAGGGAGCTGGATTGGAAGTGGAGCAGCCAGGACTTGAACTGGTACCCACATGGGATGCTAGCACTATAGGCAGAGACTTAACCTACTGTGCCACAGCACTGGCCCCAACGAGTGTTTTTAAAAATAAAAAACTTAGTGCTGTGATGTCATGGGTAAAGCCACCGCCTGTAGTACTGGTATCCCATTTGGGCACCAGTTCAAGTCCTGGCTGCTCCACTTCCAATGCAGCTCTCTGCTATGACCTGGGAAAACAGTGGAAGATGGCCCAAGTCCTTGGGTCCCTGCACCTGCGTGGGAGACCTGGAAGAAGCTCCTAGCTCCTGGCTTTGGATTGGCACAACTCTAGCCGTTGCGGCCAATTGCGGAATGAACCAGCGGATGGAAGACCTCTCTCTCTGCCTCTCCTTCTCTCTGTGTAACTCTCACTTTCAAATAAATAGATAAATCTTTACAAAAATTAAAAACTTAGGGGTAGGCATTTGGCTAGCAGTTATGCCACTGGTTGGAATATGTGCATATTGCAGTTCTTGATTTAAGTCTTGGCTCTGCTCCCCAGCTGTCTGCTAATGTTTACCCTCGAAGATAGCAGGTGATGGCTTGAGTACTTCGGTCCCTGCTGCCCATGTGGGAGACCTGGATTGAATTCCTGGCTCCCAGCTTCAGTCCATTTTATCTGTTTCCTCTTTCTTTCCTCCCTCTCCCTCTCCGCCTCTCAAATAAATAAGTAGATAGAATTTAAGTTCAGAAAAACTTAACAAATTCTATCCATCTGTCATATGCTAAAACTATTTTTTATTAAAAACCTTACTAGAAGTTAGATAAACATTTCAACATATTTTGATGGCATTTGAAATTTCTTTTGTTGGAAGTGTGGTCAAGAAATCTACCTTTGTAAATGAGATATTTCACATGTGCTTGTTAGTGCTAACATGTATATAACCTTGGGACCATCAGTGTATATACACGGTTGGATAGTACAGCCAGTAAGAGAACCTAAGGGGCCGGCATTGTGGTGTAGCGGGTTAAGCCACCACCTGCAACAAAAGCATCTCATATGAGTGCTAGTTCAAGTCCCAACTGTTCTACTTCCAATCCAGCTCCTTGCTGATGGACTGGAGAAAGCAGCAGAAGATGGCCCAGGTGTTTGGGCACCTGCCACCCATATGGGAGTCCTGGAAGAAGCTCCTGGCTCTTGGCTTCAACCTGGCCCAGCTCTGGCCATTGTGGCCATCTGGAGAATGAACCAGCACATGGAAGATCTCTCTCTCTCTCTCTCTCATACTCTGATTTTCCAATAAAAAGATAAATAAATCTTAAAAAGGAACCAAAAAGGCTGTACATTGAGAATCATAGCACTTGTTGCTCGCTAAAGACAGGTGTTTTAAGTGGCACGTGTGCTGTTCCTTTTTTATAATGAAGCCCACTATGCTATACTTTTAATTAAATATCCTGTGGATACTGGATGTGTGAACTCATTATACATTTTTATTTGTGAAACCAACAAAGTAATCACATTTATATAACTTTAAAAGATGTTTATGTGCTACAGTAGGAGCTCTGGCAGGAAGCTGCCATGTCTGTCTTAGGGAAACTTTCACTTCTGCCCTTAAAGAGGAGTCTCTCTTTACAGCCATTTTCCCTTTTGACATTTTTTGTTCTAGATGGCTAATGCAGGAAACTTAGAAGTAGTATGTGTGTTTTATGATCAATAGCTAACCTTTGTTATTTGCTACATGCCAGGCACTATTAAAAGCACTTTATGTCTATTAAGTCACTCATAAAACTCATTTATAATTTATCTCCCCAGTGAGAATAAACTAAGGCTAAATGACATTTGAGAATCAGAAGGCCATTGGAACACCTGTAATAGTTTAAAACAGGGATTGTAACAGCAAACAGTCTTGGGTCCCAGAGTCCTGTTTTAAGACCAAAAGGCTGGTTGATTCTGAGCTCATGTTTCATGACCTCAGGGCTCCTCACACCAGCAACCTTTTTAAGAAAAAAGATACAAAAAAGGCAAGGCGTTCCTTCCTGTGGCTTCCTTCCCCCGGAATCATATGATAAGCTTCTGCTCTGAAATTTCTAAATCTTGAACAACTCAGGGAGATGACTTGATGAAATTATTTATAGGATTTAGTTAGGTTTGATGTCCCCCGTGGGTGAGGAATTGTCATGGGTTTTAGCAGATCTCAGGAAGCCATTGCTTTCTGTTCTCTGATGTCTAGGCAGTGTGGGAAGGGTCAGGATCCTCTAGTGGCTTCTTTTCAAGTTTGTATTTATTCTCCTTAATGTGTATTCTTTCTAGTCCAATTTACTGATCACTGATGCTTGTTCTAGATGGTGGTACAACACTGGACTAGTTCTTGAGAGAGCTGATTTAGTTAATCATTGTTTAAGTTTTCCTTTAAACTAGTTACCTCACACCCAATCATTGCAATTGGCAGGAAGGAAGAACTTGGTCCACCTTCACTAGTGAAGTCTGGATATGGAAAGCAAATCTGGCCTCCAGCACACCATTGACTGTGGATGCTGGGAGCCGGGCTCAGAGTCCATTTTCAATTCAAACTCCTACCACCCTGGCCTCAGATCATGCCTTTCACTGGTTCAGGTATTAAGTTAACAAACTTATCTTATAATTTGTGCAGGTAAGTGACGTGCAACTTTAAGGGCTAAGCAAAATGTGAACAAACGTGGTGAAATGAAGCCCGACTGACCTCTCACCACCAGCATGGTCCCATCTCCAGTTTGCTTAGCTCTCGGTGCAGGAGTAGCAACAGCGATTCCACAGATGTAAATTGCACTGTCGTTTGAAGTCACCCTGTTTATGGTGAGGGAAACTTGATTTTGGGCTAGGACTTCCCTCACTGTGAATTTGTCTGCCTCACTTCTGCAGCCATCCAAGCACAGGTTCTCAGGCTGTTGCACGCCATGGCGGAACCACAAGCTTGTTGTTTGCGCCAAAGGGCAGCCACTCTTGGAGAAGGTGCACTCGATAGTGACAGTCTTGTAAGTGAGGTCCACTTCCAAGTAACGTGGTTGCGTGATGGAGACGGTGCAGGCCCCCACAGCAGCTGCAGGAGGAAGCAGGAGTGGTTTGTTGGGCAGTTTTCTCACCTCACTTTACCTGAGTTCTGACATGTGTAGTTTAGGAAACCCAGCTGTTCCTTTCAAGCAAGGTTATGAAGGTGCACACCAGTGGTCCTTGTTTGTCTTAACTTGTGTGATTCCTGACCTCTGCCTGCTGGTTTGCCGGGTGTCTGGCTCCTGGAAGACAGCCCCAGAGAGGATGCAGCTGGAACCCACGTCATGAGCAGAGGAGGCAGCCTGACCAGAGTTAGAAGATCAGGCTTCCGTGTACCCTCTTGCTTTTTACAAGCTTTCCTTTGATCCTTCACGGATCATGGAATCCCTCAGAGCCTGTATCCTCCCCTGTACCCCTCGCCACATAGGCGTGTTGTATTCAGCCTGGTAGCGCGGATCAAAGCTCCTCACACAGATGCTGTAGCCTCTTACTGAGCTCATGAGCAAGAGGGATTTCTTGGCCTTGTGGAGGTTGGGATTACTAGGAATTCACTGCAATCCACAATTGGTCTTTTGTGAGCCTGGCATCCCTTTGGGAAACACGATAGAAGGCAAGATGTACACCTGTGCAAAGGTAGCCCTGGCGTAGCCTGCAAGGTCTTTGGTTATTGAGCAGAGGCCGGGTGAGCCAGCCACGCTGTGGCTGAGATCAGATTCCTTCCTGGCACTTGTACCTATTCTGTCGTCTCTTGTAGCGTTTATCTTATTTGATTAACAATATTGCGTTAAGGAGCACAGACTTGAGTTCGAATCCTCCCTCTACCAGTTGCCAGCTCTGTGATCCCTGCATCTGTTCAGTAGAGTAGGGGTAGTTATCGTTGATATTGTACAGTTAATGTGAGTTAAGTAAGCAGCTTCATAAGGAGTATTTACGTGCCTACAACATAGTACTTAGTAAAAGGTATCTGTTGCTGCTGCTGCTGTCATTTTAGAGATAAGGGGACGTGTGCTACTGGGGGTTTGCAGGCTGGTGCTCCGTTTGCCAGGCAGTGCAGCTTCCCAAGTTAGGCAGACTGGGTCCCTCACCTTGGCCCTCTAGTCCCAGGCATTGAGGCTGGAAGGCTCTCAAGTGCTGATATAAATGGCCAGGCCTGCCCTCCACCCTTTCTGGGACAAGGGAGGCCATCTATACAATAGTACTGGTTGAGACAAAATGGGATTTATCTAATTTATATTGCACACATTCTGCCAGGTTCTCTGCTTCCAAGCAGTCTGATTTGTCTCCTTGGCTACTGTGAATGAACTTAGAAAGTAGTCCGAGAGGTCTGCTGCTGAAGTTTGAGACAGGGGCTCTTTCTCACTTAACATTTTTCTTATAGGTTCTCATTCGGAACAGAAGAGGGATTAAAATTAGCATCGTGTCATTTGTGATGCAGGCCTCTTTTCGGTGTGTCTTAATTTTAGTGTTCACACAGTTTGAGGCGTGCTGGGCAGTTTGCTGGGCAGCCGAGAGGGCACGGTGGGCTCCGGAGGCTCTGCAGGCCTGTGTCTGCAGGAGGCTCAGCCCAGCATGGGCTTCAGCCAGGGCCCTGAACTCACCTCTGGTCAGTACAGCCTCAGGCCTGCTGCCCAGGGCTGATCACCTTAGAGAGACACAGGAACTTTTACTATGTGGAGTCACCCTTTATGTTGGAAATTTGGAACAGTTGGGCCTGCTAGAGTGTAGTAGAGTTAAACTGTGTCTCAATCTCAAGTCAGCTTCTAGATAAAATCTTAAAAGGGAAGCTGACTTTTAGCACAATTCTTTAAGCACTAGCGGCACAGGATAAAGTAGGTATTCACAGCTTTGGAGTTTGGTCTTGGTTTGGCCTGCAGCTTCACCATTTGGCAGAGAAAGCGCTAGCCTGGGGTCTCAGTACGCACTCTACAAATGCCCTTGTGACTGATGGCCTTGCTTCTCCTCCATTCAGCCAGTGGTGGTGGCTCCCTACCCAGACACCCTTGGAAGGAAATGGCCGTTCCTCCCCCACCAGTTAAGCAACATATTAGCAAAAAAGAGAAGTTTGGATAATAGATCATACCACAGTCTGTGCCTTTGAAAAATTTCTCTTTAAGAAATCTCATATTCTATGGGGTTTGTCTTTTTAAAACATGGTATCTGCTGAGAAGGTTGCAAGTTTCTCTCTCCTTAGTAGAGGAGATTTAAAAAACATTTTTGTATTTTAAAAATCTAAGTTAGAAAATAAACAGGGACCTAATTTTTCACACTTAAAATAAGCGTTTTGTTAGAGAAAATTTCCCATGTACACAAAAGTAGCAGACTAACCCAGTGAGCACCCTACCATCCCAGGCCCCAGCCCAGTCTTCTCACCTCCCATTCCACCAACTCCCTCACTCCCGTGTCATTTTAGGGCAAATCCCAGACATTTTATGTGCACATATTTCAGGATATATCTCTTAAAGACAAGAATTCTTATTTAAAATAACACTAAGATAGTTTATAAAGGTGATATATATCTGTTAGGAAAATAAAAGTAGAAGCAAAAAGTCACCCTTGTTCCTTTTAATCAAAACAATCACTGTTGACATTTTGACATGTTCCTTAGAGATGGTAAGAAATTAATTTTAAGAGCTTTTGCACCCTTCCCTGTCCGATAGTCTAAATGCTCAGGAAACACTTTCTGTATCATTGAGAAACACTTACATTTAAACAGTGGTTTTGTGATGGGGTGCCATGCTAGAAAATATTCAGCAAATACCTGTCTAGTGCTTACTCTGCCTAGTGCTCACTCTGTAGAGTGAATTTGCCTCTAAGGGACTTAAATCACTTGATGACTATCCCAAGTGGCTTTAGGGATATTTTCAACCCCTCAGTGAGCTGTTCTCTAAAGCAGCAAAGGGAATTTTCAAGCTTAATAGGAAACTTTTCTCAGTGATTCTTTTATTCCCCCTTTCACTGGGGAAAAAGGAAACTTATCAACTCTAACAATTTCCTTAATGTTACACATTTAAAAATTATTCTGTAGGAGCTTAAAATAGAAATGTATTAAAAGAACCTTACCTACATAAAATAGGATCAAATTGATTTCCAGATGGGGGCCGATCTTGCCTTTGTGAGCAGTTTCCATTTCTCTCTCCTTTTCTCTCTCTGTGTTTGGAAAGAGACTTGGCTTTTATTTTTTCTCCTTTTTTTTTTTTTAAAGCAAGAACTGAAGAGAGGAACTCTTATTAAGGAACCACAATTGGGAACTTTTTGAAATTGTGTAAAGATGGTTCGTAATCGAGTTGCACCATTTAAAGTTGCCATTTCAGCCTGCGGCACGTTTCTGAGTATGCATGTGATCCCACTCCCCATGGATTTTACAAATCCTCCTTAGGTGGGAGCTGTTTGAGTGAGACTTTGATGTACGTGTAATGTAGTGCATATCCCAGGAAGGAGTATGATTTGACAGATAAGCAGTGCATTGTATTTCCAGAGCAGGCCAGTTGCTGATCTGCCACGTGGGTGGCAGAGACTTAGCTACTTGAGCCATCATATTGCCTCCTAGGGTCTGCATTGGCAGGAAGCAGATATTGAACCCAGGTATTCCGGTATGGGATGTGGGCATCTCAACTGCTAGACCGAAGACCCCCTTTAATGTACTGTAAAGCAAATACGCAGCATCCCAACCTTACTAACCCTCCCTCCGGGCTTGGAGGTGGTAAAGTGTCATCATTCAGACTCTTCTTTGTAAGCAGCAGGAGCTGACTCCGTCTGACTTCAGCAAAAGGAAACATATTGAAAGGATTTGGGCACAGCTCCCAGAGGAGGCCTGAGGAATTGTGTGTGGTGTGCCCAGCCAGAAATGATGGGCCAAATCACGCTGTGAAACCGGTCTGGAGGCACACAGCGGCTGCCAGGCACCAGATGCGTAAGCTTTCCCATCAGTGCCACTCAGCTGCTGCCCCAGCTGCCTGGTCTCGCCTGCCCCCTTGGCCCTCCCCTGGCCCTAAACAAGCCCCATGTTTCCACCTCCCTGGGTCACTAGCTTTTCATCTTAGGTCTCAGATGAGTGTCAGAACCTAAGTCATGTCCCAGGGCCTCACCTGCAAGGAAGGCTGGCATGCTGCTTTCCCAGGCTTTGCCTCCCACCAGGACTCTGCCAAGGGAACTCCCCAGATGTGGGAGAGGGCTCCGGGCCGGGCCGCTGAAAATAAGGAGCAGTCTTCTGCTACAGCAGTTGTGCCCTTGACATCTGCTGATTATCTGTCTTTTCTCATCAACACAACGTTATCCTCAGTATGAATTTTAGTAACACTTCTAAGGATATATGCGTTTTTATATCACCATAGCATCTAAAATTACCCCAAAATGTAAATCTATTATGAGGGATCATCAAAAAGGTCATGGAAAGTAGGTGTAAAAAATGGTACATGGATTTCAAAATATTTTTTATACCAAAATAAATATCTTTTACTGTGGCTGGCACTGTGGTGTGGTATGGAAAGCCACCACTTGCAGTGCTGGCATTCCATATGGGTGCCAGTTCGAGTCCCAGCTGCTCCACTTTGGATCCAGCTCGTGAAAAGCAAATAAATAAATCTTAAAAAAAATTACTTCTGATTCTATTTTCTTTTTTTTAATTTATTAATTCCATTTTCCACAAACTTCTTGAAGTACTCGTATATCTGTGTCTGTGTCCCTAGTCAGTGCTTGCCTTGAGTGTGTATTTGAAAGACCTTCCCTATTTCTCTATTTCCCAGAATACCTGATGCTCCCAGGTTTGGGATTGACTGACTCCTCTGTTCTCGTGTTCTGAAAATCTAGGGTGTGGGTCAGCTTCCTTTGAAAACCACTGCTGATGATCTGTTTTATAAGTTAAGATCCCTCATGAGCCTGTTTTTATGTTCAGCCTGATAAATCCCTCTAGTGGGAAGTTTACTGCCTCAGTAATATTTTCTTGTATTTGTTCAAAGGCCCCTTTCAAATATCATGTTACTGTTGCCTCAGTATTTAATGACTCCAGTGTTTAATGACCAGTTTTCTGAATCTTGGCCATTACACCTCCTAATCAGTCCCACAGAGGGAACCATGGGAGAAACGGTCAGAGAAGGTGACAGCACGGGCTTTGGATCCTAACAGGCCTGGGGTGCGTTTCTACTCTGACGCTCGTTAACTCTGTGGTTTGGTAAGTTCTTCTGCCCCGCTGAGCCTGTGCTCCTGTGCCCACCTACCTCAGGGTGTCCCTGAGTGTAAGGGATAGGAGCCACCGGAGCATCCAGTGCCTGGAATATTCCAGGTCCTTGGGAGATACTGTTCCTTCCCAAGCTCCTCTTTAAATAGCTTGTTTGTTCAAGAATTTAACTCATTGTTTTTATTTGTTTTAGTAGGTGGCAAGTGGGAGAAACCATCAGAAATTTTGGAAATCAAGGGGCAGAATTGGGAAGAACAAGTGAACAGTCTGCCTGCAGTTTTCAGCAAAGCTGGTTTTGTTATCGAAGCGTTCACCAGACTGCCATACCTGTGTGAAGGCGACATGTATAATGACTATTATGTTCTGGATGATGCTGTCTTTGTCCTCAAGCCCGTGTAAACATGTGGAGGCCAAAGTCTTCTGAGCCCACCCCAAGACTGCACCCTCGAGAGGAGGGCCTGCGTTCACAGCTGTGTGATGGGAGGGCCTCTGGGGACTGCCATTTTAACTATCAAGTAGGAACTTAAAAACCAAAATACTAATTATTTCTTTGTAGTGTGTAAAAGGAATGTTTTTAAAAAGCAAAACCCCAACTCTTTGTGGATTTTTATCAGCTCTTAACTCGGAGTCACACTCCAATGCAGGTCACCCTCCAGTGATGATGGAAGATATTTTTTATACTTAATTGCCGTAGGGACTCATTCCCAGACAAAGCAATAGTCATGACTTCATGGAACCAACATGTGGATTGTTTTTAATACAATGAAGACTGGCAATAAAGCTGTCTGTTCAATTCCAAATATTGGTTATAAGGGATAGCCACTGATACGCTTTCATGTTCAGAAATTCTGTTATTCAAGAAGGTGTTTTTAATCATGCTAATAAACTTTTTTGGAGATCACTTTGGCATCATGTTTGAGTTAATATGAGGCTTCTCTGGCATTTTTTTTTTAATTGCTTTGGCTTCAGGAGTATCCAAAATAATAGCAGAATGTGAACAATGCAGACAACTTGGACATGTGGTGAAGGAAGGCTTCAGACAGAGGCAGGGGGATTATTTCAGATTGCAATAAAAGCCAAGGCAATCCAGACATCCCTCCCAAGAGCAGCCTCATTCATATCGGTACTTTTGGAACCACCCTGCTCCCCATTTAATGTTGCTTTGAGAAATGCAAAACACCTGGTTCTGGCTATGTGGTAACTTAAGTCCTACACTCAGAACTTTTGTTTTTCTGGACTATCTCAGGTTCTCAGAACTGAAGCATTCTGTTGTGTTTACTGACAGAATACAACCAAAAATTGTTTTAACTCAACTTGTTACTCTACACTTGGATACCTCTTTCTCAGAACTTGGCTGTTCCCAAAATCCTTAACTGAGCTTACTGTCTGAGAAGAATATGGTTTGATGAAGAGACTCATGCATTCTAGAAGCCCCGAGTGCCTCCCACAATCAACCCGAAATGTTGCAGTAGAGGAACTCATTAGCAAGATCAGTAACCATTGTAGATGTTCCAAAGAGCAGATCATTTAACTCAGAATCTAAAATCTCAGTAATAACAGAGATGCCGATTTGTGGTTATTAACAATATGTTATTCTCACAACGCTGGGTCTTTTTTCATCCAGGTGTTGCATTAAGTAGTCTCATTTATATGCTCACAGAAGTCATCAGATCAACACAGTTACTGCAACACCTGGGTTTTAAAGGCAGATTAAAGCCTTGAGAAGCATGGCTTTATTATCCATTAAGAACAGCAATCCCACTGCCTCACACCAACATCTCCCACTGTTACTGTGTAGTCGTCATCAGAGTTGGGTTATGTGATTTATGCAAAATTGTTATTGGAGTGTTCTAATGATTTTTTCCAGGAATTCAAAGAAGTGACATACAAATACTTAGCACCCTAGATTGTAAAAATAGAAAGAGGAAATGAATAAATTTAGGTCTTGTACAGTTGGCATTTGCTTCTTTATGAAGTGTCATATCAGAGGTTGCTGTTTAGACTGTCGAATAAGAGTGATGGATGCTCAGAGGCAGGTGCCCCTGAGTGTCATTAACTTTTCAAGTTGATAATTTCATGGTCTTTTTAAAAATATTAACCCCAAGAAGCAGAAGCAGCACATACACTTATATATCTTAACAATAAAAATAGTTTCTCAGGAAAATCTGAGGTTCTCCGAAGACCTGCTTTTTAAGAGTGCTATTTTATGGTGAGAAATTGAAACCAGCAAATGTGCTTATTTCCTATCTGCTTTTCAAGTCTTGTCTGTGTGTCACCATTCCACTAGGTGGCAGTGTTGCTTACTGAGTGTCAATGGCTTCTTTTTCCTCTAAATGGAATGTGTTTTTCTTCCCCAAAGTACATACAATAAAGCTGCCTTTTTGTCTGCACCATTCTTTGTGTAAGTGCTTCATATCAAGTTCAGGTTGTGCTAGAGAAATTAATAAGAGCTGTATTTGAGGTGAAAGCAAGCTAATGGACCTGAAAGGTCAGTGGATTTCTCCACTTTCGGAAATGCAAGTTGCACCTGTGGTTCCTGGCTCCTTGCACCTGCATGATAAGCCCCTTGAGTGTTCAGACCACTGATTTCTGAGAGGAGGAGAAGATACAATACCTATAGTCATTTCTCCCTTGTACAGAATCGTTAAAAGCAGTATTATATTTTCTACAACCCTGTATGACCTGCCGTGGCTTTTTGCATAGTTGACTTTTAAACAGAGAAAATGCTGGGTGGGGGAAATAAAGTAAAACTGACTTGTTTCAAGTTGTCTTTCTGAGTAAAGCTTTGTTTTCACTTAGTCCTGAGCACAGGATGAATAGACTTGTAGTGAAGCGGGATATTGTCATCAGTTGCTTCTCATCACTTGGATACTGACAGAAGTGTTCCATCTCTCTAATAATGATGGCATATTCCTCATAGGCTTCCAGTGGCTGAAGTGACCTACCGCATTTCGGCAGATGTCTGAGTCCCCCTAAATCAGTGTGTCCCTTAGACATGCAGTGAATCAGAGAGGACTGGGCTGAGGTGTACTGTCTAGGAGCCTCCTAATTGACTTGAAAGAGGCAGGATGCTCACAAACTTAGATACAGCCATCTTATTGTAGAAGATATAAAACACTGGATTGGCAGAAGGATGTTCGCACTGCATCCATGCTTTATCTAAATCAAACGAATGCACCCAGGGGTCAGGTATTTGGCCTAGTGGTTAAGATATCTGCATCCCATGCCAGAGTGCTTGGGTTCTAGTCCTGGCTCTTCTTCCAACCCAGCTTTCCAGTGTGCACTGTGGCAAGCAGCAGGGTCAGTGTCCCCTGTCTGGTAGACCCAGATGGAGTTCTGGACTCCTGGCTTCAGCCTGGCTCAGCCTCAGCCATTGCAGACATTTGGGGAGTAAACCTGTGGATGACAACTCTCTCTCTCTCTCTCTGCTTCTCAAATTAAAAAAAAAAAAAAATCCAGAACTATTAAGGAGGTAGTACTGCTCTTTTGTAACTAGTGGGTGATGAGTCAACAGTTAAGCAATAATGAACAGACAACAATGAATTATAAGAATTTCATTTATGTGATAGCTATAAAGGCATTTATATTTTGCTGCTTGCTTTATCAGTGTTTCTGATATATTTGTACCATCCTTGTCTTCTATATAGGAACTGGTTCTAACTTAGGTTGTGGTTTGCTTTTTAACTATTTTTTAAAATAAACTTGAGGTTTAGAGAAATCTTGCCAAGTTTAGTAGAGGGACTGCCTGTATAGCATTTAAGTAATGTTAACATCTTACATAACTATGTGTGTTTCTCAAACTTAACTCTGATGCTTTATTGGTAATTAAACTCCAGGTTACTTGGATTTTCCTGTTTTCCACTTTGACCTTTTTCTGTTTAGGCTCGTAACTCAGGATATCACTTTGCATTTGGTTGCTTCCTTATAATAAAATTATTAAGTTCACTGATAGAGTGTCACCATTTGCGTTTTTCTCCTTCCATTTTTACAATTGTGAAACATGGGGCTGGCGTTTTGGTGCAGCTAGTTAAGCTGCTTGCAGTCCCAACATACCATATGAGTGTGGATCCAAGTCCCAGCTGCTCCACTTTTGATCTGACTTCTTGCTAATGTGCCTGGGAAAGTGGCAGAAGATGACTCAAGTACATGGGCCTCTGAACCCCTGTGGGAGACCTAGATGGAGTCCTTTCTCCTGGCTTAGGCCTGGCCCAGCCCTGGCTGTTGCAGCCATTTGGGGAGTGAATCAGCAGATGGAAGATTCTCTCTCTCTCTCTCTCTCTGGCTCCTTTCTGTAAATCAAATCAAATAATTAAACCTTTAAAAATGTGAAACACTTCACAGATTATTGTTTTTAGATACTTAGTTCAATGGTTTTAAGTACATTTTCATTGTGCAACCATCAACACCATATATTTCTAGAACTGTTTTTATCTTTATTTATTTACTTAGATTTAGATATAGATTTATTTATTTATTTATTTGAGGGGCAGAGTGATGGAGAGAGAAGGAAAGAGAATTACATTCACTAGTTCACCCCTCAAATGCCCACAACAGCCAAGTTTGGGCCAGGTTGAATGCAGGAGCCAGAAAGTACATCTGGGTCTCCCACATTGGTAGCAGGGACCCAAGTACTTGGGCCGTCTTCTGCTGCCTTCTCAGACACATTAGCAGAAGTTGGATCAAAAGCATAGTAGCCAGGACCCTAACAAGGCACTCTGATATGGTATTTAGGTGTCACAAGTGGTGGCCTTATCACCCATCCCTCTTCATCTTACCAAACTAAAACTAAGCCCATTAAACTAACTCCATTCCTCCCATTCTACTTACTGTCCAATGACGCAAGAAGCTATAGAATAGAATCACAGTATTTGTTCTTTGTAACTGGTTTATTTCACTTAGGAATGTGTCCTCAAGGTTGTAGCCTGTGTCACAATTTCTTTTCAAGGTATTATTTTCTGTATTCCCCATTCATCCATCATCAGGACGTGGGCTGCTGCCGCCTTGAGCTCTTTCGAATCACGCTGCTGTGAGCATGGGTGTAAACGTGTCTGAGATCCCCTTTCAGTTCTGGGAAAATGCTCAGAAGCGGAAGTGCGGATCCTGTGGTAGTGCTGTTTTCCACACTGCCCATTCTCCTCATCCATTCCCACCACCGATGCACAAGAGCTATTTCTCCACCTTCTTGTCAACGCCATTTTCTGTCTCTAAAATAGTAGCCGTCTTAATGGGTGTGAGGTTGTGTCTTGTGGTTTTGATTTGCATTTTCCCAATAAATAGCATATCACGTGTCCTTAGTACAGCTTTATAGCGTTTGGCTTCATTAATTGTAAATCATACTTTGTATTTGCTGTTTATATTGGTATCACTGAATTGGAATCAGTATTCATTGATTGCAAAAGACTTTTGCTATGAAACTTCTATACTTCTGGAGAGTTAGGAGACTGTTATACAACTAGAACTTAAGATTTCCCTCTGGGTTTTAGAGTCAGTGTGCCAAATTCCCCCCAAACAAATGACTGTGTAAAATTGGGATATCTTATATACCTGCACTTCTTTTTTTTAAGGTTTATTTATTTATTTGAAAGTCAGAAGGAGAGGCAGAGAGAGAGAGGTCTTCATCCAATTGTTCATTCCTCAATTGGCTGCAATGGCTGGAGCTGCGCCGATCTGAAGCCAAGAGCCAGGAGCCTCCTCCCAAGTCTTCCCTTGCGAGTGCAGGAGCCCAAGGACTTGGGCCATTTTCCACTGCTTTCCCAGACCATAGCAGAGAGCTGGATCAGAAGTGGAACAGCCGGAAATAGAACCAGCATCCATATGGGATGCCGGCGCTGCAGGCGGCGGCTTTTACCTGCTACACCACAGCACGGGCCCCACCTGTACTTCTTAAGTTCTGGAAAAAAATTAAGAATAGGTAGAATGCCCCAATTAAAAAATACCCTGTTTAGAACTGAATGCAGAATATTGATTCTAAATGTCTCTGAGCCCCAACACTTTTCAAACGGTAGCGTTGAAGTGGCTGAGAATACATTGACAGTCCTCTAGTTTTCCAGTGCTTAATTTTGCTACCTTGTTTTTGTTATTATTTATCAAGTGGCTGTGACTGGTTGTAAAGTTCTACTGGTTTTTGCCTTATAACTAACATGTTCATTGCAGAAAAAGAAGAAAATAAAGTTTACCTACCCCGTAATCCTGAGATCAGTGCTATTGACATTTGGCATGTAATGCCAGCATATTTTTTTTTCTTTTTAAATATTTTTTTATTTAAAAGAATGACAGAGTCAGAGAGACAGAGATCTTTAATCCTCTGGTTTACTCCCCAAGTGACCACAACAGTACCCAGCAGAAGCCAAGAGCCAGAAACTCCATCCGGGTCTCCCACATGAGTGATGGGAGCTCAGGTACTTGGGCCATCCTCTGCTGCCATCCCAGGCATATTAGAGAGAGCTGGATCGGAAGGAAACGGAGCAGCCAGGACTAACTGGCAGTCCGACGTGAGATGCCAGCTCACAAGTGGTGGCTTAACCTGCTGTGCCACAACATCAGCCCACAGCAATTTTTTTTTTTTAATGCACCATCTGTGGCCATGCATGAGTGCATGTACACATACATTGATGAACTTTCAAACATTAAAATACGTAAAGATGAAAAGATACTTTTATTTTTCCAAGATGAATTGCACAACACTCAAAGACACCCTATTCTCTGTATGAAAAACGCAAAGGATATAAGACATCTCCTGTGATGGAAGGTTGGGGGGTGAGGGATGAAAGCCTGACCCTGGGGATTCGAGGATGTCATTGCGGATGCTGGACACTCGGGTTCTAGAAATGACTGCCCCCTGGGCATCGGAACACTATGGTTGGTCATTTCTGAAGGGAATGTTTAACTTCGCCTTTGACAAACGTCCACATTCGGCATTTCAATCATTGCTTTAAAAAGTTACAGTAATTGAGATGTGTTTCATTAAGTGGGAAGGCTGGTAAGGAGACCGCCAGAGTCCACAGTTAACGCTTTCCTTAAGAACAAGGCAGAGCCCCTGCACCCGTGTAGGAAACCTGGAGGAAGCTCCTGGCTCCTGGCTTCGTATGGGCGCAGCGCCAGACGTTGCGGCCATCTGGGGAGTGAACCAGCAAATGGAAGACCTCTCTCTCTGTCTCTACCTCTGCCTCCCTGTAACTCTGCCTTTCAAATAAATAAATAAATAAATAAACAAACCCTTTTTTAAAAAAGAAAAAAAGGATGCAGAATCACACATACTCCCATCACGCAAACCCCACAGTTTGATGCACTTCCTTTCAATGTTAATAAAAGTTAATGCACACAGACAGATATATTACTGTTTTACTTTGGTGTTTTTAACATAAAATCATTTCCTTGTGTTGCTATTATATGGTCTTCATTCACGACCATTTTAATGGCTGCTTAACCCAATGTTGATGGATTAACCATATCCTTATAGGCAGACACATAAGGTGGATCTTTTCCTACACTCCGTGTGTGTGTGTGTGTGTGTACATCTAGAGATTTTACTTTTAAAATGTTTTCATTATAAAGGTGCCAAGCACTGGGAAAGTAATAATGAGCCCGCCGCATCCAGCTTCAGCAGCTACCAACAGATGGCTCTTGACCCTCCCTGATCCTCGCCACCTCCAAGCAAATCCAGACATCCCATCATCTCGGTTTTGTAAATATTTGTAAAAGATAAGGACTCCTTACAAGAGGGTCACCTTACAATGATCACACCTTTAAAAAGCCAGACATGAAACATCATTATTATCACATTGCTCCAATCGCATTGTCATTTTTAAAGATTTATTTATTTGAAAGAGTTAGAGAGAAGGAGAGGCAGAGAGACGGGGGGGGGGGGGGCGGGAGAGGGAGAGAGCGGTCTTCCATCCACTGGTTCACTCCCCAAATGACCGCAAGGCGGCTGGAGCTGCACCCATTCGAAGCCAGGAGCCAGGAGCTTCTTCCGGGTCTCCCACGCAGGTGCTGGGGCCCAGGGTCTTGGGCCATCGTCTACTGCTTTCCCAAGTGGAGCAGCCGGGACTCGAACCGGTGTCGATATGGGATGCCGGCACTGCAGGCGCCGGCTTTATCCGCTATGCCACAGCACTGGCCCCTGTCATGGTTTTAATGGTAGGTCTGAGACCGGGGTTGGCAGGTCGTTAGCGCCCCGCCTCGCAGCAGTCCCCAGGGGCAGCGGGGAGCGTGCGCTTTTGCGTCTCGCAGGCATCGGGTCTAGCCAGGAAGCCCCAGGTGGGGACTGTGACACCTGCCGCTCCGTTTGCCCAGTGTCGCCCTCGGACCTCGGTAGGGAGGAGGGTGCAGAGTCTCGGGCTGGCGCGGCCCCACCGCTGCCCCCGAGCCCGGCCAGGCTGCGCGGTGGGCGCGCCCTGGGAGTGTCCCGCGGCTCCGCCTCTCGCCGCCCGCGCGGGGACTCAGTGCAGCCGAGCGAGCCGGGCACCGCAGGTGAGGCGCGCGCGGAGGCACGGGCGGAGGACGCAGCGGGGCAACGCGCTGGGGACGCTGCTTGGGGGCTCGCCTCGCAGGGAACGGGCTCGGGTGTGCGTGGGGTTGCAGGGTGGACAGAGAGAAAGGGAGAGCGGCCTAAGTGCGGTACAGGGTCTAGGGGCTCTTGGGGTGCGGGGGTCCATGGGTCTGGGGGAAGATGAAACGGCAAGGGATGGCTTCGGAATCTACATAGTGATCATAGTGATCGTAATAACAATAGCGATGACAGCTTAGTAAAAATAATAGTAGCAGAACAATAGAATCAATAATAATAATAATGGATGCTAATCATTGGATTCTGATATGTGCCAGTGTTGGGATTTGTTCTTTCCATATTTTATTTAAGATTTTGTTTTAAAAAGATTTATGTATTTTTATTTGAAAGGCAGAGTTAGAGACAGAGGGATCTTTCATCCACTGGTTAACTCCCCCAAATGGCCTCAACAGCTGAGGCTGGGCCAGGAACTCCATCTGTGTCTCCCAGGTGGGTGGCAGGGTCCCAAGCAGTTCAGCCGTCCTTCTCTGCCTTCCCAGGCGCATTAGCAGGGAGCTGGGTTGGAAGCAGAGCAGCGGGACTCAAACTGGGCCCATATGGGATGCTAGCCATCACAGACGGCTGTTTAACTCACTGTGGCACAGTGCCAGCCTCCAAAATTATTTACAAAAAAGAGAGAGAGAGAGAGGGAGAGATCTTTCTTCCACCGATTCAGTCTCTAAATGCCCCTAACAGCAGGCTAAAGGTGGGAGCCAGGAACTCAATTCAGGTCTCCCATGTGGGTGGCCGGGACCCAAGTACCTGCCGCTTCCCAGGTGTGTATCGGCAGGAAGCTGCTCTCAGGAGCAGAGCCAGGATGCGAACCCAGGCTCTCTGACGTGGAATGCAAATATCCCAAGTGGCGTTTTGACCACTAGACCAAATGCCTGCCCCTTTACGTATTTCAATGTAAAGAAAATAATGCCTAGCCTACCGCTGTTGAGAGCAAGAACTGGGAAAACTGCAGGTAAAAGCACGTAACACTGAATGTGCGTTGAATCCATGTTCAGTCTTTACGAGGCTGGCACTGTGCCATCGCTATTGTACAGAGGAGGAAATGCAGCCCAGAGAGGTTAAGGTATTTACCCATTAGCGCACAGCTAATATCAGGAGGTCCACATTAAAGTGGGGGCCCCAGCCCTGGGGTGATGCTGGCTGCCAGGGGTTCTAGATTCAGGGCTGCAGAGCACAGAGGCTGGGGAGCAAAAGTAGGAAGCACTTGGAATCATTTAGCTCTGGCTTTTGTCACCTGCCACTTCCTAGCTGGGTGACCTTGGGCCAGTCTCTTGACCTTCTAGAACCTCTTCTGTGAAACAGGGGCGGTGGTGATGTTTGCCTCAATGACTCCGCAGGAATTAATTGAGCTAATGCGTGTAGAGGGGCCATGTACTCATTTCTCCGCCATCAAGCGGTTGCTGGGATTGTGACTACAGGGAGTCGAGCAGGTCCCGGGGAAACCCTCCATCTGCCGTTTGCATGCTGTGTGACTTCTCCGTGCCCACCAGCCTCCTCTGTGAAATGAGGCAGAGTCGGCCATCAGGGCTGATGGGCGAGTCAGTGACAGGGAGGGCGAGGCACATGGCCATGCCCAGTGAGACCAATTTCTTCCTCTCTCTCTCTCTCTCTGTTGAATCCCAAGTTTGCTCTCTGAGGCTGAGAGAGGAGGGGACTGTCTCTAGCTTCCACCCACAAAGCATGTATCCTCCTTCACTCCCACCCCCCCTCCCCCCGCCCCAGTGAGCCAGGCCATTCCTACATGGAGCATTTGAAAGAACAAAATCCAGTTACATCAGCCTGGTCTCCAAGTCAGTTATGCTTGCTGATTTTGTATTGATAATCATAAGATGTATTTATTTAATTTTTTGGGGGGGAAAATGTACCAGTTAGTGTTTGGCTGCCCATATGTATGTGTTTGTGATACAGATCTTATTTTTTTTCTTGAGATTTATTTTTATTTGTTTGAAAGACAGAATTGCAGAGAGAGGTAAAGACAGAGAGAGTGGTTTTCCATCTGTTGGTTTACTCCCCAGATGGCCACAACGGCTGGAGCTGCGCCAATCCAAAGCCAGGAGCCAGGAGTTTCTTCTGGGTCTCCCACATGGGTGCAGGAGCCCAAGGACTTGGGCCATCTTCTACTGCTTTCCCAGGCCATAGCAGAGAGCTGGATCAGAAGAGGAGCAGCCAGGACTAGAACCTGGCGCCCATACGGGATGCCTGTGCTTCAGGCCAGGGCTTTAACCCGCTGCGCCACAGCACCGGGCCCAGTGATACAGATCTTAAATGGAGCTAGCTGCCGTGCATGAAACTGTGAGTTGTTGGCTTGTGCCTTGGATCAGCTGTTGCAGCACGAGGAGGACATCCCCCCAGCAACTCTGTGAATTTCACAGACGATCAGAAGTCTCTGAGCTGCAGGCTGTCCTGGGTTGCCTTTGCCTTTCCTGTTTTATATTGGAAAATTCTGTGTCTCGGGAAACTCCTGAGACCAGCCAGCGAGGACGGTTAGTCTCTCCACTCAACCAAACTCTGTTTCTCAGGAGACTAATGATTATTATTACTGTTTTCATTTTGGGTTCCACCAAAGGAATCCTTGCCTGCCTGACTCCCCCCTGTCCTGCAGGGGAGAGAGGCAGCCTTGTGTGGGGCAGAGGTGGGACCCAAGTCGCCTAGGGCCCGGTCTTTTCAACTCTCTTGTCCAATCTGCTGAGAGAGTTCGACCCAAAGGGCTTTTAATTAAAAGCAAACCCTGAGCTGGCGATGGGGTGGGGTTTTGTTGGAACGAAGACATTCTGAGTGCCAGAAAGCAGGGCATTGTTTCAGTCATCGGAAACCTCTCTTGCAGAGTTAATAAGGGGACTGTAGCAACAGGCATGAGAAACCTCATTGTCTGGGAAACTGGAGAACTGTGAAGGAGCACAGTGTCAAGGGCAGCTGACCAAAGGGAAGGGAGGAGAAAAACAGCTGCCACTTCCCCAAAGCCAACAAGGTGCAAAGCTGGGGAGGGTTATTATCGCAGTCGGGGGCTTCAAAGAGTTCAGAGAAGAAAACTAAAGGATGAGTTCATGTTGGTACAAGACGTGTCTACGTCTAGGCATAGCTCGTCCATCACTCACATCTTCCGTGAACTTTTCGAGGGTCCGCGGGCCAGCTGCAGGGTGGCGTTGAGGGGGCAGAAGGCATCCATCTATGAAATGCTTTGAGTTCTGGCTCAGTCGGAGTCTGTTAGAAGGTACAGTTTTCGGTGTCTGGAGGATTTTCAGTTTCTTTTTGCCCTGGGCAGTAAAATGAGCACAACTGTTTTCTGAAAGCTGGCCGTGGAGGTCCCTTTGGGGGAAAATAATCTGCTTGCATAACAGGTCAGGCAAAACCAGGGAGGTGACATGTGTGTTGAAGAATGCTGGCACGCCTATCAGACCATCGCAAGAGACCACGGGTGTGCATGGTGGGGTTCACTTTGATGCTCAGCATTTGTAGTATTAATACCGTAAAAGCATGATGTCACATAATTGGGTGACATCACATAATTGGGCGTGGGTCACCTGCACTGAAGCTGAGCCCAATTCCAAGGCTTCACCAGACTTGACCCCACCCCTTTCTCCACTTGACCTCAAAGACTCTGCACGCACCCGTTTCCTGTCCAGCCCTCTGGCCGCTCCTCTGAGCCCCCTTTCCAAGCTCTCCCTCCTCTGTCCAACCGTTGATAGATGATGTGCAGTCTCTTTGGTATTGCTTTTCCTGTTCAAAAACCGTTGCGTAGAATTGAAAAAGCGCACAAGAGTAGGCACAGGCACGTGCTGCTCAGTGAAGGCGTATGTTCTGAGAACTGCGTTGTTGGGCGACGTCGTGATTGTGCGAACGTGAGCGTGCACTCACTAAACACGCCTAGATGATACAGGGGCAAGCAGCATGGCTGCTGGATACAGTCAAGAGATGCACAGGGGCAGATGTTTGGCTTAGTGGTTAAACTGCTGCTTGGGATGCCTGCATCTGTGACACAGTGCCTGGGTGGGTCCCAGATCTGCTTTCAGTTCTACCTTCCTGCTTATACACAGCCTGAGAGGTAGCAGTGAGGACTTGGATACTTCAGGTCGTTCTACTCACCCGGGAGACCCGGGTGGAGTTCGGGGCTCCTGGCTGTGGCCCGGCCCCACCCTTGCTGTTGCAGGCATTTGGGGAGTGGATCTGTGACTAGGAGATCTCTATCTGTCTCTCTTCTGTCTTCTGTTTCAAATAAGTACATAAATCAATAAGCATTTTTAAAAAAAGAAGTGGTAAACACAAAACGAATGAGGCTGCTAGTGACTTAGCACACTGTTTTCCAGCTGACCTTTTTTTTTTATTTTTTATTTTTTAATTTTTTGACAGGCAGAGTGGACAGTGAGAGAGAGACAGAGAGAAAGGTCTTCCTTTTTGCCGTTGGTTCACCCTCCAATGGCCGCTGCGGTAGGCGCGCTGCGGCCGGCACACCGCGCTGTTCCGATGGCAGGAGCCAGGTGCTTATCCTGGTCTCCCATGGGGTACAGGGCCCAAGGACTTGGGCCATCCTCCACTGCACTCCCTGGCCACAGCAGAGAGCTGGCCTGGAAGAGGGGCAACCGGGACAGGATCGGTGCCCCGACCAGGACTAGAACCTGGTGTGCCGGCGCCACAAGGTGGAGGATTAGCCTAGTGAGCCGCGGCGCCGGCCCCAGCTGACCTTTTTTATCTAAGTAGAAGGAGTATATTCTACTAAAATGATAAAAAGCATAGTAGAGTAACTCTTTTGGCACCAAAGCAAACTCATCGCTTCATTCCACTTTCCACGGACGTTTGAGCCAGTGCGTCGTTATTTATGGTCGCTCTCAGGTGTTGTACCGAGCGTGCTTGCTGGTGTCAGGCTTCCCTGTGGCTGGCAGAGCAGCAGGTGCTTTTACACCTGCGTCACCACGCACACGCGAACGTTGCATCGCAGCATGGTTACAACGGCTACGACACTACCAGGCGATAGGAATTTTTCAGCTCCAGTCTACTCTCATGGAACCGTGGTTGTGTTTGTAAATGCTGCCAGTCATTGACTGAAACGTCAGCACATGACCCATGACTGGATAAGAAGACATGGACCATGCATGTGCCTGTCGCCCACGTTCAACAGTTGTCAACCCATAGCCGAGCTTGTTTCATCTGTATCCCTGCCTCTACCCATTTCCCCCTCCAGTGTAGTTTTGGAGACAACCCCAGGCAGCACATCATTTCTCCTGTGCATGTGTGCGTAAGCGGCTCTGACAGAGGAGGCAGCGAACTGCCCCTGGGAAGGACCAGGCTGCTGTGACCTTAGACTGTGAATCTCCATGACCTGGCTCAGCCAGTGGAGCACAAAACAGCCTCAACGAAGGGGCATAGATGTGTTCGAATACAGCTTCATTCGTAGACACTAAAATTTAAATTACCTGTATGAAATGTTTGTGTGTCAAAAATAGGATTTAAAAAAAATTATTTTAGGGGCCTGTGCTATGGCAAAGCAGGTTAAAGCCCCAGCCTGCAGCACTGGCATCCCATATGGCCAGTTAAGTCCTGGCTGCTCTTTTTCTGATCCGGATCCCTGTTAATGTACCTGGGAAGGCAACAGAGGATGGCCCAAGTCCTTGGGTCCCTGTACCCACATGGGAGACCTGGAAGAAGTTCCTGGCTTTGGACTGGCTCAGCTCTGGCCATGATGGCTATTTGGGGAGTGACCTCTCTCTCTCTCTCTCTCTCTCTCTCTCTCTCTGCCTCTCTCTTTGTCACTCTTTCAAATAAATAAAATAAATCTTTAAAAAATTATTTTATGTATTTGTAAGGCAGAGTGACAGAGAAGAGCAGGGAGAGAGAGAAAGAGATCTTCCATCTGTTGGTTCACTCCCTCAAAGACTGCAATGGCCGGGGCTGGGCCAGTCCAAAGCCAGGAGCCTGGAACTCCATCCTGGTCTCCCACATGGGTGCCAGGGGCCCAAATACTCAGGCATTCTTCTGCTGCTTACCAGGTGCATCAGCACGGGGCTGGATCACAAGCAGACCAGCCGGAACTCCGGCCAGCACTCTGACCGTCATAAGTGGCAGCTTACCCTGCTGCACCACAACACTGGCCTCTTTTTCTGATTTTTTTTTTAACCACTTACATGATATAAAAACCACTTTTTGTCTCATGAGCCACACAAATGCAGGCAGCATTTGAATGTGGGCCCAGGGTATGCATTAACAGGAAGCTGGATTGGAAGCGGAGCCAGAACTCAAACCCAGGAACTCTGCTGTGGGATGCAGATGTCCCCGAGTGGTTTTCTAGCTCCTGTGCCGAATGCCTGCCCTGCACTATTTTTTGTCACTGGTGCTCTCTGTCTCTGTCTTTCCCACATGGCTAGCTTCTGCTGCCTTCTGAGGCACATTGACAGGGAAGTGGATTGGAAGTGGAGCAGCCAGGACTGTAACCAGGACTCTGGTATGTGAAGCCAGTATTAGAAGTGGTGGCTTCAACCCACTGAGCCACAACTCTGGCCCCAGAGCACATCATTTTTTTGTTGTTAAACATGGGTCTGAACTTTTTTTTTTGTTAAAGATTTATTTTATTTATATAAAAGACAGAGTTACACACACACACACACACACAGAGAGAGAGAGAGAGAGAGAGAGAGAGAGAGAGAGAGGTCTTCCATCCGCTGGTTCACTCCCTAAATAACTGCAATGGCCAGAGCTGAACCTATCTGAAACCAGGAGCCAGGAGCTTCTTCCAGGTCTCCCACACGGGTGCAGGGGCCCAAGGGCTTGGGCCATCTTCTACTGCTTTCCCAGGCCATAGCAGAAAGCTGGATAGGAAGTGGAGCAGCTGAGACTTGAACTGGCAACCATATGGGATGCTGGCGTTACAGGCTGGGGCTTTAAACTGCTGCACCACAGTGCCAGCCCCTGAACTTTTCATTTCTTAAGATTTATTTATATGAAAGTGAGAGAGAGAGGGAGAGCAAGTGCTTCCTTCCCCTGATTCACTCCCCAGATGGCTGCAATAGCCAGGGCTGGGCCAGGCCAAAGTCAGGAGCCAGGAGCCTCATCCAGGTCTCCCACATGGGTAGCAGAGACCCAAACCCTTGGATCACCTGCTATTTTTCCCCAGGCTGTCAGTGGGGAGATGGATTGGAAGTAGAGAAGCTGGGCCACAAGCCGGCACCCACATGGGACACCAGCGTTGCAGGCAGTGGCTCCACCTGCTACTCCACAATGCTAGCCCCAGGACATATCCTTGTGCCAACATCCCTTCAGCGGCTCCCATCTCCCTCCAGGTGAAAGTCACAGCGATCACAATGGCTTAAAAGGCTCTGGCCTGATACCTCTCCAACCTTACCTTCTACTGCTCTCATCCTCACGCCACTTACTACAGATCATGCAAATTACAGGCATACCTTGAAGACCTTGGCACTGTTGAGATTTTCTTTCTGGAACTTTCTTTTCCCAGTTAGCCCCATGATTCTTTCCCTCACTTCCTCAACTCTGCTGAAATGTCACCTCCTCAGGTCTCCCTGACCACACAGAATAGTGCCCACTCCTTCCTTGTCTCTCTTTTCTCCTAGTCTGTTTTCTTTTTCTCCATCCAGCTATCAGTCCTATCAGCATATCAGCATAAAACCTCTGATCGATGTCCTGTGTATCTTCTGCCTGGATCACCCCCCCCACACCAGCAAGGACTTAGCTTTGTAAACTCCTCTATTCTTGGAAAAAAACATAATGCCCGACACATAATGGTGCTCCATTAATATTTGATACATGAATGCATGAAATAACTACACGAATATAAATGCTACAGTTATGCTTCGTGCTATAAAAGAGAAGTATTGCCTTTTCCTTCTTGTTAATTGTCTTCTGTTTCCAGAAAGGCAGGATTAAGAGAAGAAAAGAGAGAGAGAGCAATATCATCCACCTGCTGGTTCACTTCCCAAATGCCCGCAGCAGCTGGGGTTGGGTCAGGCAAGGGCAGAAGCCTGTAACTCAATCCAGTTTCCCACGTGGGTGGCAGGGACCCAAATATTTGAGCCACCACCTGCTGCCTCCCAGGGTGCACATTCGCAGGAAGCTGGACTGGAGAGTGGAGTTGGGACTCCAACATGGGGTGCGGGTGGCTCAAGCAATGGCTTAACCAGCGCACTGAATCCCTGGTTAATTGTCTTGGCTCAGTCAGAATTCACAGAAGCCGTCAATGAAGACTTGCGATTTACAATGAGTTGAGTTAGCCAGGCTGGGGGTCGGGTAGGGGAACGAGTCCTCTGGGCACAGGAGTGGCACCCTGGAGGGTCAGAAGTCGAGCCTGGGCAGGGACCTGGTGGATGAGGGGCAGGGAGGCCACTGGAAAAGTGTGATGTTTGAAAACAACAACCTGGTGTGTTTGCTTATCTATATAGAGCTCAGGCTGCCGCGGCCTCCTGTTCTCAGGGATTTACTGCCAGCAGCTCATGTTACCCACACACAGCACGATGGTGTAGGTGCCACTACTGACCCATTTTATAGATGAGGACACTGAGGGCTGGAGTGATTGAGCAGTTTATCCAACATCACACGAGTACTAACTGGCAGAGATGGGGTTCATACCACATGGTCTGGCTCCACAGTCCATGCTTTTTCAAAACTTTCTCCTTCGATGTTAATTTTTGTGAGTACATTAGCGAGTACATGAAATGCCTGAGGTTGGAAACTCCATAAAGCAAAGAGGCTTGTTTGACTCGCAGTTCTAGAGGGAAGATCACGCGGAGAACCAGGAGCTGGGGAGAGGTGTGGGCCAGTCCCATGGGAACACAGAAACCAGAGAAAGGGTGGGGCCAGTTACAAAAAAAGTATACAAGGAGGTCCAATGCACTCTTGGTATGGTTTTCCCCATTGGTCACCCCTTGCATGATGACAGCACAATGTGAGAGCCAGGAAACCGGCATGGTACAATCCACAGAGCTTATTCCGATGCTACCAGTTTTCCTTGCACTTCATCCTGTGTGTGGTTGTACGTCGTTTCCTTCAGTTTTGCTGTATGTGTAGACTCACGTGACAGCTGCTTCAGTCCAGATCGAGAGCTGTTCCTTGACTGCAAGTCTCCATCATGCTGCCCCTAGTGACCACATCTTCCTGTTCTCATGGCAAACACTGGCCAGTTCTCCATTTCGATAATTTCATTTCAAGAATGTTATATAAGTGGAATCCCAAGTACTTGACCTTTTGTGATTGCCTGATTTCACGCAGCATAATTCTCTTTAGGTCTATCTAAATTGTTGCATGCATCCATAGTTTGTTCCTCTGCATTGATGGGTAGTATTCTATGGCATGGATGCAGCACTGTTAGTTTAACCATTCACCACTGAAGGATACTTGGATCAGTTCCAGTTTAACAAATTATCTATTTATTTGTTTACTTAAGAAAGAGAAAGAATGAGAGCAACAGCAGGGCGGGGAGGGGGAGAGAGAGAGTTATCCAGGCAAATAGAATTCACAGAAAAGAATACTTGGAGAGGAGGGAATTGCAGAGAGAAAGTTCTAGAGCTCTGAAGAATGACCTATTGGGTCTTAGGTTAAATACATATCTTTCCATTCATGGAAGAAACTGGCAGGAGAAAGAACCACCAGTAGCCCTAACAATCCTTGGAACTCACAGGGGACTGGGAATAATTCCCGGCAGCTACAGTGGAAAGACCTCCAAATACACTGGGCATCAAGAGCAGCTCTCAGAGAAGAATTGCCCAGCATTGGGCCAACTTAGTCCTAGACTACACTGGACCTTCCCTAACAAATCTTAAAACAAAGCTTTGGAAGAATAAGACTTATTCCAAGTAATTGAATGGCATTCTAAAACAAACCCCCAAAATATTTAAAGCAATATCATAAAATCCAGCAACCAGCAGTGTGAAATGCAAAAATGTTCAACACCCAATCAAACTTACCAGACATACAAAGATACAAGAAAATATGGCTGATTACCAGGGGGAAAATATAATGTATAGGGACTGAGCCACAAATGATACAGAAAATCAATGCAAGCGGATTTACCTGCTACACCACTGCGCTAGTCCCCATATGTTTATTTTTCTAAGCAGTTATACTCCTATCAGTGATGTGTGAATGTTCCTGTTGCTCTATGTCATCGCCAACACTTGATGTTGTCGGCCTTTTAATTTTTTAGCCATCCTGTGAGTTTGTAGTGGTCTCATTATGAGTTTAATTTGCATAGTCTTGTTAACTAATGCTATGATCACCTTGTGTGGGCCTACTGGCCGTTTATATATTTATTTTTGTGAAGCTTAACTTCGTATCTTTTCCCTATTTTTCCTATTGGATTGTTTACCCTCCTACTGAGTTATAAGAGTTCCTTGTAAATTATAGATATAAATACTTTGTCAGATCTATAACAGAGTCAATTTTTTAAAAAAGATTTTATTTATTTATTTGAGAAGTAGAGTTACAGACAGTGAGAGGGAAAGACAGAGAGAAAGGTCTTCCTTCCATTGGTTCACTCCCCAGTTGGCCGCCACAGCTGGAGCTGTGCTGATCCGAAGCCAGGAGCCAGGTGCTTCTTCCTGGTCTCCCACGTGGGTGCAGGGGCCCAAACAGTTGGGCCATCTTCTACTGCTTTCCCAGACCTCAGCAGAGAGCTGGTTTGGAAGAGGAGCAGCTGGGACTAGAACCAGTGCCCATATGGGATGCTGGTACTGCAGCAGGAGGATTAACCTACTGTGCCATGGCGCCGGCCCTCCAGAGTTAATGTTTTTAACCACCCCTCCTTGCTGAACTGAAGGGCATGGCATGGTGGTGGTAAGAATATAAACAGGCCATTGTAGTAACCAAGGAGATGGTTGTATCTTATACTAGGGTAGAGGTTCAGATGGAATAAAACAGATGAGACTTAAACATTATTTTTAAAAAACTTAAGGAATTCTGTTTCTGCTTGTCCTTTTCTTTTGTCTTGTTCTTAAATATATTTGTAAAATAAACAAATAAATAAACTTGGGGGCCAGTGCTGTGGCGCAGTGGGTTAAAGCCCTGGCCTGAGGCGCCAACATCCCATATGGGCACCGGTTCTAGTCCCAGCTGCTCCTCTTCCAATCCAGCTCTCTGCTGTGGCCTGGGAAAGCAGTAGAGGATGGCCCAAGTCCTTGGGCCCCTGCACGCACGTGGGAGACCCGGAGGAGGTTCCTGGCTCCTGGCTTCGGATCAGCGCAGCTCCATCTGGGGAGTGAACCAGCAGATGGCAGACCTTTGTCTCTGTCTCCACCTCTCTCTGTAACTCTCTCTGTAAATAAAATAAATCTTAAAAGAAAAAAACCTGATCACTTCACTTCTGTGCTTGAATCAATTACAGGAGAATGTCCCAGGAACCTACAATGTACTCCCTTTTCCTGTTCCTTTTTCTGAGCCATGGAGTGGCAAGTCATAGAGCTCCCGATACCAGACAGGGTAAGTCCTGGGGGAGGAATCACCCCCTGGGTTTCCGCACATCTTACAAATGTAGTGGGATAGATCAACTCAGGTACATGATGGTTTATGGTATTCTGGCATGTGTGTGTGTGTGTGTGTGTAATTTTCAAGATTATTCTGATGGGGTTTTTCAAACCAGGGCTTTCTCACAACACAGATATAATTAAAATTCACTAAAAAATTTCCTTCCAGTGACTTTTTGTAGTCTCTTCTCATAACTCATAATTGGATTTCTGAAGGTCAGACAATTCAATCCTAGTGATACATTCCATGGCTTTCTTACAGATTTGCATCCATTGTTACAAAAAATGGCGGTGAGTATTCCATTTTCCTTTCATCAGAATCTCCTGCACTGGAACTGCCAACTTTTGAATGTTATACTTGATGTTATCTCCTTTGCCTCGTAGGAAGAAATAATACAGGGAAGCTATCTGAATGGTAATGCCCCCACACGATGTCTTCTAAGAATTTCAAACAGAACGCAGCTGTGATCTCTCTGGAATGGTTCCCTTTTAAGTTGTCTTTTCATTTTATTCCCATTGCAGCCTTGCTGGATCTCATACAGTTTCAAAGGTAACCCACTCTGGGGAGGGGGGAGGGGTGGGCTAGGCTTTTAATGAAGACTCTTAATGGAAGCCTCTTAATTGTAGAAAGTAACACACATTCGTGCGTACTACAAACAAATGTCAATCAATGCAAAAGTGAAGCCGACATTTGTTCCAGATCCATTCCCCCCTCTGCTCTAACATAAGAGCCAAACTTACCAGGTGCTCCCTCTGTAGCAGACGTGTTTCTAAGCTCTTGGTGCACAGACGCGCATCTAATTCTCACAAGTGCCCACCATAAGGTCCCGTTGTTATTCCCTTGGGCAGGGCAGTGAAACTGAGGCACGGAGCGGGTGAATTGAGGTCCCACAACCAGGAAGTGTGGAGCTGACCTGTAGACCCAGCGCCTGGCTCCGGGACCCATTCCCCTCACTGCTTGTGTTACACGCTGCATTCAGGCCTGTGTTAGCCACGCAGAATGTGGCACAGGGAGCTAGGCAGTTGTGGAAAGGCCAATCTTAACAAACGGTTCTAACATGATGAGGACCACGAAGGAGAAGAGATGGGGACTCCATGACAGGGACACATGATTACAGGAAAGATCTTTAAAATAATCCTGTCCTGAAGATAACGCTAATGGTTAACTGGGGTATATATATTTTTTCAGGTTAAACATTTATGTAATTAACTAGTTAATTAGTCTACTCATCTATTTATTTGCAACAAAAACAGGACTAATAAAGGCTGTTTGTGAGTGTTGACTATGTTTGGACACTGTTTTAAGCATTTTGCATGTGTGAATGAATTTCATTCTACCATTGTTAGCCATATTTCACAAAAAGGGACACCGGGGCACAAGAAAATTCATCAAATTGCCTAAGGCCGTACAACTGAGTGTTAGAGCCCAAGTTCAAATCCGGATTTGCAGCCCACATCCTTTTGGTTTTTTAAAAGATGTCATTTATTTTATTTGAGAGTTAGAGTTACAGACAGTGAGAAGGAGAGACAGAGAGAAAGGTCTTCCTTCTGTTGGTTCATTCCCCAAATGGCCGCAATGGCCAGAGCTGTGCCGATCTGAAGCCAGGAGCCAGGAGCTTCTTCCTGGTCTCCCACATGGGTGCAGGGGCCCAAGGACCTATGCCATCCTCTACTGCTTTCCCAGGCCACAGCAGAGAGCTGGATTGGAAGAGAAGCAGCTGGGACTAGAACCAGTGCCTATATGGGATGCCGGTGCTGCAGGCAGAGGATTAACCTACTGTGCCATGGCGCCGGCCCCAGCCCACATTCTTAGCTATGCTATTCTACCCTCTTTTAGGATACACTGAATCTTTGTTTTTAGATCTTATGAGAAAAACGCCTTTCCAAGTCAGTCTGTTTGGACTTTATCAGCCCTGACGTGTTGATATGGGAGTTAGAATATTGTGCCTGGCTTGGATATTGGTAACTGTCTTTAAGAGAATGGGATCAAGACAGATTCCTCGATTTGGAAGCTCCCCTACCACTGTCCCACTGTTAATAACCTCCTACTTGCAAGCATCAGATTCCTAGCATCCCCAGCCCATTCCCAGCATCCTCTCTGAGTTCCTGTCCCCTGGATATGAGCTAGTGCGGCACCACTTGTAGCAGAACCTGTCATCGTGACGCTCTCCCATCTGTCTTCAACTGAAGCTCCCACGTCTGGACGGCAGACCTGTCCCACAGAGTGCTAGCCTATCTGCATTCACGGAATGTTGCCTTCACCATCCCCAGCCTGCAGGTGTGTACCCGAGCCCCACCCATGTGTTTCCTCTCAGTGCCCATGGATTGCACACCCAAAGGCCAGGTAGGTTGGAGAAGTGGGTTGGCTGTGGAGAACTGCCTTCACTCCCACAAAGGAAAGAGTTCCTCCCACTTTTTCTTGAAACATGATACAAGCTCTTCGGTCTTTCTCTCGTTTTCCCACCTGTGATGGAACCAAGCTGTGTTCGTGTACAGGACGAGATGCCTGTTAAAAAGAGGTCCCAGGTCACAGCAGCTCAAGCAATGCAGTGGTTGGTTTTTCTCATGGAAGAGCCTGGACCCAAGTGGAAGAGTCAGAAAGGAGGGAGCAGCTCTACCTCACAAAGCCATTCAGGAGCCCGAGTTTCTTTTATCTTCTTGCTCTCTCATCCCTTAGAAAGCTGTTGCCCTCGGGGTTGAAACACTGTATCTGTTCCCCAAAGCAGGGGAGGGGTTAGTGGGAGGAGGAAGTGAAGGATGAGCATTCTCTTCTAAGGATGTGACTTGCGCAAGCTGCTGCTCAGCTTCCATTGGGTCACCTGCTAAAAAGAATAATGGGAGGGTGGATGTTTGGATATAATTGTCAGTCTTTCAGGCAAGGGTCTAGGAAATATTTTTCACCCTTTTAACTCTACTATAGGGAAGACAACAGCACAGCATGTTGGTAGGTAGCAACGGATATTTGCCTCAAAGAGCAGCAGGGCTTAGTGGGGACTGTGGCAAACTGGATAGCACACGCCTTTTCAGCATGACCATTAACTCACTGTGGTACATTGTATCTTTACCATTACATTGGGAATAGCACAGATAATTAAGGAAATATTAATTCAGCATTCAAAAACTATTATCTGGTGCATTCATTAACGAATGAATAAAGTTCCAACATATGTCTTTGTTGTTTCCATTTTTACTTATTTTTTTTAAAAAAGATTTATTTATTGGTTGGAAAGGCAGCGTTACAGAGAGAGAGGGAGAGATAGAGACATACATAGAGAGATTTTACATCCACTGGTTCATTCCCTAAATGGCCTTAACAACTGGCCCTTTGTCCTGGTCTCCCACATGGGTGGCAGGGGCCCAGACATTTGGGCCATCTTCTGCTGCTTTTCCAAGCATATTATCTGGGAGCTGGATTGGAAGTGGAGCAGGTGGGACTCAGACTGGCACTCATATAGGATGTTAGCATCACAGGGGGCAACTTTGCTCACTATGCAGATTTTTATACCCATGTTTTAATGAAAACAAAAATACCAACCAACATTCATGTCATAACTCCATTCAGAGAGCTGGTTGTTTGCCATTTACTAAGATGCCCACTAGCTGAAGGTGGCTGTGAACTTCACGTGCACCTGCTTTCCCACTGTTCATCAGTTATGCCAACCTAAAGAGAAATAGCGTCTGCCCTTATCTCTCTAGCCTTAAGGTCTCTTGTGAGCTGTATCTATTTTAACCTCGTGAGAAGATTCACTACTTCTCTTCGAGTGTATTTATTCCTTTGTCCATTTAATATCTACCTGTTTAGCATCTATATTCTTCTAGGCACAGTTCTAAATATTAAAGACTTAGCGAAGAGCAAAACAGTTATGGTATTACTCATGTGGACCCTTCATTCTAGGGGGGAGACACTAAATAAATCATTGGTCAACTCACTCCATATAGTGAATAATGGCTAGCACTATTGACTACTTATTGTGTACTAGGAATCACTGAAGACATTTTACTCACTTACTTAATCAAAAGAACCCTACCTGGTAAGTCCTACTATGGCATCCATGTTTCAGATGAGAAAAACGAGGTACAAGAGGTAGTGTTGCCAATTTAAGTTTTTTTAAAAAATTAATTTCATTTGAAAAGCAAAGACACACACACACATACACACACACACACAGAGAGAGAGAGAGAGAGAGAGAGAGAGAGAGATATATCTGCCATCCTCTGGCTCATTCCCCAAAAGTCTGCAACAGCCAAGGCTGGGCCAAGCCAAAGCCAGGAACCTAGAAGTCAATCCGGGTCTCCCATTTAAGAGGGATCCAAGTACTTGAGCCATCAGCTGCAGTGTTGCTATCTTAACAAGTAAAAATACAAGGTGTCAGGTTCAGTTTGAATTTCAGATAAAAAATAAGTAACTTAAAAATGCAAGTCTCAAATATAGCATAGGATATACTTGTATTAAAAATAGACTCATTTATGTGACATTCAAACATAAGTGGGTATCCCGTATTTTACCTGCCAAGCCTAGTTAAGTAACTTGTCCAAGGTTGCAGAGCCAGGAAGTGTCAAGGCAGAGATTTGTACGTGGGTTCTCTGGTTCAAGATGCCCCCTCTTGCCCATGACACTACACTGTGCTGCTTTTGTGAGTCTAAGCAAGGTTTAGAAAGCAAGTCCCCAGGCAGCAGAGGAAGTCTCTCGCAGGAGGAGTTGCTGACCTCTCGCTATGCCCTGGAGGGGATGCCACGGACAGTTCATCTCTTCCACCTGCATTTTACTCTTGTGCTGACAGCGTGGGTTTGAGGAGCAGCACTGTGGGGAAGAGTTGGGGGATGCAGTAAATGTTCTGGGTAAGGGCTAGCTGCTCTGAACTTGAAGTTTCCATCACCTGCAGGGATCAGGCAGCCCATGGCTGCTGGGTCTGTGGTGAGAAGGAGAGTCATTTCAGTGGGCAGCTGCCACTGGCTTGCTGACACAGTCATCCGAGAGAGGATGTGCAGCCAGTGGTGCCCAGTCTTGGCATTTCCCAAGAGAATTTGGAAATCCAGACTCTGCAGTGAATTCCCTGACTTTTCTATGTCGGCAGCCAAAGAAACATTTTGGAGCTGGCCAAACCAAATCTATCTGTAGGCTGCTGACTTGGGGTCTCTCTGCAGGGACTAACAGGGGAGTAGACCCGGTTGCTGGCCATGGTGCTGACTGCATACTTCTGTTCTTCCGTCCTTGCCTGCTCTTCCAATACCCTATGTCCAGGCAGCCATGGAAAACCACCTGGAGCGGCGTTTGTACGAGCCCCAGAAGCTGCTGGAGGACCTGAGGAATACTGATGTCCAGCAGTTCCGCACAGCCATGAAATGCATCTTGGAGGACAAGAAGGACCGCTTGGTGGGGCATTCTCAGCATCCCCGCAGTGGGGACGCCCAGGGCCAGTTAGTCTTTGCTGAATTGCTCCCGAGCCAAGCCAGGGCCCTTCTTTATCTCTTCCTTCCTTCTTCCACTCTCAGCCCCCTGGGAGTTTTAGGACCTAGATTTTCTCACACGTTTTCTCCAAAGTTCAAATGAAGAGCTTTGCCACTCACATTCATGTAGGTACTATGAAGTGCAGGATGCTGAAGATCTTTGAGAGTTTAGTTCAGTGAACATCCATGATCAAGTACCATGCACCAATGGACTTAGAACACTGTGCCTGCCCTCAAAGAGCTTTGTGTTGGAGGGGAGACAAAAAGCAGAAACATATAACCAGGCGAGGTGAGTGCTATAAGACAATCACAAAGCAAAGACTCTAAGACCCACAAAGTCCTTGGGATCCACACAGTTGAGGTTTAAATTTTATTTGAGGGACGTGAACTTGTGTCCATATGGGATGCCGGCATTGCAGGTGGCAACTTACCCCATTATGCCACAATGCTGGTCCCACATTTAACTATTTTTAAATGTTTATTGCATTTATTTTTATCTTCTTGAAAGAGCAAGAGATAGGTTGAGATGGATAGATATATAAATAGATAGATAGATAGGTAGGTAGATAGGTAGATAGATAGATAGATAGATAGATAAATAGATAGATAGATAGAGCTTCCATCCATTGGTTCATTCCCCAAATGCCTGCAATGGTCAGGGCTGGGCCAGGTCAAAGCCAGGAGCCCAGAACTCCATCCAGGTCTCTCACATGAGTGGCTAGGGTACAGGCACTAGAACCATCATCTGCTGCCTCCCAGGATGCATTAGCAGGAAGCTGGATCAGAAGCAGACTTGATCTAGGCACTCCTACATGGGATGCAGTGTCCCAAGTGGAGTCGTAACATGTTGTGCCACAATGCCTTCCCAAACCACTTAAGTATTTTAATAATCACATACTTATTTTAATGCCTATTATTAAAATATGACAAATGGATCAAGCCAATTTGGTAAAGATGTAATGTTTCTAGGTGAAATAAATTTGTTTTTTGTTTTTTTGACAGGCAGAGTGGATAGTGAGAGAGAGAGACAGAGAGAAAGGTCTTCCTTTGCCGTTGGTTCACCCTCCAATGGCCGCTGCGGCCGGCGCATCTTGCTGATCTGGAGCCAGGAGCCAGGTGCTTCTCCTGGTCTCCCATGGGGTGCAGGGCCCAAGGACTTGGGCCATCCTCCACTGCCTTCCCGAGCCATAGCAGAGAGCTGGCCTGGAAGAGGGGCAACCGGGATAGAATCCGGCGCCCTGACTGGGACTAGAACCCGGTGTGCCGGCGCCGCAAGGCGGAGGATTAGCCTGTTAAGCCATGGCGCTGGCCACAAATTTTTTTTAAACACTCAGTTTAAAGGAAAATAGGAAGTAAATGTTAGCACAGGCAGTGCACAGAGGGGACCAGGGGGCTGTGAACTTGGTGTTGCTCAGTGTTCATTGAGGGTCTACTCTGTGTGTGAGCGTTCTGAGGCAATGGTCAGCTGTTTCTGGGAAGGGCTGGACAGTAGATGCTTAGGTTTTGCAGGCCACACCTCCTCTATCACAATGACTCAGTTCTTTCTTTGCAGCATGAAAGTAGACATAAGTGACATGTAAATGAACACATGTAAAATGTGTTTCGAAACTTTGATTTGCAAAAACGGATGGTGGGCCACAGTTTGCTGATTGTTCTATGGGTTTAATAATGCCTGGTTTGGGTCCTGTGCAAGATTAAGGAGATAAATAAGAATCTTACCACATTCCAATGAGGAAACTAGGGCTTGGAGAGGGGTAGGAACTTCAGGCTCCGTGGCTTGAAAGTGGTACATCTGAGGTTGGAACCTGGGCTCCTGGCTCCAGCTGTGAGCTCTTCTGGCAACTGGTGAGGCTCATGGGTCCATTCTCAAAATGTTTTAAAATCTGTAGAGAAAGCACAAAGGATTCCAAAGGAAGCCAGTTGTATGGAAAAAAAAGTGTTCCTCGAAATATACACACACATTATGTGCTGATGCTTTTTTTTTCCCCAAAGATTTATTTTATTTGAAAGGCAGAGCAACAGAGATACAGGGAGAGACAGAGATCTTCCTTCTGTTGGTTGAGTCCCCAAATGGTAGTGATGGTCGGGGCTGGGCCTGGAACTCCATCTGGGTTTCTCACGTGGGTGGCAGGGGCCCAAATACTCAGTCCATCTCAGCTGCTTTCCCAGGCACAGTAGCAGGGAGCTGGATAGGAAGTGCAGCACCGGTGACTAGAACCAGTCTGGGATGTTGGTATCGCAGGTTGCAGCTTAACCCTCCTTGCACACACTCAGTAAAGGAACTCAGTGGCAGGTGTAGTGACTTCTGCACCTTTGAGGACATGCTGAGTGTCAGCAGGATTTCAGGAGCTCTGCAACAAGCTTGATGGGTTATGAAGGCATCTGTGATTTCCACCTGACAGACGTAATGATCTTCCACCGTCGTTGTGCCTCAGTGCCTACCTTCACTGCCCAATGTCAGCTCTAGGGTACGGCGAATGAAGATGCAGCATTTCCCAATATTCACCGACACACTACATTCTGTCTTAAGGCCTCTACTTGGGAACTCTAAGTGCACTCTTAGCCACTACACTGTTCAGACACTCACAGTGAATGACGGAAGTTGTCAGCACTCCAGGGTTCTGTGGTCCAAAGGACCCTTCCTGACCACCTACCTGTATCTCTCTCTTTCCTGTGTTTCCATATCTTCTAGGTACTGGGCGCTCCACTGTGCTTGTGGCTTGGCTCTCAGGTACTTTCCTGGCTCAGTCTTGCATGTGTATTAGACTCAGCTGCCTGGGCTCCACTTGGACCAATTAAATCAGATTCTATATAGAAGCGCAGGAAATCAGTACTTTAAAAAAGTACCGGAGCTGGTGATGTGGCGCAGTGGGTAAAACTGCCGCCTGCAGTGCCAGCATCCCATATGGGCGCCGGTTCAAGTCCCAGCTGCTCCACTTCTGATCCAGCTCTCTGCTATGGCCTGGGAAAGCAGTAGAAGATGGCCCAAGTCCTTGGGCCCCTGCACCTGCATGGGAGACAGGGAAGAAGCACCTGGCTTCTGGCTTCGGATTGGCGTAGTTCCGGCCATTGCAGCCATTTGGGGAGTGAACTAACGGATGGAAGATCTTTCTCTCTGTCTCTCCCTCTCACTCTCTGTAACTCTACCTCTCAAATAAATAAACAAATCTTAAAAAAAAAAAAAAAAACCCAAGACGTACAGCCAGAGTTCAGAACCCGGGGCTTGGAGGAAGGGCAGGCACACAAGCATTTTTCATGAGTCAGAGTTCAGTTCGAGATGACCTGGGAGCACACAGTGGAGGGGATGGGGGATGTGATTCGAAGCAGGAAGCTGGAGGGGGTCAGAGAAGACTTCATCACGGAGGTCATTGACCTTGCCTTTGAAGAAGAGCTGACCTTCCCAGAAGAAGGGCAGGAGGCGTCCTGAGCTGCAGCAGTCGCGGTGTATCTGGAGAGTGCCATGGTGGGTGGATCAGGCAAACGCCTTGACTTTGTTCTGCAGGTAGGTGATGGAATGTTCTAGAAGCTTCTATACAGCAGCATAGCATTCAACAGGCATCCCGAATGTCCCCGCAGGTGCACTGCGTGGTTCTTCTCAGGGTTTCCAAATTGGGAGGCGGTTCTCAGGGTGACCTTGGTGCCCTTCCTTCCTTTAGGACCTGAAGGACGTTGTTATTGACTTGGGAGAGATTCGGGAGCAAGCCCTGCAGAGCCCCGGCGTGAACCGCAGCCTGCTTCTTATCACGCTGGAGAGGTGCTTCCAGGTGCTGAACTCCCTGGAGTGTGTGGAGATCCTGGCAAAGGTGCTCAGGGGTTCCCCGGGTAGCTTGCTGCAGCCGGACATCATAGAGAGGCTGCCGCGAGGCCTGCGTGAGGACGCCTTTAAGAACCTGTGAGTGCTTCCTCCCTCCTCCCTCACTGCACACACCGTCCCCCAGGGGGCGCTGCGGGGACGCAGAGGGGAGACAGGCAGGCTGGGGTTCAAGAGCGAGTTCTGTAGCAAAAACTTAGGATCCGTTGCATCAAGGGACGGCTGGATTAAAATCGACTCCCAAATTTCAGCCATTCTGGTACCATCGTCACGATTTATTTATTTTTTTGGCATTATCTTACAACCTGCACTATGATCTTTTTTTTTTTTTTTTAAAGATTTGTTAATTTATTTGAAAGAGTTACACACAGAGAGAGAAGGAGAGTCAAAGAGAGAGAGAGAGAGAGAGAGAGAGAGACAGAGAGCTCTTCCGCCCACTGTTCACTTCTTAAATGCCTGCAACAGTTGGGGCTGGGTGAGGCTGAAGCCAGGAGTTGTGTGCTCCATCTAAGTCTCCCACCAAGGTGGCAGGAACCAAACTACCTGGGCTGTCACTTGCTGCCTCCCAGGTTCTGAATCAGCAGGAAGCTGCAATTGGAGGCTGGGGTCAGAGCGCTGGACTGAAGCCCAGGCACTCCGATAATGGTACTTGGCTGCCCTAACCCTTGGATGAGGAATTGGATGGAGTGGGTGGAGGGATCGCCACTGGGTGAAGTTTTCTGTTCACTGCTTATCTGATTGCATCCACACTGTCTTGAGCCAAAAAGGGAATTCATAAAAGACAAAAGGTGGAAACAACCTAAACGTCCGTTAGGGGGTGAATGGATAAACGGAATATACTCTATCCTTATAATCGGGCCATGAAAAGGAATGAAGTACTGACACATGCTCCATCTTGCAGGAACCTTGAAAATGCTGTGCCAAGTGAGAGAAGCCAGACACAGGGGCTACCTCATGTCTGACTCCATTCGTTTGAAATGTCCACAATGGGCCTATCTTCAGAGATAGAAAATAGGCTACTGGTTTTGAGGAATTAGGGAGACTGGGGGGGGGAGTTGTGGGGTGAAAGCTAAGAGTATGGGGTTTCTTTCTAGGTGCTTAAAACGTTCTAAAGTTGATTGTGATGACTGTTACATAGCTCTGAGAATACAATGAAAACTGTTGGATTTTTTTTTTTTTTAGTTTTTATTTATTTATTTGAGAGTCAGAGTTACAACCAGAGAGAGGGAGAGACAGAGAGAGAGGTCTTCCATTCTCTGGTTCATTCCCCAAGTGGCCCCAGTGGCCTGAGCTGAACCAATCCACAGCCAGAAGCCAGGAGCTTCTTCTGGGTCTCCCACACGGCTGCAGAGACCCAAGCACTTGGGCCATTTTCTATTGCTTTCCCAGGCCATAAGCAGAGAGCTGGATTGGAAGAGGAGCAGCCAGGACTCAAACTGGTGTCCATATGGGATGCTTGTGCCACAGGCAGAGGCTTAGCCTGCCCCCTGGATTTTATTCTTTAAATGGGTGAATTGTAAAGTGTATGAATTATATCTCAATAAAGCTGTTACCATTTTTTTTTAAAAAGGACCAAGAGGTGAGGAAATATAAAGCATTATCTCCAGACCATACTTTGGAAGAAGAAAAATGAGAAAAATAGCCACTTAGAACAAGGGGCGGGAAGGGTTTCAGCCGGAGACAGCTGTGGGCGTATCTGCTGTTTGCCCATTAAACAGCCTCCACCTGTTCCCTACTAACCGATGTCCCTGTTTGTGTCATCTAGCTCTGCAGTGTTCAAAGATCTCTATGACCAAATCTCGGCTCATTCCCAGAGAGCCCTCTACTCCTGGATGAGTGGGGTTTTACAGACATACTCCAACTGCACAGGTGAGCAGGTGCTGAGGGATGGGGGGGAGTAGGTCACCTTTGCGGGGAAGTCTGCCCTGGAAAGAGACACTTTTTGTCTCTGAAAACTGGGGTTGGAGTTCATTGTCTCTTATGTTTTTTTTTTTTTTTTTTAACCACCCTCTTCCCTCACTTCCAAAAAGGGTTGATGTGACCTATGTACTAAAACACATACCCCAGAGCAGGTGTTTGGTGTAGTGGTTAAGTCGCTGCTTGGGGCACCCATATCCCATATTGAAATGCCTGGGTTCAAGTCCCAGCTTCTCTCCATTCCAACTTCTGCTGATGCAGACCCTGGGAGGCAGCAGGTGATGGCTTGAGTGGCTGAGTCTCTGCCATCCACTTGAGTGACTCATATGGCGTTCCAGGCTCCTGGTTTCCTTCTGGCCCAGCCCTGGTGGTTGTGGGCACTTGGGGAGTGAATCGGTAGACTGGAGATATCGCTCTGTCATTTCTATCTCTCTGCTTTTCAAATAAATAAATAAATAATTTCAAAAACCACATACCCATTTCGTCAAAGCATTTTTGACATATTGATGTCTCTCAAATAAGGATGCACCAGTAGCTTACAGTCAGTGCTGTGGCCTAGATTCTTAGCCATATCTTAAATTTGCTGAGGAGCTTTAGAATAGAGTTCAAGTTCAAAATCCATATTAAAATATCTGCATCGAAGCGGGACAATATAGTTTTGTTAGAACATCTAGGCAATAAAGGGCAGGAATTTAGCTGTGAGCTTTCTAGCAACAAAAGCAGAAAGATATCAGGATTCATTTATTTGACAGATGTCTGTTTTTTAACCCACTTATGTCGTTGAGTAGTCAAATTCATAGAGGCAGAAATTAGAATGATGGTGGGTTTCAGTTTTGCAAGGTGATAAGAGTTCTGGCGATGGATGGTGGCCATGGTTGTATAACAGGGAGAACATGCTTAATGCCACAGAACAATGCAATGAAAAGTGGGTAAGATGGGAAGTTTTATGTTTTGTGCATTTTACCACAGTTAAAAAAAAGAGAGCGATGGAAAAGAATGGCTCTGTAGATTAGTAATGCTAGCAATTTCTCAGATGGCATCGACTTCTTAAATGTTTAATGCCAGGAACATAAACTGAATAGACTTTTAAACACTTAAAAAAAAAGGCCATTGTGTGTCAACAGCTGAGAATATAGAGGAAAACAAGAGACAGTCTCTGCTCTCATGGATCTGTTTGTTGGTTTACTGAGAGAGAGGGAGAGGGTAGGATGGGGGGAGAGAGCATTTATACGATGGAAGCTGCTATGAAGAAAATACATTTGATAAATGCCTTGGAAAGGGTCACTACTGTAGGCTAGACTAAAATATTTAGCTCTTGGCAAATGGCCACTATTAAATAATTTAGGCTTTGTGAGCCTAAAATCTCTGTGTCAATTCTTCAACTCTGAAGTCTCAGCCCAAAGCTGCCAGAGACAACAGATGGATAGACGCGGCTGTGTCCCCAGACAGCTTTACCTATGGCCGCTGGAACTCGAAACTCAGATCATTTTCACGTGTCATCAAATCTTCTTTTGATTTTTCCTTTCAACAGTTTAAAAATATAAAAACCCTTCCTGGCTCACAGACCATATTAAAAACCAGGTGGTGGGCTGGGCTTGGCCCATGGGCTATGGTTTGCTGACCCCTGAATGGAGAAATCAGGGCGACCTCTCGAGCAGGTGACATGTGGATTAAGACCACAGTGCGGAGAGGGAATCTGTCTGGGGAGGCTCTGGAGAGAGGGCATCCTAGGCACAAAGACCAGCATATGCACAGGCCTGAGATGGGAATGAGCTTGGTGTATCGGGGAAGCATAAAGGAAGCCAGTGGGGTTAGAGTTTGGGGGGTGCCAATCAATCTTTTTCCAGGAATTGAATTTTTTTTTTAAAGATTTATTTTATTTATTTGAAAGACAGAGTTACAGAGAGAGGTAGAGACACAGAGAGAGGTCTCCCATCCCTTGGCTCACTCCCCAATTGGCAGCAACGGCTGGAACTGCGCCGATCCAAAGCCAGGAGCCAGGAGCTTCCTCCGGGTCTCTCACGTGGATGCAGGGGCCCAAGAACTTGGGCCATCTTCTACTGCTTTCCCAGGCCATAGCAGAGAGCTGGATCGGAAGAGGAGCAGCCAGGACTAGAACCAGCACCCATATGGGATGCCGCTGCCTCAGGGCAGGGCGTTAACCCGCTGTGCCACAGTGCTGGCCCCAGGAATTGGAATTAAGTTGAGATTTGTGTATCAGGAATGTTAAACAAGGTTATGAGTGTGGGGCATCATTTCCTCCTGTCTGATCAGGGGAATTCTGCCTGCAGTAGCTGGGGCTGGGCCACATGGAAGTAAAGAGACTGGAGCTGCTAATGAGTCTCTCACACAGGTGGCTGGAACCCTGCTGCTTAAGCCACAGCCTGCTGCCTCCCAGGATCTGCATTAGCAGGAAGCTAGAACAGAGAGAGGAGCCGGGACTCAAACCCAGGCAGTTCAGTGTGGGATGCGAGTGTCCCAGGCAGCAGCTTAACCTCTACGCCAATGCCTGCTCCGGGAATCTGAACCTCACACTGTGTAACCCTGAGAAAGTCACTCAGCTTCTACGCTTGGCTGTGTCTTTATTGGCAGAGTTTAATTCCTTTTCAACAGAAGTGAGTGAAAATGCACTATGTTTGGATTTCTTAAAAGTTTTATTTTATTTATTTGAAAGAGTTACAGAGAGAGAGAGAGAGAGAGAGAGAGAGAGAGAGGGGTCTTCTATCTGCTGAGTCATTCCCCAATTAGCTGAAACAGCTGCAGCTGAGTCCATCCGAAGCCAGGGGCCAGGAGTTTCCTCCAGGTCTCCCACGTGGGTGCAGGTTCCCAAGCACTTGGCACAACCTCCGCTGCTTTCCCAGGTGCATTAGCAGGGAGCTGGATTGGAAGTGAGCAACCAGCACTCCTATGGGTTGCTGGTGCTGCTGGCTGGGGCTTTAACCTGCTGTGCCAGAGCACTGACCCCTCTGTTTGGATCTTTAAAAAAAATTATTTTTTCATAAGGTCCTTGAAGTCATTTGGAAATACTTTGTTAAAAATGTCCCAAGCCTTGGAACCATTGCTTTGCAGAAATATAGTCCATGCTCAATAAGTAGTTAAAAAAACATGAACATCCTGGAGCAGGTATTTGGCACAGTGCTTAAGCTGTTCGTTTGGATGCCCATATCCCATATCAGAGTACCTGGGTTCACGTCCCGGCTCCACTTTGGATTTCAGCTTCCTGTAAATGTGCATCCTGGGAGATAGCAGGTCAATGCTCAGATACTTAGGTCCTTGGCACACACATAGGAAGCCTTGTGGAGTTCCTGGCATGGCTCAGCCCTGGCTGTTGTGGGCAGCTGGGGAGTAAACCAGTAGATGGAAGACCTCTGTAGCTTTCTCTCTGTCTCTCAAATAAATAAAAATTAAAAAATTAAAATTTTAAAGTGAACAATCCTTGTTGGGAGCAGTGGTGGCCAGCTCTTGCTCAGAGAAACTTGAATTTGGATCCTGGGTGTCGTTGTTCTTACAAGTCCCACTGACATTTCACTGAGGGAGAATTATAAAGACCAGAGCAGAGTGACAGGGAGGGCCCTCTGGGAATCCAGAGTGGAGAGCGCTTTCTTCTGGCTCAAAAATCTGTCTTATTCTTGAAGGTAGGATTTGGATGCACAAGGTCAAGGCCCTTAAGGCATTCTAGGTGGTCAACGGGGCCCACGGAGGCCAAGATTTGGAGAACATCGAGGGTTCATCTGGGGAAGTTCAAGTACTTTGGTTTATTTATTTATTTATTTATTTGACAGGTAGAGTTATAGACAGAGAGAGAGAGAGAAAGGTCTTCCTTCCGTTGGTTCACTCCCCAAATGGCCGCTACGGCTGGCGCTGCGCTGATCCGAAGCCAGGATCCAGGTGCTTCTTCCTGGTCTCCCATGCGGGTGCAGGTGCCCAAGGTCTTGGGCCATCCTCCGCTGCCCTCCCAGGCCACAGCAGAGAGCTGGACTGGAAGAGGAGCAGCCGGGACTAGAACCTGGTGCCCATATGGGATGCCGGCACTGCAGGCAGAGGATTAACCAAGTGAGCCACGGCGCCGGCCCCAGTACTTTGGTTTAGTTCCAGGTAGGATAACATGGTGATAATGAATAAAGATGGTACTCATTATTAGTGCCAGTAAGAAAAGAGAGTCAAACATATTTCAAGTGGCCGAATTACTTGGTAACTAGTTGAACTAAAAAAACCTCTTTATTTTGTGGTCTTACATATTAAAAAATAATCTGCATTTCTAACAAATTCTCAAGCACTGCTGATATTGCTGGTCCAGGAACCATACCGTTGAGTAGCAAAGTCTCGTGTGGCACTGGGGAGGGGCACCTGTGATCACCGCCCAGGTGTAGCATAGCAACTCACAGGTAGGCTCCTAATAAATGGTTATGGAATGAATTAACACAAGAAACAGGTCCTGGTTTGAAAGGTGCTATTGACTATCCCATTCCAGTTTCAAGAGTTTCCATTTATTTAATTACTAATCTGTTTTTTTTTTTTTTCTAGATGACTCTGTTTCATGGGTCAGTGCAGAAAACTTATGGATTTTGGGCAGATACATGGTTCACCTGTCATTTGAAGAAATCACGAGAATTAGTCCTATAGAAGTAAGTTGGAGAAATATATTTATATGTCCCCGTTACTAGTACATCTAGGGTAAGGTGTATTCTAGATTTCCAGCATTCAGTCTGCCAGCCCAAGGTGCCCTGGGCATCGTACATCTGCCTCAGCCCAATATATCTTGAGCCTCTAAATAAAACTCTTGGAACGAGGCCTGAAGTGGTCAGTCAGAGGATTGCATCTGAGCATAGAAGAGCTGAGAACAGAGAAAAGAGAAGTGTGGGCAACCCAGAAAGCTCTGATGTGAACAAACATGATATAAAGGGAAGGTTGGCTGAGAACCAACATCGTTTAAGGGCCTTTTTGTACTCAAGAAAGACCAAGGATAATGGCTATCAAATTTCTGGTACTTGGAAGCATGGAGCCAGAACAAAAAGCAGCGTGGATTAATAGCTACTTCTTTTTTTAGCCATTCTATCAATAGCTACTTCAGCACCAACAATGATTAGATTTTAACTCTAGAGTTTACAATGGAGAAATGTGCATGGTCTAAGGTTCACTTGGTTTGTTAGTCAACCTGTTTCTTTCCTTCTCCTGATGTTGACCCAATGACATGAGATTCCTTCTGAAATGCAGCCTCTACAGAGTCCTGCCAATCTGGAGGCATCCACCAAGAGTTTGGGGCTTGCCCTCAATTTTTCAAAAGTCATAAGAGGGTACTTCCAAATTTTCTCGGAAAGGAACTGGTGTCGTGGTGCCCCCAGTTAAGTTGCCACCTGCGTTGCCAGCATCCCAAATCAGAGTGCCAGTTCAAATCCTGGTTCCTCCCATTCTGATCCAGCTCCCTGCTAATGTGCTTGAAACTGCAGCGGGAGATGACCCAAATCTCTGGGCCCCATCACCCATGTGGGAGATCCAGATGGAGCTCCTCGTTCCTGGCTTTGGCTTGGCCCAGTCCGAGCTGTTGTGGCCATTTGGGGAGTGAACCAGCAGATACAAGATTTTCTTTTCTCTGTTTCTCCCTTTCTGCCACTCTCTGTTTTTCAAATGAATGAATGAATGAAGAAATAAAAAAATAAATCTTTAATAAAAGTTCTTGGGAAAAGGAAAGATAAAAATTTCATTTGGGTGCAAAATTTTTTGAAATCCATGTATAGCATTTTTTTTTCACAATAAACATTTTCCACAAACTTTTTTTGAAGACCCCTTGTATATATAAACTTCAAAATTTGGGCACTAAAATAAGCTTATCTGTTTTTTAAAAATATGGTTATCTTCTTCCTTTAAAAAAAGACTTATTTATGTATTTGAAAGGCAGAGTTACAGAGAGAGAGGGAGAGAGAGAGAGAGAGAGAGAGAGAGAGATTTTCCATCTACTGGTTTACTCTCCAAATGGTCACAATGGCTGGAGTTGGGCCAGTCTGAAGCCAGGAGCCAGGAGCTTCTTCCAGGTCTTCCATGTGTGTGCAGAGGCCCAAGGACTTGGGACATGTGCTGCTGCTTTCCCAGGTGCATTAGCAGGGAGCTAGATTGGAAGTGGAGCAGCTGGGACTTGAACTGGAAGCCATATTGGATGCTGGCATTGCAGGTGGTAGATTTACTTGCTACATCACAAGGCCAGTCCCAAACTTATCTTTTAATTGATTTTTCTGTGAATTTTTTGAAGTACCCTGGTATGAGTCCTTTCTTCTGGCCAGGGAAAGGTGTTTGTCTCAGACGATTGCCTCTTTCAAGGACTAGTCGACCCACCAAGTTCTGGTTAGTATAAAACTAAGAGGCAGAACTAGCTCTTTTATTTTACCCAGGAAGCTGGGAGCATTTCAAACATCTTCCAATGTTTCTAACCCTCTGTCCTGGGATTAACCCTCTCATTTACTCTGCCAGTGTTGAGTGAGGTTAGAAGTGGAGCATGCTGGGTCCCTGGGGGGAATTTCTAAGATCAAGCACCCGTTTGCAATTTTTCATCATCTAACAATGTAGAGAAGAGAGGGGAAGCCACAGGGTGCCAATACCAAGAGGGAACTTTGTGTGGAAAAGGATACAACCTACAAAAGAGAGATGACTTTATGAGCTCCTGAAAGCACAATGTTCAATAGTGCATCGAAATAACAGAATGCAAAGTCTGTTAGAAATACAAGGGCAGATGGGTCCAGGCCTCACAGAAGATGTCAATGTGACACTTTTGGGCATGCGGGCAAAAAGGGGCTAAGAATACAGAGAAACTGGTTAGCATAGATAATAAAGTTGAACGTAAATGCCAGGCTTTGTGTCTTCCAGAGAGCATACATTCTTCTCATGCCTGATGGCCGTACATAAACTCACTCATCTCTTCAAAAATAATTCTGATTGCTCAAAGCAGAAAATTCGTGCACCACATTCTCTGACCTCAGTCCAACAAGTCTGGAAAGAAATGTGCATAGATTAGATTCCAAGGAGCTCAACTTGGGGAGTGTTAAAAAAGCAATACTTGGCTAAACAGCCATCTGGTTGAAGACCACCAAGAGACAGTGACAATGACAGTTGGAGGCACATCCCATTGTGGGGGGTGGGCCGCAGCACAGACCACCATGATGGGGCCACACCGGGCCACTTCTGCCTCTTCCCCACCAGATCGGGCTGTTTATCAGCTATGACAACGCCACGAAGCAGCTGGACACAGTCTATGACATCACACCCCAGCTGGCCCAAGCGTTTCTGGGAAGGATCGGCTCCTCCAGCTTTGACATGAGGAATACCTCTACCATCCACAGGCAAGGGGTGTGGGCTCTGGGACACTCCCAAGAAGCGATCATAGCACCAGCTTCCTCTGACGTGCAAAAGACCTTGGGAGGGAAGGGAGGTGGCTGGGCTCCTTCTGTGAACAAACCCACATCACCATTTGCAGGGGTCTTGAAAGGGGGCATCCCCTGGTACAGAACCGTAACAGATGCTAATTCCAGCTCCCAGCATGCAGCATTTTAAATCCTCAGGATTGGGTCTCTTCCAAGGTGAAAGAGTCATTTCCATTTGATTGAGACAAGTGTTGGCAAGTGCTTTTTCTGTGCAAAAAAAAAAAAAAAAAAAAAAAAAAAAAAAAAAAAGAAATCTGTACTTAGTGGTTTCATAATGTGCATTTTCCACGGGCTTTTTGGAAGTGCCCTAATATGTATGGGCTTCAATTATTATTATTATTATTTTTTGCATCAGAAGAAACTTATCTTTTCATTCCATTTTCCACAAACATTTTAAAACAAAGATTTATTTATTTATTTGTTTGAAAGGTAGAGTTACAGAGAGGCAGAGGTAAAGAGAGAGAGAGAGAGGTCTTCCATTTGCTGGTTCACTCCCCAGATGGCCATGATGGCCCAAGCTGAGCCGATCCCAAGCCAGGAGCCAGGAGCTTCTTCTGGGTCTCCCATGTAGGGGCAGGAGCCGAAAGACTTGGATCATCTTCCACTGCTTTCCCAGGCACATTAGCAGGGGGCTGGATCTGCCATAGCAGAGAGCTGGATAGGAAGCGGAGCAGGCAGGACTCAAACCAGCGCCAATATGAGATGCTGGCACCGCAGGCGGTGGCTTTACCCACTACACCACAGCACTGGCTCCTCCACAAACTTTTTGAAGTACACTGTTACATCTTGGGGGTGTCAGGCAGGATTTAAATGGCAGAGGAAGGGCATGCACAGTGTGGGAGGGGAGCACTGTTCAGCCATCTTCTCTCCCATCTCACACTGTTCCTGCTGGCATCACCATCGCGCTCTGAGTATTTTCAAACCTTGAGGGAGTGCACTCACAGAAAGTGACCACACCTCCTTCCCCTATTCCTAGTGGTTTTCTTTTCTTTTCTTTTTCTTTTTTTTGACAGGCAGAGTGGATAGTAAGAGAGAGAGACAGAGAGAAAGGTCTTCCTTTTTGCTGTTGGTTCACCCTCCAATGGATGCTGCGGCTGGTGCACCGTGCTGATCCGAGGCCAGGAGCCAGGTGCTTCTTCTGGTCTACCATGCGGGTGCAGGGCCCAAGCACTTGGGCCATCCTCCACTGCCTTCCTGGGCCATAGCAGAGAGCTGGCCTGGAAGAGGGGCAACCGGGACAGAATCCGGCACCCCGACCAGGACTAGAACCTGGTGTGCTGGTGCCGCAAGGTGGAGGATTAGCCTGTTAAGCCACAGCGCCGGCCCCTAGTGGTTTTCTTCCCTGAGCGTGGCCCCTGGTTTTCTACAGGGTGAGCCTTTTGGAGTTTAATCCTGGCTCTGCTGCTTACAACGTGTGGGACCTTGGCTATGTCACATCTCCTCTCTGAGCCTCTTTTTTTCCATCTGTAAAATGGGAGGTAAGAACCTGCCTGCCTCATGGAGGTGGAGTTAGCACACCCAGCACACAGGAAGTGCTCAGGAACTGTCCTTTTCTTTTATAATTCATTTTTAATTAAAAATAACAATCGTACGTATCCATGGATGTTTTCATCATGGAATGGCTAAATCAGGCTGGTTCCCAAATGCATGATCTCACTTATCATTTCTTTTTGTGGTGAGAACAGATAAAATCCAGTCTCATAGTAGCGATTTTTCAAGAATGTGATAGTAGTTACTGTCGTCACTATGTTGGGAGATGGATCTCCACTCATTCTTCCTGTCTAGACGGAACTGTGACAAACGTGGCTCCAGCCTGGCCTCTGGGGACCGCCATTCTACTCTTGTTATGTGAGCTCCTTGTTTTTGGCTTCCACGTGTCCTTGAAGTCCCGTGGTAGTTATGTGCCCGGCTTATTTCACTTAGCGTAATGTCCTCTTGGTTCAGTCGAGCCGTCACAAATGACAGACTTCCTCCTCCTCCACCTGTTTGAAGCTGATGCTGTGAATAGCATCCCACTGCACGTCCCACCACGGTTTCTCCCTCCGTTCATGGACACTGGCTCTTGTGAACACGTGTTTATTAACACTCAGCTTTTACTTCTCCTGTGTGCTTTCCTCTGCGTTAAGCAGATGTTTGTCTTTAGCATCAGACCCACTTTCAAATCCTCTCCCTGCCCTGGACATGTCAGTCTACGTCTCGATGCCTTTCTGACAGGGTGGAGCTTGGCTGATAGTGGTCAGCCTCCTGGTCCAGCCATCCTGCATCCAATAGTCTTCGTGCTAACTCCAAGAACATCATTCACAGGTGGACACTCAGCATCCACCAGGAATGATGTGAATCAGCTCGTCTACCCCTGACCATTTGCATTTCACAGCCGTCATTCTCTCACTGATCACGTTCATCAGGGTATGCTGTGACGAACAAAGCAAACCTCCCATTTATTGAAGGCTCACAGAACAACTGTGTGCAGCAGTCTTGCAGGGACGCTAATTAGTTTCCGGGAGGTCACACATCTCATAGAACTGGACTTCAAACGCCAGTTGCCTGAATCCATGCTCTTAACCACTAGGTGTACTTGTATTGCTCCCAGCTAGAACAAGGTTCAAATCCCATCTCTGCCTCCTGTGTTTTTTCTCCTTCTGGAATGTGTACCCTCCTTTCCTATGCCTGGTCCATGGTCCAGGAGGAGGGGTGGCATAGTTACCCTGGGCAAGTCACTTGATCTCTCCGAGTCTCAGTTTGCCCATCTGTGAAATGGGGCTAATGAGAGCCTCTGTCTTGTAAGGCGGTGGTAAGGCCAACGTGTAATACTGGGTACGTGGTATATTAGGACCATGGCACCATTGGTTTGGCCTGGGAAGTGGGTGTGGTCCCCCCTCACCCCAAGCCCCCCACCAGCACCCCTGATTTTCTCACACAGGCTGGGGCTGCTGGTTTGTTTCTATGATGACCTGGAGTCGCTGGACGCTGCCATGGCCCAAGTCCTCCTTCACCAGATGATCAAGTGCAGTCGCCTAAGGGGCTTCCAGGCTGGCGTTCAGCAGGTACGGACGGAGTGCGAGGCCTCACGATCCAGAGAAGCGGGGGAGCACAGCTTGGCTTGGCTTTCCAGAGGGAACACGTGGTGTTAACCAGGACCTAAACCCCGCCGCAGCAGAGGGGGGTCTCAAATACTGGGACGAGTGCAACCTGGGAAGAAAAAAAAATAATAATAAATAAAAGCACAGGAAAAAACCCTGGACAGATCAAAACTCACCGCAGCTCTTCTGATGCTGAGTCGGGAGGTGTGTGGTGAAGCCCAAGGCTCTGGCATATCCAGCCGGCTGCCGCGTGGGGCAGCTGAGCTGGCTCTGTGTCCCTAATGGCCCTGCCAGCTTCCTGCCCCAGAGAGCCGGATGTCATCGGTCTGGGTGTGGCCCGGGTATTCCACGTTGCTGATGCTCTCAGGGGGATTCCAATGCAGCCAGGATGGAGAGCTCTAGACTGGGGGTATTTACTGGGTGCCCAGACCGGGGATCTGGACAAAGTAGCAAACGCAGACTGTCTCTCACTGCCCCCCCCCACTCCCACCTCTCTCTTTCTTCTAGTCAAGTCCCAGTTCTGCCCCTTTCCCCCCACTTCTTTTGGTCCTTTTCAGTTAAAAAAATGTTTTTTTATGGGGCTGGTATAGTGGTGCAGGGGGTTAAGCCACAGTGTGGGATTTTGGCATCCCCATATGAACACTGCTTCGAGTCCCAGCTGCTCCACTTCTGATCCAGGTCTGAGCTAATGCACCTGGGAAAGCAGCAGAGGATGGCCCAAGTGCTTGGGTCCCTACACCCATGTGGGAGAACTGAGTGGAGTTCCAGGCTCCTGGCTTTGGCCTGGCCCAGCCCTAGCAGTTGTGGCCATTTGGGGAGTGAACCAGTGGATGAAAAATTTCTGTTTCTCCTTCTCTCTGTAACTCTGCCTTTTAAATAAATAAATTAATTAATAAATAAATCTTTTTTAAAAAACCAATTTATTTATTTGAGAGGGAAGGAGGGAGCAAGGGAGAGAAAAGATATTGCCCATTTGCTGGTCACTCCTTAAATGTTCACAGTGGCCCCTGTCTGGGCCAAAGCCGGAAGCTGGGAACCGGTCCAGGTCTCCCACATGGCGGGCAGGAGCTCTACCACTGAGCCAACCCTGCTGCCTCCCAGGGTCTGCAATAGCAGGAAGCTGGAGTTGGCACCCAGAGCCGGTGTGGTACCCAAGTACTCTGATGTGAGGTGTGGGTGTCTTAGCCAGCATCTTCACTGCTAGGCCAAATGCCCACCCCCTGTTCAATTTTTTGTTTTAATGAAAAGGTGATGCCGGAACATTTTTGATAAATGCATCGACAGTTCCACACTGTCTCCATGCATCACCAACTACAAACTCCCCAACCACACTTGACATCACAGTTGCTCATCTTGCTCAATGCATATTTTTGCTTTTAAGGGGAAGCACCTTTCCCAAACAAGCTCAAACAAAAATAAAGAAAAGAAATGCATTTTAAAGCCACGGGGGTAGCTGCAGCAGCCATGATCAAGATTCGAGGGAACCCTCTGGGGTTCCTCTAGCCCAGGAGTTCTCGAATCACAGGAATCACTGAGTGGGGGGTGGGGGTGGGGGGCACTGGTTAAAATGCAGATTGCCAGGCACTGTGACAGATCTGGAGTGGGGCCTGAGAGCATGCATTTCCGACGAGCTCCCAGGTGCAGCTGCTGGCCCAGAGCCCACTCCCAGGTGCAGCCCACTGCTTTGTCTTACAGAGGTGGAGGCTGGGCTCTGGGGAACCGGCCAGTGGCTAAGTTTTTAAAGAACCCAAGGCCTACAGCCGGCTCTTCTGCTTCCCTCTGCTGCCCCCCAGTGGCTATTTCAATATAGCCTGCAACAATTGCGTGCTCCCGTGAATATGTTGTTCTTACAAATTCAGGTGTTAGAGCTAAGCTTATCTTAGAAGGACGCAGCGGTGGTCACGACGGGGCTCGGGGTGGAGGGTCGGTAAGAAGACCGTGTAATGAGATCAGAAATTCTGCCGCTCCTGGGAAAAGATCAAGGCTCACAGTTTAAAGACAACAGAACATTCTCATTAATACACCATGTATTTTTAAAAGAGGCTCCCTCATCAATTTAACATTGATTCTGAAACATGTAATACAATCTAATGCAAGGCATATTCATAATGCACAGTAATCTTTTTCCTTCAGTCAAAGAAATAAAGAGAATTATTCATCAGTTAGGATTTACGGCCATCTCTTAGTTCCCAGTTTTATCACATTCAATAATCTTTAAGAACTACATAAAACTACTGTATTAGAACAAAACATGCACCGGCCTCATTTTTTTTTTTTTTAATACAGAGGTCACATGACAGGAGGCAGGCTTATCACCTTTCTTACTGAAAGCAATTGGGAAACGCAGTTGCCTATCACTGGGCAGGCAGATTGTAACAACCTAATTATTAAAATAATCACAGAAATATGCCAACGTGGAGAAGACATCATTTTAAGTGAAAAATACAGAACAGAAAATTGCACTCCCATTCACATGACAACTGCAGAAATTACATACCGTCTCTAGGCACAAGAAGTCTTAGAAGCAGACCCACTCAATTGCTAATCATAGTTATTTTTATGAGGTAGGATTTTTCAAGAGACTTTCATTTTCTTGTACTGTTGAAAATTATTTTTACACAGATTATATATTATCATCGAAAGAGCCCCTGGATATTTCACAAAAGAAAAAAAACGGCCGTAGATATGGATATAGAGTTCAAGGTCACAAAAGGAGAGGGAGCTTCGGGGAGTTAGAAGGGAGCAGTGTCTCCTCGTGCTGTGCTTTTGGGGGGCGGTTGATGACAGATTAAGATCTAAATGAAGCCCCAAGTGGATTCTCAGCCAGAGGAGGGGGGCAGGGCGGGGGTTCCTCTCCCTCCTCCAGGGGCTTTGGGGGGGCAGCGTGGGGGAGGCTGCCCTGGAGCCCTACTTCCGGGGGTATAGTCGGAGGCAGCCAGCGCCCTGCCTCCTCTCAGCGCTCCTGCCGGTTTGCTCTGCTTCCAGCTCAAAGCTGACCTTCTGGACATTGCCACGGACAACCAGACCCTCAACGAGACCCTGGGCTCTTTGTCGGATGCGGTGGTGGGCCTGACCCACCGGCAGCTGGAATCCCTGTCCCCCGAGGCCGTGCATGGCGCCATCTCCACCCTCAGTCAGGTCTCAGGCTGGGCCAAGAGCCAGGCGATCATCTTGTCCGCCAAATACCTGGCCCAGGAGAAGGTCAGTTGAAGCCTTTGGGTCTTCTGGCATGGCCTGGGACCCGAGGCCCAGGGTGCTCAGCAGCTTGAGTTGCTAGGAGGCAGTGCCCTGGACCGGGGGGCTTCCCACTCGGTTCTGGAGGCTGGGAACCCCAAAGGCAAGTTGCACGCGAGGCAGGTGTCATTCTGGTTCCTCTCCTGTGTGTTCTCACGACCCCTGTGAGAGCCAGCTCCCTGGGGCCACTCACCCCATCTGTTGAATCAGGACCCTACCTAATCCTAATTTTCTCACAGCCTCCTCCAACCCGTCACCTCCCACAGGCCCCACCTCTCAATACCATCTCACTGGGGTTCCGGGCTACAAAGGTTCAGCCTGTAAAAGCCAATGCTACACACACAGCAGGTGAGCCTGGGGAAGACTGCCTGAATTCCTCTCCCCGCTGTGCTATTTACTAGCTGTGCTCAACTTCACTTTGCCTCAGTCTGCCTATCTGTGAAATGGGGACGACAACAGCACCTATCCAACAGCGTTGCTGCAAAGATTGTATACACGTTGGCCGGGCAGGCGGCACAATGGAGTGTGGGCTCTGTCAGTGTTGGCTCTCATGGGGCCAGTATTTTCTTACTTGTTCCCAAGGCTGCTAGCACATCCCTTCGCCTGGGATCCAGGGTGATGCTGTTTTATTCCAACCGTGACCCATAGGGAGAGACCTGTCGGGACAGAAGGTCCCATCTGGAGAGCACAGGGGCCCTGGTCCGCACCCTAGCTGCTCCTGGGAGGGAAGTGGGCCTTATTTCTGGGAGAATGGCTTTCCCCGAGTTGGGGCTGATGGAAAGGACCTCAGACCACGGAGACTGAGTTGTGTGGGCATTTTGGTGCCCTGCTGTCTCAGCTCGCACTCACAGCCACTTCTCAGGATGCAAACAGGTGCACAAGGAGATAGTATCGGGACGGATACTGTCTCAGGCATTTGCTCAGCCCTCCCTCTGTGCCAGGTTAATCACTTAACCTTCCCAGCAACCCCATGAGGTCAGCAGGGTCATGGTCTGCATTTCTGGGTCATTCATGGGAGACACAGAGCATGTCAGAGAATCGCCCAGACCATGTAAAAGAGACACAGATGGGATGAGCCCAGGGCATCTGTACCCCCTGCTGACCTTGTCCATCATCGTGCCAGGGCCACGGGCCACTCACTCGCATTTCCTGACTTGAGGCCATGGCTAGCCCCTTCCTCCTGTCCCATGTAGCCTAGTGGGGACCTTATTTTTGTTATGGACCTTGTTTGGGGCTACCCAAGTCTTGCTTGACATCTCTCTGTGAATTTGATTTTGGGGGGGCTGAAGGAGCGGTGTCCCCAACAAAGCGACTAGTCTCTTCCTTAGCTCAGAAAAGCCCCAGGGAACCACTCAGCTTGTCTGATGGCAGACCCCTGTCCCTGCCGATAGGAAACCATTGCACGTTTTTACCCTAGCAGAGGGCAAAAGCAGGTGTAAGTTAGGAGAGGACAGTCAGAGCCAGGGTGTTCATCCTCCAGGGTCAGATCTGTGTCCCGGAACATTTGTTGCAGCTCAAAGCATCTACTTGGAGAAGGATGAGCCTGGGGTGCTGCTGTGTCAGACACTTGTCAGTGATGTAAATGACAGAGGTGGTGGCCTTGAGGCACTGTGAGGGCACAGGGCCTGGGAAAGCAGAGCCAGGACCCACCTCGAGCAGTGCGTGCCGCTCAGTTCCTGCCACTTTGTACCAGGTGGGAATGCGGGCCCTGGGCTGCTGGATGCTCAGATTAAAAACAAAACACAACAGAAACTTAAACCTGGATTTTTTTTTTTTAAATGGGAGTTCTTGCCATACAAAAATTCAATTTAACAACTAAAAACGAATTTTAAATATTGGTTCTAGCTCAAATGAAACACAGACAAGCCCATTGCTTCTCTGTGACTCAAGGATCACTACCTTGGGGAAAAAAAAACAACTTGAGGCAGGTGCTGTTGTGCAGTGGATTAAAGCTCCGGCCTGCAGCGCCGGCATCCCTTATGGGCTGCTCCACTTCCAATCCAGCTCCCTGCTAATGTGCCCGGGAAAGCAGCTGAGGATGGCCCAAGCCCTTGGGTCCCTGCGCCCACATGGGAGACCCAGAAGAAGCTGCTGGCTCCTGGCTTCCGATCTGCTCAGCTCTGGCTGTTGTGGCCATTTGGGGAGTGAACAAGCAGACCTCTCTTTGCCTCTACCTCTCTCTGTAACTGTCTTTCACATAAATAAATCTTAAGAAAATTATATTTAGTTGGAAGGGAGAAAGAGAGATTTCCTATGTACTGGTCCACTCCCCAAATGCCCACAATGGTTGGAGTTGGCTCAGGCTGAAGCCAAGGGCCTGGAGCTCAATCCAGGTCTCCCACGTGGGTGGCAGGGCCCACCTTCTTGAGCTGTCACTTGCTGCCGCCCAGGGTGTCACAAGCAGGAAGCTGGAATTGCGAGTGGAGCCAGTTATTGAGCCCAGGCACTCACACAGGGGTACGGGTGCCTTAACCTCTAGACCGAACACTTGTCCCGACAACTTTCTGATATTTTCAGGGTGGGTTAAGACAGCACGGTAATCCCACCAGCAAGGCACTCCCTGTGTGACTCGCGTTGCATCTTTAACTCTTTCCTGAAGGAAGGCAGGCAGGCCTGGGCGGGCACCACCTGTCTTGGGCACCATCGCGCCCCCAGGTGTTGCCCGTCTGTGTCACCGGGGCACCGGCCTGCAGATGGGCGTGAGTGACGGGGAGGCGGCAGGGCAGAGCAGGGCCTCACGCCCGCGGCTGATCCTCTCCCAGGTGCTGTCCTTCTCCACTGTCCACCAGATGGGCACGCTGCTGGCAGGGGTCGGTGCCCAGGCTCTCCACGGCATGGACCCCGGGGACCTCTGGCAGCTGCTGCGAAGCGCCGTCTCCCACCACCTGTCCGGCCTGTCACCTGCCCAGCAGCAGAGTGTCCTCAGGAAGGTGAGAGGAAGATGGTCGGGCCTCAGCCACGCGGTGCGTGGAGGACGCGGTTTTGAGGTTTTGTGAGTGGGCTGTGGATGTGGGTAACTAGTCCAGGGCTGCGGCCATCTCAGCCTTCCGTGTTCGGTTTTTTGTTTTTTTTTCCTGAACCCAGAAGCCACTTCTCCCTCTTGTCCCTTCTGGAAGGAGCCCCTTTGTTCCTGCCATGATTCTTCCTCAGCCCCATTGCTCCATGACCGTCTAATATGGAAGATGGACTGAAATCCATATTTTTAAGTCAGATTTCTTTTTTAAAATTTATTTATTTGAAAGGCAGAGAGAGAGAGAGAGAGAGATCTCCCATCCTCTGGCTCACTCCCCAAATATCCACAACACCCAGGGCTGGGCCAGGAGCCAGGAGCTCTATCCGAGTCTCCCACGTGGGTGGCAGGGACCCAGTTACATCAGCCATCACCGGCTGCCTCCCTGGGAGCTGGAATTGGAAGTGGAGGCAGAACTTGAACCCAGGTGCTCCAATCTGAAATGCAAACATCCCAGGGGGTGTTTTAACCTTGTGCCCCAATCAGGTTTCCTAAATCAGGTTTCTCGATCTAATAACGTTTGAAAAGTTTGCTTTCCAAATCCCAAAATGAGCCCCGAAGTTCTCAGAGTGCTGCCAAAGGCCCGTTCCCTTCTCACTCCGCGGCGGGTCTGTGGGGCATCTTACTCACACTACTCCATCAGAACTGGGTATGCAACTGCAAAATCTGTTAAGAAGCCAAACCCAAGGGGTCTGGCTTAAGGCACTGCCGCCTTGCAGACAGCAGCAGCACAGACGGTTGAAACAGAGTGTGGGGTTCAGACTAAGGCAGACTTGCATTTGAGTCTCACTTCCAATCAGATAGTTTCCCTATCTGTAAAATGGGCACGATCATAGTCCCCTCCTTCATACGGGGGAACTCAGCGGGTCCGATGGATCTGGTTGTCCTTGAGGCAGTCTCCTGCCTTTACCCAGACCTCAACGCACCTTTTGCAGGGTGGTTAATCATGTTTCTGCTCGCTTCTGCAGGCGATGGGAGCAGGAGACCCTGCCCCGGGCATCATGGAGCTACACAGGGATTTCTTCACGGAAGTGTCGCTCTTCCATTTACAGAGCGAGCCTGGACTCAGCACTACAATGCTAAAGGAAAAGCAGCTTCGGAGGAGCCAGGTCTGACCTCGCTGCCCACAGACTGGCCTTGTGTTTCTGTTTGTTTTATGGGAATCGTCTGCTTTTAGGCCAATTTGGCCAGAGGTTTGTTTTTTATTTCTGTGTGAGTAGACCCAGGAGGCGGGACAGCTGAGCTCGAATTCTGCCTCCCAGGTATCCATCAGCTGTAGAGAGACCACTTCCCTCTACCTGGCCTCAGTTTTCTTGGGGACACAATGGGGACAAGTCCTTAAGGAGGCGCAGTGGTTTGTGCCATGTACTGTGTGGGCCGTGCACTAGAAACAATGGGGGCACTGCAAGAAGGGTGTGGAAAAATCAAGTTAAAACAGAAATACAGTGAGGCCGGCACCATGGCATAGCAGGAACAGCTGCCTCCCATGATGCTGGCATCCGGTGTGCAGTCAGGAGCCAGAACCAGGTACTCCAGTGAACCCATGGACTCCAATGCGGGGTGTAGGTTTCTTAACTGGTGTGTTACCCACAAGGCTAGATGCCGACCCTAGAGGCTTCATTTTATTTTTTAAATATTTACTTATTTATTTGAAAGTCAGAGTTACACAGAGAGAGAAGGAGAGGCAGAGAGAGAGATTGGTCTTCCATCCGCTGGTTCACTCCCCAATTGACCACAATGGCCGGAGCTGTGCCGATCCGAAGCCAGGAGCCAGGAGCTTCATCCGGGTCTCCTACGCAGATGCAGGGGCCCATCTTCTACTGCTTTCCCAGGCCATAGCAGAGAGCTGGATCGGAAGAGGAGCAGCCGGGACTAGAGCCGGCGCCCATATGGGATGCTGGCGCTTCAGGCCAGGGCGTTAACTCACTGCAGCCTAGCACCAGCCCCCGGTGGCTTCATTTTAAATCTCAGAGAGTAAAGGTCCATGCCTTTGCTCCTCATTCACTCCTCACAGCAAGGGGAATCACGTGGTGAGAATCCGGAGTCCCGGGTGTCACTCTGCTGGCTCTGCCATTTAGCAACTGATGGCCCTGGCCAACTAACACAGCCTGTTAAACCTCGCTTTCTCCATCTGTACCATGGGATCATCCAGCAACTTCCCCACAGTCCGACGAGTGCTCCATCAATGCTGTCTGTGGCTCTCTTCCTTCCAGGCCTTGTTCCTCTATGAGCAGCTGTCAGAGACAACCAGGAGCCCGGAGGAACTCCTAAGGTAGGAGGAAGCAGCTCCACCTATGGGTGGAAGAGCCCTTTGGAGCCTAATTTCCCAGGTGGGAGCATCCAACACCAACACCTGGAGCCAGAGCGAATCTTCCTTTTCTTGGTCCCTCCCTCTCCCCACTCCCTTCTCCCTGCTCCCTGTTTTATTTCCTAGCGCTGGGCAGCTGGTCAAAGGCGTGACTTGCTCACACATTGATGCCATGAGCACCGACTCCTTCCTGGCCCATTTCCAGTATTTCGAGAACAACCTGTCCCTGCTCTCGCCGCATCAGGTACCACTGAAACATTTCCCCGCCTCTCGTTCTCATTCTCTCTCCCTACGCCCAGGCTCTGGGCCTGGACGGAGTGTGGCAGCTAAAAAACTATTTATGCCAGAATTATTCAGAAGCAGGTGAGGACTGGAGGCCAAATATTGAGCCAGGTTCTCTCCAGTTTCTTTGTGTAAAGCTCCAAACACTCACATCTCTGCCGCTGAAGTTTTTAACAGATCGATCGTTCGGTAGTCAGACTTGAAGCTCAGGGTGCATTTGTTCATAACTGCCTTCTCCTGGGACTGCGGGCAACCCCTGCCACGGAACAGTCCGTCCTCTCCAGGGGTAGCCGTGCCCAGGGACAACACTCAGCAAGCATTTTCTTCTTCTTTGAAAACCTCACTTTCCAAACCATTGTGGAGGCTCACTCACAATTTGGGGAGACCGGAGGCAGAAAGTGAGCTTTCTCAGGAGTTGAGTTAGTAACAGCAGGCGCTGGGGACAGATCTGGGGACAGTGGGCTTTGCACGTGAGCTGTCGGCTGCCGAGGGACCTGGCAGGGTGAGCATCAAGCGGATGCAAAGCATCTCCTCTACCTTGGCCTTGGGTTTCAGACTCAAAACACAAGTTTCCAGGCCAGCATTTGTTATTTCTTGCCTTTTTGGTACAGGGTGGTTTCTTCTATAAACAGGGAATTCTCTTCCTGAGAGCCTGGAAGCAGTAGCGGAAGTGGTAATCCTTTTGAGGTCATTAGAGGAATTGGCAAAGGCTTGATAAAGGGATTGTTTACCCCATCAGTGGCTCCCACGCGTGAGCCTGCGTCTGTGCTACCTGGAAGGCCCTATTGAAACACAGAGAGATGGCCATGGCATTGAGGTCTGGACCAGGCTGAAGACTCCAGGAACCAGGAACTCCACCCAGGTCTCCCACATGGGTGGGGCCATCTTCTGCTGCCTTCCCAGGCTCATTAGCCAGGAGCTAGATCAGAAGTAGGGCAGCCATGAAATCAGGCCCAGGAACTTATGTTTCTAACTAGTTCCCTGGTGAGAACCTTAGAACTGTAGTCAAAGCTTGCCTAGGCAGGAAAGCCAATCACTGAGCAAATGGATGGAGGTCAGACCCACTTTGAGGAAGATCTACATGTCCGAGTGGGAAGAATTACCCCACAAAGGGGCTTCCCTAGACTCCCACTCTCAGAACCTTCAAATGCCAGTTCCTTAGAAAATTTGCCTGTATTATTTGTGCTTTTTTTTTTTTTAATGGGAAACAAATCATTATTACTGAAAAAAAAAAAATACAGTGAAAATGAAATTTCCCCTAGAGCAGAGGCTGTGCCCAGGGCACTGTTTTGCCTCCTCGGGGACTTTTGGCCGTACCTTTTGGTTGTCACAATTGGGGAGGGGGTTGCTATTGGCAACCAGAGAGTGGGGGCCAGGGGTGCTGCTCAACACCCAGGGTTATCTGGTCTGCAGCATTGGGAGTGCTTGGGTCCAGCAGCCTGTTCCAGAGAGCACTGGAGGGCACGGTTTGCCCTTGACCTCGATAAGTGTAATCACGTTTATGTAGGATGGGGAAGACACAAATGAGCTCCTTCTGCACACACTGTTATGTTTCGGCTCATGGATGGCATGCGCCAGTTTGTATTACATATGTTCTATAATGCCTGGAGGTCATACACCGTTCGTATACACAGACCTACCTGATGAAAACACCATTGCTGCCTGCTAGTCCACTGTAGGGCTGTGCCATCATTTGCTTGACCCGGCCCCTCCTGAGGGGCATCAAAGCGATCTCTCACTCCCTCGCAGTTAAAACAAGACCGTGGGGAGTGTTCTCATGCTTTCATTGTTTATGCTCATCTTGTCGTTATGTCAGTTTCCTCATCCAGAAAGTGGGTGCAGCAGCAGCACCTGTGCCGTAGGGTACCCTATTTCAGAGCTGATCGTGTATAAAGCACTTAGCATAGTGTGTGGGCTTGCTTTTGCCATTGTCGGACTGAATTTCTGAACCTGCCCAATCCTCCAGGTTAACTGTCTGGCGTGGAAATACTGGGAAGTTTCCAGGTCGTCTGTGCCACCTTTCCTCTTGGTTGCACTGCCGTAAGTGAACACTGGCCCCCTGTCTTTTCATCTTTATTCATTTATTTATCAAGATTTATTTATTTGAAAGGTAGAGAAAGGTAGAGTGACAGGGTGGTGGGGTTGGGGGAGGCAGAGAGAGAGAGAGAGAGAGGGATAGAGCGAGCGAGAGAGAGCGCTCTTCCATTCACTGGTTCCCTCCCTGAACACCCATATCAGCCGGAGCTGTGCCAGGCTGAAGTCAGGAGCCAGGAACTCCACCTGGGTCTTCCATAGGGGTGGCAGGGGACTCATCAGCTGTATCTTCCCAGGAATATTAGCAGGGAGCTGGATTGGAAGAGGAGCAGCTGAGGCTTGAACTGGCAGTCCACTGTGGAATCCGGGGATCACCAAGTGGTGGCTTAACTTGCACCACAATGCCCATCATTCCTGCCTTTTTATTTTATCTTAAAGGCAGGCCAACACACACACACACACACACACAGAGGAATCTCCCATCCTCTGGTTCAGACCTCAAATGCCCACATTAGCGAGGGGCTGAACCAGGCTGAAGCAGCTGGGACCCTGAAACTCAATCCAGGCCTCCTGTGTGGGGGCAGGGACCCAAGTCCTTGAGCTGCCACCTGCTGCCTCCCAGGGTGCACATCGGCAGGAAGCTGGAACAGGGACCAGAGACAAGCATCTCAATGTGGGATGCAGGCGTCACAAGCAGGCGTCTTACCACTGAATCAGACACCCACCCCATGGCCCCCGTTCTGGCTCAGGAGTAGGACTGGTGGGAATGACCCAAGCCAAAGTGGTTCTTTCCTTGCTGGGTTTCCTGGAGAAGCCAGAGGCAAACTGGAGTGCCTTAGGCAGATCCGACCTTGAGAACCAGGGTTTGAGTTCTGAGCCCCACAGAAGTATTCCAGCCCATCTTGCTTTTCTTATTTCAAAATCAAAGCCAAAGCTACCACAGCCGGAATCAGCGCCAGTGAGGCAGGTCCCATCTGGGCTGACCTGGAAGCTGCTGTGCCCAGGCTCCGGGGGGTCAGGTCTGATGCGGGCTGTGGGGCTTCCTCCTGGTGAACGTGGGGCAGCCCTGCTTTCAGACACAGCCTGGCCACTGCGCCTCTCCTTGATTTCCCTCTTCCTTCTTTTACCATTGTTATTTTCATTCTGAAAACTTCTTATGTCCTAGACTCAGAGGTAGCTAAAGTTTCCCTCTTGAAAAGCTTATAACCTCGTGGGAGAAAATAGATAAGCATGATGCTGATGATAATAGCAAGTTGGGTTTTTTTAAAAAAGATTTATTTATTTTACTTGAAAGAGTTACACACACACACACACACAAAGAGAGAGAGAGAGAGGGAGAGAAAGAGAGAGAAAGGTCTTCCATCTGCTGGTTCACTCCTCAGATGGCCGCAATGGCCAGAGCTGCACCAATCTGAAGCCAGGAGCCAGGAGCTTCCTCCGGGTCTCCCACGCAGGTACAGGGGCCCAAGGACTTGGGCCATCTTCCACTGCTTTCCCAGGACACAGCAGAGAGCTGGATCGGAAGAGGAGCAACCGGGTCTCAAACCGGCGCCCATATGGGATGCCAGCACTGCAGGCCAGGGTGTTAACCCACTGCGCCACAGCACCAGCCCTTGAAGTTGGTTGAAAGTGACAGAGCCTGAGCTCAGACTGGCTTAGGCATCAAAGAAAATTTTTCCTTGGGGTAACTGGAAAGTAGAGGGAGGGACTTCAGGCATGGCTGGATCTAGGGTTCAAAAGATGTCATCCATCTCATGGCCCAGCTCCCCTCTGCTGGCCTCGCTGCCAGGCACGTTCTTTCTCTGTGGTGGCCCCTGGCAGCCCCAAGCTTACATTTTCCCTGCTTCATATTTAGGGAGAAGCAACAGACTTGCTCTTCCCATCATTTTCAATGAAAGTCTTGGGTTTGACTCTCATTGGTCTAACCTGGGCCAGTTTGCTCTCTTTGAACCAATCAATGGAACTGGGAGGATGGGAAGCTTTGACTGGCTGAGATCTGCAACGCATCCCTGGAGCTGGGATTGAAATCAGCTGTACCCCAAATCACAGGGCTCAGAGCAAAGCCAAAAACCAGATGCTGTTACCATGGGAATGGACCCAGAGGAGGCGGTACTGCCTTCAGCCTGGAGAGCTGGGATCTGCACTAAAGCTTGAAGAATGAGCTGGGGGGCATAGAGAGCTTAAGACAGGCGCTCTAGGCAGGGGCACACAGGGCTGTCTGCCCCAGCAGTGGGAGAGGAAAGCAAAGCCTTCTGGGAAGCACGGGGCATGTGTTTGCAGAGCAGGTGCAGAGAGAAGACAGATGTCAGGTCGTGCAGGGCTTTGAGCAATGGCCGGAGGTGTTTCACTCGTATGCTGGGTACAGCCATTAGATGCGTGTTCCATAAAGAAAGGGAACAGAAGGCAGGGGCCCGAGTGGAAGAAGGAGGACAGGGGAAGGGGATTCTAGTAACCCAGATCTGGGTGTGGCTGGCTCCTGCTTCCTACCAGCATAGGTACTGCCTTAGAAGGGGCTACTCTGACTGCCCCATTCTCTTTTATTTTAAAAGTTTGTTTATTTTATTTCAAAAGGAAGGGTGACAGAGAGCAAAGAAGAGAGAGAGAGAGAGAGAGAGAGAGAGAGAGAGAGAGAGAGAGAAACTTGGCATCTGCGGGTTCACTTCCCAAATGAGCACAATAACCAGGGCTGGGTCAGCAGCCAGGAACTCAATCTGGTTTCCCTTGTGAGTGACAGGAACCCAAGCACTTGACCATCACCTGCTGCTGTCCAGGGGGCACATTAGCAGGAAGCTGGACTTGAACCCAAGGACTCTGTGATATGAGATGCAGCCAGCCGGAGCAGTGCCAAACACCAGCCCCCTTAACCTTATTTCATTGTTGCTTCCCTAAGGGGAGTGTTCTAGTTTCTCCCTAACGTGAGACATTGTATACAAAAGGAAAAGATTTTGTTGAGTAGGTTGGGCTTTGATATCACATTATCACACACACACACACACACACAAAGAAAGAAAAAAAAGCCAGCGCCGCCATAGCTCAATAGGCTAATCCTCCGCCTGCAGTGCCGGCACACCAGATTCTAGTCCTGGTCGGGGCATCGGATTCTGTCCCGGTTGCTCCTCTTTCAGGCCAGCTCTCTGTTATGGCCCGGGAAGGCAGTGGAGGATGGCCCAGGTGCTTGGGCCCTGCACCCGCATGGGACACCAGGAGAAGCAGCTGGCTCCTGCCTTCGGATCAGCGCGGTGCGCCGGCCGTAGCGGCCATTGGAGGGTGAACCAGTGGAAAAGGAAGACCTTTCTCTCTGTCTCTCTCTCTCACTGTCCACTCTGCCTGTCAAAATAAAAAAAAAAAAAGACAAATCATTGTGATCAACTAAGATTTTTCTCATCCACTGCCCTCACCAACTTCTCCTGTTGGGAGTGGCACTGCCTGTGTTGGGGACACATGGCCAGAAGCTTCGGAGAGTTCTGGATTGGAGGTGACAGAACTGGGAGTCCTTTCTCTTACTCTTTCCACTCTCCTTCTCGTCCTTCTCCCTATTTTATCCTACTCCCACGCTGTCTCTTTCTGTGTCAGCTGTCCTCTCCTTTCTCCCTATCTTCCCCCAGCCAGTTCCCTGTCCACACATGCCCATGGCGAACCTGTTCTCCAGCCGGTGGTGCAGGGGCACAGGAGAGGAGCATGAGGGGATGTTGGTTGCCTGCGCATTCAGGAGGCATGTGATGGGCAGGCGGCCTGCTGCCTGTTACGAGGAGCCCCGGCTTTCCTGGGGCGAGCTCTCACCAAAAGGGCATCTCGGGGCTGAGCTCTCGGGCAGGTGGTCCCTGATTTCCAGGGCAAACACAGAGCAGCTTCACCCTCTTCCCCCCATCCTCCGCTCTCCCTCCAGGGCTCGCTACGTGGCTTCCATCCCAGCCTCCCAGTGTGTGCCGTTCCTGATCAGCCTGGGGAAGAGACAGCTGGATTCCTTGGTTTTAGATTCCCACAAAAAGAACTTGGTCATCAGAAAAGTGCAGCAGTGCCTGGTAAGGACTCTGTCCCTCTAGGAGACTTTGGCTGGTGTCCCTTCCCCTCCAGCACCTGTGGCCATTCTGGGGAGCCCCCCGGGAGGTCTTGCTGCGAGCTTGAGCCTGCTGTGACACTTGGAGGTCTGACTTGTGGGTTTCAAAGTTGGCTCTGAAGTTGCTGCTTGGAAATAATCTTGGCCATTGATTCTTTTTTTTTTTTTTTTAAGAATTACTTATTTGAAAGTCAGAGTTACACAGAGAGGGAAGGAGAGGCAGAGAGAGAGAGAGAGAGAGAGAGAGAGAGAGAAATGGAGCAGCCAGGACTCGAACCAGTGCCCGTATGGGATGCTGGCACTGCAGGCGGCGGCTTTACTCACTATGCCACAGCACCAGCCCCTCGTGTCATTTTTGTTGTTGAATGATGGGGTATTGCCCAGAGCAGTAGCCACACAATCCTCACTGACTGGGTGCTCGTGATGTGCCAAGTTGGGGTTCCCCAGCTAAACCACTGCCTGCTCCATCCATAGTCGGCCATGGCAGGTAAGTGGCTCACACGCTGGGGTTGTACAAGACTTCCGGGGTTGGGAAGGGTTTTTACGAGACCATGACCTTGAGTCCTGCTGGATCGTCTCATCACCTGTGCTTGTCGGACTCAGGGTGACTCCATTGCCGACGAATACGCCGTGGATATCGTGGGGAACTCGCTGTGCCACCTGCCAGCAGCCATGATCAACACGGGAATCTCCCCCAAGGCCTGGGCCACTGTCCTGCACCGCCTCCGCGGCTGCCCAGATCTCGGCCCTGAGCAGAAGGCTGCGGTGAGGCTCCGGCTCCTGGAGGAGCTCGGGTAGGGGCGCTGGGGCCGGGCTGCGGGAGGTGTGGTGTGCAGGGTGCAGGCGACCCGACCTGGACCCTCCTGTCCCCCCGATCGGGAGGGGCTGGGTGCACAGGAGACTCCCCGTAATGTGGCAGTAGTAGCTGCCCTGCAGGTCCCTTGATTGACACCGTCCACCTTGCCACAGAGCAGGGGAAGAGTTTTGAAAAGATGGCACTTTGCAAATGCAAGACGATATGTTTGTTATTCAAATGCTAGGTTTTAGGTTCACAGCAACACTTAGGTGAAGATTCTTTCCATGTACCCCCTGCTCCACACACCAGTGGCTTCCCCACTGTCAACATGCCTCCCCGGAGTGGTCCATTTCTTACCCGTGATGAACCCACATGGACAATATTGTCATCGTCGGCCATCTCTGGCATGAGGGCTCACTCTTGCTGTCGAATGTTTTGTGGATTTGGATAAATGTGCAACGCTGTGTATTCACCAGGACGGTATCAGTCTTTTCCCTGCCTCCCAAACCCTCTGTGTTCTGCCCATTTTGCCCTTCCTCTTAATTGTCACATGTGGAGCAGTCTCCCCGGAGTATTTGAAGTGACACAGGTAAAGGACTTCCAGCGACGTCTGACACCCAACGTTGTGACAGCTATTTTAGTACTAAGATTGAAAATACAGTGGGCCGGCGCCGTGGCTCAACAGGCTAATCCTCCGCCTAGTGGCGCCGGCACACTGGGTTCTAGTCCTGGTTGGGGCACCGGATTCTGTCCCGGTTGCCACTCTTCCAGGCCAGCTCTCTGCTGTGGCCCGGGAGTGCAGTGGAGGATGGCCCAAGTGGTTGGGTCCTGCACCCCATGGGAGACCAGGAGAAGCACCTGGCTCCTGCCATTGGATCAGCGCGGTGCGCCAGCTGCAGTGCGCCAGCCGTGGCGGCCATTGGAGGGTGAACCAATGGCAAAAGGAAGACCTTTCTCTCTGCCTCTCTCTCTCACTAGTCACTCTGCCTGTCAAAAAGTAAAAAAAAAAAAAAAAAAAAGAAAATACAGTGGTTATTAAGATAGGCATTGTTCCTGCCCTCAGGGAGGGGGTGTAATATTTGTAGCACAGAGATGCATTGGCCCTGCTAACTGAGCAGCTGTGTTTTGAAGAAATCAGCAGAGACAGCATTTCACGGTAGACATTTGTGGTCTATAGAACACCAGAGGTTTCTAGGCCATTGCCAACATCCTCCTGCCAAATTCAAGAGGAAATTTTGTATCACTAGGAGGGAGGACTGTTATGCTAATTCAGAAATGGAATGTCGTGGAAAACTGCAGGGGTGACCTTCAGGCATGGCTGGATCCAGGGGCTCAACTGATGTCATGAGGAATGCATTCCTCCCATCCTTGGTGTGGTCTTTATTTTCTCCACGTGGTAACAGTGAAGGCCTACAAGAGCCCCTTTGCCAGGGCAGAAACCAGAAAAAAGAGCTTCTCTGGGAGTTCCATCAGAGTTCCCGGGGCCGACTCTGATTGGCGGCAGTCTGCCTCAATGCCCTTATTTATTTACTTGGTGAAGGAAGTGGGACCATGAGATTGACAGCCCCTCCCAGGGTGAAGGGTGGTCTGCCTCTGAGTATAAGGGGTGCTGGGGGCCTCGCATGCTTCCTTGGAGCACTGCATGGGTTTTCACTTTGCTACCCACTGTCTCTTCTCAGACCCCCTGGGAACTGGACCGCCGAGATGACGGAGGACTTGGGAGCCTTTCTCACGCTTTTCACAGGAGAGGAGTTAAGCCCTGTTGCCACCAAGGTACTTCTGCACTCCATCTTACAAAGGCTAAAGGGTTTTGAAAGTGTGGTCAGGTGAACCCCATGGGGCTTGCTGCTGGTCCGTGGTCCTGGAAGCTTCTGCCCTGTCTCAAGGGGCTCCTTCCCTGGTTGCCCAAGGTCCAGGAGAAGGGGGTGGGGCAGCAGCCACCTGAACTCTGGGCCTTTCCCATGATGCCCCAGGCAGATGTGCGGCCTGGGGCTGTCATTGAGCCACCACTGTGTGTGTCCTACACAAGGTCTCACACTCCTGGTACATGGGCATACACACGTATGTCCAGTGTGTGCCATTAGAAACCTCTACTGGGCACAGCACTCAGCGCTGGACAGCACAGGCCTAGAGGCAAGCCAAGCAAGCAAGCATCGGTCACCTTTGGCTGCATGACAAAGCCACATGTCACACCAAGCTTGCAGGTCTGGTGGTCTCTGGGGCAGCCCTGCTGTCTGAGTCTATCTCTGGGATCCTTCACGGACCTGCTCAGAGGAAAGGGTTGAAACGCCCGAAAAGGGAGTGGAGAAGTGCAGTTCTGCTGAAGGCCCAGGCTGCCACGTCCTGCCATGCTCCAGCCGCCAGAATAAGTCCCAGGACCAAGCCCACCTGACTGCGGTAGGAGGAGGCGGTGCAGGGTGGAGGAGGGGTGAGGGTCTGCGGAACGGGGACGAGATCTACCACAAAGCCCGTCACGCACTCTCCCACCTGTGTCTGTCACACCTGCTCAGCACGGGGTGTCCCCCACAGCACACATCCTAACTCCCAGTCAAAGGAAAACCATCTTTCGGATTTCCGCACAGTCAGAAGCAGTAGATGCACAAATACCGCATACCAATCTTTTAAAAAATATCAGCATCTGGCTGGGGCTGTTGCTGTGGCATAGCAGGTGAAACCATTGCCTGCGACGCTAGCATTCCATATGGGCCCCTCTAATGGCCTGGGACAAGTAGCGGAAAATGGGCCCCTGCTACCCACATGGGAGGCCCAGAAGAAGCTCCTGGCTCCTGGCTTCAGCCTGGCCAGCCCCAGCTGTTGCGGCCATCTGAGGAATGAACTAGTGGCTGAAAGATCTCTCTGTCTCTCTCTCTGTCTCTCCTTCTCTCTGTAACTCTGACTATCAAATAAATAAATAAATCTTAAAAAAAGATCAATGTCTGGGGCAGTGTTTGCTATAGTGGTTAGGATGCTGCTTGGGACGCCTGCATCCCATATAGGAGTTCCCAGGTTTGAGCCCTGGCTCTGTTCCTAATTCCAGCTTAACTCAGGTATTTGGGTCTCTGCTACTCTCATGGAAACCTGGATTGTGTTCCTAGCTTCTGGCTTTGACTTAGCCCAGCTCTGCCTGTTGTAGGCATTTAGGGAGTAAACACATGGATGGGAGCACTCTCTCTCTCTCTGTGTGTGTCTCTCAAATTAATAAAAGGTCCATGTTTGAAGTCAACAGTTTTTTTTAAAAAAAGATTTATTTATTTGATAGGCAGAGTGTCAGAGTGAGAGGGGAAGAAACACACACACACACACACACACACAGAGAGAGAGAGAGAGAGAGAGAGAGAGAGAGAGAGAGAGAGAGATTTTCCATTTACTGTTTCACTCCCCTAATAGCTACAGTGGCCAAGGCTGGTCCAGTCTGAAACCAAGAGCTTGGAACTCCATCTGGATTGCCCTTACGGGTAGCAAGGCCCCAAGTACTTGGGTCATCTTCTGATGCTTTTGCAGGTGCATTAGCAGGGAAGGGATAGGAAGTGGAGCAGTTGAGATTTGAACCGGTGCTGTGATATGGGATGGTTCTGTTGCAAGCATCAGTTTAACTCCCTGTACCACAACGCTGGACCTTGAAATTGACAGTCTTGTATCAACATAGTGAAATCTCATAAGTGCAATGTAGAGTGAAAAACAAAAGGACAAACAAACAAACAAAAAACCCAAGATCCTAAAGACTATCTATAGTAGGATACCAAATGAATGAATAATTACTAGCCAAGTTAACTTTAAGCACATCCAAATCAGGTCTTTATGATAGAGAAGTTTAAAAGCCTGCAAGAGAATGGTTCATGCCAAATTCACGATGACAGTCACTGCTGGGTAAGGGGAGGAGCAGAGGGTGAGGGAGGGACTCACCAGTTGTAGTTGTTGTATTATTCTCTATGCTTTCTTTAAATTCCGGAAAGGTCTAATAGAACAAGTAATACACACTCCTGGTTAAGGATCCCAGCTGTCACCAAGGCTGCAGGAGGAAGAGCAAGTCTCCCCAGCCCCAGACTTCCAGTTCTGTAGCTTCCTTCTGAGAGGCAAACGCTCTTCCTAGCTCCTTCTGCGTGCTTCCAGAAAAACCCAACCCTTGTGTGCACACACTCTCCCCTTTAATTTTATTGTTTTCAGATTTGTTTTAATTATTGAAAGAGTTACAAACAGGCAGGGAGAGACACACAGAGAGAGGTATCTTCATTCACTGGTCCACTTCCTAAATGGCCCCATTGGCCAGGGCTGGGCCAGGCTGAAGCCAGGAGAGGAGCCTGGAACCCCATCTGGGTCACCCATGTGAGTGGCAGAGGCCCAAGATCTTGGGCCATCTTCTGCTTTCCCAGGCCATTAGCAGGGAGCTGGATCAGAAGTGGAATAGCCAGGACTGGAACTGGTGCCTATATGGGATGCTGGTGTCAAAGGCAGTGGTTTAACCTACTGTGCCACAATGCTGGCTATATACTCCTCCCCCCCCCCCCATTTTAAATTTACTTAAGAAGCAGAGTTACAGAGAGGAAGAGACAGAGAGAAAGATCTTCCATCTGCTGGTTCACTCTCTAAATGGATGCAACAGCTGGAGCTGAGTTGATCTGAAGCCAAGAACCAGGAGCCAGGAGCTTCCTCTGGGTTTCCCACACAGGTGCAGGGGCCCAAGCACTTGGGCCATCTTCCACTGCTTTTCCAGGCCACAGCAGAGAGCTGGATCAGAAGAGGAGCAGCTGGGATTTAAACCAGTGCCCATATGGGATGTTGGCGCCACAGGCAGAGGCTTGGCTCACTATGTCACAGATCTGGCCCCAAGCATTCTCCCTTTTAAAAATACAAAATGGAAGGGGCTGGTGCTATTGCGTAGAAGGTTAAGCATCCACCTGCCGTGCCGACATCCCATATAGGCACCGGTTTGAGTCCCGGCTGCTCAACTTCTGACCTAGCTCCCTGTTAATGTGCCTGGGAAAGCAGTGGATAATGGTCCAAGTGTTGGGGCCCTGCATCCATGTGGGAGATCAGGATAAAATTCCTGGTTCCTGGTCCACCTCTGGCCATTGCGGCCATTTGGGAAGTGAACCAGTGGATGGAAGACATCTCTCTCTGTCTCTCTTCCTCTATCTTTAACTCTACCTCTCAAATAAATAAATAAGATTTTTTTTTTTAAAATTTACTTATAAATTTGAAAGGCAGAGTGACAGACAGAAATCTTCCTTCCATCTGCTGGTTCACTCCCCATATGAGCACAACATCTGGGGCTGACCCAGGCTGAAGCCAGGAGCCTGGAACTTTATCCTGGTCTCCCATGTGGGTGGCAGGGACCTGTGTACTTAAACCATCATCCACTGCCTTCCCAGGGTGTGCAGGCAGCTGGATTGGAAGTAGAGTAGCTTGGATTCTAACTGGTGCACCGGTGTGGGATGCAGGCATCCCAGGTGGCAACTTAACCCACTGGGCCACAAAACCTGCCCCTCTGGGGTTACATTTATGTGAGAAGTTGCTACAGAGAAAACAAATGGAGGCAAGAAGCAGTGCTCCGGCTTAAACTCTGAATTAAATCTGCATCTAACGTGCTTTCATTAGGACTGGTTCACCTTTCATGGTCTCTGACCCCTACAGTTTCCTGATATCCTTCAACAAACAGCTTCCCACCTGGCCGGGACCCTGCCCCCTGAAGAATTCCTTGGTGCTGTTTTTGTGTCTGTCCGGAACAGCAGTGACCGCAGCCTTGGCTCTGCCCCTGTCCCTGGTGAGTGTCTCCGGGGGTCTCTGAGCTGGTTAGCCGGGGTGGCACTGGCTGGGGCTGAGTCCCTGACATCGATAGGCCTCGTTGTCTCGGGGGCCAGATGGAACATCCACAGAGCCACGGAACAGCAAGCATCCAGGGCCACAGAAGGCTAGCTCCATGGAGGAGGGGGGATTTGGACTCACAGCCTAGCCAGCAGGTGAACCGGCGCATGTGGGTGACAAGCCTTTCGGTAGGCTTGGTAGCTAACTATTGCCATGAGAGGGCCGGGATGACTGGATGTGTATCCCAAGTCTTGCCACGCACTGGGTATGTGACATGGAGTAAGCTCGTGGACTATCTCCATTTTCATTGCCTCTGTGGAATCGGGGTAACGAATGTCTCTGCTCTAGTGAGTTGTTGGGGATCGATGGGTGCAGACACATGAACATGTCCACAGCACTTCCTGGCATGTAGTAGACGCTCAATAAGTGTTGGGGAGTTTTAGCGTCCTTCCTAGGTACTTACTAGGTGCGGACTTGGGGGCCAGGTCTGAGGAGTCGAGTTAACCAGCCCCCACAATACTGATATAATGACAGAATCCTAGTCAAAAGTCACACCTTCTTTCATCCCCCTGGCGAATAGTTATTGAGCATCAGTGTGAGTGAAGCAGAAAAAAAAAAATCCCCCACAGAGCTTACTTTCTTTTTTAAAAAGCTTTTAAAGATTTGTTCTTGAGAGGCAGAAGGAGATGGGGGGAGGGAGAGAAAGAGAGAGACAGACAGAGAGAGAGGGAAGCAACTCCCATCCACTGGTTCATTGTCCAAAAGCCCACAGAGGCCCCAGGGCTGAGGGCGGGGTCAAAGCTGGGGGTACTACTCTGCATTCTAGTATGGGGTGTCTGCCTGCATTTCTCCATGCTCAGGGGGAAGAAGCTCTCTTATCAAATGCATACATAGAGTTTTCTTCAATTAATTATTGATTACTGAATTAGCAGAATTACCTCTTGATTTCATTTTAGTTGATTTATAAAAAAGATGTAGTTATTTATTGGCAAGGCCATCTTCTGCTGCCTTTCCAGGTTTATTAGCAGGGAGCTGGATTGGAAGTGGAGCAGCTGGGACTTGAACTTTCACTCATAGGATGCCGGCAATGCAGGCTGGGGCTTAACCCGCTGCACCACAATTAATTATTTTAGTTAATTTTTGAGACAGTGTTGATTCTACAAATACAAGGGGACTTCAAAAGGTTTATGAAAAATACACATTGTCTTTTAATCCAATTTTCCATGAATTTCTTAAGTCCTCTCATATTTGCTGAACACCTGAACGTGCCAGGCTCTATCCTAAGCCTTGGACAGACGGCAGTGATAACAAGTCCCTACTCTGCTATTAAACCATTCTGTCCCTCTCTGATTCTCTGCTGTCACTTATCCTGTTTTTGTGCTAACGTGGGTGAGGATGGGTGTTAAGACAGACTGGATTGTAGTCCCTTTCCAGTGGGTTCTTTTCTTTTTTTGAGATTTTATTTATTTAATTGAGAGGCAGAGTTATAGACAGAGAGGAAGAGACAAAGAGAGAGGTCTTCCACCTGCTGCTTCAACTGCCCAATTGGCTGCAATGGCCGGAGCTGCGCTGATCCAAAGCCAGGAGCCAGGAACTTCTTCCTGGTGCAGGGGCCCAAACACTTGGGCCAGCTTCCACTGCTTTCCCAGGCCACAGCAGAGAGCTGCATCGGAAGAGGAGCAGCCAGGGCAGGAACCAGCACCCATGTGGGATACCGATACCACAGATGGAGGCTTAGCCCACTGTACCACCGTGCCGGCCCCCGAGTGGGTTCTGATTAAGATGTTTGAGGACCACAGTTGGCTTTCCCTCTTTTTTTAAGATTTTATTTATTTATTTGATAGGTAGAGTTATAGACAAGTGAGAGAGAGAGACAGAGAGAAAGGTCCCCCTTCTGTTGGTTCACCCCCCAAATGGCTGCTACAGCCGGCGCACTGCACCGATCCGAAGCCAGGAGCCAGGCGCCTCCTCCAGGTCTCCCAGGCAGGTGCAGGCGCCCAAGCACTTGGGCCATCCTCCACTGCCCTCCTGGGCCACAGCAGAGAGCTGAACTGGAAGAGGAACAACCGGGACTAGAACCGGCGCCCATATGGGATGCCAGTGCCGCAGGTGGGGGATTAACCCATGAGCCACGGCGCTGGCCCCGGCTTTCCCTCTTGATGAGAGCCGAGGAGTTTCCCAGTGAAGATGCAGTGAGGGGGTGTGGACTTAGGAGACGCCCAGGGGTCCGGTGGCCTTGGTGACTTTGTCAGCGTCCGTGGTACTCAGCCGCTGAATCAGGCCACCCGGGATTGCTCCTACAGAGCTTGGGTTTTCTCCCGGGCTGAACATGTCAGGGCCATCAAAGACAGCATGTCAGCCCTGGGTTGGTGGGCAGCGGCTCTGAGCAGACGAGGCTCGGGTGGATGGGTCCTTCCTTCTGCCAGGGAAGATGCCTCAGGACCACTTCTCTGCTCCCCTGGGACAGGAAGGCCACAGCCTCACTGTGATTTTTACGGACAGCAATCCATCCTGTCCGTTGGCTAGGAGGACTCCATCTTCATAATTCTGGAGTCCTGAGCTTGATGTGACTGCAGCCATTTTGGATGTACTTGCTGTGTTGTCCTTGAGTAATTCTGAGGTCCTCCCAAGCCCTGTGGACCAAACGTGGTCATCAAGATAACCTGATGCTCTTATCTGATGTTCTTATGTCCAGAATGTCTCTTCTCTAAGCCTGGAAGATCCCTAATGAATGTTAATATTTCTATTTAAAAAATATTTATTTATTTATTTATTTATTTATTTATTTGCAAGGCAGAGTCACAGAGGGCAGAGGCAGAGAGAGAGAGAGAAGGTCTTCCATCCGCTATTTCACTCGCCAGATGGCTGCAACAGCCAGAGCTGAGCTGATTCGAAGCCAGGAGCCAGGAGCTTCTTCCAGCTCTCTCACGTGCATGGAGGGGCTCGAGGACTTGGGCTGTCCTCCATTGCTTTCCCAGGCGCGTTGGCAGGGAGCTGGATCCGAAGTGGAGCATCCAAGACTTGAACCAGCACCCATATGGGATGCCGGCGCTGTAGGCCAGGGCTTAAACCCACTACGCCACAGCGCTGGCCCCAGAATGTTAGTATTTCTTCAAAGAGCCCAGGTGCAGTCTGGTTAGCTACTGGCCTTCTGTATCTATGAGACCTTTTTTGCTCCTGTCCCCTGCCACAGGGATCCATCGTCTCCTGGCTGCCTGAGAGCATGCTTCTGCCCATAAGCTTCCCCACCAAACTGTGCTTTGAGTCATCTTGGATTTGTCCTCTGTCTCCGGTCTCTGCACCTTCCACCTTAGGCAGCCGGTTCCCTACACTGGGGTTTTCCAGAACAGCTGGGTTGCATGTGCAAACACACGGGGAGCCAGGCAGATGGCATCAAGAAGAATAATGGCTAGCATTTATTGAGCGCCTAATGTATGCCTGGCAAGTGGTTTATAAAGGACACATTTTGTGTTCACAGCCATCCTGTGGTGTGATTTTATCTCCATTTTATAGAAATGGAAACTGAAGTCCAGAGGGCCAAGTGGCTTTGGATTTGAATCTCATGTCAGGAGTGTCCACCACCAGCTCTCACTGCACTGGCTTGTGGTCCAGTGGCAATGTGGATGTGCAAGAAGCTGGCATCGCCATTTTAGTAGCTGGTCACCAGCAGGAAAGGCATCTTGTGAATAAACCTGACCAGGGGGAGGGAAGGGTTGTTCCTCATTGCAGGAGAGAATCGGGCTAACCTTCCCTGAGTTCTGCTTCCCCGTCCCCTCCCTGCGTCTCCCCATTCACTGTTCAGGTTGCCATGGAGTCGTGGCTCCCTCTTCCAATGACATCTTCAGGTTGGCCGAGGCCAACGTCTGCTGGGCCCCTGAGGACTTGCTCTGCATGGACGGGGACACTTTCCTCAGGAGCGTGGAGCTGCTGGGGGCTGTCCAGGGTTTCAGCCACGCGCAGCTGATGGCCCTGAAGGAGAAGGCTGTGCAGGTAAAGCTCACCGGAAGGAGAAGGCATTGAACAGAGGGGGAAAGCGCGTGCGCACATACCCACACACACATACCCACACACACCCACTCACAACCCCCCCATGCATACATACATGCACACACACCCACATGAGTGTGCACACACACACACACCCACACCCACAGCAACACACACCCACACACACCCACAGACACATACACTTGCACATACACACACATGCACACGTACACACCCCCACACACACACACCCACACATACACACGCACACACACACCCAGACATGTACAAACACCCACACACGCACCCCCCCACACCCACATACATACCCACCCACCCACCCACAGACACACCCACACACCCACCCACACAAACACACTCAAAACCACCCACTCACAGACACACCCACCCACCCCCACACACACCCACACATGCACCCACCCCCACACCCCCACAATGCACACACATCCACACATGCACCCACACCCACACACCCACACATACACCCACACCCTCACACACACCCACATACACACATACACACCCACAGACACACCCACCCACACCCACCCACAGACACACCTACACACACCCACATATGCACCCATACCCCCACACCCACACATACCCCCACACCCTCACACACACCCACATACACACACACCCACCCACCCACACCCACCCACAGACACACCTACCCACACCCACACACCCACACATGCACCCACACCCCCACACCCACACATACACCCACATGCTCACACACACCCACATACACCCACACCCACCCACAGACACACCCACCCAAACCCACACATGCACACACACCCACACCCACACACGCACCCACACACGCACCCCCCTCCACTCCCCCCCCCCCAACACACACTCCAGAATCCGGCCCCAGCACTTCTGTAACCTCAGAGAAGGCTCACATCCACTTTCTTACGGAAGTTTCACTGCATCAGCTCAGGGCAGCGGTGATCCTGTCTCAGACACCGGGAGATTTCTGGCTTCTCCTCGGCTGGGGCAGAGCACAGAGCGGGGCGCTCAGTCACCTTCTGGGGATGTTGGGGGCCGCTGGCTGTTCCCAGGGACTGTGCCTTTTCTTCCTCCACTTGGGAAGCACCACCGCTGCTTTTAGCAGACTCGGTTGCAAATTCATCTGAAAATGTAGCAGCAAGGAACAGAAAGAGGAGTGGAAGCGGTTTGCCGAAGTGGTTCCCTTTGAGTGGCTCGCGTTGGCTGCTGGGATAGCTGTGCAGTACCCAGCTGCCCTGCTGAGGTTAAAAATTAAGTTGCTTAACATTAGATTTAGGGGGCAGGTGTTTGGTGCAGCGGTTAAGGCACCATTTGGGATGTCTGCCTCCCATTGCAGAGTGGCTGGGTTTGCGTCCTGGTTCTGCTCCTGATTCCAGCTTTCTGCTATGCACCGCCTGGGAGGCCACAGGTCCCTGACACACATGCAAGAGACGTGGATTGAGCTTCTGGCTCCTGGCTTCAGCCTGGCCCAGCCCCAGCTGTTAATTGGCATTTGTGGAGTGAACCAGCAGATGGAAGATCTCCATCTCTATCCTCTGCCTCTCAAGAAAAAGTTTCTCCCGAGCAGCCTGTTTTGGCCATTGGGAGTTGTGCAATACCCAGATCCCCTCCTGAGTTAAAATTCAATTTCTTAAAATTAGATTTAAAGATCTATTTTTTATATAAGTCGTCCGCATTTTTTGTAGGAAAGTAGAAAAATAATAAAAAATGAAATCAATCACAATCTGTTACCTAGAGGCAATCACTATTGATGTTTTGGTATCTTTACCTAAAGCTTCCCAGATTTCTGGCTGTTTTTCATGGATTTATTTTATTTATTTGAAAGAGTGATTGAGAGAGGGAGAGGTGGAGAGAGAGAGAGAGAGAGAGAGAACCATTCACTGGTTCACTCACTAAATGCTTTTTTTTTGAGCTTTGAAATCTTTTTTATGTTTCATTGTTTGCTTTATTGTTTTTCTAATTGAGTCAACATTTAAAAGCTGAGCAATTTTGCTTGAAAACCTTAATTTGTCAGTTTTCTCTGCACCAAGTGAGAAGATTGTTGTCTGTTCCTTGCGCAGTGGTAATATTGGCCAGCACTCAGGAGCTCTTGCCCTGTGGGCTCCCTGGTTTGTCATACACTCTGGCACTTACACTGTCTGAAAATGTGGGCATATATTTCATATATTTTCTGCTTCATTCACTTAACTGGCTCTGTGGACATTTTTTTTCCTTTAAAAAAACCTTTTATTTAATAAATATAAATTTTGGAAGTGCAACTTCTGGATTATAGCAGTTTTTCCCTCCATAACCACCCTCCCACCCGCAACCATATCATCTCCTACTCCCTCTCCCATCCATTCTTCATTAAGATTCATTTTAATTATCTTTATATACAGAAGATCAACTTAATATATATACTAAGTAAAGATTTCAACAGTTTGCACCCACACAGACACACAAAGTATAGAGTACTGTTTGAGTAGTAGTTTTACCGTTAATTTGCATAGTACAACACATTAAGGACAGAGGTCTTACATGGAGACCACGTGCACAGTGACTCCTGTTGTTGATTTAACAACTGACACTCTTATTTATGACGTCAGTAATCACCCGAGGCTCTTGTCATGAGCTGCCAAGGCTATGGAAGCCTTTTGAGTTCGCCGACTCCGATCTTATTTAGACAAGGCCATAATCAAAGTGGAAGTTCTCTCCTCCCTTCAGAGAAAGGTACCTCCTTCTTTGATAGCCCATTCTTTCCTCTGGGATCTCACTCACAGAGATCTTATTTAGGTCATTTTTTGCCACAATGTCTTGGTCACTAAATGCTTTAACAGCTGGGACTGGGCCAGGTCAAAGCCAGGAGCCCTTAAATCAATCCAGTTCTCCTATGTGGGTGACAGAAATCCCGTGCTTGGGCCATCATCTGCCGCCTTCCCAGAACCACCAAGTGCTCAAAAGAGAAAATACCTGATCCCTTCTGAAGGCCCAAGGACGTCCCATGAGGCCCCACCTCTTAAAGAGCCCACAGCACCTCCCAACACCAACACCCCGGGAACTAACTCTGCAACCACATGGACCCTTGGGGGCTGTCCAAACCATATCCAGATGACACCAGAAAGGAATCCCAAGAGGGTAGAGCCTGTTGGACCTCGTCACCAAGGCTGTTACATCAGGGGTTGCGTTTCAGTGTATGGATTTTGGGGGGAGGGAGGGCGACCGACTTCATTCAGATCAGTGACACTCAACCTGATCTGCTTCCTTTTGCCGGTGCAGCTTTGGGACACGCCGTCTCACTGGAGGGCACACCAAGTCGTCTCCCTGGGGCGCATTGCCCTGGCTCTGAACGAGAGCGAGCTGCAGCAGCTGGACCTCAGCTCCATAGACACCGTGGCTTCCCTGAGCCAGCAGACAGGATGGGCCCCAGGACAGGTGCGTCCGTGTGCCGGGCCTTTTCAACACTATGCTGTGTTTCTTTCTTGGTGTATGTTTTCACTTACATCTTCAAACACGGTTCTGGCATTTGGAGCAGCTGCTTTTGCTTCCTTGCTCCCAGTGCCTTCAACACCATCATTTCCAAGTGTGTTTCTCTCGACTGCTTTTTAGCCTAGCTGTGGATCATGTTTCCCCACCTGTTTGCAAGCCTAGAGAACTGAGTGGACAGTGAGCATTATGAATTCCATATTGCTAATGCCTGATGAACTTGTATTCCTATAACGACTCCTGGGTGCTGTCCAGGCGTGCATTTAAGTTCCTTTCAAATCAGTTTGATCCTTTGGATGCTTTCTTTTGAACTGTCTTAGGGTGGGGCCAGAGTGATCATTACTCTGTGGCTAATTTACTCTCATGATGGAGACATTGTTTTTTTTAAAGACTTATTTATTTATTTGAAAGGCAGATTTACAGAGAGGCAGAGGCTGAGAGAGAAGTCTTCCATCAGCTTGTTCACTCCCCAAATGTCTGCGATGGCCAGAGCTGCATGGATCCATAGCCGGGATCTAGAAACTTCCTCTGGGTCTTCCCAAAGGGGTACAGGGGCCCAAGAACTAGGGCCATCGTCTACTGCTTTCCCAGGCCATAGCAGAGAGCTGGATGGGAAGAGGAGCAGCCGGAACTCAAACCAGTGCCCATATGGGATGCCGGCACTGCAGGCAGAGGCTTAGCCCGCTACACCACAGCGCCGGCCCCAACACTGTTATTCTGAGAGCTCCATTTATTGCAGGATCTCTCCTCCTGGCTGATGGCGATGTGAAGTATTTTCAATTCCATATGAGCCCTGAGAGCTGCTTTGCCTACTGCTTTCCTATGATTCTTTCCTTGCCTGTTTGGGGCTTCACTCCTTGCATGTGCGCAGTACCTAAGCAGACATCTCTGCAGATTTCTGGAGCTGGCTCTCTGTGCGATTTCCTTCTGTGTAGTGCATTCTCCAGCAAACGATAGGTGTCCTGGCCTCTCTGAACTTGGATGGTCCTTGCTTTCTCTAGCTTTTGTATAATTATTTATAGAAAAATGTAGATTGACAGTTTTCTGAGGCTGCTTACCTGGAAAGAAAACATTCTAGGAGTTTGATTTCATTTCCTTTGGGGCTGCCTGTGTGTATGGGCTGGGAATAGACCAGGGTATCCACAGAAGATGAATAGCATATACTTTTCTTTAAAGAAAGAATGGATGGTTAGACATGTATGTTTTACCACATAATAAATATTGATTGCATTAATTAATGGCAAAACCTTCTTAGTTTTCTAGAGGGGTTGGTGGAAGTGGTCGCTACTTACTGTCGAGCCAAGTGTGGTGAGGAAGAGGAGCTCGCTGGCTTTGTTTCGTTGTGACTTTTGAACTCGAGTCCGTGTGTCCTCAGCTCGGCCTGTTTGGGTTCCCCTCTCCTGATCTGTGTGCCAAAAATGGGCTCTGGGCAGCCTGGCATAGGCAATTTCAGGGCTTGCCTTATTTATTTTCCTTTCAGGATCACAATCCTGTGCTCCCTGTGGTCCAATATCTGAGTACAGCTGTTGAGAGTTTTGCTCAGTTTGCTTGTAGTTTATGGTGGGGGGAAATTTCCAGTGGCAGTTAATCCTTCAGTGGCTTACGAGGGCGGCCTACCAGGAATTGTAACCCCGTCGGCTGGGAGAGAAGTCGGGGGTCCGAGCTGCTGTGTTGTCAGAAAGGGGAGTCTAGCTCGCCTGTATCACCTTCATCCTCCGGCAGTTCTTCCTCTACGCTCACCTTCCTTCTTTCTTTCTTTAAGATTTTTATTTATTTATGTATTTGAAAGCGTTACAGAGAGCAAGGGAGAGAGACAAAGAAAATCTTCCGTCTGCTGGTTTACGCCCCAGGTGGCCGGGAGGCCAGAGCTGAGGCAGGCTGAAGCCAGGAGCTTCATCTGAGTCTCCCATGTGAGTGCAGAGGCCCAAGGACTTGCACCGTCTTCTGCTGCTTTCCCAGGCACATTAACAGGGAGCTGGATTGGAAGTGGAGCAGCCAGGTCTCCAAGAGGCACCCATATAGGATGCCCGTATCACAGTGGTCGCTTTACCCACTGTGCCACAACACCAACCCCTCCTTGGTCATTTTCAACACTAGGCTTGTCTACCCCCTAATTAGCAGCCCCCTCTAAGGTGTCTCTTTGCTACTTTTGGGAAAAGTCCCAGCATGAACTCCAGTCATGTTGTTGCCTCTCACTGAACAATCACTGTGGTCGGGGGTAGAATGCGTTGGTTGGCCAGGCCTGCATCAGGGAGTGGAGTCCATTTCCCCATGACCACATGAGCTGAGAGCAGGGCAGGGGGTGTGGAAGGCTGGTGAAGACCCCCAAAGAGGTCTGTGTGCAGATCCCTGGAATGTATCCAGGTGGTAGTTTCCTTAGGTGGCAAAAGGGACAGGTAGGATTAATTTCACGTCTGTGAGATGGGGAGGTTACCGTGGGTTCTGCACGTGGGTCCAGGATAATTGCCAGGGTCCTTACAAGAAGGAGGTGGGAGGGCCACAGGTGGAGAGGGTGGTGTGGTGATGGAAACAGAAGGATGCAGAGAGACTGAAGGTGCTGTGCCACTAGCAGGTCGAGTCCACGTTCCAAGAGACGAAGGTGGGTTCCTGAAGCCATAAAAGGTGGGAAATAAACTTCCCCCAGAAGGAACACCCCCTACTGATTCATGCTAGGATTTAGGACCTCAGAGAATAAATATGGATTGTTTTAAGCCACTAAGTCTGCGGTAACTTGTTACAGTGGCAATAGGAAACTAATAGAGAGTAGTTCTCCGAAGAAAAAGTGTGCTTTTGTTATTAAACAAAGGGAGAATGGATGGTGGCCAGGCAAAACCAATGCATGTTCCTTACTCTCATGAGCTTTTTTTTTTTTTTTTTTTAATATAGGTGAAAGTGTATATACTTTCTTTTTTTTTAAAGATTTATTTATTTATTTGAAAGGCAGAGTTACAGAGAAGCAGAGGCAGAGAGAGGTCTTCCATCCATTGGTTCACTCCCCAGATGGCCACAACAGCTAGAGTTGAGCTGATCTGAAACCAGGAGCCAGGAATTTCTTCCAGGTCTACCGCGTGGGTGTAGGGACCCAGGTTCTTTGGCCATCTTCTACTGCTTTCCCAGGCCATAGCAGAGAGCTGGATTGGAAGTGGAGCAACTGGGACTCGAACTGGAGCCCATGTGGGATGCTGGCTCTGCAGGCGGTGGCTTTACCCTCTACACCACAGCGCCGGCCCCTCTCATAAGCTTTTTGTAAGCCAGGTTGCCGTGTCCCATGCCTGTGAGTGGTACCACACAACTAGAACACAGTGTAAATGACACCCCCTTTCCCTAGTTGGGCAACATGGAGTATTAAATTAGTTACCACAGGGCAAACATTTTGAACAATGTCTGGCACACATAAATCCATTAAAATTAGTTTTTCATCATCATCATCATTGTCATCGCCATCATCATCATGTTTCAATTCCCTTGGATAATTTCCTCATTTGCAAGATGCAAGGGTTAGAGTCAACCATCCGAGGTTTCTTCTACCCTGACATTCTGTAATCTCACGGTTCTGTGATTTTCAAACTGGTTTTGACTAGTTTGGGAAGTGCCACATCACACTTCTGATATTAAAATCATTCTATTTGCAGTCTGAGAGAAACAGAAAAATATATCCAACTTAGAAACTAGCGTATCTCGTTCCCTTTGCACCAATTTTAATTCCCATGGATGGCAGTGAGATTTATCAATATGTTTGAAGAGGATATGAAAACCTAACATTTGCATATATCACTTGCAGTCGGTTCTTCAACTTTAGCTCCCAATCAAATCCGTAAATGCATGTTTCTAGATTAATAGGCAGACCTGGTGGAACTACATTAACAGATAGTTCAGCTTAAAAACCAATAAAATGGAGGAAAAAAAACTATTATCGGAGGCAGAGGGATGAACAGAGAGATTGAAATCATACAGCTATTCATTTTCAGCAGTTAATATTGCCTAGAAGTATTGGTATTAATTGTCTTGGAATCATTACCTATGCGTTGGTCCAGTCATTCAGGGAAATATATTTTGACTTATCACCTTGCGGGCTGAGCTTGCACTTTCCGGGCTGCAGTGGCAAGGGCAATTTAATACTGCATCTTCAGAGTAGTTCTATTTGAATTGTATTTTTGCACTTTCCTTTGAAAATGGGCATGCCTGATTGTTGGGGGAGGGAGCACAAATTGCTACGAGACAACCAGGGAAGCCTGATCATGAAGACTTAAGAAGAAATTTCCACAAGTTAACGTGGGTCTCCGTCTTTTCTCCATAGCCAAGTATCTTCAGTGGCTGAGAGTGCAGGCTCTGGAGTTGGACCGTCTGGGTTTTAATCCTGGGACCATTATTTCCTAGCTGTGTGACCTTGGCCTACTTACTTAACCTCTCTGTGCCCCAGTCTGCTCATCTGTGAAACAGATGACATATTAACACCGTCATGTGCTGCAGAACAGTGGTTAAAGACAGATTGCACATACAACAGTGGTTCCCATCAGATTATAATATATCTCAGAGGTGTATGTAGTAGCCACACTATCCAGATTTGTGTAGATATACTCTATATGTTTACACAAGAACAAAAATCACTTACTAATGCATTTCTTTTGAAAGAATTATTGAAATACAGTATATGTATCAAGAAAGGCACCCAATTGTACAGATAAATGAGTTTTTAGTCCTCTGATCATCCAACATAACCAACACCCAAATTAAGAACAAAAGCATTACTAGTACCCCAAGAGTCTTCAGTATTCCCCCTCCTCTGTCATTAAGCAACACATGGCAGGCTTGGCCTTAGCTTCTGGGATGCTGTGAGGATTAGATAGGGTGTGTAAAGTGGTCAACATAGTGCCAACACACAATAATCATTTGATAAATGTTAGCTATTATGATTTTGAGTGACTGTTCCCATTCAGTCAAAGACAGGTAAGTCTAAGCATGCTGGGACCAACAGTCCCCTGCAGTAGCCATGAGCTTTGTAGTCATTGAGGGCAACTTAATGAATACACCTGCCAGTCTGTCTTGCAGAAACATGGAGAATCTCCCTGGAGATAGAAACCTCCCTGTCCACCACATGACAAGGGCAACATAGATGCCACTTCAAAGGAGTACATGTTGCTCGTGACTTCTACAGACCCCTCACTCAGTTCTCCATTCATTTATTCATCCATTCACTCAGAAAGTGCTGAGTGAATTCCCACTGTGTGGCAGGCATTATGCTAAGTGTTGGGGGATATAATGATGATCTAGCCAGGTAGGGTTCTGGTCTTTGGGAATCTACATGGTGGAGTCAACAATATGAGCAGCAAATCTGAAATTTTTTTTTTTAAATGGGATGTTATGCAGAAAATGGACAGTGGTTCATAGGAATGGTGGGGGAGGGAGGCTGTTTGAGACAGAAGGGACGGAGGGCAGCTTTCTCGGAGGAGGCAACCCTTAAACACACTGGAGGGATGGGAAGGCAACGGCTTCATGAAAAATGGAAGCCGCGGCAACATTCCTCAACTTCTCCCAATAACTTCTCTCATGCTTTAATGAGCCACACTGTGGGATGGGGATGAATGATACTGAAGGGAATTGGGGAGAGTTTCTAACTATTTGCCTATGACCTTCATTCCTGTCAGAAGACATTTGTCCTTGGGAGGAGAGGTCTCCTCCCCATCTTTGCCTTAAGAGCTCTTATAGTCTTTACCACCTGCCCCCTTAAGCACTGAAGGACCCAGATTTTTATACAGATCATCTCCCCGGGATTGGCTTAGACCCTTCCTGAGGTCCGACATAGGCAGATGAAACAAATCAGGGTCCATTCAGTTACCAGTGGCAGAAAATCCAACACAAACTGGATTGGACATGAACAACAATTTATTGACTGCTTCACCTGGAAAGTTCAAGTTCCACCCAGCATGGCTGGATCCAGGAGCTTCAGCATTGTTGTCAGGAATCCCTCACTGTGTTTTTGGACTCTGCTTGCCTTTGTGTTAACTTCATTCAGAGGCAACCTCTATCCTCGTGGCAGATCCTGGCAGATCCTTGTGTCCTTGCTAATTCAAGTCCAGAGGACAGGAAGCTCTTCTCCACAAAGTACTCCAGCCAAAGTCCTGATTGGCCCTGGCTGCATCACATGCCCAATCCAGAACCTACAAAGGAAGCCAGGCGAAGATATAATTTGATTAGCTAGGACTAAGCCATATCATCACCCCTGAAACTCAGGATTCAGTAGCTCTGACTGAACTACAGGGGTCAAGCTGCTGCTTGCAATGGCAGCAGCATCCCATATTGGAACACTAGGCTTGCATCTTGTCTACTCTTTTTTTTTTTTTTTAAAGAATTCTTTTATTTATTTGAAAGAGTTACAGAGAGGGAGGGAGGGAGAGAGAGAGAGAGAGAGGAGAGAGAGAGAGAGAGAGAGAGAGAGAGAGAGAGAGAGAGATCTTCCATTGTACTTGTTCACTCCCCAAATGACCACAATGGCCAGAATTGGGCTGATCCGAAGCCAGGAGCCAAGAGCTTCTTCTAGGTCTCCCACGTCGGTGCAGGGGCCCAAGGACTTGGGCCATCTTCTACTGCTTTCCTAGGCCATAGCAGAGAGCTGGATGGGAAAAGGAGCATCCAGGACATGAATCGGCGCCCATACGGGATGCCGGTGCTACAGCTGGGGCTTTAGCCCACTGTGCCACAGTGCCAGCCCCATCTACTCTTCCTTCAATCCAGCTTTCTGCTAATGTGCCTGGGAAGTCAGTGGAAAATGGCTCAAGTACTTGGTCACCTACCACCCATTTAAGAGACCTGGATAGCGTTCCTGGCTCCTGGCTTCGACCTGGTTCAGACCTGGCTGATGCAGTGGTTTGGGGAGTGAACCAGCAGATGAACAATCTCTTTCTATCTCTCCCACTCTCTCCCTGTCACTCTGCCTTTCAAATAAATAAATAAATCTTAAAGAAAGGCATGTAAGGAGGTTTGGTTCTCCAGGTGAAGTCATGAAGAGTGAGTGGTCACAATGCCAGAATTACAAGGGTTTTACACACTAGCCTTCTGAGATAACAGTTTACTGATGATGTCATCATGCGACTTTTGAAAAATATTTATTTGAATGGCAGAGTTACAGAGAAGAGAGAGAGAGAGAGAGAGAGAGAGAGAGAGAGAGAGAGAGAGAAAGAAACTGCCCATCTGCTTGTTCATTCCCAATAGCCTGAGTTGGGCCAGGTCAAAGTCAGGAGCCAGAAACTCCATCTGGTCTCCCATGTGGGTGCAGGGACTCAAGTACTTGGGCCATCTTCCGCTGCTTTCTCAGGCACAATAGCAGGGAGCTGGATCGGAAGTGGAGCAGCTGGGACTCAAACTGGCACCTGTATGGGATGCTTGCATTGCAGCAAAGCAACTTAACCTGTGCCACAACATTAAAGGATTTTCTGTACTTACTCTCCAGAGTTGAGGAGGAAGGGGGGAAAATATTTTTGTAGAAACAGAGTAAGAAAAATTCATTGTGATTGAGATAAGAAAAACTTCATGGTGAAGGTGACATTTGAACAGAACCAAAAAAAAAAAAAAAAAGAAAATGGAAGGATTTCTGGATTACAATAGCTGGAAATGCAGAGGACACTTCAGGTGGAGGGACTTGCTTGAGCAAAGGCAGAGAGACAAGATAGATTTTGTTGGAAAGCTGTGGAAACAGATGCCGGAAGAGTTTGGATGCTGAGGCAGAACTTGTTTAAAGGTCATGAGTGTGACTGAAATAAATAATTCTTTGTGTTTTGTAGATGAAATCCATTCTGCAAGGGTTCCTGGAGGATTCAGGCTATGGTATCCAGGATCTGAAGAGTTTTCATTTAGTAGGACTTGGTGCAACCCTATGTGCTATGAACATCACTGAAATCCCACTGATAAAGATCTCAGAGTTCAGGTAACCAAAATGGTAGTGTGCAAAATGGCAAATGATCCATTCATATATCTACCCACCCATCCATTTAGCCATCCATCCACCTATCCACTCACCCACCCATCCACCCATTCACCCATCCACCCATCTACCCACCAATCCATCCATCCATCCATCTACCCACCCACCCATCCTATCCACTCATACATCCATTTATCCACTCACCTACCCATCCACCCACTCACCCATCCATCTACCCACCCACCCATCCTATCCACTCATACATCCATTTATCCACTCACCTACCCATCCACCCACTCACCCATCCATCTACCCACCCACCCATCCTATCCACTCATACATCCATTTATCCACTCACCTACCCATCCACCCACTCACCCATCCATCTACCCACCCATCCATCCTATCCACTCATACATCCATTTATCCACTCACCTACCCATCCACCCACTCACCCATCCATCTACCCACCCATCCATCCATCCATCACCCATCCTACCCACTCATCAATCCTTTTATCCACACACCCACGCATCCCTCCACCCATCTTCCTTCCCTCCATCAAGATCTCTGCTACCTGATGGTTTGTCCCTTTCTGAGGTTAACATAGGGAGTGGAAGTAGCAGGACCCTCTCCTGTTGCTGAGTCTATCCATTTTCTGCACCCTCACTCTTGCGGCTGGGGAATTCCCTGAGCTCACACTCCATCCTTCCCTCTTTGCCCAGGGTGGTCGTGGCCAGAATTGGGACACTATTCTGCAGCCCTCACGTCTTGGCCGAGTTTAAGAAGAGAGCAGAAGCCGTATTTGGCCGTCCCACTGAGTGGACGAGCTCTGTGTTGCAGGAGCTTGGGACCATTGCAGGTAGGAGGTGCCATGTGCACCCAGCCTTTGTCTCCTTTTTTGCAAAATTAAAGCTGAGGTCAAAGATAAGATAGTTCTTGGCCACGTGTAGCAAACATCAATAGAGTTACAGCAAGCCTGGGTTTCATGACCTGATGTTGCAGAAGGTGGCGTCTACAGGCTGCTTTTTAAACAAGCTCTCCTGGAGATTCTTGTGCACACGGAAGCTCGAAGCACACTGGTGTAGAAGGTGGTTTAATTGGCCCATAAATAGATTTATACACAATCTGAAAGTGTGTAAATTGAAACTCCTTCAGGGCACACATTGCACCACAGGAGGCCAATCAAGGCTAATGTGACCCACATTTTTCCTGAGTTGATTAAGGAACTTGATTCCCCAGTGTGATTTTTCAGGGTCTTTTGTAAAGAATGATGCTTGCCTCTAACACGCGGATCTGATCATTATGCAGCCCCATTAATAAAACAAGCAGAGTTCCGATGGCTTGAACTAAACCCTCGTGATTCCTTTCTCTCCCCAGCTGGATTAACTAAGGCAGAGCTGCGATTGCTCGACAAGGATTTGATGCCGTATTTCCAGCCATCAGCAATAAAATGCCTTCCTGATGAGATATTCAAAGTAGGTGCCCGGTGCTTCAAGGAGAAATGGGAGCTCGACCCCATTTCAGACCCCACTGGGAAACAGGTGTCGGGCCTGGGCTGCTCGGGGCTTGGAATTGGGCTTCTGCTGACAGGGCCAGAGGGGCTCCATGTACCAGCGACAGGGGCTCATGAGAGAAGTAAAATGTTTTACCTCATGAGAGGTAAAAATGTTTTGCTTGTAAAGTTTGTAAAAACATTTTTTTCTCTGAAATTTTAAATTTGTCTTCTAATTGTATTTATTTATTTATTTAAAGATTTATTTTATTTATTTGAAAGACAGTGTTATATAGAGAGGTAGAGACACAGAGAGGTCTTCCATCTGCTGGTTCACTCCCCAGATGGCTGCAACGGCCGGAGCTGCGAAAATCTGAAGCCAGGAGCCAGGAGCTTCTTCCAGGTCTCCCATGCAAGTGCAGGGCCCAAGGCCTTGGGCCATCATCTACTGCTTTCCCAGGCCATACCAGAGAGCTGGATCGGAAGTGGAACAGCTGGGACTTGAACCGGCATCCATATGGAATGCCAGCACTGCAGGTGGTGGCCTTACACGCTAAGCCACAGCGCTGGCCCCATGTTGTATGTGCCTTAACACAGCAGTGTCCAGGGAAGCGCCTTATAAGCAAACACGTTAATATTTCTGTGAAGGAATTTGTGAGAAGTCATACTAATTGGAGTAAATAGGGACTACAAATAGCTTCGCAACAATTCAGGTCAAATTTTTCTAGTAAAGAAATTTTTCTTAACCTTTAGAAGAACCTCAGACTTTTTTTTTTTTTTACTTCAGATTTACAGATGCAGAATTGTAGGTTTGTATAAGATTTTCTCCTAAAACAAACTGAAATAAAAATAGTTCAGCTGACTTGAGGAAAAGTATTAAGGAGACACATTGAGTTAGGCCCTGGGTTAGATGCACCTGGGGATTTGCTGGGGATGGGGTTAGAACACAGTGCCTTTTGGTGGGCTGGAAGGTACACGAGAGAGTGCAACGGGCTGGGTGGGGCCTGAGAGGAACAGGAGAGAGCCCTGTCTAAATGGGAGGCTGCTCGTTATCTCCATTAGTGCGGGGCAACCACATGGGCTCACTATTACAGACTCTCCCTTTTCTGGAGAAGAAGCTAGAACTCTTCATTTCCATGTGGGATCTCCTGATAATTAAATGTTGGCAGCCAACTTGAATTTATTTTTGAAATCACGTAGAGATTCAATCTGGCCTGTGGGTTACGAGTCAGCAACATTGGCAAAAATAGATAATCTTTTTATCGCAAGACTCTGTGTCGATGGTGGATATGACAAGGAGAGCACCTGTGCTGTGTGTGTGTGTGTGTGTGTGCTGAGAGGATAGGAGGTGATGCTAAATATGGGAGAGCAGCTTAGCTGGGTGGAGATGGAGGAATAGCATCCCCTATAGAAGGGAGTACATGGAAAAGTGTTGCCCCCTGGGAATTGTAACTAATTTTTTTAAAAAAGATTTATTTGAAAGGCAGATTTACAAAGAGACAGAGAGAGAGGTGTTCCATCCGCTGGTTCACTCCCCAAATGGCCGCAATAGCTGGAGCTAGGCTGGTCCAAACCCAGGAACCAGGAATTCCATCTGAGTTTCCCATGTGGGTGGCAGAGACCCAAGCACTTGGGCCGTCCTCTGCTGCTTCCCCACGCACATTAGCAGGGAGCTGGATCGGAAGTGGAGCAGCTGGGACTCAAATGGGCGTCCATCTGGGTCGCCGGCATTGCAGGCGGCGGCTTTACCCGCTACGCCACAATTGATGATGGTTCTCCTGGAGTGAAGAGCGCCAGGCATGAGGCTGAAGACCCAGAGCTCCGAGCTGTCGTGGCCACATTCAGGAGCCTGAGCTATGTCCTGGAGTGGAGCTGGGAAGAGCTGTGAGCAGGGGAATAGGATTCCAGGGACTCCTAGGGGAGCAGAGGAGAAAGAGGCAGTGCCTTGCCCAGTGCTTTGTTGCCCTCAGAAAAATAAGCAGGACGGCTTTAGAGGCCCTCCCTGAAAAGCAGCATCCTTCCACGCCTTGACTGCAGACCATGTCTGGTTCAGAGCCAGCCGGCCAGAGCTTCCCACCCCTGCTGCCCACGGCAGACATCACCAATAGATCCCTGCACTTTCCCTCCCCGGAGTCCTAATGGTGCAAAGGCAGTCACACCAAAGGACTGGAGTCCTCTTGTTAGGTAGGAAGTCAGTTATGAGCTTATGTGTGTGTGACAGGCCTAAACAGAAGACATCTATATGCATCTGCATCTCAAAGTCATCCTAACAAGGTTTCAGGGGAAGCCCAGATTTCGCATCCTGCCTGCCCTGCCCCCTTCTACCTGATAACCTGACAGGTGGAGACCCTCACCCCTCCTGCTTCCTGCCTGATAAATCTTCCACAATCTCCCAGGTGCAGCCCAGTATCTGCATGTCAAACACCCTGCTCCCTTCCTCAGGTCTGATAACATTTGCATCCATAAAGTCCTTTGTTTCAGACCTTCAAGAGAAGTTTTTCTATTTACATCCAAAAAGCCCTTTGTTCCAAGAGGAGCAGAGGTGGGGAAGCAAGACCCATCTCCTTAAAACCCCCAGCCTCAACTAGACTGCGCGCTCAGCTCTCTGCATCTTTGCTGAGCCGCCCGCCTGGCCTGGCCGGGTGTACTCTCCACTCACCCATGCAGCCCCGCTCTCCCCCAGTCTGAGGGACTGGGCACTCTCTCTCAGGCCCTGTCTGGAGAGGTGCCCATCCGTCCTTACAGATGTTCCTTCTTAATAAACCTCGCTATTTTACCTCCCACTACTCTCTGTCTCACGCCTGAATTCTTTCTTGCGCGAAGACAAGAACCCTGCAATTTCTCCGGTAACACTCTGAGCCACCCCACAGCCAACCCCAAATCCCAGAGAGGCTTTGTGACAGCCAGAGTGCAGCAGAGCTGGGGGCTCTGACCCAGGTCCTTGGAGCTCAGGCCTGCACTTGCCCGTCTGCACGGGGCACCCCTAGGTGCAGGGCCGCAGCGTGGGGAAGCCTCTGGCCCTGCAGTGAACAGCACTAAGCCACCCAGGGAGAGAAAATCCCAACTCTTCCAGCTCTCCCTGAGTGCTCTGTGCACACCGGGGAGGAAGCCACGGTCGGTCCTTCACATCCCCATCACACCCTTTAACCCCTTGCCCCTTGCCCCGTTTCGATTTCTTTTTTTTTTTCTTTCTTTCTTTCCTTTTTTTTTTTTTTTAAGTGGCCAGGGACTTCTGACGTCGGCCAACAAATTTGCTAGGGCTCAACAGTGTTCTCTTTATTTTGGCTTCCACGTGATGCTTGCTTACGGCAAGCCCGGCCGGCTTTTCCATTTTCGAAAATTTCCGCTTAAGACGTCCTATTTTTAAATACCTTTAATTTTAGCAAGGAAAGGGTGATCTGATTTTAAGGCAACGGTAAAGAGGAGCGGGTATGGGGCGGACCCCGGGCCGGTGGGCCGAGGTCTGGGGCAGCCGGGCCGGTCCCCCGCTGAGGACGCTGTCCGGTGTCCACCTGCAGGAGCTGTCCGCCCAGCAGATCGCCTCCCTGGGCCCGGAGAACGCCGCTGCCGTGACCCACGCCCAGCGCCGGCGGCTCGGCGCCGCGCAGCTGCAGAGCCTCCAGCGGGCGCTAGATGGCGCCAGGACCCGCTCCTGGCTGGACGCGCCCGCCAGCGCCAGCCCCAGCCGGACCCCGTCCGGTGCGCCCGCAGGTGAGCTGAGCCACCCCAGGCGCCCGCCCCTCCGTCCTCTCTGCACGGCCGGGGCGGGTCTCTGGCGGCCGCTGGGGTCTCTGTCCCCGGCGACAAACCCAAAGTCCTTGTCCCCCGCACCCCGCTCCGAGTTCGTGGTCCGGTATTCCTGAATTTCGGGCAGGAGACAGGTGAGATCGCCTTCAACAGGGCAGGAGAGGAGCCGCCCCGGGGCCGTGCCTTCCCCCTTTTAATTCCGTTTTCCGCGAGCCTCATGAAGTGTGCCCGACGACCGCAAGGCAGCGTGGTGGGGAAGGTACACGGGGTGGGGGGCTGGAGGCAGAGGGGTCACAGAGACCTCCCAAGATCAGCGGTGGCCCGGCTGGGGCATGGAGCGTGGATAAGGTGGACTCTGCCAGGCGGATGGATGGTGGCCCCGGGTGGAGGGAACAGCGCGTGCAAGCACCCGGGGGGGGGGGGGGGATGGCACCTCCATTTGCCTGACTCGGAGGTCTCTGTCTTGCTCCCTGGCTCTTGGGGATGCCGAATCCCAGGATTCCCAATTTCTGCAGCCACAAGTGGCCAGAGGCGGCACCTGCAAACAGGAGCCACACCTTTGGGTGTATTATTGTTGTCTTAAAACTTTTCATTGAACTGTAACACACATTCATTTTGAAATTATTTGTTACACATCTAAAACATTTTATCTGAAAGGTGTACACACACACAGATTTTATATCCACTGTTTCACTCCCCAAATGCCCACACCAGTCAGGGCTGGGCCAGCCCAAAGCCGGGAGCCCTGAACTCCATGTGCGTCTCCCATGTAGGGGGCAGGGACCCACGTACGTGAGCCATCCTCTGCTGCCTCCCAGGATGCAAATAGCAGGCTGGGTCGGAAGCAGAGCAGCCAGGATTAGACTCAGTCACTGTGACGTGGATGCTGGTGTCCCAAGTGACAGCTTAAGTCGCTGAGCCAAATGCCTGCCCCTAAAATTTATCTTTAAATGTTCCCGAGTTTTGCATGAACAGAGGTGCCCATGGTTCAAAACATGCAAGTCCGGAAAGGGTGGAGAAGAAAACTTTCCCTGCATTCCCCGTGACCTTTCTGCCTCTTTGCAGAGGTAACCAAGGCTCCGAGCCTCTTGCCGGTCCACAGACAAGCTGTGCACACAGGCAAGTCAAATGTGGTTATCTCCACACATTCACAAAAAATGTATTATACATCCTGTTCGGCGCCTTGCCTTTTCCACCTAACAGTATACTTTGGAGACAGTTCCATATCCATGCACAGGAGCTACGCAGTTGTTGGTTTTATTGGCTATGCTGTAACTGCCAGATCTCTGTGGACGTGCATTGCAGTTTGTTACAACCCACGCTGCAGCCAATGAGCTTGTATAATTTGCTTGTGTGCAGGTGTGTCTGTAAGATAAACTCTTCCAGGGGACATTGCCAGGCCACAGGGTATTGTAATTTTTAAATACGATGTCTTATTTTATTTACTTGAGAGGCAGATCTCCCATCTACTGGCTCACCCCGCAAAAGCCTTCAGTGTTGGGCCTGGGCAGAAGCCAGGAGCTAGGATTTCTTTTTTTTTTTTTTTTTTTTTTTTGACAGGCAGAGTGGACAGTGAGAGAGAGAGACAGAGAGAAAGGTCTTCCTTTTGCCGTTGGTTCACCCTCCAATGGCCGCCGTGGCCAGCGCACTGCGGCCAGCGCACCACGCTGATCCGATGGCAGGAGCCAGGTGCTTCTCCTGGTCTCCCATGGGGTGCAGGGCCCAAGGACTTGGGCCATCCTCCACTGCCCTCTTGGGCCACAGCAGAGAGCTGGACTGGAAGAGGGGCAACCGGGACAGAATCTGGAGCCCCGACTGGGACTAGAACGCGGTGTGCCGGCGCCGCAAGGCAGAGGATTAGCCTATTGAGCTGCCGGCCTAGGAGCTAGGATTTCAATCCAGGTCCTCCGCGTGGGTGGCACGGGCCTCTGCACTTGGGCCCTCAGCTGCTGCTTCCCAGTGTGCACCTTAGTAGGAAGCTGGAATTGAAGTACAGCCAGGCTCTGATGTGGGACTGTGTGTCCTGATCAGCTGCTTAACTCTTAGGTCAAATGCAGGCCCCCCTGTTTGTCACGTTGATGAACACTGTCCAGGAGGGCCCCTTAACAAACCATTCCCTGCCCTTCTCCCATCCAAGTACTAAGCAGGCCCGACCCTGCTGAGCTTCTGAGATCAGAGGGGCGCGGTCAGGGCGGTGTGGCCGCAGGCAGCTGCCCAAGCAAGGGCTGCCAGTGGCCGCCAGACCTTCTCTCTCATTTCCTAAATTTGCATAATTACCAGAATTATCTACGAGTGCTGCTTAAAACACAAATCCTGGGGCCTCCTCCCAGCCGTGCTGAATCAGAATCTCCAGGGGAGGATCTTGGAATTTGCATTTTTAACAAGCTCCCCAGGTGACTCATGATTGAGGCAGAGCCCGGCCTGCTGAGTCATTGCATTTGCCACCTTACCCCCCCCCCCCCACCTCCTGCCTCTTTGAAGTCTTTATTCCCACCGAGGAGTCCAGCGAATCGACCGGGGGAGTTGAGTGGTTCCCAAGAGAGACTGGGACTTGGGCAGGCTGAGTCTACCTTCCGCTAACTCACGCTTGCTCTCGCCTTGTGTTTGCTTTTAGGAGCGCCTGGCTCTTGGGCTCTTCGGTTTGGCTGCCCCCTGCTGGCGCTAACGGCCACGTCCCGGTGGTGAGTGGCCTGAGAGCATCGCCCTTGGGGCCCCCAGCAGTTGACCGAGGCATGTAGAGACCGAGGATGCTTCAGAGGGCAGAAGACCCTGACCTTGACCTATAGCCTCAACTGGGGCTGGGACAGAGCCCTGGCATTTAGAAGTCGCCCAAAGGAAAAATAATTTCAAAAATGGTCTTGTAAATCCTTCAGCCTCTCTGCCCGACAATCAGCTTCTGTTTTCCAGCTGGCAGAGATGTGGGGAGGGAAGGGTACTTCCTGGCACCTGCATGAGGACTTCCTAGGCAAATCGCTGCCCTCCCGGCAGAGAGAGGCGGTGCGGAACCAGGTTCCCTGCCGGCCGGGACTGCTCTGGTTTCTGCTCTGCCTGGGTTTCACTCCCTTGGAGCTGCATTGGATTCCTCCCCCTTCGATAGTTAGCAAAGCTGAAATAAATGAATCCCCCAACAGAAGCCAATAGTCCTGCCTGATGGCTGGGTCTCATTGGTGGGCACTGCATTGCCTGGAAATTAAAGCATTTAGCATGGCTCAACATTAAATCAATTCTTAAATACATTTTCCAGATGCATTGCCTTGGGAGTTGGCTGTGGAGCTATCAGTTAAACTTTCTAAATATTCCTTTTTCTTTTTTTTCGGGGAGGGGGGTGGAGTTCGAGGCTAAAAACTTGCTCTGGAGGTTGGGGCTGGCTTGAAATAAAAAATAAAAATACATGGTGGGAGTTAGTTCCTGGTGTGATTCTGTTGTGGGCTAGGTGTGGGTCTAAATTAATTTTCCAGGTTCTTGCTTTTTACTTAGAGAAGAATTCTAAATACAGGCCTAAACACGGCATGCAGTGTGATAAACTTTATTTACAAAGTGAGAAAAATACACAGGTCCATTAGGGCTTTATAAGGGAGAATGGGGTCAAAGAAGTAATTATCATACCCTGGTCCTTACGTGGAGGAGAGCGCACTTCTGGTCTTCCTAGTTTTTTTTTTTTTTTTTTTTTTTTAAGGTTTTATTTATTTGAGAGGTAGAGTTACAGACATAGAGTAAGATTGTCACAAAACACACCAAACACCGGAGTAAGGAGAAGAGTTTATTGGGAAAACCCAGCAGGCTGGAGGGAAGGGGCGAGGAAAGAGAGAGTATAAGAGAGAGAGAGAAGAGAGAGTGAGAGAGAGCTAGATGAGAGAGAGAGAGAGAGAGAGAGAGAGGAGAGAGAGGAGAGAGAGGGGAGAGAGGGGAGAGAGGAGAGAGAGGAGAGAGAGGAGAGAGAGGAGAGAGAGGAGAGAGAGGAGAGAGAGGAGAGAGAGGAGAGAGAGGAGAGAGAGGAGAGAGAGGAGAGAGAGGAGAGAGAGAAGAAAGAGAGCCACGTGTTCAGGAACAGGTCCTTTTAAAATTGCCGGAGGGCGGGCAGGGAAGTAGGAGCAGCGAATCCCATTAGGATGGGGGTGGAGCTTGACACCGGTGGTTGGGCCTTGTGGCCACCAGGCTTCCAGCAATGGCAGCAGGGGCTGGAGCCTAGGATGGTGTCAGGGTATAGATCGCGCCATAGGTAAAATTGCGCCATTTTGGCCGGCGCCGCGGCTCACTTGGCTAATCCTCCACCTGCAGTGCCAGCACCCCGGATTCTAGTCCCAGTTGGGGCGCCAGTTCTGTCCCAGATGCTCGTCTTCCAGTCCAGCTCTCTGCGGTGGCCCGGGAAGGCAGTGGAGGATGGCCCAGGTCCTTGGGCCCTGCACTCGCATGGGAGACCAGGAGAAACACCTGGCTCCTGGCTTCTGATTGGCGCAGCGTGCCAACCGTAGTGGCCATTTTGGGGGTGAACCAACAGAAGGAAGACCTTTCTCTCTGTCTCTCTCTCTAACTCTGCCTGTCCAAAAAAAAAAAAAAAAAAAAAAAAAAAACCAAAAACTGCACCATTTTCCTAACACAGAGAGAGGTAGAGACAGAGAGAGGGCTTCCATCTGCTGGTTCACTCCCCAAATGGCTACGACAGCTGGAGCTGGGACGATCCAAAAACAGGCGCTGCTTCCAGGTCCCCCACTCGGGTGCAGGGGTCCAAGGACTTGGACCATCTTGCACTGCCTTCCCAGGCCATAGCAGAGAGATGGATGGGAAGTGGAGCAGCCAGGACTCAAACCAGTGCCCATATGGGATGCCGGCACTGCAGGCGGAAGCTTAGCGTACTACGCCACAGCGCCAGCCCACTTCCTAGTTTTTTATGAGCTTAGAAAAACGGAAGTGTTTACGTGGTACCACGCCCTACATCCAGGGTAAGAGGAGGTACTTCCTGGGGGAAGTGTCCCCTGATTGACAGGTGGATGAACACGGCAACACAAAGCAACGGTGTGGCTTCCAGCTTGTGAACTTAAAATTATCTAAGCTTTCCCACAACAAGTCTGCACAGCAGAGCAAAGAACCTGCGAGCCCAGTTTTGGGGGAGGCTGGAAGGAAGTGTCTTTTGGAAAATGCCTGGGTGCGCTTGGCGTCAGGCTCAGGAAGTCAGAGCTCAGGGGAGAGGAAGCGCAGTGGTGGCTGCCACTTGGAAGTGTACCCCTGGCTCAGAGACGGCTTGGCACGGCCTGGCTACACCAGGCCTCCTACGTTCCCTTCGTCATACATCCACCAAAGACATCGCAGCTGGAGAAGCTGAAGCAAAGCCCACACGAGCTCCCAAAAACCCCGTGCTGTTCCGTCAAAGACAGGTGGATTTTCCCTCACAGCCTCCATGGGTGCTGTGCCAACGGGCGGGTTTGCAGCTGCCTGTCACGTGAGGTGATTACAGAAAATCCGGGGAGCGCTCGGTGGAAGGCGTGGCCCTCGGGGTCAGTTAAGGTCTGGTTTGGTTCTCTTTCATTGCGGCTGGGAAGTGGCAGCTCCTGGTGCTGCCCAAGTGTAGATCGTTTATCTCATCACAAACAACACCTTGCTCTGGGTGGGCTGGGCTGGAGCAGCCCCTTGGACCCTGGGTGCAAACAGAAAGGCCTTGGACCTTGCTCTGCAGCCCCCCTTTCCACTGCCCCTGGAATACCTCGGGCCAGACACTCATGATCACCACTGCCCCTGGAGTCAGACCTTCATGAAGCAGGTGTGGCTCCCTTCCCCTCCCGATGGGGTTCCTGGATCGCCCCTCCCACCTGGAGTAGTGAAACCATGGCCATCGCAGAGGGCCCCCTCTGTCCTGCTGTGCCCAGGGCTGTCACCGCGCTGTGAGGTCATTTCATCATCATCACAGGCCTACCCGGTAGGTGCTGTTTTAGTCCCCGTCACAGACGAGGGGACTGAGCCCGAGAGAGGCTCAGGAACTCCTGTCTAAGCCCCTTCGCCTCCTCATAGTTGAGATTTGAATCCTGGCTACACCTCTGCTGTGCTGCGCTGCCTCCTGCCTGGGTATCTTTAACTCCTCTAATAAGTTAGATCAGAGAGCCATCCTGTAAATCCCTTCACCTTCTCCTCTGGCGGGAGGCCAGCTCGCCTCCCAGCACATCTAATTGGTGATCGCCTCAGGCAGGAAGACAAATCTAGCTCATGCCCTGCAGGACCCCTGGGGTCCCAGGCTGAGATGCGCAGTCCTTTGCAGGCAGGAAAGCAGCAGGTCACACTGGCAGGTGTTCACCTTTCAATGTCACCCCCGCTGATGGACTTCAAGCCCCTGTCTTCGGCCGCTTCCCCAGCTGGATGCAGGGTTCCTGGTCTCTTGGACAAAGGTTACAGTGTGCTGGCTGTGGTTCTGATTGGGTAAGACCTGTACCATACTGGCTATTAAATATATTTTTCTTTATTATTTGAAAGGCAGAGAAACACCCACACACAGAGAGACAGAGATAGAGAGAAAGCTCTCATTCAGTGGTTCATTCTCCAAATGCCCACAGTGGCCAGGGCTGGGCCAGGTTGAAGCCAAGAGCCAAGAACTCAATCCAGGTCTTCTATGGAGGTGGCAGGTGCCCAATTACTTGAGCTGATTCTGCATTAGAAGGAAGCTGGAATCAGAGGCAGAGCCAAGACTTGAAGCCAGGCACTCTGATACAGGATGTGGCGTCTGAACAGCTAGACCAACTGCCTGCCCCTTAAAGATGTTCAGGATCACCCCAGCCAGATCCTTTTGCAAGACCCCTGCCTTCAGGCCCACTCTGGCTACCAAGTGTGGCTTGTTGGAGGCTGGAAGTCTCTGTGGCTTCAGCCTGCCTACCATCCAGTGGAGCTTTGAATTGAGTTCTGAACTCTAGTCCTGGTACCCAGGGTTCCACCAGGCCTGCTGGTGATGGGCTCTACCCAAAGAGAGGTTTCTGTGTCCATCCAGGGTGTGTGTGTGTGTGTTTGCTGGCTTGATTGAAGCAACGCTGTCATGCAGAGAGTTACAGCACAGCAAACAACTTAACGCTGTTAGCCATTAGGTGTTTCTTTGTGCTTAGAAGTTACATGCCTACCCTGGCTTCTTGAGGGGACTTTAAAGATATCTACATTGCCTTCCACCCATGAAAAGTATGTATCATAGGCCAGTGCCGTGGCTCACTTGGCTAATCCTCCGCCTGCGGCGCCGGTACTCCAGGTTTTAGTCCCGGTTGGGGTGCCGGTTCTGTCCCTATTGCTCATCTTCCAGTCCATCTCTCTGCTGTGGCCTAGGAAAGCAGTGGAGGATGGCCCAAGTCCTTGGGTCCTGCATCTGCATGGGAGACCAGGAGGAAGCACCTGGCTCCTGGCTTCGGATTGGCGCAGTACGCTGGCCGTGGCTGCCATTTGGGGGGTGAACCAATGGAAGGAAGACCTTTTTCTCTTTCTCTCTCACTGTCTAACTCTGCCTGTCAAAAAAAAAGTATCATATACAGTCGTCATTTTGTTTTGGTTAATGATGGAGCACATATGACAGAGTTTCTATAAGGTTGTATTTATAAGAGCAGGAAAATTTCTATCACCTAGTGATGTCATAGCCTTAACGTTGTAGTGCAAAACATACTCGGGTTTGTGGTGATTGTCAGCAAACTGAATGCAATGACAGTCATATAAACGTAGAGCACAGGTGGATGTATGCCAGATGATTGGTGGAGAAATGGAGTTAAAAGACAAGCTTAGGGACTGGCGTTGTGGCACAGTGGGTTAAGCCACCTCCTGTGACACTGACATCCTATAGGAGGGCTGATTTGAGGCTTGGCTGCTCTGGTTCCAATCTAGCTCCCTGCTAATGTCCCTGGGAGGGCAGCGGAAGATGGCCCAAGTGCTTGGATCCCTGCCACCCATGTGGGAGACTGGGAAGAAGCTCCTGGCTCCTGGCTTCAGCTTGGCCCAACCCCAGTTGTTTTAGCCATTTGGAGATTTAACCAGTGGATGGATGATATCTCTCTCTCCTTTCTCTTTCTCTCTATAACTCTTTCAAATTCAATAAACAAATCTTTTGAAAAGGAGGCAAGTTTAGTATGGTGCAGGAATTTTGAAATCTATATGTAAGAGCACTCTTCAAAAAGTTCACGGGAAGTATGCATTATGAAAACCTATGTATAGACTTCAAACAATTTTTTCCCCCATAAAAATGGATCTCGTAATTCCATTTCCCTTGTGATTTTAAAAATAATATTTATTTATTTGTAAGGCAGTTAGAGAGAGAAAGAGAGATGGAGGGAGAGAGAGATATCTCCCATCCTCTGATTCACTCCCCAAATGCCCACAACAGCTAGGATTGGGCCAGACCGAAGCCAGGAGCCTGGAACTCTATCTGGGTCTCCCAAGTGGGTACAGGGGTCCAAGCACTGGGGTCCTCTTCTGTGGCTTTCCCAGGTGCATTAGCAGGGAGCCAGATTGGAAGTGGAGCAGCCAGGACTGGAACCGGCGCTCATATGGGACGCCAGCATTGCAGGTCATGGCTTAACCCGCCTGCACCATGAAGTCAGCCCTTCCCATGTACTTTTTGAAGTATCTTCATATGACGATGCACAGCTCGTGATACTTGCTATCGGTAATAGAGGACCATGTTTCTGGTATTTACCAGGCTGTAGCTTTCATCACTATTTTAGTGTAATCCTTCTACTTATATACAAAAAGTCTCCTGTAAAACAGTTGCTGAGCTGCACCGGCGGCGGCCTCGCGCACCCTGTGTTTATCGTGTCTCTTGATTGCACAGATTCCTCGTGTGCTTGATTTAATCTCATGTTGTTTTGATCATCATAGCCCCTAAGGGTACAAAATCCACTGCTGATGTTGCCAGTAAGCGGCTCCGTCTGTGATTGACCTGGAAACAAAAATAAAATAATGCAGGATTGCAAAGGTGGAAAATCAGGAGTGTGCATGTGGGCTCTGTGATGTGCGCACAACGACGGGATCACCTAACAATGCGTTTAACCCAGCCTCTTCCCAGCGGTGACAAGTGACTATCATAGGTCATTAAAAATTAGGCATTGCGGAATTCACTGGCCGCACTGCCTAGTTGTATACAGCTACAGAGGCTTTGTCTTTTTTTTTTTAATTATTTTTCAAGATTTTTTTTTGAGGGGCAGAGTTAGGAGAGAGAAAGAGGGAAAGAGAAAGAAAGAGAAAGAGAATCTTCCCTTCTGCTGGTTCACTCCCCAAATGGCCACAACAGCCAGAGCTGGGCTGATACGAAGTCAGGAGCTTCTTCCCGGTCTCCCATGCAGGTGCAGGGACCCAAGCATTTGAGCCATATTCCACTGCTTTCCCAGGTGCATTAGCAGAGAGCTGGATCGGAAGAGGAGCAGGTAGATGGGTGGCCATATGGGATGGCAGCACTTCAGGCAGAGGCTTAACCTACTATGCCACAGTGCAGGCTGAAGAGGCTGTGCCTTGAAGTGAGGTCACTCTCTACAAGTCCACTTAGGGTGTCCAGAGATTCTTGGGGCTCTTCAGTTATCATAGGCAGTTCATTTTATACTTCTTTGCCTTCACTGCCTCAATTACTGGTGATTTTATCTTGAATTCATTTTAACAAGATTTATTTGAGGGTGAGCTCCCATTCACTGGCTCACTCCCCAGATGTCTCCAATGACTAGGACTGGACCAGGCTGAAATCAGGACTCCAAAACTCAACCTAGATCTCCCATGATGGTGTCAGGGACCCAAGTACTTGAGCCATCACCTGCTGTCTCCCAGGGCGTGCATTAGCGGGAAGCTGGAATCAGGAGTGGAGCCGGGGCTTGAACCCAGGCCCTCAGATATGGGTGCAGGGGTCCCAAGAGTATCTTAGCCACTAGGTCAATGCCCATCCCTACCAAAGAGCTTTGTTTTGTGGCTTTCAGTGCAACACAAGTGGAATCCACACGGGCCTTTGCCCTGCATATCTCACTTCCCGGGGCACCAAGGTGACTCTGGAAAAGCAGTGGTGGCTCCCAGAAGCCCTCTTGCTTCCATCTCACATTTTCTACAGAATGCCTGCGTTCCCTTAGTTTTCACCCTGCTGCCTCCTTGAAAAGCATTCCTTAGATTGCTCCTGTCTCGGAAGACGAGACCTGACATCTTGTTTCCTGACTCTTCTTGGTATCCTGACCTCCATGCCGCTGGTTCCGACAACAGAGCTTCCCACACTGCGTGGACGAGCAGTTAGCTGGTGAGCGTCCTCTGTATCACCTATAGGGGCTGTGTCTGGGCCCCTAGGATTCACACACTGCCAAGGAGGGGACCAGGTCCTGGATTCGGACCAGGCTGGATGCGGGGACCTGATGTGAAGATCCTGAACCTCCCACCCATTCTCTCTCTCTCTCTTTTTAAAGATTTATTTATTTATTTATTTGAGAGGTAGAGTTACAGACAGTGAGAGGGAGAGACAGAGAAAGGTCTTCTGTCCACTGGTACACTCCACAAATGGCTGCAATGGCCAGAGCTGTGCCAATCTGAAGCCAAGAGCCAGGAGCTTCTTCTGGGTCTCCCATGTGGGTGCAGGGGCCCAAGGACTTGGGCCATCTTCTACTGCTTTCCCAGGCCACAGCAGAGAGCTGGATTGGAAGAGGAGCAGCTGGGACTAAAACCATATGGGATGCCAGCACTGCAGGCGGAGGATTAACCTACTTCGCCACAGTGCCGGCCCCCACCCACTGTCTCTTGATTCTGCATCCTTTAGACTGAATTCTTTTTTCCTTTTATGGTATTTACCATCAACTCTAAGTTTATAGCCTCACATTTTAGCAACATTGGCACACACACACATGCACACACACACAGAGGGAGGGAAGGAGGGAAAGAGGTAGGGGCTGATCTCTCTGGGTCACTTCAGCAAAAGCCCCTGCATTAGCTCTGCATGGGCTGACTTGGGGCAAGTGCCCATTTCTGATCTGACCACTGTGCCCAGAAGAAGAATGTACCAGTTGACCAAGGCTACCCTAATCAGGTTACCCTAGTCCTAACCCAAGTCACATTGATGGAACAGGAAAGGACTGATTCTAGGAGAGTTCAGTTGCTAAGATATGTTAGGCGGAATCCCAAGACAACCCAGGATTCCTGCACTCTGGTGTACATGCCCTGTGTGGTCTCCTGCCCTGGAGAGCCAACACAGCTGGTGGACCTGATGGGATGGGCCCCCCATGACCGGGTTCCTAATCAGTTGATTTTGAGTTGATTGAAGTGGAGGGAATCTGAAAGGACCTGGCTCAATCAAGGGCACCTTTGCAAAGAACAAGGGGAGCAGGCATTTGGCCTAGAGGTTAAGGTGCTGGTTAGGATGCCTGCGTGCTGTGTCAGAATATCTGGGTTCAGGTCCTAGCTGCAGCTCCTCACACCAGTTTCCTGCTAAAGCAGACCCTGGGAGGCAGCAGCGATGGTTCAAGCAATTGAGTTCCTGCCACCCAGGGGAAACCTGGATTGAATCCCCAGCTTTGAGGGGAGTGAACCAGCAGATGGAAGAGTTTCGCTCTCTCCCTCTCCCCGCCTCCCCACTAAGACTAGACCCTTCGAGAAATCAGTCATTCAAGGTATGAGGAAGCCTATGGAGGAGCCAGCACCTGAGGTGATCGTTAGGAGGTGAGAGAGACCCCTGACTGATAGCCAGCAAGACAACAAGGACCTCAGCCATGTGACCACAGGGAACCAAGGTCTGAGGGCAATGAGTGATGTTGGAAGAGGGCCCTGGACTTCAGTTTCAGGCTAGTGAGACCCAGAGCAGGGAATTCAGTTGAGCCATACTTGAACTTGAACCTTGGAGCTGGGAGATGACACACTCCTGTTGTTTTAAGCTGCTGGATTCTGCCAGTTTTGTACACAGCAAGAGGAAGTGAATATGCAGAGTAAGGAGGACAAATGCTGGGTAGGCAACTGTGGTTGATGGGTCTGAGCAGTTGGGAGACAGGTGGCTGTCTCTGGTTGAAATCTTCGAGTTTGGGAATTAAAGCGTAGCCTGCAGAGTATGTCCATGTCTCTGAACCCCAGCTGGGAAAGCAGTTTCCTTGGGGGCCATCCCGTCCATTTCAATTCCTCCCTTTAGGATCTTCTGCTTCTTGAGAGGGGACGGGGGTCCAGCATTCATTCATTGCTTGCGTTTGTCATTTATGGTGGCTTAGTGTCAGTTCTTCCTTCCCCACAATATTAAGAATTTCCTTGGGGGAAATTCCCCCTGGAACTCTAACTTCAGTGAATGAAGTGGAGTCACCCTCACCTTCAGCTCCAGCCGTGAGTCCTGATTCACTTAAACCAATCAGCACACCCTATTTCCCAGGCTATGGTGATTGATTTGGCGATGGGCCAATGAGAGGCCTTGGATTTTTAAAAGATATTCATTCATGTATTTATTTGAAAGATAGGGGCGGGGAGAGGGAGGAGCGAGTTCCCATCCACTGGCTCACTCCATAAATACCCAGCAACAGCTGAGGTTGGGCCAGAGAGAGAGAGAGAGAGAGAGAGAGAGGGAGCCGGCAACTCAATCTCCCATGTGGGTGACAGAAGCCCAATTATTTGAGCCACCACCACTGTCTCTCAAGGTCTGCATTAGCAGAAAACTGGATCCAGGAGCTGGAGGGAAGGCGGGTATTGAACTTGGAACTCTGATATAGGACTTGGGCATCTTAACTGCTAAGCCAGACACTCATTCAACTGCTAGTGTGTGTGTGTGTGTGTATGTGTGTATACCATACACACACAGACACATATACTCTCTCTCACTATATAGTGAGTGAGCAAGAGAAACCCTCCCCTTTTGGACATGAACTGGTCAGCCATATCAAAGTTGCGAAAAGAGAAATTTATGAATGGAGAGAATTAAGAAATGGAGAGAAGAATGGAATTAAGAAACGATATGAGAAAGACAGGGTCCTGGTAAAAATGTGGATCCTGGATCAGTCCATAGCTGCAGGTCTTCCCCTGAGCCGTTCTGTCGCATGACAGATTTGGGTTGGACTTTGCAATACTTACAAGTGGTTGAGTTGACTTCCATTCCCTGTTTATTTTTCTTAATTGTTGGATGCCCATGGATTTGTGTGTGTGTGTGTGTGTGTATGGTGCAGCTGATCAGAAAGTGCCTATTTTCTCTATAACCAGAAAGAGCAGTAATGGGCATCTCAGCTTCACAGGGTCCTGACTGCCCCCATCTTAACCTGAGGTTCAGCGCTGAGGCACCTGGGTGCCTGCTGGGAGACACGGACCCTGTTTTTGAAAACTTTCTTTATATTGGTGACAACACAGCCAAACAGCACAGGAAGCCTCTGCCTGGCGCCCTGGCCTTGTCCTGGAGGTGACTCTGAGAGGGGGAGGTTTCCTCCTCCATGCCCGTGGCCAGGTCCTTGTTGGGAATTTGACCTCAGGGGCCTGAGTCAGACCCGACTGGCTGCAGGCACCACGTTTGGACTCAGGTCTGTGGGTCCAGCTACTGCTGCTTCCTGTGCCCTCTGGACACACAGCGCCATCTCTGGCCTTTCTTCCTCCTGATTTAGCACCACTCAGGGCAAGGATTCTGGGAGGCAGAGGCGGAGCGGCCTTTCGTTCTCTTGTGGGGTCTGAATTTGCTTGCCCTGCTCTTGGCCCAGTCCGGTTTTCTAAACAGCATCCAGCAGTGCCTTGTCATAAAGGCAGGGGGCTTTTCTCCTTGGTGGTGGGTAGTCAGGACATTTAAAGAAATTATTTATTTTCATTTGAAAGAGCAAGCAAGCAAGTGAGCTTCCATCCACTAGTTAACTTCTTAAATACCTGTAACGATCAGGGCTGGAGCAGGCAGAAGCCAGGGCCCAGGAACTCCATCCATGTCTCCCACATGGGTAGCAGAGACCCAAGGGCTTGAGCCCTCACCTGCTGCCTCCCAGGGTGTGCTGGATTGGAAGTGAAGGAGCTGGAACTTGAACCAGGCACTCTGATAGGGGATGCAGGTGCCCCAAGTGGCATCCTAATTGCTGTGCTGAACATCCGCCCCTAGAGCCCGGAGTTTACCACTGATGATTGTCTCATAATCAAACACCTGCACTAGTCTTGTCAAGCACTTAGCCATGGAAATGAAAGAACGGAAGTGCGAGCTGACACATCGTGGTGCTGAGCCCCCAGACCGAGGCTTGTGTGCGTGCTTTCAAGGTTCTTTTCTCCCTCCTTACCCCGGGCCTGCCCCTCCTGCAGGTCTCTGTGGCCTGGCCAAGCACCTTCTCTGCAGAGACCAGCCCTGCACTTTTTTTTCCTTAAAGATTGATTTACTGATTGAATTGAGAGGCAGAATACAGACAGAGAGAGGGAGAGGCAGAAAGAGAGAGAGAGGTCTTCCATCCACTGGTTCACTCCCCAGATGGCTGCAATGGCCGGATCTGGGCCCATCCAAAACCAGGAGCCAGGAGCTTCTTCCAGGTCTCCCACACTGGTTCAGAGGCCCAAGCACTTGGGCCATCTTTTACTGCTTTCCCAGGCCATTAGCAGGGAGCTGGATCGGAAGTGGAGCAGCCGGGACTGGAACGGGTGTCCATGTGGGATGCTAGTGTCACCGGCAGAAGCTTAAACTACTACACCACAGCATTGGCTCCTGCACTTCTTAACAATTCCTCTAGTTTTGGGTGGTAATACAGTAGTTCCCCTTATCCATAGCTTTGCTACAATCAACCACAGTCCAAAAAAAAAAAAAAAAAAAAAAAAAAAAAAGAAAAAAAAAAAAAGCCTAATGCATTAGCTGTCCCGGTGTCCCGGTGCTTATGTCCAAGTAGCTCTTATTTTACTTAATAATGGCCCCAAGGCACAAGAGTCGTGATGTTGAGGGTATACAATGTGGAAGGAGAGATGACCAGGTACAAGGTGGCCACACTGCTCAGCTTATGGTCTATAGAGGGTCGGGCACTGCCTGTGGTTTCAAGCATCCACTGGGGGTCTTGGAACTTGTCCCCCTAAGGATAAAACGGGGCAGCTGTAGCTTCTTCCAGTGGCGCGGATACTCCCATAGCCCGGACTCTTGGTGGATGTAACAGGGTGAAGTCTTGAATCCTCTAAGGCATACTCAGGGTTCACCTTTTTCCTTCCCTAGAAGATTCTCATTTAAAAAGCTATTTTTGTTTCTCTATTTGAGTTTCAAATACCAGCTTTTGAGAGCCTCCCTTGTCTGCTCATTTTCTAGAGAATTTTTATGATGCCTGCACTTTAAAAAAAGGCTCATCTGGCTTTTGGTTTATGTTTTGGACACTTTGCACTTGTGCCTCCAAATCCACTCTCTGCTGTTCTCCACTCTGCTGTGTTTAGGGAGCTGGGTTAGGCCACTTGTCTCTGGCTTCCTGCCAGGATTGGCCAGTGGGAGTGGGGAGGGTAAAGGTGAGACCAGGGCACTGATTCCTCCAGCTCCCTGCCAGGCTGAGGGTTGGCCATGGCTGACCTCCTCCTTGAAGGTCCCAGTTCTTATTTGGCTGCCACATCTCTCTCTCTCTCTCTCTGGGTCCAGAACTCTTTTTTTTTTTTGCCTTTCTCTTTAGACCTGGGAGTTAGGGATTGCCTGCTGTTGACAATTCCAGGATGCTTCACATCCCTGGGGTCTCCTAACCCTGCCCATGCTTCCATAAATAACATCTTCTCTAAACTGTCCTTGGTAACCTTCTCTGGCATTTCCTGCCAGGACCTGACTGCTCTCTTCCAAATACCCAGTATCAAAGAAGACACCCCAAGGGCTGTAAGGGGAACCCCAAAAAGCTTCCTGCACGTCCCTCTGGTTTGAGGGGGAAGTCCTACATTGGATCAATTAATGCTGCTGTTTGCTGTTGATATCATGATGCACGTGTGTACCTCTTAGTTGTGGTTGGGGACCGCTGGGCAGTGCACCTGTAGTTAATGACTCTGGACATAATTCTCAAGTTCATCTGTGTGTTTTCTGATTCTGTCCAGCCAGTGAGCAGCTCCCAATTCTATGGCCAAGGAAAACCCAAATCTCAATAGGGTTCTGTGAATGGCTGCCTCTGGCGTTGTCATAAAGGCGTATTAGGTGTGGACCTCACTGTCCCAGGTGTGAAATCTCTCAAATAATCCAGTCATACTCAAGTGCTAGTGGTTCTGGGCAGGCTCTGGATGGTCCCTGTCTCCTAATACTCACGCCCCTTTGTCGCTCCCTCCTCTGGATGTGGGCTGGCCCCCATGACTTGCTCTTAGACAAGAGAACATAGCAAAAGTGAAGGGGTATTGCTTCTGAGATTAAATGACCCAACACTGGGGCTTCTGCTTGCTGGGGTACATTCCCTGGCCCTGACTTGCTCACTCTGCTAAATCAAGCTGCTACTTTATGAGTTGTCCTATGGCAAGAACCTGAGGGTGGCCTCTGACAACAGCTCTTGAGAAACTGAATCCTGCCAACCATAGGGCTTTTGAGCTTAGAGGCAGATCCTTTCCCAGTCGAGTCTTAAGATGAAATCTGGCTGAAAGCTTGAGAGTTCCTCATGTGGGAGACCCATGCTCAAATTAACAGTAAAATTAGTCTTCAAACAGTACTTTATACTTTTTGTGTCTGTGTTTATGCAAACTTTTGAAATATTTACTCAGTATAGAGTCAATCTTCTGTATATAAAGATAATTAAAAATGAATCTTAATGAAGAATGGGATGAGAGAGAGAGTAGGAGGTAGGATGGGAGTGGGGTGGGAGGGCAGGTATGGGGGGAAGAACCACTATAATCCAAAAGTTGTACTTGCAAAATTTATATTTATTAAATAAAAGCTTTCTAAAAATAGGCATTGGGCTTAAGATAAATAAAATATCTATTATATAAATCTCTTCGCTTCTTGTGTGTATCGATACTCAACAGTTTAAAGCAGGGGCGAGTGTGTGGTCTAGCAGTTAAGATGCCCACTTCACATAAAAATGCCTGGGTTTGAGTCCCAGTTCTGCTCCTGATTCTAGTTTCCTGCTAATGCATATCCTGGGAGGCAGGTTTGGCAGGTTTTGATTTGTTTGGTGCTATGGTTTGGGTGTCCCTCAAAACTTCGTGTGTCTGTCAAAGGTTTGGTCCCCGTAGCTGGTGTTGTGGCCTAGTGGGTTAAAAAGCTGCCTGGGACACTGCATCCCAAATGGGTGCCTATTCCAGTCCCAGCCGCTCCGCTTCTGATCCAGCTCCCTGCTAATGAGCCTGTGAAAGCAGCAGAAGATGGCTCAAGTGCTTGGGCCCCTGCCACCTATGTGGGAGACCTGGATGGAGTTCCAGGGTCATGGCTTTGGCCTGGCCCAGCCCAGCCCCAGCTGTTGCAGCCATCTGGGTAGTGAATCAGAGAATAGAAGATCCCCTCTCCCTGTCTTCCTCCCTGCTCTCTGTAACTCTGCCTTTCAAATAAATAAATAAATCTTTAAAAGTTTGATCACCAGGGTGGTGTGATTGGGAGGTAGAGGAACCTATAGTGGTGGGGCCTAGTGGGAGATCCTTAGGTTAGAGGGGGCATGCTCTCAGGAGGTTGCTATTGAAGCCTGAGCGTGGGCCCAATTTCTCCCTCTGCCTCCTGCTCTCGGTGTGATCCTTCCTATCTATCATCTGCCATGGTGCCCTCACCAAAGGCTGTGTCAGCCTACAACACAGTGAGCTACATAAACCTCTCTCTCCTTCATTAAGTAGCTTGTCTCAGGTATTTTATTATAGTAATGATAAGCTGACTAATGCAGCTGGTCCATGCAGGCAAACCCTGGGAGAGCTAAGATTCAGTTACCTATCCAATATCCATGCAGCAAGAGATAATGTAGGTGTTTACACTGGTGTTTTAAATACGTGACCCAATAAATCAACTAAAATGCAGCAAAATAATTATATAAAAGACAAAGAAGTAGGGAACACTTCAGGAATCGGAACTGTTGAAGATAAATCTGAATGTGGCCATTCTGACTACCCGTGTGTGAGATGCCATGAGCTGTCACCCAGATTCCTGTATGAACTTCCTAGCTGTACTCTGTCTCAGATTTGCCTTCTACGTGTCTATTTTCAACACAGAAACCAGAATGATTTTTAAAAAGTAAGTCAGAACATTATTCATTATAACCAAAGGTAGAAATAGCCTCAGTGTCCATCAACTGAATGAATGGATGGGCAAAATATAGTTCTCATGTATCCACACAGTGGAATGTTCTTTGACAATAAGAGGCAGTCAGATTCAGAGACAGGAAGTCGAAACGCGATTGCTGGAGTGAGGGAAGCTGAGAATGGGAGTCGTCTGATGAGTCCAGAATTTCAGTTTAGCAGGATCAAAAGAGTTGTGGAGATGGATGGTGGTGATGGTTATACAATAATGTGGTTGTACTTAGTGCTACTCAACTGGAAATTGAAAAATGGTGAAGATTGTAAAAAAAAAAAAAAAGAATACTGATATGTGCTGCACTGTGGATAAAATTTGAAAAGCTTATGCTAAATGAAAGAAGCCAAGTAGGGACCAGCGTTGTGGTACAGTGGTTAAGCTGCTACCTGTGTTGGCCGGCACTGCGGCCCACTAGGCTAATTCTCTGCCTGTGGGGCTGGTACTCCGGGTTCTAGTCCCTGTTGGGGTGTTGGTTCTGTCCCGGTTGCTCCTCTTCCAGGCCAGCTCTCTGCTGTGGCCCAGGAGGGCAGTGGAGGATGGCTCAAGTCCTTGGGCCCTGCACCCGCATGGGGATCAGCACAGTGCGCCAGCCATAGCGGCCATTTTGGGGGTGTACCAACAGAAGGAGGATCTTTCTCTCTCTCTGTCTCTCTCTCTCTCTCACTGTCTAACTCTGCCTGTCAAGAAGAAGAAAAGATGCTACCTGTGATATCAGCATCCCATACGTGTGTTGGTTCAAGGGCCGGCTGCTCCAATTCTGATGCAGCTTCCTGCTAATGTGCCTGGGAAGGTAGTGGAAGGTGGCCCAAGTACCTGGGCCCCTGACACCCATGTGAGAGACCCAGATGGAGTTCCAGGTTCTTGGCTTCTGCCTAGCCCAGCCTTGGCTGTTACAGCCCTTTTTGGGGGAGTGAACCAGTCAGTGGAAGAATTCCACTCCCCCCACCCCATCTCTCTGTATAACTGCTTTTCAAATACATTTTTTAAAAAACAAATAGTAAGAAAGAAGCCAAGTACAAAATGCCACATCTTATACGATTACACTTACAGGAAGCATTCAGAATAGGCAAATCTCCAGAAACAAAAAGCAGATTAATGGTGGCCTGAGACTGGGGTTGAGGGGTGGGGACTGTGGGCAGGGACCGCTCTTGGGCACAGAGTTTCTTTCTGGGGTGACGGAAATGTTCTAAAATACACTGGTGATGCATGCACTATTATGTGAATACTCTAATAGTCATTGAATTCTAAACTTTTAAAAAAATATTTACTTTTATTTATTTGAAAGGCAAAGTTATATAAAGAGGGAGAGACAGAGAAAGAAAGATCTTTCATCCTCTGGTTCACTCCCCAAATGGCTTCATCAGCTGGAGCAGGGCCAGGCCAAAGCCAGAAGCTTCTTCTGGGTCTCCCACATGGGCTCAGGGGCCCAAGATTTCAATCCAGCTTCCTGCTAATGAACACCCCGGAAGGCAGCAGGTGATGGCTCAGAAGGTTGGGTCCCTGCCACCATCTGGTACATCTGGATGGAGTTCTTGGCTCCCAGCTACTGCCTTGCCCAGCCTGGCTGTTGCAGGCATTTGGGGAGTGACCCAGCAGATAGAAAATCTCTCTCTGTGTGTCTGTCTCTGCCTCTCTGTGTCTTTGCCTTTCAAAAAATAAGAGAATTTGTGATAGGGTTAAAGAAACACAGTCAGCCCTCCCTACCTGTGACTTCTGCAACTGTAGATTCAACCAACTGGAGATTAAAAGTATTTTAAAAAATAATTGTGCTTGTATTGAACATGTATGGATTTTTAAAAAAGTCTTGTCATTGCTTCTTAAACAATACAATTTAACAGCCATTTACATAGTGTTTAACAACTCTAAGTGTTCCAAGTCACCTAAAGATGACTGGCAGTATTATGTGAGGTTGTGGGTAGGTTCTATGCACATTCTAGGCCGTTTTATAGAAGGGACTTGAGCATCCATGGATTTTCATATTTGCAAGGGGCTACATGGGGGGGGTGACAGTCCTGGAACCAACCTCCCGTGGGTCCAGGGCTCATCGAGGAACAATTATATGTTGTTCGGGTCATAAGGGAGAAAGAAGTCAGATCATGATATTTCTGTTCACCTCTTCCAGAGGTGCTCTGTGTCACTTGGAGTCAAAACGAATGTTCTTCAAATCACCTGCAAGGCCAACACCCTTGGCCTCCCGTCCCTGCCTTGTCTGAGCTCACTATTTCCTTCAGCTGTGCAGGCTCCCTTGCTGACCCCCAGGCGCCCAGACCTGCTCCTGCCTCCAGGCGTTGCCCTCGCAGGTGGTCCTCTCTGCCTCCAAGGTGCCGCCATCCGATCCGCTCAGGGCTCACTTGCTCCTCTTGGACTTTGCTCAAATGTCACTTCCTGGCTACCTCTCCGAGGGGCACCCCAAAGAAAGGGCATTCTTGACATTTTCAAGTTTTCTTCTTCCTTTTTACTGTGGCATGCCTGAAATACAACACAGTTCACTTGGTTTTTGGTTCATTGTTTGTGTCCCCATCCACACCCTGGAAAATAAGCTTGACAAGGCTGGGATTTTTTTTTAAAGCTCTATCTATCTACCTACCTACCTATTGGAAAGGCAGAGTTACAGAGAGGCAGAGAGAGAGAGAGAGAGAGAGAGAGTTCTTTCATCTGCTGATTCACTCCCCAGAAGGCTGCAACAGCCGGAACTGTGCCAATCTGAAGCCAGGAGCCAGGAGCCTCCTCCAGGTCTCCCACGCAGGTGCAGGGGCCCTCTTCTACTGCTATCCCAGACCCTAGCAGAAAGCTGAATCGGAAGTGGAGCAGCTGGGACTTGAACTGGCGCCGGCTTTACCCACTACACCACAGTGCGGGCCCCAAGGCTGGGATTTTTATCCCTTTCGTACACAGCTGCATCTTTAGTATTTGTAAAAGTGGTTGGTGCATAGCAGGTGCTCAATAAGTGTTTGTTGAATGGGTGAATGAAAAATTGTCCTGTGTTCAAGCAGTCCTGTTATGTTGCTTAGGAAATTTGCAGTTATTAGGGAAATACCAGCTAACTACAAATAATGCAGGAAAATGTCACACAAGCTGGCATCTTGATTACACAGATCTATTTATTTATGCATTTAGTTTTTAAAATGTTCATCTTAAATCACAGACTCTTGAGGGTAACTTAAGTCAATAACACAATCCTTTGGACAATGTGTCCCTTATTTTTCACTCGACTTCTCAGGCAATTGCCTGGAGAATTGTTAAAGGTCATTTAATCAGTGAATCTTGGCTGCTCTTCTCCCAGGAGTGGGCTCTATCGAGTTGCCCATGTGAGGAGCAGCCAGAGGCACAAGGCAGCTGCTGTAGTTAAGGGTGACTGCCTAGTCAGGTGGACTGGGGCTTTTCTGCAAACCAGTGCTGCTTCCTCTATCAAGAGCATCTTAGTGTCTGTGTGGGTGGCAGGTGTCTCCTGGTCATCACGGTCTCATCCAATTCTGGAGCACCACAGTTCATCTCCTTGAGATTCTCCTAGCAGTCGCCAAGCTGAATTCATGGAGGTTGTGACCTGGAGTCTGCAGCAAATCCATCTCAAATGTATGCTCCAACCTGGTAAAAAATCTGTCCAGCCCTCATTGTAACTTATGGATACCAAGGTTCTTTGGCATTCCTCTAGGCACCAGAGTACTCTGTGGGTTTGTCTGTCATGCAACGTTTTCATCATCTTTCCAAACACATCAGGCACTTCATGAAGCAATCTGCTTTTGTGGAAAGGGCTAAGGATTCTGGAAAGAAATACACTTCAATGTGCAGGTAAAATAAGAAACAAAAAGAATGGGTTGGGACTGGCACTGTGGTGTAGCGGGTTAAGCCGCCGCCTGCAGTGCTGGCATCCCATATGGGAGCTGGTTCAAGTCCCAGCTGCTCGTCTTCTGATCCAGCTCTCTGCTATGGCCTGGGAAAGCAGTAGAAGATGGCCCAAGTCCTCGGGCCCCTGCACTCATGTGGGAGACCCGGAATAAGCTCCTGGCTCCTGGCTTCAGATCAGCGCAGCTCTGGCTGTTGTGGCCAACTAGGGAGTGAACCAGTGGATGGAAGACCTCTTTCTGCCTCTCCTCCTCTCTCTGTGTAACTCTGACTTTCAAATAAATAAATAAATCTTTAAAAAATGGATTTTGGAACTGGAAATGGAGAGTTTAAAGTAAGGGTAAAGCCCGAGGCACAATGGTAGAGAGGAGATGACTGTGCAGGGCCATGGATGGGAGCCCGTTTCTACCTGCATATGCTAGTGGGTCAACTTAGCAGGCAGACAATAGGTAGGTGATGTCCAGGGCCACAGCTGGTGAATTACAAAAGATGCCACCTGTGCACCTTTATAAAATGTGACTCCCCTGGAAGGAGTGGATGACTATCAAAAGGCAGCTCTTCGTCCAAGCTCAGGCCTCTGAACCAGACCAGATGGCTTAATCATGGTTAAGTCAGAGCTTGGACTGGATTTCTATCCCCACTGATCACTTTGGTCAGGTGCCTTTGTGCAGCACGCACACAGAACAACTGTGCTTGGAGACCCTGAGAATACCCACTATTCTTCATTACAAAACTCAGCAATTTAGAAAGCTGAGAGAAGCATTTAAAAACATAAAGTTGGGGCAAATTTGTGTCGAATGTGTCAGAAATTCCTTCCTTAGTGAAAGCGGTTCTATGAGATTGGTAACAGCATCCCTGAGCCGGGGTGTAGAAGCTTGATGCTTACTTATCTGGCAGATTGGTAGTTCCTCAGAGAAGGAATTAAGTCATTCAGCTGATCAAATGAGGGCTCGTGTGACAGTTCAGTTCAGTTGGAATGTGTATGTGTATACTCTAAGGCTGATTTTGAGACTGACACTTGAATATGTGTAAAAGGAGACAACTTGGGTTGAAATAACCTGTTTTTTTTTTTTTTAATACTTTTTGGTTCATTGGTAACAGTGAGTTGATTTATCCCTAAAATAGTTCAAAGCCTTTTCTGTTTTAGCTCTGGGAATAATGTTTTTCTTCATTTCAAAGATGTAATATTTCTGCTAACAGTAGAGAAAGATAACAAAGATACGGACTTCAGGGCTCTTTGAAGACAAAATGGTATTCTGAATTGGGTTTTCATTAGAGAGAGGGGTACATGCCGAATCTGGGTTTTATGATTTCAGGTTTGTTTGTTTATGGGTTTCTTTGCTTAAACTTTAGGTGCATGCATGATCATGTGAAGAGCGAATAGATGGACAAACGCTGTTTGATTTCCAAGTCTTTTCAAAAGCACTTGAAAATGTATCCCAGGTGTGCTTAACTTTCTTTTTCTTTTCTTTTCTTTTTTTTTTTTTAAGTGATTTATTTATTTATTTGAAAGGCAAAGTTACAGAGAGGCAGAGGCAGAGAAAGAAAGAGAGAGGTCTTCCATCTGCTGGTTCACTCCTTGGATGGCCATAACAGCCAGAGCTGTGCCAATCTGAAGCCAGGAGCTTCTTCCGGGTCTCCTACACGGGTGCAGGGACTCAAGGACTTGGGCCATCTTCTACTGCTTTCCAGGCCACAGCAGAGAGCTGGATCGGAAGTGGTACAGCCGGGACTTGAACCAGCACCCATATGGGATGCCAGCATTGCAGGCAATGGCTTTACCTCCTATGCCACAGCACCGGCCTCGTTAAGTTTATTTTTCACAGTTTTCATGCTCTTCCTGGAAGGAAGGCAGGAGGCCTTGTTTCCCTCCCTCCACACCTTAGAAAGAAAGAGGCTGGTGCTTTACTTCTGAGTTCTTTGAGCCCAGGAGAGGAAGTGCTGAGGTTGTCCAGACGGGTTAGGTGGAGAGACAGGTCCTGATCGTCACGGGAGCAAGAAGACTTGGGGAAGAGTTGCTGATTTAGGATTGCTGGCTTTAGAGTAGATTCTTTTCTCTAATTCTTGGTCAGTGTTGTGTGAACATCATAGAATGCAGGAGGGTATTCTGGAAAGTTCATGGAAAATTTGTATTATGAAAAAACCACTGGGGCCCAGTGCTGTGGCATAGTGGGTAAAGTCGCCACCTGCAGTGCCGGCATCCCATATGGGCACCGGTTCAAGTCCTGGCTGCTCCACTTCTGATCCAGCTCTCTACTGCGGCCTGGGAAGCAGTAGAAGATGGCCCAAGTCCTTGGGCCCCTGCACCCGCACACAAGACCTGGAAGAAGCTACTGGCTTTGGATTGGCTCAGTTCCATCCACTGGGGCCACTTGGGGAGTGAACTGGCAGATGGAAGACCTCTCTCCCTCTCTCTCTCTCTCTCTCTCTCTCTCTCTCTGTAACTCTGCCTTTTAAATAAATAAAAAGAAAGAAAAAACCAGGCATGGGTTTCCATTTTTTTCACCAAAATAAACATATTTTAATTCCATTTTCCATTTTTTGAAGTTCCTTCACTCTTACCCAGACTCCGACAGCTACAGTGCCACTTGGTGATATAATCTCAGGGTAACTCTGTGGTGCATGTGATCTGTCATTGCCCTAAAACAACATGGTGCAACACAGTACTATCTCTTACTCCTCCTTGAAGCATTAGAAATATAGCCAGAGTGTTTTGAAGCCATATTGTCAGAATTATTATTTCTTTTTAAATTTGAGAGGCATAGAGAAAGAGACAGACAGACATAGAAATCCTCCACTGTTGTACATTACCCACATGACTACAATGACTGGTGGACTGAAGCTGAGAGCCAGAAATCCAATCCAGGTCTCCCACATGTGGGGCAGGGGCCCAACTACTTGAGCCATCACCTACTGCTTCCCAAGGAATTGAAAGTCAGAACTGGGACGTGAATCCAGGTACTCTGATTTGAGATGTAGTTGTCTTAACCACAGGCCAAATATCTGCCCCTGTATAATTAATTTTTAAGTTGCATTTGGTTTTTAAAATTATAACCTCTTACTTCGAAATAGTTTAAGACTCCGAGTTACAGAAATAGTACAGAGGTTTGCTCTCTGCCCAACACCCTCATCCTTCAATATTTACGTAATTCCATTACATTGTCAAAACAAGGAAACTGATGTTGGCATAATACTATTCCAATTGATTTTAAGCTTTATTTATTTATTAATTCCTTAATTGGTTTATCTGGGGAGTAATCTAGAAGAAGCTACTGCAAACCCTGGATTTCCTGGTTCAAAAATTTGCAATTAGTGTCCATGAAACCAGCCAAGAGTTCATCCTTGAGAAATTCCCATGACTTACTCCTTGTCAGGGAGCCAGTGTGATTTGCCACATCATAGCCAGTCTTTGAGAACCATGCATGTGGGCAATGAGAATGAGTCATTTCCAGAATACCTTGTTGGAGGGTATTTTATTCTTTATTTGTCTGAGCAAATGCACCAGCTAACTTTTGCCCAGCATTGCAGAAGAAATTGCCTTGGACAGGACTGTCAGTGCTGGGGGCCCTGTGGACCAAGAAGGGATAACTTCAGTCTTGCACAAAAAGACCAGAGAGGAGAGTTGGGTGGGGCTGAGTGGGCAAACCCTAGCCTACTTGAAGAACAACAGAGTTAAAAAGGGCAAGTTGAGAGTACGGGGCAAAGACAGAGTCAACGAGGAGTAGCGTTTAGGGGCATTGATATTCTCAGCCCAGCAATCTGCAAAGGGCAGTAACTCTAGCCTTATCTCGTAGATGAAGAAACGGAGGCTTGGCCGGGTGAAAGGCGGGCAGAGGAGATTGCCTGGGAAAGGGTATGTGGCTGTCTGCACCATGGACTTTCTCAGCACCCTCCCCTCGTCACCCTCCACCCGTGAACAGTAACTCTCTTCCCAGGCATTGATTATCTTTCCTCCAAAGCAGATCTCTGACTTGGCCGTTTCTTTCCGTCCCTTCTGTCATCACTCTCAGCCTCCACCATGTCTCAATTGTACCCGGTAATGGCCTCTTTGCTCGTCTCCCCACTTCCTCTTTTGCCTCCTATCTGGTCCATCTTTTCAACAAAAGCCAGAGAAACTTAAAAAAAAAAAAAAAAACCAAAAAACAAACAAACAAACAAAAAAACAAAACAAACTGCGTGTTGGATGAAGCTACTGCTCTCATTAAAACCTTCAAACGTTCCCTAAAAATCACTATAAAATCCAGAACTCCCATCACAACCTCCACGACCCAGCATGGTCTGCAACCTGCCAGCCTCTCTGGTCGCATGATCCGCCCACCCTGCCGTCACTGTGCCCCAGCCACACTCTGCTGCTGCCATTCCCTCAGCTGCATCCTCGCTCTGCTCCTCCAGTCTCCATCCAAGCTCTTCCCGGTGCCTGAGACACTCTTCCTTCCTCTTTGCACTGTGAAATTACTCATCTTTCAGTTCTCTCCTTGCTTACCATGCCTCCAGCTCTCTAGAATCGAGTACACCTCGGGTATTCATTTAGAGCACCAGCATTTTCTTTGGCACGCTTAACTCTATGCAATTATGGATCTGTTTGTGTGATTAGTTAATATCTGTAGCTCCTTACTAGGTCATAAACTGTACCTGGTCTAGAACTGTACTTTCAAAGTTAATCAACTAATTTTCATTTTATCTGAAAGAGTGACAGAGAATCTTCCATCGTCTGGTTCACCCTTCAAATGAGTGCAACAGCCAGTGCTGGACCAAGCCAAAGTCAGGAGCCTGGAACTCTATCTGGGGTCTCCCACACGGGTGGTAGGAACTCAGGTATTTGGGCCATCATCTGCTGCCTCCCAGGAAGCTGAATTTGAAGTAGAGGAGCTGAGACTTGAACCAGGCACTTGAGTGTGGGGTACAGATGTTCCAAGCAACGACTTAAGCTCCTGTGTCAAAACTCCTGCCCCTGGAACTGTGTTCTTATTGCTCTCTGTTGTATTTCCATGGTCCCATGAGGTGGCTAGCATGTAATAGGCACTCTGTAAATATTTGTTGAATGAATGTACGAATGAATAACTGAGTGAAGCACACATAGGATTGCTGATGATTCTGGCTTTTGATATTTTAGTGTCATTTTTCACTTACAGGTAAAATTTTACCTGGAAGACATGAGTTTGAGGCAAAAACTTGAAATCAGTGACCTGTGCTACATAACGGATGCATGTCCAGACAACCTGCAATCCCTGAGTTGTGACACGGCGTTGACCCTGAGGTTGCAACCGTGAACTCGGCCACAGAGGCACTGGGTGCACTGCCAACCGCAACTAGCAATTGAGTAGTGAGCAGCAGTGTCAATCTTAAAAGCATCGGATATTCTTAGATGCTTATTTTTATAATTGGTTTTATTATGGAGTTGCTAAAATGGGCCCAAACCATATGTCTCTCCATCGAGAAAAGTCTGAACACCGACTGCAGGGACCCAACACTTGCAGAGACATTGAAAAACTGCCTGCATGGCTCTGGAAGTAAAGCACTTGTATTTTTTGCAACTCAAAAGAAAAGTCTTGGCTTGGAGCGGTACAATGAGAAGTGCAATCAAACAAACAGATAAAAAATTGTTTGTCTCTTCGTTCAAGGTCAGTTTAGGAATCACTGTTGAACGGTCCCCATAATAACAGAGAACCTGCAGAGCCCAGAGCTGTAGAAAGGGTTGAAATTATTTTGGGTCAAAAAGAAGCAGCCAAGTTAGAAAAGGTGTCCTTATTGAGTGACACCATCAAATGGGTTCAAAAGATGCACTTGTATAATTGGTGCAGAGACCTCGGGGCAGCCAGTTCTTTATGTTTTGATGAAAGGGGAGACGTCAGTGGCTTAGCCATTTTACCATCTTTAAAATCATGAAGTCTACGAAGGCATGCTCATTTGCCCGGTGCTGAACGGTAGAGCAGGTGGTGAAGGGATTTTCAGTAAGGCATACTGTTCTCTTTTTCTAGCAAGTTTCAATATTTGCCATTTGGGTCCAGAAATTTATTGTGTCTGTGTTTCTGAAGTACTTTGGCCCTGAGAGAAAAGACAGAGGAGCCTGAGATATGACGCTCATGGACCTCAGTGGAAGCTGAATTTCTGAAATCGAATGATTAATACAATAGCATCTTGCTAAGAATAGTCTTGCTGGGGGGGGGGGGTTCATTTGTTTTTCCTGGTGACAAGTAATTTATTTATCTATTAGAACATTTAAACAGCAGCTTTAATGATTAAAAATTTTTTAAAAAAGATTTATTTATTTGAAAGAGTTACAAAAAGAAGTAGAGACAGAGAGAGAGAGTGAGAGAGAGAGAGAGTGCGAGCTCACTCCCCAGATGGCTGCAACAGCTCAAGCTGTGCTAATCTGAAGCCAGGAGCCAGGAGCCTCCCCGGGCCTCCCAGGTGGGTACAGGGGCCCAAGGACTTGGGCCATCCTCCACTGCTTTCCCAGGCCATAGCAGAGAGCTGGATTGGAAGAGGAGCAGCCAGGACTAGAACCGGCACCCATATGGGATGCCAGCACTTCAGGCCAGGGTATTAACCCGCTGTGCCACAGCACCAGCCCCCCAAATTTTTTTATTTGAGAGGCAAAGAGACAGAGAGTGAAGCAGACAGAGAGTGTTCCCATCCAGTGATTCACTCCTCAAATGTCCACAACAGCTGGGCTGGGCTGAGGCAGAAGCCCAGAGCCAGGAGCTCAATCCAGGTCTACCACATGGATGCAGGAACTCAATTCCTTGAGCCATCACCTGCTGCCTCCCAGGGTCCACATTAGCAGGGAGCTGGAGTCAGGAGCTGAAGATGGGAAATGGACCCAGGCACTCCAACGTGGGATGTGGGTATCTTAACTAACCAGTATCCTAACTGCTAGCCAAATGCCTGACCTGTAGTGATTTTTCAAACCACAGTAAAAATTTAAGCAGTCCTGGTGTGTCCAGTGAAAATCTCTCTCCTGAGCAGGGACCACAGTCCAGTTTGGCTTCTTTCATGGGGAGCCCACGCCTGTCTATGTCTCCATGTACATAAAGTCATTTCCTTCTTTTATTATCACAAGTGATAGTGCACTATCTTGTCTGTTTTTGAAATTGAGGGGAAGTTCATATAACAAAATCCACCATTTTGAAGTGTGCAGTTCAGTGGTGTTGGGTTCATTTCCATGGCTGTGCAGCTGGTGGAACATTGAATTCTGTTTCCCACTGTGTGTTCACTTACTGTATTTGGTGATTGTTCCATGCCAATACAAGTGGATTTATCTTTCTCCTCCTCCCTCCGAGGGTAACCTGTGCAGTAGACCTGGAGACCTGGAGACCAGCTACTAAGCTCCTCCTTCAGGACACTGTCCTACGGATAGGAGTGGGGAGGCCACAGCCTGCTGCTGGGCACTCTTTCAGGGTCCTCGTTAGCTTCAGAGTCCTGGGCAGGCCCCCAGGCACAGACTGAGCAAGAGGCTGGTACCATGGCTCAGCCATTTCTCTAGCAGACAATCTTTGCTGCCTTCCAGAATGCTGGGGACTCTCTGAGTTCTAAATTGTACTGCCCAATCTCATTTACTCTCCTTTTCCTTCATGGCTGTTCCTCCCTAACACTTATGCGTGTGCTTCTCAGAGACCCCAGACAACACATGTGGTGTTCCATGAATCCGGCCTCCTATCCATTGACACTGAGGTTGCTACCAGTGTTTTGCTGCTGCGCATAGTATGGAAGGCAAATCTTTATACATGTGCAGAAGACTATCTAGAGAATAATTTCCCAGAGGTTAAATTGTGGGTCAGTATAAATTTTGCTTTTTAAATTTCAATACATATTGTCTACCCACATGCTCCTCCCAAGAGACTGCACCAGCTTACAACCCCATGAGACTATACTATCACATTCAAAAAGGTTTACAGTATTTTAGGTGAAAAATATTATCATAGTGGCTTTATCTTTTTTCATTTTTTTTTAAATTTGAAAATCTAGAGGCAGAGACAGAGACAGACACAGAGATAGAGAGATCTTCTACTTGCAGGTTCACTCTCCAAATGCCTGCAAAAGAGAGAGAGAGAGAGCGAGAACGATTGATTGATTTTCTATCCCCCACAACCCAGGAAAATAAGCTTGACAAGACTGAGATCTTTTTAAAGTATTGATTGATTGATTGGAAAGGCAGAGTTACAGAGAGGTGGGGAGAGAGAGAGAGAGAGGTCTTCCATTTGTTGGTTCATCCCCCAGATGGCCACAGCAGCTGGAGCTGTGCCAATCCAAAGCCAGGAGCCAGGAGCTTCTTGTGGGTCTCCCATGTGCATGCAGAGGCCTACGCACTTGCGCCATCTTCTACTGCTTTCCCAGGCCATAGCAGAGAGCTGGATTGGAAGTGGAGCAGCCAGGACTAGAACCGGAGCCCATATAGATGCCTGTGCCGCAGGTAGAGGATTAACCTACTGCTTTTATTTTATTATAGGTGAGGTTGAATGCATTTTTAACAGTTTACCAATGATGGCAAGCAGAAATCTGCTTGTCAAGAGGCTACTTAGTGCTACATTCCCCAGACATATTGGGGCAGAAATTCTCTGCTGTGCTGTTCAGGAAACTGTGGTAGAAAAGTTAGAGAGGTCTTGTGTACAGATGCAGGGTAGATTTTCTCAAAGCTCAGGAGAGCGTGTGTTCTCTGTCCTTAGAGACACAGTACTGAGTCTGTTTAGATGTGGACATGAAGCGTACTTTAACTTAAAATGTTTCATGAGTTAAAATAATTTTTTGGTGAGTTATCATGAGTTGCAATTAGAATATTTTAATTCCTACGGTTAGTTACAGGATCCATCGTAGCAAGACAAACATCATGCCAGGAATGATCATGTTTCTTACTTTCCTGAGTGATTTTTAGAAGGAACCAGAGCGGTGATGGTTGAGCTCCCGTTTCAAATGTAACGGCTCTGAGGGAACAGGACCAATGGGGGGTTGTCCTCTCTGATGACAAGAGCAAAATGGGGGTGGGGGTGTGGAGAAGGAACATTGTAAGATTCTGAGCTCTGGTCGTTGACCAAGGCTGTTAGAGTTGATGGTCGATTCCCTTCCATTTGCGTGAGGCTCTGAGAGTCACTTTGCTTCTATGATTCCTCTAGGGATAGGGGACTCTGTGAGAGGTGTTAGATTTTGGGCTAAGCTGATGTAGCAAGCAGCCCTAAGATGCATAGTTTTGAAAATGTCATTAAAGCTCATTTTTCTCCCACATAACAGTCCAAGCAGGTGCAGGATTGGATAGGCAGCTTGTATTCATGCGGGTTCTACCCTCATAACCTAGTCATTTCTCAAACCCCACCTCCTAGTGCCATTACTTGGGGTTTAGGGTTTAAGCATGAATTTTACAGGTGCACAGAAAATGAAGAGAAGAGAAATGAAATGTGTGGCTAGACAGAGCCAGGGAAAATTCTCCTGCAGCCTCCTTGTAGGCCTATGTGTATTGCTTAGCTATTGCTGCATGTCAAACTACCTCAAAATTTAGTGGTTTAAAATGACAGTCATTTGTTGCTGTGTGATTTGGCAGGTTGGCAGTCTAGGCTTCAACTCAGCTGGGAGGACTTTGTGATCTAGGTTGAGCTTCCTTACAAAGCTACAATTACCTGTGGATCAGCGGGTGCCTCTGCCTCTGGGGCACCTTGGCTTCCCTCTGTGTGTTCTCTCATTCCCTACTGGCCAAGCTCAGGTGGGCTTGCTCACATGGTGGCAGGGTTCCAAGAGCAAGCGGATGCATTCAACAACTCTTGCTTCTTGTGCTTGGAACTGGCACTCCATTAGTTCTGCCACATTCTATCAGCCAAAGCAAGTCCCATGTCCAATCTTAGATTCAAAGGTGAGGAGATAAACTCCAGCTCTTTTTTTTTTAAAAAAGGTTTTATTTATTTATTAAAGAGGTAGAGTTAAAGACAGAGAGAGGGAGAGACAGAGAAAAAGGTCTTCCATCTGCTGGTTCACTCCCCAAGTGGCAGCAGTGGCTGGAGCAGGGCTGATCTTAAACCAGGAGCTTCCTCCGGGTCTCCCACGTGGGTGCAGGGGCCCAAGCACTTAGGCCATCTTCTACTGCTTTCCCAGGCCATAGCCGAGAGCTGGATAGGAAGAGGAGCAGTTGGCACACAAATCGGTGCCCATATGGGATGCTGGTGCCACACGCGGATGCTTAGCCTATTACGCCACAGCGCTGGCCCCTAAACTCCAGCTCTTGATGGAAGATTTTCCAAGGTGCAATGTAAAGGCTGAGAAACAGGGAGGAGTGAATAAGTGAGGGCATTTTTGCAACCAGGTAAGGAATCTGTGAGGTTGGAAGTCACAAGAGATTTTTAAGCAACAAAGGCACATAGCCACACCCACTTGTGCTTGCAAAATGGTTGAGTCTGTGTCTTATGTTGACATCTTGGTTGTGAGCCCTTGGGAAGCACGGTCTGTTGTAACCTTTCTCAGGGCTGGACATGGTGCCCATCTGCCCACTCAAGCCCTTTGGTTGTAAGCTAGAACCAAAAGCTCTACATTTCCAGCACCTCCAGGTTTCCCAGTGAGTTGCTGTCAAGGGGCGTTTCACACAGCTTAACTTGTTTGGAGTTGTGAAGCTAATACCACCACCACAAGCTGAGCTGTGAAGAATCCCAGACTTGTCTAAATTATCATTTGTTTGTTGGGCCTTAAGGGGGTCTGGAAAAACCTGTTCCAAATTCTGTCTCCCACAACACACAGGCATATTTGCCCAAACTGGCATTTCTCTTCTGAGCATCTTTTACGGCAGTGTGCGATTCTGCCAAGTACGATATGCTGCTTGTTGTGCTATTGTCTCTCAATTAACCCATCCTTCTGGACTCCACTCTGCGGTGGGGGGCTCTGGGTCTACTTTCTCCACTGCAGGCTGGGTGTTCTGTAAACAGAAGAGGAAGGGGCACCCTCCTTCTTATTTGCTTGCTCTCTGATCAGCATCATCCAGCAATGGTTCTTCTCCCTGGCAGGGCAGTTGATTACACACATGCTTGTTCCTTTCCTAGGTTTCTCCCCAGACCCAGGAGCTCCCAAGGAGACACCAGCATTATCAGAGTATTGCCCCCTCCTCAAGGATTGAGTCTAGGCTCCAAGAGCCTCTTTTCAAAAGTTTCTGGGTTCTAATAACTGCTCATTGCTACAAGTGTCCCCTCTTACATTTTAAAATTCTCTTTTACTGCTCTAAAAATTCTGATAAAATAGACATGTTCAATTTCTGTTGTGTTGCCCAAACATTGGCTGCCACATATGGTCTATAAAATCATTCTAAGTGGTACCAAGTTGAACATTAAAAATTTTTGAGTTGGTATTTACTTTGTATAACACATATTAGGGAAAATATATCTACCACACCAATTTAGAATAGGCCTAATGGGTTGTTACTTCATTAGTTCCCAGATATTATTACTTAGGATTAAGTAAAACTAAGCATGAGCTAACTTAAAGAATAATATTAAGCAAATAATTGAGCAAGTTGGTACACAGCCAAAATAGTGAAGGTAATATATAAATGGAATTTTGAAAGCCACTCAATGAAGGCATTTCCTCTTTGCCTATCACCTTGTATTAAAAGGACCCCAGCAGGCAAAAAATCACCTTGATTTCAAAGGAGAATCAAGATTGAGGGAAGACAAGAAAGCTCATGAAGTCTGCTTTTCTGGATCTCTCTACCTTCCTAGGACCGTGTGTGACGTCATCAGGGTTCCAACGATAGCAGCCACACTTGGCCTTTCCTCAACACTTGGATGCCAGCCAGCAGCTGACCCATTGTTGAATTAGGAGGAAGAGATTTGTGTATTTAGACAAGCTAACCGTTGAGAGGGGTGGCTGCCATTTTGACGGTCATTCCCTAGCTATGCAGAAGAAGGTGCATCCAAGAAACCAGTGGAGTTGCCAAACTTGGGGGCCCAGACATCTGTGTTCCGGCAGCTGAAGTTGCTGGACTCCACGGGTGCGTCTGGCAGTCAGAGGTTGACTCTGGAAGACTGTGTAGCAAGGTCGGCAGAGGAGCAGGGTTTTGAGGGAGGGTTGAAGAGCCACTCAAGTGTTCTACCTGTAGCTAACAAGGAACAACCTGTAATGACATCCCGTTCTGAGAAAACTGAATGCTGGCTATACTTGCTTGTGTGACAAAGAGTTGAGATAGTTATTTTTGTTCCAAGAAACCCCAGATGGGAGGCAGGCAACCCACATGGTCTAGAGAGGCTGCTCAGCCTTCAGATAGGAGACTTCATAAGGAGACAGTAAGGGTGGCCAGGCCTAATGAGGTTATACCAGTGGCAACCGTGCCCTTGAAAGGTGACTTCCAAGTTATGCACAGTGGAGTCGAAGATGCGCGCAGCCCAGTGAGTGCAGACTTGGTCTGAGATGGACATCTCTTGGAGGAGTCTCAGGAGAGGGAAGGTGGGGGCCGTGCCCCTCCGTGACTGACACGGAGAGTCATGGGCTTTAATTTTGTTTCACCTCTGAGAGAAAAGCTGACACAGGTGTGTCAGGCAGAAAGGAAGGGGACAGGAAGAACTATTTCACTTATACCTGAATGTGACAGCAAAAACTTTTCAATTTAGACATTCAGTGCTTCACAGAGATTTCTTAATCTTTAGAGAGATTCAGACGTGCTAAAATTTTCTGGTTGAATGTTTTCCTTTAGGAAACAATCCTTTAGGAACAGAGGTCCAGAGTTAGAGGCAAAAGCAATTCAGAACCCCAATTTTTCAAAGATAGCTAGCGGTTCCACTTGAAATGATCAATACGATAAAGAAAAAAATGGAATTTGGCTTCTGCGCTCATTTGAATCTTTTTGGAATTTTTTTTTTTTCCCCACAGAGTGTCTTAAAAAGGACCAGGTTGCTATTTACTGATAGATCTTCCTGAATGTCTCACTACCAAAACTTTTTTTAAAAATCACTTTCTTTTTTTAAATATTGTTTTCTTCATTACTAAACTTCTCCAAGTGTAGGGGTGAATCACAACATGGCAACTTTCTTGGTCTTAATTTCTCAATTGTGTGTTTTAAGATTTTATTTGTTTCTCTGAAAGAGTCCCAGATTGGGGGTGGGGGGAGTCCATCTGTGCTGGTTCACTCCCTAGATGGCCACAACTGCCAAGGTGGGGCCAGGCTGATGCCAGGAGCTTCTTCTGGATCTCCCACATGGGTGACATGGACCCAAGCACTTGGGCCATCTTCTGCTGCTTTTCCCAGGCCATTAGCAGGGAGCTGGATTGGAAGGGGAGCAGCTGGGACTCAAACTGGCACCCATACGTGATGGTGGCACTGTAGGCAGTGGCTTTACTCACTAGGCCCCAATGCTGGCCCCTGTCGTTTATTTTTGACTTATTCATTTTCTCAACCATAGAACTAATCAGTTACAAGTCAATGGGGCCACTCATTCATTCCACAAATGTTCATTGAGCACATAATACATGCAACCTTATCCTTCCACTGATATTAGTCCTCAAAGTTTGCATTCAGGGCTTTCTGTGGTGAGTCCTTATCTTCTGCCATTGAGAGTACCACTTGGTACATTGTACTTAGTACATTGTCTCTCTTGTGTCCAAGCATCGATAAGATAACTGTCAGATTTACCAATATGCATCCATTTAAGAAGGGAAATAAAAATAATACCTACTGCCATTGATTTGACAGACATTGCTCCAGCTACTATCGTGGTCACCCTGCTAAGATGACGTGGATTCTTCCACCCAAGATTTGGTTCACATGTCATGGCTGATGATGATACACATGCACTGAGTGGGCAAGAGAAGGTGTATTGCTCATATAGTGAGGCTTTCTGGGGAGAACAGGACATATACCCATGCACATTCAAACATGGCCTGGGAGAACAGGGGAAGGAACTGCCTTGGCATGTAGGGTCATTTGGGAGTGGGGTTAGAGTGAAGGATCTTGTGTGAAGACTTGGCCTTGTTGGGGGTGAACTTTGCACTGGCACCAAAGGTGCAAAGCACACAGACCTGCCTTCCACCTTGCTCAGAAGTGGGGCAAAAGAGGGAGAGAGAGGACTGAAGATGCCGATAGCCAAACATAAAACATGGAGGCACAGTTTTTCAAACTTTTATTATTGGAGTAAGATGCACATAACCAAGTTTACCATCATAACCATTTTTAAGTATATACTTCAATGCTATCAAGCACATTTATAATGTTGTACAAACACCACTGCCATCCATCTCCAAAACTCCTTCATCTTATAAAACTGGAACTCCCTATTCATCAAACAATGACCCCCCATTCTCCCCTCTCCTCAGCTCTTGCAAACCACCACTCTACTTTCTTTTTTATTTAAAAGATATTTATTTGAAAGAAAGAGGGAGAGAGGGAGAAAGATTTTTCCTGTCTACTGGTTCACTCCCCAAATGCCCAGATGGTCAGGACTGGGTCAGGCCAAAGTTAGGAGATGGGAACTCAGTCTAGGTCTCTCACGTGGGTGGCAGGGACCCAACTACTTGAGCCATCACCACTGCCTCCCAAGGTGCACATTAGCAGGAAGCTGGAATGGGAAGCAGAGCTGGTCCCAGGCTCTCTGATATGGGATGTGGTCATCCCAAGTGGTATTTTAAACACAGTGCCAATCATCTGCCCCCTCCCGCCCTAGTTTGCCTTTCTGATTTTGTCTGTTCCAGTTGCTTTTTCTAAATGGACTCACAGTATTTGTCTTTTTGTGACTGACTGATGTCCCTCCAGGTTCACCCATGGGGTGCAGGGCCCAAGCACTTGGGCCATCCTCCACTGCACTCCCGGGCCACAGCAGAGAGCTGGCCTGGAAGAGGAGCAACCGGGTTTTTTTTTTTTTTAAATTTTAAGCTGAGTAATATTCCATTGCCTAACTGTGGCCACATTCTGCTTATTCATTCATCTGATGATGGACACTTGGGTTGTATCCATGTTGGAACTGCTGTGAATTATGCTGCTCTCAACACTAGTGTACAAATCTCTCTTAAGACCCTGCTTCCCATTCTTCTGCATTATACACCAGGAAGGAGAGTTGCTGGATCCTATGGTAGAGTTTTTATTACAATTTTCCCTTGAAGTTTTACCGATGACTAAAATAGTGCCTTGTTTCATTTAATTGAGTTTGAACTTGTTTAATTAAGCCATGATGGTTTTCTATGAGGTCTACATCCCGAAGCTGATAAGGATGATGAAAGTCCCCTTATCAGCTCATGACTCATTCAAGAGCCCAGTATTGTGTATATTTTGAGAAGTGAAGTGAGTGCTTTGGTCAGAACACAAAAAGATGTAGGAAGTGTCCTGGGAAAGCTTTGTACTGTGGCTTTCGTATTTCCAGAGACGTGCATGACCTTGGTTTACAGAAAATTCAGTGTCTGTGAGGCAAGAGATTCATGGAGTTCTTTACCCCCAAGGGAGAAACTTTGTGTAAGGAATTGTTTTTGCACTGGCCAAATTAGATGGCCAGACCACGGGCCATGGTCTGTGATCAGCCCGGGCATCTGGTGATAGAATGACTTCCTAAAATTCAGCCAATTGTGCTGACGCCTGGGTTCCCTCCCTCTCAGAAACATCCTGGTTTGGGATGGAAAGCAACAGCTCCCCAGAGAGCTCTGTCACGTTGGATGTGGTCAAGATCTCTCCCACAGAGATCGGACGCAATGGCAGGGCTATGGGGGCACCCGGCAAAGCTGTATCGTGCCCTTCAGATGGTGAAGGCAAAGGGCAGCGCTGAGGCTGCTGAAATAGACATGAACAGAAGAGATCACAGCAGAGTGTTTCCCAGTTGCTGATGGGATGACGTCAGTAGCTTAAATGACACTGGGTATGACCTCAATGTGTGGGGCCATGACATTAAGATGACCGTGAGGCACCAGGCTAAAACCGGGCCACACTGAGGTAGCAAATGAGGGGTGAGGATAATCACCACTTTTCTAAACAGGCCTCATGTAGTGAGTTTCAATTTTTAAATACCCTATTCTGATTTATATTGGATCTTATTCAATATTCTAGCCAGGGTCAGGGAGGTCATGGGGGTCTCATTTTTAAGCAAATTGTAAGTGCCAAAGACTTAATTTAATATTAAGTTATCACATTTTGGGGCTAGAGAATCTGCTTATTATGGGGCATTTTAGGGCAATGGGCATTTGACGATGAGGAATTTAGGCAAGGCAATATTTCTGATGGTTAAGGAGAGGCACATCTAATTGTCTTCTATTTTATGACTCAATAACTCCTCTAACATTAGAGGGTCTATCTTGTTTAAATTCAGTGGAATCTCCAGGTATAACTAATTTGTGCCCTTGTATTGATTAAGGCCATGCAATCTTGCCAACTGGTGTATCTCAGTAGATGTTGAAGTTGATTCAGAACTTGTGTTGCAGAGCTGCAAAAGCCAATCCATACTCTTTTTTCTTTTTATTATGTAATTTTTTGTAGTAAGTTTTGGGTTTCCAATTGAGCCAACTTGTGGACCTCTTTTAGTTTTTTCTTTCCTCCTATGTCTAGATGTTATCAATTTTATAACGATTTTTATATTTTATTTATTTGAAAGAGTTACAGAGAGGTAGAGCCAGAGAGAGAGAGAGAGAGAGACAGAGACAGAGAGAGAGAGAGAGGTTCCATCCACTGGTTCACTCCCCAGATTACCACAATGGCCAGAGCTGAGCTGACCCAAAGCCAGGAATCAGGAGCTTCCTTTGGGTCTCCTATGTAGGCGCAGGGACCCAAGGACTTGGGCCATCTTCCACTGCCTTCCCAGGCCATAGCAGAGGGCTGGATTGGAAGTAGAACAGCCGGTACTTGAACCGGCACCCATATGGGATGCCAGAGCTGCAGGCCATGGTTTTAACCTGCTGTACTACAGCACTGGCCCCATAGATGTTATCACTTTTTGATGGTGGTTATTGGATGTACTTCCAGAAGATGTTGTCTCCCTTGTTCGTACTTAGAAATGTCTTCCTCTAGGGAGCCCCAAATTAACACAGCTTATATTAGGGGCCTCCTCTGGGCAAATGATTGTTCCACTGGGCTTGGGACCCTGGGCTTAAGTTGTGTTTGAATCAACCCTTGGCTGTGCCACAGGGGTGCCAGGGCATTTTCCATGTGACTCTGAGGATGGAGATCTTTGTTGTGACAGAGGCACAGGAAAAGCAAAGCCATTCTGTAGGGTGCAAGTGAGCTGTTTGCTTTCAGGAGTATGACCTTGTTCTTCCATAACAGAGACTCCCTGATGGGCATGCACATTGCTTAGGATATCATCTGTCTTCTCAGTACCCTGTAAAATGGGTCTAAAGTCTGCTCGTGACACATATCTATGATAACCTAAGCCTTGTGGTGCTCACAGCTTCTGCTGGAATTGAGACACAGAATTCAATCTGAGACACACAGATGGGCCCAAGCCAAGACACATGACCCGAGGCCACTTTAAGGAAGCCCCCCATCCCATGCTCTGGCTTCTAAATGCCAGTTATAGAAAATGGGGATTTCGATTGGTTAAATAATAGTGGAGACTTAAAAGAATTCAGTACCAGAAACAGAGAGCTGCTCAGCTCAAAGACAGCAGGCAGCGGCATAACTCAAAGAGTTCGCTGGCCAGCAGCGGCTCATAATGCATGCCCACAGCAGGCAGCAGAGCCAGTTTGTGGGTCAAAGCAAGAGAAGAAAGACCCCCAGTGGTGGTGGTCATTGCACAGACGTACTGCTCACTGCATTGATCGTTGTGGTCAGCCTGAAGTGGGATGGGTCACATGCCACACACACACATACACACTCACACCAGAAGTATGACAAGATTCATTACTCACACAATGAGGCTTTCTGGTGGGGGGTGAGGGGGGGCAAGGAAGGCTCCCAAAGCAGGTCCAAAATGGCTTGAGAGAGTGAGGATAGACCGGTTTGGTTTTATGTGGTTGGGTGTGGGTTACTGCACTTCTTACCATCACCAAAGGAGGGAGCACTCCAGCTTTCTTTCCCTCTTTTCTTTTTTCTAATCTAATATTTGAAAGGCATAATGACAGAGAGAAACAGAGAGACAGTCTTCCATTTGCTGGTTCACAACAGCCGGGGCTGGGCCAAGCCAAAGTCAGGAGCCAGGAATTCAACTCCAGCCAGGTCTCCCACATGGGTGGCAGGTACTCATGTACTTGAACAATTATCTGCTGTTTCCCAGGGACATTAGCATGGAACCGGATTGAAAGTGGAGTAACCAGGACTCGAACGGCCACTGATATGGGATATGGGAATTCTAAGCAATGGCTTAGTCCACTGTGCCACAATACCCGCCCCCTCCCCCCACCCCCCAATTACCCCAGTGTCCTTATCAGCTCGCCCAGACGTGGAGCAGAAAGGGAAGAGGAAAGGATAGGACTTGAAAGCTGTGAGTAGTCAAATATAAAAAATAAAATCTAGGGGGCTGGCGTTGTGTCACAGTGCGCTAAGCTATAGCGTGTGACTTGGCATCCCTCATCGGAGTGCCAGTTTGACTCTTGACTGCTCTGCTTCTGATCCAGCTCCCTGCTAAAGGGCCTGGGAAGGAAGTAGAGACGACCCAAGTGCTTGGGTCCCTGACACCCATGTAGAAGACCAGGATGGGATTCTGGGTTCCTGGCTTCCATCTGGCCCAGCCCTGACCATCGTGGCCATTTGGGGAGTGAACCAGTGGATAGAAGATCTCTTTCTCCTTCTCTCTCTCTCTTTCTCTTTGCCTTTCAAAGAAAAAATAAGTTAGTCTTTATTAATTATCATTCACAGTTGAGGAAATAGTCTTAGAAGGATTAAATAGGCCACACAGTTATTAAAGAAACAGTAGGTCTGGGAGTGACGTGGGCCCGTCTGATCACTGGGTCTGTTCACTTGACCACTAAGGGTTGCGTGGGGCCTGGTGAGGAAAGCAAAGGGCCGAGTGCTAACAGTCAAGGGCAGATCAGCTGTCAGAGGAGGGCGCTGTCCACGAAGGAGTTGGACACCATTACAGAGTTGGAAATAGGGGCCAACTTGGGATCCACATATCTGTTGACCACAGTTCTTTTCCCCTTGGTCTGGCTGGCTCATTACTATTCCATCTGATTCTCCCTCCTTGAAATCACTGTCCCACTGGACTGTACAAGCTTTGTAGGTGTGGGGCCGATGTGACTTGTTTTCTTAACCAGTTGCAGGGGAAGAGGAGGCAGAGATGAGAATTATGGTCGAGCCTCCAGGGTCCTGTGAACCAGATGCACACACACTCAGATCCTCCCCACATACATAGACATACACAGACACACACATACACTCATACCATCACATACACACACAGACACACTCATCCCCCCACATTTATTCATACTTTTACACACATATACACACACTTTCATACCCACCTACACTTAGTCATAGCCTCCTTTTACACACACATGCATTCATACCCCTACACACATACACACTCAAATCCCCTACATACACATATACACACAGACACAGACACTCACAACTTCCTCACACTTACTCATACCCCCTCACACACACTCTGCTTTTCTTCCAATTTTCTTTCTATACCTCTGACAGTAATTTCTGGGGCTGGCACTGTGGCACAGAGGGCTAAGCCAATGTCTGCAGCGCCCACATCACATTTGGGTACTAGTTCGAATCCTGGCTGTTCCGTTCCCAATCCAACTCTCTACTAATGGCCTGGAAAAGCAGTGGAAGATGGCCCAAATGCTTGGGCCCCTGCACCCATGTAGTTGACCCGGAAGAAGCTTCTGGCTTTGGCCTGGTCCAGCCCTAGTTGTTATGGCTATTTGGGGAATGAACCAGTGGATGGAAGATCTCTCTCTCTTTCTCTCTCTCTCTCTCTCCCCCTCTCTCTGTAATTCTGACTAATAATAAATAAATACACAAATAGATAAATCTTAAAGTCATTTCTAAAAAGCATTTTGATGTCAAATTATATAACTAAGATATTATTTCATTTAAAACAATGATGCTATGGCATGGGCTGCTTGCTTGGTAAGGTAATACACACAGCTTATGGTTGCTATGTCACCGCCTGGATTAATTTTTCATTAACGCTTAAGGTAACCGTTGTTTCTTTTCTTTTCTTTCTTTTTTTTTTTTTTTGACAGGCAGAGTTAGACAGTGAGAGAGAGAGAGACAGAGAGAAAGGTCTTCCTTTACCATTGGTTCACCCTCCAATGGCCACCGCGGCCAGTGCGCTGAGGCCGGCGCACCGCGCTGATCTGAAGCCAGGAGCCAGGTGCTTCTCCTGGTCTCCCATGGGGTGCAGGGCCCAAGCACTTGGGCCATCCTCCACTGCCTTCCCGGGCCACAGCAGAGAGCTGGCCTGGAAGAGGGGCAACCGGGACAGAATCCGGCGCCCCAACCGGGACTAGAACCTGGTGTGCTGGCGCCGCAGGCAGAGGATTATCCTATTAAGCTGTGGTGCTGGCCACCATTGTTTCTTTACATCAAGCTTGGCTAAGTCAGGATGTATCAAGAAATACAAGCACGACACAACTGAGGTTTTCCTCGGTTTCATTTTTTTCACCAAACACGGTGAGAGGCCAAAGCCACAGTGTTTCTTGGGATGCAAATTACTTGTTGATGGGAGCATAAAACACAAAGCTGAAGGCACAGTGTATTTCTTGATTTGGAAAGGGTGGAATTGCACTTGAACTTGCCTGTGTCTCAGCCCCGAAGGCATCCACTGGAACATCTACAGTTTGTCTCTTACACCACCCAGCAGCAGAGTGCCTGTACTTAGGGGACGCCTTGGAGAAGGCCAGGACCCGAGCAAGGATTAGGCCAGTTTGAGACTCGGAGCAGAGGTATCTACCCATGCTGAAAGATGAACATTTTTTCCTGATACTTACAATTTATTTATTTTCTATTTGAAAGGCAGAGAGAGAGAGAGAGAGAGAGAGAATCTTCCATTCATTGGCTCGCTCCCCAAATGCCAGCAACAGTTGGGGCTGAGCAAGGCCAAAGCTGGGAACCAGGAGCTCCATCTGTGTCTTCCACATGGGTGGCAGGGACTCCGGTACCTGAGCTGTCACCTGCTGCCTCCCAGGGTGCACATGAGCAGGCAGCTGGGATCAAGAGCAGAGCTGAGGCCGGCGCCGCGGCTCACTAGGCTAATCCTCTGCCTTGCGGCGCCGGCACACCGGGTTCTAGTCCCGGTCGGGGCACCGATCCTGTCCCGGTTGCCCCTCTTCCAGGCCAGCTCTCTGCTGTGGCCAGGGAGTGCAGTGGAGGATGGCCCAAGTCCTTGGGCCCTGCACCCCATGGGAGACCAGGAGAAGCACCTGGCTCCTGCCATCGGATCAGCGCGACGGCAAAAGGATGACATTTCTCTTTGTCTCTCTGTCACTGTCCACTCTGCCTGTCAAAAAAAAAAAAAAACAAAAACAAAAAAACAAAAAAAAAAACCACAAAAAAAAAACAAAAACAAACAAACAAAAAAACCAAGAGCAGAGCTGGGTACGAACCCAGATGGTGATATGGGATGTGACGTCTTAACCAGCGCATCAAACTCCTGCTTTCTCCCGATATTTCCAAGCCAGAATCGGAGCTTCAGCCTGCAGCTGCGGGACACTGCCAGCGCCTCCCAGCTCAGAGCTTCTACACTGCGTCTATTGTGCGTATAACAACGCCTTCCGGAAGGCGTGGTTTCTTTGGGTCCCTTTGGAAACATCACTGACCGAAGAGTTTATCTTCTTCAGGCACAACTTTAACTGGAAACAACGTCTGGGCATGGGAGGCAGCATCGGGGGCGTGCCTGGCGACACAGTGGCTTCCTTGCTTTGGTGGGGACTCTGCACGCTTTGTTACCCTCTACACTGGCTTGAGACTGCCAGATCAGGACAGGAGTCTCGTTTGGTGCCCTAATGACTGGCCTTTGGAGGCGCTTTTGTCACAGAGAGGAGGTGAGCATTGTGTTCTCCTTCCCATACACGCGGGCTGCCTTCCCAAGAAACAGAACCTTCCAGTCCCTGTCTGAGCCCCGGGCAGAACTGGGCCTCCATGAGGGAATGAGAGGCTCCCCCACGAGTACATTGGCAGGGAATTCTCTCCTGACTGCACCCAGTGGAAACAAATTATTGGTCACCTGAATGGAGCAAATCTTTCTACTCAGGATCCTTTGGTGACCAGAGCTCTTTGACCGGTTACCCCATAAGAAGATGATGCCTCAAACTGCACAAGAGAAAGAACCTCTCGCAAGCTGCAGTTGAGACTGACAAAGCCTCAAGTCTGAAGAAGCCCGAGAACTCATTTGCAGGTTGCTTAACCCAGGCTGCCTTTCAAATCTAAATGTGGATCCATAAATTCTTCTGTCATTGACCCAGCGACAAAAAAATATCAAAAGCAGGTGGCATGAATTTAATTTTAATAAATCTTGGAGGTCTACACAACCCACCCCAACTTCACCAAATGAGCAAAAGGAATGTCGATTTTTATCTTCTCCTATGCATTTTTGAGGTTCAGGGTTTTTGACTTGTGGTACCATTTAAATTAAAATTTCAAACTGATTTTGTACTGATATCAAAGACTGCTCTAGAATTCTAACTTTTTATTGAAGCCGAGCAATTATAGCATTCTCATTAAAGTGTGATTTCTGAGAAGAAAATTTTTGTTATAGTTGCATTTCTGGATCTACTTTTTTTCTATCACTCAAATAGACCTTGAATCTTAAGATAACAAGACCAAGACTTTTTAAAAAATGATGGGTTTTAACTTCATAAATTAAAAAAAAAACTCACTTTATTTGAAATGTAGATACACACACATACACACACAGATATTCTATCTACTGGTTCACTCCCTAAATGCCAACAAGATCCAGGGCTGGGCCAAGCTGAAGCCAGGAGCCAGCAGCTCTATCCAGGTTTCCCACGAGGGTGGCAGGGACCTAAGTCCTTGAGCCAGGACCTGTTGCCTCCCAGGTTGCACATTAGCAGGAAGCTGGATTGGGAGGAGAAGCAGAACTGAAGCTCAGGCACTCCAATGTGGGATGTGAGCACTCCAACCGTGTCTTAACCAGTATGTCAAAGGCCCATACCTATTTTACAGGGCAGGATATACATTTCCAATATAGAAACTTTCTTTGTATTTTTTAAATATCCATTTACTTGAAAGGCAGAATGATGAAAGAGAGAGAGAGAGAGAGAGAGAGAGCGCGCTTCCATCTGCTGGTTCACTCCCCAAATAGCTGCAACACTCAGATGTGGTCCAGACAGAATCCAGGAGCCCGGAACTCCATTCAGGTCCCCTACGTGGATGGCAGGAGCCCAAGTACTTGGGCTTTCCTCTGCTGCCTTCCAGGGTGCATTCGCAGGGAGCTGGATCATAAGCAGAGCAGCTAGGACTCAGCAGTGCTCTGATACAAGATGCCAGCATTGTAAGTAGCAGCTTAACATGCTGTGCCACAGCTCCAGCCCCTAATGTACAGACAGTGAAATGCAAAAGTTTCAGTGTGTGTCTTTCTGAGCATTTTTCTGGAAAGGAGGGGCACTGCGTCTTTCGGGCTTTCAAAGAGGCCTGTGAAACTCCTTCGAGAACTGCAGCATATGGAGAGGTTGGTTGCTCCAACCTCTGTCCCACCTGGTTCCAATTAATCCCAATCATTGAGTTAGGCTGTCGAGTTTTCAGCGCACCTTTGCACCCCAGCCAACTGCCCTTTAGAAAAAGGAAAAACCTGGGAAGGTTAATCAGCCCAGTCCCTGGTCCTTAAATCAATCAGAACAGCATTGAAGCCATGCATGAATTTCCCAAAGGTAAACAGATTTCTATTTAAATGTTATTGCTGTCATTAGCATCAGCTGTTTTCATTATAAATGTGCTGAGAAGTTCTTTTCTAATCTAGTTTATAAATTATGCTTATTACTTTCAGATGTTGAAAAGGAATTTCTTTTTGTTCCCAGTATCCTTTTTCCTTTTATTTACTCTGTTCCTCTGTGACGAACTGTGATTTTATTACAGCCCTCACTACCTTTCTCAATGGCCTCTTCCCGGTGCCCCTCTGATTCCCTGTGGGTGCAAAAGATTCTTTACCTGCTCTATAAGTTTCTTCTTTGACTCCCAGTAAAAACAGTTGCACATTTATTTTATTGTTACCTTCCATCAGTGGCCAGAAATACTGGTTTCTAACTACATTAGCTATATAAAGTCTGTTTAAGGCTGCATTTAAATAAAAAGTGAGTTGATTTAAAGCAGAGGTTGACAAACATTTTCTGTAATGGGACAAATGGTAAATATATTTGGCTCAGTGGGCCAAGTGGTCCCTGGTACAGCTGCTCACTTGAGTTGTTGTAGCTGGAGGACAGCCGTGGACAACACATGAATGGGTGTGGCCAGACTTGGCCTGCCGGCTGCAGTTGACCATCTCCTAATTCACAGGCAATTATTATGAAAGCGAGTAGGTGGATAGAGCAGAAATCCCAGGCCTGAAACCTAAATGCCTTAAGATTAGGAAGCTGGGGGTTAGGGTATTACTTTGCTCAACAGGTGCTCTTATTGCACAATTGCCCTGTATCTTTTCTCTTTGATAACCCTGAGAACGCACGTCTCCCATGTTGAAGGAGCCTGGTCTTCATAGATAGATAATTACAGTGACCAGATAATTACTGTGGGCGGTAAGGGAGACCTCTAAGTGCCGCCAGATTCAATTTGTGTGTGTGTGTGCATACACACAGGACAAAGGGAGCTGACAAAGAGGCTGACAAAGCCCTGAAAATACTGACTTTTCCCATTCTCTCCACATTGTCCACCCACTGTTGTACACTGTATGTTAGCCTTTCTCCATTTTACAGATGAAGAAACTGAGGTTCAGAGAAATTAAAGACTTGCTAAAGGTCATGAGCCAGGAAGTGGGGTTTGAAGCAAACAGTCTGACTGCAAGACCCACGTGCTATGACCACAGCACTACCCCTTGTCCCAGTGGCGTTGAAAAGCAATGGATTCTTTGCTGCCAGAAAACTCAGTACAGCAGAAACCAGCCCATCTTTGGAAAGTTGTCAGCCTGTTCTCGTGCCCTTGATACCCTTGCTCTCCCCGTTTCCCTACCAAGGTGACTCAAGAACTGTAGGTGGGAGGGCCTGGTCTCTGCACCTGCACACCACGGGACACTGAGAGTCTACCTGCCCACATGAAGCTCCAGGTTTCTGTAAAGACAGCAGGCAGGGAATCCATCCACCTGTCTGCAGCTACTCAATGGGACAAGGGATGCTCACCTGCTTGTGGGACAAGGCAATCACCATGACCACATTAATAACAGTGAATAGTCCTATGTACACTTATATATGACTCACTAGAGGTCAGACTCCCTTCTGCACCGTGCACGTATTTCATGTGCCATCAATCCCCACAGAAAAAACTCTGCGTGGTATGTCAGTTTCCTTGGGCTGCTATACTAACTGGGTGGCTTAAAACTGTAGGCATTTATTCTCTGGTAGCTCTGGAGCCCAAAAGTCTGGAATCAAGGTCAAGGTGGTGCCAGGGCCATATTCCTTCTGAAGGCTCTACGGAAGAATCCTGCCTTGCCTCTTCCAGCCGCTGGTGGTTGTCAGCACTCACAGGCCAGCAGGTGCATCCCTCCAATCACTGCCTCCATTGTCACATGGTCTCTGTGTGTCTGCTTTTGTGTGTGCAGTTCTTTCTCTCCTTGTAAGGACACCAGTCACTGAATTTATGGGGAAACTAACTATCACTTCTTAATTATATTTGCAGAGATCTTATTTCCAAATAAGGTTACATTCATAGGGGCTGGGGATTGTTTTTGTTAAAGATTATTTACTTGAAAGGCAGAGTTACAGAGAGAAGGAGGGAGAGAAAGAGAGAGAGAGAGATCTTCCATCTGCTGGTTTACTCCCCAAATGGCCACAGTAGCTGGGGCTGGGCTTATCCAAAGCCAGGAGCCAGGAGCTAGGAGTTTTTCTGGGTTTCCCACATGGGTGCAGGGGCCTGAGTACTTGGGCTACCTTCTGCTGCTTTCTCAGGTGCATTAGTAGGGAGCTGGATCAGAAGTGGAATACCCAGGGCTCGAACCGGCACCCATATGGGATGCTGGCACTACAGACAGTGGCTTAACTTGTTATGCCACAGTGCTGGCCCCAATACTGGGGATTAGGACCTCAGAATATCCTTTCTTTTGTGTGTGTGTGTGTTGGATGTCTCAATATATTTTTAAAAGATTTTATTTATTTATTTGAGAGGTAGAGTTACAGACAGAGAGAGGGAGAGGCAGAGAGAAAGATCTTCCATCCCCTGGTTCACTCCCCAAATGGCTGCAAGGGCCAGAGCTGAGCTGATCTAAAGCCAGGAGCCAGGAGCTTCTTCTGGGTCTCCTACATGAGTGCAGAGGCCCAAGGACTTGGCCCATCTTCCACTGCTTTCCCAGGCCACAGCAAAGAGCTGGATCAGAAGTGGATCGGCCAGGACTTGAACCGGTGCCCAGATGGGATGCCGGTGCTGCAGGTGGAGGTGTAGCCCACTATGCCACAGCGCCAGCCCCTCAATATTTTATAACTGTTTGAGAGGGAGGGAGGGAGGGAGAGAGAGGAAGAGAGACAGAGAAAGAGAAAGCTCCTACCTACTGGTTCATTTTCAAATGCTCTCAATGGCTGGTCCTGGGCCTGGGCCTGGCCAAAGCTGGGAGCCCAGAACTGAATCCAGGTTTCCCATGAGGATGGCAGGACTCTGACTACTTGAGCCTTCACCTGCTGCCTCCCAGGGTGCCCATCAGCAGGAAGCTAGAATAAGGAGCAGAGCTGGATCCAGGCGCTCTGATGTGAAATGTGGGTGCTCCACCTGGCATCTTGACTGCTATTTCAAACGCCTATCCCTAGGATGTCAACACATTTTTTTTAAGAGGACAGAATTCAATCCACAACAGGCGAATACTATTATTATTTCCATTTTACAAAGGTGAATCCTAATAGACTGAGGGGTTGAGAACCTGTCCAAGGTCAGGGAGCTTTATCCAAGGGTCTTCAAAAAGATTCACAGAAAATGTGTTTTTATAAAACTGAATGTGAATTTCAAAACATTTTTGCACCACAGTAAACCTCTCATTTGATTCTACTTTTCCACAAATTTTTTTTGAAGCACCCTCTTCCTAGCAGGGTCAGGATTCGAACTTAAGTATTCTGGGAGTCCATGCCCTTAATTGCTATATTGACAGCTGCTTTGTCCACAGAGCTGCCTGTCTCTCCCATAGCACCCTGCCTTAAGAAATTTGCACTTGGGGATGGCATTGTGGCATAACAGGTAAGGCTACCACCTGTGATGCCAGCATCCCATATGGGCAACAGTGCATGTCCTAGCCACCTGGCTTCTGATCCAGCTCTCTGCTAATGGCCTTGGAAAGCAGTCAAGGATGGCCCAGGTGTTTGGGTCCCAGGGAGACCTGGAAAAAGCTTCTGGCTCCTGGCTTTGGCTTGGCCCAGCATGGGCTGTTGTGGCTATCTGGGGAGTGAACCAGCAGATGTAAGCCACCACCCCCCCACCCCCACCCCGCTGTCTCTCTTCCTCTCTCTTTGAAATTCTGCCTTTCAAATAAATAAATAAATCTTTAAAAAAAATTCATTGAATGAGCAGAATATGAACCTCTGAAGCATGAGTGGCTGCATCATTGGCAGCTCCCAAGAGCCTGAGTAGAGGTGAGGGGCTTGGCCGTGAGTGGGGATTCTTGCTCAGGCTCCCAGTGTGGGTGGGCAGGCACGTGACCAATTCCTGCTGACACCTGGGTAATTGATTTTCTATGTTCATTTCAATAATGAACAATATTAAAGGAAGCTGGTGATGCCATGGAGATACAAGCATTGTGGAAGGAACAAAGAGATTTTAATGTGTGGAGTCTCGGGTCTGGGGAAGATGAGGGATGTGATAATGAAGTATTAAAACAGAAGAGATTACACCGGCCCTCGTACCATTCATCACCGCACTCATCCAGGGCTGGTGGCGGAATGCGTAGACTGAGAGACTCCGGCATTATCTCACCGATTTATTTACATCTCAAATCAGGTTGCACTGACAGGAGAGAAAGGAATTCCAAGGAAGAAATGTAACTAGGTGATCTATGTCCTACAGAAAGTGCAAACACAATACAGAGGCTCTGCTTAAATACATCATCTCAGAAGCCATCCGGCTGTCGAATGCTTAAGTCTGCATTTTATGTTTCTTGCCACGAGACCATTATGTACCCTCTGAGACCACCTCCTCTCCTGCCCTCTACCTATTTGGCTGCATCCCCACTCTCTCTTTTTCATCCCACAGCCCTTAAATGTGTTCCTTCCTTCTCTGTCCACATTGGCCTGGACAGTCGCATCTTCCCCAGGGCTGGCTGTGGCCCGATGGCTTCCAAATTGTCCTTTCCTGAGTGCCTGGCCCTTGCTTCTTCCCTTTTCAGTTATTCATATTCCTTTGAATAAGTGCTACATTTTCACAGCAAAAAGCCAGGTGAAAGGCAAGAGTTCCGCGCCGTGCTTAAGATGCTGCCTGGGATGGGCACTTCCCACACTGGAGTGCCTAGGTTCCAGTCCTACCTCTGCTTCCCATCTAGCTTCCTGCTAATGCAAACCCTGGGAGGCAGTGGGGATGGTCCACATAGTTGGATCCCTGCCACCCATGTGGGAGACTCAGATTACGTTCTTGGCTCCCAGCTTTGGCCTGGCCCAACCGTAGCTGTTGTGGGCATCTGGGGAGTGACCAGCACGTGAAAGATCTCCCTTTCTCCCTCTCTCTGTCTTTCCCTTTCAAAGAAAGTTAAAATAGATAAATAACAATTTGAAAACTCCAGGAGGTGCTGAGGAAGGTGGAAAAGCTAACTACCCTGTCTGGATCACTTTATGTCATAGACTTGTACTGTATGCTGTACCCCATAAATATAAGGGGTCTTCAAAAAGTTCACAGCAAATGTGTGTTATGCAAAAGCTATGGGGCGGGCATTGTGGTACAGCAGGTTAAGCCTCTGCCTGCGACCCTGGGAAGTAGCCACTGTATCAAGAAAATACACAAATGGCAATTTTCCCTCATTTCCTGAAATGCTCCATTTGTCTGCGTGCTCTGTACTTTGCTTTTTCACCTTAGATCTTTCTGTGACAATGTTTAGAGAAGGTCTTCCTTCTTTTTTCTTTTTACAGCTCACAATTTCGCAGTGTTCTGTTACCCATGTGTCCCATAATTTATTTAATGAGTCTCCTGCTGATGGACATTTGTCTTGATTCTAGTCCCTTGCTGTGATGGTTGATTTTAGGTGTTTGCTGGGTAAAGGGCTGCCCAAATATGTGGCTAAACATTCTTTCTTTATTTTTTTTTAAATTATTTTTTGAAAAGCAAAGTTAGAGAAGGAGAGACAGAGAGACATATTGATCTTCCATCTGCTGGTTCACTCCCCAAATGGCTGCAACCACCAGGGCTGGGCCAGGACGAAGCCAGGAGCCTTATCCGGGTATCCCATGTGATTGACAGAGGCCCAAGTACTTGGACCATCCTCTGTTTTCCCAGGAGCATCAGGGAGCTGGATTGGAAGCAGAGCAGCTGGGACTTGAACTGGTGCCCATAGGAGAGCTGGCATTGCAGGTGGTGGCTTAATCCATTGTACCATAACACCGGCTCCTAAACACTGTTTCTGAGTGTGTGTGGGAGAATGTTTCTGGGTGAAATTAACATTTGAACTTGTGGGCCTAGTAGAGCAGAGCTCTCCAATGTGGGTGAGCTCCAGGGAATCCATTGAGGGCCTGGATAGAATAAAAGCCCAAGCAAGAAAAAATTCTCTCTACCAGATTGTCCCCAATTTGGGACATCAGCCTTCTTTTGCCTTTGGATCCATCAACTCTCTGGGATCTGGACTTCTCATCTTCCAAATAGCATGAGCCAGTGGTTCGTAATCATACTCTCTCTGCCTGTCTCTACGTGCACGCATGTGCGCACACCCATAGCTGGGGTTCTTCAGGGAAACAGAACCAGTAGAGTTGTGTGTGTTCCCTATTGGTTCTGTTTCTCTGGGGATCACAGCTAATACACTTGGGTTACAAACATTACCACAATGAGTAACTTTGTATGAATATAATTTCACACATGTGCACAGATATCCTTGGATAAATTCCCCAAAGTAGAATTACTGGAACAAAGAAAGTGTACATTTGTGGTTTTGTGAGAATGCCAAATTGCTCTCTGCAGTGATGATAGGAAATTAAATCCTCACCAGCAATGCAGGAGAGTTCCTCATTCCCACAGCCCTTATCAACAAAATGTGTTATTAAACTTAGGGATTATTTCCAGTCTGATAGGTGAGAAATGGTATTAAGGTAGCCAGTTTGCATTTCTTTCTTTTTTAAAAAAAGATTGTTTATTTATTTGAAAGGCAGACACACACACACACAGAGAGAGAGAGAGAGAGAGAAAGAGAAAGAAAGAGAGGTCTTCCATCCACTGATTCACTCCCCAGATAGCTGCAATGGCTGAAGCTGCGCTGATCAGAAGCCAGGATCCAAGAGGTTCCTCCGGGTCTTCCTGGCAGGTGCAGGGGCCCAAGGACTTGGGCCATCTTCCACTGCTTTCCCAGGCCACAGCAGAGAGCAGGATCAGAAGTGGAGCAGCTGGGACTTGAACTGATGCCCATATGGGACACCGGCACTGCAGGCGGTAGCCTTACCCTCTACACCACAGAGCCAGCCCCTGTATTTCTTAAGTTATGAGGGAGACTGAACATCCTTCTGTACACTTAAGAGCTAATATATATTATTTTCTTAAATTGAATGATCATTTCCTTTGCCCATTCTCAAGACAGATTGATTTATTTGTAAGGCAGAATGACAGAGAAGGAGAGACACACAGACATCTTCCATCCACTGGTTCACTCCTCAAATGGCTGCAACAGCCTGGGCTGGACCAAACTGAAGCCAGGAACTCCATCTGGGTCTCCCACATGGGTGGCAAGGATCCAAGCCCTTGGGCCAGCTTCCACTGCCTTCCCCAGCTTATTCACAGGGAGTTGGAAGTGGAGCAGCCAGGATTCGAACCGGCAGTCTGACATGGGAAGCCGGCATTGCAAGCAGTGGCTTCACCCACTGCACCACAATGCTGGCTCCACCCACTTCTTGATTTGGGTTTTTGTTTTCCTAGAGCTGCTTGGATGCCCTAGATATGTCTCAAATTTACCATGGTCCCAAAGAGAACTCATTATCGCCTTTCTCCATGAATTAAACTAGAAACTCTTTTGTATTTCCCTGTGCTGGATAATGAGTCCTAGCCCAGAAATATTATTATTATTATTATTATTATTATTATTATTATTCTAGATCCTTCTCTTCCTCATTGAGCTAAGCAGCATTGCACCTGTCCAGCTCTGTGTGGTGCTGAGTCTATGTTGCAGCTGTAGATGGGAGTCAGTGGTGAAGAGGGAAGTGCATATTGGGACACAGTGAAGAAACTCATGAAACGTGAGCCCCATGCTGGCAGGTCACGTACACAGGTGGATGGAGGGACTTATGAGACACACTTCCTGGTCTAAGACCAACAACCCCAAACAGGCGGAGCTTCTCCCGGGTTTAGAAGTTTAACCAAGTTCAGAAAGAGAAATTTTAAGAAAGGCTGTGTTGGGGCTGGCGCCGTGGCTCACTGGGTTAATCCTCTGCTTGTGGCGCTGGCAGCCCATATGGGCACTGGGTTCTACTCTTGGCTGCTCCTCTTCCAGTCCAGCTCTCTGCTGTGGCCCGGAGAAGGCAGTGGAGGATGGCCCACGTGCTTGGGCCCTGCACCCGCATGAGAGACCAGGAGGAAGCACCTGGCTCCTGGCTTTGGATCGGCGCAGTGCGCTGGCCATAGCGGCCATTTGGGGAGTGAACCAATGGAACGAAGACCTTTCTCTCTGTCTCTCTCTCTCTCTCTCACTGTCTACAACTCTACCTGTCAAAAAAAAAAAAAAAAAAAAAAAAAAAAAAAAGCTGTGTCTCTTCCACTTTCTCTATGTGTTTTCTCCAGGGACTGTGTAGTTTTCCGAGGCTGGATTACAGAAGGAGCCGACCAGGCAGCTGTCTGCAATGCTGGCTTATCAAGGCCACTTCAATATGACAACAGTGCTGAAAAGTTCCTGGGAATGTAATGAGATGCACACATTTAATCCATTAGAACACCCTGGGAGATTACAAAATGCATTTGGAAAGAGTCCAACTTTTAGATCTTGGGGACAGGAGACAGAAATCCTTCTTCCCAAAAGGGGACATGATCTTATGAGAGTAACAGGTGGCTGTTACCTGGCCTTGTAATGGACTTATTGATTTCAGGACTTTGGTTTTGCGCACTGGGGCATGCAACTGGCTCAGAGCTGAATTACTTAGGATGCATGGGAAGAACCCAGCACTAGCACCACCTGCCTTTCCTCCAGTGGCAGGCTGAGCTTCTCCGTTAACAAATTTTGGAAAAGTGCTCCACCTGTAGAAGTTTGAAAGGCTTCTGGTAAGGTGCTGATTCAGCATCTCCTTCCTTCCTCTAGGGTAGGGAGTGAGAGACACGCTTGGTTCTGGTCCTGCTGAACCAAAGGGAATCTGAGTGGGTCTACTGCCATTGGCTTTTCTCAACACATCCTTTTCTGGGGTGAGGAGATGTCCAGAGGGAGAGTGAGCGGTGGGGTCAGGACTCCTGGAGCAGGGCAACACACACCTGTTGGGAAAGGATTCCTGCCAGGGAAGAGCAGGAGGAGGAGGGACTGTGGCTGGTGGGAAGAGCAGGAGGAGGAGGGACTGTGGCTGGTGGGAACCATCATGACCTTGACGGACTTCTCCAGGATTCTGGGAAGAAGGGCCAGTGTGTGTTGTTATGATAGGATACAAGGCTACTCTGGTCTTCCCATAACTGTAAATCTTGCCCGATAAGCAGAGGGTGTGTGAACTCATCCTTTTTACAGAATACTTAGTTTGTGTAGTATTTCTTTACATGGATGTGCCATAGATGATTTAACTAGTCCCTTATGGAAGATCCCCGTTCTGTCTTTTGTTACTGCAAACAAGGCTTGTGCATTTTAAATCTCCAGCAACAGAGCCATGTTGCCATCCTAGGGGCTGTGCAGTTTGCACACTCCTGGGTGCATTTCAGAAGAGCCTTACACCTTGCGCTCTAGCCAGATCACACTGTTGGTGGTTCCCAGAGTCTGACATGCATTGTCACATGTCCTTGCTCTTCTCTTTAATGAAGCAACCCCTTCTACATTGTGGCTGGGTCACTCACATCTTCCTTTAAGTTTTGCCTTGAGAATTGGTGATGCCATCCCTGACTGCTGTAGGTAGTCAATCCATCCATCTCTGGTTACCATGGACACTTGCCCACATGGAGCTTCTTAGAAAAGTTTATGGAAAAATAGAACTAAAATATGCTTTTTTGTGCAAAAAGGTTAAAATTCAGGCATAGTTTTTTCATGGTACACATTTCCATGAACTTTTTGAAGCAGCTTTGTATATTTGTACTCATTCACATTGTTTTTTGTAAGCTTTTCTTTTTACTCCATTATTATATGAATTTATTTTTCTGTTTGAGAGGCTAAGACACAGAAAAAAAAGAGACTTCTCATCTGCTGGTTTACACCCCAAATGCCTGGGAGCTGGCAACTCAAGCCAGGTCCCCCCTGTGGGTGGCAGGGACCCAACTACTTGAGTCACCTTGCTGCCTGTGCACTAGCAGGAAGCTGGACTCAGGAGTGGAGCTGGGACTTAAACCCAGGCACTCAGTGTGGGCTGTGGGTGTCCTGTGTTAAACACTGTGCCCCACATTTTCACTTTCTTTCTTCACTAATCTCTCCCTTGCTTCACTGTAGGCTTCCTGAAGGTACACATGCTTGTATACCTAATGCCTAAGACTAGCAGCTCAATAAACATTGGATGAGTGAATAAAGTAACAAATAAATAGTCACTAAAAACAGAGATGAACCAACCAAATTGAATTTGGACAATGAATCCAGGAGTGTGTTTTTTCACTCGTTTGCCAGTCATGCAGATGAGCTTATCTGTGTCTGCTGATTGAATTTCGACATAATTTGCATGCTGCAGGGGGAGGCTGCCAACTCACAGAGGATTCTTTTAGGCATTTGTCATTCATTATAGAACATAAGCTTGCATTGGAGTTTATGCAGCACAGCATCGACCAATTAGAGGAGATTGTAGCTTTGGAAACAAGCATCTGCTTGATGCAGGGTAAATAATATTTAAAGTCTGGTGTTTTATGCCTATCTATGTGATTAATTTGAATCCCATATAATTTTGTATTTGACCATGTGGGACTCACGGAGATAAATCCTATAATCCAAGTCACAGCTACAAAAACCATATCTGGCATTTTCTACCATTGACCTTAGGTACCAAGGAGATGTTTCTGCTTGGAGTGACACTGAGACTAGAGGTGCAAGTCATTTATTGGTAGCCACCTGCATATAGGATTACAGAGACAGACACCTGTCTGTGAATTCTGTCTTGAATGGCCCTTTTGTAGAAAATTTATGGAAAATGTGTGTCTTCTGTTGGCCTTTGCTAAGCGGTTCTTCTCTTTCCAAGGTGAGGAGGTTGAAAGAAATGTTCAAGGTAGTACCATTTATCAAGTTCCTGTTCTATTCCTATCTGGTATGTTCTTTCCCAGATACTATATCACCTTTTTCTCATGTGAAACATACAATGCTATGGGGTCACTATTATCCTTCCCTATATTACAAATAAACAAACTGTGTTGGAGGAACTTATTCTGAGCTCTCAGATAGCAGGTGGCAGTGCTGGGATTAAAGCCAGCCTGTCAAATCCTGCGCTCCTCCCAGGATACCACCCTGTCCTCCCAGAGTTGTAGCCAATAGTATTTGACAGAGCCATTGGCTGCGACATAGCCTGCTTCTCTTCAGGTATTGGCTGCAAAGTCTGCTTCTCTTGCTTCCAAATGAAATCATCAAAAGCATTGGCATCCTCACCTCCTGTGGTTCTTAGATCATCCAATTGCTTTCTGTAGAAGGATGAGAGACCTGGTGAAGAGCCTGTTGCTGGTGGGTTTAAGCATAGAGAAAATGATGGTCACGTGGCCAAGAGGGCAGAGTATCTATCAGCGAGCTGTTAAGGGCTCCATTGTGCCTTCAGAATTTAACAGGTAGGCCACTGGATTTCAGCAGAATCATCTGTGGAGATTTACAAAGCATGTATGTCTGGTCACCACCCATGGATAATCTGATTGCCTGGGTATTTTAAACAAGCCTTCTGTGTTGTTCTGATGCATGGTCAGATTTTGAAATCTATGATCTGGTGTGTGGATTATCTGAGTCAGCAGACCTTGAATAGGAGTTGCTTTCTTTGGACACATCCTTTTCTTTATCACATCAGATCTTCCTGTCTCTCCTTCTCCTCTCTCCCGTCTCCCTCCCTTCCTCTCTCTCTCTCTCTGTCTCTCTAGCAGTCAGAAATTCTTAAAAGCTTTTTGTCACTAAACCATCTGCTGGAGAAATCTCCCACTAGGTTTCAAATGCCAAATCTTTCCCAGTAGCAATTTTCTTTATTATTTTGGGGAAAAGAATGTATTACATGTCTCCCCTATGAAAGAAAATACTTTAGAAATAAAAATGTTGATTATGGACCCATAGCGGTGGCTTATATATTTTTTTAAAGGAAATAGCTTTATCAAACACATGTTCTGGGAGTTTGCTTTGGGCTTCCCTTGTAAACTTGATGCTGGCCTCCAGGGCAAGCTTACAGCAGCAGCATGCTCAGTAGGTGGGGGTAGCATACAGAATGGAGACCATTTGGCTCAAAGAATGCTTAGGTGTCGTATTGGCTTCCTGATGCCCACAAGCTCTATGGAAGGTGAGTCTAACATTGTACCCTTGTCACACTCCAGTGTCCCTTCCCAGTTCAAAATCTTCCACTGTTGGCATGAAAGTCCACATTCTGTGATGGACAACAGGAGTGTTATCAAGAGACTAGGGGAGAACAGATCTGAACATATTTCCTTTGCTTCGAGTTGGAGATGGTTTTTCTTAAGATTTTTAAACATTTTGCTTTGTGACCTTCTAATCTAAGCCTTTGAAATTTATTGAATGTGGAAGATGGCTGGCAATCAAAAAAAATTCATGATCCCCTTTCAGAAAGGCTGCTGTAGGGCAGCTTCCCAGGAGGAGACTCCATTACCCACACCTTGCAGCAACATGTGGGCATGGGATGGGTCCTCACCGTGGAACATGAGCCAAAGTGATGTGTGTCACTTCTAGGTCACCTCTTTAAAAGAGTGGGTGCTCTATCCATTTTCCTTTCCTTCTCTGCCAGCTGAGTGCAGGTAATTCCAAAACTCTGGGGGGATGTGGAACCATAAGATGGAAAAAGCCCAGGTGCCTGGATGTGTGGAGGAAAGTTGCCTGCTGGCCAGAAACACCCTGCCCTTCCTGTGCTTTGTGTGAGTGATAAATAAGCTCTCCTTGTCACCAAACCACTGGGATTTGGGAATTTGCTAATGACACTGGTGTGGATTACCTTCATTAACCATACACTGGCCAGTTCCCAAGGTACAGAAGGCCTTCATTTGGCTTGAGGCACTGTGAACTCTTAATGCAAGGAGGCTGAAAAGAGCTACAGCTCCTCCTAATGTCCAGCATAGAATATATGGGATAGGGAAAGACTTCTGTCCAGTGACAAACACTCCAAGAGAAAAGAGAATATTTGTTATCATATAACAGCAGTAGATACAGATCAGATCCTGGAGGGTGAGAGAGGGTTGTGTGGTGGGTGATGCCCTTTGGGACAGGTAGATGAATGATATCTTCCTCTAAAGATGGGCGAATATTTCTCATCCCAACCCTGTCCTTGTAACAGATTTTGTAACCTCCCCAGTCCTATTCCTGCACAGACAGTTGTGGAATAACAAGAGAAGAGGATCACTTTGCAAATGACATGTATCAATAGCAATAAATAGGCCGGCGCCTTGGCTCAACAGGCTAATCCTCCGGCTTGCGGCACCGGCACACCAGGTTCTAGTCTCGGTCAGGGCACCAGATTCTGTCCCGGTTGCTCCTCTTCCAGGCCAGCTCTCTGCTATGGCCCGGGAAGGCAGTGGAGGATGGCCCAAGTCCTTGGGCCCTGTACCCCATGGGAGACCAGGAGAAGCACCTGGCTCCTGCCTTCGGATCAGCACGGTGCACCGGCCGCAGCGCGCCAACCATGGCGGCCATTGGAGGGTGAACCAACGGCAAAGGAAGACCTTTCTCTCTGTCTCTCTCTCTCACTGTCCACTCTGCCTGTCAAAAAAAATAGCAATAAGTATTCTTGGAACTCTACCACAAGCCAGGGAGTTGGCTAGGTATAGTGAGACAAAAGTATCTGCCAAATCGTATGTCTTCAATGTGCTTGCGAAACAGGGTGACAGAGCATAATCACCAGAACTATTAAGGAACAGAAGCAGGGAGTAAAGTGAATGGTAAGAAGAGAGCTGACACAAGCCTTCAGGAAGGAGCTACCACACTCAGGGATATGACAAAGCTTATACCCAAGTGGAATGCAAATATGAATAATTTTCAAAATTTTGGTAATCTTCTAGGAGCTTACATGTGAGTTGTGACCACAATAAAAATTGCAAGCCAGTATTCTAAAAACGTCTTCTACTGGAGTGGCCATTATGCAATTCTGATTGGAACCAACATTGTGCTTTTTAAGAAGAATGCACATAACATCCTCTGCTTCTTGGAGAACAATAGGTATTTAAAAAATTTTTCTCAGCCTGAAAACTGATCAGTCAGAATGGGTACTGGCTTTGGAATTAAAGTAGGAAACCTGGAAGTTCCCAGTTGTACTTGGTGTTAACCCTTCACCTGCTGCATCACAGTTAGACTGGGGAAGGACTCTTGTGGAGCCTTGGGCAGAGTTTCCTTCCAATGGATATAGGAGCATGTCATTATATTAACATTCACACAGCTGGTCAGACATATTGCTAATTTCCCAAATGTTGCCCCAGTAGAGAATCTGCTCAGATATGAATGTGTTCCCCCAGAATTCTAGGTTGAAACTAATTTCCAGTGTGATGATGCTAACAAGTGGGCTCCTTGCAAGTTGAGTAGGTCACAATGGCAGAGCCCAAATGATGGGATTAACGCCCTTGCAGTCAGAGAGGCCCAACGGTGCTCTCAGGATGTGATAGCACAGCTAGATGGCACTGTCCATGAGGAATGAGTCCTCTCCAAACCCTGAGTATAAGGGGGCCTTGATCTTGGACAATCCAGATCTAGAACTATGTGAACTAAAAAATATTTGTTGTTTCTAAGTCACCCAGTTTATGGTATATTTGTTACAGGATCCCAAACAGACTAAAAACTGTAAAAAAATGAAAATACTACTGAGAAAGTAAAATCTCAGCATGATTCCACCTGTCAGAAATGACTATTGGGGCCGGAGCCATGGTTCACTTGGTTAATCCTCCGCCTGCAGTGCCAGCATCCCATATGGGCGCCGGGTTCTAGTCCTGGTTGCTTCTCTTCCAGTCCAGCTCTCTGCTGTGGCCTGGGAAGGCAGTGGAGGATAGCCCAGGTACTTGGGCCCCTGCACCCACATGGGAGACCAGAAGGAGGTGCCTGGCTCCTGGCTTCGGATCGGCGCAGTGCGCCGGCTGTAGCAGCCATTTGTAGGGTGAACCAATGGAAGGAAGACTTCTCTCTGTCTCTCTCTCTCACTGTCCAACTTTGCCTGTCAAGTGAAAAAAAAAAAAGAAATGACTATTGCTCACAGTTTAGGGTATATTCTTCCAAACTTTATAAAAGTTTTCTGTGCAAATATAAACAAGCTTATGCTATGAGTTCTATACTGTAAGCTGTCCTTCTATCCTCAAAGAAACATGTATTCTGAACATTATGCTATGTGAGCATACAAAGAATGGCTTTATATACTGCTTTTTCTTTTATCTTCTAATTTTAAGTTTTGGACCCAAATCAATACTATTATTGAAGTGTTTTTATGCACTATCAAGCTGCATCCTTACACTCAGGCTGCATTTTAAGCATGTACTATTCTTTGGTGTTTCTGAAAGCTACATTGAATTCCCTCATGCAGCCACTCTTCCTCCCATTATCTCCCCCAGCCATTTCTCCAGCCTCTCTCAACCCATATCCTGCAGGGCTCACCTTACTCTTGACTTCTGGCATGAACTTTTAGCCTTTGCAAGAATCCATTGCACATCTTTCATTTCTCAACCAGTTCTCTGTGCCTCTCTCTCCCATCCTGCTTTCCACAGCTTGTTATTCTCTTATATACCCTGTCAGATGTTGGATAGATCGTTGATGGTCTCCTGTCTCCTTAGGCCAGTCTTGGGGCATCTTACGTCAAGTCAAAGTGTAGAAGATTTTGAACTCCAGATTGTGTTATTTGAGTCTGAGCTGAAGTCTGGGGAAGTAGGTGAGCGACTTATACAAAGTGGTGTCTGAAGAAGTCAGTGAGTCAATGCAGGATAGGATAGAAGGCAAATGCGTAGTATGGGATTTAAAACCAGGGCTGTAAGGGCCCCTGGGAACTGTCCAAGGTGCTACAAAATGGGTGCTGACACATTGCTGGATACACAACATCTGAGTTTGTGTTTTTGTGTGAAACAGCTGTGGCATGGACCAAGCAAAACTCATGGGATGGGAATTATTCTTCCCTGGCCATCTCTTATTACACAGATGAGTCAGAAAAAATAAATGACCAGTCTAGGAGGCTGGCTGGATTTTCCTTCTGGACATATTCTCTTGAGTGTTTTGCAGTCATCTCAAATTCAGCATGTCTACAAATGAATTCATTACACATACCTGTCAAGTCTGCTCCTCCTCCATTCTTCCCAACCTCAAAAATGACACCATCACCTTCAAAATCTCCCTTTTGCTTTTTTTTTCTTAGCTGCTTCTTTAAATCTCTCACCAAATTGTTTTGCACCCACCAAAGACATATCTAGACATCTCATTTCAACTTCTACCATGATGGCCTTTGCCACCACTGCTCCCTCACCTGGACCACAGTGAATGTTATGACCTCTTCCTCATTTGCTTGTTTCTTCCCACCATCTCCACCTAGCCATCAGAACTGTCTTCTAGAAATGCAAATCTTATCACATCTCCTCTCTTTTTTTTTTTCAACCTTTAATGGTTCTCCCTTTGCCTTCAGGATAAAAAAATAAATTATTAAGATGACCTCTCAAGCCCTATATGATCTGATACTTTTGCTTTATCTTAAATCACCCTCTTCCTTATTCTATAGTTCTTTCTTGTTTTCAAAAACTGACCTGTTCTATCCAGACTCAAGGCCCTTTCTCATGCTTTTCCGTCTGCCTGGAATCCATCCCCAGCATCACCAAGATAACACCTGCTTCATTTCTTAGCTTCACCATCACTTATTCTATGAGACTACACACTGGCTCACACCTATCTATTCTATGTGCCTGAATTGGAGTTCCTTTTGGATTTTGCTTCATGAGGGCAGAACTTGCATTGTATCATCTATAACCATGTGTGGTTTGTCACCGGTACTTATTAAATATTTGTCAAATAAACAACCTGAAATGCAAGGACCCAGACTAGGTGGAGACTAAGGTTAATACACAAGATCCCAGGTTGCTAATGGTCCACAAATCTGGAAGAACCTGAGAGACAAGGATTCCATGTTTACAACAGCTGCATAGTACAGAGAAAAGACCAGCAGATGTTCTGACTGCTTTTCAATGTTCCTAGTAGGCTGGTGAGCTGTGTCTTATGGGGCTGCCAGCTAGGGCCTGCCATGTCAGGAGACCCTGGGGGAAGGAGCAGATCTCAAGCTATGGCAGATGGTAAGTGCTGTCTTTAGTCTTTAACATTTAAGAAAAAGAACTGGGAATAGACATTCGGCTCAGTGGTGGTTATGATGCATTTAAATAAGCCTTGCAAATCATTTACAGAAATGTGTATGCCTCTAACATTCTCCATTGCCAATGGACTTCATAGAGCTTTCTCTTATCCATCTTTGTATCCTCACTGGGTGGCACACTGTGTGGCATGGAGTGAGCTCTCAGCATGAGTGGGATTCCTGTTGGAGGAAGGCATCTACTGAAACATATTGACAAATTGGCAATTGATCATCTTCCCAGGGACACTGACACCCCTAAATGCAGAGACTGAGACCCCTGCCTATGTCCCCTCCCTCCACTTTACTCAGTTTCTTGTTCCACCCAAGCCAGGGTTGGGACAGGTAGATAGGTCAAGCTGTCTTGTCTCAGTCCTTTCTGGCTGTCACATTACAAACATCACTGACAGCATGGCTAAAATAACAGAGCTTTCTTTCTCCTTCTTCTGGAGGCTGGGGAATTCAAGATTCATGTACTGGAAACTTTGATTTCTGGTGAGGATTTTTTTCCTGCTTTACATACAGGTATCTTTTTGTTGTACCCTCACATGGGAGGGAGGGAGAGCAAGAGATTTTCTCTGTCTTCTTATAAGGGCACTCATCCCATTGTGAGGGCTCCACCTCCTAAAGACCCCATCTCCTAATATCATCACTTTGGAGGTTGGAGTTCAGCACATGAATCTTGAGGGACAGGGATATTTGGTTCATAGCATGTCCTATCACATTCTCCTGGGGAACCAACATTTCTGAATCAGGGAAGCAGGACTTGGGTATTTCAGTTAACTTCCACTTGAGTTTGAAAACAAGAATATTTACTTCATAGAGCTCTTATAAAGATAAAATGAACTCCCATCTGAGGGTACTTCAAAGGTTTGTGGAAAAGTTGGGAAAGGCACTTAACTTAGTGAATGGGGGGTGGCTGGCTCTGTGGTGCACCGGGTTAATGCCCTGGCCTGAAACATTGGCATCCCATATGGGTGCCGATTCTAGTCCTGGCTGCTCCTCTTCTGATCCAGCTCTCTGCTATGGCCTGGGAAAGCAGTAGAAAATGGCCCAAGTGCTTGGGTCCCTGCACCCATGTGGGAGACCTGGAAGAAGCTCCTGGCTCCTGGCTTCAGATTGGCGCAGCTCTGGCTGTTGTGGCCAATTGGGGAGTGAACCATCAGATGGAAGACCTCTCTCTCTCTCTGCCTCTCCTCTCTCTGTGTAACTTTAACTTTCCAATAAATAAATAAATCTTTAAAAAAAACCTGGTGAATAGATGTCCACGTCCCACATCAGAGCACTTGGCTTTGATGCCTGGCTTTGGCGCCTGACCCCAGTTTTCGGCTAACATGGACCCTGGTGGCAGCAAGTGATGTCTCTTGTGGTTGAGCCCTGCCACACCCATCTCATCCTGAATTGAGTCCCTGGATCCTGGCTCGGCTCTGGCTGGCAGGCATTTGGGAGAATAAATCAGTGGATGGGAGCCTTCTTTCTTTCTCAAATTAAAATAAATATTTGTGGAAATTTGGAATTCAAAGAGAGTGTATATTTTGCATACTTTCTGAAGAACCCTCATAACAGCCCAGCTGTTATGGCCATTTAGGGAATGAACTTGCTCTCTCTCTCTCTCTCCCTCTCTCTATAACTCTGCCTTTACTCTTAAAAAATAATATTGTTATGATCATCATTATTCCTGGGTAGGGGTTGTAAGTGGGACAATGCTGGCTGTCTGAAATTATCTAGGGACTTGGGATTGGGTGTTTTTTTTTAAGATTTTATTTATTTGAGAGGTAGAGTTATAGACAGAGAGAGGGAGAGACAGAGAGAAAGGCCCTCCATCTTCTGGTTCATCCCCAAATGCCTGCAATACTCTAAAGCCATGGCTACAACAGTCCAAAGCCAAGAGCCAGGAGATTCCTCTGGGTCTCCCACATGGATGCAGCGGCCCCAGCACTTGGGCCATCCCCTAACGCTCTCCCAGGCCATGGCAGAGAGCTGAATCAGAAGAGGAGCTGCTAGGACATGAACTGGTGCCCATAGGGGATCCCAGCACAGCAGGTGGAGGTTTAGCCTACTGTGCCACAATGTTGGCCCTCATGGGTGGGTATTTATAGACTCTTGGTCCTTCTGGTTGTTTGTGTTAAAAGCTTGGAGTTGTCCTTGAATCTTGTTTTTCTCAGTCCCCACAGCAGGCATTAATGCCCACCAGGCATTAATGTTGGCTCTTCCTTTCAAATGTATTTAGAACCTAGCAACTTCTTACCACCTCTTCTGCCCCACCCTGCTGTGCACCTCTGTCATCTCTCTTGGAGGCTGCTATGGCCTTACAATTAAAAACCAAGTCCCTGGAAAGAACTGCAAGGTCCCGTGAGCTCTGCCCCCCCCCCCACCTCGGAGTCCCCCTCCTTCTTACCTCCTACGGCTGCACCGGCCACCTATTCCATTTCAGACACTAGTTCACTTGCTGTTTCCTGAACACAGCAGAGTCTGACTCTGGGATTTTGCCCTGGCCATTCCTTCTTCTTGCAATGCTCTTCTCCCAGGCATGAGTGAACTTCAAAAAGCTTGTAGAAAATGGAATTAAAAGATAAGTTTGTTTTGGTGCCAAAAATTTGAAATCCATGCACATGAAGTGTCTTCAAAAGTTTATAAAAATGCATGATATGAAAAAACTATAGGAAAAAAAAAACAAAAAAGTATGCAAGGATTCATGGGTTTCAATTTTTTTTTCACCAAAACAAAGTTATCTTCTAATTCTGCCTTCCATGAACTTTTTGAAGTCCTCTCATCTTTTCAGCATGTTTCTCTCCCCCTTCAGTCTCTGCTCCAATGGTACCGTTTGTAGGAAGCCCACCTGGACCACCCTGTCTAAATATCAACAGGCAACCTCTTTGCAACTCCAGTTCCCTTGACTCCACTGTGCTGCTTCAGTCCTTTCTTAACACTTATCTACCATACTATATGCTTTATTTATTTATTATGTTTATTGCCTAGTTATCAGTCTCCACTGTGAGAATACAAGTTTCACAAAGGAGGCAATGTTGCAGCACAGTGAGTTAAGCCACAGCTTGCAACACCAGCATCCCATATCAGAGTGCAGGGTTGAGTCCCAGCTGCTCCACTTCCAATCCAGCTTTCTGTTAATGTGCCTGGGAAGGCCGCAGATGACAGCCCAAGCACTTGGGCCCCTGCCATGTAGGAGAGCAGGATGGAGTTCTGGGCTCCTAGCTGCCACCCAACCCAGCACTGGTTTTTGTATCCATTTGGGGAATGGATCAGCGGATAGAAGATTCTCTCTCCCTCCCTCCCTCCCTCCCTCCCTCTCTCTCTCTCTCTCTCTCTGTGTGTGTGTGTGTGTGTGTGTGTAACTGTGCTTTTCAAATCAAGCAATCAATAAACATACAAGTATTTTTAACTAAGTTTCATAAGGACAGGGATCTTTGCTTGGTTAAATGTTCTATCTCTAGTATGTAGAACAGTGCCTGGTGCATAGTAAGTGTTCATTAAATATTCATCAAAGGAAAGAGTAAACCAAAGGGGGAAAGCAACCCCAGAGATCTAGGAGGCAACTTATAAATGAGAAATCACAAGGCCTGCAAAGTATTTAAATATTTTTTTCCTACAAATGTGAAAAATTGGCTCTACTTTTCAGATTGTCATCTGAATTATGGAATTTTGTAGAAGAATAAAGAATGTGGTAACAGTGGCAGGGTTGGCAGACCCTTGCCAGTGTGCTGTGGTGTTAACCCAGCACACCTTGCTCTTACGTGACCTTCCTGGTCCCCGAGAGTGTCTGCATTTGCTTCCTTTGGTAGGTTTTGCTAGCCGTGGGAGTGTCTCTCCTCTCCTTTGTAGGGGAGGAGTGTGGTTCCTGGAAGTTGGGTCTCCCTTCTGCCTGAGCTCTCTATTCATGTCTTAAGTTACTGAACCTGGAAGATCTGTCCTCATTCACTCCTGAACACATACAAATATTTGTGAGTACATGAAATAAAAATGTTACTGTTCAGGGAACATTGATCAGAGCAGTGATGTTTATGTAGCACTGGTAATTGGATTTCTTCAACGACATGTTCAGTTGGGTGGGGGAGGCTTTGCCTGCAGCTCCTGACAGTGGTCCAGAATGGAGTCAAGGTCAGTGAGCTGAGCCGCCTTCTGACTCAAGGCTGAGGGCTTAACGGAGGATCACAGAGGGTGTTGGGAGCTCTTGTGGCCAAACTTCTTGCTGGTGAGCTGTATGGAGAATGCCACCTCACAGATTTATCCACAATTGTAATGAATGTCATGTTTGAGATAATGACCTATATCTGGACTTGCACAAAGCCTTGAAAATACCTCTACGAATTGTGTTTTATCTCAAGTACTGCAGCATGCGGCATCCAACATTCCATTGATAGCATCTACTGAGGACTCTTTCCCAGGTTCTTTATTAAGGTTTAATTAAATTTTATGTGTTATCAATTAGGATTAATCTACAATTAGTCTGAATTAGGGAGAGCCAATTATAAATAACACCACTTCTCATTTATTCCTGAATACAAAATGAAGGCTTTTTTAAACTTACTTTGGGGGGATAAAAAAACCTCTCTACCTCCCTATATAACAAATGTGCTCTTTAAAAGAGGTTTTTGCCCAAGAGACTGAAGGTTCTATGCAAATAAAGTGAAAAGATGAGCATTCTTGTAGGAAAATGTTACGGACAGAAAAGAGGATAGTGAGGGAAAAAGGAGAAGAGGAAGAACTTTTTAACATTCCAGTTTTAACTTGGAGCAATGGCAGAGAGAGAAAATGAGAAATCTTCATTGTTATTGCAATATCTGGGTTTCTGAAAGGGACCAGACCAGCTTGCACTCTGGGTGGTGTTCAGTGCTGCTAATTAAATATTTCCAGCTCCCTTCTCTCTGGGCACAAGCAGGGAGACACTCTTCCTCTCTTTCCATCTTGAAATTAAATGTGGACATGGGATGTTTTTGGTCGGTGAAGTGCATGAAGCAGCAATGGGAGGTGAAGTTCAGGAAGCTTCTAGAACTGCAGCACCGTTGGCCGTGTTTTCTTCCTGCTTCAGTGATTCTGGAAGCTTGGTTTAGACAGGATCCTCCTTAGCCCAACATGTGCACAGTCCTCTCTCTGTTGGTTGTGGAGCCTCATGAGCAAGAGGTAAACTTTTGCTGTGCAAAGCACTGAGATGTTGCAACTTCAGCATAGCACAGCTTATCCCGCCTCATAGCCCTATCTCATTGGGTTACTCTATAAGGAAAAATAATGAAGAATAATGAAGTTGTTCACAAGAAGTATTTCATTTAGAGACTGGCAGATATCAGGTGCTTGATATTATGGTTGTTGTAGTTGGAGATGTTATCTGTACGATGCCTAAATGACCCTTTTTGGGATGTTCAGATAGTATATTCAAAGTTTAATTATACTCCTAACATTTCAATATCTTAAATTTTTTTTATTTATTTGAAAGACAGAGAGACAGAGACCTTTCATCAGCTGGTTTACTGTCAAAATGCTCACAACAACTAGCTTGGATCAAGCAGAAACCAGAAGCCCAGAACTAAATCCGGGTCTCCCATGTGGGTAGCAGGGACCCAAGTTCCCAAGCCATCTCTAGCTGCTTCCCTAGGTGCGTGTAGGCAGAAAGCTGGAATTGGGAGTGTAACAAGGCATTAAAGCCAGGCACTCTGATATGGGATGTGGGCATCCCACTGGGACCTGGACTGCTGCACCAAATGCCCACTCCATGTTTCAACATCTTGCCTTCTCACCTACTCAGAACACAAGACCCTCATTCCAGATTCTCCTTTGTAGAAAAGTTCACAAAGACTTATAATGTACAATCCTAGTTATCACCCCCTTTCCCTTACAGTCCTATTTAGCAATCCTACAGTATATGGTCTGAGAAAGAACAAAAACCAGCCTTACAGGGCCGGCGCCGTGGCTTAACAGGCTAATCCTCCGCCTTGCGGCGCCGGCACACTGGGTTCTAGTCCCGGTTGGGGCACCGGATTCTATCCCGGTTGCCCCTCTTCCAGGCCAGCTCTCTGCTATGGCCCAGGAAGGCAGTGGAGGATGGCCCAAGTTCTTGGGCCCTGCACCCGCATGGGAGACCAGGAGAAGCACCTGGCTCCTGGCTTCGGATCAGCGAGATGCACTGGCCGCAGCGGCCATTGGAGGGTGAACCAATGGCAAAGGAAGACCTTTCTCTCTGTCTCTCTCTCACTATCCACTCTGCCTGTCAAAAAAAAAAAAAAAACAAAAAAAAACAAAAAACAAACAAAAAAAAACACCACCAACAAACCAGCCTTACAGTAACAGCCCTGTTTGGGGAGGTCTGGTGTTTTCAAATGAACATTTGGAAACCTACCTGTCAGGCATGGCTGTGGATTCAAGGGCCCTCTTTTCACAAATATCCTACAGTTGTAAGAGTAATTTGAGATTTGTAACATGGGGCTCTGCACATTTTAGGCTTGGGCTTCATTTAACCATGTCCAGGCCATGCACACTGTGTAACCCATGTGACTTGGTCGAATCTTAATTCTTTTGGTGACCATCGGTCCAGTTCAAACATTACCTGGACTCAGAATTTAGATACTAAGGTTTCATTTCAGAATCAGAGTGTGGTCCAAATATGCACAAACTCACTACAATCAGGAAGGTTTTGGTTGCGAGTGACAGAAACTTAGCACAAACCAAAAAGGAACTGCATTAGCTCTCACAACTGGACAATCCAATGGATACACTCTTCAAGCTTCAAGTATGGCTTTATCTGGGCATTCAAATGATGTCATTAGTTCTTTCTCTCTACTCCAACTTTTTTTTTTCTATGTATTGATTTTCTTTTCATCAAGCTGGCAAAAATGGCATTGATACTTCTAGGCTTCTATTTCTTTTATACCCAGGATCACAGTACCTCTTGATAGTTTCAGGAAAAAGGACTGAGAGTTAGCTCCAGGGCTAACTTTTCTAATCTACAAAGAACTTCTGCAAAATGAAATGATTACAAAAATCCAATAAAGAAACAGGCAAAGGATAGGAGCAGGCAGTTTTCAGAAGTGGAAACCCAAATAACCAAGAAGCAAATTAAATTATGCTTGTTTTATGGGGGGGGGTAATGAAAATTAAAAAAAAAATTACAATAAGATCATTTTAGAAATTCATCCATTTGGCCAAAATTGGAATGATTCATAATCATGGTTTTAGAATGTGTGAGGGAATTAAAGACTCTCAGCCTTTGCTAGTATGGCTAAGAATTACTTTAACTCTTCAAAAGAAAAGTCTAGAATTAGCTACTGAAATTCAGCATATACTCACTTTTTGACCCAGCCATTTCACTTTTTGACCCAGCCATTTCACTTTTGGCAGACAGAAGCAAAAGTATAAATCAATAAATCAATGGAATGATTTTCATTGCCACATATCTGATACTTGTAAGAAATCACCTATATTGCTATTAAAGTTCAAAAGCAAAATCCATTCCATTACATATAAAAAAAAAAAAACCCACAAACTGCACCTGTCTCCTTGAAACAGAAGACAACAACGGACAAGTACAAGGTAATACCCTAAATCTTAGAGCATACACACGAGGATCTACATGTCCTGTCAAAGGTCTATTTCAAGGAAGGCTGGATGAGACCTCTGGTTGGCTGGTATTAGTTGTAATGCTGTTTCCTGCCATGCCTTGCCATGAAGGAATGATGTCATCCATTGATCTTGGCCACTCTGGACTTTGTATCTGAAGTATGGACACATTGGATGCATTGGAAGTACATATCACATGCTAGAAAATATACATTATACCTCATTTGAAGTTCCTTTTCTTTTAGAGATTTATTTATCTTATTTGAGAGACAGAGTTGGAGAGGGAGAGGGAGCAAGCTTCCACTCACTGGTTTACTACCTATAAGGCCGCAACAGCCAGCCCTGGGGCCAGGCTGAAGCCAGATGCCAGGAGCTTCATCTGGGTCTCCTACATGGGTTCAGGGGTCCAAGCACTTGGGCCATCTTCCTCTGCTTTCCCAGGCACATTAGCAGGGAGCTGGATTGGAAGTAGAGCAGCCAGGACTCAAACCGGCATCCATATGGGATGCCAGGCATTGCAGACAGTAACTTTACCTGCTCCGCCACCTCACCAGCCTTTGATTGTTCTTTTGAGGATAGCAGGAGGATAGGATCAGCCCCTGGTTGCCAAAAGTTCATTGTTTTTCTTTAGATCTTAGTCTTATGTGTGTGTGTGTGTGTGTGTGTTAAATTTTATTTTAAAATCAGAGCTACAGAGAGAGAGAGAGAGAGAGAGAGAGAGACTTTCATTCTACATTTTCATTCTACTGGTTCACTTTCCAGATGGCCACAACAGCCAGTGCTGGAGCCAGGCTGAAGCCAGAAGCCAGGAGCTTCCTCCAGGTCTCCCATGAGGGTGGCAGGGGTCAAAGCACTTGGCTCATCTTCCACTGCTTTTACCAGGCCATTAGCAGGGAGCTGGATCAGAAGTGGAGCAGCTGGAACAAGAACCAGCACCCATATGGGATGCCAGCATCGCAAGCAGTGCCACAGCACCAGCCGCTTGTGGTTTTGTTTGAGGGTGTGATGGCTCCTCTTACTGGTGAATGTTAGGTGTGTGTGCGGTAAGTGGAGGCCTCTATACACCCTGTGGATCGAGAGGAAGAGAAGCTGGCTTTTGACTCTGCTTGTTTTCCCCTTTATTTTATTGTTATTATTTTAAGTTTTGAGCTGTAACAATTATTATTTCTCACAATTTTCAGGCTTTTATCTAGCAAGTGTTTGTGGGGTGCTGAACACTCTGTGAGGCATGTCACTGGTCTTGGCCCAACAGTCTATGTTTATCACATTCATGCTAGACATCTATTATGAGTAAAAAGAAAAATCTCCTAAGGAATTATTTAGTCAGAGAAGAAATAGAATGCACGAAGACCACTTAGAGAATAATGAGGAAGTGAAGAAAAACTGTGAAAACTTATAGGATATAGCCAAAGCCCTTAAGTTGCCTTTTATTGCTGAAAATAAAAATAAGCAAAGGTAGCTTTAAAATCAAGAAATATTAAAATCAGCAAAATTGCTTAAAGAAGTTAAGAAAAATAAATCCTTTAAAGAACAAAGCAGAAATCTGTGGATTCAAGAACAGAAAAGCTCAAGGTGTGATAAACGCATCTAAGAGGCGGCTCTTGGAAGAAAGCAAATGATACAGATAAACTTCTGACAAATTGAAGACAGGGAAGAAAAATGAAATTACAAATGATGAGGAGCACTGAAAGGCATGTGAGAGATTAAAAACCAAGATATGACCCTTCACGACTCTTTGATAGGAAAAGAAAAAAATCTCAATGATGCAGTAATATTTTTTATGAAATATGAATTAAAAATTAACTTATGATAAAGGCATAAGTCTGAATAAAAATCATTAGGTAAAAGTAAAGTGTGAAAGTATTACTAAGTGGCGGCTCTAAAATAACCTCCTTGAAGGGAGAATTTTCCTTCAAATTTTCCAGTAACAGATTATCCCTATACTTGACTAATGGTTCCAGATCATGGGAAAGCATGGAAAACCCTCTCTAATTCATTTCAGGAAGACAGTCCAACCCTGAAATCCAATCTTATAGAATATAGTGGAAAAACAGAGCAGACCAAGGCACTAGATGAAAAACTATAAATAAAATAATAGCAAACTGAATTCAATAATACATTAATAGAATCATTGGCCATGACCAAGTAGGATTTAACCTAGGACTACATAGACCTATTTTTCAGATCATTTTATTAAAAAAATAAAATAGAATTGTACAGATGAATCGGCCTTGTAGCCCTTCTGCATCTCACTCTCTTCCTCCCTTCCTCTTTTCCATTCCTCATCCCTTGTAAAAACCAGGAAAAAACAGCTAATTCAAAGTTGGTATTTTTCCTTCCAATCTATGTTTTGCATCACTACAACTTTTATAAGTATCCATAAATATTTAGTTGCATATTATTTTGTATGTCCTTAAAGTTTCATAATGATTTTTTATAAATATATCCCTGTAGAGCTTGCTTTTTTTCTCTTTGCACTGTGTTTTTGAGATTTACCCATGTTGATCCAAGTAGCTCTAGCTTATTCATTGTACAAATGTACCACAGTTTATTTATCTATCATTTTTTATACAAGAACATTGTGGACTGAATGGTTGTGTCCTCCCCAGATTCACACATTGAAATCCTAACCTCCACGTTGTTGGGGCCCTTGAGGGGTGATTAGATAGAGAGTGGAGCTTTTGTGAATGAGATCTGTTCATGCTGTTCTAAAAGGGCCCTCAGAGGGGCTGGTGTTGTAGTGCAGTGGGTTAAACTGCTCCCTGTAATGCCAACGTTCCATCTGGGTGCCAGTTCGAGTCCTGGCTTCTCTACTTCCAATCCGGCTCCTTGCTAGTGCACCTGGGAAAGCTGTAGAAGATGGCCTAAGTGCTTGGGCCCCTGCCATCCATGTGGGAGATGTAGAAGTGAGTTCCAGGCATCTGGCTTTGGCCCAGACCAGCTCCGGCCATCGCAGCCATTTGGGGGAGTGAGCCAGTAGATGGAAGATCTCTTTCTCTCTTCCCACCCTCCACTGACTCAGTCTCTGTAGCTCTGCCTTTCAATAAATACAAATATAAGGGTCTCTAGAGAGCTCTCTTGCTCCACCCACTCAATGTGGAGCTACAGCTACAAAGTGAGCATCTGCAGTCTTCGAGAGGGCACTCACCAGAGCCTGATCATTCTGCTGCCTGACCTTCAACTTCCCAGGCCCCAGGATCATGAGAAATAATTCCCTGTTGTATATGATATTTTCTTATGGCAGCTGAACTAGGAAGTTCAGTTTGCTCCCCTTTTGTGCTGGCTGTTATAAACCATCCCACAAACAGCCAGGGTGTTCATTTCCCTGCTGACACGTGTGAATGACATCATCACCAGGGTGGGAGACTTCTGGCTTCCACGTCCTTGCTAACTCTTGTGTGGGATGGGATTTCATTCTTGTTTTAGCTTGCATTTCTCTGATTAGTTGAGAAGGGGAGATTTTTTTCCCCAATGTTCATTGATCTGGAATGTTTCTCTTTTCCTGAATTTTCTGTTTAATTCTTTGCCTAACTTCTGTGAAATTTAAAAAAAAAATTCTTTTCCTATTGACTTGTAGAATCTTGTTAAGGCTGATCTAGAAGTGTTAATAATAGGAAATCTATTAACATATTACATCACAGCAATACATTAAAAATATTCCACATAATCATGTCAACAGATACCATGAGGCATTCAATAGACTCGGGATTTATTCCTGATCAAAAGCTCTTTGAAAATCTGGAGTAGATGCATGATAAAAGTCTCTCTTTTAAACCAAAGCACACATCAGACTTACTGATGAAACACTGGATGCATCCCCATTAGAGACAAGGATTCGCCATGCTATGGGATGAATCCTTGTATGTCCCCCAGGTGGGTAAGTTGGAGTTCTGACACCTGGTACTTCAGAATATTACTGGAGAGAGTGTCTTCAAGCAGACAATTAAGTTAAAATGGGGCCATTTAGGGGGTTTAATCCTATCTCACTGGTGTCCTTATAAGAAGAGGAGATTTGGACTTTGGCATTAAAGGGGAAGACCAGCTAAAAACACAGGGAAAAAGCAGCCTTCTACAAGGCAACGCCAGAAACAGCCTTGACCTTGGACTTTCTGCCTCCAGACCTGTGAGAAAATAAACTTCTGTTGTTTAAGCCACCCAGTGCGTTGTACCTTGTTAGGCAGCCCTGGAGAACCAGTAACACCCACTTCCACCAATATCATATGAACACATCGTGAAATTTTTGACTAATGACCATACAGCACAACAGAGAAATAAGAAATACAAATATCGGGGCTGGCATTCTATGTGGGTGCCAGTTCAAGTTCTGGCTGGTCCATTTCTGATCCAGCTCCCTGCTAATGCACCTGGGAAAGCAGTGGAAGATGGCCCAAGTGCTTGGGCCCCTGCACCCACTTGGGAGACCCAGAAGTACCTGGCTCCCATTTTTGGTCTGGCCCAGCACCAGCGGTCCAGTCCATTTGAGGAGTGAACCAGTGCACGGAAGATCTCTCTCTCTCTCTTTCTCTCTCTGTAACTCTGCCTTTCAAATAAAATAAATGCCTTTTTTAAAAGTTAAAAAAAAAGAAATGCAGCTATGAGAAAAAGAGACTAATTTATCATTTACAAGTGATATGATTATGTGATAAAAAAACTACAACCTCAATAGGACAGGTCAAGAAACTGATTGTATATGAGATACAAAATTGAAAATCAATAACAAATAAGAAAGCCTTACTTGCAATAGCAGCACAAACATAAAATGACCAGACTTTTTCAACATGAAATGAACACAGAGAAAACTATAAAAATTTACGAGCAATACAGATGGCTTACGTAAATAGATATATCAATTGCCTGCATCTGAACCTGAAGTTTAGATATTTAAATTCTTCTAAAATTACCTGACAGACTTAAAGTGGAATTTACATTTTTAGTAGCTCAATTAAATAATGCTGTAGTTCAATTAGGACAAATTGAAAATGGTGGAAACACTATATATAATAACATATAATATAACTCTAACAATTAAAACAGATAACATGGGACCAGCATTGTGGCATAGTGGATAAAGCCACTGCCTGCAATGCCAGCATCCGTTATGGGCACTGGTTTGAGTCCTGGCTGCTCCACTTGTAATCCAGCTCCCTGGTAATATCCTAGGAAAAGCAGTGGAAGGTGACCCAAGTACTTGGGCCCCTGCCACCCAAGTAGGAAACCAAGAAGAAACTCCTGGTTCCTGGCTTTGGCCTGGCCCAGCCCTGGCCATTGTGGCCATCTGGGGAGTGAACCAGCAGATAGAAGATCTCTCTCTCTCTCACTCACTTGCTCTCTCTCTCTCTCTCTGTAACTCTGACTTTCAAATAAATAAACAAAACCTTAAAAAAAACAAAAACAAAAACAGATGACGTGGCTCAGGTATTCAGAACCAGGTAAACGGAACAGATATCTAACCATCAGCACAGGTGGCAAGTAGAAAATAGAAGAGATTTTTAAAGACTCAAGAGAGGAAGTGGAAAGGCCGTCATTGTGGCTTAACAGGTTAGTCCGCTGTCTGCCACACCAGCATCCCATATGAACTCCAGTTCAAGTCCCAGCTGCTCCCCTTTCAATCCAACTCCCTGCTAATGTGTCTGGGAAGATTAGCAGAGATGGTCCAAGCGCTCGGGCTCCCTCCACCCATGTGGGAGATCCATATAGAGTTCTAGGCTCCTGGCTTTGGCCTGCCCCAGTCCCAGCTGTTGTGGCCATTTGGGAAGTGAACCAGCAGATGGAAGTCTCTCTCTCTCTCTCTCTCTCTCTCTCTCTCTCTCTCTCTCTCTCTGTGTAACTCTTCTGTTCAAATAAAAAAATCTTAAAAAAAAAAAAAAAAAAGCCAGCATGGTGTGGGAGTGAAAGCTGGATCAGAGGAACTGTGCAGACCTAGCAAGGTCAGAACAGGCTGTGAGTGCCGCTGCCGACCGTGGGAGGAATCCATGGTGCCAGACGCTGACATTTCCCTTTGCAGCTATTCCTATTGGCTTCGGGGCAAGGCTGCAGGCTGCCCTCTCTGTCCATCCTTGCTGCCCCTCTCTCTGGCTGGGTGAGGTGCCCATCAAGGCCCCACAATGCAACAGAAACCACCCTTGGAGTGAGTGCTTCCTGGCACTCCTACAGGTCAGGACTTCATGGCTTGCTTACAAAAATAAACCATCTGCACACTTCGCTTTTGTCCTCTAGGATAATACTTGTGTGGAGTGTTCCCCAAGTGGTCCTCTTGCCCATCCACTCAGAACTGGTCATGGAGGCACAAGGGACCCAAGGATCGACTTGTAGGCTGGTGGGGTCTGGCCAGGACAGCTATGGCAGTAGGAAGGCCTTGGCTGTCTCAGTCAATGATCAGGAAGAGGTCTCCAACATGTGAGTGGGGCGGATGGTGAAGAAGTGGCAGAAGGAGTGGGAAGTGAGTCATAAGCAGATGCTCCCAGAGTGATGCAGGCTCTAGAACAGGAACTGTCAAACTTTCTTTGTCAAGGTCCACATAGTGAATGTTTTAGGCTCTGTGGGTCCTACAGCCTCTGTGGGCAATGACTCAGCTCTGCCCTGGGTATGCGAATGCAGCTGTTGGCAGGAGATAACCCAATGGGGATAGTTAATGTTCCAATAAAACCTTATTGACAAAACACAAGGACAGGTGCAATTTTGCATATGGACATAGTTTGCAGATCCCTGGTTTAGAACTTGGCTTTGGGGTTAGACCCATGTTCACTGCTTCCTTGTACAACACTTGGCAAATTATTTCTATGGAACCCATTTCCTTCTGTTAAGAGGCCTATCTCATCCTGCTCTCTATAGTAAGTGCTTAAGAAATGTTAACTATGGCTGCTTGATCATTATGGTGATTGTTTCTGGGTAAAGGTACCGAGGAAGGTCACCCTAGGACGAACATCATGTCCCTTCCTTGTTTAAAAATAAAACCAAGCCCTCATGCTATTTAACACTTCTGTCAGTAGGCACGCGTCTTCAACATTTCTAAAACTCTTTAACATCTGTTGGCAGCTCTGTGGATACACTTCACATCAAATCTGAGTTCCTGAAGAAGCCTCGCTCATTTCTGTAACTGCAAATTGGAGATTAAACTAGAGGCTTTCATGGAACTCAGGCAGGGTGGAACTTTCTAGTTGCTTAGGGGAGCAAGTCGTTGTCCCACCAAGTTCTGGCTTATCACAGGTCCCCGGCATGGCCAGATCATCCATCTGTACTTGGGCTAAATCTCTTGCCCACAAAGCAGTCATGTGTTGCTGAGCGTTTAGACAGGAACATATGCTTCCTTTTACCTCTCTTTGCTCTACCAAAACATCCCCAAGTCTCTGCTCTGGGGACTACCTGTATGGCGACACTGTTTGTCACTGTCAAGAGCCAACATGTGGTCTCTGAAAAGCTGCCTTTTATTTGATCAAAGGGCCTCTGGCATTAAGATGTCCAGATTATTCTATTTGATTTTTTTCAGAGCCAATAAATCAGTGTCTGAAAAATATCTCGCAGCCATCTTCGCACCTGCATCCCCACTGCTCTGATGTAGGGCATTGCCGTCTCCTGGTGGTCTCATGTCTCTGCTCTTACGGGTCCTCATTGCAGCCTGCTCCCCATATCCATTTCTGCACCCAGCAGCCAGAGGGCTCTTGGGAAAATGCAGAGCAGATTATATTCAAACTTTTAGTAGCATCCCACCGAGCTGAGAATAAAATGCCGACTCCTTCCTGGGGGTGGTCTGCAAGGGCCCTGTTGTCCCCTCTCTGTCCTCAGCATAGGCCCTGGCCAGGGGATAGCATCCGCGCTGCTCACCTTCCTAGTTCTCAAATGCGCTCAAAGCCCTGCTACTTCAGGGCTTGGCGCATGCCCTTACCCCAGAGCAAGGGTTGCTTGTTTCCTTTTACTACCATTCCCATAGATTCAGTGGCTTGAACAATACTGGATCTAGAGGTCAGGAGTCCTAGCTGGGTCTCACTGGCCAAACTCAATGCACGTTTCTCCTGGAGGTTCCAAGAGAGACTGTTTCCTTCCCCCAACTCATGGCTGCCTCACTCTGGCCTCTGGCCCCATCCTCCTCCTCTCCTGACTTCTCCTTCCTCCCTCTTTCCCCCTTTTTTAAATTTTTTTTTGACAGGCAGAGTGGATAGTGAGAGAGACAGAGAGAAAGGTCTTCCTTTGCCGTTGGTTCACCCTCCAATGGCTGCTGCGGCCAGCGCATCTCGCTGATCCGAAGCCAGGAGCCAGGTGCTTCTCCTGGTCTCCCATGCGGGTGCAGGGCCCAAGGACTTGGGCCATCCTCCACTGCCTTCCCAGGCCATAGCAGAGAGCTGGCCTGGAAGAGGGGCAACCAGGATAGAATCCGGCACCCCAACCGGGACTAGAACCCGGTGTGCCGGCGCCGTAAGGCAGAGGATTAGCCTGTTAAGCCACAGCGCCGGCTCCTCTTTCCCTTCTAAAGACCCTTGTGATTATAGTAGGTCTGTCTTCATAACCCAGGGTAATCTCATCACCAACTTCATCACTTCGGCAAAGTCCCTTTGGCCATGTGAAGTCATATATGAGGGGAACATCAAAAAGCTTGCACAAAATAAAATTAAAAGATGAGTCGAGAGAGCAGGCACTTGGTCGTTAAGATGTCCGCGTCCCACATGGCAGTGTTTGCGCTGGATTCCTAGCTCTGGCTCCTGATTCCAGATTCCCACTCATGCAGACCCTGGGAGTCAGTGGTGGTAGCTCAATTTATTAGGTTTCTGCATTGCATCCCTTGCTCCTGCTTCTGGCCTTGGTTTTGGCCCCCAGTCCTAGCTGTTGTGGGCATTGAGGAAGTAACTTAGCAGATGGGAGCTGTCTCTCTGTCTTTATGCTCAAAAAACAAAAACAAACAAAAAAACCCACTACATTTATTTTGGAGCAAAAAAAATTTTTAAATCCATGCATGTGGAGGCTTTTCATAATGTTCATGAAAATGTATACTATAAAAAGCCTATGCCTTAAAAAGTCTTGCATACTAAAAATAAACTTATCTTTTAATTCCATTGTTCCATGAAGTCCCCTTACATTCATAGGGATTAGGATGTAGCCATCTGGTGGTGGTGGTGGTGGGAGGGCAGTGTCTTACCCATCACTCTTCCTGAAGTGGCTGAGTCCCATTCCTTATTCTGCTCTTGAATTAAATGTCCCTCCTTGCCGAGAGCTTTCTGCCAATCCCATCACCACAGGCCTACCCCAATTTTCTCTTCGACAGCACCCTGCTACTTTTCTTTATAGCAAATTCCTCAATGTGCACCTCTTTTAATTGGGTCGTCTGTCCACTATAGCTGAAGACATTCTTACTGCACAAAGATTCCCAGCCTGCTCTTCATCCCTTTCCCCTCCCCAAATTCTCTAGCCAGGTGGGCCTCCCTCTCTCTACCCACAAGCCTGGCCTTGCCCTGCCCTGGTCTTCCCCCAAATCTTGAGAGGCAGCAGGTAGAGAGGATCTTGGATTAGCATGGAGTCATTCTTCCTGCCAGGCTCCTGTGTCCAGTTGGGTTGGGGTACCAAGAGCCTAGGCTTCCCACCTTCCCCAGGGAGGCGCTGGGTCATGGGGTGAAGATTCAAGTGTACAGGGGCTTAACTAGTAGACATGATCCTTCTCTGCTGGTTACTTACCCTTGTCTACACCAGCAAATGGTCTGTCTGGTTGGAGTGTTTTCGTGTCCTATTATTTATGATATGAATCACAGCTCAGCGAGAACTTCATCCCCAGCTCTATGCTGCAGACTGGGCTCCCCAGAAGCAGACCCTGATATGAGAATTTGCATAAACTTATTTATTACAAGGGTGTCTTGGAGACACTGATAGGTGTAGGGTGTAAGGAAGGGAAGAAGCCCATGAGTGTGGTGTCAGGCAAGATCCCTGGAGGATCCATGTGGCTCTGTTCTCCAGGTGGAGCTGTTGCATCTCACAGTTGCCCCACCAAGACAGCAGTGCTGGCATGTCCGTGAGCCTGCACCTGCCACTGATGGGCTAAGGGCTGCCCTTCACGGGGAATGCTAGTTCCCAGGCACTTCAGTGTCTTGGCACACACAGACAAGTGAGGGCAGTCCTCTGACGAGATGTGGGTCTTGGCAGAGAGAAAGCACCCCAGGATCTTGTGTGCAGAATGAGGAATGGTGAAGGAGTCTGGATGCATGTGGGATGAGCCCCCAAGAGCCCTACTCTGTTCTCCCACTGCAAGTGGATGCATTAGTTCATTCATCCATTGTTGACTCTGGGACAGGCTCTGGGAATGCAAGTGATACAGGTGACACAGACATGGTCCCAGCCCTCACTGAAGTATGCAGTCTGATAGAGGAGACAAACATTAAATTTTGAAAAGCCTATTAAAATGAGGAACTACAATTGTGTTTAGTGCTGTGGGGAACAAGATCATGTTGCTTCCTGGAAGTAGACCTGATGGGCAGGTGGGTGGAGATGAGGCTTCTCCAAACCAGTGATGCGGAGCTAAGAGCTAAAGGATGAGTAACACTGAGCCAAGCAAAAACAAAACAAACAAAACCAGTAGAAGCCAAAGGAGCATGTGCAAGGGTCCTGAGGCAGGAACCAGTAGGAGGAACTAAAAGAAGGCTGGTGTGGCTGGAATTGCAAAAGCAGGAGGAGGGTAAGAGGTGAGCTTCTGACTTGCTGAGGGAGACTCTGTCCCGCTGGCCATCAGATATTTTGTTTTTTGTTTACTGTTCAGAGTCTTTCAGACCTGGGTTGGCGAGTTGTTCTACAGTACGCTCCCTGGAAGCAGAGGAGAAACGGGGACATCGAGAGGATGCTAGGTGGCAGAGTCTATTTTCAACTGTTCATCTTTTCCCCACTGAAGCTTATAGTCGAAATTAATACATAAATTTACAGCCGCAAGTCAGTTGTGATAAATAATCCCAGAAGGGTTCTGATTATTTACATTTTTATGGAATCTTGCCTGAGCAAACCCAGAGAGCTCACCAGGCACTTGAAGAATTATGTCTTGTTCAAAACCAATTTAATAGCAATGGAAAATAAAGCCATCTGTGGGAACTTGTAGAGCAGAGTAGTAATTCTCTGCCGGATGAGCAATATACAAAAAGCACCAAATCAACCCGGGCACACCACGCACTTGCATAGTTCAAGGAAAAGTAGCAACCACAACTTCAACTAACTGTGTGGGGACATCAGGACTTGGAATGTCACTCGTGTATGTGTCAGGTGAGGATTCTGCCATGTAGGAACCCGAGACAAGTCCCTCCTGGTCATTCTGTATGTGGTAGGGCTGGTTGCCGACAGGTTGTGCAAAAGGGAAGAAATATGGCTTCATGGGTGTGTGTGTGTGTGTGTGTGTGAATGAAGAGTATGAGTTGAGGTGAGAGTTGGGAGTTCACGCTTGGGTTCTGGCATTTATCAGTTGTGTGGCATGTCTGCTCCTTGCTTTCCTAATATGTCTTGTTCAAAACCAATTAAATAGCAATGGAAAATAAAGCCATCTGTGGGAACTTTCCTAATACATATTAGTATTTTTTTTCTCTCCCAGCCCAACATTCCTCCCCACTACCTAACAGTGTCCAGGTTTTCTGCTCTTTCATTATTTCATGGTTTATAATTTATTTTTTAACCACTTTTTGAGATACAATTTACATACATTAAAATTCATCCATTTAAATGTACAGTTCAATGAACTTTAGCAAATTTATATAATTGTACGATTATCTCTGTAATCCAGTTTTGACCACTTGTTTCACTCCCCGAAGTTTTCTCATTCCCATTTATAGTCATTTCCTGCTCCAGCCTCCAGCTCCAGGCAACCAACGTGTTTTCCATCTTCACAGTTTTCCTTTTCTAGAAACTTCATGTAAATATTTATTTTCTTGAAAGTCAGCAGCAATACACACACACACACACACACATCTTCCATCTACTGGTCAGGCTGAAGTCAGGAGCCCAGAACTCCATCTAGCTCTCCCAAATGGGTGCAAAGGCTCAAGCAGTTGGGCCACCACCTGCTGCCTCCCAGGTACATTAGAAGGAAGATGGATGGGAAGTAGAGATAGCACTTGAACCCAGGTACTCCAGTATGGGGTGTGGGCATCCTGAATGTGGTTTTAGCCCCTGTGCCACTACACCCGCTCCAGAAACTTTATGCAAATAGAATATACAATATGTCTGGTTTCTTTTACTTAACATAATGTTTTCAAGATTTATATCATTTCAAGGATGAATAGTTTTTTTTATTGCTTTATGTATGTACCCACATTTTGTTTATCCATTAAATGACTAATTAGTTCACATTTGAATTTTGGGGCTGGCATTGTCGCACAGTAGGTTAAGCTACCACTTTTGATGCTGACATCCCATATTGTAGTGCCAGTTCGAGTCCTGGCTAGTCTGCTTCTAATCCAGCTCCCTGCTAATGTGTCAAGGGAGGCAGTGGAAGATGGGCCAAGTACCTGGGCCCCTGCTACCCACGTGGGAAACCAGGTGGAGTTCCTGGCTCCTGGCTTTGGCCAATTGTGAACCAGCAGACAGATCTCTCTCTCTCTCTCTCTCTCTCTCTCTCTCTCTCCTCTCTCTCTTTTTCTGTTGCTCTGCATTTCAAATTAATTAATTAATCTTTTAAAAATCTGAATTTGAATTGTCCACTTTTTGACTGTTATGAGTAATGCAGTTAGGAAGAACTGCCTAAATGTCTGCATGTTGATCATATTTGCACTTCTGTTGCGAGGATACCAGTGAGTGAAGTTGCTGGATTATCTGGTAAATAATCAAAGAAACTGCCAATTTGGTTTCCGAAGGGGCTGAGCCATTTTGTATTCCTACCGTCAACATATGAGAGTGACAGTTACCCTATACCCTTGCTAACACTTGGTATTGTCTTTTCAGTGTAACTATTCTAATGGGTATGGAGTAGCATCTCATTGTGGCTTAAATTTACATTTCCATAATAGCTAACAGTATTGCACACATTTTCAGGTTTATTATCCACTACTATATTTTCTTTGGTGAACTCTCTATCCAAATATTTTCTCTATTTAAAGAAAATTGGGTTGTTCATCCCTTTATTGAGTTGTAAGCATTCATTATGCTCAATAAAAACCTTTATGTATGTTGCAGATATTTTCTTCCAGGCTGTGGCTTGTCTTCTCATTTTTTTTTTTTTTTAGTGGTGTCTTTTAGGAGCGAGTTTTACATTAAATTTTGATGAAGTCTAATTTGTTGATGTTTTCTTCTGTGGATTACATTTTTAGTGTCATTTTTGAATGTTTATTATTTTCATCTACTTAAAAGGCAGAGCAGCAGAGAGAGACAGACAAACATAGAGAGAGGTATCTGCCATCCAATCGTTCACTCTCCAAATGCTTGCCATAGTCTGGGTTAGGTCAGTCTGAAGCCAGGCGCCTAGAACTCCATCCGGGTCTTCCACGTGGGTGGCAGAAGCCCAGGCACTCGAGCCATCATCTGGTGCCTCCCTGGAGCATCAGCAGGAAGCTGGACAGGAAGCAGAGTGGCCGGGACATGAACGAGTGCTCTGACACAGGATGAAGACATCCCAGGGGGCAGCCTCACTGGGTGTGCCACCACACTCACCCCCCTCTTAGTGTCATTCCTGGGAAATATTTGCCCTGCCGAAGGTTGCAAAAGTTTCCATGCTTTCTTCTACAAGTTTGTGGGTTTAGCTCTTATCTTCAGGTTTCTGATTGACCTTGAGTTAATTTGTATGTGGTGTGAGATGAGACTCCAAGTTCATTTTTTTAAACATGCAGGTAGCCAACTATTCTAGTGCCATTTGTTGGAAGCGTCCCCCTTTCTCCTTGAATTTCCCTGGACCCTTGCTGAAAGTCATGCACTATGTGTGAGGTTCTTAGTTTGCTTTTGGAGAATAACCCCTCTCCCATTTGGTGTGACTTCCTGGGATAGTAACTGGAGACTCCCCCAACCCTGTTTCCTAAACAGAGACAGCAATATGGGGTGCCCTGTATGCTTTCTAAGCAGAATTCAAATACCAGCAAAGACAAAGTGATTAATAATTGGTATTGTCAGGCTGGCGCCGTGGCTCACTAGGCTAATCCTCCGCCTTGCGGTGCCGGCACACCAGGTTCTAGTCCCGGTCGGGGCACCGATCCTGTCCCGGTTGCCCCTCTTCCAGGCCAGCTCTCTGCTGTGGCCAGGGAGTGCAGTGGAGGATGGCCCAAGTGCTTGGGCCCTGCACCCCATTGGAGACCAGGAGAAGCACCTGGCTCCTGCCATCGGATCAGCGTGGTGCGCCGGCTGCAGCGCGCTACCGCGGCGGCCACTGGAGGGTGAACCAACGGCAAAAGGAAGACCTTTCTCTCTGTCTCTCTCTCACTGTCCACTCTGCCTGTCCAAAAAAAAAAAATTGGTATTGTCAAATTCAGTTGCAATGGTGGTTTCTGTTCCAGATGCATTCCAGATTATCAATCATAACAGCTATTACCCACATAGCTCTAAGTGTCCAGCACTGTACAAAACACTTTAATTATATTAACTTATTTAATACAACAAAATCATCAAACACATGCTATTCTTTTTTTTAATTTATCTTATTTTATTTTTATTTTTTTGGGGGATATTTCAAACTGGGTCCTAAAAGATGTTTATTTTGGTGCAGAAATTTTTGAAATCGATTCATAGTTTTTTTTTATATTTTTTTTATTTAATGAATATAAATTTCCAAAGTACAGCTTATGGATTACAAAGGCTTCCCCCCCCCCATAACTTTCCCCCCACCCGCAACCCTCCCCTTTCCCACTCGCTCTCCCCTTCCATTCACATCAAGATTCATTTTCAATTCTCTTTATATACAGAAAATCAGTTTAGTATATATAAAGATTTCAACAGTTTGCCTTCACATAGCAACACAAAGTGAAAAAATACTGTTGGAGTACTAGTTATAGCATTAAATAACAGTGTACAGCACATTAATGACAGAGATCCTGCATGATATTTTTTAAAAAAAGATTGATTACTTTTCTATGTAATTTCCAATTTAACACCAAGGTTTTTTTTGTTTTGTTTTGTTTTTTTTTTTCATTTTCAATTATCTTTATATACAGAAGATCGCTTCAGTATATACTAAGTAAAGATTTCATCAGTTTGCACCCACACATAACCACAAAGTGTAAAAATACTGTTTCAGTACTAGCTATATCATTACTTCACCTTGGACAACCCATTAAGGACAGATCCCACATGGGACATAAGTACACAGTGACTCTTGATGTTGATTTAACAATTTAACACTCTTGTTTATGGCGTCAGTAATCTCCCTAGGCTCTAGCCATGAGTTGCCAAGGCTATGGAAGCCTTTAGGGTTCACTGACTTCGATCTTAGTCATAGTCATAGTCAAAGTGGAAGTTCTCGCCTCCCTTCAGAGAAAGGTACCTCCTACCTTGATGGCCCCGTTCTTTCCACTGGTATCACACTCGCTGAGATCTTTCATTTAGGTCTTCTTCTTCTTCTTTTTTTTTTTTCCAGAGTGTCTTGGCTTTCCATGCCTAAAATACTCTCATAGGCTCTTCAGCCAGATCCAAATGCCTTAAGGGCTGATTCTGAGGCCAGAGTGCTATTTAGGACATCTGTCATTCTATGAGTCTGCTGTGTCTCCCCCTTCCCATGTTGGATCCTTCTCTCCCTTTTTTTGTTTTTAATCAGTTAATATTAGCAGACATTAGTCTTGTTTGTGTGATCCCTTTGACTCTTAGATCTATCAGTGTGATCAATTGTGAACTGAAATTGATCACCTGGACTGGTGAGATGGCATTGGTACCTGCCACCTTGATGGGATTGTATTGGAATCCCCTGGCACTTTTCCAACTCCATCATTTGGGGCAAGTCCGATTGAGCATGTCCCCAATTGTACATCTCCTCCCTCTCTTTTTCTCATTCTTATATTTAACCGGGATCACTTTTCAGTTAAGATTTAGACACCTAAGAATAATTGTGCAAACACATGCTATTCTTATGTTTATTTTTCTCTCTCTTTCTCTTGTTTTAATTTATTTGAAAGGCAGAGTTAGAGAGAGGGAAAGAGAGAGAGAGAGAGAGAGAGAGAGAGAGAGAGACATAGATCTTCCATCTTCCATCTACTAGTTCACTCCCCAAATGGCCACAATAAATAGCCTGAACTGGACCAGGCCAAAACCAGGAGCCTGGAGCTTCATCTGGGTCTCCCACATGGGTGCACATGGGCCACCTTCTACTATTTTCCCAGGCACGTTAGCAAGGAGTTGGATCACAAGTGGAGCAGCCAGGTCTAACTGGTGCCCGTGTGGGATGTGGGCATCATAGATGGCGCTTAACCTGCTGTGCCACAACACCACCCCCTCTACTTCTCAGATGAGAAAATCAAGGCACACAGAGCCCAAGAAACTCTCCTAGCCTCAAAGCTGGTAAGTAGCAGGTCCAGTGCTTAAGCCAAGATGATCTGATTCTATAGCCCATGTTTTGTTTTAAAGATTTATTTGGGACCCCTGCTGTGGTGCAGTAGGTTAATTCTCCATCTGCAGCATTGGCATCCCCTGTGGGTGCCAGTTCTAGTCCTGGCTGCTCCTCTTCAGAGCCAGCTCTCTGCCATGGCCTGGGAAAGCGGTAGAAGATGTCCCAAGTCCTTGGGCCCCTGCAGCCACATGGGAGACCTGGAAGAAGCTCCTGACTCCTGGCTTCCATTTGGCTGAGCTCTGGTCTTTGTGGCCTTTTGGGGAGTGAACCAGCAGATGGAAGACTTTCTTTCTCTCTGTTTCTCTCTCTCTCTCTAACTGTTTGTAACTCTACTTGTCCTATAAATAAATAAAAAATAAATTAAATTTTTAAAAGATTTATTTACTTATTTGAAAGGAAGAGTTACAAAGAGGGGGAGAGAGAGAGAAGAGAGAGAGAGAGAGAGAGAGGTCTTCCATTTCTACTGCTTTCCCAGGCCATAGCAAGGAGCTAGATTGGAAGTGGAGCAGCCAGGAATCGAACTGGCACCCACATGGGATACCAACACTGTAGGCTGTGGCTTTACCTGCTATGCCACGGTGCTGACCCCGCCCCCCCCCCCAGCCCATGCTTTTAAACACTGGGTTTTTCTACTTTGGTTGTGCTTCTTTTCCCTCTTCTCTGAACATGCCTTAGCTGCTGCCTGCTCCCAGGCCTGGCTATGGTGTAGAAACTACTATAGTGGAGCTGTTCCCTAGTTCCTTCTGAGAACTGCTTCATGGTTTCAGCTACCCAAAGTCAGTTTCTGTTTCTTGCAACCAAGCTGCTCTGATAAGACCAACTCAAAGGTCAACGTGAGGATTTAGAGAAGGTGACACATGTCAACCACTACACACAATAACGAGTGTATCGAAAGCTCGTCAGTAGATGTCAGAGAAGATGATGCTGACGAAGACGATGATGGGGAGGACTATGACAATACAAAACTCTGACTCACTGAGCCCTAAGCCTAGGAATCCAACCAAGGGATAAAAAGGAAGAGAGGGGATGTTTTGTCTGTGCCCTTGTCACAGGGTCCACTGATGACTATATTAGTTATCATGGGTGCACAAGTTATCCAAACATGTATCAGTTTAACACGACGCTGATCACATAGTGTCTGTGGGTCAGGAGTTGGGTGTAGCTTGGGTGGTGCCTTGGGCTCTGGATCTCTCATGAGGCTACTGTCAAGCTAGCATTTGGGGCAGTGGTGTCATCTGAGGGCTAGGAGGGAAGGGTGTGTGGATCCACTTCCAAACTTACTTACACAGTTGCTGGTAAGCCCTGGTCCCTTGTCATATTTGTTTTCTCCCCCAGAATGCCAGATCCACAGCAGCTGACTTTCCCTGGGGTGAGTGATCTAAGAGAGAGCAAGAGGGAGTGCCTCTGTCTTTTTAAAAAAATTTTTTAAAGATTTATTTATTTACTTGGAAGGCAGTAAGAGAGAGGGAGGGAGGGAGGGAGGGAGGGAGGGAGAGAGAGAGAGAGAGAGAGAGAGAGAGAGAACTTCCACTTCCACCTGCTCGTTCACTCCCCAAATGGCCACAATGGCTGGAGCTGGGCCAGTCTGAAGCCAAGAGCTGGGAGCTTCCTCCAGGTCTCCTATGTGAGTGCAGGAGCCCAAGCACTTGGGCCATCCTCCACTGCTTTCCCAGGCCATAGCAGAGAGCTGGATTGGAGTTGGAGCATCTGGGACTCAAACTGTCATGCTGCAGGCAGTGGCCTAACCTGCTGCACCACAACGCTGGTCCCACGCTTCCGTCTTTTTATAACCCAATCGCAGAAGTGACATTGCATCACTCTACCATTCTGTTTGACAGTCAATTAGAGGCCGGCGCCGCGGCTCAATAGGCTAATCCTCCGCCTTGTGGTGCCGGCATACCGGGTTCTAGTCCCGGTCAGGGTACCAGATTCTGTCCTGGTTGTCCCTCTTCCAGGCCAGCTCTCTGCTGTGGCCCGGGAGTGCAGTGGAGGATGGCCCAAGTGCTTGGGCCCTGCACCCCATGGGAGACCAGGAGAAGCACCTGGCTCTTGCCTTCAGATCAGCACAGTGTGCCGGCCACAGTGCGCCGGCCTCAGCGGCCATTGGAGGGTGAACCAACGGCAAAGGAAGACCTTTCTCTCTCCTTTCTCTCTGTCTCTCTCTCCTACTGTCCACTCTGCATGTCAAAAAAAAAAAAAAAACAAAAAACAAAAACAACAAAACAGACAGTCAATTAGAAAGCCCAGTTCCCACAGGGAAGGGGATTACATAAGGGCGTGAATACTGGGATGTGGGGTATCACTGGGGACCACATCAGAGGCTATGCTCCATACTGACTCTTTTGTGTGTAGGAGCTACAGTTAGATGAGGATGTGCCATCCAAAGCAGAAGAAAGAGCTTGGGTGCAAATTTGAGTAAAATTCTTAGATGTCTACTCTTGTCCATCCTGCTTATTCTTTCTCTTCTGATAAGGATGCCAATAGTATTGGACCAGGGCCCCATCCTCATGACCTCACTGAACCTTAGTTATCTTTTTTTTTTTTTTTTTTGACAGGCAGAGTGGATAGTGAGAGAGAGAGAGAGAGAGAGAAAGGTCTTCCTTTTTGCCGTTGGTTCACTCTCCAATGGCCGCTGCGGCCGGTGCATCTCGCTGATCCGAAGCCAGGAGCCAGGTGCTTCTTCTGGTCTCCCATGTGGGTGCAGGGCCCAAGCACTTGGGCCATCCTCCACTGCACTCCCGGGCCACAGCAGAGAGCTGGCCTGGAAGAGGGGCAACCGGGATAGAATCCGGCGCCCCAACCAGGACTAGAACCCGGTGTGCCGGCACCGTAAGGCAGAGGATTAGCCTGTTAAACCACGGCGCCGGCCAGTTATCCTTTTAAAGGTCCTGTCTCCACATGCAGTCACCTTGGGAGCTAGGATTTCCACATATGAAAGGGGGGTATAATAAACAGCTGTCATTTCATGGAACATTCATTATCTCCTGGGCCCTGTGCTAAGTAATTCTCATGCAATCTTTGTTTTGTTTTTTAAATTTATATTTATTTGAGAGGCAGAGTGATGGGCGCTGGAAGAGAGAGAGAGAGAGAGAGCAAGCGAGAGTGCAAGAGCGCACTAGCGCTAGCTCCCATTTGCTAGTTCATTCACTCCCCCAATGTCTACAATGACTGGGGCTGGGCCAGGCCAAAGCCAGGAAGCAAGAACACAACTCAGGTCTCCCATATAGGTGGCAGAGACCTAATTACTTGAGATCATCTCCCAGGGTGTACATTAGCAGGAAACTGGAATCCAGAGCAAAACCAAACACTTGGGGCTGGCGCTGTGGCTCACTTGGTTAATCCTTTGCCTGTGGCACTGGCATCCCATATGGGCTCCGAGTTCTACTCCTGGCTGCTCCTCTCCCAGTCCAGCTCTCTGCTGTGGCCCGGGGAAGGCAGTGGAGGATGGCCCAAGTCCTTGGGCCCTGCACCCGCATGGGAGACCAGGAGGAAGCACCTGGCTCCTGGCTTCAGATCGGTGCAGCGCGCTGGCCGTAGCGGCCATTTGGGGGATGAACCAACAGAAGGAAGACCTTTCTCTTTGTCTCTCTCACTAACTCTGTAAAATAAATTAAAAAACAAAAACAAACAACAACAAAAAAAACCCCACACACTCTACTTTGGAATGTTGGTGTAACTTAACAGCTAAGCCAAAAACCACCCTCCCCCATGCATCTTTGATTTTATCCCATATTAACTCTGTGACTTTGGATAGTGGACTTAACCTTGCTGTGCCGCCATTTTCTTTCTGCACAAATGGAGACAATAATTATACCTGCTCTCTAGTGTTGTCACGAGTGACTTCTATGTTGTTGGCAGCAACAACACCTAACTGAAACCCTTCAAGCCACCTTTACCATTTTGCCTTCTCTACAGGAAGTGGGTTTGGAGCGGAAGGGCGCGGGGAGTAGAATGCTCCCAGATGCTGTCCAAGGACAGCTAACCTGATTGGCCTAGCGTGGGTCACATGAGCACTGCTGGGCGGGCCTGAGTTCCTTGATTGACGATTCCACCAGAGTGTTTAGAGTGCCGGGGTGGGGAAGCTGGCAGAGTGGGTGTGCTTACTTGGAGAAGGGGAGTTTGAGATGTAGCCCAGAGGGCAGACGTTGTAAGCAAACCGCGCATGGGTGCTTCAGTTAATGTTTTATAGCACACTCTGCAGCTCCGTGTGCAGTGCGGCTGAGCTTAACATCTGCCCCAGGCGTAATTGCAGGTGGTGATTTTAGGTTAAAAATCCAAATGCCAGGGAGCTAGATACATTTCTGTCGGTACAGAAACAGAAAAGATGCCCGCGCACGGAAACAGAGTGCGTTTTATGAAGAAATTAATTTACTAATTCTTTTTAAGTAGAGAATACTCAAATGTATTATTCAATTTGCTCATGTAGTTCAGACCTTGGAAAGACATCAAACCATGTATCATCCATTCCCACCCCAGGCTTAAAGGTAAGCCCTTATTGGTTTCCTGTATACCTTCCTGGCTCTTAAAATGTTAAAAACAAGTGAGTTTGCACGTGTGTGAGGGATTAGTCTGGGGTTCCCTTTCTAGAAGCTGTTAGGAACCCTGAGGAAGCCTGGAGAACTTAAGAGGCGGGTCCCATCAGCCCAGTACCAGCTTTGGGAGTCTCCCACCGACTTAGGTCTTCTGTGGGGTGCCTGAGCCCCCAGCTCATCACTCCCTGGCTTTATTTCTGTGGGCGGGTCAAAGGCTTTCAGTGGCGTATTCCAGGTTATCAGAACTGGGAAATTCAGGGGTTTAGTTTAGTTCCTGATCCATCCCAGTCCTCCAGGGCAGCAATCAACAAACCACAGCTCAGGGGCCAAATCCTTTTTTTTTTTTTTTTTAAATAAAGTTGTATTGGAACACAACCATATATATTTATTTATGTACTATTGTGACTGGTTTGGCTTTACAGCACCTGAGTTGAATAGCTGAGACAGAAATGGTTATGGTTTTCAAAACCCAAACTTTAGAAAAGTTTACCAGGCTCTGCTCTTGGAGCTGAAGAGGAAATGTAGACCTTGCCCTGGAAGTGCTTCCCAGTGGTTAGAGAAGAGCGCAGTGGCCCGAAGTGTGAGGAGGCCGCCCCTGCCAGGAAGGAGCAGCTTTGGGAAGCCTGAGAGTCTTCCTGGCCACCTCCTCTCCTTCATTCAACTCAGCACCTACTGCTTTTGGGTTTTCCTCCGAAACATTGCTGGATTCTGTCCCTTTCTCTCCAGCTCCAGCAGCATCATTGCTTTGCACCTTGCCTTGACCACCATCATCGCCTCTTCAATGGCCTCCTTCCTCCATCCACCTGAAGCTGCTACATTTGTTCTCCACTGAGCAGCCAACATGACCTTTGCAAAGTGCAGGTCTGAGAAACCTTCAGTGGCTTCCCATTGCTCTTAGAATAGGGACCTAAGCCATCGTCCGGCCTCTGCCTGACTCCCTGGAACCTTCCTGTGCCTTGCTCACTGCAACCCCTCTCTGCACTCTGCCACCATGGTGGTACCTGGGCCGTTGCACATACTATTTTCTCTGCTTTATGCTCTCATCCTCTTTGCTTTTTCAATGAGCTCCTCATCTTCATTACCTTGAAGAGAAATCTTCCTTAACCTTTCTCCCTGGATAAATGCCCTCATTCCAGAATACCGTGTGTGTGTGTGTGTGTGTGTGTATACGCACTGCCTTCTCTATGAGAGCTGATCACAGTGCACCCAATACCCAGCATAGCAGACCCTCAATAAATACCCAGCAAACAGATCACGAGTGGATCTGCTTCCATTCTGGCCACCTCTGGGTGATGGGAGATACTCTGTTCTGCAGCTTGCTGAGGCTTTAGGTGCCAGAGTCTCAACTTCATCCCTGGAGAACTGCATTTACCAGAGTGAGTTGGCAGATCCAGTGTAGGCTGGTGTTGATTGAATGCCACTGTGAGACGGCAGCTGCTGAATTTCTTCCACTCGGTGTCTCCAACTCCAGACAGGCTGCACAGGACGTGGTTTTCTCTAGAGGGTGTCCAGACATCAGTCACAGCAGGAGGACTAGATGCTTGTCACAATTGCTCCCCCAGCTTCTCTGTGCCTGGTCTCTCTACAACCCAACCAGTGGAGATGTTAATGAGGAAAGGCAGACAGGTGTCATGATGCCACCCTGCCTCTCCCTACCCCCTCTACTATCTATTAAGTATTCCATAAGATCCAGACACAGAATTTTATTTATTTATTTTTTCTGGACCTAAGCTGCCCCTTGACATAGCCAGCAATTGCTTTTTTTTAAACCACGGAGGAAAACTAGGTCCTTTCATCCACTGATAAGGTGTCAGGTGACAGAGAGATCAGCATCCCAACACATAAATCTGCAACTAATCCTTGGGAATCAATATTTTTCATTAAGAAACTGTGAGAGTTGGGCCATTATGGGGAAAATCTGTTTAGGTTGACACCTTGATGAAGTTATTCAGTTCAGGGGCTTAAGTCATTGAAAGGTAATAAAGAGCACAGAGCAATCTCAGGGCTGGTTAGGGGAGAAAACGATGGGAGTATTGAGCTCCAGTTCAGTGAAAAATGACCTCCTGATTTATTGGGGAATGATGGGGTGTTGGCCCCTTGGGCAGCTGGGCCCGACACCATCAACATGGCCGCCTCTCATCCCTGTGCACTCACTGCTGTGTATAAGTTGTCTGGCAGTACAAAAACATTAGGAGAATTTTTTTAGGGATCTTGGGATATTTCCAATATTCTCAAAGTCCCCACCCTTATAGTGTTCTTTCACATTTTGGGCTTTTTCCTATGGGTCATGGGACATAAGTGCACTGAAATACAGTGTTCTAAAGAGTTAACAATGAGATGGAGTTTACTTTTGTAAAGACTGCCTTTGTGACCCATTGGATGTGGAAGGACCCGGTTCACTATTGGAAAAAATGAGGCCTATTTGGAGCCAAGCATGGGTATCATCAGCACGCAGAGGACAGCATCAAGTATTTCCTGGGCTCCACTTGTCTGTAGACAATCACGTGGGCTGGGTTCTCAGGACATTTCCTTGATCTTTTGCCCCTTTCTTTTTCTCCTTTCCTCTCCTTCCTCCTTCCCCTCCTTCAAATCTCCCCTCCCTTCCCCTCTTCCTTTTTTTAGAATTTCTGTCAATGGGGCTGACACTGTGGCTTAGCAGGTTAAAGCCCTGACCTACAGCACTGGCATCCCATATGGCTACTGGTTTGAATCCTGGCTGCTCCACTTCTAATCCAGCTCCCTGCTAATGTGCCTGGGAAGGCAGCAGAGGATGGATCAAGTACTTAGGCCCCTGTACCTATGTGGGAGACCTGGAAGAAGCTCCTGCCTCCTGGCTATGGCTTGGCTCAGTCCTGGTTGTTGTGGCCATATGGGGGAGTGAACCAGTGGATGGAAAATTTCTCTGTTTCTTCTCTCTCTTTCTCTCTCTCACTTTCAAATAAATAAAATAATTTTTTAAAAAATTTCTGCCTATAAGCCTGGGTCTAGCTTTCTGAAAGGCCCTGTAATCAGGCCAAATCATGTCCATTTTTGGTTTTGTCCTGGTTAGTCCGTGGTGGATGATGGGACATGGACAATAGAGACACGTCTGTCTTGAGACTACTGATCCCCTTTCATGGCACAACTTCTGTGCATTTATAAATGCTATCAGCTACACTGTATGAAAATATCCCTTTGGTACTTTCTTCTAAGACCAAAGAAGTGCCAGCATCAAGATGATCTAGATTTAATGAAATAAGGTATGATTTCTGCTTTGGTGCAGCTGTAAGATATCCTCTCTGGGAGGGAGACTGAGGAAGTATTAGAGAGATGAAGGGGGCAGACAGAGAAAGGGAAAAGTCACACCGGCAGCTGGGTGAGATGGGTGTCTGGGAAAGGGAAACTAGAGGGGAGGAGTCCAGGAGAGGGATGGAATTAGGGCAATCCAGTAGCGATAGTAAGAAGAGGCGAAATTCAAGAAATAATGAAGTCAAAGGGACAGAAGTTGATGACAATTTGGATTTGAGATCCATTCATGTGTTAGGTTTTTGCTACCTCCTTATCACCTAGAAAGAGTGAGAGGAAGAAGTTAAAATGTCCAATTTGGTGATTTCAGCTGGACAACAAGAGCTAAGGGAAGGGTGGAGGGCACTGAAGTTGAGAGAGGGAGAGGGTGGGAGGAGGGAGAGGGAAGGGGAGGGACAGGAAGAGGGGAGAGAGAGGGGAGGGAGAGGGAGAGGAGGGAGAAGCAGAGGGGAGGGGGAGGGGGAGGGAGAGAAACTAGAAGGGAGCAAAGACATGGGAACCAATAATGGAGAAGGAGGATTCCACTTACAATGCCCATTTGGCTTGGCTAATTTTGCATCATGTATGGCCATACTCAGAACAGTCTCAGAGCAATCTTGGGTGTGTGAGAGCTGTGAAGGGAGGAATAGGTGGAACTCAACATCCGGGGCTTCTCTTCTATGGAGTTCGCTAGAGCTGTGCTCCCAGCTATATCATCCTCATGGAGCACAATGAGACGGGCACACCCTGGAGATCCTAGATGGAAGTGGAGCTTCTGAGCTGATAAGCTTGGCTGTGCAGAGGAGGGCGAAAGCAGTTGCTAGAGGGGAGTATCACTTTCATTATTTTAAATTTTAGGAGACTCAAATCATTATTTTAAATTTGCCAAAACAATAGCACCATGGGGAAGGTGGTGGCGAAGAAGCACCTGTTGATAAACACAAAGTGCAGAAAAGAAATGATGGGTCTAGAAAGGAAATTTAAAAAAAAAAAACAACACCCAGGTTTGTGCAGGCAGGAGGAAAGGGGTGAGTGCCCATCCCTACTTTTTAATGGAGTCGGTTTCCTGACACCGCACGCCACTGAGATTCGGTGAGAGCCAGACCAGGGCAACGGTCCTGAGCCTGCCACTTTTTTGGATTACAGTCTGGCTGGCCTGCCTGACCTGTCAGTCTAGCTCTTAGTTCCTAGTCTTATAGTCTAACACTCATCCATTCATTTAGTCCTTAACAAACATCTATTTAGCCCCTACTGTCTTCCAAAAAGTGTACTAGGCTCAAGTGGGTACAAAGCCAAACACAGTTCAACTCCTGTCTCCATGGAGCTTAGAGGTTTCTTTTGGGAGAAGCAGACAAGTGAGCAGGAAATCAGAGCATCATGTCATAGGGGCTTTTCTCTGGAAGTGCTAGGTTTCCGGCTCAGCCTTGGAGCCAAAAGCCTTCCTGGGGAAAGAGACATTTGAAACTAAAGGAGCATGGGGTTTAGCCAAGGCAAGGGGTTGAAGGGAGAGTATTCTGGAAAGAGGGCACTGTTGTGAAAAGGCAGAGAGGGTAGAGAGCAGGGCACATTAGAGAAATGAAAGAAGTTCCAGGAGGCCAATTAACAGGAGGGGAATGGCGAGAGGTGAGACTCAGGCAGGGTTTCTTGGCCTTGCGGCTGTTGGCATTTGGGGCTGGATTCATTCTTTGTCGTGGGGAGGCTGTCTGATACATTTAGCAGCATCCCTACTCACTACCCGTTAGATACCCAGAGCTCCCAACCCCAGCTGTGATCGCAAAACATATCTTTAGGCATTGTCAAATGTCCCCTGAGGGACAAAACTGCCCCTCGTTGAGAACCACTGGATCAGAAAACCCAAGCAGGGATCTTGCCAGAAGGGGTTGTAGACATCACAATGTGTGTGTCTGGAGACAAAGGGCAGCTGTTGACAGGGTAGACCTGGAGAGCTCATGAACAGATCTGCAATTTAGAAAGAGCACTTTGGATACAGTGAACCAGAGGCAGGCAAACTATTACAGAGATTGTTGCTAAACTCCTGAGACAGTGGTGGCATGGGACAGCAGGGACAGTGGGAACAGACAGAAATGGGTGGAGTTGGGCTCTCATTCTGGTGGTCTAGCTAGGTTTCTTTGGCTTACCCATTTTAATCCCTCTCCTTCCCACCTTGGTTCTGGACACTAAACTACCATTTAGAAGAACTTACAATGGGTCAGGCCTTGTGCTAAGAACATTGCATGTATCATGTCATGAACTAGTCACACTAAACAAGGAAGGAATTATTAATATCCACATGTTATGTTACGATGGAAGCATATATACAGAGGCTAAGTCACTAACCCAATTCATGCAGCAGGTGAAAGCTGGGGTCGGGAACTCAGCTCTGCCTGACTTGAGGGCGGTCTCCTTCCTCCCATGCAGCCATGTGTCCTCAACTTCAGCCCAGCACCCATCCCCAGTGACCTGAGATAGAGAATTTAAGGGTATTTGAGTTAGGATCATGTTTGTTTTTGAGTGATGGAAACTCCAAATGAAAGTAGATTATGCAAGGTGGAAGTTTATTCTCTTCCTCTCAAAAAGAAGTCCAGAGACGCTTGGTTTGCAGTTGGTGATAGGCCCTTTCTATCTTCATTCTATCTGACATTCTCAGCTGATGGCCACATGTTGTGATCCAAGATGCAGCTCCAACTGAGCCATCACATTTGCAAGGATCAGAAAAAACAGCGTTTTTACCTGAAGTCATACACAACACTTCGCTTGCATCTTATCAGCCAGAGATTAGTCAAATGATGATACACAGTAGCAAGAGAATCTGAGAAATGGACTTTTCCCTCCCTCCGATGTCATGTGCCCAACTTGAATTGAGGGCTAAGATGGGGAGATGACACTGGGGCAGCTAGAGGCCTCTGTCACTGGAATCCTTATAAAGATCTGGGCTAGGTATGTCTTTTTGGGAGGGTGGCAATTTAACCCCTTAAAGGGAAACATTTTGGGAGAACAAAAGGAAGTACTAAAAATACTTAATAGGCATGAGTTGATTAAGAGCAGGCGTGCAACAGTCCTAAAAGAACTGAAATGTAAAATCAGTCTTATTAGAAGACTTTGCTTCCTGCATTAGAAATGAGACTTGGGGCAGATGTTTGGCCTAGTGGTTATGATGCCTGTGTCCCATCTTGGAGTACCCGTGCAGATTCCAGCTCCTGATTCTAGCCTCCTGCTAGTGCAGACCCTGTAAGGCACAGGTGGTGGCTCAGTAGTTAACTTCTTGCCCAATGTGGGAGACCTGGATTGAGTTTCCAGCTCCCAGCTTTGGCCTGACCCAGTCCTGGCTGTTGTGGCATTTGAGGGAGTGAACCAGTGGATCAGATCAATCTCTCTCTCTCTCTCTCTCTCTCTCTCTGCCTTTCAAATAACAATAATAATATGACAAAGAAGACTGATCAAGACCTTTCCCAATATAAACCTAAAAAAAGACCCACCCCCATCCGAGAGGAATGTGTATCAGAGGGCTTCAAACGGTCATAGAAAATGCATATTACTTTTGGTTTTATTTTACCATGAACTTTTTGAAGCCCCTTGGTATGTCTGTCGTCTGGCACTCAACATACACATGCCACCACTGATGGGCCAATTCACTGTGTGTCAGGAGTTTAACTCATCCCTTACTCATTTGCCCCCAACCCTTTGAGGCCTAGGAGGCAGGTGCATCACCTCTATTTCACCACAAGTTCAGTGAGGCTTTGAGGGATTTCCCCAGTCACTCATCCAACAAATGGCAGAACATGGATTCCAATGGGTATCTTGTGAATACTGAGCATTGCTTTTGTAACCACGGATATACATGCTGCAACCCCTTCTCAGGTCACACGTTTGTCCACTAAGTTGCTGCTCTGCTGCTTGCCTGTGTTTGGGTTTTCCATCCCTGATTCCAGGTGCTAAACTGCATCATCATTTGGGAAACCCATTCGGACCTTCCAATTGATGCCCATCAGTTGCCCAAAGCTTCCCTCTTGGATCCACACCTTCCTTTCCCATTCCAATCCCAGTCTACATCTTGATTTCCATTCATTGAGAGATCCATGGCCTTGGGCCCACTACTGTGGTTTTTCCCATAGTCAAGAGGGATGAAAAGGAGACACAAAGAATGAACACAGACTCAGAGAAGTTTTCTGGTAGAGTGGGGGAAACTTGATGTTCTTCTACTGTTGGCCACAATGTTCTAGAAGGTGATGTGAGGTCCTAGGAATTGGCTGGAAGATTTGGAAAGGGTGGGGCTGTCCGGGGGCCAGAGGTCTCAGAGCTTGTGTGTGGAACTGCACCAGTCCACAGTGTGGTGTCATTTCCTCCCCCAGGCCATGCCTACCCCTAGGAGGGGAAGGAGGAGAGAAGCTTCACTTTATCACTCAGCCTTATTCTGCCTTATGTTGTACGTAGCCAGTCACACATCCCTTTCTCTGACTAGTCTGTTTGGGACATCAGACTGTGCCTCGCTGAATCTTGTACCCCCAGGGCCGGACATAGAGCCTGGTACCTGGGGGAGATGTTGAACAGACTGGAGTGTTTGATGAATGCTTCCTTGTAGCTGATGGTTTGCATTTGTTCAGTGCCTCTCCACCCTGTAAATGCTGGGGACCCTGCCCATGATGAATTCTCCACCCTCTCCCCTCCCCAAAATACTCACTTAAAAAGGAGGTAGTCTTTTAAATACTATCTGCATGTATTAATAGCCATTAATTCATTTAGTCACTTAAAACTGAATCATTCAATGAACCGACAAATTGCAACAAAATAACAGTGATAGCATAAACAATTGCACTTGCTCCTTGCTTAGATAGACCTCAGTGTTAAGCTACACATCCACCTTTGATGGGGTAGTCATTCACGGGAAGTAGCTCTTAGGGTCTTCCTCCAGAGGGCAGCATGGAGTAGTGGTTAAGCCCATGGATTTAGGAATCAGATTTTCTGGCCTCAAGAACCTATCACTGCCACCTGCCAGTTGAGTGACCTGGGCAAGTTAAAATCTGTTTCCTGATTAATACAACGGGGAGAATGATAACAACCGATCTCACAGGGGCCTCGTGAGATCTTTCGCAGAGTTTGGAATATCGCTGATGCTTTCCCTAATATTTTCTGTTCCCTCTGCAGGGGACTTGAAAATCCTGCGCTCCTCCAACCCTGGAGCTTCTCTGGGCAGAGCATGGAGCTCGCGGCCACGCAGGCCCCTGCAGGGAGGGAGGGAGGGGATCGCTTCTTAGCTTTGCTCCCCAAGACCTACAAAAGCAGCAGCAAGTGTTGGAGAGAAAGCAGCGCCTGCCTGCTGCTCGCTGGGGCTGTACGTATTGATTAGCGTCACAGGGGTGGGACTGGGGGGATGGTTCCAGAAACACTCACTTTGATTCCTCAAACCAGCCCCTCCTGGGTCCCGCTAGGAGACGAATGGGCAGTTGATTCTGATGAATAAACGCTCCACGGCCGCCCCAGGAACTGACCACGCTGGGCAGGTGGCTGGGGCGGGAGCCGCACTCCCTCGCGGCCTTGGGAGGCGCCCATCAATAATAGATGGGCTCCAGCCCCGGGAAAGGGAAGCATTTCTACCGCAGGTATGAATTATGGATGCCGTTTAGGGTAATGCGGGCCTATCTCAAAGGTTCCGCTCGGTTTATGTGCTAGTAAAAGCCGGCAATTTGCTTGTGTTCCAGCTATAATTTGCGCTACATTAAGGGACCCTCCTTTCCATAATGGATGTGCGGTCGCACGCAGGCGCAGTCGGGCCTCTGAGTCCAGGCCAGCAGCTCAGCACAGCCAGGTGTGGTCCCCCCCCCGCAGCCAATCGCTGGGCCCCAGACCCTTTGCTGCAGAGGCAGATGGAAGCCTTCGCTCCTTCCCAAAGTCCAGGGAGGAAACTGCACTAAAACCCCAAGCCCTTCCGTGACTTGCGCATCGAATGCGCTAGGTGGGGGTCCCGAGAAAGGCATACAAGCCAACCTAAGGGCTGAAAGTCTGGAGAGAGACTCCCTGCAGTCTTACCAGAGACGCTGTAGAGGGGCTGCCTTCCTGAGTTTGAGTTTTGACTGGCAGCCTCTGCAAATGGCCCAGCCTCCCTGTGCCTATGGCAGCCGTAGGGCCCACAGCCTGCAATGCAGCCATTCTGTATAAGCACAGGGTCCAGCCCCTGATGCTCTACTTCCAATCCAGCAGCCTGCTGATGCTCCCGGGAAAGTACCAGCAGATAGCCCTGGAGCATGGACCCCTGCCAACCACGTGGGACCCGCTGGAGTTCTGGGTTCCTGGCTTCAGCTTTGCCTAGCCCCAGCCTTTGCAGCCTTTTGGGGGGGGGGGGGGGAGATCTCTTTTTCCTTCTCTCTCTTTCAAATAAACAAATAAAAAAAATCTTTGAAAAATGCCATTTTTAATTTATTGGAGAGGGCAGGAATGAGGGGGAGAGAGAGAGGAGATATTTTCCATTTTCTTGGTTCACTCCCTACATAATCACAATGCCTTTCAAATAAATAACATAAATCTTTTTTTTTTAATGGCAGTCACAGTACTGCCTGTTTCTGTGCTGAATCCAAGAAAGCTCATGAAATTATTGAATGAACAGGAGTTTCGTGAATTGGTAGCTAAATACAACCCTTATTAAAAATTAAGCTTCAGAAACTCTATCGAAGGCAATAAATACTAAAAAATCAGCAACTTCTATTTTCCTCTTGAGGTTATTTATGTCTATTGGGACTATTTATAGCTATTCATGGGCATGGTGGCAATGACACATAATGTGCTTCTTGCTGGAACCTATAACGTGCAACTCTTCCTAACACTGAGATCCATGATGTCATACTGGCAGCTTGCAATTGGCCATAGTGGGAGGTGTTTACACCAGGGACATTGACAAATTCCCCTGAAGAGCTGCTGATTGTTAAACTTTTAAGAGTATACCACTAGTACTGCCCTAGTGAAGTTGTTTGGGGTATTCAATTGTTACTATGTTTATAAGTTGCACTATATAAAATTTGCTATTATGATTTTCATAGTTTTTACAATTTTCTAACACTGTGTTTGAGTGGAGCCCTTGTAATCATCCCTTGGAAGATTATTAACTCTCTCTTAGGACAAACCAGAGTTTTGGGGAAAAAAAAAACATGTTTACATTTGCATATTCTGTTAATTTTTCAATGGACTTTCCATTAGTATGGGCAAATATATTAGTAAGCTGACTTTGGTGAAGAAGTGGACTCTGGATCTATTTTGTGCTAATTTGAGCAAGTTGTTTCACATCCACACATTTTTATTTCCTTGGTTGTAAAAAGATGATAATAATGGCTGCCTCATGGGTTTTGGGTTGTAAAGTGGATATGAGAGCTTTCCAGAGAGTAGAATCTCTGGAATTGACTGCCTGGTGCTATGGTTTGGAATTGGTTTTTCCCCCCAAAGGTTCATGTGTTGGAAGCTTGGTCCCCAATGTGGCTGTGTTAAGAGGTGGTGGTACCTTTAAGAGGTAGAGCCTAGGGGAGATCACTAGGTTGTTGGAGGAAGTTCTCTAAGAATGGATTGATGTAGTTTTCCTGGCACCCTGGACCGTCTCTGCTTCTCTGTCTCTTGATCTCTTCTTGCACCTGCACCTGCCGTGGCACGAAGTCCCCACCAAAGCCTACCCAGTGCTAGGATCAGGGCTTTGAACCCACAGAACTATGACCTAAAGAAACATGTTTTCTTCAAAAGTACCTGGCTCTAGGTATTTTGTTATGGTAACAGACAACAGACCAACACACCTGGGTTCAAACCCTGATTCTACCACTTGTTGACCTCATGGCCTTGGGAAAGATGCTTATTTCTACAAGCAGGCTTCAAAATATTCATAGAAAATGTGTATTATGAAAAATACATCAAATCAGATTTTTAAAAAAATATTTATTGTTGAAAGTCAAGAGTTACACAGAGAGAGAAGGAGAGGCAGAGACAGAGAGAGAGAGGTCTTCCATCCGCTGGTTCACTCCCCAGTTGGCCACAATGGCCAGAGTTGCGCTGATCTGAAGCCAGGAGCCAGGAACCTCTCTAGGTCTCCCACGCAGGTGCAGGGGCCCAAGAACTTGGGCCATCTTCCACTGCTTTCCCAGGCCACAGCAGAGAGCTGGATCAGAAGTGGAGCAGTTGGATCTCGAACTGGCGCCCAAATGGGATGCCAGCACTGCAAGTGGTGGCTTTACTCACTGCACCACAGTGTCAGCCCCATTAAATCAGATTTTTTGCACCAAAACGAACTTATCTTTTAATTCCATTTTCCATGAACTTTTGGAAGTACTGTCACACAAACATTAATTTCCTCATCTGTAAAATCGAGATAATAACACTTCCATGTCTTGACTGTTGTGAGATGAGAGGGGAGAGTGTACTTAAGAAGTGTAGCACTTTGCTTGGGTGTAGTAGATGTTTAATAAATTCCAACAGACTAGCTACTCTCTGGCGATCACACCCTCTCACCACCTCTGATAACTGGGATGGGCTAGGCTGACTTGGATGTTGCATGGCTGGCTCCTTCTCTCTTGCATTTGTCTTCCTCCTAACTCTGTACCTGCACTTTGCTGAAGGGGCTGCAATCTTTCCACACCAAGGAAAAGTCAGTTCTCTTGGATAGAGCGTAATCAAGTGGTGCAGCTCTGCTCACACCTGCAAACAAACCACCCAGAGCTGGCGAGGATTCAACAGATAACGTAGGTGGACCAGGGCCATTCGTTAGGCATTTAATCTGGCAGAACAGCCTGTTGGAGGATGAGTTGTGTCTTATTTTCTCAGTGGGAGGTTTATCAGAAAAGGATGAGTTGTTCTCTCTCTTCTCTTGCTCAGGAGGGTAAATGGGTCTTTGTGTCCTTAAGGTTTGAGTTTGTACTTTGCTGTGGGGAACAGAGAACAGATGTGTCCTTAGGCAATCAAGTGTCAGGAAAGATTTGCTTAAAAACAGTGCTTGCAGAATTGGCTCTGAAGAGCCAGGCACCATGGACAGGGCCCAGGGAATCACAGGAGGATGACCCCAGGGCTAGGGTCTGAGGGATGGGTGGCCTATGGTCCCCTTACCTTACCTTCAAGAAGGAAACAGAACAGATGGAGCTGTTGGATACTCGCGGTGAGTTTAGTCACTGAATGTGACTTTCCAAGCCCACAGCAAAAGGCAGCCGTCATTGAGGTGGAGTGGAAGGAATCCTGATGAATGATTGAAAACTCCATGCTAGCCCTGTTCTCTTGGCAGTGAGGTGGGACTGAAGTGGATTGTGTCTGGTGTAGACAAAGAAACTCGGAGAGGCGGCAAGATGGCGGAATAGGCAGGAAGCACACTTAGTCCGGGGGGAGAGAAAGTTTAATATAAGTGGAGATACTGCAGTGTCAAGGAAGAGTAGGGGATGAAACAGCAGAGGAAACTCTTCCGGAACTAGTGATTCACAGTGGACCTGCGTGGAGAGCGTGGGAGCCCAAGTTCGGGACACCAGCGGCAGACTCAACGCACCAGCGCTGGAACGCGAGGTGAGCCGAACCTCCATAGCCCGAGATACCAGCAGGCAAGCGGAAAGAGGAGGCTAGAGGGAATGAGGCTTGAAACTCCGTGGGGAAAAGTTCACCAGGCTAACTAGAAGAGAGAGAAAAAAAAATAAAAAAAGTGACTGATACGGACACAAGTTTCTCTCTCTCCGCTCACCTCTCACAGGCGAGCAAGACAGAGCAGGCGCCATTTTGGACATACGTCATAAGCAGGGCGACCTCAGGTCTGCACCGGCCCTGAGCCTAGCAGAAAAACCTGACTCTGTGGGGAGGGGTGAAATAACAGGAGATTAGCATCTAACTTGGCAACCCAGTGGGAGACTGCAGGAGAATTGGAGCCCACACTGAGGGCAGCAGAGATTCCCTGTGTGGTCCTTGGGAAAGAGCTTCCGATCTCTGGCTCCTGTGGGTATATCATTTGCCTGCTAACTACCTCCAATTACGTTCAGCTGTGCGGAATTACTTCCCTTTTAAATCAAAAAAAGAAAGAGAGATTTACCACACCTAACCTGGGAGTGTCATCCTTGACACACCCTCAACCCTGAGGAACCAAACACAGCTCTCAGTCCACACTCATCTCAAGCCTCTAAGGCTCCACTGAAAGCAGACAGTCCACTTAATATAGAGCCATAGTGTAACAAGAAAAAACACCACAGTGAAGAAACCAGATATCTCCAACATGCCAAACAACAAACGCAAAAACCAAGCTAACAAGAACAAGGAAGACACTATGACGCCCCCAAATGAAAAAGACACCCCAATTCAAGATTATGAAGATGATGAGATCAAAGAAATGCAAGAAGCGGATCTCAAAAAATTGATAAGAACATTAAGAAGTTCTCAAAAACAAATTCTTGAACTACAGAAATCCTTCATGGACAAGATAGAAAATCTCTCTCGTGAAAGTGAAATATTAAGGAGGAATCAAAATGAAATGAAACAACTAGTGGAACAAGAAACTCTGATAGTGACTAGAAATCATAATGAAATGAAGAGTTCAATAGATCAAATGACAAACACATTAGAGAGCCTTAAAAACAGAATGGGCGAAGCAGAAGAGAGAATATCAGACTTAGAAGACAGAGAACAGGAAAGGAAACAGGCAAACCAAAGAAAAGAAGAAGAAATTAGAAATCTAAAAAATATTGTCAGGAATTTACAGGATACTATTAAAAAACCCAACATTCGGGTTCTAGGAGTTCCTGAAGGCATGGAGAGGGAGAAAGGATTAGAAGGCATTTTCAGTGAGATACTAGCAGAAAATTTCCCAGGTATGGAGAAGGACAGAGGCATCTTAGTACAGGAAGCTTATAGAACCCCTAATAAACATGACCAAAAGAGATCCTCACCACGACACGTTGTAATCAAACTCACCACAGTGAAACATAAAGAAAAGATCCTAAAAGGTGCAAGAGAGAAACGTCGGATCACTCTTAGAGGATCTCCAATTAGACTCACAGCAGACTTCTCATCAGAAACCCTACAAGCTAGAAGGGAATGGCGAGACATAGCCCAGGTACTAAGAGAGAAAAACTGCCAGCCCAGAATACTATATCCTGCAAAGCTCTCATTTGTGAATGAAGGTGAAATTAAGACTTTTCACAGCAAACAGAAACTGAAAGAATTTGTTGCCACTCATCCTGCCCTGCAAAAGATGCTTAAAGATGTGTTACACACAGAAACACAGAAACATGGTCACCAATATGAAAGAAGGTAAAGGAAGGAAACCTCACAGCAAAAGATCACAGGAAGCTCAATTTCTCTTTGACATAGAATTAAACTCTGATGCTCTGTTAAAGCAATGTGTTAAAGTAATCTATTATGTTCTCTTGATGTCTGTTAAATTCTAATTGTTCAAAAACAGCTGAATTTTTATTAAGAGCTATGGGTTATTTAAATATGTGCTTTTTTCAAAAATTTGAATATCTGCTGCTCATAAAACTAAAGCGTTGTTGGTTCTGTGTTTAGCTGTCCTCCTATAGGTTCCTATGGACTTTTTCCAGCCACTTTTATTGTATTCAGTACTTTGGGATGGCTCTGTAAACAGATGAAGCCAATAATGTATTAACAGTACCAACTGAGAGAAAGTATGGTTAACTGAGGTTACTAAAAAGAAAAAGCAATTCAAATCAATTGGCAATCTACAAAAAGAGTTAAAGATTTTAAAAGCTATTATTAAAATTGCTATATTGGTCTATTATGCTATATTATATGTGTGTACATATTGTATGTCCACATAGGAAATTTTATTAAGAGTTTTATTTTAAATGGCTTATAGATAAGATTGTCCATAAATTTAAGCTGCTAAAATCAATCAAAGATACATTTTAATTTGTGGGACCTGAATCTGTGTATCATATGTTTTAGACTTGTTGGTAGAAAGAAACTAAAAACATTTTAGATGGTTGTGCTTAAGTTTACTGGCTAAACAAACTACACCATGTTAGATATTTAAGAGGTGTTTTCAAATACATGATTCTGAAAATTTATAGAAGGCATTGGACCTTCTGGTAAATGTTTTCTTAAGTTGTTATCTAATGGTTGAAACGGTTTGCTAAGTATTCATGTGATATTGCTATTGTCAGCAAGCGATCTAGGACTTGCTCCCTCATTTCTCTATTCTAAGCCCAACTTGTTCTTTCATTTCTCTATTCTCTTCAAGGTAGGAAACTAATTCTACTATGAAGGAATCTGTAGGATGCACAATTTAATCTTTAGACCTTATAAAAGAGATGGCTAACATTTTTCTGCAATAGCATAGCCAAAATAAGAACTCAAATAATAATCTCATAGCTTGATTCACTTCACCATCAGCGAAGTATACAGTAAGTAGAAAAAACCTCCCTTTCAGACCAAAGGGAAAGAAAGTTTTAAAGTGAGAATATAATTTTCCTCATGGGCATTGTCTACCTTAGAAAAACTACTACAGAACAAGCCTGTGACTATAGACTTGTAGTTCAGGCCACCGAAGATTAGAGATGGGAAACGGGCACTCCCTTGACTTGCATCCTCTGGTCTGCTTTAACACAAACCAGGAGGAAAAGAAAGCTCGGCATCAGAAGCAATGGGTGGCAGGCCTATTAATGGCTGATCTGTACAGTGATCTGCCCTCAAGGAGACCCAACTGGCCAGTCCACTGCAGTGGCTTTCAAAGTGGTAAGCCTGGGCTTCAGCAGAAGTCAGCTTGTGAAGAGCCCTGGCAGCTCTGCCAAGAGTTGGATCACTGGAAATGGACCTGCCCTGGAGTCGAAGGATGCCCAGGTCAGAGCCACAGATCTTATTGGCTCTAAGCTGAAAAGCCCTTCACTCAGCCCAACTTCCAAAGTGACCACTGCAGCTGAGGGGATGGTCAAGTAGGGTCAGCAACATTGCAGGCAGAACTGTAAATTTCTTGTTAGAGATGCCACCTGCCTTTACCTGGCCAGCTCTCCTCCCAGGCCAGCCAAGTAATGAAAGTCAACAGAGTGCCTTCCCCTAGGAGGTTCACACCTCCCTTAGGATATACCCCATGTGAAGAGATAGATAGGTCTGGGCCTCTGAATTTACAAGGCCTAAAGCCCACCAGATTATTTTCAAGCCCCTTCTATCAGGTTCTATTTGCCTCTCAATCAGAAAACTTCATTGTAGCTTAGACAGCACCTTTCTTAGCTCCTCTAATAATGACTCTGTCCTTTGTTCTAGGCCCTGTCTAGTGCACTTGGGCCTCATTCCTTTGTAATCATAACCTCTACTCTACCACCAATGGCTCTACTCCCAACATGTGTGTACTGATGGTCCTCTTCCCCACTTAATGCTGTATAATTGTTCAAACCTGGTAAATGCCACTCTTAGGATCATTGGTTACTATCCTCACTCTGTCTTTTATGACCTTGTCTAAATATGATCAGAGTCGGTGAACTTGGAAGGCTTCCATAGCCTTGGCAACTCATGACGACAGCCTAGGATGGTTACTGGCGCCATAAACTAGAGTGTCAATTTGTTGGGTCAACAACAGGAGCCACTGTGCACTTGCTCCTCATGTGGGATCTCTGTCCTTAATGTGCTGTACATTGTGATTTAATGCTATAACTAGTACTCAAACAGTATGTTTCACTTTGTGTTTCTATGTGGGTGCAAACTGTTGAAATCTTTATACTAAATTGATCTTCTGTATATAAAGAGAATTGAAAATGAATCTTGATGCAAATGGAAGGGGAGAGGGAGCGGGAGGGGGGAGGGTTGCGGGTGGGAGGGAAGTTATTGGGGGGGGGGAAGCCATTGTAATCCATAAGCTGTACACTGGAAATTTATATTCATTAAATAAAAGTTAAAAAAAAAAAAAAAAAAAAGAAACTCGATACGACTTTCACCTCTCAGCCTAGTGGCAGTTCATATGCTGATACTTCAAAAAGTTCATGGGAAATTAGAATTGAAAGAAGGGTTTATTTTAGTGCATTTTGAAAGCTGTGCACCTTCTATTTTCACAATACGCATTTTCCATGAGCTGTTTAAAAATCCCATGTGTGCATGGATTTCAGAAACTTCTGCCCCCAAAGAAGCTGATCTGCTTCCATGAAGTTTTTGAAGTACCCTTGCATTTGTGACACATGAATCACTGTTCCCTTTGCTCTTCTGTGTCTCACATTCAATCACACATCTGAGCCCTACTGAAGATTAGGGCTGGAGCGCCAGAACCAGAAAGACCCGAGTTCAAATCCTCCATCCACTTGCTTCGCTGTGTGGATCTTGGGTACATTCCTTAACCTCCACAATCTCAGATAAGCGACCTATAGGATAGGGGATTAAGACGTGGTGTTGTTTGTGAAAATGAAATGACTCATAACCTTGTGCCTCCCACGTGACAAGTACTAATTGCAGTCTGGATTGTTGTGTGCTCTCTGAATCACTAGGATTAAATAAATCCCACCAAACAACAGAAGATACACAGCTGAGCAAGGCCACGTGTCTCCTCTGAGGTCAAGAATTGACTCATAAACCTGGCCCTCCTGCTATGGAAGCCAGGAGGGAATGTTTTGTTCCTAGTACCTCTGAGAGCCAAGGTTCCACCAGCTGAATGTTTCATGTTCCCAAATATAGCCGGAACTTTCTGAGAATTTTGCTGGATCAGGGCTTTTGCCAAAGCAGACAACTTTGATTGGCCTTGGCGCCCTCTCCTGATCGTCCTGTTCCGTGAACCCATTGTCTCTGCTCACTCTGTGGTTTCCAGGGGAATATTCCAGAACTACTTAAAATTTAAGAGGAGAGGAGGGTGGGATGCCGACCTCTGGCAAAATACAGACATCAGAAAGATGCAGGCTAGTTTAACCAGAGTTGCCAGTGAATCTGATGGGGCTATTTATTTATTTTTTTTAATCTAAGTACTATATTTACATATTGAGTTATTTTTAGAGCCAATTTTCTGACCATGAAAGCATTATGTAGCAATTATGGAAGATGCAGAAGTCAGAGATTTTACCCTTTTGTTTGTTTGTTTGAAGGCAAGCAGTTTCATAAAAGTTCAATTCCCCAAACCCCACTGGATTTTGAAAACAATTAGCATCTTATAGAAATTATAGCTTTGCCAATTAATTAATCAGTAAATCAATGAACCAGAAAGTCTTTATTGAGTGCCTTTTGTGGGCTAAAGCAGGCTTTGGGATTGCGGTGAGATAAGAAAATCAAAAGCTCTGAACTCATCAATGCTGTATAGTCCCAGAGGGGAAACTGATCTTATGGCAATGCAATTAGTGATCAAGCATTTGGTCCTTAGGGGTGGCAGGAGTTGGGGCAGATCATAAAATGTAGCGTGAACAGGGAGACAAATGAGCCCAAAGGCAACAGGAATGGCTTGTTGAAAAAATTACAAGGGAAAATGTCCTGTTTTTTCTACCCCAAGTGAGTATATCTATCTACCTTCCCACCCACCTACTTGTCTATCCATCCAAGTAAAAATCTTTAATATGCTTAAAAAAATCCATCCTTTTAAAGTATAATTGACATTTGATGAAGTGCACATATTTAAAGTGTATGATTTGATAAGTTTTGACATACGTTTCCATCAGTGAAACCATTGCCCCAGTCAAGGTAATGGACGTGTCCATCACTCTCAAAATTTCCTCACACCCCGGGGTAATCCTCACCCACCTCTCCCGACAATGACTGATCTGCCTTATGTCAGCATAAATTAGTTTGCATGTCCTACAGTTTTATACATATTGGACAATACAATCTGATTTCCTTCATGCAGCATAATTATTGTGAGATTTATCCACACTGAAGCATCTCTCAGGTTTCATTCTTCCTTCCAGCTGAGTGGTGTTCCATTGTGCGGATCACCACAGTTAGTTTCATTTACCTGTTGATGGACACTTGGACTGTTCACAGCTTCTAGTTATTAAAAAATAAAGTTGCAGAGCCGGTGCTGTGGCCTGGCGGGTAAGGCCGCCTCCTGTAGTGCCAGCATCCCATGTGGGCACCGGTTCAAGTCCCAGCTGCTCCACTTCTGATCCAGCTCTCTGCTATGGCCTGGGAAAGCAGTAGAACACAGCCCAAGTGCTTGGACTCCTGCACCCATGTGGGAGACCCGGAGGAGGATCCTGGCTCCTGGCTTCGGATTGGCGCAGCTCCGGCCATTGCAGTCAATTGGGGAGTGAACCAGCAGATGGAAGACCTCTCTCTCTCTCGCTCTCTGCCTCTCCTTCTCTCTCTGTATAACTCTGACTTTCAAATAAATAAATAAATCTTTAAAAAAATAAAAGTAAAACAAAGTTGCTATGAACATTCATGTGCAAAGTTTTATATGGACATGTGCTTTCGTTTTCTCTCAGGCAGATAGCTGGGAGTCGATTGGCTGGGTCACATGCTGGTGCATGTTTAACTTTTTGAGAAACTGTTTTTGCAAAGTGATTGTGTGTGTGTGTGTGTGTATTCCCACCAGCAGTATATGAACATTTTGTTTTCGCTTTTCATCCTTGCCAACACTTGGTATGGTCAGATTTTAAAACTCTTACCATCTTACTTCGTGTAATAATACTATATGATTTTATTATTGTTATTAAAATTTTTATTAGAGAGGCAGAGATAGATCCCATCTATTTGCTCACTGCTTAAATGTCTGCAAATGCTGGGGCCGGGCCAGAGCAGTAGCCAGGATCTGGGGACATACTTTAGATCTACAATGAAGGTGGCAGGAATTCAGTTCTTTGAGCCTTCATGGCTGCTTCCCAAGATCTGCACTGACCAGAATCCTGAGCTGGGAATAGTATCCAGACACTCTGATAAAGGATGTGGGTGTCCTAGGTACAAGGCCAAATGCTCTCTCCATGGTGTGTGATTTTGATTTAGACGAGTGACTGAGCTTTTTTTGACCTTTTTTTATTATTGGCCTGTCTTCTTCTCATTGAGTTTTGAGAATTCTTATATATTCAGGTTACACACTCTTTATCATTACATGATTCTTTAAGTTTGTGGTTTGTCTTATATTCTCTTAAAGTGTCTTTTGAAGAGCAGACACTTTTTTAAAATTTGGATGCAGTCCAATTTATCAGTGTTTTCCTTTTTTGGTCTTGGATCATACTTTTGCTAATAAATCTAAAAAATCTTTACCTAGATCAATGTTACAAAGACATTCTCCTGTGTTCTAAATGTTTTATAATTTCAAGTTTTATAGTTAATGTATGATTCATGTTGTGTTAATTTTTATGTATTATGTAAGGCATGGATAGAAGTTCATTTTTTTTTTGCATATGGGTATCTAATTGTTTCAGTGTCATTTCTGAAGGAGCTATCATTTCTCCACTGAGCTGCTTTTGCACCATTGTTAAAAAAGTATTGTCTACATTTATGCATTTTTTATTCTGTTTCATTGATCTATCTTTATGCCGTTTTTATTTTGATTGCTGTAATGTTATAGTAAATCTTGATCAGATAGTTTTATTTTTTAAGATTATTTATTTATTTGAAAGTCAGAGTTACAGAGAAAGAGGGAAGATAAGAAGGGAGAGAAAAAGCAAGAGGGAAAGGGAAATATATCTTCCATCAACTGGTTCACTCTCCAGATGGTTGTAATGGCCGGGGCTGGGCCAGGCTGAAGCCAAGAGCCAGGATCTTCTTCCAGGTCTACCATGTGGGTAGAAGGGGCCCAAACACTTTGGGCCCTCTTCCACTGCTTTCCCCAGGCCATTAGCAGGGATCTGGATTGGAAGTGGAGCAGCCGGGACTCCAACAGGTGCCCATATAGGATGCTGGCACTGCAGGTGGCGGCTTTACCTGCTATACCACAGTGCCAGCCCCCTCAGGCAGTTTCAGTATTAGAGTTTTGTTCTTTTTTTTTTTTTCCTTTTACAGAGGTGTCTTGACTCTTCTATGTTCTTTGCCCTTTCCTGTATATTTTAGACTCTGTCAATTCCTATTTGAATTACATTGACTTAAAAGATCAAATTGAGGGGAATTTACATTATCTTAACAATGCCAAATCTGCATGAGCCAAGGACACAGTTCATCATTTCACCTCCATGATCTCTTTGACTTATCGTAGCTTTATTTTGTAATTTTTAGGGTGTAAGTTCTTCATATCTATTGTCAGGTCTAGCCCTAAGATTTAATAATTCTGATGTTATTGTAAGTGGTATTGTTTTAATAACTTAAATTTATGATTTTTCATTGAGTTGATTTTTGTGTCCTGAGATTGTATCCTGCAACCTTGCTAAGCTCACTTACTGGCCCTGATAGAATTTTTGTTCATCCTATTATATATTCTTCATACATCTATGAAGATGTCATGTCATTTGTGAGCAAAGAGGGTTTTACTTCTTTCTTTCCTCTATGAATGTCCCTACTTTTTTTTTCTTTTCTATGGAACTGGCTGGAACCTTTAGTACAACATTGAATAGAAGTTGTAATAGTGAATACCCTTGTTTTGTTCCTTATCTTTGGAGAAAAGCATTCTTTCATCATCATGTTCACCATATAATATTTGTATATGCTGTTTTTAAAGATTTGTTTATTTTGAAAGGCAGAGTTACAGAGAGAGAGAGAGAGATTGATTGTCCATCTGAGAGTCTACTCCCCAAAGGGACACAACGGCTAGGACTGGGCCAGGAGAATGCTAAGAGCCTGGAACTCCATCTGGGTCTCCCACACGGGTGGCAGGGACCCAGGTACTTGGGCCATCTTCCTCTGCTCTCCCAGGAGTTTTTGTAGGGAGCTGGATTGGAAGTGGAACAGCTGGGACTTAAACTGGCTCCCATATAGGGTGTGGGTGTTGCAGGCTGTGTCTTAACCTGCTAAGCCACAATGCCAACCTCATATAGATGCTCTTTGAAGATTGAAGAAATTTCCTTCTAGTCTTACATTGCTGAGAATTTTTATAAAAAAATGAATATTGTTGTATTTTTACAATAGAGATGATCACATATTTTTTCTTTTTAGTTTGCTAATATGGTAAACTATGTGATTTATTTTTAGATGTTTAGTCAACCTTGCATTCCTGGGATAAGCCCTCCTGGTCACAAAGTGGGAATAGTTTTTTGATAATGTGTATTTTCCTTAAGCCTTTTGAAGACCCCCTCATATACATGGACTTCAAAAAGTTTTGAATAAAAATAAACTTTTCTTTAGACTGCATTTTCTATGACCTTCTTGAAGTATCCTTGTATGTGAGCTTGGGGATGTTTCCAAACATCTGTCTGTAAAAGCGATGTGCGTATGCCAGGACATGGTTGGACGGATTAGACGAGATGATGTGTGTATTCAATACATTTTACTTGCTGTAATTGTTATCAGGAGCCAATGTCTCCTGGGGAAGACTGAGATGAAGTAGGATGGAAAAGGGCCCAGGGGCAAGGCATAAAGTGTTTTCCATTCCAGATGTGATCCTGGTCCTTTGCTCTCTCACACCCGAAGCTCACTTAACTTCTCCAAGCCTTGTTCCTCGCCTATAAAGAAGGAATTTTAATACTAGCAAATATTTGTACTGTTTAAGTTTATTTATTTGCAATGGCCCAGCCCAGGCCATTGCAACCATCTGGGGAGTGAACCAGTGGATGGAAGATATATCTCCCACTCCCTCTCAGTCTCTCTCTCCCTATTTTCCCTTCCCTCTCTCTCTGTAACTCTGACTTTCAAATAAATAAGTAATCTTAAACAGTTTAAATAAACAGACACTGTTTAAGTACCATGCATGGATTCAAAACATTTGTGGAAAATAGGATTAAAAGATACATTTATTTTGGTGCAAAATTAATTGAAAGCTATGCATAGAAGTCTAGTCGAAAAGTTCATGGAAAATGCATGTTAATGAAAAACCTATGCGTGAACGTCAACATTTCTTTGCATTAGAATAATGGGATCTTTTCATTCCATTTTCCAAGAACTTTTGGAAGAACCATCATATTCACTTACTTCATCCTCAGAACGTCTTACAAGGTGAAACTGTTACAATCCCCAATTTCACTGATGGGACACCGAAGCAGAGCATGGTTAGGAACTGACTTGAAGTCACACAGAGAGGATGTGACAACAGCTGTCTCCTTCCAGGGTCCACTTCCTTATCCACTGCCCTGTACTTACCTTATAGTTGTGTTGTCCTAGGGCTTTTGTTTCTGTTTTTGGTGAAGATTCAACAACATAACCCAGGACACATGGCAGGTGTCGATAAGTGTTACTTTACTTTCCATACCTTCTACAAAACTCTGGAAGCCACAGCACACGATTATTTTGTTTTCTCTCAACTTCCAACCCCAGGCCAACCAAATCCAGGGTTGACTCCAATTAGAAGGAATTGTTTCAGCAGAGAGGATAAGCTCCAACCCCAGATGAACTCTGACTCCCAGAGGTAGAGGACAATGCCAAGTTCTCCTGGCTCCTTGCTACTCGCGGTGTGGTCTTTGGACCAGCAGTGTTGTAGCATCTGGGAGCTTGTTAAAACTGTGGCATCTCGGGCTCCGTTGTGATCTGCTCAGTCAGAATCTGTCTTTTAACAAGACCCCAGGTGATTCATGTGCCCATTAAAGTGTGAGAATCGCTGCCCTAAATCAATACGTGTTCTGCTCGATTTTTCTAAGTTGTGTCTCAGTTGTTGAGGCAAGGGGCGTTCACCAAGGCATCCTCTCGCAGATGGGATGTTTATGTTGAGTACGCTTTCATCTCTCAGTGCAGGAGATTCAACATTCAAAGCTCAGTAGGAACAGTAAATGGGGCGCACCTGCTATCTAGAGGGGGCAGCTGGAGCAGACATTGAGCCTAGCAGTTACAGATATTCATGTCCCTAGCTCTGGCTCCTGTTTGCAGCTTCCCTCCAATGCAGACCCTGGGCAGCAGTGGTTATGGCTCACATAATTGGGTTCCTGCCACCCACATGAGAGACCTGGATGTCATCCTGGCTCCTGGCTCCAATCCTGGAGCAGCTTTGGTCTTTGCAGGCATTTGAGAAGTAAACCAGCAAATGAAAGCTCTCTGTCTGTCTCTGTCTCTGTTTTCTTTCTGTCTCTGTGCCTCTCTACTAATAAATAGTATGATATTTTGGTGTAATATAATATGTGGAAACTGCCAATTATGAAAAAGTGATACATAGATTTGAAATTGTTCTACCCCAAAATAAACACACTTTTAGTGATCATGGTATCGCCCCTGCCAGGTAAGTATAATAAATACACTTTTAGTTAAACTTTCCTATGAACTTTTTTTAAAAAAAAAAAGATTTATTTATTTGAAAGGCAGAGTTACAGAAAGAGAGGGAGAGACAGAGAGATCTTTTCCATCTGTTAGTTCATTCCCCAAGTGGCTGCAACAGCTAGGGCCCAGGCCAAGCCAAAGCCAGGAGCCAGGAGCTTCTTCTGGGTCTCCCATGTGGGTGCAGGGGCACAAGCACTTGGGCCATGTTCAGCTGTTTTCCCAGGCACAGTAGTAGGGAGCTGGATCAGAAGTGGAGCAGCTGGGACTCAAACCAGTGTCCTTATGGGATGCTAGTGTTGCAGGTGGTGACTTAGCCCACTGCACCACAATGGTGGCCCCATTCCATGAACTTTTTAAAGTACCCTGGGCTGGGGCTCTGGTCTTGTGTGAAGGCTCAAGTGGGGAGACTCTGCTTCTAAGCTCACTTGCATGGTTGTTGGCAGGATTCTGTTATTGGCGGGCTGTTACCACTGGGATGACTGTTGGCCCGAGGACTTTGACTCACCTCTTGAGTCTCTCCTTGGACAGCTCACAACGCAGCAGCTGGCTTCCCTCAGAGTAAGTGAGTGAAAGTGTCCCAGGCGGAAGACACAGTCCCTCTAGAACCCCATCACCTTCTGCTGTTTCTGTTCCCTCGAAGCTAGCCACTGAATCCAGCCTGCATTCCAGGGGGGGGGGGAGTCACAAAGCGGGATGGCAAGCAGGACACAGAGATTTCTCAGTCTGTCTTAGAAGACACCTGCCATGATGATTGATCTGCACTCTGTGACTTTCTCAGCCTTGGCATTCAGGGGGTCCCAGCTCAAATCTCAGTTCTTCCACTTTGTGGCAGTGTGGATGTTGACTTACCTGTGACGGGCCTGCCTGATTTCCTGACCTTTAGAGTTGTCCTGGGGACTGCGTGTGAGATCGTGCCTACCTAGTTCTTAAAAGATTGTCTATAACGAATGTCGTATTAAGAATGGTTATTGTGAAGCAGGTGTTGGGCACAGGAGTTAGGATGTCCCTTGGGATGTTAGAGTCCCTGTGTTTGCGTTCTGGCTCCATTTTTGGTAATGGGCACTCTGAAAAGCACAGGTGGTGGCTCAAGAACTTGGGTCCCTACCAACCACGTGGGAGACCGAGAATGAGTTCCTAGCTCCTGGCTTCAGCCTGGCCCAGCTCAGGTTGTTGCAAGCATCTGGAGAATGAAATAGCAGATGGGCTATATCCCCGCCCCCAGCCTTTCAAATAAAACAAACAACAGCAAAAAACAATGGTTATTGTTTGACTCCTACAACTCTGTCCCATCCTCCCTGGTTCTCCCTATTTTGCTTGGATCCTCTCATTTTTTTCCACAGCAGTTATTTTAATAGTTGCCATTCCTCAAGTGAGAATCCTCCCAACACTTCATTTATTCAGTGAGGATGTGTTCCCTGCAGAGCGGCCCGATAGAAGTTCATCTGTCCCTTTACTGTCCCTCCTGGTCATTTTATTCTTTCCAGGCTGTGGAAAGTTGTCTATTTAAATCCACAGAGGCAGCTCTTCCTGCCTCTACTCCTGCATCCTGTGTCCCTCAGCAGGTGGGCTCATCCTCTGTTTTATTGACATCTCAGATTTAGCAATCACTTACTTTTTAATGGGTGCCATTCTAAACCCCTTAAATGGATTATCTCAACGGTGACAAGAACTCACACAATATTGGTACTGATATAATCCTTACTCTACACATGGAAAGTTAAGATCAGAGATAGGAAATCAGTCATAAATATCCAGTAGCAGAGCTGGGCTAGGAAGCCCTGTTGGCCCACTCCCCGTGTTTGAGTTCGTGGTCACTTTTACTGATGCTTTAGTGACTCACTCCCCATTTCTGCTCAACCCCAACTCTTCGCTGAGCTTTGTTTTCCCCAAAGACCTGGTGTCCACATCCTTGGTCCACTTTCTGTTGCTATCCCCCGAATACCACAGCCTGAGTAGTTCATAAACAATAAAGATTTATTCAGCTCACGGCTCTGGAGGCTGGAGAAGATCAAGATCAGGCAGCTGCATCTGGTGATGTCCTGCCTGCTGCGGGCAGAAGTCCTGCGGTGGCCCAGGTCATCACACGCAAGACAACATCCTAGCTCAGCCTCTCCTCTTCTTCCTACAGAGCCTCAGTCCAGCTGAGCCAGGGCCCCACCTTTGTGTCCTCATTTAACCTTGATTACCTCCTAAAGGTCTCCTCCCGCAGACCCCTGTCCAGTTAAGTTTCCACCTTCAATATCTCACTCACAAGGAGGATTGAATTTCAAGATGAGTGTTGGTGGGGACATCCCAGATATGACCCCGTGTTACTGAATGTGGCTCCCCACGTTACTGGATGCTTCTTTGGCCTTCCAGGCTCCTGGCCCCATGATTCTGCTTGGAATTCCCCTCCACTGGTTTGGGTGGATCTGCCTGCTCCTGGCTCACCAACAGCCACCCAGTCTTCTCACTCCTTTGCTGCCCTCATTCTACCTCTTCACTGTCAGCATTTCCTGAGGTTCCGGCTTGGTTCTCCTTGCAGTCTGCACCTTCTCCCTGATGGTCTCACGTAGTCATGAAGTTCCAGCTATCATTGTTCCATGTGAAAACTGTTTTTAATCCCCACTTTAAAAATTATTTATATTTGAAAGGCAGAGTTACAGAGACAGGAAGAGGGAGAGAGAGAACTTTCCATCTTCTGGTTCACTCTCCAAATGGCCATACTGATGCCAGAAATCTAACACTCCTTCTGGGCCTCTTACATGGGTGCAGGGGCCCAAGCACTTGGGCCATCCTCCACCACTTTCCCAGGCATGTTAGTAGGGAGCTGGATTGGAAATGGAGCAGCCAGGACTCAAACCAGTGTCATATGGGATGCCGGCATTGTAGGTGGTGACTTAACCCACTACACCACAGTGCTGGCCCCAGTCCCCAGTTTCATTTGAAGCTGCTGATCTATATTCCCAGTTGCTTGGTGCTGCTCTGGAAATACTTCAAAATTAACTTAATCCATTTTCCCAAAATACTTCCTTCACCTAGCTTTCTTAGCCTAGGAAAAAAACCAACTCTGTAGTCTGGACTCTAGCTACAGATTTCTGTTCCTTTCTCCAAAACAGTCCTGCCACCTCTTCTCTGCAAAGACCCCCATACCAGCTTCATTCCTCACTGCCACGTGGGCAGACCAGTGCAGTACTTTCCTAGGTTCCCTCTGCCCTCAGTATCTTCCATATTTCCACAAAAATAGATCTAATTACACTATTTCCCGGCTGGAGTTATTCTCCCTGTGTACTTGGTAAATGTCAGATCTATTGGACCAGCATTCTTCGTCCTTCTCATAGTGCCCAAACTGACTTTCCTAAATCTATTTAATTGTTAAAAGTAATATGTAGCAATTACTAACATAGAGAAGAGCTCTTGATTCTTACAGATTTGTCTTATCCCCATACAAGAAGCAGTTTGACATTATTCCAACCAATTAAAAGGTAAATTTCACATCTTGTATGGTGATAATCACTGGATGAACTAATGATTTCATTTTCTGATACTTCATTTAAGATTATGTATCTGTGCTCATAAGTGGATTCATGTGTTGCATTCAGTTTTTATGTTTTCTTTAGCAGGCTAGGTAACCAGACATAACAGTAATAATCACGAACATGTGTGCATGTGGGCCTTCATAGGAACCTGCCACACGTTATTCTGAGCAGCTCGTACATGTAAGCTCGCTTAATCTTCCCAGAAATCTGTGTAAAGTAAGTTTTACCCATATTTCAATGGTGAATGGAATGGAGAAAAAGACGGCATAAATAGCTTGCCCAAGCTGCACAGCTTGTGAGCATCACAGCTCTGGTTTGAACACAGCAGAGTGACTCCAGGAGCTTTGTGCACGGTGCTTTGCTAACTTTGTGAAGTCGAAGTCAAATCCAGGAGTTCGTCTTTCTCTATGGCCTAAGATAGTGTAAATCATATAGGCATTGGAGTTTTTAAAGTTTTGGTAAACTTGGATGTAAAGCTGTGGAAATGTGGTTATATTAAAGATGATAGATCTTGGTCTATGCATTATCTCCTGATACCTTACAATTATTGATCTGTTCAAGTTTTGTTCTTCTTTGGCCAGTTTTATTTTATTTTATTTTATTTATTTGACAGAGCTAGAGAAAGAGAGAGAGAGAGAAAGACAGATAGACAGAGAGAAAGGTCTTCCTTCTGTTGGTTCACCCCCTCAAATGGCCGCTACAGACGGTGCTGCACCAATCCGAAGCCAGGAGCCAGGTGCTTCTTCCTGGTCTCCCACACG